>NC_138872.1:68235532-69585756 GCF_965194805.1 Balaenoptera borealis
TTGTGTTGGCTGGCAGCCTCTGGAGCCCTGCTATAGTGCAGGCTATAGCAGAAAAATCACTGGCCCATGAGAATCGAGTCTCATCACCTGTATTCTACTGAGGACTCCTCCCTGCCAGTGTCCTGGCTCCTGGGGCTGTTCAGTGGACTTGCGGACTGTCCTCCGGGACCCCAGAGTCATAGTGAATGTCCAGAAGGTGTCTGACTTCCTTTCTAGCCCTGAGAGGATTCCTCCGGCATCTGGGTTTTGGTTAGGAGCCTTGAGCCAAATCCCTCCTTGTGCTTACAGGTATACCTTGTTAGTGGGCAAACCACCTTTTGAGACCTCTTGCCTAAAAGAGACCTACCTCCGGATCAAGAAGAATGAGTACAGTATTCCCAAGGTGACTAAAAACACTTTAAGTTTACATTTATTTTATTTAATTTTTCCCCCCAAAGCTATTTACTGAGCCCAGCCATATCCTGGGGACAGAGGTGGGTCAGTCCTACCCCTAGGGTAGCCATAAGAGCTTTAGAGGGTCCTTGTCTGAAATTGCATACAAAACCTGACGTATGTGCACAAAAGAATTTTTCTTGGGGAAGAGAGTTTGTAGGTTCTGAAAGGTTGGGCAGATAAACCAAAAGATGTGTAAAACAGAGAGCAGAAAGGAAGTAGAAGGCAAACAGAGACGTGCTGCTTAAGCCTTGGAAGTGGACTGTCTTGATTCAGAGGGGCTCTGCCACTTAGCAGCCAGATCACAATAGACAAATGGCCTGAATCTTCTGAGCTGCAACTTCCCATCTATAAAATGGAGTCCCTACCCCAGAGCACCTTGCATACAATAAGCGCTCACGGAATTGCGAACCGCTGTGCTTCGCAACCACCAGCATGAGTGCATTGAGAGGGATAGCCTGCAGCAGCCTGGCATACGACTGCTTTCCAGTTTGGTGTCTTTGCCTTGTGTGAAGCCAAGAGCCCATAAGGACAGGTGGACTGAATCTGTCATAAAGGGTCACTATTGGACAGAGCAGAGTGGTTCCGAGTGTGGGTGTTGCAGCTGACTCTGCCCCCGTGTGGGTGCTGGCTCTACCATTCACTGGGGGTGTGTTCTTAGGCACTTAACCTCTCTGTGCCTCAGTTTCCCCATCTGCAAAAGAGAGATGGTGATAGAGATCTTCACCCCCTGGGTGTTTCTGTGAGGGTTAAATGAGTTAATATATATGAAGTGCTTAGAATATTTTGCTGGCGCATAGTAAGTGCATAGTTGATGCTAGAATATTAGTGTGCATTTGACCTGCACTGGGTTTGGATCTCCTCACCAGGGCACCAAGCTTGGTGCTGTGTCCCCATTTTATAGATGAATTTACAAAGGCCCAGAAAGTTGGGTTAGTTGTCACAGCCAGTATTAAGGGACAGAACTGGGACTTAAACCAGGTCATTATGACTTTGAAGCCTGTGTTCTCAAGTGCTGCTCTAGTGGTGAGCAACTTGAATTATGCAAGAGCAAATTTTGGGAAAAAGTGACCTCAAGAGGAAGGAGAAATTGTCATTCTCACAACTTAGGTTGACACTTGTCAACTCAGTAAAGCTGCTAGTGGAAACTTGGCATGTTTATAGCTGCTGAACATGGCATATTTGAGGCCGGGGCCGGGGCCGGGGTTGCAGCTTCTTGGCGGCAGTTCTGCACTCGGGTCCCCCATCACATCCTACTTACGTCTTTCCCTCTCTGCTCCAGCACATCAACCCCGTGGCCGCGTCCCTCATCCAGAAGATGCTTCAGACAGATCCCACTGCCCGTCCAACCATTCAGGAGCTGCTCAATGACGAGTTTTTCACTTCTGGCTATATCCCTGCCCGCCTCCCCATCACCTGCCTCACCATTCCACCCAGGTTTTCAATTGCTCCCAGTAGCCTGGACCCCAGCAGCCGGAAGCCTCTCACCATCCTCAATAAAGGTAAACCGGGGTCTGGGTAGACAGCAGACCCCAAGAGAGCCTAGGCCTCAGGTGTGTGAATGGATGGCCCCCATAGCTCAGGTGTGTGGTAGGACAGGCCCCAGTCCTTGAATACGTAGTCCCCATCCTCATGTGGCAAAATGCCCTTCCCCACAGCCCTGTCAGGAAAGACAGACCTTACCATGGCGGAATCAGACCCATCATGCCCCAAAAGAAGAGAGTGGCTGAACGCCATGCCTGAAAAATTTGTATTTAAAAAAAAATTGCTAATATCACCTTGCATGGTCTTTGGGAAAAAATGTTGAAATTTTTCAGGTATACACATAGAGCACAATGCAGTAGACCCCGCATCCCCACCAGACTCAACACTTATCAAGATTTGTCATGTTTGCTCCATCACTCCTTTTTCGTTCCTTTGAAGTATTTTTGAAGTTAATCCCAGACATCTTGTCATTTTACCCCATAAACTTCAGTATGCATTTCTTTAAAAGGATGGACATTTTCTTACAAAACCACATCCCATTGCTTGGGTTGTCATTGTTTCTAGATCTCTTCAGAGAACAGGATTAGGAAATACATGATTGGGAAGGGGGCGGGGACCTTGAATTTATGCTGCTATTTCTGATTCACACTTTTTGAACATTTTATTTTGATATTGTTTCAAATTATGAAAAGTGAGAATAGACAAGAACTTCCTGTATCTTATTCCCCCTTTTCTCCACCAATTAACATTTTTCTACATTTACTTTCTCTAAATTTTTTTCCCCAAACCATCTGATAGTAAGCTGTACACATTCTGGCCTTTACTACTTAATACTTCAGTGTATATTTTCTAAAAACAATTCTTTTACATAACCACAGCACAGGACACAGTTATCAAGTTATCAAGTTCAGGAAATTTAACATTGATGAAACTTCTCTTACAGCAATCTTTTTCTCTACTGTGAAGTTACTACTTTAATATTCTTTTGGTAATTTATAAGTCTCTGATTTAAATATAATATTATAGGATTTTTACTTTTTTAATTTTATACTTGTATTTTTTTTCCTTACACTGAAAACCCTTTTTCCTTACATTATATACATGAATTTTCAACATCTATAAAGTATGTTATGAAATGATGTTCATTTTCTTGCAGTTCTATTTGTCTTTGGAATATATTTCACTTAAAAAAAAAAGTGCCACTTGAAATACGTTATTTCTCTGTGTGGATATAGCAACAATTTAATATATGAGTTCATTTGTTTCAGTTATAATACTGCTATTTTAAGGATTACTTTTTTCTTTTGGCTTTAATTTTTTGATATTTTCACTGGTTATATTACTGTTTCCTTTGATTGGTGATCACTTGGTTAAGGTGGTACCTCCAGTGCAGAGTTACTGTTTTTCCTTTTGTGATTAATTAATACCTCGTGAGGAGTTACTCTGAGAGGATTCTATTTCTTCTCAAACTTTAGCCTACTGATTTCAGCATCCATGGTGGATCTTGCCTGCAGCAATTATTACTGTGGTATTCTAATGGTGACTTTTCTCCTTTTCTTGTTCCTTCTACATCCATTAATTGGAGTTCTCCTGTAAGGAAGAGCTGTCACTTCTCTCCCATTTATTTATTTGGTTATTTGTGTCGGTATGGACTCATGGATATTTAATCTTGGAGCTATAATGTAATATTGTTATTTTAAGGATTGCTTTTCTTTTCTTTCGGTTTTAATTTTTGAACATAAAGCATTCTTCAAAACTTAGCCAAAAGTAGGGTGAAATTTTTTTGGAATACATAAATCCCCATTTATTCATCATCTGTTTTCAATAATTACCAACATTTGCCCATACTTGTTTTTATCTTTTCCACCTTCTTCCCCTTTTTTTGGCTAGAGGTTTCTTTGTTTGTTTGTTTGTTTATCGTGTTTTGTTTTTTTTTTTTGGCCGCGCTGTGTGGCTTGCAGGATCTTACTTCCCCTACCAGGGATTGAACCCGGGCCCCGGCAGTGAAAGCACCAAGTCCTAACCACCGGACCTCCAGGGAACTCCCTTGCTAGAGTTTTTAAAGCAAGTCCCAAATATGTTATTATTCCACACTTAAGTCCTTATCACAGCATAGATATTTTTAATTGAAAATTCATATCTTTAAATATCTTAAGAATTTCATATTACACAAGGAGAACTAGCACATGTTGGTGGGGAAAGAAACATTTAAGCCTAAAGACAATAAAAATCATCCATGCGTCTACCACCCAAATATAACTGATGTTAAAATTTCAGTGTGTATCTTTTCAGATTTCAGTCACATATAAGTACATAAAGCAAATTTTAGGGTGGAAAAAATCTCTTACGTTTTCATTAAATGCCTGCTTAATCCATCTTGCTGACGGGTTGCGATTTACTGAGCCCTTCCATTTTCCTGGATGCAAAAGATGCTTTTAATTCTTGGATTGAAGCCAGGCAGCTCCAAGCTGCTCGTGCCTTCTAGCTGTCTCCCTGAGTGACCAGAGGTGCCCTGCAGGGCCCAGCATTGGGTTAGAGGTCTGAGCGTCCGAAGCTCTATGGCTGTGTGTGGCCGTGAGCCTTCCTACAGGGCTTGGCCTGGCCCTGGAGGTACCAATGAGTGAGTACCAGGTGCTGTCCCATGAGCAGGGCAGCTGCTGCTCTAATAACCTGGCACTTACCTAAAGCAGTGGCAGCGCAAAGAGCTTTTCTCTGGGGGCAGTACCAGCTGTGGCCGGGGATCCCGGGCCCTCCCAACCTGCAGCTTTTGTGCCCAGCTAATGACTATGTCTCATCTCCTTCCAGGCATGGAGAACCCCATGCCCGAGCGTCCCCGGGAAAAAGAGGAGCCAGTGGTGCGGGAGGCCAGCGAGGCGGTCGACTGCCACCTCGGCGACATGCTGCAGCAGCTGCACAGCGTCAACGCCTCCAAGCCCTCAGAGAGGGGGCTGGTGAGGCAAGGTGGGCACTGCGGGCCCGGGCGTCTGGGGAGGGCAGGGAAGTCAGCCCCAGAGTGCCAGTGGCTTGTCCAGGCCGCCGGCTCCGTAATACCTTTACTTCCCCCATTTCCTGTACATTACAGTGCAAACAAGTTAGCCTACTGTCCCAGGCCCTCCATGGTCAGGCCCCTTCCTTCTTTTTCTGACTCATCTGTCTCCACAAGCGCCCCACCTTCCAGCACCTCCATGTGCCGCCTGTATACATTGGCACACACTGTCTCCTCTGCTCAGGGAATCCCTCTGTAGCCTTCAAGACAGTGGAAATAACAGACCCAGATGTGCTCCAGCCTCAGGGCCTTGGCTCTCCCGGCACGCACTTCCTCCAGATCCCTGCAAGGCTCACACTCGCTGCCTTCACGTGTCTGCGCCAGAGTCACCTCCATGATCATCTCCCTGCCCCCACTCCTCTTACTTGCTTTGTTTCTCCACAACACTTCTCATCTAACATATTCTAAAGTTTCCGTATTTGTTTATTGTATTTAAAAGAAGGGATCGTCACATGCACAGAACATAACATTTTCACGTATCTGGGATTGTCTGTCTTCTCACAATTTTTTAATCATTTAAAACTCTCTGATTTGCACCATGATAGAAGTAACTTACATATTCTGTGCACATTTATTTTGATTGGTCTCTATCCATAGAGCCAGAATGCAAGCTCAGGGAGGGCTGGGTTTTGTCATTGCTCGCTGCCTGTAACGGTGTCTGGCGCACAGCGGGCCTTTGATAAATGGGTCAGCCGAATGCATGAGTGGACTCGGCGCTCTGCACTGTACCTTTCTGCTTCAGTGCTGCCTGTCTAAGCTTGTTGCTGGCAGAAGGCTCCAGGCCTCTTACCGAGCTCCCTGGTGTGGGCCGCCTGAGTGGACCAGAGGGGAAGAGGCTGGTGCTGATCGATCATCTTGTCTGTTTCTGTCCCAGAGGAGGCTGAGGATCCCGCGTGCATCCCCATCTTCTGGGTCAGCAAGTGGGTGGACTATTCGGACAAGTACGGCCTCGGTAGGTTTCTCCCAGCTGTGGCGGTGGCTCACATGCTGCCTAGAAACCCTTCGAGTTGTTACGGCTCTTGCCTTTCTTGGCTCCCACGTCCTCTTCTCTCGACACTCTCCTGTCTCCATCCCAGGCTTCCTAGTCCCAGCCCCTAACGGCCCCCTGCTCCCCACCGCCCATTTCTGAGGCCTCCCTCCACCTACCGCTAGGGTACCAGCTGTGTGACAACAGCGTGGGAGTGCTCTTCAACGACTCAACACGCCTCATCCTCTACAACGACGGCGACAGCCTGCAGTACATCGAGCGTGATGGCACGGAGTCCTACCTCACCGTGAGTTCCCATCCCAACTCCCTGATAAAGAAGGTGAGTGCTGGCTGGCCCGCGTGGGCCGCTGTTGCTGGGACTGAGGGCTTTGCCAGGGGACAGGCTGTAACTCCGGACGCCCTCCCTCACTTTCCAACCAGATCACCCTCCTCAAGTATTTCCGAAACTACATGAGTGAACACTTGCTGAAGGCGGGTGCCAACATCACGCCCCGGGAAGGCGACGAGCTAGCCCGGCTACCCTACCTGCGTACCTGGTTTCGCACCCGCAGCGCCATCATTCTGCACCTCAGTAATGGCTGCGTGCAGATCAACTTTTTCCAGGTGAGCTGCGGCCATGGAGGGTTGGGGCCGGGTATCTGTGCCTCTCAGCAGCCCACGGCATTGGGTGGGGAGTGGGAGGCACGGGACCTGTCCTTGGCAGCGTCAGCAGAAGGGAGTGAAATGCCCCCCACCGCCCCCCCATCGGCTGGGATATCTTCCCTCTACTCCCGCCAAAACACACCAGCAGCTGGGAGCTTCAATCGCCAGTAACCCCCGGTCCGTCCACCCGTTCCCCTCCTGCCCTCACAGGACCACACCAAACTCATCCTGTGCCCGCTGATGGCTGCCGTGACCTACATCGACGAGAAGCGGGACTTCCGCACGTACCGCCTGAGCCTCCTGGAGGAGTACGGCTGCTCCAAGGAGCTGGCCAGCCGGCTGCGCTACGCCCGCACCATGGTGGACAAGCTGCTGAGTTCACGCTCGGCCACCAACCGCCTCAAGGCCTCCTCGTAGCCCCCCCCCCCCCCGCCCCCCTGGACTGGCACCCTCCTCCCCCCACCAGCACCTCGGCCCACGCTGGTTAGATCCCGTGGTGCTATTTTATGGGGTGTCCCCCAGCCCTGGGGGCTGGGGCGGAAGCTCCATCATCCCTGCAGGTGGGGCTGCTGTGTAAGTTATTTTTGTACATGTCCCGGTGTGGGTTCTGAGGCCTCTTCCCCTTCCCTCTCAACCCCACCATATGAATTGTACAGAATATTGCTATTGAATTCGGGACTGTCTTTTCCTTGCCTTTATATTACATTAAACATATATGAATCTTCCTTTTTCTTCTTGTGTTCCCCGAGGGGTGCCTGGCACCCGGGCTCCGGCCACACTGTTGCTCTGGTGTCCCTGGCGGCCCAGCCGCTGCCGGTCTCTTCGACGCCAGGCCAGCTCAGCTCCCAGCGGCCCCCGGGCTCAGCCCCTGGGCCCCAGAGGCCGGCGGGTAGTAGGGCAGGAAGAGGCCCTCGGAGGCGCAGCTCCTCATGGCGCGGTGCGTGTGGAGGAGCAGCCGTGGGAAGCGGTTTGTGAAGTACTGGACGAAGCTGTCGGGGACGGGGCCCAGCGCCCGCCGCACCTCGTCCGGGAGCTCCCTGTAGTGATGCTTCTGCAGGGGTCGGAGCAGGGAGCCTGGCCTTAGCTGGACCACGCCTCCCCCCATCCAGGCCCCTCCCAAGCCCTGGAACACACCTTGTTTCTCACAGCACGGAGCAGGTCTCGCACCGACGTCCCCTTATACGACCGGAACTTCTTCAGATCTGTGCACAGGGAGGTCATCGGCACAGCCGTCCCCGCTGGGCTCCCCTCGGCCTCCCGGGCCACCCGAGCCTGGCCTCTACCTGTCTGCAGCGGCACCGAGATGTGCTTGTGCCAGTCGCCCCGGACCACCTCGGAGCCACCCGCCTCCAGCGCCGTCACCAGGGGCCCCTGCTCAGGCTCCTTCTCCAGCCAGTCGCTGACGTCCTAGGACCCACAGAGCTCCTGAGCCTCCTGACCGCGCTCGGAGGCCACAGGCCAGGAGTGTCCCATGGCTGGGGCAGTGCAGCAGCCAAAGCTGCTCGGTTTAGGGTAAGTATTATTGCCTTCTATGGAGTGTGGCTTCTCCGTGCTGTGCGGGGTCTAATCCAACCAGTGACAGAGGTGCTGTCGTCCCCGTTTTACAGATGAGCAGACAGGCTTAAGAGGCTCAAGGTCACACAAGTGGAATGGGCTGTCTGGGCACGAGTATAGCAGGAGAGACGACTAGGGCTGAAAGGAACCGGGTCTAGCCTCACACCAGGGGCAGCCGGGCTGGGGAAGCGGTGCTGAGGAGACCGTGCGGTGCCAAGATGGCAGCGTTCGGGAGTCTGGGCTCTGCCTTGATTGAGATAAGGAGCTGGGCGGCCTAGAACAGGTAGACGAGAGTCTCTTTTCCCCCAGCCAATCTGGCTTCCCCTTTCTTGTTGCTCAGGACCCAAACGTGGGACTTTCTGGGGCCACTCCCCAGATCTCCTCCTGACCTGGAAGAACTGGAGCTGCTTGGCTCTGCTCCAAAAGAAGGGGTGGGCCAGCACCTGGTGAGCGGAGGGACGAGCCTGTGGCAGGGGGCTCAGCATGGCCTCCACCAGGTCCCAGGCAACGACCTTGTCTGTAGGGGCAACAGGGAGGGACGGCTTCAGGCCCGCGCAGGCTCTGCCCTGCTTCCTCGCTCCTCTGCCAGCCCACGTCCCCCTCACCGTGGGCCTCTTCCTCCAGGTGAGCCAGGCAGGGAGAGCCTGCAAGGATGTTTGCCTGGCGATAAAGACTCTCTCCGAAGGGGTGGCTGCCACTGGAAAGCACGTAGTAGAACACGCAGCCCGCAGAGAAGATGTCCACTGCGCTGGTCTGGGGGCCAGAGGGAGCAGCATAAGGAGGAAGTCTCTGCCCCAGGAAGTCTGCCGGGCTACATTCTCCGCTGGGCTGACACGGCAGCTGGGGGGGTCTGGCTCAGACTAGGGGACAAGGACGCGTCCCAAGAGGCATCCTCTTGGCCCTAGATCCCCTCCCCTCTGCACTGTTGAAAGGGACCAATGGTTTTCATCCAAAATCTTTGCCCCTACTGAGCCTCTAGTTTAGGTTTCCAAGTGTCACTCCTCCAGGTCTGGTGGGCAACACAACCAAGTGAAGCTGGGCACGCATGAGGCAGTAAGGCAGCGGTGAGGACTGTATGATCTGGTTCTGGCCCTGTGCACACATGGCCACTGGCACTTAGCTCCAGCTGGTTGCCTGCAGGGGACTTTCTCGGGTGGCAGAGCTTTGATTTTCCAAGAGAATCCAGAAATCTAGATTTTTATGTGGAAATTCCCAGAAGTTAAAATATTGGCTGCTAATTTAGAAAATCAAAACCTGCACAGGCTCCTAACATCAGTGCTTTGCTCCTTGGGCCTCCAGGCTGACCAATTCTAGCTTTCTCTAAACTTCAGGGGTGGGGTGGCTTTCCTGGTGACTGTCCTTGCGTGTTACTCTCATCCATGCCTGTGACTTTCGCCTACACACCGACTCAAAAATCTATAATCCTGGGGTCTCCACCTCAAGTGTCTCCAGGGCTCAGATACTGCGCTGTGCTCCAGTTATCTCAGCTCATGTGATGCTCCCCCGAACCCTCCACATCTGGGTGGCTCTCCACGCTGGCTACACGTTACAGTCACTGGGGGTCAGTTACTGGGTGTGGGGCCCGGGCACCTGAATTTTATTCAAGTTCCCCAGTGATTCTGCAGCACAGTAGAGATGAAAACTATTTTCTAGTTCAGAGTTTCTCAACCTCAGTACTACTGACATTTTGGACTAGATAACTCTTCGTCCTGGGGGACTGTCCTGTGCGTTGTAGGATGTTTCGCAAGCATCCCTGGCCTCTGCCCATTAGACGGCAGTAACAAGCCTCCCTTCCCCTGCCAAGTGTGACATCCAAAAATGTCTCCAGACATTGCCCAAAGGTGGCAAAAATCATCCCTGGTTGAGAACCACTGTCCTAGGTAAGAAGGGAGGAATTATCCCCACTTTACAGATGAAGAAACAGGCTTGGAGGAGTGACTGAAAGTCACACAGCGGGTGATCTGGAGCCCGGGCAGGAGAGGCACTGGGCAGGGAGGGACTCCTGCGGCCTGGGGTGGCGGGAGGACTCACGGGGCTGTCTGGGGGCAGGAGCTGCAAGAGTTCGGGCGCCATCCAGCCTTCTGTACCGGGGACGCCCGAACGGAGGCTGAAGCTGCAGCGGCCAGCGGGCAACTTCTTGCAGAGGCCAAAGTCTGAGAGGACCACTCTGCCTCGGCCCTGGCTGTCGGGCCCCGCAATGAGGACGTTGCCGGGCTTCAGGTCCCGGTGCACTGTAAGAGTAGAGCAGAGCTGAGAGCTGAGAGCCAAGGCGGGAGTCAGGAGCTTGGATGGAGGGCGGGAGGGGCCGGTACCTATGTGTAAGGAATGCAGGTGGGCCAGGCCCGCCATCAGCTGCTGCAGCGCCATCCCGGGCTCCAGGCCCCAGCTGTCCGGCTCCAGGTGTTCCACGTACTGGGAGCAGCGAGGGGCAGAGCGTCACCCCGCGGCCCAGGACCCCGCCCCCCGCCCATCCCTGAGCACAGGCCTCACCTCCCGCAGCGAGGCCCGGCAGAGCTCCAGGGCGATGTAGTGGAACTGCGGTCCCCGCTCGGTGCAGAAGTAGCGGAGCACGTTGGGGTGCCTGTCCGACTCCTGCAGCAGCTGCACCTCCCGCCGGACCAGGCCGAAGCACTCACGGAGGAGCCGCTTGACGGCCACCGCCCGCCCCTCGAACTGCCCCCTGGGAGGCGGCGAGCGGAGGTCCAGAGGGCAGACGAAGGCAAAGGTTAGGAATTGTGCCCACCTCGGGGGTTCTCTGTAAGAATGGCTCTCCAAGGGACAGTGGCAATCCCCAGCCTGGCTCCTGGCTGCGGCTCACCGGAAAACGAAAGTCCCGCCTGCCCCGCGGCCCAGCACGTCCTTGGGATTGAAGGAAATCTTTCCCACCACGGTGAGCTGCTCGGCTGGGGGGAGGGGAGAGGGGGGTCTCAGGGAGCCTCTGCCCACCGCCGCCGCCCTGCCCAGTCCCGGCTCCCCCGCCTCGGCCCTTCCCCAGCCTCCCCCTTCCACGCCCCGCCTGGTGCCAGACTGCTTGGGTCCGGTGTCTCGTGCTGCCACTCAGTCCGTGTGAACTTGGGCGAGTGACTTAACCGCTGTGCCCTGGTCCTCTCATCTGTAAAGTGGGACCTATGTCAAGGATCCTGCATATTATTATTATGAGGATTAATGGAAGAAAGGGTGGGGGAGAGGTTCACTCTACTGTCCTCTTTTATCCTTCTCCCTGTTTTGGCATCTTCTGCCCAGGTTTCTTTCCTTTACCCACCTCCACCAGTTATAATAAACCCTTTTAACTGAGGAATTCGCTTCAAACGGGAAGGTGAGTTTTGGCAGCCGTAAGCATGAGAAGGGTGAATGCTGTTGCAGAAGACTGTCCTGGAAGAGGGCGGGGCAGGGTCAATGGGCACTTGGATGCTGAGCTGCCCCAGAGTTAGTTCTAGGGCAGCAGGGATTCCCCAGAAGGCCTCGGTTTCCTGTTAAGAAGGGTGGGGTTGGCTCAGGCGAGGAGAGGACTTGGACTGTTACTGCTCTTCCTTTCGGGTTGCTTGTGAGAGATCCCTCACAATGCACCAGGCTGCACCTTGCTCAGATCCAAGGGGCCCCATGCTCGCAGCTAAGTGTATCTGACGCCCCTAGAGTTGTGTGCCCCTCCGTGGCCCTGAGAACACTCTCCTTAGGAAGAGCTGCCAGCTTCAGTCTCTCTAATCAGCTCTAGGAAAAGCAAATGAAAATCAGCATCAGGGATCAGTGAGAAAAGTATTAAGCTGTCCCTCAGCACTGCTCTGGATTATTTGCTTAAACAGTCACTCTCATCTCCTGACGAGATGCAAGCAGTAACCGAAATGTGTATACCCTGGACGCTCAGGCGTGTGGGCCCAGGGCCTTGCTGGAAGCACGTCGCCCACAAGTAAGATGGCCCTGTCTCTCCGGCAGTTCGGGAAGCAGGGACAGAGCTGTGGGAAAGCCTGTTTGAACAAGCCGTGTTCAGCTGGCTCCAGGTGAGGGTCCCTGAGCGCTTCCGACCCCTCTTCTGTACCACTTGCTTCGTTCTGCTGCGTTTCCTGTCTCTTACGTGTCTGCCTTCCCTGCTCTGGATGCCCTTGGCATGAGGTGAAGACTTGCTACGTGCTTTCTGGGTTAGATTCAGAACTAACTCTAGATTCAGGAGCACCCTCAATGCTGGGGTGAAGGCCAGACTTCTGGCCTTGAATGCAGAAATAATGAGCCAGGGGGCTTCCCTGGTGGTGCAGTGGTTAAGAATCCGCCTGCCAATGCAGGGGACACAGGTTCGAGCCCTGGTCCGGGAAGATCCCACATGCCGCAGAGCAACTAAGCCCGTGCGCCACAGCTACTGAAGCCCGTGCACCTAGAGCCTGTGCTCCACAACAAGAGAGGCCACCACAATGAGAAGCCCGCGAAGCCCGCGCACCGCAGTGAAGAGTAGCCCCCACTCGCCGCAACTAGAGAAAGTACGGGCGCAGCAACGAAGACCCAATGCAGCCAAAAATAAATTAATTAAAAATAATAACAATAATGAGCTGGGAGGCTCAGTCTGCACAAACATATTCACCATTTGCTCAGCCTTCTATATCATGATAATGGAGAAGCAGCAAATGCAGGAGAGAAGTTCTAAAGTAATCAAAAGTTGTCACATGGTGGGGAAGCAGTGTACAGTCAGAATTCCCTCTGAAAACTTCAAGAACATGTGATGTATTGTGTTGCTTCTTTTACACGGGTTGGGAAACCATTAAAGTAGTCACCTACTTTCATGGGTATTGCCAAAATGCAAACAGAGGTAACATCCCAAAGTTGAACTGCTTTTGAGTTCCTGAGCTGTTACTTAACTGGCTTTGTGAGTCTGGGGTGGGGTGCCATGAACCTTTCATTTTCTCTTCCATAAAATCTGCGTTATGATAGTATCCACCTCACAAAAATGTTGTGAATATCATACGAGTTCATGCATGCACAGCATTTAGAAAAGTACCCGGTACACAGTAAGCACTATATAAATGTTAGCTCTCAGTGTTAACTCTGGTTCAGGCTTGATTGCTCCCACTTGCCGCTGAATGTACCATGTAGCTGGTGGTCCTGGAGGACACCCAACCAAGCACGTGTAGATGGATTTGTGGAGGTTAAATGAGAGTGGGACAGGACTCCACTGTTGATTTTGTGAACCATAAAAAGGTCCCGAAGAACGTTCCTCTCCCCGCACCAAGAGGAGAAGCAAGATTTCCAAGGTCAGAGTTCCTGACATAGGTGTCCTAAGAATAAGAATAGGCTGCCACACGGTGCCAGTGTGGCGGGGGCTTTTTTGGAGAGTGGTTCTCGAAGCTTTTCTGCCATCTGCCACATTCGTTTATTTGGCTCTCCCTGCACTAAAGATTTTTGATACACTGGACTCCATATTATTGTATATTGGATGGGCAAGTCCCAGCCTATTAACTCTGCCTGTTCCTCACACCTGCGCAGCACATATTCACTCCGTATATACTTATTGAGTTGAGAAGGGCTGTCTAAGAACCTGCAGTGGCCACTGTCAGTCTCTGCCTCAACAGATATTCCCTGAGCCACACTCTGGGTCGAGATTGCAGCAGTGAGCAAGGCAGGCTGAGCCCAAGCACCCATTCTCCAGTTTGCCACAGTCCCACCACGCCCTATTCTCTCTCCTATGTGGCTGCTTCACTTGTTTACTTTATCCACCGGACCTACCCATGAGCATGAGATTGCAACCTTCCTTTCAGCTTCCAGAATGTGTACCCTGCTTCCTCTCATCTCTGAACCTTCGCCTGTGCTACTGGTGCCACCTGGACTGCTCCTGCCCCCCTCCTCCCTGTTCACCTGGGTAATTCCTTCTTATCCTTGGGATCACAGCTTAGACTTCCCTTTCAGGACAATTCGCATGTCCCCATGTCTGAGCTACATGCCCCTCCTTTGTGTTCCTATAGCTCCCTGTATCCTCCCCACCCCTATCACGGCATTTATCACACAGCCTAATAACAGCCTGTCCTTTCCTGGCTTTGCCTAGAGGTCATGAAAACACCAAAGTAAAGTTTATGAAAACTTTAAATGAAGAAAGTGAAAGAAATAGAAAGGTTTCTTTTCAATTCCAGAGGGAATCCAGTATTATATAGAGATTGTTACCACTGAGTTTTGTAACAAAGGTACCAAGCTCTAGCTGGGATTCTTGTCCTGAAGCACTGATATCACTTTATTTTCTTATAGTGAGTAAAGAAGTTTAAGTGTTTTATATATCAAGGATGAGCCAGGGCTGGGATTCAACAGCCTTTTTTCTCCTCCTCTGAGGATTATTGGTATCTACGGACTCACAAGGGGACTGAGACGTCTGGGGAAGGAATTCCATCCTGTCAATGACTGGGACCGCGGACCGGGGTCGTGAGGGACACCTGAAGGGTGATGGCAGGAGGAACAGCAAGGTCATTTGACGAGAACCACCTGGGACAAAGTGGAGTCTGGGTCATCTGGGGAAAGACTTGGCTCGAGTCAGAAGGTCCAAGGAGATGAGTGTTTCGGGGTGCAGTGGGGTGAGTATTACTTGGACCCCCCCCAGAGCCAGTAAAGTGACTGGAACTGCAACCCTCAGGGCTCAGGCAACTCGGCAGTGGGGGGCTTTCTACAAGAGCTGAGCCCCCAGGAAGAGAGCTGCTTCCCTCTCAGCACAGGGAGGCGAACGCAAGGGGGAACTTTGGGAGCAGCATGGGAGCATCACGCCAAGCATGGGACGGACTTCACGCTGAGTTAAGGGCACAGCAGAGCAGCTCCAAGGCATGAGGCAGTGGTTTGAGCAGTGACAGGAGGGTCCAGCGGCAGTTCACACAAAGGACCGAGGCCAGCCCAGCCCGGAGCCAAAGGAACAGGAGAGAAGTAGCCTGGACTGACCACTAAAAGCACGTGGAAGTTCCCCTGGGGCATCCCACAGATTCCAGAGGAAGCTTGAAAGGGCTTGTTTATAGGATGAAATTGAGAAAAGAGAAGAGAAATGTTTAAAAGATAAAAAAGCCCTAAAGAGAAAAGGAACCAAATGGTACCTAGGTGATTTACTATTATTGTTACCAAATATGATGTTATTTTAACACAAATATTAATAACATCACGTAGTCTGGTTTAATAGTAATGATGATGTAACCTCTCATAATGAAGTGATGTCATGGGGGGGGTGTTATTATTCCCATTTGACAGATGAGAGAACTGAAGCTAAGAGGAGTTAAGCAATTCATCAAAGTTAACAGTTAGTAGAGTTAGATCTATACCCAGTTCTATCTGCATCCAGGGTCCTTGAACATAACGACAACAGTAAAAATGATGGCAAACAGTTTTAGAGGGCTCAACTACATAGCAGGCACTATTTGAAGTTCTCTCCTATTTACTCATTTAGGCTTGGCTACCCCACTATAGTGGCTTCTAATATACCGACTTTGAAGCTAAACCTGCCCCTCTCTTTTCTGTCCCTGACTTTGTCCTTTCCTGTTCATGTAAGCTCACCTTCAGGGTCCTCAAGTGGCTGGTGTTGCTCTGGGGGGTTTTGAAACCTCTTCCGGCTCCGTGGGGTGGCCCCGGAGGGCTGGGACTGAGCATCCTGTGAGATGTGAGATGGGCCTGCAGGTGCCAGGGGAGCCTGCTGCCACTGCTTCTCTGCCAGCTGCTGTTGAAACATGGGGGCCTAAGGACCCAGCCTTGGCCAGCCCCTGACCCATGATGGACCCAGAAGCTGTGCCTGAGATGGCCTGTCCCTGGAGCACTGGCATAAAGAGCACAGTATCAAGGGCTCTGGGAGCTGCTAAGAGGACGGCAGGGGGCAGAATTGGATCTGGGTGAGGGAGAAAGTTGCCAAGTGGGCTTGGAGAGGAGGAGCAGAGTTCCCCCTAGGAAGACTGTAAGATGGACCTGAGGCCAGGGATGATGGGCTTACCTGCGTCATCAGGAAGAGAATCCATCCTCCCAGGAGGAGAGCAGTGAGGCTGGCTACCAGCAGGTGTTGGGGTCCCAGTCCTGGATACAGGTCTGGGGTTTTCTCTTCAGGATGCAGCTCCAGGTTCGAAGGTTCCTCCCGGCTCAGGCTCAGGAGCTGGGGACAAAGAACCTTTCACTCTTAGCAGCCCCTCCCACTGTGGAACCCCTAACCCTTCTTCATGACCCAGTATAGGGCTGGGCTTAGCTGAAGGGGTGATGAGTGAGTGGTGGGAAACCTGGCACTCTCCATGGTGCTGAAACACTATGGTGCCCCAGTAGACTGGTCTTTCAGACCTAACTGAGGACCAGCAATCTCCTGGGGTATCACTAAAAATTCAGATACTCTTGGGGCATCACCAAAAAATTCAGATATCCACCTCCAGAGATTCTGAATTCAGGGGGGGTTGGAGTGGGCTCCTAGGTGATTCTGATAAGCAACCAGATTTGATAATTATGTCTCCAGGTCATGCCTGTTCCTTCTAAACTTGAACTACTAGCAACTCTTGTCCAGTCCTCTCCCAGGAGGGCATGCTTTTATAGTTTTTCCGTTTTCATTTTCTCACTTGATAAACATTTTGTAAACTTTAAACTGAAGAAGAATAAAGAAAACTGTGATCCATGTTTCACAATTTAGATAGCCAATATCTTTTTAACACTTCTAACACTTTTCTGGCAATAACAACAAATGAAAGTTTTCCTTCCGAGAAATTGTGAGGTCAGTTGACCCACCCCCAAATGTTATTCCTAGAAGCCTGAGGAAAAGGTCCAAGGGCTGCCCACCCCTGCCACATCTACCCCCATGCCCTCTACCCCTCTAGCACTGACCTCCAAGAAGAGAGCTGGGGCCTGGGTGCCCCCTGAGGGTCTGGTCCCAGAAGTCCCACTCCCTGGGGTGGGATGGAATCTCAGCATGGTGGTGTGCAGGACTGGGGGTGGCTCATGGTGTCCTAAGGGGCAGGGAAAATGTCAGTGGGTTGGAGGTGATCTCAGCCTTCCAGCTCAGAAACTGAGCTCACAGATCCTTTATCTACTCTAAATTTGGGGAGAGGGGGTCTCACCAATGAGAAGCCACTGGCTAGGGAGGGCCATACTGCCTGAGGGGTATCTGACAGCAGTGCTAGGTGAGCCTTCTCGCTCTCCTGAGACTTGGAGTGTCACCTCATCTGTGGTGGGGCCATCCGTGGGGGCCAGGGTCAGTCCACGAGGCTATGGCAGAAGATGGAGAGTCAGGAGTGGTGGGGGGAGGCTTCTCTCCTGCTCCATCCCCTCTTTCCAGCCCCTCAGAGACCGCTTCTCACCACTAGGGCCACCCCTGTGTGAACCAGTGCTTTAGACACATAGAAGCCAGCTTCATCCTTCCCCACATACAGCGTCATCCTAGTGGGGGAGAGGAAAAGGGGAGAAGAATGAGTGATGGTGGTGGGTAGTTTCAGTCACCATAGTACCTGTGTCCTTGTATTATCCCCGCCCACACTGACTCTGGGCTGGGCCAAGTGACTTGCTTTGGCCAGTGAGACAATAGCAGATGTGGCACAAAGTCTTGAGAAATGCTTGTGCACTGGAGTTTGCCCTCTCATGGGGTTCTTTGGAACCCTGGGACCACCAAGGAAGGAAACCCAGGCTAGTGTGCGGGGGCATGAGAGACCTCATTTGACATCCTGTAGGCTAAATAGTCCACCAACTACAAGAGAGCTGAGTGAAGCTATTCTAGATTGTCCAGGCTCAGCCAAGCCACCATCTGGCTGCTCAGACCAGAAAACCACCCAGCTGTCCCACAGAATCTTGAAAAATAATGAATGTTTGTTTGTTTTGAAGCTCTAAATTTTGGGGCTGATTTGTTATATAGCAAAAGCTAACTGATACAAACTCTATAGTCATTGTTTCTAAATCTATTTCTAGCCCAGACCTCTTCCATGAGCTCAATTTTGTAAATCTGAACTCATCTCCTCATTCCTTAGCTGCTCCTCCTCCTCCTCCCCCTTTCTCCCTCCTTCCTCCCCCACTTCCTCCTCACCCCCACCACTTCCTCTTCCAGTGCTCCCTACCTTTGAAAATGACCGCACTCATGCGCCTCTAGAAACCTGAGCATAATGGTTGACTCCTTGCTCTAATCACCAAATTCGTACTAGTTTTTCTCTTAATATCTGTTACCCTCCACTTATTTCCATCTCTAGCGTTTCTGCCCTGGTCCAAAGTGTCTTCATCTCTTGCCTGAACTAATGCGATATTCTGTGACCACTTCCTTCCCACAACTCTAAGATACTCTTCACACTGCAGCCAGTTATCTTTCTGAAATGAAAATATGATCAAATCACTTCTTTTCCTAAAACCCTCTAGTGGCTTCTCCTTAGCCTTGTCCCACACCCTTTAAATGATCCTACAAGATCCCTGTTTAACAGCCTCAGACCTTATTCTCTGCTCAGAGCTGTGCTCCAGCCTTATTTATTTTGTTAATTTAATCTGTTCCCTGGTTGCCATGATCTCTCTCTCTCTCTCTCTCTTGTTTCCTCTTCATCCTTTAGGTTTCAACTTATAGGTCCCTTCCTCTAGGAAGCTTTCTATGATTGCCTTCTGCCCCCAGTCTTGATTTCGGTGCCCTTCCTATGCATTCCCATGACACCCTATACTTCTCTTATCTCATCCTTTATCATACCATATTATGATTACATCTTTACATACCTGTCTCCCCCACTAGACTCTGAGATTTCTGTAGGTAGGAACACTGGCTGTATTACTGTACTCTCAGAGCCTAGCAAGCAATTGCTACATAGCAAGTGCTCAATTAATATTTGTGGGATGAACTGAAAGAAAGGATAATCCCCAATTTTCCCAGTCTGTCTCCCAGCTCCCCAAGATGGGGACACTAATGTATTTGGTGTTGCAATGAAGGGTCATATTTAAAGTTTTTAACAATCAGTAAACATATAGTACCTACCAAGCAGAACAGGTGCCAGCTGTAGCACTGGGGTGGAGACCCCTCCTAGGCCAGACTTTACCCTATCAGTTGCTGAACAGTGGGGCCATCCAGGGGGTCCTGGGAGCACATGGGGGGTGGTGCAGGGCACTGGTTATTTACCAAACTGCTTGAAATATTTTGACCCCTGTTTCAGCTGCACTGGCGTGTCATGGTCGGACATCACACCTGCCCATTGGACCTGGGCTACAACACTTGCAGAAGCTCCTCCCCAGTCCCCAGGCATGGGCACTTACAGCAGCTGGGTGTCTAAGGCAGAGAAGTGAGTGGCGGTGTCCTGGGGGCCTGAGGCGGGCAGTTGGATGTGGCCCCAGCGGAGGGCAAGGAAGTGCAGGGTGTCCCGAGCCAGTGTGAGATGGGGCAGCTGGCGCAGGCTGTCCTGGTGCCATGTGTAGACGCCCACCACCGGTACGCCTAAGTCCTGGGTCCACAGCACCGCCCCGCTTCGTGGGTCCACTGTTAGCAGCAGGCCCATCCCACAGGATGCCAGGTAGCTCATGTCTGCCGAGAAAGATGGCTGTGGAGATGTGGTCAGGGAGCCCTGACCTGAGGCACCTCGGAGCATCTTGAGGTGGGAAGCTGCTCTGAGGGTGGGCCATCAGGAGGGCCACTCAGGTATGTGGAGGTCAGGTGAGATCACCTGGAGGGTAATCAGGACATAGGAAGTTCACTGGGTCACTCTGATCAGGGTCAACTGGCAGCTGTGTAAGACGTAGGGGGTCAGTCATGGTCATCCAAAGGCGACTCAGGTGTGTGAATCAGTCCTTGTCACTTAGGATGTGGGGTAGTCAGTCATGGTCTGGCTGCTGGTCAATTAGGGTGGTCTGGAGACATGTGGGTAACGTGGAAGTCATTTAGAATGTGAAGGGTGTCAGCCAGGGGCCCTGTGGGTGTCACCTGTGATGTGTCAAGGTCGCCTGCGTGAGTTCTCACGTGGAATGGTGGAGTCTGGGTCTGAGGGGTGGCTTAGGGCACCTTTGGGATCACTCAGGCATTTGGGAAGGAGAGTTATTATTTTTTTTTAAAACACAACATGATTATATTTTAATACACAACCAAAATACAAAACACCATAGTAAATTGATGGCAATAAAATATGGCGTTTCATTTGCATTGCATGACAAATGGTTAGCATCCTTAGTCATAAATGAGTTCTTAGAAACCAGTAACACAGACACTGATGTACCAAGGGAAATGAAACAAAAAAATAAAAAAAGAAGAAGAAGATGAAATAACCCAAGTGACTAGAAGGATTAAGCATATATGAAGATGACTGAGCTGAACAATAACAGAAGAAAAGCAATTTCTTTGTAATATCATATTACCAAAGATTAAAAATCTAACATTTGTACAGTTTTAGGAAACATAGGGAAGGACAGTTATAATATCAAGGGGGTGGTGAGTCTGGGGGAGGTCACTTAGGGTCATCTGTCAAGGGTCGTTCAACAGTGGGGGACTGCTCAGGGTGTGCAGGGGTTGTTTGGGGTCACTCAGGAGGTGGGGAGCACCCAGGGTGACCTGGCTGGGCTCATTGGGAGTGCAGAGGAATTAGGATGTTAAGAGCTGCTCAGGGTACAGGAGGGTCAGGCCGGGTGTTGAGAGGGGTCACTTAGGGCTGTCTATCAAGGGTGTGTCATTCAGTACGTGGGGTCCCTCAGGAGTTCAGGTGGGTCAGAATGCGGTGGGGCTTGGTCATGGATACCACTCAGGGTTCCCTGAGCTGGGGACCTTGCTCCAAGGTGGAGCCAGAGAAGGGAGACACTCACATTTCCCAGGTGAGCCATCCACGGGGGCTGCTGAGTAGCGGCGGTAGGTGGTGTTCCAGCGCAGGGCTGGGGCCCTGGGGTCATGCATGGTGACCGTGTACTCTGGGGACACCCAGAAGCAGGGTTACCAGGAGCGCCCACATGGTGCTCCTCTACCCCCACCCGGGGGACATCATCTCATGGGGGCGGGGGCTTCCCGAGCACCCAACCTGGAGCCCAGAGTCTGCAAGCAGCATCAGGATAGCAGAAACCAGGTCTGTTTTGGTCACTGCTGTGTCCCCCGCTTCTTGTTCAGTGCTCAGGGAAGTGTTTGTTGACTGACAGAGTGATTGACTGGCCTGGACCCAGCATGGATAGCAGTTGCCAGGCCTGGGCAGAGCAAAAGGGAGGCTGCCCAGAGCTCGGGGAGCAGCTGGGGCCTGACTCACGCGTCCGGCCGATGTAGAGGCGGGGGGTAGAGGGTCGCTCTGTGGTCAGGGTCATCTGCGTCTTCCCTGATTCAGGGTCTACCACAAACCAGGCATCCTGCTTCCGGCCTGTGGAGGTGGGAAATGTGCTCCCTCTCAAGATGGCCTGGAGAGGGTGTGCAGCCTCTCCGTGCTGTGCCTAGCTGGCCCATCCTGACCTAGGTCCAGTCCCTGCTGGACCAGGACCCCAGGCTGGAGAGATGCTTACCTGTATAGAAGACGCCATCAGAGCTGCGACAGGGGGAGGCATGAACCAGCTCGGGGATGGTGAACGGCAGTCTCTGGGGAGTAGAAAGAGCAGAGAAGCACATGCAACCTATTCATTAGGTACAATTATTATCATATCCATTCCCAGAGAGGCTAAGTAATGTGGCTAATATCACACAGCTGGTAAGTAGCAGGGCCAGGCCTTGAGCGTAGCCAGTTAGTTTCCAGAACCCTCACACTTAACCACTCTGCTACACAACCTCTTAAGGAGCTGCAGAAAATCCCACTCCCAGTGCCAAGATGCCACCTGATCACATGATCCCAGCCTGACCACCTCAAAAACACTTGCTGAGACCTGAACACTTCAGTGGCCATGACAATCTTGGAGAGGCTGGGGAACTGTTCCACCCAAGAGACATGAGGACCAAATGCAAGGGGTGATCTTGGTTTGGGTTCTGGACTGGAAACAATAAAGCACACGATTAGGAACTTGACAAAATTAATATGGATTGTGGATTAGATAATACTAGTGCATCAATGTTAAATCTCCTGGTTTTGATAATTTACACTCAGGCTATGTAGGAGGAAGTCCTTGTTTTAGGAATACACAATGACGCTTTAGGAGTAAAGGAGCATAATGTCTGCAACTCATTCTCAAATAGTTCAGAAAAAGGAATTTTATATACACATGTGTAATATTATCCATCTATTAAGAGAGAATGATAAAGTGAAAGTGATAAGATGTTAAAAATTGATGCATCTGGGTAACGGGAATAAACAATTGCTCTGAACTATCTTTGCATTTTTTCCTTATATTTGAAATTACATCGAAGTGAAAAAAATCCCCAAACTCCACATACAGAGCTCTTGCCAGACAGCACCCCAGGCATAAGCAAGTGCTGAGGGAAAGAGAGTCGGGGCTTCCCAGGGGCTCAGTCAGGATGGACAACAAAAGAAGTCCATACAACCTATAGTTGGTAGGGTTAGTGCATGACAGGGGAGCACATGAAGTTGAGGGTACCTGATGCAGAAGTGGGGGACTGAAGATGGACTGATGGAAGAAGTTCAGTTGTTTATTCATTCATTCAACAACCGTTTAATGAGCACCTATTACTAGCCGGGTGCTGTGACTCTGTTGTAACCAAGACTGACCAAGTGCCCTTTTGCACAGAGTTACATTTTTGGTGTGTGTGTGTGATAATAAACAAACAAAAACACATAAACCATAATGCCAGGTAATGGTAAATATTATTAAAACAAACTCAGAGAACTAGGATAGACACTGATTTGAGATGTTATTTCACATAGCCCAGCTAGGGAGTAAGAACCCAAGCCAAGGGAGGAGTGAGCCACAGGGTCATGTGGAGGGAGAGTGCTCTTGGCAGAGGGACAGAATGCTGAGGCCGAAGGCAGGGCCACCTACCAACTGGCATGTTTAAGGAACAGCAAGGAGGCCAGTGCACCAGGAGTGGGGATGGAGAGGGGCAGAGTGGCCGAAAGTGAGGTCAGCTGGAGGCAAGATCACGGATTGGGAAGGAATTTGGCTGTTAAATTGGGACTTGAGGGGTGAGTAGGAAACAGCCAGGAGAAGGGGAGCACTTCTCACAAATATTCTGCTTCTTCCTCTGGGCTCCTGGTGGATTATATTTCTCTTCCTGCTTAAAGTGGGCACAGCCATGAGACTTGCTTTAGCCAGAGGGAGGGAGCAGAAAAGACCAGGTCCACATGGATACTACAAGAGCCAGGGTGTGCTTCACCTCGTTCTCCTTTTCTGCTTTGGTGACTGAGAAGCCTCGGTTGAGATGGAGTGTCTAACAGCTTGGGTCTCCAGTAGACCACAGTGTACAGAGCCCCCGGGGGACCAACGTTGGTCACACGCTGTAAGCAGGAAGCAAGCTCTGTGGAGCCACGGAGATTTGTGTGCTGTTATCGCAGCGTGCTGTGGCTGATCCTGACTGAGTTGGGGAAATAGAGGCAGAATGGAAGAGGGTTCCAGACTCTTGGGGACAAGCTGGGTGAAGCCCCAGAGCTGGCACATTCAATAAATTGATCAGTGTGTGTGCAGGTGTGTGCATGCATGGGTGCCTGTAGGTGAGCGAAGAGGCTGCAGAAGTGAGCTGGCCCTGATGTGCTTTGTCAGGGCGACTGGACTTTATCCCAGATGCAGGGAGAGTGATGTGACTCACAACCACACCTGCCCATAAGACCCAGTGATGACCCCCAGAGCTGGATGGGACTGGAGGTCCACTCTCCACCCGGCTCTCCCCATGGGAGACATACTTGTTTAGATTCCATCAGTGGGCACCCTGTGCTCTGGCTTCCAGTCGGGGGCTGGGATACGGGGAGGGGGCAGAATCAGGGCGAGTGTTCCTGGGTCTCCTCTCCACAGAGTCATCGAGGGCTGGCTGTGTCCCTCCCCCAAAGGCCTCAGCTCCTTCCGGGTGGCCCTCTCCTCAAGCCCCCTCTGGATCCTTCCCCTCCTCTGAGCTTAGGGCTGATAAATGGCACCCCACGGTATGGGCCATAGGACACAGCACCCTGCCCTGCGGTTTCCTAACCTCGGCTCACACTTTGTAAGTAATCCCGTTAATAAAACCTCCTCAAACTCTCCCGTTGGAGTGTGCCACCTGTTTGCTGGGACCTTGCCTGCTTACATACTAACATTTCTTACCAATTAAGTTTCCTAAATCACATACGTAAGACCGTCCTGGCAGGCATCCCATGGCACAGTCAGAATTCTGACACTGCCTGACTCTGCGCTTGGCCACGTGACCAGCTTTGGCTGATGAGACTTTAGCGAATGCGATACAGTCGGCCCTCCCTATCCGCTGGTTCCGAACCCACAGATTCAGTCAAATGCAGATTGAAAATATTTGGGAAAAAAAAGTTCCAGAAAGTTTCAAAGAGCAAAACTTGTATTTGCCTCACACTTGGCAACTATTTACATACCATTTACATTGTATTAGATATTATAAGTAATCTAGAGATGGTTTAAAGTATATGGGAGGGGGACTTCCCTGGTGGTCCAGTGGGTAAGACTCCGCGTTGCCAATGCAGGGAGCCTGGGTTCGATCCCTGGTCAGGGAACTAGATCCCGCATGCATGCCGCAGCTAAAAGATCCCACGTGCTGCAACTAAATAAAAATCCCGCATGCTACAACTAAGACCAGGCACAGCCAAAATAAATAAATAAATATTAAAAAAAATAAAGTATATGGGAGGATGCGTGTAGGTTATATGCAAATACTATGCCATTCTATATAAGGGACTTGAGCATCCTTGGATTTTGGTGGTGGGGGACAATTGACCTGCGGATACCAAGGGACGACTGTATAAGCAAAGCTTGAAAAATGCTCATGCACTGGCCTCTCCCTCTCTTGCTGCTCTGGTTCCCTTGTTGATATCATGTGAACAAGCCCAGGCTTGCCTGTTAAAAGATGAGAGACCCCTGGCCCAGTTGCCCCCATCAAAAGCCAGCCAACTACCAACCAGTTTTCAGAAAGAGAGCCAGCTGACCGGCAGCGGACCACAGATGCTTGCGCAAACTCAGTCAAGGCCACCCAGCTGAGTCCAGCCTAAATTGTCATCTCACAAAATTATGAGTTAAATAAACTGTTTGTATTTTAAGTTTGAGTTTTGGGGCAATTTGTTATTTAGCACAAGCTAACTGATACATAGGTTTCCCCTTAAAACCCTCAGAGTCCCCTGGAGAACCCCCCATGATGCCCTCAGAGGCCTGACAGTCATCCAGTCAGCCTGCTCTGCAGACACAGCCAGAGTCACCCTACCACCCCCTTTCAACAGACCCCTCCAGACAGCCTTCCCCTAGTGCTCTCAGACTTAATCCTCTGCAGGGCACTTGGATTCTGACCATACAGCCTCCCACCCTTTCAGTGCTCTGGCTAACAGAAGCCCTGACCCTCACCCATCCCAAACACTGTAGGAAACACACCATTAATCCCTGTTGTTTCTGCGTCCCCAAGATGTACAGGCTGCCATCAGCTGGGTCTGAGAGAAAGGCTGTCCTGTGGGGCAGAGAGGAACGGGGGAAGGTTGGGTGCACGCCCCCTAGTTCCAAGACGGCCCCTCCCCTCCAACCTCCCCGCCAGTAGGAACCCACCCTTGAAGGAGGCACCACAGAGCTCCAGACCCAAATCTTTTCCCTAACTTCCAGCCCACCCGCCCCTCCAGGCAACTATGGCTTCCCCATCTCTCAGCTGCCCGCTCCTTGGGGTCCACTTACTCTGTGACGTACATTGGCCCCTGGATGATGGGATCTGTAGGGACAGGGACACGGGCATGAGTAGCCCCCTCCAGTCTCCCCGTTGAAAGGCATACCTCACATTGGTGCTTACTGTGTGCTAGACACCAAGCCAAGCATTTGTCACGAGTGTAATGTAATCCTCCCAAGAACTCTGTGAGGTAGGGTTTTACCCTTGGCCCCATTTTACAGGTGAGGACATTGAGGCTCAGAGAGGTGAAGTGACTTTCCCAAAGTCACACAGCTGATAAGTGGTAAAGCTGCCTGCAGACACCTGCTTATTGGATTCTAGACCCCATGTTCTCATCGTCCACGCCAAGGTGACCTCCCCCCAACGCAAGATCCAAGGAGGGAGGAGTGACTGCCCTTGCTTACCGTCTTTCAGCGTCCACTTCAAGTCCCCTGTCTGCTTGATCAGTGCATGGAGACTTCCATCCAGGGTGGACACAAACAGGAGGTTCTCTGGCGTGAAGGTCTGAACCTGCAGTGGAAACAAAGTCACCTCTTCTGAGAGGCCTGGGACCACCCTAGTGCTTGCTCCAGGCAGGGCTGGCTGTGACTCCCCTTCCCCTAGAGGGAAACAGAGAAAGAAGGAAGGAGGATTGGAGAAGCTGCTGGCTCCACCCACTGATCTCCACGACCCTAGAGAGGGGTTACGGTGGGAGCCGGGGGCCTGGCTCCTTTACAAAAGGACTTCAATGACCCTTACAGCCTCCCTAAGAGATTGATGCTATTATTCTCACCATTGTACAGGTGAAGGAGACTAAGGCTCAGGAATGTTAGGTAATTAGCCTCCAGCCACAAAGGTAAATGGCAGAACTGGGACTTGAACCACCATCTCTCTGGTTCCAGTGCCCGGTCCCTTTCTCCTTTGCCTCCCCCAACCCGTTCTGTCTCCCCAAACCGGCCCAGCTGCTTTTGGTGCCAGGCTCCAGCGGGCCCCCTGGACCAAGTTGGGGGTGGCCAAGGGAGGGAGGGCTGGTGCTGCCCTTGCGTCTGGCCCTTGCTGGGCTAACTCACCTGCTCCAGCCCTTCCTTGAGCAAATAGGGTGGGGCTGAGTTCCTAGCAGGAACCCTAACATCCGGGTGGCCTAGCCGCACCCCTGCAAAGACCACATCCTGCTCCAGGACCCTCAGGCTTGGGGCCAAGCCGATGGTTTTGGAGTAGAGTCAGGAAACTGCCTTCTGGCCCTCTCTTTTCCGGGCCTGTTTTGTGATCTGCAGCATGGCAGGAGGGAGAGTGATCTGCAGAAGCTGCAGACTGATTGCCCACTGTTGAGTTTTGTTTGACCATCATCGTTTTAAAAATTTCGTTTATAATTAGCTACCAATTTTTTAAAAATTGGAAAGATTTCACTTGAAAAAATCAAGATTTCTCATTTTTCTCATTTCTAGTTTTTTTCTCATTTTTTCTGGAAACACCTGATCTGGCCACACTATGCCCACATTCCTACTTGGCAACCATGGGGTGGGTCCTGAGCTGGAAGTGGGCACGGGGTGGCAGGAGCAGGTGCCTCTATGATCCCAATAACTGTTCTGGGGGCTCCAGGCTGGACACGTGGATTCTAGTCCTGGCTTTGCCTTCTCACTGCATTTCTGTAAGATTGGACTTTTCCGCTCCCGGCAGGGCTGGACCAGATACCCATACCTCCGGCTTGTTTATCCCAGAGGTTGTGAATCAGGGGTCCAGTCACGGGTAAGGCGGGGAGCGTTGTGATCTGCCTGAATTTGTCTGTAAAGCTGGGTGTATGGGCGCATTTCTCGACAGAGGACCTTCAAGGGGATCCTAAGTTCCAAGGAAGCCGGGATTCCAGAAGTTTTAGGAGGCCTGGCAGGAAAGCGAGGGTCCCCTCCCTCCACCCCCACCCCCATGCTGCAGGACGCGCGGGGTGTTGGGTCTACCTGCGCTCTTCCACGCGGGCAAGTCTCTCCAGCTCGTGGGGCAACAGGCAACTCCCCAAAGCTAGGAAGTTTTCTCTGGCCAGGGGCCGACTTGGGGTGACCCGGACCCGGGGGAGGGAGAGGCGCCCCCTGTGGTCCCGCCGCGCCCCAGCCGTCTGCGCCCCCGGACCCGACCTTGGAGGCTCCGCGTCTGCCCGCTTCTCACCTGTGGCCCGAGCGTCCCGAGCAGCGCCGCGAGCTGGAGAAGGAGCGGGGACCAAGGGCCAGACCCCCGGGCCGCGCTCGCCATAGCCCGCATAGATGGCATCCACACAGCTGGCCTGGTCCCTTGGGGCCTCCAGGGGACTGCACGGCTCCCGCCCGGCAGGAAGAGACTCCGCCCCGGGCCGGGCCAGTTGGGTGCGCAGGGGCCGGGGCGCAACCTCATCCCGTAATTCTGCTCTTTCCCCCGCCCTTCCCATCGCACTCACACCTGCTCCCCTCGGTCACCCCGCAAGGGATGGCTCTGAGCTTTCCTGGAAAAGGGATTTTACCAACGGTGGCCCTTATGGAGAATGTACCACCTGCCAAGTATTGTACCAAGAGCTTTACATCCATCATTAACTCATTTAATCTTCATAGCATTTCCGATGTAAAAGCTGGGGCTCAGAACTGGGATTCACATTCAGATGCCTGACCTCAAAGCGTGTGCTCTTTGTTACTATGCTAGTGGCCTCTACTGAGAAATGATAAACGACAGATTAATTGGCTGGTTCAGTTATTCATTCAATAAATATTGATCTATTATCGCAGGCTGGGAAGCAGGAGAGATAAGGTCTCTGTTTTCATAGAACTTGCAGATTCCTAAGCATTAGATATCAAATGCACACATGAAAGGCTGCATGGCTATGGCAGTTCCAATCCTAGCTGCAGGCAGACTTGGTTCAGGGAGGGCCTGCAGGGATCCGGTTCGTTTTCAAGTTTTGACTCATTCATTTCTCCTTCTTTGTGTAAAAATCCCTGCTGATTTGAGGGTCGTGCAGCCTGGCTCTGCCACCATCTCTCCCTCCTCCTCTTTGTCATCCTTGGCCCTCCTGGTCACACCACCCACCGTCAATGAAGACTGCTGGCTGGCCCATAGCTTTCGTCTCCACCCCAAATTCTGCTGTCATCTCTGGTGCCTTCAGTGTCACATGCTCCTGCACGCTGAACCTGACCCACACTGTAATCAGCTCATGGTCACCCAGGCTTGCCCAAGTAACCCCAAGTAAATCTTGCCTGGCTGGCATCTGCATTCCCCAGCTGCTGGGCAGGGGGTAGCGCTAGGGGCTCACGGTTGCCTGCTTCTCTACAGAATTGCCCTTGGCCACTGGAGCGGCCCAGTGCCGCCTGCCCGTGACTGACGGACATGGGGTACAAAAGACTGGCCCTTTTGCCTCAAGGTGGAACCAACTCTGTGGTGCAGTTTGTGCTCGAGAGGTCCCCGTGAGATGAGGCTGAAGCCGGTCTCCAGCTGAGACCCCTCCTTCCTTGGCTCTTCCCCCTGCCCCATCCTGCTTCCCTCACTCCCCTTCTCTTAAAGAGTTCTTCCCAACATGTCACTTGAGCAAGAATCCCTGTCTCAGGCTCTGTTTTCAAGAACCTGCCAAACCTAAGGCATCCTCTAACCACATTGTCATCAAATGTAGCCTTGGAAAGCCTGACTCCCTCATGGCGCAGAAACCTCTTTTAGAAATATGTACATCATGAAGTCTTTGGCTCACTTGGTTACTCCTTCATGTTTAGCTCATCCAGTACCCTCAAATGTAACTTCGTAACAAAAGTGGTTGCTTGCCACTCTAGAAATCAGCTCAAGCTACTGAGCATGCGAATGAGCCCTTCTTTATGCTTTATATTTTGTACACTGTACACTTGTTTCGGAATGTGCATTGTGTTTGTTAATTATGCTTGGATTCACAGGAATTTCTCATGCGATAAATTTGATTTGCATAGACTACAAACTACAAGTGAACTGGTTTAGATAATTTGTGTGTGTGTGAAGATATAAGTAATACACGTTTTAGAAACTTTGCAAAATTCAAAACATATATATAAATAAGAAAAGAACACTCATTCATTGTTCCACCTCTTGGAAACACAGCATCCCTGTTAACATTCTGTCATATTTCCCCCAGTGTTGTTTTCTTCCTGCGCCTATACGTCTGGTGGGTACTGTGTTGAAATGTTAACAATGTTTTCCCTTCCAGAGCTTCTTTTTCCCCTGACAGCCCTTCTCCTATTTGAGTGAGGCTGCTCTGAATTTACTGCCTCAGAGAAGGGATGAGGAAGCAGAAAGAGAGAAAAAGAAGTTTCTTCTACCTTTTGAGTATTTGTGTAACTCATGGCATGAACCTAGACTTAAGAGAATGAATAATGAGAGTAGAACAGATTCCCTAGACATGGAGAGGATAAGGAGGAGAAAGGAGAGAGAAGATGCTGCAGGTCTCTGAGAAAGGGGGACCACTCTGCAGTCCCCTCACCCAAAGATGGGACGCCATGTAAACATGTGGGATCCAAGGGCAAGGGGATCCGTGTCTCACTTCTGGGTGGAGATGCTGTGTGCTATGTCTGGGCAGAGAAGGGGTGCTAAGGAGGTTTCCACTGCTTAGTGCGATTTGGAGGTGGGGGGAGGTTTTCTACATGCCCGAGGGAGGCAGAGAGGGAGAGGGAGAGAGAGAGAGAAAGAGAGGGAAAGGCTCTACAAAAAGAAAAAGGGACAATGCAGCAGAGACCAGTAAGGACAAGAGACAGGACACAATGAGACCATGGGCATCTCAGGGGATGGCGGCTGGGACAGATCATGACAAGGACTCGGTGCCCTCTTGCTTCCTGGCACTATGTAAACTCTATGGAATTTAAACCCACCCTGGAGAAAAGCTGGGAGAAGCCAGATGGGAATGAATTTCTTCCACCTGGCACAAGGGAGCTTAAAATAAAAAGTTAAATTGAGTTAGAAAGATATAAAGTTACATTTATTCACCGCACCTCGGTTTGTGCTCTGCTTCTGGACACATACATAAACCAATAACCTTTCTCCATTCTAGCAAAAGAATGGAAAAAACAGAAATGGTGATGGGAAAGATATTCCAATCATGATAGATAGCAATAAAAAGAAAGTCCTTAGGAATAAATTTAACTAGAAAGGCACAGGACATATATGAAAACTATAAAGTCTTATGAAGGCTGTAAAACAAAATGTGAATAAATAAAAAGATATGACTGTGTGGGAACACTTAATATGATTAAAATATTACTTCTCTCTAAATTAAATTGTAAGTATAATGAAATTCTATTATTGCTATAATATTAAATCTACTCCATGGTCTTTAAAACTTGGTTAAAATTGCGACTTCCCTGGTGGTGCAGTGATTAAGAATCTGCCTGCCAATGCAGGGGACATGGGTTCGAGCCCTGGTCTGGGAAGATCCCACAAATAAGCCCGTGCGCCGCAACTACTGAGCCTACACTCTAGAGCCTGCGTGCCACTACTACTGAAGCCCATGCACCCTAGAGCCCGTGAGCTACAACTACTGAAGCCCGCGTGCCTACAGCCCGTGCTCCGCAGCAAGAGAAGCCACCGCAATGAGAAGCCAGTGCACCGCAAGGAAGAATAGCCCCCGCTCACCGCAACTAGAGAAAGCCCACGCGCAGCAACAAAGACCCAACGCAACCATAAATAAATGCATGGAAAAAAATACTTGGCTAAAATAAAGATCATATATAAGAATAATGCCTGAGAATAGCCAAGAAAAGTGTGAAAATTAAGAATAATGAGAAGGGGGCTTATCTTACAGGGTATCAGAACATACTGTAAAAACTAAAATATCAATATAATTTCAGCACAGGAGTTGACAAATAGAAAAATATGTCAGTGGGATCAAATAGAGAATCCAGAAATATATATCCACATATTTGAGAATTTAATAAATAATAAAGATAATATTTTAATTCATTGGAAAATTCAATAAATGCCATGGCATAATTATCCATCAGGAGAAAGTAAATCTTTCTCACTCTTTTTTTAAAAATAGATTTTATTTTTTAGAGCACTTTTAGGTTCATAGCAAAATTGAATGGAAGGTCCAGAGATTTCCCATATACTTCTTGCCCTTAAAATTGCAGAGCTGGCTCCATTATTTACATCCCCCACTAGAATGGTGACTTTGTTACAAGCGATGAACCTACGCTGACACATCCGTTATCACCCAAAGTCCACAGCTTAGGGTTCACGCTTGGGTTGTACATTCTCTTGGACAAATGTACAGTGACAGGTATCCATCGTTATAGTGTAATACACCACCGTATTTTCATTGCCCTAAAAATGCTCTGTTCTCTGCCTGTTCATCCCTCTCTCCCCCTCAATCTCTGGCAACCACCGATCTTTTTACTGTCGCCATAGTTTTGCCTTTTCCAGAATGTCATGTAGTTGGAATCATACAGTATGTAGCCTTTTCATAATGACTTTTTTCACTTAGTAATATGCACTTAAGTTTCCTTAAGTCTTCTTATGGTTTGATAGGTCATTTCTTTTTAGCGCTGGATAACATTCCTTTGTCTAGATGTACCACAGTTTATTTGTCCATTCACCCGGTGAAGGACAAGTTGCTTCCAAGTCTTGGCAATTATGAATAAAGCTGCTATAAACATCTGTGTGCAGATTTTCAAGTGGATCTTGTCAACTTTCTATTGAAATATATCATACAGAAAAGTGAACAAATCATAGGTCATACAGTGAACACATTTGTTTAACCTGTACATAGATCAAGAAACAGAATATGACCAGCAACCCCACAAGGTCCCTTATACCCCATTCTAAGAGCAACCTCTACCCTGACTTCTAACACCATAAATTAATTTTGCTTATTTTTGATATTTATATAAATAGAATCAGACCATATATTCTCTTCTGTGTCTGGTTTCTTTTTCAATAATATTTTTGTGAGATTGTCCATGTCATCAAGTGTAGTTGTAGTTCACTCTCATTGCTGTATTACATTGTATGAATATACCACAATTTATCCAGCCTAGTGTTGATGGGAATTAGGGTTTTTTTCCCCTGCCAGTTTTTGGATATGATGGAGTGCTATGAATATTCTTGCACATGACTTTTGGTGAATATATCTGTGCCTTTCTGTTGCATATATACTTAGGAGCAGAACTTCTAGGTCATAGGATATGTATATGTTCATCTTCCGTAGATTTTGCCAAACAATTTTCCAGAGTGGTTGTACCAGCTTACATTTGGTGGTGGTGGTGGTGGGTAGTTTCTTTTGTGATACAGAAAATATAGAAGCTGTAAAAGAAAAAAGAAAAAAAAGTATACTTAAAATATATAAAAAATTAAAAAACCTTAGAAGGGCAAAAGATACCATAAACAAGCATCAGAAGTATTGGCAACACAGAATATAAAGATTAACATCTATAATAACAAACTGCTCCTATAAATTGACAAGAAAAAGACAACCAAAAAATATACAAAGGCTATGAATAGGCTCTTACATAAGATGAACTCCAAACGTGTGAAAATGTGCTCAAAAATACTACCAGTCAGAGAAAGGCAAAAACAAGATTTTTAAAAAGTAACAAGTATATTGCTTTATGTCCATAAATTTGCAAAAATTAAAAAGAAGGCTACGGTAATGACAGAATGTTGGCAATTGCTGAAGCTGAGTTGTGAGTATTTGGGGGCTCATTATACTATTCTGTTTGGTTTCAAGATGTTTGAAAATGTCCATGATAAAAAGAAAATCCTCAAACAAACAAAAATAAGAAGGCAAAGCCCACTGCTGCCAGGGATTTGGGGAAGAGCATATTCTCATATGGGGTTGGCAGAAATGTAAATTGTTACAGACTTTTTTGGATGCAATCTGGAAACATTTGTTTAAAATAAAAATTGCATAATCCCTTTGACCTGAAAAACCCATTTTCAGGATATTTCCCATAAAAATAAAAGACCTGTATATAAAATTATTTTTAAAATATATTTTAAAAGATTTATAATGATAGAGATATAAGAGTGCTTATTGGAGCATTGTTCTTAGTACAAACCAGTAGAAACAAAGCAAGTAGCCTTCAACTGAGGTATAGCTGACCTAGTTACAGAACATTTGTACTTTGGAGTATTATGCAGCCACTAAAAATAAGAGTGTATTTATTAACTCAGAAAGATTTCTAAGAATAGCAAGATGCAGAAAGATCATTATAGGGACCTATTTTTGTAAAACCAAGTATATGTATATATATGTAAATTATTTTATATGAATATGGATAAAAATACAGAATGCAATATATTAGTTTGTTAGCAAGGATTTGTGGTATGCTAGAGATGGTATGTTATACTAAGAAAGGGGTAAAACCAGCAAAAAAGAAAAAAATTAAAGCTGCTTGAAAAATATCACTATGTATCTACCCCATTTACATAAAAGTAGATGTATATATGTGCGGTGTGTGTATGCATTAATGTGCATTTAAGTCCTTGCCCAAATGAAATAGCTGTTTATATATTATGCAGAGCTATTTTAACCCCCATATTTCCACACTTTGTCAGTTCTGTGCATAACTCAGCACTAGAATGCCTTCACAAACAAAATAGGAGTCTCCTTTTCATCCTGATGATGAAAATACTACTTTTGAAAAAATATATGACCCTCTCCTTGCTTCACATATAGGATCTTACCTACTCTGTCAACTAACTAGCAAGGAAAGTTTTGTTCCCATTCTACAGATGAGCAAACTAAGTTTCAGAGAGGTAAAGTAAAATGTGCCCAAGTTCACAAAGCTAGTGAGTGAAGAGGCAGTGATTCAAACCCAGATTTGTCCCCGAGTCTCCGAACTTGAACTCTCTTATACTTCCTTTCCCCTGTTCTTCTCTCGACGTGTTTTGCCATGGATTCATCTGGTCTAGTTAAAGGAGGCACCAAGGCATATGGGCCTGTGATGACCCGGGCAGAAGCAATCCTCGTTGTTCATTTGCCCGCTGGCTCACTGGCAGAGCACATTAGGGTTTGAGGCTAAAGCCCCAGTTGGGACTCCCCTGGGAAACTTGTGGCTCCACAACTCCTCCGGAGACTTACCCACGCTCAGATTTAGCGCTCAGTTATTTCTCTATTTCCTCCCACCCTGGGTTGTAACCAACGGCCCCCCCAGACCGAGAGAGGTGAGTAAGCACCCAAGACTGGGTATGGGAGCAGCATTCCAAGTCCTGTAGGAGGAGCGTTCTGTCTGTGCCTCACGAGTGGCCTCTAGTGGTAATACTTAAAACTGCAGGTTTACTCTTCCATAGGTGTAACCTACTATGCAGGCAAACCGGTTCAGCTGTTGGAAGTCAGGGTGTAGGTTATCCACCAAGGGTTCTGAGGGAAGGAGGCCAGTGAGCGCGAGGACGCACGAGGGAGTCGTCTGGGGATCTGGTCATGTTGTGTTTTTCCTTCTTACGGGTGCTGGTTGCATACTTCTTTGTGTGTATTTCATTGGTGTGCTGGAGTCAGTTCATGAGAGCCGACTGTTACATTTTCTGGAATTTTGAGATCTGTCAGTTAATCACAACCATTGTAAAAAAATTAAATTATATAAACTTACAATTAAGTATATTTTATTTAAGACAAACATAATAAATACTCAAAACTCATCACTTCCTAATTGTTTTACTGTTCTCTCTGCCCTTGAGATCATCTACATCTACGGTATCTGTATGGTGGAACTACCACATATGCTTGCTACCAGCATAGAAGCATCCCAACTCCATGCTCAGCGACATCACTTTAGCAACTTGTAATCAGCCACAGCAGGAGTATTTACACCATGGCAATAAGCAGATGCTACAAACCAGGCTTGATTCATTGTTTTGTTGATTGCCTAGACTTAAGAAAGTGAGAAAGAAAATGTTCATAATGCACATTAAGTTTGAAAGTGTTCTGTGTCTGTGAATGGCATAAAAGAAATCAAGGAAATATTCTTCTTCCTATTTGGAATGTATTATCTGATTCAGCCAAGAAATTGCTCACCTCACTGAAGAATGAGTGGAGTTTCGATTTCTCTTCCGGGACTCGTTTATAGTGCAGAATCTGGAAAGGTGTTAGAATGACAAATTCTTGGCCTTGGCCCCAGACCTATTGTGTCAGAAATTCTGTGGGTGAGGCCCAGCAATTTGTGTTCTAGCAAACCCTCCAGATGATTTTGAGGCACACTAGGGTTCGAGAACCACTGGTCTAAGTGTGTAAGATGTCACTTGCTCAGAGAGGAGATACACCCCACAGATAGTAGACTTATCTCTCCACCTTACCCCCAGAATAAGAGGGGATTAACCACTTGATGAGGGATTTCTCCCAGGAATTTTAAGATCAGGGGTGGGGAAATTAGGACAATTGGCATCTTGGCAAAGCTAAGAAAACAAGAAAGCTTTTCCTCTCTTTTCCTTCTTCTATCTTCTTTGCCTACACACTTTCCCTTTGGCTGGTGATAGCAACATGAGTTGAGATGTTCGGATCAGGGATCTTGCTTTGGGCTTGGAAAACGCTACTTTAGGGATGAGTCAATGATTTGATTTTAAGCTGCTGCTGTAGTCATTTCTGGTTCTAATATTTGCTTGTATTTTCTAAATTTTGGGGTGTAATGCTGGTCCTGAGATATCCTTCTGGATCCTATTGACTTCTAGAATTTTGGAAAAGTGAGACAGGTGAGACGCTGGTTGAAATAAATAACCTGATTCTGGAGGTGTTGATGGACCAGCATGATCCAAGCCAGCTCCTGAAGAGGAAAACAACCGATCTGAATGAGTCCTTCCAGCCCATCAAGACAGGGAGTGGGAGGAATGAGAAGGGAAAGATAGAGAACAACAACGACAACGGTAAAGATACTGAGAGTCTGATGTGTGCCAGGCCACCATACAAGGATATTACATAGTTACTGACTATATTCCCCACACTGTACATTTCATACCCAGGACTCATTTATTTTGCAACTGGAATTTTGTATCTCTTAATCTCCCTCACCTATTTCTTCCCCCCTCACCCCCATCCTCTCTTGCATCCACCTGTAAGAATGATTTTTATAGTTACCTTTTCTTGCCCCCTCGCCTGACAAGAGGCTTGGTTTTAAGTCTTTGAGTTACCCTGAGAAAGGAGGAAGGTGGCTGGTCTCGAGTGGAGCCCAAGGACCCTCTCCACCCCTGTCCTTCCGGTGGAAGGGTTTTGAAGTTCGGACTTTGACCAGATTATTTCAGTTTTGTTTCTTCTCATTCATGGCTTTGTACGGTTCCTCTTTTATCTCCCTTGAGGCTGGTGTGGTAGAGAGACCTGGAGCTGCTTCATGCTGTGTGTGTGTGCATGCATGTGTGTGTGTGTGTGTGTGTGTATGCATGGATATGTGTGTGTGTGTGTGTGTGTGTGTGTGTGTGTGGTTTAGAAAAGTTTGGCTCTAGATAGATTTTGTTTTAAATTTTTATTGGAGTATAGTTACTTTACAGTGTTGTTTCTGCCATACAGCAAGGTGAATCAGCCATACGTATACATATAGCCACTCTTTTTTAGATTTCCTTCCCATTTAGGTCATCATAGATCATTGAGTAGGGGTCCCTGTGCTAAACAGTAGGTTCTCATTAGTTATCTATTTTATACTAGGTAGCTCTTTGATAAAAATCTTTTGCCCCTGGATTCATTTTTCCTCATCGTTAAAATCATGGGAACTAGTCTAGAGGAGGTTAAGGGTGGCTACAAAACCTATGTACAGCAGGGGGCAGTAGAGTGTAGTGATTAAAAGTGTGGGCTTTGCTGCGGTAGTTGGGTTTGACTTTGGCTTCAGCCAGTCGTTCCCATGCATCTGTGATCGTACACCTCTCTAAATGAGAAAATATTTTTTAACTTTTTATTTTATATTGCAGTATAGTTGATTAACAATGTTGTGTTAGTTTCAGGTGTACAGCAAAGTGATTCAGTTATATATATACATGTATCTATTCTTTTTCAAATTTTTCTCTCATTTAGGTTGTTACAAAATATTGAGCAGAGTTCCCTGTGCTATACAGCAGGTCCTTGTTGGTTATCCATTTTAAATACAGTGTGTACATGTCAATGAGAAAGTTTTTGAATATGAGCCCTCAAATAAGGGTAAAATTACTGATAAATTATATAAATTATATACGTAATTCCTGTCCTTAAAGAAGTATGTACTATAAAATATGACAAAGTTGAAATTAAAAATGGAGAAAAATGGTGAAAACAACTTTTAAAAATGCTTTGTTAAGGTGTAATTGATTATAAACTGCACATATTAAAAGTGCACAATTTTATAAGTTTTGACATCTGTATACACCCATGAGATCATCACCAGTCAAGATAGCAAACAGAGCCTCATACCCTAAAATTTCCTCGTGTCCCTTTGTAATGCTCCTTCCCATCCTCCCTGCTCCCTGACCCCCTGATCTGCTTTCTGTCACTATAGATTAGTTTGCAGTTTGTGGAGTTTAATATAAATGGCATTATACAGCATTTACTTTTTTGGGGGGAGTCTGGCCTCTTTCACACAGCATAATTATTTTGTTTCAAGATAATTAAGGAAGAAATACACTTTTAAAATAATATTTTGTTTGTTTCCTGGTATGAAATATTTTGTTCTCAGAATGTAGAGGTTTGTCTTCATGTTCTGGATGCTAGATTTTTTTCCCCTTTTACATTGAATTTAAAAAATTTTTTAAATTAAATTTTTGAATAGGGAATACATTCTAACCAGATAAAAAGGTAAAGTTAAAAGTCCCCCTTCAGGGCTTCCCTGGTGGCGCAGTGGTTGAGAATCAGCCTGCCAATGCAGGGGACACGGGTTCGAGCCCTGGTCCGGGAAGATCCCACATGCCACGGAGCAACTAGGCCCGTGAGCCACAACTACTGAGCCTGCGCGTCTGGAGCCTGTGCTCCGCAACAAGAGAGGCCGCAATAGTGAGAGGCCCGCGCACCGCAATGAAGAGTGGCCCCCGCTTGCCACAACTAGAGAAAGCCCTCACACAGAAACGAAGAGCCAACACAGCCAAAAAAAAAAAAAAAAAAAAAAAAGTCCCCCTTCAACTGCTAGCACCCTTCAACCTAAATTGCACTGTGTCCTCCCACCTTCCAAGTCACCACTTTGATTAGTTTCTTAGGTGTCTTCAAGATTTACTTATGCAAATATGAATAAATATGTGCATATATATTTTTGTATTCTTCCAGCTTTTTACAGAAAAGATAGCATGTTTATTCACAGCGATACACACTGTTCTGCAACTCGCTTTTTTAACTTGATCTATCTTGGCGATCTCTCTATATCCATTTGTTGGAAGTTTTTTTTTTTGTTTGTTTGTTTTTTTACAGTTTCATTGTGTTTCATGGTTCTGTAATTTATTACCCGATGGATACTTGGGTGGTTTACAGGTTTGTTTGTTTGGGTTTTTTTGCTGGGAAAAACAATGCTACATCAAATAACCTTGTGTACACCCCATTTTACAAGTGTGCAAATGTATTTGTAGGGTGAATTTTTAAACGTTGGATTGCTGGGCCAGGAGTGTACAATTTATAACTTTGATAGACAGCGCCTGCATGACCTTCACAGAGGTTATGCCAATCAATGCACCCACTTGCAGTGGAGGATTGTGCCTATTTTCCTATAGTTTCACCAACAGTATTTATCCAACTTTTGGATTTTTTTCCAATCTCAAAAATGAAAAATGGTATCTCAGGTTAGTTTTAATTTGCATTTATCTTCATGAGACTCTAGTTGAATTGGATGCTTAGTTTTTAAATGCCTTGCTAATTGTGATGGTTTCATAACATTATTACCTAACATCTCAAGGCATGAAACATGCCAAGTGCCTAGATTTGTGGTTTTCCTGAGCTTTCCATGAGAATGGAGATGCTTGTAAGTGTTGAGATTCTGATCCACTGGAGTTGCATCAAATGTGTGTTTATTTAACTTATTTGAATCCAATTATATACCCAGAAAAGAGGGAAAAGAATAGTTTAAGTGGTGTTGTCATGAGATGAGGAAGATTACCCATCAGAGGGTGTATAGCACTCTTTTTTCCTTATCCCATCATATGACATATAGCATTCAACTAGTTGTATGAGTTATCATACAAGGTCATAGACAAAAAACCCATGTATACTAAGGTTCATGGTAATAGGTAATTTTGCCTGCGCTTGCTTTTTGAATTACGTGTTGACCTAGGAACTGAATTTCCTGCCTAAGCGTGGTCTACTGTCCTGGTTAAGAGAGTCTGTTTCCCTTAATTCTTAGCATGTAAGAATTACATGGTCTGATGAGACAGTATGCTAAATTCTTTGCCTCATGGCTTCTGATGCTGAGACAGGAATTACTAGTGTATTTGTGTGAGACTAACTGGCAATGTGTATTTGGCGTGGCACCTTGTGGTTTAGGGAGAGCAAATGTAAGTGTGGAAAATGCTTTTGGGGCACACGTCTCACATGTGATTCTTTCCTTGGAATTGCCCTCACAGTATCTGCAAAAGGAGTGGACCTAGGGAATCGTGTTTGCCTTGACGTGACCAAGACTCTTAGGCCACAGCTGAGTGGACCAGGTATGGATACCTGACCCCAGTTAAGCCTTAAAATCTGAATTAACGATAGGAATGTTTGGGAGCATTGGAACTGTGATCTACTGTAGGATTTGGGCCAGAGCTGATGCCACGGAACCCAAAGTCAAGGGCAAGTCTAAATTATGGAGGAGACAGACACTAGGAGCCTTTCAGAGAATGCTGACCTGCAGAGGGAAGTGAGGATACACAGAAGGAGAAAAGCAGAGATGGGAGGTGATTTGCCCCAGAGAGAAAAAAAACAGATTGTTGGGGAGCTGAACTTCCCACTCTAGGTTCCCATGAGATTCCTCGAATCCTGACCCTAAAACTCCTTTTCTTTAATCATTTAATATCCTTTCAACAAGTCCTGAGCATTTGAATTATAAATGTCTAGGATGCTTAGACAATGCTGGTGGAAGTGTAAAATCCAACACTTTGGAAGAGAGTTTGATTTTATCTCCTCAAGTTGAATATTCACATATTCTGTGACCCAGCAATTTCACCAAGAAAAACTTCTTCACCAAGAAAAACTCCTGCATGTATAAACTGGAAACATGTACAAGGATGTTTGCACCAGCATTGTTTATAAGAACTGAAATGTGGAGGCCCGTCAATGAGAGAGTGGATAGATAAACTTTGGCAAAGTCAGGCTATGAATGTTAGCGGTCAAAACAATGACTTACAGGGACTAAACAATATGGCTGAATATAAGCCGTATAATATTGAGTAAAAAAAGCGCATGGCCGGGACTGTGTCTATTTTGTTCCCAACTCTAACCCCCTCATCCAGCACATGCCTGCTCAGTAAATATTTCTCAAATGAATAAATCGGTGGAGCAATTTCCTGGGGAGAACTGTCATTTAAGTCCACCAGACAATGGGGACACATTAGCTGCTACTTCTCTCCCAGCCTCTCAGTCCTCACTTTTCACCCATTTTGTCCTTTTCTTCCACTCTGTCTCTTTCCCTCACCTTTTCTTCTTTTTGGGCAGGAGATGACCCAGTCCCAGTTTTTAGTTTTGTTGACATTTGTCACTGGCTGTGGATCCTTTGACTCAGCTTTTGATTTAATGGCCTAAGGTTGGGTCCCCAGCATCTGGCATTTTAAAAAATACCACGTGGTTCTAATGTGCAGCCAGACTTGCCCATTTGCTTTGCTGGTGTTTTTATTTTTTGTTGCTGTTTTGTAGGAGCATGTGATGAAACCTTGGCCAGTGAGATGTACAGGGAAGTCTGCTGAGGGAGGCTTCTGGAACAAATCCCTTTCTGTTAGGAGGAACCCCTGTTTTCCACGCATCTTTCCCTGTGTGTGCATAAATATCTCGGGAAGAGTCACGTGAAAGAGGGGCCACAGTATTTACCTCTAGGGATGAAGACTGGGAGATGGGAGCTGTCAGGAGAAGCCTCACTGTCATCCAGGAACGCCAGCGACCAAGCCTTGGGCATTGTCCCAAGATGCCACCAGTTCTTGGGGTGTCCCAAGATGCCACCAGTTCTTGGGGTGCCCGAAGAGCGTGGGGTTCAGTGGAGAGATGGGGCGAATGGCCTCAGCCTTGACTCTGGGCCACACTTCACTGCTGGGCCCGACACAACCTGAGCTCAGAGGTGCACGAAATTCCCCACTCACCGGGGACACTGCTTCCTGAGTCTGCCTACAACCACGGGATCCACTGAGGACAAGACGTCACCCACCCTCTCCTTTGTTTTCCATTCCCTCCTGGTCCCTCCTCCCTGCTCAATCTCACTTCTCTGTTCTGTAAGGCTCTGCGTTAGGCCAGGTTCCTAGAAGCAGAACCGGAGACGCGGACTCTTGTTCAACTGATTTATTGAGCGTGAGGGAAGCAGAGTAGGGCAGAGAATACAAATGGAGGCAAGAATGTGATCTCAGCTGAAGGCCAGCTTCTTTCTGATCCCGCAGAGAAGCTCTGGAGCACAAATTCCCCACAGAGCAAATCCCACCTGGGGGCAAAGGGGCTGCTCTGCGTGCCGCTGGCCGAGCTCGGCCCTGGAGCGTGTGTGTGTATGTGTGTGCAACCTCTCATCAAGGGCCGCTCATTTTTGACCGAGGGCAGTTTTCCAGAAAGGGGGCGCTTCATGAGTTACCAGCCAATACTCCTGGCAGCTGGGGGTTGGGTACACTGGCAGGGAAAGGGGACCTGGACAGGGGATCAAGAGGAGACACTGTGGTTCTCCCTTCATGGATGCAGAAAGACAGATAGGAAGATAAGGGTGTGTGTGTGTGTGTGTGTGTGTGTGTGTGTGACAGAGAGTCAGAGACAGAGAGAGATACACTGTCATAAGCTAGACAAAAATTCTTTTATATTATCACTTGCAAAGGACTTAGCCTGCCCCTTGAGTCCTTTCACAGCCTGAGAGGCAGAGGGAAAGGACATTCTCGTAAAATAACAGCTTTGTTGAGGTGTAATTCACATATCATATAATTCATCCATGTGGAGTGTACTATTCAATGGTTTCTAGTGTATCCACAGAGTAGTGCAACCATCGCCACAATCAGTTTTAGAACTTTTCGCCATCCCAGCAAGAAGCCCCGTGCCCTTTATCAGTCACTCTTCACCTCCGTGGACACCCACACCCCATCCCCAGACAACCGCAAATCTACTTCTGTCTCTATGGATTTGCCTGTTTTGAACATTTCGTACAAATGGAATCACATAACACGTGGTCTTTTGTGTCTGGTGTCTTTCACTTAGCATAATGTTTGCAAGGTTCATCCGTGCTGCAGCATGTGTTGGGTACTTCATTTCTTTTTATTGCTGAATAATATTCCATTGTGTGGATATACCATATTTTATTTATTCAACAGTTGTTTCCACCTTTTGGTTTGGGGCGAACATATATTTTCATTTCTCTTCTATGTACCTAGGAGAGGGATTCCTGGGTCAACCAGTCATTTTTGCACTGTTCTTGTGATGGCTTCTGCTGTTAAGTTCTGGACAGCTGTCCAGAACTGTCCTACTTCATGACTTTTTCCAAACCTGATTCCTTTTTTTTAATAAATTTCATTTATTTATTTTTGTCTGCGTTGGGTCTTTGTTGCTGCGTGCGGGCTTTCTCTAGTTGTGGTGAGCGGGGGCTACTATTCGTTGCAGTGCACGTGCTTCTCATTGAGGTGACTTCTCTTGTTGCGGAGCACGGGCTCTAGGCGCGCGGGCTTCAGTAGCTGATGCACGCAGGCTCAGGAGTTGTGGCGCATGGGCTTAGTTGCTCCGCGGCATGTGGGATCTTCCCAGACCAGGGCTCGAACTCAAGTCCCCTGCATTGGCAGGCAGATTCTCAACCACTGCACCACCAGGGAAGTGTCCCAAACCTGATTCTTCAGCCTTCTTCCCTGCAAACGAGTTTGGCTTTCATTCTGAGATTTCCTCCCCAAATGAACAAAATTGTCCTGAAGGTCTCTGAGAACAATGGCTTGGTACTCTTGGGTTAAAGCCAATGTTTCCATTAGCATCCATTAGGTTTTGAGGCACTCCAGACAGTATGCCCCCACTCAGTTCTGGTTTGTTTCAGTCTTCATGCAAAATTCTAGTTTCCCTGGAGAACTCTGAAGAGAAAGCATATCAGTCTTTTACTGAGCACAGTCTGTAGAGAATGCAGAAGTTAAAATCTAGAGCAGATTAACAAACAATGGCCTGTGGGCTAAACCCAGCCTGCTGCCTCTTTTTGTATGATCCACAGCTAAGAATAGATTATACATTTTGAGATCATTGAAAAAAAAGGAATAATATTTTTTGATGCAAGGAAATGATACGAATTTCAAATTTTAGTGTCCATAAGTAGTTTTATTGGAACACAAGCATGTCCATTTGTTTAAGCATTGTCTATGGCTGCTTTTGCACTACACCAGCAGAACTGTGTAGTTGTGACAGAGACTGAAGGATGCACAAAGCCTAAAATATTTACTCTCAAGCCCTTTACAGAAGAAATGTGCCAACCCTTGATGGATCCAAGACCCCACGCTGCCCTGTAGCAACCAGCCTGGCATTAGTAAGCAAAAGGGGAGATGATGGGTGTTTTCAGTCCTCATTTTGAAAAGCACTCCATACACACAATCCCCAAATTTACCTATGACTATCCACATTTGAACCAGGAACTCCAATTTATGAATATTATATTGACTCTTATTACCAGACTCATGTTCTTCACTTAGCTGGAAAACCACACTCCTGATTTTCCTTCTACTTCACTGGCCACTCCTTCTCAATCTCCTTCACCAATTCCTTTTCTCTTCCCAAGTTCTAAATGTTGGAGAATCCCCAGTGATTAGCCCTGGGCCTTCTTCTCTCCTTCCTTCATTCACATCACAGATGATCTTATCCAGTTTCATAGTTTTAATACCATCTATACACTGATAATTCCCAAATGTATAGTCCTGTCAATTCCTCAAGGAAATATAAGAATGATAAATGCATATGCACCAAACAACAGAGCTCCCAAATATATGAAGCAAACATTGACAGACTTGAAGGAAGAAGTAAACAGTTCTATAATAATTTGAGACTTCAATATCTCACTTTCAATATTGTATAGAACATCTAGACAGAAGATGAATAAGGAAATAGAAGACTTGAGCAACACTATAAACCAACTAGACCAAACAGGCATATAGAGAACACTCTACCCAACAACAGCAGAATACACCTTCTTCTCAAATGCACATGGAACATTAGTCCACAAAAGAAGTCTCAGTAAATTTAAAAATACTGAAGTCATACAAAGTATCCTTTCTGACTGCCATGGAATGAAACTAGAAATCAATAAGGGAAGGACAACTGGAAAATTAACAAACATGTGGAAGTTAAACAACACACTCAAAACAATCAATAGGTCAAATAAATCTCAGAGGAAATTAGAAAATACTTTGAGATGAATGAAAATAAAAACACAGGATAGCAAGTATATAACACTTGTCCCAACTTCTATTTTGAAATCCAAACTCCCATACCCAGTTAACTACTTAACATCTTTACTAGGATGTATAACAAGCAGCTCAAGGACTTTAAAATTTTCTCCCATTGATATGTACTCTTTTCCCTCCATTCACCATCTCAGCTAATGGTGACTTCCAGTTGTTTACTACCAAATCCTTGGAATTATCCTTGACTCCTCTCTTTCTCTCACACTTTACATCCAATACATAAGCAAATATTGTGGACACTTCTTTCGAAATAGGACCCAAATTTGACCCCTTCTCACCACTTCCACTTGTGGCACACTGATTCGCCATTGTCTTCTGCCTGAATTATTGCAGTAGTCTCCCAGCTTCCACTTTGCCCTAGTTAAGTCTATACATAACAGCCAGAGTGATTCTTGTGATGTTATTAAAACAGTAATTGGGTTATCTCATTCTCCATCTTTTTTTTTTTTGGAGTTGATTTCTTATTTATTTATTTATGGCTGCACTGGGTCTTCGTTGCTGTGCGCAGGCTTTCTCTAGTTGCCGCGAGAGGGGGTTACTCTTTGTTGCGGTGCACGGGCTTCTCATTGTGGTGGCTTCTCTTGTTGCAGAGCAGGGGCTGTAGGTGCCCGGGCTTCAGTAATTGTTGCATGTGGGCTCAGTAGCTGTGGCTTGCAGGCTCTAGAGTGCAGGCTCAGTAGTTGTGGCGCATGGGCTTAGTTGCTCTGCGGCATGTGGGATCTTCCCGGACCAGGGCTCAAACTCGTGTCCCCTGCATTGGCAGGCGGATTCTTAACCACTGCACCACCAGGGAAGCCCCCCTCATTCTCCATCTTAAACACTACCATGATGTCCCCTCACACTTAAAATAAAACTTGTGACCTAAAAGACTCTGCAAGACCCTGTAAGACATGACTCTTGCCTACTTGAGGTTCATGACCCGTATCCTTGCCATCTTGACCACATCAAAGGTACAAAGTCTCTTGTTTTAATGCGTAATCTTATTATTGTTTTCTTTTTTTTTTTTTTCTGGAGACAATATGTACTTTTAAACTTTGTGAGGTTGGGCATCTTATGCTATTTACCATTTCTATTTCACATCTTATCCCATTTTTTCTAATGAGAGGTGTGGGGTTTTTTGGTTTTCCTTTTTGTCGTCTTGTCATTTTCCTTTTGATTTTTAAGATATCTTTGCATTCTAAGGAAATTATCTTTGGTCTTTTATATAGACTGAATATTTCCCCAGCTAGTCTTTTTGACTTTTGAGATCTCTATCTCTCTATGTATCGCCATACATAGAGAGATAGATTTTAATTTTCACATGGTCAAATTAGCCAATCTTTTCTCTATGGTTTCTGTGCTTTGTTTCATGTTTTAAAAGACCTTCAAGTTCAAGACTATAACAACATTTAAGATTTCTTCTAGTATTGTATAGTTTCATTTTAAACCTTTATTCTATCTGGTATTAATTTTGGTATGTGAAGGTAAGGGTACAGCTTTATTTTTTCCCTCAAAAGACAGATGTCCCAAATGACATTTACTGAGTAATTCACATTTCCCCCATTGATTTGAAATGTCACTTTTATCACATGTCAAATTCCCACATGTATTTGGGTCTGTTTCTGACTTTCTTGTCTGTTTCTTATCTGTCTATTCCTGCCCTATTACCTCATAGCTCATTGTAACTTTATAATACATTTAAAAATCTGTTAGAATTAGTTTGCCCTCATTACTTTTTACTTTCCAGAGTTTTTCAGGCTATTCTTGGCTTTTGTCTTTAAACAGCTTTATTGAGATATAATTCACATAGCATATAATTCACTGTTTAAAGTGTACAATTCAAGAGATAAATATATTCACATATATGTGTAACCATCACCACAATTTTAGAATGTTTTCATCACCTCAAAAATAAACTTTGTACCCTTTATCTATAACTCCTTTTCCCACTAGTATAGTCCCCTAGTCTTAAGCAACCACTAATTTACTTTGTCTCTACAGATTTCCTATTCTTGACATTTCATGTTATAATGGAATAACATTATATGTGGTCTTTTGTGACTGGTTTATTTTACTTTACAAAGTTCATACATATTGTGGCATGTGTTAGCACTTCATTCCTCTTTATGGCTGAATAGTATTCCATTGTAATGGATATATCACATTTTATTGACTCATTAATCAGTGGACATTTGGATTCTTTCCACATAGTAGCTATTGTGAATAACGCTGCTATCAACATTCATGCACAAGTTTTTGTTTTAACACCTATTTTCAATTCTTTTGGGTATATACCTAGCAGTGGAATTGCTCATATGGTAATTCTGTTTAACTTGCTGAGAAATCTCCAAACTGTTTTCCATAGCAGCTGCACCATTTTACATTTCTACTAGCAATGTATGAGGGTTCCAATTTCTCCACATCATGGCCAAAACTTGTTATTTTCCATTGTTTTGTTTTGTTTTAAATTCTAGCCAGTCTAGTGGGCGTGAAGTGAAATCTCATTGTCGTTTTATTTGTATTTCCCTAATGACTAATGATACTGAGCATCTTTTTATGTGCTTCTTGGCCATTTGCGTATCTTTGGAGAAATGTCAATTTAAGACTTTTTTGGCTCACTTAAAAATTGGGTTATTTGGAAACCCCAAATTTTAGCTGGGCACATGGCCGCCCAGTACTACAGAAGTGCCCATCCTCCTCTGCAGCTAGGCTGGTTATGTGACTAAGCTCTCCCTCCAGGATGGAATGGGAAGCAATTTGCATGACTTCTAGGATATTTCCTAGGAGGGAGAGGCAGGCCCTTTTCTCTGCTTCTCCCTCTGTCCTGCTGGTGAGAACGTGAGCTCTGAGGCTGGAGGTCCATCCTGGCCTGCGTCCATCTTGGATGAGGGCAACGTCCCTGGGATGATAGAGCATCAATGGAGAGGAGCTTCCTGGAGCAGCCCTGCCAAACCAGCCCTGGACTGTCTGCCTCCAGACCCAAACATGAGAGAGATGCCAACTTCTACTTGCGATTCTTATGTGGAGGCTCTTTGTTACAGCAGCTGAACCTTGTCCTAACCAGGACAGCTGTCTTGGAGGGGACTTTTCTGTGTGGTTCCCTTGGGTCGGGTTGCTCCAAGAACCACAGCTGTCTGAAATTCTCAGCTCCGTCTTCCACGTGGTGACAGCCAAGCTCAGCTCCAGCCCACTCTCCTTTCCAGGCACGTCTTTGGAAATCTAATGTGTGAAGATCATTGCTCCCAACTAAACAAGCCTGGAGCTAATATCTCCCAGGGGCATCGTCTTATTCTTTCCTCCCACACTTGTGCACCCACCCCCACTCTCTCCCAAAGAGGCAGCCTGTTTTCAAGTATGCTTTCCCTGTGGATATCTGTAGATTCTAATTAAATAACTCAGGAAACAGGCCACCTTGTGTGTGGTGTAACATGACTCTTGCTAGAAAGATGAGTTTGGAACGCGTAAATTCCCTGTTAAGCTGACAAATTTAAAAGCTTAATTTGAAAAACTGACCAAATTCCCCTTGCAGTATGAGGGCAGAAAGGGGGGCTTGGTCAAGCCTTCTTGGCCTGAGCTCTCAGCATGAGGACACAGATATTTGGACTTCCCAGGTGTCTGGCCTTGTCTATATAATTTCTTATATGCCCTGCACCCTTATGGAACCTGCAGTTTTATGGGGAAAAGGAGCGCTAACATATATTAAAATATTAAACTCATTGAGAACATTGTAAAAACAACTGAGCCGTCTTTTTGTTATTGAGTTGCAAGTGTTCTATATTTCCCCAACTATTCTTGCATCTGCATTTTTCCAGTTGAACCTCAGTAGTGCTTCATCAAGAATGGCTAGCAACTTTTGTGCAGCTTAAAAGCAAATGACAAACGTTTAGCCTGAATCCTATTCAACAGATTCTTCAGATGAAATTCTCCCCAGAACATTTCCCCTTGAAATGCCCTGAAAAGATGTGGCCATGTAAATTGTGAAGTTGATTTAAACACTACTTGTGCGCATGAAGCAGGAATCAATTCTAGCACAGTGTTTTCCTGTAAACTTGTGATGGCATGTGGATTGGGGTTGTTAATTGCTCTCTGGCCTGATTTACTTTAGTGCAGCACTGACTCAGAGATTAAGGCTGGAGGAGCTCTTTCCAAGATCAGCAGCCCAAGCTGGACTGATGATTATTGCAGCCTCCCAGGGACTCTTACCCCCTCCTGGGTTCAGAACCTAACCCATCCTACACTCCCAGGGTGGCGCGGGAGTGATTGCTTGGCTTCATTAGGGAGCAGTGTAGTTTCCCGCATGCATTAGTCCTTGTGGGGCATCTGAAAGGGAATCAAGCATTCTTTATGACAGTTGCCTAATCCTTGGGGTACCTGAAAAGAGAAGCGCGCACTTCTTAGATCAATATTTTCAAGACTTATCTGATGTGAGACTCTGCCTGGGGTTAGAGGCTTGATTGTTTCTCCAGTTTCTCTCTCTTCAAGGCAGGTATGAACTTGAACCCTTGTAATGAACAGCTTGCCTTTTTTTCCCCTTGGGAAATTTGTGTATATATGTGATTATGATGGGGGAAGAGAGGGTAATGATACATGCAAAGCTGGACATCTGTGGTGCTTGTTCCTTTACAACTGAGTTTCTCAACATTTAAAAAATTATCACCCCCCCACTTAAAGAGCATTGTTAGACTTTTTTTTTCCTTAACCACCCCTCTCCCATGAAATCTTTTTTTTTTTTCTTCGCTGTGTTGGGTCTTCGTTGCTGGGCGCGGGCTTTCTCTAGTTGAGGCGAGCGGGGGCTACTCTTTGTTGCGGTGCGCAGGCTTCTCATTGTGGTGGCTTCTCTTGTTGGTGAGCACGGGCTCTAGGCGCACGGGCTTCAGTAGTTGTGGCGCATGGGCTCAGTAGTTGTGGCTCGTGGGCTCTAGAGCGCAGGCTCAGTAGTTGTGGCACACGGGCTTAGTTGCTCTGCGGCATGTGGGATCTTCCCGGGCCAGGGCTCGAACCCTTGTCCCCTGCATTGGCAGGTGGATTCTTAACCACTGCACCACCAGGGAAGTCCCTCCCATGAAATTTTAATACCACAGATATATATCTATTTATGTGTTATATGTGTGTCTGTGTTTCATACATAAAAAGAAGATTTTTGCCCCCTTGGGGGTAATGTGGCCCCCATGGAGGATACATGCTTTATAAACAGTTCACAGCTATTTCAAGCGATGGCAGCCTCCACCACAGAAAAGTGGGAAGATGGCAGTGTAGCAAGCACGTGAGTTAATGCACTTAAAGGGCATAGCAAAGTGCAGGGCCCATGGTGAGTGCTCAAAATAAATGAGAGCCCTTGCTGTCGTTGTCATTATTATTACGTTAAGGTTGGTGACAGTGAGGTTTGTAACGCTCCCTCAGGCTGCATGTGGATTCCCCTGGTGCTTGCGGGCTGGTCGGAGGGCTAAGTCAGTACCTTAGCTGGAGCTTCTACCAGAGCCCAATAGGGTTCATAAGGGAGCAGCCGGGTTGGCTGGGGCCTATAGCAAGACGACCCCCCAGGATGTCCACTGTACACATGGCAGCTGTTCCTAGCTGCCCCCAAGCGGCGCCAGGCAGGACTGCGGGCCTAGTGGTGTCAAATCTGATTTTTCAGAAGCCAGGAATTTGGGATTTGGGGTTAAATATCCAGATTTTTAAGCATTGACTCAATTAAACAACAAGGCTATGGGGACCAAACAAAAGAGATGAAACCAAGATACGCTGACTTGTCCAGAGCGAGAAGCATAGCTGGGATTCCAATCCAAGTCGTTCAAACCCGGCGCTCCTTCCACTTAAACCAGCCCTTGCTCTCCGCCTCCCAACCCTCCTCGCTTCAGCCCCGTTTGGGACTCTTTCAAGGCCTCTGCCTCCAGGCCCTCTTGCCTGGGGAGGGGGCCCCAGGCTGGGGCCATCCCGGATTGGGACGAATGCGCCTAGCTTCCCTGCCCACCCCGTCACCTACTTCCCAGAAGGGCTTGGATTCTGTCTCCAGATGAAGAAGGGCGGACCTCGATCCTTGCTCGGCGGCACCCGGGAGGCCAAGGGCCGGGAGGGAGGGCTGGGCCGGGCGGGAGGAGGCGGGCCGGTGCCGGGGCGAGCGTGGGAGCGGGGACTCGCGGCCGGCGGACCCGGCCCAGCCCAGCCCCTCCCCTCCCCGCCCCGCCCCGCCCCGCCCGACCTCAGAGTCTCGAGATGCAACCGCGCGTTCTCCGCTCCCGCCCCGCTGACCCCGCCACCCTGGCACGGTTTTCTATTCGCCCGGGTCGCGGGTGGGAGGCGAGGAACGGCGGGGTTCAGGAGCCTGGCTCCCCGCCAGGGCTGTGGCCTTCGGCCCAGGGGCCACCAGGCGGCCGCGCCTGCGAGGCGGACGGGGAGGACGCCGGCCCCGGCGCAGCTCGGCCATGGGCTCCCGCAGCTCCCACGCCGCCAGGATCCCCGACGTGGACAGCATCCGGCGGGAGACCGGCTGTGAGTGCGGCGCATAGTGCCCGGCGACCCGGGGGGGTTCCGGGGGGCTCCGGGGGAGGGTCCCGGGGCCGGGAGAACCTAGAAGATCCTAGCGGCCGGGCTCGCGGGCGGGGGGCGCGTTCACCCAGGGGTCCCGGCTCCGGGCTTGCGGGCACCCAGGTAGCCTCCAGCCGGGGTCGAGGCAGACTGCAGGACCGGAGGCGGGTGGAGGGGGTGGCTTTGGTCTCTTTTGGCCTCCCGGATCTCCCGGGTCCCACCTCGCCCGCTCGGCCCCGGGGCCCGGGTGGAGCCTCCCTCCAGCCAGCCCCCCGCCCCCCGCTCAACCCCCGCGACCGCCTTGGGGATGGAGCGCGCCCCGGGGTCCGGCCGCGTCCCCAGAGTCCTCGGGGAGTCACCGTCCGCCTGCGCCCCCGCAGTCTCGCAGGCCAGTCTGCTCCGCCTCTACCACCGGTTCCGAGCGCTTGACTGGAATGAGAAGGGCTACCTCAGGTGAGCCGGAGCTGGCCTTCTGACCTCTCGCCTCTGCCTCTCTGACCCCGTCCCCTCCTTGACCATGTTCCGTCTTTGCCCCACCCCCCTTAAACTTTGACTTTCCAGCCGCGTGGATCTGCAGCAGATCGGGGCGCTGGCCGTGAACCCCCTGGGAGACCGCATTATAGACAGCTTCTTCCCTGACGGGTGAGCCTCGCCGCGGGTGGGGAGATGGGGTGAGAGCTTGTGGGGGGAGGTCAGGGCCTGAGGCAGAGGCAGGGCCACGGCGACCACCGCGCCTGCACCATTGCCTGCCTCCCCCCACCCCCCAGGAGTCTGCACCTAGACTTCCCAGGCTTTGTCCGAGTCCTGGCTCGCTTTCGACCTGTAGATGATGAGGACAACGGAAACCGGGACCCCAAGGAACCCGAGCCCCTCAACAGCAGAATGAACAAACTTCGCTGTGAGTTTGTGCCCCCTACCCGAGTGAGACCCCAGATTGACCACACCCGTTGAGAGGGCCCGGGCACCTTCCACTCCCTCTGTGGGCCCATTGGTGACGCCCGCACCCCACTCCTCCAAGGTGAACTTTTGAGGGAAGAGAACCAAGGAAGACCCACCGTCCTTTTCCCCCTCCGCTCTCTTCCCAGTTGCATTCCAGCTCTACGACCTGGATCGAGATGGAAAGATCTCCAGGCAAGAGATGCTGCAGGTTGGAAGAACCCAAGGGAAGGGTGGGGTGGTTGAACGGAATGGCTGTGGGTGATGGAGGGATGATTGGTGGGTGGGAGATGCAGATGACTGGGGTGTTGGGTGGGGAATGGGAGTGGGTGGGGTTGGAGTGTGGGTTAGTTGGGAGATGGGAAGGGGAACATTTGGGTATGAGGTTGGAAATAGATCAGTAGCTCTCAACTGGGGGTGATTTTGCCCCCTGAATGACATTGGCAATATCTAGAGACCTTTTTGGTTGACGGGGTGGTGCTCCTGGAACCTAGTGGGTAGAGGTCAGGAACGCTGGTAAACATTTTACAATACCCAGGGTGGCCCCCCTCCCCCCGCCAAAGGAGTTATCTGGCCCCAAATGTCAATAGTGCTGAGACTGAGAAACTCTGGGATAGATGTGATGAGGTGGGGGATGGATTTGGGACTAGTTGGAGGATGAGATGGGGGATGGGGTGGAGGATAGATGGAGATTGGGTTCTAAGGTTGGGCTTGAGTAATGAGCTTGGGCACATTATTGAGGTGAGAGTGGGATAGTGAATGACAGATGGGGGGGTTGGATGGAGAAGCAATGGGGGAATTATTGGGGGCTGTGGTGGGAAGTGACTGGAATCGGGGGAAAATGAATGAGGGATGGATTACAAAGTTGGTACTAACATTTGGGGTGATGCGGACAAGGTTTGAGGGATGGTGTTAGTAGTCCCTGCGCCTCCTCCTTATGGCTGTCTCTGTCTCTTCCTCCACCACCCAGGTACTCCGGCTGATGGTTGGGGTACAGGTGACAGAAGAGCAGCTGGAGAGCATTGCCGACCGCACAGTGCAGGAAGCCGACGAAGATGGAGATGGTGCTGTGTCCTTTCTGGAGTTTGCCAAGGTCAGGATGCCCTCAGGCCTGGGAAGTTGAGACCAGGAGTCCCTAGGACAGGTGGACATGGGAAATGAAGTTGGAAGGAGGAGGGCAGAAAGAGAGGGGGTCCCCCAGGGAATCATGGGGCCTGGGGGATGGGAGAGGAGGTTGGAAGCATAGAGGTTTGGAATTCAAGCCTCTTGACTACCACCCATCTCCCCGCAGTCCTTAGAGAAGATGAACATCGAGCAGAAAATGAGCATCCGGATCCTGAAGTGACCCCCTTTGTGCCTTTGGGTAGCTTACATGGACCAGTTCTGCTTGGGATTCCTCCTCATGGAGGCCCAGCCCCAGTGAACTGTATTCTTACTTGTACACTGAGCTCTAACTAGGGCCAAGGAGAAAAGCTTGGAGGGGTGTTTACCAACTCCTTTGATCTCAGATCTGTGAATCAGCCAGAAAATTTTTGGTTGCAAGTGACTGAAAACCCAAATCAAAGGGATTTCAGTTAAAAAATAATTTTATGGGCTCATGTATTGAAAAAGTGTGGAAGTATCCGGAAAACTGGGAAAGTCTGGAAGTGTCTCAAGCACAGCTGAATCCAAGGACCGAAATGATGCTATCAGGACTGTTATTCTCTGTTTCTCGTCTCAGCTTTCTTTTGTGTTGTGTTCGTTCTCAGGTGGGCTCTTTCCTTGTAGTGGAGGATGGCCACCAGCAGCTCCAGGCTTCCATCCTACTAGCCTAGTAATGCAGAGGGAAGAGAGTTTCTTGTTCAATAATTCCAAGCAAAGAGTCTCATTAGCCCCCCCTGGAACCTTGTCCTTTCTCCAGGGGAATGGAACTTTCTATTTGGCCAGGACTGTGTCATGTGCTAAATGCCAGAGCCAGGAAATAAGGCCTGAGGAGGACTCAAGATGGGGTAAGGGATGGTTGCTTAAAGGAAAATGCAGGGCTATTATCAGAAGGGGAAATGATGCTGGTCAGGCAAAATAAGAGATATCCATTAGTGTTAGGTTGACCAAATGGAGGGATCCTTGAAGTCTGGCTTCTTAAGTGGGTTTTCACTGATGAAGGTGGGTAGTGGGGGAAGAGGTGATGTAAAAATAATAAACAAGACATACCTTCAAAAAAAAAAAAAAAAAAAAAAAGACATACCTTCCTAGAGTATGAAATAATTAAAAGGTTTGGAGAGTACTTCCATTTTGTTTCACGGTAAGATGTTCAAGCATTGGCATATCACAGAAGAGAGTGTAAAAGTCACATAAAATCATGAGATTCTATGTCTGTAGCAAAGCACTCTGGCTATACGTAAAGGAGATGCTGTCGGTACCCCGCTCATATCCCTTCCCAGGCCTGTGCTGGAGTTGTCTTGTATCAACACATTGATACAAGACACATTGGGAGCCAATTGTGCTTCTATCTTCCTAAGTCTGCTTTCAGTGATGTCAGACTTGGTAGCTTGAAATTGCTGCAGTGGGAATATTTACACCATAGACATTGGCAGATGCAATAGTCCAGCACTTTTCTGCTAGGAGAGCCTGTTTTTAAACATTTATCAGCACATCAGCTGCTAGGCATTCACCATTACTGTAGATGTCAATGACTTTTCCCCCAGCTTTATTGAGATATAATTGGTACACAAAAAACTGCACATAATTAATGTATGCAACTTGGTGAGTTTGGACATGTGTATACACTTGTATTACCATTACCATGATTAAGGTAATAGACATATCCATCATCTCCAAAAATTTCCTGTGTCCCTTTGTTTTTTAGGTTTATTTTAACGTGTAGTAGGAACATGTAACATGAGACCTAACATGCTTAACATATGTTTAAGTGCACAGTATTACTGTTGACTAGGCACTCTGTCATATGGCAGATCTCTGGAGCTTACCTTGTATAACTGTAACTTTTACCCATTGACCAACAGGTTCTCATAGCCCCTCCCCCCCACCCCCTGGGAATCACCATTCCATTGACTACTTCTGCACACTTGACTATTTTAGATGCCTCATATAAGAGGAATCATGCAGCACTGGTCTTTCCGTGACTAACTTCATGCAGCATAATGTCTCCCAGGTCCATCCATGTTGTCATAAAGGGTAGGATTTCCTTCTTTTTAAAGACTGAACAATATTCCATTGTATGCGTATACCACACTTTCTTTATCTACTCATCTGTTGATGGACGTTTGGGTTAATTATTGTGAATAAGGCTGCAAAGAACATGGGAGTGCAGGTATCTTGTCAAGATAGTGATTTCATTTCCTTTGCACATACGCCCGGAAGTGGGACTGCTGGATCATATGGTAGTTCTATTTTTAATTTTTTGAGCCACCTCAACAGCTTCTTCCTGCAAGCGTGGGTGACACTGCCCAAGGGCTTTGCCTGCCGTAGACACGTGCTCAGCCTTTGTGAGGGGCAGGTGGAAGTGCCAGGGAGTCAATGTCCGTGCAAGCAGCTCTCAACCAATGACAGATGGAAATTGAAGGATAAATACCCGCTTCCTCACCCCTCAGGTGGGACAGCAGGGGCACGTTCTCTTCATTCTCAGAAATCTCCAGCAGGTTTGAGCCCCAACTGCCTACGGTGTTAACCTGCTTGGTATGGCCCCCTGTTTGGCTCCTTCTATCCTGTCTCCCTTTTCCCCTGTCAGTGCCTCCTGCGTCACCTCACGTATAAACAGCTAGCTGTCAAAGCGTTGTCTCAGGACGCTCTGGAGAAACTCAACCTGAGATGTGCTAGACCTTCCAGAACACAAGCTCACAGCCCTCTGTGGTTGCAGGCGCTCAGTGGGACACTCAGAGGGAGCACGTGTTAGGTGACTGTACAGCTCCTGGCGTTTTCCGAGTCCAGGGAGTTTGAGGCCATGTAAAGACTATGCACCTTTGGGGCTCTAGGAACGTGAAGTTGTCTGGGGTGGCACATTAGCCCCACTTCGACTTTTGCATTTTTTTTTTTTTAAAGGATCATCCCTGTTTTTTATTTATTTATTCGTTTATTTATTTATTTATGGCTGTGTTGAGTCTTCGTTTCTGTGCGAGGGCTTTCTGCAGTTGCGGCAAGTGGGGGCCACTCTTCATCACGGTGCGCGGGCCTCTCACTATCGCAGCCTCTCTTGTTGCAGAGCACAGGCTCCAGATGCGCAGGCTCAGTAATTGTGGCTCACGGGCCTAGTTGCTCTGCGGCATGTGGGATCTTCCCAGACCAGGGCTCGAACCCGTGTCCCCTGCATTGACAGGCAGATTCTCAACCACTGCGCCACCAGGGAAGCCCCAACTTTTGCATTTTGATCATATGATTCTGACAGGTGAGGCTCACAGTTGAGGAGAGGGGGCAAAGAGGATATTTGATTGCTTACGAAATCTTGAGTTTGTGTCAGAGGATTTTTACATGAGCAAAGACTTTTTTTTTTTTTAATTAATTAATTTATTTGTTTATTTTTATGGCTGTGTTGGGTCTTCGTTTCTGTGCGAGGGCTCTCTCCAGTTGCGGCAAGTGGGGGCCACTCATCGCGGTGCGCGGGCCTCTCACTATCGCGGCCTCTCTTGTTGCGGAGCACAGGCTCCAGACGCGCAGGCTCAGTAGTTGTGGCTCATGGGCCTAGTTGCTCCGCGGCATGTGGGATCCTCCCAGACCAGGGTTCGAACCCATGTCCTCCGCATCGGCAGGCAGACTCTCAACCACTGCGCCACCAGGGAAGCCCAGCAAAGACTTTTTGATTGAGAGATGTTTGTTTAGTTTTTGGCTCCAAGTAAAGGTGGGGGGAAGGTGTAAATCTCACTGAGTAGCTATGTTTTCCAGACACTGTGGGGGAAGATTTGTGTACAGAGAGAAATAGAGGAGAGGGAGAGGGAGAGAGGGAATGAATCTTTATCCGTGGTCTTTTCCCCATTACAGTGTTTCTCAAATTTTCCTGACAGTAAATATCATCTGATTAAAAAGTTCAGACGCTTTGGCGCCATTTGAGAGCTCCTGAGTCTCCAGGGAAATCTATACTTTTAATATGTGATTCTGATGTTAGAGGTCCAAAGACTAAACTTTTAGAAACGCTGACCTAAAGCTTCTGGCCAGGACTTCCCTGCTGGGGCAGTGGATAAGACTCCGCACTCCCAATGCAGAGGGCCTGGGTTCGAGCCCTGGTCAGGGAACTAGATCCCACATGCATGCCGCAACTAAGAGTTCACATGCCACAACTAAGGAGCTGGCGAGCCACAACTAAGACCAGGTGCAACCATATAAATAAATAAATATTAGAAAAAAAAAAGCTTCTGGCCAGGCTCCCAGTGACAGCTACCAGTGAGATGTTCTCCAACAACCACAGGGCACCGGGCATAACACTGGCCCATAGGCTCTGGGTCCACACCTGCTCTCTGCCAGTGAGTAGGGCTCCTGACCGAATAAGGGTCCCTGGAGGGCCTGGGGGATCCCCCAGACTCTACTTGCTGTTCTGGTGGGTGAGGGAGCAAACTGCCTCCACTTTTTCTCAGCATGAAATCTTCAGGATCCCACCGAGCTTAGGAGGTTGGAGACCTTTGTCAGGCAGGAGGGCGGGGCATCCGTCTGGCTGTTGTGGTGTAAACTGTCTGAACCTGACCCTCTTGATATCGACTCTGACAGAGTTGCCTATGGATTTGTTCTGGGGGCGGGGGGCTCTGATGACACCAGTGGGGAGCCCTGTGCTGTCATCAGCAGTTGCCAGATGCAGTGATTTGTGTACCACCCTCGTCATTGTTGCCATACGGTCTCTACGAGCTGTGCCATTATTTACTTATTTTTTGTCTATGAATCGACTTGTTTTAAAATGTATGTATTTGAGCTTATAAAGGAACTGAATATCACTCCTGTAAATTAGAAACTGCCGTAAACAAAATACGTACAAAGAAACAAACAGACAAACAAATGTCAAAAAGAGAGATTAGCAAGTGTTAAAGAGTTGTAAAGACAAACCTACGGGAAACACAGCTCCTCTGTGGTAATCTGAAGGATGGAGAAAGAATCATCTTTTCATTGTGTGATTTGGGGTTATTTAGAGCTGTGGGGTTACCTCTGAAAATCATCTTGGGTACATGAACGCTGTGTTTCCTACACTTCGGGATCCACTGGCTGGGGGAACTGGAAGGCAGTAGTCCTGGGTCCAGGGACCATTTTGGAGGCAGCCGTCGGTGGGCTGGGCATCTTGCTTCTCGGGCCGGCTGCTGGTCAGCTCGGGTTTGGTGGAGGTTGGGCACTGAAATGGAACCCACTCAGCAGGTCAGGTCCAGGGACAAGTAGCAAGGCGTTACAACAGACGGCTTATTACAGAGCTGGAAATGTTAAGAGCAACAGCCCTTTGCTGGCATTTGTGTCCAGACCTGGTAAGACTGTGAGCTTGGAAACGGGGCCTGTGAACTTGCCTACCTGCTGGGCTCAGATGGCAAAGGTCGTCAAGGGAGGGGCTGAAGGCCTGGTGCTTGGGATCCTCACTTGAGAGGCGCTTCCCAGAGAGGTGTGGGACAGGCACTGGCACTGCCCCCACTTGTTCCACCAGGGCTGCTGCGAAGGTCTTTCGCTGACCTGGGGTTTTCTGGAAGAACCCATCTGCATATCCTGGAAATAAGATGGGAATTCCAGAAGCCCCTTTCCTTGCCAAGGTGACTGAACCTGAGACAGTGTGTGTAGGAGCCCTGGGGAGTAGCACTTAAGAAGTAATGTTGTATAAACCTAATTATGGCTAATCAGGAAACTAAGAATTCTGAACTTGACTCTCAAATACAATAGAAGGAAGCTATGGGTTGTCCTCTGCCCCACCCAGCCAACACCAATAAAACTCTCTTGATGTTTACGAGGCATTATATAGACTTGATTCTTGGTTATAGAGCTACCCTGAGAATCAGTGTGGTTCCATAAAAATAAGTTGAGTTTTGGAGTTCTATTAAGCCTGAGATTGAACCTGGACCCTTTTAATTACTCACTGAACGACCTTGGGTAAGGAACTTTACCCTTCAATGCGTCAGCCTCCAACATCCATGAAAGAGACAGATAACAGCAGTACCTCGTAGAGTTATTATGTCTTGTCCTTCCCCTATGTCACCCCGCCCCCCAACCTGCTTTACTTCAGCTGAGGCCCCTTGGTCCCACCTGTAAACCAGGACTCTGGTCTGTATCAGTCAGGAATCTTTCCGTTGTAACCGGCTTATGAAAGAATAAGAGTTTGTTGGTTCATATAACTGAACGGAAAGTCCAAAGGTAGACCTGGCAAAGGACAGTCCCAAAGGCTCATTGATGTCATCAGAAATCCATCTTTTCACTCTGCACTCTGCTTTCCTCTGCGTTGGTTTCATTCCCCAGCAGCAATCCCAATGAAAAGGGAGTCTCTCTTTCCCAATAGCTTTGCCAAAAGACACAGAAGTGAACCTCAGCTTAAAGAAGTAAACCTCGCTATAGCTGGGTGGATGTACCACTCTGATTGGCCAGACTGGTCACATGCTCACCCCAGGAGCTGGAGATTGCAATCTCACTTGTACCAAATGCTGCATAAAATGTGAGTGTGTGTGTGTGTGTGTGTGTGTGTGTGTGTGTGTGGTATCGCTTCCTTAAAAGAAAATCAGAATGCTGTTGCCAGAAGAAAAAGGCTGCATGCTGGTTCTGGGAAGGCAAAATCAACAGATAACTGTATACTAGTTAAGTGTTTTGTTTTGTTTTTGTTTTTGGCTACAAATAACAGAATTACCAACTAACAGTGCCTTCACGATTGAGACAATTGTCTCACATTATAAGATGTTTTTGGTGGTAGGCAGTCCTAGAGATGCTGAGTGGCTCAACAATTTTATTAAAGATCCAAGATCTTGTTAACCCTCCATTCCTCAGCATATTGGCTTTTAATTCTCAGGTTTGTTGACTCATGGTTACAAGATGGCTGCTGTGGCTCTAGCCATCACACCCTCACAGGAATAGTGTCTAGAACAGGTGGGTGGCCAGGGCAGCTAAAGATAACTCCTTTTGTGTCTGTCTATTTTGATCGCTGAGGAAAATATTTCCCAAAAGTATATCCCACTCATAGATTGCCCTTTACTTGTCATTGGTCAGAACAAGAACACTTCTAGCTGTAAGGGAGGCTGGGAAAATGAATATCTGACATCTTCAGACTTCATCATGGGAAATGGGCTTTCCCAATAATGATGAAAGGGGAGAGAAATAACAGCTGTGTAGTATATTATTCTAAGTGTGACTGTGATAGTGGACAACACCTAACTCTTGATGGCTTAAGACAGCAAGAGTTTATTCCTTGCTTACACTGTATGTTGTTAGCTGTGGGTCAGCTGCCCTCTGCTCCACATGCCTTCATGCTGCAGGACCCAGGCTGAAGGAGCAGCCCCTGTCAGGGACATGCCGCATGGCAGAGGGACAGCAAAAGAGCTGCAGGAAACGTGGCTAAGTTTCTGTGCAGACCTGCCATATGCCTTGTCTACTTGGATATCATTGGCCAAAGCAAGTCACAGTCTAACTTGAAGTCAACAGAGCAGGAAAGTCTACTCCTCCCATAGGGAGTCATGATATTCTATCATATGATGTTCTGTTGCTGTGTAGCAAATCACCCGAAAACTTAGCTTAAAACAACCACCATTTTATTATACCTGATGATTTTGTGGTTCAGGGATTCGGGCAGGGCTCAGCTGGGCAATGCTTCTGCAGCACGTGGTGTTGACTGAGGCCACTCTGGTATTCAGCTGGCACACGGGCTGGTCTGGATGGTCCAACTGGCTTTACTCACGGGTGTGTCACCTTGGTAGGGATGCTTTGAAGTCGGGGCTCTCTGGCATGGCAATGTGAAGGTTGTGGACGTCCTCCATGGCTTGAGAGACAGTGTCCTAAGAGACAGGAAGTGGAAAAGCCCAGGCCGGGAAACTGGCCCAACATCACTTCTGCCATAATGGATCAGGACAAACCAGTCACAGAGCCCACAAGAGGAGGGGAGACAGATTCTCTTTCTGGAAGGGAGGAGTATGAAAGAATTTATGGCCGTCTTTTACTTGCCACACATGGATATAGGAACAGATGCATAACCTTACAGGGAAGAGAAGTAGACATTTCAAAAAAAATAAATTTTAAGATGGGTCTTACCTTACCAGTTAGCATTTATCATGAAATAAAAATTATCAAAACACTGTTATGTTAAATAGTTAATATTTATCATGAAACTGAAATAATTAAAACAAAGTTGTTAAATACTTAACACACGTGATGTTTATTATATTTGTGTATGCTTAACTATATGTTAGTTAATATTTATTATGAAACCAAAATAATTAAAACAGTTGGGCTATTGCTACAGAAAGATCGATGGGACAAAAAAAGAAAGGACAGCTATACACACACACGCACACACATACACACACACACACATAGTTTATACAGTATGATAAAACATTATACATTTATATATTAGACCCCCCAAATCAGATCACAAAATAAAACGTCATGGTTTAAAAAAGGATATAATTGAATATTAATGTAATCTTGAGTGGCCAAGGCTTTTCTAAGAATAACCAAGGAAACTATTAATAGTATTAAATATATAAAAAATTCTGTATATCAAAAAAAACATGAAAAAAGTTAAAGACAAAGGGCAAACAGAAGGATCATTTGCGTTATACATATCAGACAAGGGGTCAAAATCTTTTACATATAAATAGCTCTTTCAAATCCTTTAAAAAGGATGAATATCATATGGGCAAGGATATGAACAAGAAATTTTTTTAAAGAAATACAAATGTCCAAAGTCATATAAAAATGTTCAGCCTCAATGTTGATTAAATTCTAATTAAAACCCTAATTCTTCTGAGGATCACTCTGGTTTTATAAATCAAAAGCCTCAAAACTGGCCCTATGCTTTGACCCAGAACTCTCATTCCTGGGAATTAATCCTAAGTAAATACTTATGGATGAGCAAAAAGATTGACCTGCTAGATTATTCACCTAAGTATTGTTTATAACAACGTGAAAAACCGGAGTCAATTAACTGTGTGACTGTGGGCGGGGCAGCCTCTGGGTTGTCCCTTCAAGAATGAACTTGTCCTTCACTGCAAGGAGTGCTGGAGTGGGCAGATTCCACCTTTGACCTGTTCAGGATCCGCCGTACTCTCACACAGAGGCCACGTTCTTCTGAGGCAGCCCTGGCTGAGGACTGAGCAAGGTGCAAGAGCCTGGCGAGTTTTGCTCATCCACGTGACTCCTCTAGCAGGAAACTGTGCTCCAGAGCTCCCTGCTGACTTGGCGGAACCTGCGCCAAGTCTGCATTGCGATCTGAGGCTCTCTCTGGCCAATCCTGCTTCTTCATTGTTTTATCTTCCCAGGTGTTACTCCCAACTGCGCTCCTAAGTCCGTCTCAGTGTCTCCTTCCCAGAGAACCCAATGAACAGAGACAGGATTCAGTTAGAGTTTGGTCAGAGAAGCAGAACCACTAAGGGTGGAAGGGACTAAGGAACTTAGTATAGAGATTAGACCCTGCACATCTGCGGGAACAGGTCATCAGTGGTCCAGTAGTCAGTATGTAAGGGGGTGGCTTTTCTGAATTCTGGTGTTCGGTCTGATGTCGACAGTTGGGAAGGAAAAACATACATGAAGTCGGGGAATGCAAAGATGAACAGGAGCCGGTGAGGACAGAGTGGAACCTGTTACCACCCGCAGCCTTGATGATGTGGGTAACTGGCAGGAGAAGCTGGCACCCATCACATGCATCTCCCAGGATTTGGAGAAGCCAGAGGAGACCCAGAGTTGCTGGAGGAGCCGCAGGCCTGGCTGCGGCCCCACACGGACAAGGTGAAACAGCAGATCAGCCGCAACGTGTGTGAGTGGCAACAGTGCCATACGCTGACCTTCAGAGCATAAAGACACCTCCTTCACTTCTGCCTGCCCAATCTTGCATACATTTTTCTCATGGCCAACTGTAACCCAGACTATAGGGAAGGGAACTCTTGGAAATGTAGTTCCAGCTTAGCTAAACTGAAGAAGAATGAAGCCACTATAATGGGACTGGTTAAAAATAATACATATTCATAAAATGAGGTGGTATTTATCTATTTAAAGTGGTGCTATAGGGGCTTCCCTGGTGGCGCAGTGGTTGAGAATCTGCCTGCCAATGCAGGGGACATGGGTTCGAACCCTGGTCTGGGAAGATCCCACATGCCACGGAGCAGCTAAGCCCGTGAGCCACAACTACTGAGCCTGCGCGTCTGGAGCCTGTGCTCCGCAACAAGAGAGGCCAGACAGTGAGAGGCCTGCGCACCGCGATGAAGAGTGGCCCCCGCTCACCACAACTAGAGAAAGCCCTCGCACAGAAACGAAGACCCAACACAGCCAAAAATAAATAAATAAATATATTTTTAAAAATAAAATAAAATAAAATGGTGCTATAAGGAATTCCCTGGGTGTCCAGTGGTTAGGACTCCGCACTTCCACTGCAGGGGGCACAGGTTCAATCCCTGATCAGGGAACTAAGGTCCCGCATGCCACACAGCACAGCCAATAAATAAATAAATAAATTTTAAGAAATGATGCTATAGATGAATATTTACTGTCATTAAAAGACAACAATATATACATTATAACCCCATTTGTAAAAATGTGTATAAACATATAAAGACAAGTGTTCTAAGACGTTAAACATTTTAAAACAAAAACAAAAGTCTAATTGGGTCACTCCTCTCCTTTAAACTCTTAAACAGTTTTCCACAACTTATAAGGTCTAGTATTCTGGTAGCTGCCCAGGCCCTCTGTAATATGCATTACCTCTGCAGTCTTTTTAGTTTCATCTATTTTTCCTGCATGCCTATTATTCCATGTTCTAGGAGTGCTAAACATTTGAGGTTCTTACTCAGTAGCACCATGTGGTTTCTCACTGATTCTGGCTTTCCTCTTTCCTTGGACTGTCTTTTCCCCCACTCTTAGTTCCTACTTACTATTCAAGACCTTTTCTGGTAGTGCTTTGTTGAGCCATTTGCAACTCAGTAGTTCCCAAAACTGTCTGAACATCAAAATAAATTCCCTGGGAAACTTTAAAAAATATAGATACTTGGGCTTCATCATAGACCTACTACAATAAAAGTTGCAGAGGTAAGGCCAGGAATTTTGTATATATTTTTTGGAAATAGATTTGTCTTCAAGTGACAGAGACCCCAGATAATAATGGCTCAAACAAAATAGACATTTACTTCTTTCTTGCATTAAAGTCAAAGATTACATGACAGCTCTGCTCTGGATGTCTGTTAGGAGGCCAGACTCCTTCCACATTGCTGCTCTGCCATTCCTAGAAAGCGACTCTCCTCTACATGGTCCAAGTTGGCACACCACTGTGTCTTCTGAATTCCAGCCAATGGGAAGAGAGGAAGGGTGAAGAGGGAGGGCACACACCTTCCGCTGCAGTGCACTGCTTGGAAGTTGCCTGCGTTGCTTCCCCTCACATCCATTGGCCAGTAGCCTCTTAGTCTACTTAGGTGCAAGAGAGGCTGGGAAATGTACTCTTTACTTGGGATGCTTAAATCCATAGCTAAAAGTTCTATTTTTTAGAAGAAGGGGAGAATGAATCTGGGAGACAATGGTAGTGTCTACTTCAGTGTTTTTTAAAACCTCAGCTTCCCAGGAGATTACTTCTGATGGTCATCGGGGCTTGGAACTACTGGAAGCTTCTTAGAGCTATCCCAGCCACTGCATTTATCACATCACTCCAGAATTATCTCTTTTTGATGGACTTCACCTAAGAATACGGCCTCCTTAAGGGCAGGGACAGTATCTATATTTCTGAGGCTGACAGTTGTCTGGCACAGTAGATGCTCAATAGACTTTTGTCAAAGGAATTGAATGGTGAGTTCACATATCCTATGGGCATAATATAAAGTTTACAGTTTCTTTTTCAGTGATTACCAAAGTTTTCTAATGGTTACATCACTCTAAACTATACCATTTGAATTGTTATATTTTTACTAAATTGTAGCTATAAAGGCATAATTATAATAATGACTACTTAATGAGCTAAACCTTTCACAAGCATTACCTCATTTATTTTTTATTTATTTATTTTTTAAAAATTATTTATTTATTTATTTATTTAGGCTGCATTGGGTCTTCATTGCTGCGCATGGGCTTTCTCTAATTGCAGCAAGCAGGGGCTACTCTTCGTTGCAGTGTGCGGGCTTCTCACTGCAGTGGCTTCTCTTGTTGTGGAGCACGGGCTCTAGGCACGTGGGCTTCCGTAGTTGTGGTACGCAGGCTCAGTAGTTGTGGCGCTCAGGCTTAGTTGCTCCTTGGCACATGGGATCTTCCCAGACCAAGGCTCAAACCCGTGTCCCCTCCATTGGCAAGTGGATTCTCAACCACTGCGCCACCAGGGAAGTCCCAAGCATTACCTCCTTTAATTCTTACAATAAACCTGGAGTTAGGTATTTTTTAATTAAGCTCACATTTAATTATGAATGTGAAGTAATATTCTCAAGGTCATGGAGCTACTAAGTGGTGAAGTCCATGGTGCTTACTCTTAATCATTAAGCTATTCTGTCTGTTGAGAAATTGCTGGTTTCCAATCTCATAAGTGTTTCTTTTAATTAAACACTCTTCCTGATTTTCCTTCAATTTTATATATGAATTTTCATAATTATACTTCAGTGGATACTAAGTTGATATTCAAGAGGTCTGCTTGTCGCTTCCCAGCACAACTGTAATTCACAAAATTATTTAATTTAATACTCGGATCATCCACTTCTCATTGAAACCCCCACCAATCTCTTTCCTAACTCCCAGCAAAATTTTCAGACTCAGTTCTGAGTGAATGATTACTTAATTAATTATTAATATTCATTAACATTCTGGCTTGCCAGGCACTGAGCTGAAAGCAGGTGTTATAGGGATTAGCAAAACAAACAGTTCCACTGTCATGGAGCTCATATTCTAGAGAGGGAGGCAGACAATACAACCAAACATATATTAAAGAGTTAAGTTCAGATAAGGGCCAGTGCTGTAAAGAAAGTAAACCGGGGTGATTCTATAGGCAGCAATTGAGGGTGGGGTGCGGTTAGTTCAGATAAGGTGGTAAGTGGAGGCCTCTCTAAGGAGGTGATGCTCGAGGTGGGGCCTCAAGGCTGAGAGCAAGTCTCCCATGGAAAGATTAGGAGGAAGAGCACTCCAGCCAGAGGATAAAGCAAGTACAAAGGTCCTGAGGCAGGAACAGAAAGCATTTAGAAGTGAAGACAGAGAGTTAAGAGATGCATTGGAAAGAGGGGCAGGGACCATAGTATGTAGGTCAGTATAATGAGCTTGGATTTTATTCCAAGAGAAATGGGAAGCCGTTGGAGAGTTTTAAGTGGGATTGTAACATGATCTGTTTTAAATTTTAAAGAAGTCACTTTGGTTGCTGTGTGGAAAATAAATAAGGGGGCAGAATGGAAGCAGGGTTTGGCAGTTCCTCCATAACTTGAACATGGAATTGCCATATGGCCTTGTAATTCCGCTTCTAGGTATATATGCAAAAGAACTGAAAACATGTTCAAACAAAAACTTGTACTCAGGGACTTCCCTGGTGGCCCAGTGGTTAAGAATCTGCCTGCCAATGCAGGAGACACCGGTTCGATCCCTGGTCTGGGAAGATCCCACATGCTGCGGAGCAACTAAGCCCGTGTGCCACAACTACTGAGCCTGTGCTCTAGAGCCCATGAGCCACAACTACTGAGCCCACGTGCCACAACTACTGAAGCCCATTCACCTAGAGCCCATGCTCCACAACAAAAGCCACTGCAATGAGAAGCCCGTGCACTGCAACGAAGAGTAGCCCCTGCTCATTGCAACTAGAGAAAGCCCGCGTGCAGCAATGAAGACCCAATGCAGCCAAAAATAAATAAATAAATTTTAAAAAAACCAAAAAACAAAACAAAACAACAACTTGTACTCAAATGTTCCTAGCAGCATTATTCACAATAGCCAAAAGGTAGAAGCAACCCAAATGTCTACCAAAAGATGAATATACAAAGTGTGATATTTCCACATATCAGCCATAAAAGGAAGTGAAGTACTAACACATGCTACCACATGGATGAATCTTGAAAACGTTATGCTAAGTGAAAGAAGCCATACAGAAAAGGCCACATATTGTATAATTCCATTTATATGAAAAGTCCAGAGTAGGTAAATCCATAGAGACCGAAAGCAGATTTGTGCCTGGGGACAGGAAGAATGGATTTTGACTGCTTGATGGGTATGAGGTTTCCACTGGGGTGATGAAAAAAGTTCTGAAAATAGATGGTGGTGAAGGTTGCACAACATTGTGAAAGCATCTAATGCCACTGAATTGTAAACCTTAAAATGGTACATTTTATGTTATTAGTATTTAATCATCATAATAAATGAATTACCCAAGGATTTATTTAAAATGCAGATTCTTGGGGGCTTTTCTATCTTTTTTTTAAAAATTAATTTTTATTGGATTAGAGTTGCTGGGGGCTTTTCTTTAGAAATCATGATTCTGCAGGTCTGGGGAATCCTAGGGACCTGCCACTGGGAAAAAAAAAAAAAAGAGTGGAAGCAGGAAGACCAGACAGGAAGAGGGGGACTTGGGCTAGGACGGTGACAGTGGCAGTTAGATTTAGAAAGGTATGGGACATATCCTGGAGGGGGTGTCAACAAAACATGCTCATGGTTGGAATGTAAGGTAAAAGAAGGATCAAAGATGGTTCGCAGGTTTTTGACTTGAGTATCTGGTTAGAGAATGGTGCCCTTTATAGAGCAGGGAGATTCTACAGGAGCAATACATTTGGGAAAATTAAGAGTTTTGTGCCTGCTTAAGCAAACTTATACCTTTTCTTGGAGAAGGTGCCAATGCAGAGGTTGCTAGATGCCTATTGTAGCCTGTCCATTCCCTCTTTCTTTAAAAATAAAAACCTGATTTTATTTGGAGTGGCAAAGTGCCCAGCTAAAAGTCAACATTTCTTTGGTTCCTTTGCAGTTAAGGATGGCCAATGAGCTGTAAACAGGTCTTTAAATCTTTTTAATGGGCAATGATTTAGCTGAGAGGGACAACCCTCTTTTCCCTTCCTCGTCTTCTACCCAATTACAACATGAGCTCCATAGCCATAACGTGAACATGGACAACCTTGACCCTGAGGTTTGAAGTTATATACAAAGAATCAGAGAAGGAGCCTGAATCCCAAATAACTTTGTGGAGCCGCCATGCCGGTTCTAGCCTTTTACAACAGAGAATAAACCCTAACATTGTTTAATCCACAGTAACTTGATCTCTGTTACTAGTAGCTGAATGCAATTCCTATCTGATACTGTGCCAATTCTAGAAAAATATATTTCCCTATAATTTCCAAAGTTTCCATCTTAATTCTCATCCTCCTGCAAGCAGTATACCGAAGAAGTCTCCTAGAAATAGTTTATTCACAGTATGTCAATGAAGTGCATTAAAAAATATTTTTCTGAACATGCTTTTGGCCTAGTTTTCCCTAACCAACATGTGTTAGCAATATAAAGCAAGCATTTGTATTTTTAATGTGTCATTTTTGTGCAATCTCCTAAATTTTGATGTTTGAAGCATCATGCCTTCGACATTAGCTAAGGGCGATAAATTGAGGAGGTTGTTGCAGCTCTCTGGGTGCCAAGATTTATGCTGATTTCTGTCCCACAGCTGAGAACATAAATCCTTCAGTGCAGATGGAAACATTGTAGAGTTCTCTAGAAATATTCCTTACCCCCGTAATGGAGAGTCTGGTAGAGATTGGACATTGAGTTATAATTTTTTTTGAAGCTCTGAAAATGGCCATTTAAAAAATCACAAGCAATACATGTTGATACTTTTATGGAGAACACCCAAGAAACTGTTAATAATGGTTACTTCTGAGCAGTGGGAATAGAGGTCTGGGGAGGGAAGGGGAGATTTTACTTTCTAGATTTCCCCTTAAAAAAAAAATTTTTTTTTTTATAAAATAGGTTAACAACAAGGTCCTACAGTATAGCACAGGGAACTATCTTCAGTATCTTGTCATAAACTGTAAGGGAAAAGAATATGAAAAAAGGGAGTTCTCTGATGGCCTAGTGGTTAGGATTCCGGGCTTTCACAGCCATGGCCCGGGTTCAATCCCTGGTCGGGTAACTGAGATCCCACAAGCTGTGCGGTGCAGTCCATAAATAAATTAATTAATTAAAAAAAGAATATGAAAAAGAATATATACATGGGGCTTCCCTGGTGGCGCAGTGGTTAAGAATCCGCCTGCCGATGCAGGGAACACGGGTTCGAGCCCTGGTCCGGGAAGATCCCACATGCTGCGGAGCAACTAAGCCCGTGCGCCACAACTACTGAGCCTGTGCTCTAGAGCCCGCGAGCCACAACTACTGAGCCCGCATGCCACAGCTCCTGAAGCCCGCGTGCCTAGAGCCCGTGCTCTGCAACAAGAGAAGCCACCACAGCGAAGAAACCCACGCACAGCAACGAAGAGTGGCCCCCGCTCACTGCAACTAGAGAAAGGCCGCACGCAGCGACAAAGACCCAATGCAGCCAAAAATAAATAAATTAAAATAAATTAATTTAAAAAAAAAGAATATATACATGTATAACTGAATCACTTTGCTGTACACCAGAAACTAACACAACATTGTAAATCACCTATAGTTAAAAAAATTTTTTTTTAACATATAGGTTTCATAATGAGTGGTTAAGAGAGACAGTTCCAGAGCCCACACTGTGAGGGTTCAAATCCCATTTCACCACCTACTGACTCAGTGTCCCTGGGAAAGTTGACTTATTTGTCAAACACATATATAGCAATTAATATGTGCTGGGCACTGTCCTGAGAATTTTAAAATTTAAAAGACTCATTTAAGTCTCAGAATAACCCCATGGGATAGGAACAATTATTAACCCCATTTCATGGATAGGGAAACCAAGGGCATGAACACACCCAAAGATACATAGCTAGTAAAAACGGCTGCGGAAGGATTCCTCACAGACATTCTGGCACCAGAGCCTTTGTTTGTCAGGATGGTGCTGTGCTGCCATGCTGAAGTGCTGAATCTGTCTGTGCCGCATTTCTCTTAAAAATGAGAATAATAATAATAACAGCAATGACATCAGCAACAATAATAATACCTACCTCATGGGATTGTTATAAAGAGTAAATTAACTAGTTAATGTAAAGAGGTGAGAATGGTGCCTGAGACGTGGTAAACACTGACTAAATGGTAGACGTCATCATTATGACTTTGATAAAGTTAAAAAGCCAAGTACAAGCAGTTTTCGCCATTTAGGGTAGAGACTTGAGTTTGGGCTTGGGGTAGACAGTTCCTTTTTTCTGGGGAGGACTATCTAGGTGAGCTCTTTGGATTTCGGCAGGTACGAGGCAAGCACAAATCCAGCGTTTGTAGGGCACACTCTTGCTCCCTTTCTGAGGCTGGGAGGGTAGGAGTTCCTGGCCTGGTGCAAAGGGTAAGCCAGCTCCTGGCGGGTGGCTTTTGAGTCTTAGTTTGGGTATGTGCCTCTCAGAGAAGCTGAGTTGGGTGGTGTGTCTCATGATTTGAAGGGTCCGAAGAGGCCATGTTGGGGCCCCAGCAGAGGGTGACACAGTATCCTGAAGGTAACAGTCTGCAGAGACCTCAGCGTGGTAACTAGGATGGGAGACGGGATACGAAAGCCCAGTATGCACCAAGTTCAAGGTAGAAACTGGTGGTCTCCTCCCCCACCCACCCAATCCCAGTTTAAAGAGGCATATTCCTTAAATCCTTTGGCCATTTCTTCTCTGATTTACCTCCATATTTATAAATCTATGTCTGTGCTGCTGTTTCTTATCTTTTCAATTCCAGACATTACTGCTACGATCTCTTTCTACCCCCAGAACAGCTCTGACACCACACATGGGCTCCCCCGACTGCCCTCCCTACACAACAACCAATTCCCTGATACCAGCTAGTTGTCCTACAATTCAATCAACTCTGACACCCTCTACCTGGAGTTAGCGTCAGGTCCCACAAATTAAGGGCTCAGTCCTACAAGACTGTCCCCTCTTCAGATACCAGTCAGAAGTGTCAGGCCTCCTATACTTCTCACCAACCGGCTGTAAGTCAGGGGTTCCCACAACCCCCTCCTTGCATTCTATAATCTTCTAGAATGGCTCACAGAACTAAGGAAAAGTTTACTTACTAGTTTCAGTTTACTGTGAAGGATACAACTCAGGAACACACAAATGGAAGAGATGCACAGGGCAAGGCATGGGGCCAGGAAGGCAAAGGGCAGCAAAGCTCCAGGCACGTCACCCTCCCAGCACCTCGATGTGTTCACCAACCCAGAGTTGTTCTCCAAACCCCAATGCTTAGGGTTTTTATGGAGATGCAATTATGTAGGCATGATTGATTAAATCACTGGCCATTGGTGATCAATTCAATCCCCTCTCCCTTCCCTAGAGGTCAGGGGAAATTCCAACCCTTTAATCCCATGGTTGGTTCCTCCAGCAACCAGCCCCCATCTGGAAGCCATTTAGGGGCCCACTGAGTCATCTTATTTGCATAAACTCAAGTCTGGTTAAAGGAGTTAATTATGAATAACAGGAGATTCTTCCTTTATCCCATCGCTCAGGAAATTCCAAGGGTTTTAGGAGCTCTGTGCCGGGAATGGGGGACCATGACTAACTGTATATTTCTTATTATGTTACCATATTGCAACATTACTTCCTGACTTCCTAATATCAAGGATTTAACTCTTTTACACACTCCCCACCCATTTCCATTCCCATCTTTAACCTCATCGTAGCACAAGGTTGGGTTACATCAATATTTAAGGCTTAACACTATTATGACGATATAAATGCCATATTAGCTGAACCATGTCGTATACTACACTTCCCTTTCCTTCTTGTGTAAGTTTTTGTTTTCCCTGGAATGAATAATTCCTTTATTTTGCTTTATTAGTTTTCAACATGCTCATTACCAGTTCTGCTTACACCGACAGCTTCTCAGGAATATCTTCACCTTCAAGCACAGCAGGTAATTTATCACCCATCCTCCTGTCTCCCAAGACCTCTGCAGTTGACCGTATTTTCCAAAACTGGCCACGGCAATATTTCCTCTCCCACATGCTCTTCCAGAATCTTGTCACTCCACATCGAAGACAGAGTCTATCTGCCTTCCCTTGAACCTGGGCCGGACTCTGTGATTGCTTTGACAAAGAGATTGTGGTGGAAGGGACAGTGTGTGATTTTTGAGACCAGGACATAAAAAGACAGCTTGTTTTCTGCCTGGCTGTCTCTCTTAAGTCTCTTACTCTTAGAACCCAGTCACTGCTGACAGAAAGCCCAAAGTAGCCCAGAAGTACAGAGCACATAGTGAGGACTGAGGCCCAAATATCATCACCCTCTTCCTTTGTCTTCATTTCCTGCCCGTCTTTACAAGATCATTGATAGCTGGGGGAGCCTGCTAAAAACACCTAACCAGGAATTGCTCCTGCTGTTGTATTTCCAGCAGGGGGCAGACCACACCACCTGTACAGTTCCTGGACCAGGTCACCTCACACCATGTGTCCTTTGGCCACCTCTCACCTCAGTCCTCACCTGTCGAATCCCCAATCTGCCATCAACAACCCCCAGCTGGTTTTCTTTCCTCTTCTGTTGCCAGGTGCTACCGGTCCCTTCTTCCAACATCATTAAGCTAGTATTAGTTAACATGTAGCTATTTTCTTTTCATTTAAAATTTCAAATGCATGAACGCTCCTTGTAAAAATTAAAATAATTGAGAAGCATATAAAGTAAAAAGGTGAGAGTCCTTCCTTCACTGGACTCATCCTGGTCCCCAAAGTTAACCACGGTGAGTAGTTTTGTGTTCCTCCTTCCAGAACTATTTTTCAGAATGTAATTTAGACTCATGGAGTTTTAGGACAGATGTGTGCAATTTATAGAAAATAGTGGATGAAGGTGAGGCAGGAGGTAGATGGGCTCCAGGTTAGACATTTATAGCCAGCCTCCTGTTTACACTTCCAGATAGAAATAACAATAGGAACAGGGTAAATAGCTGGACTTTGCCTCCAGTGGACACTTTAAGATAACAGTAATGGCAGGGGCAGAGAGGAGCTGAGCCCTGCCCAGATAAGAGATAGAGAGACCACATATCCCATTCTTGAGGTCAAGGAGACCTTCCCGACTACACGTGCTCAGAAAGGCTCCTTGGGGGTCAAAAAGGGAGGGGGTGTCACCCCATAGTAGGTGATGTCAACCTACCCATAGGCCTCTTCCCTAGAATCCATCTTGGCTAAGAGATGCGCACACACACAGGGGAGGACCCTGAGTTAAACCAAACACGGACTCAGAGCCAGGCAAAGCAAGATGATTGGCCAGAGGAAATCCAGAAGAAATGCTCCATAAAAGTGATTCAAACTACCACGAGGGCACGACTCTCTCCTGAACCCGCCTGTGTGCGTCTATTCACACACACTCTTTTTCCTCCTAATAAATACTTTACTGGTTTCACTACTTTCCATCTCTTTGTGGAAATCCATTTCTACAAAGCCGACGGGCCAGGGCCTTGTCACTGGTCGCTGGCCCTGGTGGTTTAGTGGCTAGGATTCAGGGTTCTCACTGCCGTGGCCTGACTTCAATCTCTGGCCAGGGAATCAAAATCCAGCTTAAAGCCGCCGCGGGCCAAGGCCACCGGAGATCAAAGGGAATCACAGCCCTGGGAACTGGGCTGATTCCACCTGTCTTCTATGACTTGCAGCATTTGAACCTGACTCCACGTTGTAAAACCTGGCTCCTCCTGGGCTTCCTGGCCACCACACATTGGCTGTTCTTTCTCATTTCCTTTGAGGTCTTCTCTCATCTGCCCTCCCCTAAAGACTGGTGTTCTTCTGGGCTCTGTTCTCCTCTCTTTAGGTTGATGGGGCACAGAACATATACTCTCTTCTTCAGACCTGCAAACACACACCCGCTGTTGAAGTATGTGCTGAGGTAAAGCTGAGCGGGGACCAAGTGTGGCTGGAAGTCCAACTTAGGATGTACAAGCAAGTTCTAGCCTTGTTCCAAGTGGGGTCCATATCCACACAGAAGATTGCTACTATTATTGCTACTGCTGCTGTTACTGAACCAAACTTGGGTCCGCTCGCCCACTGGCAATAAAGTCAATCTACTGACACCCAGTTGTGTGGAGGAAAGTTCAGTGTTTATTGCAGGGTGCCATACAAGGAGTCTGAGACAGCCAGTGCTCAGAAAGCCCAAACTCCCCGATGGGTTTCAGCAAGGCATTTTTGAAGGCCAGGTGAAGGAAGGGCATCTCAGGGTATGTAATCAGCTCTTACACAATTCTCTGATTGGTTGATGGTGAGGTAACAGGGCGGTGTCACAGGGGTTAACATTATCAATCCTTAGGTGCCAGTAGGTCTGGGGGCTAGGTGCACATGGTCATCAAGTAGTTAATTTCTTCCATTTGGCGGGGGTTTTAGCATCTGTAAAACAGCTCAGGAAGTGTGCATCAGATACTTTTATCTAGGTACTTCAGAGAGGAACTAAAGCAAAGCGTATGGGGGAGGGGTCTGTCTCTGGAAGACCCTATAGGGTCCTGCTCGATTACCCTGCTGCTACTACTACTGGCATTCTGGTTGGCTGAAGAGGAGCTCAGACCTTATGGTAGAAATAAACTCCTTCCACTCCCATCACCACCATGACCAATATCCCTTTGCATCCATTGATGGTCATGGGAGCTATTATTGTATAACCTACTGTATAACTGGCTGAGGAAGGAGGTATTAGGATCCTGGATCTGAGTCCGTGAGGCAAGGCAGGAACAATGGGAGTGAGGAAGGGATGACATGGCATCTGTATCTGCTGGACTCCGTGGAATAAGTTTGAACCTCTGTCGTTAGAACTGTAAAGAACATGTGCTATAGAATTGTTTTTCAAAAATCTTTTTTTAGGGGGTGGGTGGGGTATATAACACACATATAGAAAAATTCATAAAATGTAAGTGGACAGCATGAGGAATTGCTATATAACAAACACCCATATAAGTAACCACCACCCAGATCAAGAACTAGAACGGGGCTTCCCTGGTGGCGCAGTGGCTGAGAATCTGCCTGCTAATGCAGGGGACACGGGTTCGAGCCCTGGTCTGGGAGGATCCCACATGCCGCGGAGCAACTAGGCCCGTGAGCCACAGCTACTGAGCCTGCGCATCTGGAGCCTGTGCTCCGCAACAAGAGAGGCCACGATAGTGAGAGGCCCGCGCACCGCAATGAAGAGTGGCCCCCGCTTGCCGCAACTAGAGGAAGCCCTCGCACAGAAACGAAGACCCACCACAGCCAAATAAATAAATAAATAAATAATAATTAAAGGTGCTAATAGTTAAAAAAAAAAAAAAAAAAAAAGAACTAGAACGACCAGCCCCCAAGAGCCCGCACATACTTCTTTACTTTTGAAACCTTTTCCTCCCCACCCCCAAAAGGAAACAATGTTCCTGAGTTTCTGGTAATCAGCCCCTTGCTTTTCTTCATTATTTTATCACCTTAGAATGCATCCCTGAATCATGCCATTTGATTTTGATTGCTTTTGAACTTTATGTAGATTTATTGAAAATACTTTTTTGTGAGTGTTTTCTTTCACTTAACTTCAAATTTGTGAAATGCATGCAAGCTATTGTATGGAGCGTTTGTGCATTCTCAATGTTCCTTGGCATTCCATCCATTGTGTGAATTAACAACATTTTTTTTTTTTTTTTAAGCTCATTGTACTGTTGAGGAGGGACAATCAGGTTGTTTCCAATGTTTGGCTTTTACAAAGATGCTGTCTGCAGAACTTTTTTCTGAGAGCCTTTGCTACTGTTGGGGCAACAAGCAGTTGCAATGATGCAGCGATGGGAAGGGGCCAGTTCTGTGCAGAATCTACCCTGTGTGGAGCTCCGAGACCTCTCTGCTTTGTGAGCATTGGGAGGTGGCACCTCAGTGCCAGCACAGACATTCTCACAAGGGACACTGGCAGCTAGTCGTTCCTTTATGTGGCTTCCTGCATCTCAGTCTGAAACAGAGAGAGAAAGAACTTGGCAACTTTTGTGTTTTCAGGCTGCAGTGGGAAACTGGTGTGTGAGTGTAGGTGAGGTTGCTCCTTGCACACAGGAATGGGGTGCAGGCAGGAGGCTCAGAGGTATTGTAATTTGGATATACGTGTAAATGTCCCATATGTGAATCCACTGTAGCCAAGATTTTCCCCAGACCTGTTGACCAGTGGGGAAGCGGCTCTTGTCAGACCACCTGGGTGGGTGGCTGTGTTACTCATTGGGTCTGGGGTAGGTGATGGCAGGATTTTGTGGGTGGCATTGGAGTGGAAGGGCCTGCCCCTTCCCTCTGACTGACCCTGCAGCAGATGTAGCTCATCAAGATGGCACTGGAATGAAATACTCATATCTGTGCAGATCAGAAATGACTGGTGGTGATCTTCAGGGTCTAGAAGAGCCGCCCTGTGCCAGAGAACCAGGTCTGGTCCTGGTTCTGATCCATTGGCTAAATAAAGCAGACTTTCTTTCCTTGCCCCCTCTGTTTCAGTGAAGATCACCTCCAAGAAGCTCTCAGTATCCTGGCTTCAAAGATCAAATGATGTGATGAATACTGATTGAATACTTATTATGTGTCAGGCACTGGTTGAAGCACTTTTTATGTATATGTATTTAAGGCTCAAACATCACTCTGGGTGAGAAAATGTGTATCAGTCAGCTTCTGCTGTGTAACAAAACTTCCCCCAAAGGTAGTGTCTTAAAATAAGAAACACTTATTATTTCTCACAGTTCTATGGGTTTGCTGGGAGTTTATTTTGACTTGGGCTGGCTTGGCTGGAGCTGGATAGTCTAGGATGGCCTCACTCACATATCTGGCAGTTGGCTTGACATTATCTGGGGTGACAGCCACATGCCTCTCATCAACCAGCCCATGCTTGTTCACATGGTGGTGGAAAGGTTCTCAACAGCAAGAGAGAGTAAGCCCTAGTGTGCAAGCACAACTCCAGCTTCTTCTTGCATCACATTTGCTGGTGTTGCATTTGTCAAAGCAAGGCACATGGCTAAAATTAGATTATGGAAGTGACCTACTCAAGGTATGGTAAACAATCCACTACAGACTCTTATTACCCCCATTTTACTGATGAGGAGACTGATGCTCAGAGAAGTTAAGGAACTAGCTCCAGGTCACACAGCTGCTATTGGGCAGAGCTCAGCCTCAAATCCAGGTCTATCTGGTGGCTAAGTCTGTGCCTTAAGCCCTATTTATATTGCCTCCTTCCTCAGACCTGAGCCCTTGTGTCCCAGTGCACCAGCTCTGGAGAGGAGAGATGAACTCACTTAACCAGCCTCCCCCAAGGGGCCACTCAATTGTAGAGCCTGGCAGTTGCCTATATCACCAGCCAGGCTTAGTAGCCTCTGCAGCTCTGAAGAAAAAAAAATCCTCATGAATCTGACTAATAGTTCAGCTATTGCACTGGATTCTGTGCACTTGGATTAGTCTTGGGAGGTCACATTCCATAGAATGTAGGAAATGGATGGAAAGAATAAAAGATGGCAGCAGAAATGAGCCATTATGCTGCACATAAATGTATTAAATGCTCAATGGGCAACCATTAAACACCCACTGTGTCTGAGCCAGATCCTGATTGCTCAGAAGTGCAGGCAGGGGAACAGTTATTCTCTGAAGCACTGTTTTCAATAATGTGTGTTAAGGTAACGTGTTGACATGATGCTGTTAAAGAGTCTCCAAATGAAGTCACTTATGCTAAGCCCCGTATCACCAAACCAAGACTTAATTACAGGTTCAGGTCTCCCAGACATGGAATCTTAAACCAGTCAATCAGAAATTGCCTGGTCAGAATGTAAAATAGTTGGCTGGTGGGAAGCAGCAGCATAGCACAGGGAGATCAGCTCGGTGCTTTGCGATGACTTAGAAGGGTGGGATAGGGAGGATGGGAGAGAGGCTCAAGAGGGAGGGGATATGGGGACATGTGTATGCATATGGCTGATTCGCTTTGTTGTGCAACAGAAACTAACACAGTATTGTGAAGCAATTATACTCCGATAAAGATCTATTAAAAAAAAAAAAAAAGAAATTGCCTGGCCAGCGTTAGTTAGGTAACCTGCCTGATAGATCCCTGCCATCCCCTGTAAGGAAATGACCTTGCAATAACAAATCCACTTTTTGCCTAGTACAACTTCCTTGTTCCTGCTCCCTTCTGCTCACAAAATCTCATGCCTTGTATAGCTCTTCCGAGCTCCTCTCTGTCTGCTAGATTGGATACTGCTTGATTCATGATTTATTGGGTTGAATTTTGTTTTTTAACAATGGATATCAAGACTAAAATGAAAGACTCTTAGGCTTGGAAACTACAGGATAGTAAGACCTTGAGATTCAAGAGAGGTGGGAAAAGCAGGGCATCTTTTCATAATACTGCTAGTGCAGACAGCCTCTTATTAGGTTGTTAGAACCTGTACCAACTTCTAACCAGATCTGAGACCACCATCTCCTTTTAAATTTAAAGTCTACTCCAAAAGGACATTTTTTGATGACTCTGGGAAAATGGGGTGAGCATGCAAATTCGAGGTAAGGATTGAAGGAATAAAATCTCCAAACCCCAGTTTAGATTTGCAATCAAGCTGAAACTCTTCAGTCCCCCAGGGCTTGCCTTTAAAAGAACAAAAAAGTTATTTGTAAGAAACAGAGACCTAGATTTGCATTTGAATGTGGTGCCAATCAATGCTTATTAGCAGGAATACAATGTGCACCATTAGCAGGAAGGTAGCTTTGGCAATTGCTCATTAGTTTCCTAGATTCAAATAAGTATTCTAATGGATGATCCGGATGCTCGAGCGTGTCTGATGAGATCCAAAGTCATCAATGATTTCCCACTTTTCTCCCCAGGGCAAGGCAACGTTCTGCAGGAATAATTGTATTCTCCTTTCCCTCCCTTCTCACTCACACACGCCTCCAGGCTCCTCTGTACTCCCAGGGCCATAGGATGTCAAAGCTTGGAAGGACTGTAGGCATTTCTTGGTCAGGACATTACTTACGAGGAAATTGTAGTTCCAAGAGGGTAGGAACAAACTGGTCATCTGAGAAGTTAGGAAAGAATCTGTTTATTACACACACTCCCTTTCTTCATTGAAAGGAAGGACTCTCGATGGGTTGAGGGCAGAATGGAAACACACAATGGGGCCACCGCTTTGCGGAAGATCCCTGGATGAGACTTGCAAAGGAGAGCAGACCTCTCTGCCTGGAGGACTGGAGAATTGGGGCCAGGCACCACTTTTGGCTGGAAGAAATGTAAGCAGCTTTTGGCAGGAAAGAGTTCTCTGCAGGAGGCCCCCTTGTCCTGTCGCTAACCGGAAACCAGGCGCCCCCATGCTCTACTCATCTCTGGCCCTAGCATACCTTTCACATCTTTTGACCACACACTACCTTGCCCAATCTGTTGGTTCTTTCCATATATCAAAGAAGTAGAAATGAAGAATAAGTAATTAAGCGATGACCAGATCTCTTTCCTAGCTCCCCCTGCAGTAATCTTGGGAACAAACTGTGTGAACAAGATAGCATCTAAAAAAAATTGTTGCAGGAAGGGGGGCCCCTTCCAGGGCCCAAGAGTGGGATCTTGTCTAACACTCCGTAATGAACTGTCCGAGGAGACACACGTGCTGACAAAGCAAGAGACTTGATTGGGAAGGGGCCCCCGGGTGGAGAACAGCACGGTAAGGGAACCCAGGAGAACTGCTCTGCCATGTGGCTCGCAGTCTCAGGTTTTATGGTAATGGGGTTAGTTTCCAGGTTGTCTCTGGCCAATCATTCTGACTCAGGGTCCTCCCTGGTGCCATGTGCATCGCTCAGCCAAGATGGATTCCAGGGAGAACGATTCTGGGAGGTTGGCAGGACATATAGACTGACATCTCCTCTCTCCTTTTGACCTTTCCCAAATTCTTACAGTTCTGGTAGCTTGTTAGTTCCGCATTCCTTACCAGGACCTCCTGTTGTAAGATAACTCATGCAAGTGGTTACTATCGGGCCTCACCAGGGTAGGCAGTTTCAGTCAGTGGTTCCCCTAACAAAATCACAAGAAGTTGACAAGCCTGTACACAGTGGGGGATGGCGATGACTCTGACCCCCTATCTCCATGATTAACTGAGATTACCTCCCTTTTTCCTTTTAAAAGCTTTCAAGGCTGAGCAGAACCCATGGAGATGGTTTTGGGGGACACTAAGTCCACCATCTCCCCAGACTACTGGCATTCTGATTAAAAGCAACTTTCCTTTCCACCAACTTTCCTCTCTCTCTCTGACTCTGGTTTTCGAGCCGTGAGCACCTGGACCTGATTGGGTAACAGAAATGTGCTGAGAGATTAACCAGGTCACGGGGGCTCACTGTAAAGGGAAACTTCTTAGGCCTAACTCTGCTCTGGGCGTTAAGGGAGCCCCTAGGACAACAGCCGGCACGTGGGAGCTAAACAGCACAGTGGTTGCAAGCCCAAGTGTTAGAATTACACGGACTTGCGTTCAAGTTCCAGCCTTTCCACCAGGCTCCTAGGGTGATTCTTGGGCACATTAATGTTTGAGAACTGCTGAGCTGGCCTGTCCTGTTCTGATAATTCATACTGGACCCTAGGAGATTGTATTTGAGGAGGGAGGAGGATGAACCCCAAGGTGAAGCCCACTTCTGTGAGCAGAGTATAATGAAAATTTAGTTTTTCCTAGAAAACAAGTGTTTCCTCTTCCTCTTTTGTAATAGAACTTCCTTTTTTTATTTTTTATCTTTCAGCTACCATCTGTCCTCCATGTGATCTTATTCTTCAGGGGAAGTGGTCTCTGCTCCCAGGAAGCGGCATAATTGGTCTAAACAAACCATATTTTCATATCCCCTTTGTTTAATGATGGGCTTAGGCATGGGAACATGAGGTGATTCTGGCCAATGGGACACGAGTGGAGTCTTGTGCTGGGGCTTCTGGCAGAGGTTTTCTTTGTTGATTGAGAGGACACAAAGAGGGAAGAAACAATCCCTCTACTGACTCTGGATACTGTTGTGAGAAAGTACCACCTGGAGCTTGGGCAGCCACCTTGTGGTCATGAGGAGGCTGCTAGGTCAAGGGTGGCAGAACAGAACAGCAGAAGGAAGCTGGGATTTACTGATATAACAGAGCTGCTGAATCAGCCAACTCTGAAGCCATCATTTTATTATGTGAGATAATAACATTTCCTCAAAGTCTAAAGACAGATGCATTGGTAGGTTCTGTTTCTTGCGGCTGAAAGTTTCTCTAAAAAGAGAGATGGAGATGTACACTCTGGAGGCCTGAGAAAGGAAACACTGATGAAGGGAAGAACCTGAGGCCAGAACAGCAAGTCTAGGAACTAGACTGTATCTCTAAGGAGAGCGGTGAGGAGTGGCCTGACCTTTACCACAGCTTAGTGGCTAAAATCGAGGACTCTGGAATGAGTGCCTGAGTTCAAAGTCCAAGTCCATCACTTAACTAACTATGTCACCTTGGGCAAGTTACTTAACCTCAGTTTTCTCATCTATAAAACAGGATCATAATAGTACTATATAATATGATTTGAGAAGGTTAAATTAGTAACCTGAAGTACCAGGCAGTACCTAGCCCATGGTAAGTACTACATAAGTATTAACTATGAAGTGAGTAATATTTAGCAATCAGTTTTCCTTTACATGTTGTAATTCCCCTTTGTAAAAAAAAATAAACTTTTTATTTTGTGATAATTATAGGTTTACATGCAGCTGTAAGTAAAAATACAGAGAGATCCCATGTACCATGTACCCTATTTCTCCCAATGGTAACATTTTACAACACTCTTGTCCAAAATCACAATCAGAATCTTGACATAACTACAGTGAGGATGCAGAATATTCCCATCACAACAAGGATTTCTCTTGTGCCATTTTATAGCCACACCCACTTTCTCCTACCTTCACCCCCTCCTTAACCCCTAGCAACCACTAATCTGTTCTCCATTTCTTTGATTTTGTCATTTTAAGAATGTTATATAAATGGAATCATATAGGATGTAACCTTTTGGGTTTGGCTTTTTTTTTGCACTCAGCATAGTTCTCTGGAGATTTATACCGGTTGTTGTGTGTATCAATAGTTTGTTCCTTTTTACTGCTGAATGGTATTCCATGGTGTGGATATTCCATGGTTTGTTTATCCATTTATCCAGTAAAGGACATTTGGGTTGTTTCCAGTTTGGGGCTATCACGAACAAAGCTGCTGTAAACGTTCATGGAGAGATGTTTGTATGAACATAAATTTTGATTTCTCTGGGATGAATGCCCAAGACCACGATTGCTGGGGTCGTATAGCAGTTGCATTTTTAGTTTTTTAAAGAAACTGACAAATTGTTTTCCAGAATGGCTATAACATTTTACATTCTCACTAGTGACGTAGGTTCCTTAGCATCCTTGCCAACATTTGGTATTGTCATTATTTTTTATTTTAGTTATTTTGATAGGTGTGAGGTGATATCTTACCATGGTCTTAATTGGCATTTCTCTCTTTCCATGTGCTTATTTGCCTTCTGTATCTCCTCTTCAGTAAAATGTCTCTTCATATCTTTTGCCCATTTTCTAACTGGATTGTTTGTGGGTTTAGTTGTTGTTGTTGTTGAGTTTTGAGAGTTCTTTATGTATTTTAGATACTAATCTTTTGTTGGATATGTGTTTGCAAATATTTTCTCTCAGTCTGTAGTCTGTCTTTACATCCTCTTGACAAGGTCTTAAGATCTTACTCAAATATTTCAGAGGAAGATGAGGAGACAGGAGGATGCTGGAGCTCAGGTGTTGGATAATAAGCATTTAATAAATGATATGTTTTTATAATAATGAATGTGAGCGAGGAATGCAGGGTGGAAAGGGAGGGTGGAGTGAAAGAAGGCGTTTGAGTCCCCCAGCTCTGGCCCACATGACCCAGAACTGGGAATTATCCTTAGTGAAAGCCCCCATATGAGAGGGTAAAGGGAAACTACCCCTGGGAGAACCATCTCCTGGTAGCAGCCAAGAAGATGGGAAAAGGTAGCAGGGGGCTGAGGCAGGACCTAAACTCTGCAGGATTAGGAAAACCCCCAAGAGAAGAGCCGGCTGTTCCCCTCGTCACTCAACAACAAGGACATTTAAGATCTCAAATAAGAAGAATTATGGAAGTAGACAGCTCTGGGTCTGTTCAAAGAAGACAGACCATTGGGACTATCAAGGTTGCTTGGCCAGTTGCCGAGTGTTAAGGTGGAAAATTGAACATGGGAACATGGACTCTGTTTCTCGTATTCACTCGATACAGGTGTTCCCAGATCAAAGAAAGGCAGGAGAGACTGGAACATTTGGAAAGGAAAACTTAAAAGTTTAAAAAGGGCTGGTGGAACTAGAGGGAAGAAGGAAATGTTAGGAAATATATAGCAACTTGAGAGATCATCATTGCAAATTTGAAAATGTAGCTTTGAAGCCAAATCCAGCCTCTGTAGCCTGACACTGAATTAAATCTTGGAGACAGAGTTTTGGGTGAAGTAGAAAAGAATAGCTTTATTGCTTTGCCGGGCAAAGGGGGCCACAGCGGGCTAGTGCCCTCAAAACTGTGTGTCCTGACCTGGAGGGGTTAGTGAGAAGTTTTATAGTAATGGTTCAAAGAGGGTGTGATCAGCTCATGGGCATTCTTCTGATTGGTTGGACAGTTAACTTCTCCCACCTGGTGGTGGTTTCGATATCTGCAAAACAACTCAAGGATACTGTTGTGTGTATCCCCCCCCCTTTTTTTTTTTAAGCTGCACCATGAGCCATGTGGGATCTTAGTTTCCCGACCAGGGATCAAACTCGTGCTTCCTGAATTGGGAGCCCGGAGTCTTAACCACTGGACTGCCAGGGAAGTCCATGCGTATCCCTTGATGGGGAACCAGGACCTTGCCCCAAGGCTGCACTATTGTTTCTTTTGACTGTTCCTACCTTGTCTTACATCCCCCCCTTCCCTAATTAACAACTGCTTGAACCTGCCCGCTGGAACTCATGGAGGCTTGAATGAAGCCTATTTCCTGTAATCAAATAAATGGGGGACACAGAAAGGCTTTTGTGCCCAGGAGTTCCACAGGGTCCTACTCGGTATCAGCTTCTCAGTGTTGATGTTGGAGCTGGTTCTCTCTCTCTGGAAAATGAGGATTTCTGTAAAGTAGGGAGGGTGATCATTTGCCTGGATATGAAATTCTTCTAAAGGGGAAATAATATCACTTATATGTCATTTAATCTCTCAGTCTCTTTTTACTTCCAATGATTTTATTCCCCTTGTTGTAAAAATAGGGCATGTTCCTTAAAAAAAAAAAAAAAAAAGGAAACTATTAACAAGATGACAAAAAAAAAAGATGAAGGATTAAAAAAAAAACACTCTTAATCCTGCTACACTGGCAAAGCTACTCTTGTATATTGGTTACATGATTTTACACTATTTTGTTTAAAGGCTACAAAGTTTGAAATTTGTATCCTGCTTTTTATTTTTCCCTTTCCATTATATTGTGAATAGTTTTCCTTGTTATTATGGACTTCTGGTCAATGTAATTTTTAATGCTGCTTAATAATAAATCAAGTAGCTGAACAGTAATTTCCTGAATAAATCTTTCCCATTAGTTGGGCAATTTAGCTTGTTTCCAGTTCTTGTCTATTAAATGGATGTTTTGGTGAAAACTGCAATGAGAATATCCACAGTCAGTCACCATTCAGCGAGCACTTACCGGGCCAAATGGTTTACAATCCACATTTATTTGATCCTCACAACAACCCAACCAGGCAGAAGCCACTGTGGTTTACTCCACTTTTTTATTATTAAATTATAAAAACAAAATAAAGCAAGTCAAGCAGAACTAAAGGGACCTAATGGGAAGGTTCAACCCCTCCTCCCCTTGCCCTCCAAGCTCACCAATCCCCCTCCCCAGAGATAACACTGGTGTATTTCTTATGCATCCTTCCAGAAATTTTCTGTTCACATCCAAACACAAATCATGGCATATATTTTACTCTGAAACTTCCAATCTATCTGAGCGAACTATCTCAAATGTCTTTCTATGTTTAGATATATTGATCTACGAGAGAGCCACAGTTATTTTTACTTTACACTTGGAGAAATTGAGGCCTAGGAGGTGAAGAAACATGCTTTTATGGGGTGAACTGTGTAATCCCCCCAAAAGATATGGTGAGGTCCTACCCCAGGACCTCAGAATGTGACCTCATTTGGAAGTAGGGTCATTGCTAATGTGATTAGTTAAGATGAGGCCATACAGGAGTAGGGAGAGCACTAATCCAACATGACTGGTATCCTTATAAAAAGGGGACATGTGGACACAGGCATTTGCAGAAGGAAAACTAAATGCAGAGACACAGGAAGGCCACCAAGAGAAGATGGAGAATTGCGGTGATGCACCTACAAGCCGAGGAACACCGAAGAAACTGGAAAACCATTAGAAAGTAGGAAGAAGCCGGGCTGCCCTAATGGCACAGTGGTTAAGACTCTGCACTTCCACTGCAGGGTGCATGGGTTCAATATTTGGTCTGGGGACTAAGATCCCACATGCCATGTGGCAAAAAAAAAAAAAAAAATTAGGGAGAAACAAATAAGGATTTCTACAGACTTCATGATTTCAAGCTTCTAGCCTGGAGAACTGTGAGACAACACATTTACGTATGTACGTATTTTTATAAAGCCATCAGTTTGTTACAGCAGCCCTAGGAAATGAATACACAGCTCAAAGCTTCAAAACTAGCATGTGGCAGGACTGGAATCTGAACTCAGGTAGGTGTGACCCCAAGGCTAACAGCATGTTTTGTTTTTTTGAGCACACACCTATATGGTACTTAGCCAGTGCCAGGCTCTGTTCTAAGCATTTCACATGGATTTCCCTGCAGTAGGCATCTTCCAACCCCAATGTGGTTCAGAGTCATTCCCTCCTTGAGGTTATCTGGCAGCTTCCATCAGGGGGCAGGCCAGCACCTTTGTGTTCAGAAAGGAAAAGAACACAGAAGTCAGGTCCCACTGCCCAGATTGCTTATAAACTCAGTCCACCAAAGCAAGGTTCGCATCAAAAGAAGGGGAGTGATTGGCCAAGAAGAGTGTGTGCAAAAAAACTTGGGGATTCTCTGGGGGGGAGAGAACAAGGCCCTTGGGGGCATGGGAAGTCTGGTCTCTAGGTAGTTCTGTCAAGGGATATAGGGGACATGTTATCTATTTTTCCTACAAAAAGATCCTGAGTCCATTCTCACTCAACAACATTCTGATGCATAGACGGGTTAATGTTTGTGTGATAGGTGCCAGGTCTGGGGATTGTGGTGCAACAGATCCCCTTTCTCTGCAGCTGTCTTGGCAACCATGTCTATACCATACAACCCTAACACCCCTGGACCCATGTGGAGCTGGAGGAATTCGGCACATTCCTGCTGCTGCTCTGGCTCGGAAGCCGTCCTGGCTGTTGACCCTGCTGAGCCCTGGTTGTTCAGCCCTTCCTTGGATTCTGTAGAACACCCCGGTATCCAGCCAGCACCCTTTTCTTGTTGCAAGTCCCCACTCCTTTTAAAGCTCTAGTCAGAGCTAGTTTCTATATTTGCAAAAGCACAAAAGCAAAAACCTGAATTCATATGAATTAGGATGGCTTCTGTGGATCAAAAAAATAAAGGATTAAATGTATTATTTAAAATCATAAAGGCAAGAAAAAGATAAAAATAATAAAGTCACAAGAACAACTAAGCACCTAGAAAATAACTTACAGTGTTTAGATTCTTAATACATATTTCTTGACTGACTGCAGGAATTCACTAAAAATACTATCCTACAAAAACTGGGAAAGCAGGAAAGGAGAATGAAGCTGAGCTAAATTTCACTTCTTTCTTAGCAACGGAGATAACGTAGCTTCAAGTTGGTAATTTAAGACATACAGGTATAATCATGTTATTTAGAATTATAGTGTTAAAACAAGAAAATGTTATTTCAGGAGTGGGAGAGTGTTTGTTTTTCAGCATCTTTCTAAACACCGTGTATTCTCAACCTTCTTTCTGTTTTGCAGAGGGATACAAGTCTGTTTGCAAAAGGTCCAGGCTGGGGGCAAGTGGCACTGGAATCCAGGACGCGCCCAGTCCCCCGTCACTAGACGCATCTTCCCAGAAGGGGGCGCCGTTTTCTAACTTGCACAGAGGCACTTACCGGCTGGCATCTACCTTGTCTTTGCCAGTCCGACAGAGGAAAATGGTATCTCATTATTGTTTTAATTTACATTCCCTTAATTGTGTGTGAGATCGAATGTTTTCTCCTATGTTTATAAGCCATTTGTATTTCCTTTTCTGTGAATTGCCTTTTCATGTCCTTCACCCTAATGGAAATTCTTTCTCCTCCGTGCAGTACTTTCTTTTTCTTATCTGATCACACTGTTACTCAGCTGCTTCCTCTAGTTTATTTTTGGCACACTCGAGCTGCTCTAAGTTCTCCTTTCCTCTTCCTCATGCTCCCCTACTGCCCTCTTCCTCCTGTTTGAATGTGTAAATGCCTCCTAGCACTCATGCTTTGTTTTCTGCCCCTGAGAGGTGAATCAGACACAACTGTGATAGCAGCGACCTTCTATCGGTGTAAAACATAAAGTCACCATCTTCGTCTTCTCCAGTTCCTTTTATACCTGAAAACTTTTCTCTCCCTTCTAGATCTTCTGCAAACCCTCTACACTCTCCCATGGGCTTGGATTTTTGGAGCAAAGCCAAGAAATCCTGGCGGTGTTCTGCTTTTTGGACCTGCTATGAACTTCCTCTGGGCCAAGGACTTTCAAAGCTGGCTTTCTGCCTGCTTGGGTGCAGGAAAGACAGTGGGGAGAGGGAAAGTGTAGAAAAATCCGTAAATGAAAGCAAAATATCATTCCACCATGTTTTTATAAACAGAAACAGTTCTGCAAGAACCTGAACCCAATACTTATTAGTGGTTAACTTGGGGGATGGGATCGTCTTTCTTTGTAGAAAAAAAATTTTTTTAACTAGGCTTATGGGTGAGTTTTATTTTCTTTTCCTCCTCTCCGGCATCTCCAACATCTCCAACCTCTTAGTAGTTTTCATTGAAATATTTTATAGAAAAAAATAATAAAATGGTAACATTCAAAGAGTAACAAAGTGTATATAATGAAAATGAAGTTTCTCTTTTATCTGAATCCCTGGGAGCAATTACTATTATCACTTTCTTATGTAAGTTTTCAGACTTGTTCTGTGTATAGTCTGTCTGTCTGTCTGTATCTCTCTGTCTCTGTCTCTGATCTCTTTCTCTCTCTCTCTCATCCTTGACTCTTTTTCCACTAGTGGGTGTATCACATACAGACTTTCAGGCCCCCACCAGAATATCTTGGAAGTTGTTTAATATCAGAATCCATAAAAATCAACCTCATTAAAAAAATGGCTTTGTAGTATTCTTATATGGGAGTTCTGTAATATAATGAACTCTTTTCCCATTAATTGGGAAAGGTTATTTCCCATTTTTTGCTATTACAAACAAGGACCGAAAAAATAACCTTGAGCAAACATCTTAGATTTGAGAGTATGTCTAGGATAAATTCCTCAAACTTGAGTTCCTGGGTCAAAGGTTCCCCCCCCATTTAAAATTTTTGATAGTTATCTAATAATTTCCTTTCAGAGAAGTTGTACCAACATGTGCTCACACCAACAATGTGTGAAAGTGTCTGTGTTTATACTTCCTTTTATTTTTAAAAAGTAATTAATTAATTAATTTTTGGCTGCATTGGGTCTTTGTTGCTACGTGTGGGCTTTCTCTAGTTGCAGCGAGCAGGGGCTACTCTTCGTTGCAGTGTGTGGACTTCTCATTGCAGTGGCTTCTCTTGTTGCAGAGCACAGGCTCTAGGCATGCGGGCTTCAGTAGTTATGGCTCACGGGCTCTAGAGCGCAGGCTCAGTAGTTGTGGCACATGGGCTTAGTTGCTCCGTGGCATGTGGGATCTTCCCGGACCAGGGCTCGAGCCTGTGTCCCCTGCACTGGCAGGCGGAGTCTTAACCACTGCGCCACCAGGGAAGCCCCCTCATATTAATTTTTAAAAGGTCTTTTTATAATAGAAAATTAGCCCACACTCTGTTATATATGTTGTGAATATTTTTCCTAATTTGCAGTTTGTCTTTTGATTTTGTTTAGTATATGTATTTTTTTGCCCCATGGAAATGAAAATTTTTTACCTGTTAAAATTTACCAATATTTTCTCTTATCACTACTTAGGTTGTGTCTTTCTTAAAAATGTCTTCCCTTGTCCAATTTTTAGAAAGGTATAACCATCCAAGACTGTACCAGGAAGAAATGGAAAATATGAACAGACCAATCACAAGTAATGAAATTGAAACTGTGATTAAAAATCTTCCAACAAACAAAAGTCCAGGACCAGATGGCTTCACAGGTGAATTCTATCAAACATTTAGAGAAGAGCTAATACCCATCCTTCTCAAACTCTTCCAAAAACTTGCAGAGGAAGGAACACTCCCAAACTCATTCTATGAGGCCACCATCACCCTGATACCAAAACCAGACAAAGACGCTACAAAAAAAGGAAATTACAGACCAATATCACTGATGAATATAGATGCAAAAATCCTCAACAAAATACTAGCAAGCAGAATCCAACAACACATTAAAAGGATCATACACCACGATCAAGTGGGATTTATCCCAGGGATGCAAGGATTCTTCAATATACGCAAATCAATCAATGTGATACACCATATTAACAAATTGAAGAATAAAAACCATATGATCATCTCAATAGATGCAGAAAAAGCTTTTGACAAATTTCAACACCCATTTATGATAAAAACTCTTCAGAAATTGGGCATAGAGGGAACCTACCTCAACATAATAAAGGCCATATATGACAAACCTACAGCAAACATCATTCTCAATGGTGAAAAACTGAAAGCATTTCCTCTAAGATCAGGAACAAGACAAGGATGTCCACTCTCGCCACTATTACTCAACATAGTTTTGGAAGTCCTAGCCATGGCAATCAGAGAAGAAGAAGAAATAAAAGGAATACAAATTGGAAAAGAAGAAGTAAAACTGTCACTGTTTGCAGATGACATGATACTATACATAGAGAATCCTAAAGATGCCACCAGAAAACTACTAGAGCTAATCAATGAATTTGGTGAAGTTGCAGGATACAAAATTAATGTACAGAAATCTCTTGCATTCCTATACACTAATGATGAAAAATCTGAAAGAGAAATTAAGGAAACACTCCCATTTAACATTGCAACAAAAAGAATAAAATACCTAGGAATCAACCTACCTAGGGAGACAAAAGACCTGTATGCAGAAAACTATAAGACACTGATGAAAGAAATTAAAAACGATACCAACAGCTGAAGAGATATACCATGTTCTTGGATTGGAAGAATCAATATTGTGAAAATGACTATACTACCCAAAGCAATCTACAGATTCAATGCAATCCTTATCAAATTACCAATGGCATTTTTTACAGAACTAGAACAAAAAAATCTTAAAATCTGTATGGAGACACAAAAGACCCCAAAGAGCCAAAGCAGTCTTGAGGGAAAAAAACGGAGCTGGAGGAATCAGACTCCCTGACTTCAGACTATACTACAAAGCTACAGTCATGAAGACAATATGGTACTGGCACAAAAACAGAAACAGATCAATGGAACAAGATAGAAAGCCCAGTGATAAACCCACGCACCTATGGTCAACTAATCTATGACAAAGGAGGCAAGGATATACAATGGAGAAAAGACAGTCTCTTCAATAAGTGGTGCTGGGAAAACTGGACAGCTACATGTAAAAGAATGAAATTAGAACACTCCCTAACACCATACACAAAAATAAACTCAAAATGGATTCGAGACCTAAATGTAAGACCAGACACTGTAAAACTCTTAGATAAAACATAGGAAGAACGCTCTTTGACATAAATCACAGCAAGATCTTTTTTGACCCACCTCCTAGAGTAATGGAAATAAAAGCAAAAATAAACAAATGGGACCTAATGAAACCTCAAAGCTTTTGCACAACAAAGGAAACTACAAAAAAGACAAAAAGACAACACTCAGAATGGGAGAAAATAGTTGCAAACGAAGAAACTGACAGAGGATTAATCTCCAAAATATACAAGCAGCTCATGCAGCTCAATATTAAAAAAACAAACAACACAATCCAAAAATGGGCAGAAGACCTAAATAGACATTTCTCCAAAGAAGACATACAGATGGCCAAGAAGCACATGAAAAGCTGCTCAACATCACTAATCATTAGAGAAATGCAAATCAAAACTACAGTGAGGTATCACCTCACACCAGTTAGAATGGGCATCATCAGAAAATCTACAAACAACAAATGCTGGAGAGGGTGTGGAGAAAAGGGAACCCTCTTGCACTGTTGGTGGGAATGTAAATTGATACAGCCACTATGGAGAACAGTATGGAGGTTCCTTAAAAAACTAAACATAGAATTACCATATGATCCAGCAATCCCACTACTGGGCATATACCCAGAGAAAACCATAATTCAAAAAGACATATGCACCCCAATGTTCATTGCAGCACTATTTACAAGAGCCAGGTCATGGAAACAACCTAAATGCCCATCAACAGACGAATGGATAAAGAGGATGTGGTACATATATACAATGGAATATTACTCAGCCATAAAAGGAATGAAATTGGGTCATTTGTAGAGACGTGGATGAATCTAGAGACTGTCTTACAGACTGAAGTAAGTCAGAAAGAGAAAAAAAATATCGTATATTAACACATATATGTGGAACCTAGAAAAATGGTACAGATGAACCGGTTTGCAGGGCAGAAATTGAGACAGATGTGGAGAACAAACGTATGGACACCAAGGGGGGAGAGTGGTGGGGGTGGGGATGGTGGTGGGATGAATTGGGAGATTGGGATTGACATGTATACACTGATGTGTATAAAATTGATGACTAATAAGAACCTGCTGTATAAAAAAATAAATAAAATAAAATTCAAAAATTAAAAAAAAAAAAAGAGAAGAGCATTGGCGCAAGAAGAGAAAGTAAAAGAATATTCTTCTTCTTCAAAAAAAAAAGGTCTTCCCTTGTCCAAGATTATTAAAAAAATTTCCCATTTTTCTAGTATTCTAATGGCTTTATTTCTTTTTGTTTTGTTTTCTTTCTTTTTTTTTTTTGCTTTAACATTTTTGCCCTATCTGGAATTAATTTGATAAAAGGAGTGAGGTAAGAACCTAGTCTTTATTATTATTATTATTTTTAATCTGGATGACTACCCAGAACTCCTAAAACAATTTATTGATAAGTCCAGCTTCTACCCACTTATTTAAAATGCCTCTCTTAAAGATAAATACTGTATGATGTCACTTATGTGGAATCTAAAATATGACACAGGGAATTCCCTGGCAGTCCAGTGGTTAGGGTGCCGCGCTTCCACTGCAGGGGGCACGGGTTCAATCCCTGGTCAGGGAACTAAGATCCCACATGCTGTGTGGCATGGCCAAAAAAAAAACACCCCGACACAAATGAACCTATCTATGAAACAGAAACAGACTCACAGACATAGAGAACAGACTTGTGGTTGCCAAAGATGGATTGGGAGTTTGGGACTAGCAGATGCAAACTAGTATATAGAAGATGGATAAAGAACAAGGTCCTACTGTTATAGTACAGGGACTATATTTAATATTCTGTAATAAACTATAATGGAAAATAAAAATAAAATAAAATAAAATAAAATGCTTATTTTATATAGAAGTGCAATGATATGGATACCAGCAGAAAGTCTTGGCTAACTAAACTCTGAGATTCTGGCCAGTTCTTCATTTTTCTTGCTGATGTTGTTGTCTTTCAGAAGGTAGAGAAAACATCTAGAGGAACCATTGCCTTGGGCCAAATTCTGGCCAACCAGGAGGAACAAGCTGGTGAGGGAAGTGGCAAGACCCTTGGTAGAAAGTGACCATGTCATTCTAGACACTCTGTCTGCCTCCTACCCCTTTGGTTAACCTTCTAGCTTCATCTAGCCCAGTGGGGAACAACCCTTGTGGTCAGCACCCCTGACAGCCTGGCTCTGTCTCTAGCAACAGGAAGTCTGATAAGCAAGTTCCCCAAACATCCCCTCCCCTCCAGTGCTTTGCCCATGCTCTTCGCTTTGCCTGAAACCCTTTCTGTCATTTCTTTGCCTACATGGATCTTCATCCTTCATGTCTGAGTTTAAAGGTTGCCTCCATTATGGAACCTTCCCTGATACACTAAGCTGGGTGCTCCCTAGTACCTTCTCTTCCCTTCATAGTCTTAACCCAAGACCGATGGGGTGGGGCTTCCTTGGTGGTGCAGTGGTTAAGAATCCACCTGCCAATGCAGGAGACATGGGTTCGAGCCCTGGTCCGGGAAGATCCCACATGCCACAGAGCAACTAAGTCCGTGCACCACAACTACTGAGCCTGCGCTCTAGAGCCCGCGAACCACAACTACTGAGCCCACGTGCTACAACTACTGAAGCCCGTGTGCCTAGAGCCCATGCTCTGTAACAAGAGAAGCCACCGTGATGAGAAGCCCGCGTACTGAAGAGTAGCCCCCGCTCGCCGCAACTAGAGAAAAGCCTGTGCGCAGGAACGAAGACCCAATGCAGCCAAAAATTTAAAAAAAAAGACCAATGGGATGGAGATGGGAAAGCCACACACGCTCCAGGGGTCTGATGTTTTGGAAAGTGGCCTGGGGTCAATCTCAAGTAAAGATTTCTCATAGTAAATTTGTTCCAGGACCAGAACCAGCTACATAGTTTGGGGGACCCAGTGCAAAACCAAACTGTGGGGTCCCTTGTTCAACAATTATGGATTTCAAGATGGTGACAGAAGAGCATTAAACCAAGTCAGGGCCCTTCCGAGAGTAGAGTCCTCTGAGACTGCACAGATTGCATGCTCATTGTAGTGTGTTGAATGTTGGCCCCTGAAAGATATGCCCATGTCCTAATCTGCAGCCCCTATGAAAATGTGACCTTGTTTGGAAAAAGGGTCTTTGCAGATGTAAGTAAGTAAAGGATCTTGAGATGAAGAAGTCACCTGGATTATCTGGATAGACCCAAAATCCAATGACACGTGTCCTTGTAAGAGATACACAGGGAAGGTCAGACAGATGAGAGAAGACGGAGAAGAAGATGGAGACAGAGATGGGAGTGATGTGGCCATAAACCAAAGAAGCCAAGGTATGCTGACAGCCCCCAGAAGCTGGAAAAAGCAAGGAGAATTCTCACTTACAGTCTCCAGAGGGAGTATAGTCCTCTAACACCTTGATTTCAGCCTTCTGGTCTCCGGAATTGTGAGAGAATAAATTTATGTGGTTTTAAGCCACCTAATTTGTAATAATTTGTTTTGGCAGCCACAGGAAGCTAATACACATTTGAAGCTGGCTCTGCTCAGAACATTTGTTGAAGCCCTGGAGAAAGGAAAACTTGTCTTTCCTTTTGAGTTACTAAGTTAGTAGGATTAAGCTCAGAGCAGCCAGGCCCACTACCTGGGTAGAGCTGGTTTGAGGATGAAATCAAACCAGGAAAGCAGAGTCAAGAGATGGAAAGAGAGTGATTTCTGAGGACATTGTTGGAAAACCTGGATCAAACTGTGCCTGAAGCTGAGATCTAGCCCTGGATTTTTCAGTTATTTGAGGTCTAAAAATCCTGAAAAATAAAACAAATCCTCAATTCATTTTTAAAAAATAAATTTATTTTATTTATTTATTTTTGGCTGCATTGGGTCTTCGTTGCTGTGCACGGGCTTCTCATTGCAGTGGCTTCTCTTGCTGCGGAGCACGGGCTCTAGGCGCGTGGGCTTCAGTAGTTGTGGCACATGGGCTCAGTAGTTGTGGCACATGGGCTCAGTAGTTGTGGCTCGCGGGCTCTAGAGTGCAGGCTCAGTAGTTGTGACGCACGGGCTTAGTTGCTCTGCGGCATGTGGGATCTTCCCGGACCAGGGCTTGAACCCGTGTCCCCTGCACTGGCAGGCGGATTCTTAACCACTGTACCACCAGGGAAGCCCCTCAATTCATTTTACATTCAGTTTTTCTCACTTGCATCTGAAAGAGTCGGAACTACTACTCAGATATCAGACAATTAAGAAAAAATGAGGCTTGGAGAGGAAGCTAGATCAAGAGAATTGGGAAATGCTCACAGTGGTAGATTAGAATAAAGAGGAGGAGAGGGCACCCAATGAAGGAGTGTGACTACAAAAAGAGCCCTCCAGTGAGGAGAGATTTTAGAGGACGTGTCTGAAAGACGGAAAGAAGGACATGCTACCAGTGATAGGGATGAGGCAGGGCGTGAATTGCTAACAGGAGATTCTAAAGCAGTCTCAGAGCTGAAGCTATGAACAGCCAAGGACCACGAGGAGAACTCCATGGTATGTCACAGCATGAAGAATGACAAGGGAGGGGAAGGCCCCCTGGTGCTGTTGTGTGGATGGAGGAAAGGGAAAGACTCCCACTGCTCTGGCGCATCATGGAAGTCTAGTTGAAGATTCATGGTGTTAGGGAGTATTTGTTGAGCAAAGTCCCCCAGGAGCTGGGCATGGGTTCCAGAGCCTGGGCAGGAATTGGCATGGAACAGGATGGACTGGGAGAGATGCTTCTTTGGAATCTTCTATGTTGCTATCAGGACTGGATTGAGATATTTAGTCATAAGTCACTATCCCCATATATAATAAAACCGGCAGCACTAAACCATAAAAATGCCTAGGACACATTTTTGCTCTCCCTCACATCCTCTTAGGTTCACTGTTTTACTCCAGCCAGCACTGTGGCACCTAGCTGTGCCCAGTTGTAAACAGAGAGCATCTCACTTTAGTGACACTGTATGTGTCACTCTCTGTCCCAGGGCTTTTCTGCCACCTCCAGATGGTGCAAATGTAAGGACCTGCGCAACTATTCTGACTGAGTCACACACCTGGATGTGCAAGGGGCTGACCAGCGATGGAGCAACCCTTGACAAAGGAAGGACGGGAGCCACGGATGAATCACTCCCCTCTTGAGTCCCATGTTCTGAAGAGTATCCCCCATGGCTCCTGCAAGGGACCTCTGCAGGACTGAGTCCTAGCTGCCCATGGTGGTAACCAGCTCAATAGCTTATCCCTAGGTGGCTCTCACTCCTCTGATTCACTTTTCTTCACCCTCCACCTCTTTGGAATCACTTTCCAAGTTAAACCCCTCTTTCAGGCTCTGCTCTTTTGAGGAACGGAGGCTGAAACAATAGTGTTGAAGAAGGTCACGGAGAGGACACGACTGGAGGTTGACCCGGGCAGCGCGAGACTCCTCACCCCCACTCCATCCTTGGAATGTGCGCGTTCGGCCCACTGTTCCCACAGTGAGAGCTGTTCCAAGGATGCAGCCTTGAGAGAGCAATGTGTTGTCAACACCGTCTGGGCTAGATATGTGACTGAACCCTGTTAAGGCCTCTGCATAAACTTTACAGATTCTAGCAGGTGGGTGCAGAGATCTACTCATCTTGCTACTGCCTAAGACAAGCCTCATATGTAAGTTTGTTTGCTTATTACCCTGGCCACCTACCAATCTGGAGTGGCTGCCTCTTTCTTCCGTCTCTCCTTGCCCTCCGTGTATGGGCATCAATTTACAAACCAAGAAGTAGATGTAAGGAAGTCCACCAAAGTTTTAGTTCTTCCGTGACTATTTGAATGTTCCAGAGTCACTGATGCTGTTATTCACCAAGGTGCTTCAAGAAGGCAGGAAAAAAGATAGGCCCAGGAACGATTATAAACAGGGCAGGGAGAAAGCAGAATGAGGTTGAGGCCTAGTAAGAGATATGCAGACGGGATGGAGGGAAATGAGCAGACAGGCCAACCATGAGTGTGGCAGAGTTAGGACACATTACGAGGAGAATAACATTAGAAATAAAGCAGGAAAAATTCCCCATCCTTCATGGAACAGACCATGTTTGGAGCACTGTGTCTCACTTCTGGGCCCTCCACTTTGATAAAGGCAACGGAACTACAGCATGTTTAGACAAAAGGTCAACTAGGTATTCAGGGACTTGTTACTATAATGCAGAAGGAAGTAGGAAGGTTTTACCTGTAGAACTGCTAGGAGAGAGGGAGGGGTATGAGAGCTGTTTTCCAATGTGTGAAGTGTTGTCATATGGCAGAGGCAATAGATTTATTCTCGGAGTGAAGAATATTATATAGAAGTTGGAGGGAGCCGGATTTAGCGCAACACAAAGAGAAACTCTTAAATCTGGAGCCTGCCCTCTGTCTTCCAGAGGATCCAGATGCCTGGGGTTCCCATGCATGGCATGGTTTCCAAACTAAGAAGAAGCAAAGGCAATGACATCAAAAGATCTTAACTTGGACTTCCCTGGTGGCGCAGTGGTTAGGAGTCTGCCTGCCGATGCAGGGGACACGGGTGCGATCCCTGGTCCAGGAAGATCCCACACGCCGCGGAGCAACTGAGCCCGTGCACCACAACTACTGAGCCTGCGCTCTAGAGCCCGTGCTCCATAACAAGAGAAGCCACCGCAATGAGAAGCTCGCGCACCACAACGAAGAATAGTCCCCGCTTGCCGCAACTAGAGAAAGCCCGCGTGCAGCAACGAAGACCTAACACAGCCAAAAATAAATAAATTTAAAAAAAAAATCTTGCCTCATTCCCTCCTTCCTTCCATTCATTCCATCAAATTGCTGAGCACCTCTAATGCACAGGAAGGTCTTCCTTACAGAGAATTGAAAATCTCTTGGTAACTCACATCGTTTGTTCCTAGGCTCTTCTCATGGAAAGAAATGTCTCCAGTGTTGCTTTCTTCTGTCAGAGTGCTTGAAGTGTGGCTTGTGAAACTGAGCATGTCTGTGATAACTATCTCCACATCATGGCAGCAAGAGTCAATTGCATTAGTGCATCATTCAGGATACTTTCATTGTAAACAACGTAAATGGACTCTGGTTAACCTTAAAAAAAAATTATTAGATTTTTAAATAGCTGCAGGTAAAACTAAAGGTCAGTCTTTGAGGCCAGGAATCAAGGAGGTTCTAAGGATCTAGGTAGTCAGAATACATGTACCTATATGTGTACTTATCTATCTATCTATCTATCTATCTATCTATCTATCTATCTAACATCTATCGCCTGCACTCATAACCAGCATGTTGTAGAATCTTCTCCACAAGAAGCCAGCTCTACACTTTGCCTTAATTGAAACCTGGCTCTCTAAGGAGGTAATTTCTTCTTCCCCTCTCCATTACCACTGTGAGCAATTTTAGTGTCCTTACAGATCACTTTCCCAACATTTTGGATGACTGTTCTGTGATCTTCTCAACCAACGATCTTCTCCTCTACTCCCTCGTGGCCACACCAGGACTTGGGCATCAGCCAGAACAGCTCTATCTGAAAAATGTTAAAAGGGACACTTTCACCTACTGATCATGACTTCCCATCTTCCCACCTCTTCCACACCTTCATTTCCACTTAACCTATTTTTCAATCTCATCAATGCCACTGGTCCCTCAACCTCTTCCGGCTTCACTTTTTTCCCCAGCTGCAAGACTGTGGTCAGTCCAATGAACGCCTCTCAGGCCAATAATCCCAATTCTTCCACACCTCTGCCTTTCTGGCCATCCATTTTCTCAGTTCCTATTCTCAGGCTTTTCAGCATGACTGGAGAGGAATCATAGCATCATACTCTCTGGCTTCATGAAAAATTCTTAGTTTCCATCTGTTGTGGTTAATTTTATGTGCCCACTTGGCTGGGCTACAGGGTGCCCAGAAATTTGGTCAAACATTATTATGGATGTGTCTGTGAAGATGTGTTTGGATGAGATTCACATTTGAATCAGTAGACTGAGTAAAGCAGATGGCCCTCCCCAATTGTGTGGGTCTTGTCTAATCAGTTGAAGGCCTGAATAGAGCAAAAAGCCTGATTCTCACCTGAGTAAGAGGGAACTCCTCCTGCCTGATGGACTTTGAGCTGGGACATTGAATTTTCCCCACCTTCAGACTTGAACTGAAACATTGGCTCTCTCTGGGTGTACAGTCTGTGAGCTTTTGGACTGGAACTTACATCACCAGCTCTCCTGGTTCTCAGGCCTTCAGATTCAGAATGGAGCTACACCATCATCTCTGCTGGGTGTCCAGCTTGCCTACTCAGCCTGCAAATTTTGGGACTTTCCAGCCTCCATAATCACATGAGCCAATTCCTTATAATAAATCTCTCTCTCTCTCTCTTTCTGTATATATATATATATATATATATATATATACACACACACCTTATTATTTGTGTTTCTCTAGAGAACCCTGACTAACACACCATCCTTAGCTTGACGTTTATGCTGGTCAAAATCTTTTTATGAATCTTTAGTTCTCTTTTCCACGACACAAGGCTTTACCACTTTCCTCAAGCCCCTACCTGATTGTGTCTCTTTATTCCCAAGTTTTGACTTTACTTCTAGAAAATATATAGGCCAACAAGCTAAAACAACCTCAACTTCTCCCTCCTCCCTTTTGAAACATCTGTATTTTCCCAGTCCTTACCACCGTCACTGTGTTCCTCCAGGACAAGGATCCTCTCTAGTTTTCAAGGGTAAGTGCTTCATCTCTTCATCCATTGTATTTCCTCTCTTCTCCCCAGGAGCCTTGCTCCAGCAATTAATTCTCTATCCTCTGAACTTTCATCCTTTCCCTGCCGTTGCCTTCTTTCTCCCCATCTGATGATGTCTTTATCATCGAAAAATAAAACTCCTTTTCTTAACACTACCTTTGCCGCAAATCATGATTTTATCACTCTCCATTCAAACGTCTAGAAAAGTACATATGGTATACATTTTTAAAGATGTTTTTATTTTGAGGTAATTGTTAATGGACGTGCAGATGTAAGAACTAATACAGAAAGATCCCATATGCCTTTGCCCAGTTTCCTTCAGTGGAAACACCCTGTATAACTTTAGCACAATAGCACGTATAATCAACTGACCTATTCCGATTTCACCAGTGTTACATGTACTCGTGTGTGTGTGTGTGTGTTTAGTGTCATGTGATATATCACATGTTTAGGTTTTGTGACCACCATAGTCAAGATAAAGGACAATCTCATCACTACAAGGATCTCTCACGCTATCTTTTTATGGCCACACCACCTCCCTTCCTCCTTCTCCCTTGCTCTTGGAAACAACGAATATGTTTTCCATTTCTATAATTTTGTCATTTCAAGAATGTTGTATAAATGGAAACATACAGTATGTAATTTTTGGGATTGGATTTTTTTTCCCTCAGAATAATTTTCTTGAGATCCATCCAAGTTGTGTATATCAATATTTCATTATTAAAAAAATTTTTTAGTAGTATTCCTGTTCCATATAGATGTACTGTAGTTTTTTTAACCATTTGCCCACATTTGATTGTCTCCATTCTGGGGCTATTATAAAGTTTCTATGAATATTTGTGTACAGGTTTTTGTGTGAACATGAGGTTTTATTTATCTAGGACAAATATCCAAGAGTGCAGTGCAGTTGCTAAGCCCATATGGCAAGCATCTATTTACTTTTATCTATCTACCTATCTATCTCTCTATCTCTCTATCTATCTACCTATCAATCATCTGTCTTTGTATTTTATTGTGGTAAAAAACAACAGTACATAAAATTTATCTTCTTAACTATTTTTATGTGTGTAGTTCAATAGTGCTAAGTATATTCACATTTGTTGTGCAGCATTTGTTCTCCAGAACTTTTTCATCTTGCAAATCTGAAACTATACCCCTTAAACAACAACTCCACTTTCTCCCTCCCTCCAGTTCCTGGTAACTACTATCTACTTTCTATTTCTATGAATTTGACTACTTCTGGGTACCTCATATAAGCGGAATCATACAGTATTTGTTGTTTCCTGACTGGCTCATTTCACTTAGCATAATGTCCTCAAGTTTCATCCTTGTTGTAGCATGTGTCAGAATTTCCTTCCTTTTTAAGGCTGAATAATACTCCGTTGTATGTATCTACCACATTTTGTTTATCCACTTATCCATTGATGGACAGTTGTGTTGCTTCCACTTCCTGGCTCTTGCAAATACTGATGTTATTAATGTGAGTGTGCAAATATCTGTTTGAGACCCTGCTTTCACTTCTATTGGGTATATACTTAGAAGTGGGATTGCTGGATTATAAGGTAATTCTATTTTTAATTTTTTTTGGAAACTCCATGCTGTTTTCACAGCAGCTGCACTATTTTACAATCCCAACAACAATGTAGAAGGGTTCCAATTTCTTCACATCACCACCAACACTTGTTATTTTCTGTGTGTGTGTGTTTTTTTTTAATAGCAGCCATCCTAATGGGTGTGAGGTAATATCTCATTGTGGTTTTGATTTGCATTTGTCTGTGATGTGAGCATTTTTCATATGCCTATTGGCCATTTGTATATCATCTTTGGAGAAATGTCTGTTCAAGTCCTTTGCCCATTTTAAAATTGGGTTATTTTATTATTTGTTGTAGAGTTGCAGTGGTTTTTTTTGTTTGATTTTTTTTTGTTTTCTGTGGTAGAGTTGCAGTGTTTTTAAAAATATTTTCTGGATATTAATCCCTTGTCAAATATACGATTTGCAAATATCTTCTCTTACTCTGTAGATTGTCTTTTTATTCTATTGGTTGTGCCCTTTGATGCACAAAATTTTTCAAATATGATGTAGCCCCAAACACATTTTGTTTTGTAGGAAACTGCCATACTCTTTTCCAGAGTGACTGTACCATTCTACATTCCCACCAACAATGTATGAGTGATCTTGTTTCTCTGAATTCTTATCAGCATTTGGTAGTAGCACTATTTTTCAATTTTAGTCATTCTGATGAGTGTGTGGTAATATATTTTTGTGGTTTTAATTTGCATTTTCCTGATGGTTAATGATGTTGAACATATTTTCATGTGCTTATTTGTGATGTGAAATGGCTGTTCATGTCTTTTGCCCACTTTCTAATTTTTTTTTTATTGTTAAGTTTTCAGCGTTTTTAATATATTCTAGATACTCATCCTTTATGGGTTACAAATATTTTCTCCAGTCTGTAGCTTATCTTTTCATCCTCTTAACAAGGTCTTTCACAGAGAAAACCTTTTTAATTTTCATGATTTAATCTCCAGTTTATCAATTTTTCCTTGCTTTTGGTGTCATGTCTAAAAACTCTGTTATACACTCCCCCATTCTTTCTTCTTTTAGAGAATCATCACTCTCCTTATTCCATAAAAATGTTTAATCTGTGTGGTTTGGTGAAATGGGAGCTAACAAGTGTATGGCCAATGAGAACACTCCATCTCCTTGCCCAGAGATGGTCAGGTCGCTCAAGCTCGACCATTCAAAATCCTTCTTGAGACTTTCACAAGAGCCATTGGGAAGGATGCCCTCTACTTCTCCATGTGGACAAAGATTTTTCTGAGAAGAAGACAAGCAGAACCAAGAAATGGAGAGAAAAGAAGACAGTGTTTCAGTTATGTAGTTTAAACCTCTGAACCCTGGTATGCCTGAAGCTAGCTACCTTTTGATGTTTCTATGATTGAAGAGACACCAGATCAATTATAAGGGCCACCAAGTCTCCCCTCTCCCACCAAACTGGTTTAAATTGGGTTTATGTGGTACATAATCAAAAGAGTCCTAGGTAGTATAGCATTCTATATTTATTATTCCTCTTTTCTCTTCTTTATTTTACTCTTTAATTGATAGTCTGTTTTTCACCATATCCATATGCCCCTGAAACTGCTCTTGCTAAGGTGACCAGTGACAAAAATTTTACAGTCTCTGTTCTTAACCTCTTTGCCATATGTGACATTAAGTAAATGTCCAATTTACTTGCTTCCTAATATTCCTATAATGTCTTTCTCTTTTTTCTTTAGGTCCTACACATCAGAGACCATGACAGACATCATCACACAAGTTATATCTTTACATGGAGCTTAAACCTCCCCACATCCTTTCACATCCTCTACATTTTATACCCTCTCCTTAACTAGTTATGTGTGTATTTGGATTTTTGGACCCCAGAACTGGACTTTGCTTGTAATTTTCTGGACTCTACATAATATTAAGGATGCTTAAGTTTGACTTTGGGGTAACTACCCATCACAGTTGGCTCGTATTAGGCACGCAATCAGCCAGGATTTCTTCACAGAAATTTTTTTATATCCAGCCAGCCTGGGATGTCTGGCTGTGGGCAAACCATCTTTTGTTGTCTGGGAAACATCACCCCCAACACCTCAACTGATATGCAAAGATAATGTAATACCAATTCAACTGTCTTAAACAGAAAGGAAAATTAATTATCTTACATAGCCAGAACTTTCAAGGAAGCATCTCTGCAGGGTTAGCAAAGACATTGGTTCAACATCATCATTGAGAATCCTTTTCATCTTCTCATTTGCCATCCTCAGGCTGGTACCTCTCATGGTCCCAAGATGACTAGAGTTCTAAGCATCACTGTGATAGGTTGCAAAAATGGCTGCACTATTTTGTAGCTACTCCCATCAAGAGATATAGTCTACTTCTCCATCTCATTAGGGCTTAGTCATGTGACTTGCTTTGGTCAATGGGACAATAGTAAGGAGACACACGAAGACACTTGAAAAGTGCTTGCACATTGGAGTTGTTATTGTTGTTTTCTCTTGCTGCACTTTGGAACCTGAGACACTATTTCATGACTAGCTTGCTGACAGCATAGAAATGAGCCACTTCCCCCACCCCCCTGCTGACTCCCTCTAGACCAACCAGCTTGTCAATTGTCAGACATGTGAGTGAGGCTGTTCTAGACCATCCAGCCCCAGCTGAGGAAGCCCAAGCCACAAGAACCACCTGGCCAACCCACAGAATCATAAGAAATAATGAATGATTCTATATTAAGTCACTAGATTTGGGGGTGGTTTGTTATGTAGCCCAAGCTAATTGATACAATCACATACAGACACAACAACATACATTAACAAGAGAGTGCCCATCTTGACACTGTATCTGTTTTTAGTGAGGAATGTTTCCTTATGTATCATTGGCTAGAACTGCATCCGTCTATTCCTAAAACCGTCCTTTGCAAAGGGAATACAATTACCATGATTGCCTTGGAAAAACACTGGGGTCATGCAGAGAGGAGTAGACTATCCTCCAAGTGGAGCTCTGCCAAAAAAAAAAAAAAAAAAAAAAAAAAGAAGCCTTCTGTCTTTTTGGCAGAATGCTCCAGGGGGGATGGACAATTAGTGAAGGGGCAGTGGGTTTTCTGTAGGCATCCAATAGGCATCTACTATAGGTGGGCCCCGGAAATTGTGTTTCTGATTCTCCTCATCATCCCCACCTCCAACTGTGGCTGATTGGACTAGGGAAGCACTGGGGCAGAAACTGTGTATTCGGAATTTAGACTATGTGATAGTGCCTGTGGGGGATGGGAAATGTATCAGGTACTTTAGGGGGCTGTGAGGAGGTTGTATGCCACAAATGGAGAGAGAGACAGAGACAGGGAATCTAGTTAATGTTTTTCCATTTTCTAGATCCAGTCTCTCCTGGGGCTTGGCTAGCTTTCTGCTCTTGGCTTCATGAAACACTTCTGTAATTCTTTAATGCTAATTTCCCCTTCATTTGCTTGAGCTAGCCCTAATGAGCTTCTGTCACTCACAATTAAAGTGTTTATTTTATTTTATTTTTATTTATTTATTTGGTTGCATTGGGTCTTCGTTGCTGCACGCAAGCTTTCTCTAGTTGCATGGAGCGGGGGCTACACTTCGTTGCGGTGAGCGGGCTTCTCATTGCAGTGGTGTCGCTTGTTGCAGAGCTCGGGTTTTAGGCATGCGAGCTTCAGTAGTTGTGGCACGTGGGCTCCGTAGTTGTGGCTCGCGTGCTCTAGAGCGCATGCTCAGTAGTTGTGGCGGCGCATGGGCTTAGTTGCTCTGTGGCATGTGGGATCTTCCTGGACCAGGGATTGAACCCATGTCCCCTGCATTGGCAGGTGGATTCTTAACCACTGCGCCACCAGGAAAGTCCCCAATAAAAGTGTTTTTAACTCACTGTCCTTATGAAAAGATGCCAAACCTTACTCATAATAAGATAAATGCGAATGGAAATTACACTCAGATACCATTTAACACTTATCAGATTGGCAAAAAAAGAACGGTCTAAAGACTTCATTGGTAAGGATGTGGGGAAATAGGCACTGTTATCATGACTGGTGTGAGTGCAAAAAGTTGTAGCCCCCGTGGAGGGCAAGCTGGCACCATCCATCAACCTTGAAAATGCTCTTACCCTTTGACCTAGTGATCCTAGCTCTGGGATTTATTCTACAGATGCACTGTGGTGGGGAGAACATGATGATTTGCAATAGTAAAAGTTTGGAATACCAAAGTATTCACCCACTAGGGACTATTTAAACTATTCAGGTACATCCTTACATGGAATACAAAGCAGCTGTAAAAATTAATGAAATTCTCTATATTCTAATATGGAAAGGTCTCCAGATAGATTGTTAAGTAAAACAAACAAAGAAACAAAGTGCAGAATATTGTACATAATATGATACCTTTTGTGTCAGAAAGAGGGGGAAGAAGAATATATAAGAATATTTATTCTCATTTTTAAATATTTAGATGGGTAAATTTGATAAAGAAAGTATGAAAAGATGAACAAGAAACTAAGAAATGAATAAACATGGCTATTTCTAGTGGGTGGAAAGAATGGCTGGGGTGGGAGTTCCCTTCCCAATGACGATCGTTTGATATCAGTCTGACTTTTGCAAATGGGAACACATTAACTGTTCTAAAAATGAGTATAAGTAAAAAGTCATTTTCCAATTAAAATATTCTATCATTCCATTCTATCCTGTTGTCTGAAGAATTCAGGGTGGTACAAAGAAAACATGCTAGGTTGATACCTTGCCACTTGTTTATAAAAACACCTAAACCTGGAATGTACTGATGAAAATCCAAAAACATACAAGGTGTGCAAGAAATATCCCTTTCACCAGATGGTTTCTCTGCTGCTTTCTACATTTGGCACTGTGACTGCTTGCTAAAGTCTCCCCTCTTCAGGATGCACTGCATCTAGAAGTGCAGTTTTATGGATGGGTATTCTTCTGGGCCAGCTGAAGATTAAGCTGACCAGCCAAGCATATGAAAGAATTGCAGGACAAAGAGAGATGTTGTATTAAAGATTTCTTTTTAACATGCAGGGATCAGGTGGCCTCTTAGAGAAATGACAAAATCTATTTTCTTTTCCTCGTATGTCCTTGCTATTGGCACTCTCTCATTATAAGAGGGACTAAGTAAAGATGGCTTGGGGTGGCGGATATTGAGCTGGCATCTTCTTACAAATGTGGGTGGCGGGTTCTGTGAGCCTGGGAGCCAAGTCTCATTTAGTGCCTGGTAGCACGGACTCTGGGGTCAGATTGAGGAGTTGGAGCACAGCTCTCCCACTTGGTGACTGAGTGATCCTGGACACACACTCGACTTCTCTGTGCCTGTTTCAGTTAAATGGGAAAAAAAAATTATCTATCTCTGTGATTATCATGAGGATTAAATGACTTAATCCATGAAAAAAGTTTAGAACAATGCTTAGCACATATATGAAGTTCCCGATAAATGTTAGCACTAAAAGAAACAATAGTGATAATTTTATTATTCTCTGACTTCAGGCTAAATAGGAGAGTTGGCAGATATGTAAAAGGTTGCCATTCCCCCACCCCTGATTCCCGACCAATCTGGTGCAATCTTATTGAAGAAGGATTGAGGAGAGGTCTCTAGACACCAATTCTCAGTCATCTGAGACCATAAATATAGTTCCAGGGGCTATTATGTGGCAGGCACTGGGCTCTGCTCTGAAGAGGATAAATTGATAAACAAGATAGGACTGCCTCTACTCTCCCAGAAGTCCTAGGCTGCTCGGGGAGATGGATGAATAAACAGATGACACAATACAGGGTAAGTGCAAAGATCAGGTCAATTCAGGATGCCAGAGGGGCACAGGTGAGGGACAACGAATTTAAATTCAAGGAATTAGGAAAGACTGCTTAGAGGCAGGGATGGGAACAGCAGCGCCCCACTATACCAAGTGATGAAACAACCCTCTCTCTCCAAGGAACAATAATGATAATAACTAAATAATAATATAATAATAATTCTGATAATAGGAAATTATGATTAATATGAACTAATAATAATGATGATGATAATAATTAGAACATATTTATAGCTTGTTCCAAACATTTTACAAGCTTTAGTTCGTATAATCCTAACAATTTCTTTGTAGGTCTACTCTGAACCTACATGACTCAGCCTCACTTACCTCACCCTAATCCTGGCAATGAGATCCTACCTTGGTTTAAAAAGTTGATGTTTCCTTCATCACGTTTTTGTTTTTGTTTTTTTTGCATTAGTTTTGCTTTTTAAATATATTACATTGAACTATTATTGATTTTTCTTGGTGCCCCTTAAATTTGGGACTCAAGTCGAGTGCCTCACTCTCCTCACCCTAGTCCTGACCCTGCAGAGAAATGCGGAGTAAGGAAGCCTTAGGGCAGAACTAGCTACTCCACCCAATTCAAGTTCTCTGTGCAGAAGGCACTCCCAGTTCCTTCTTTCCAGGAAGCAGCATGGGAGGAAAGAGAAACAGAAAGTACTTCCTAATCAGACTTAGTCATCACTTTGCATCTTGATTCCAAATTGGGGATCCTGCCATGACTTTTCGTATTGCTTTCACATGGCACCAAATCCCACAGAATCTCAAAATGAGAGTCATTCCTGATTTAACTAGGTTTCAGTTATTCTGGAAACATTGAGGAGAAAATCTCAGATTGGTGCCAGTGGGTTTTCAACACCTCTCCAACTTTTGCTAACCCTCTTCTAACGAAGAATGAGCAGGCCTCTGGCTTTCTTCCTGCAGCCCTTGAATGAGGAGGGTAGCAGAGCTGGAACCTTACAACAGTAAGTCTGCCCTGGGAGCTGAGCCACCATTACTGTGCTATTACTCCTGGGAGGACTGGAGGACCGTAATGGGAACAATGTCCCAGTCTGGATGTTTGACCTCCTCGTTTGTGCCCTCATGGCTTCATTTTTTCAGTTTCTTCTTCTAGAATTTAGCAAACCAAACAAGAATTTTCCCTGATCTAATATTGGGTTTAATTGTGCTGCATTCATTATTACTCAGTGTTTACCCACAATTACTTCCTGTTCAAGTTCCTGTTTGCTGCTGTGCTTGGAGAACCCACCTAGGCACTGGAGGCCCTGAAAGGAGTGAAGGGGAAACTGGAGACAGCGTCCTCCCAGGAGGAGTCCTCAGCGAAGAGAGTGGGGTACATACAGGACCGTATGACATCATAGCTGCAACCAGCCCCAGGCGTTTGGAATCGGGCCAAAGGATTTAAAATAGCTGGTTGTAGAAATTCCACTTCTGGTTATTTATCCAAGAGAAATGAATACATATTCATTCAAAAAGACACATACAAGAATGTTCTTAGTAGAGTTTTCCAAAGTAGTCCCCAGCTGGAAATAATCCAAATGGCCATTGACATTGACTAGATAAGCACATTGTCGTATATTCATGCAGAGCAATAAAAAAAAGAAAAAAAAGAATGAAAACTGACATGCACCAAAAAAATGGATGAATCTCACAGATATTATGTACAGTGAAAAAAAGTCCAGAAACAGTATGATTCCCATTTATATGAAATTCAAGAATAGACAAGACTAATACATGCTACAGCATGGATGAAACTTGAGAACATTATGCTAAGTGAAATTAGCCAGTATGACGAACTGAACGTTTGTGTCTCCCTTGCACCAAATTTATCTGTTGAAACCCTATTTCCCAATGTGGTGGTAGGTGGAGATGAGGCCTTTGGGAGGCAATCGGGTTTAGGTGAGGTCATGAGGGTGGAGGCCCTATGATGAAACTAATGCCCTTATAAAAAGAAAAAGAGACATGAGACTTTCTCTTTTCTTCTTCTTCCCCTTCTCCTTCTTCTTCTTCTTCCTCTTCTTTCTCTTCTTCTTCTTCTTCTTCTTTTTCTTCTCCTCCTCCTCCCCCTCCTCCTCCCCCTCCTCCTCCTTCTTCTTCTCCTTCTTCTCCTTCCTCTTCTCCTTCCCCTTCCTCTTCTTCTCCTACTTCTTCTTCTTCCTCTCCTTCTTCTTCTCCTTCCTCTTCCTCTTCCTCCTCCTCCTCTTCTCCTTCCCCTTCCTCTTCTTCTCCTACTTCTTCTTCTTCTCCTTCTTCCCCCCCTCCTTCTCCTTACTTTTTTCTTCTTCTCTCTCTCTCTGTCTCCATGCATGCACCAAGGAAAGGGCACATGGGGACATAACCAAGAAGACAGCTCCCACAACGACCTGATCATGCTGGCATCCTAATCTTGAATTTCTAGCCTCCAGAATCATGAGAAATAAATGTTTGTTTAAGCCACACAGTCTAGGGTAACTTGTCATAGTAACTTGAACTAAGATCACCAGTCATGAAAAGATAAATACTATATGATTCAACTTACATGAATTACCTAGAATAGTCAAATTCATAGAGACAGAAAGTAGGAAGGTGTTTGCCAGTGGCTTGGGGGAGGGGGATGGGGTGTGGTTTAATGGGAATAATTTCAGTTTTGCAAGATGAAAAGAGTTCTGGAGACAGGTTGCACAGCAAAGTGAATGAACTTAACACTACTGAACTTTACACTTAGAAATGGTTTATTAAAACCACACAATGAGATATCACCTCACACCTGCTAGAATGGCTGTCATCAAAAAGACAAGAGATAGCAAGTATTGGTGAGGATGTGGAGAAAAGGGAACACTTGTGCACTGTTGGTGGGAATGTAAATTGGTGCAGCTACTATGGAAAACAGTATGGAGGTTCCTCAAAAAATTAAAAGTAGAACTAGTGTATGATCCAACAATTCCACTACTGGGCATATATCTAAAGGAAAAGACATCACTATCTCAAAGCGATATCTGCACCCCCAAGTTCATTGAAGCATCCTTTATGATAGACAAGACATGGAAACAACCTAAGTGTCCTTCAATGGATGAATGGGTAAAGAAAATGTGGTTTATATACGGTGGAATATTATTCAGCCCCAAAGAGAAGGAAATCCTGCTGTTTGTGACAACGTGGATGAATCTCAAGGGCATTAGGGTAAATGAAATGTCAGAGAGAGAAAAACAAATAGGGTATGATCTCACCTTTGTGTAGAATCTAAAAAGAACACAACTAAACTCATAGCAACAGAGAACAGATTGGTGGTTGCCAGAGGTAGGGATGAGGGTGGGCAAAATAGGTGAAGTTGGTCAAAAGGCACAAAGTTTCAGTTAAAAGACAAATAAGTTTAGGGGATGTAATGTACACCAAGGTGACTGTAGTTAACAATACAGTACTGTATATTTGAAAGTCGCTAAGACAGTAGATCTTAAAAGTTCTTATCACAAGGAAAAAAATTGCAACTATGTGAGGTGAATGATTTTAACTAAACTTATTGTGAAAATCATTTTATAATATATTCATATATCAAATAATTATGTTGTACACCTTAAAATAATACAATTTTTATGTCAATTATATCTCAGTAAAACTGGGAAAAAAGAAATGGTTAAGATGGTAAATTTTATGTTACATATTATACCACAATTTTTAAAAATTCTTAAAAGTAAATAAACCTAATCTATGACAATAGAAGTCAGACAGTGGCTCTTTCTGGAGGGGATATTTCCTGGGAAAAGGTGCAGGAAAGTTTTCTGGGGAGCTAGAACTTTTCTGTATTTTGCTGGTGGAATTTACATAAGTGTCGAGGTACGTAAAAACATATTCTGCTGTAGGCTTAAAATTAATGTACCTTATTGTATATATGCTATACTGCAACAAAAAAGTTTTTTTCTTAAAGGGCTGGTTATCTTTTGGGGTAGAGCTTTCCTATGCAGAAGTGTCCCATCCTTACCAGATACAAATATGTTTCCCAGGGAATGTCATAAAAGCAGCTGCGGAGGTTAAAGCATGGGCTCTGGAGTCAGAAGACCTGGGTTTAAGTCCTAGTGCTGACAGTTTATAACACAGAGCCTTGGAAAAGTTGCTTTAACAGCTTTGTGACTTAATTTTCTCATCTGTACACAATGTAAGAAGCATAGAGTGGCGACACCAATGCATGTAAAGCGTTTAGCACAGGATCTGGTTCAATGTAAGTGTCTAATCAATATTAGGTTTTTTTTTTCCATTCACTTTTTTATTGTGGTAAAGAATACAAAAGATAAAATTTACAATATTAACCCCCATTTGAGGTGTACAGTTTAGTGGCATTAAGTACATTCACATTGTTGTACAGCCATCACCACCATCTAGCTCCAGAACTTTTTCATCTTTTCAAACTGAAATTCTGTATCCATTAATCCATTTACTTTTCTCCCCATTTTCTTTTCTTTTCTTTTTTTTTTTTATAAATTTATTTTATTTTTTAAATTTAGTTTTGGCTGCGTTGGATCTTTGTTGCTGCGCGCAGGCTTTCTCTACTTGCAGCAAGTGGGGGCTACTCTTTGTTATAGTGCACGGGCTTCTTATTGCGGCGGCTTCTCTTGTTGCAGAGCACGGGTTCTAGGTGTGTGGGCTTCAGGAGCTGTGGTGCTTGGGCTCAGTAGTTGTGGCTCGCGGGCTCTAGAGCGCAGGCTCAGTAGTTGTGGCGCACAGGCTTAGCTGCTCCGCGGCATGTGAGATCTTCCCAGACCAGGGCTTGAACCTGTGTCCCCTGCACTGGCAGGTGGATTCTTAACCACTGCGCCACCAGGGAAGCCCTTCTCCCCATTTTCTTTATTGTGGTATATAACATGTAACATGAATTTTAACATCTTAACTCTTTTAAGTGTATAGTTCAGTGATATAAAGTACATTCATATTATTGTGCAACTATCACCACCATCCATCTCCAGAAATCTTTTCATCTTGCAAAACTGAAACTAATATACCATTAAACAGTAAATCCCCATTCTTCCCAACTTTACTGTTCTACTTTCTGTCTCTATGACTTTGACTGCTCTAGTTACCTCATTTGAATCATTCAGTTGTCTTTTTGTAACTGGCTTATTTCACTCAGCATAATGTTCTCAAAGTATATCCATGTTGTAGCATATGTTAGAATTTCCTTTCTTTTTAAGGATGAATAATATTCCATTGTATGTATATACCACATTTTCTTAACCATTGATGGGCACGTGGGTTGCTTATACACTTTGGCTACTGTGAATAATGCTGCTATGATATCAGCACACAAATATCTCTTCAAGATCCTGTTTTCACCATCTTTTCATTTTTAACCTATTTGTGTCTTTGGATCTAAATTGATTCTCTTGTAGACAGCATAGAGTTGGATCATATAGTTTTTGATCCATTCTGCCAATATCTGACTTTTGATTGAGTATTCTACAATTAAATTAGTTACTGATAAAGGGGGACTTACTTCTGTCATTTTGCTATTTTTTTCTATATGTCTCATAGTTTTTTTACTCCTCATTTCTTGTATTACTGTCTTTCTTGTGTTTAGCTAACTTTTTGTAGTGAATCATTTTAATTTTATTCTTATTTCCTTTTGTGTATATTCTATAACTATTTTCTTTGTGCTTACTATGGGGATTACATTTAACATCCTAAAGTTAAAACACTCTAATTTTAATTTGTACTAGCTTAACTTCAACAATATACAAAACTCTGCTTTTATACATTTGTGGCCCCAGCTCTTTTAGTTGTGGATGCCACAAAATGACATCTTTATACATTGTGTGTCCAAAAACATAAACTCATAAGGTTTTTTTTATGATGCATTAGTCTCTTAAATTATGTAGAAGATAAAATGTGGAGTTACAAACCACTGTTACAATAATACTAGCTTTAGGCTAATATTTTTTCTTTTGTAAAATAGTGTATTAGCCTCTTAAATTGTGTAGAAAACAAAAAGTGAAGTTACAAACCATTTCTACAATAACACTAGCTTTTATAATAGTCATTCATTTATTTACCTTCACTGAGATATTTATTTCTTCATAGGGCTTTGAATTACTGTTTAGTGTCCTTTCATTTCAATCTGCATGACTCCTTTTAGTATTTCTTGCAGGGTACATCTAGTAAAAAAAAAAGTCCCTAAACTTTTGTTTGTCTAGGAATGTGTTAATTTTTCCCTCAAAATTGAAGGACAATTTTGCCAGTTAGGATTCTTGGTTGACAGTCATAATTTTTTTTCCTTTTAGCACTTTGAACATAGTCCACTGCCTTCTGGCTTCCAAAGTTTTCTGATGAGAAATCTGATCATAATCTTGTTGAGGATCCCGTGTACATGATGAGTCGCTTCTCTTTTGCTGCTTTCAACATTTTCTCTTTGTCTTTGTTTTCTGACAGTTTGATTATAACCTATCTCAGTTTGAATCTCTTTGAGTTTATCCTACTTAGTGTTACTGGAGCTTCTTGGATGTTTATATTCATGTCTTTCATCAAACTTGGGATGTTTTGTCCATTATTTCTTCAAATATTCTTTCTGCTCTTTCTGTCTCTATTCTCCTTCTGGGCTCCCACAATATATATCTTGATTTCTTGATGGTATCTTTTAGACTCTGTTCACTTTTCTTTTATCTTTTTTCTTTCTGTTCTTCAATAATTTCTTTAAAAAAATTTTTTTTATTGAAGTATAGTTGATTTACAATGTTGTGTTAATTTCACGTGTACAGCAAAGTGAATCAGTTATACATATATATATCCACTCTTTTTAAGATTCTTTTCTCATATAGGCCATTACAGAGTATTGAGTTGAGTTCTCTGTGTTATACAGTAGGTCCTTATTAGTTATCTATTTTATACACAGTAGTGTGTATATGTCAACCCCAATCTCCCAATTATCTCTCCCCCCCTTACCCTCTGGTAACCATAGTGTGTTTTCTACATCTGTAACTCTATTTCTGTTTTGTAGATAAGTTTACTTCTACGCTTGTTTTTTTAGATTCCACAAATAAGTGATATCGTATGATATTTGTCTTTCTCTGTCTAATTTATTTCACTCAGTATGACAATCTCTAGGTCCATCCATGTCATTGCAAATGGCGTTATTTTGTTCTTTTTTATGGCTGACTAATATTCCATTGTATATACATACTACATCTTCTTTATCCATTCCTCTGTTGATGGACATTTAGGTTGCTTCCATGCCCTGCCTATTGTAAATAGTGCTGCAATGAACATTGGAGTGCATGTATGTTTTTGGATTCTGGTTTTCTCTCTATATATGCCCAGGAGTGGGATTGCTGGATCATATGGTAGATCTATTTTTAGTTTAGTTTGTTTTTTTTTAAAGAAACTCCATACTGTTCTCTATAGTGGCTGTACCAATTTACTTCCCACCAACAGTGTAGGAGGGTTCCCTTTTCTCCACACACTCTCCAGCATTTACTGCTTGTATACTTTTTTTTTAATCTCTAATTTTATTTTTTTAACATCGTTATTGGAATATAATTGCTTTACATTGTTGTGTTAGTTGCTGCTGTATAACAAAGTGAACCAGCTATACGTACACATATAACCCCATATCCCCTCCCTCCCACCCTCCCTATCCCACCCCTCTAGGTGGTCACAAAGCATGAGCTGACCTCCCTGTGCTATGCAGCTGCTTCCCACCAGCTATCTATTGTACATTTGGCAGTGTATATATGTCAATGCCACTCTCTCACTTCGTCTCAGCTTACCCTTCCCCCTCCCCATGTCCTCAAGTCCATTCTCTATGTCTGCGTCTTTATTCCTGTCCAGCTCCTAGGTTCTTGAGAACCTTTTTTTTTTTTTTTAGATTCCATATATATGTGTTAGCATACAGACTCTTTTTTTCTCTTTCTGACTTACTTCACTCTGTATGAAGTCTATAGGTCCATCCACCCCACTACAAGTGGCACAATTTCGTTCCTTTTTATGGCTGAGTAATATTACATTGTATACATGTATCACATCTTCTTTACCCATTCATCTGTTGATGGACACTTAGGTTGTTTCCATGTCCTGGCTGTTGTAAATAGTATTGCAATGAACATTGTGGTACATGACTTGTTTTGAATTATGGTTTTCTCAAGGTATATGCCCAGTAGTGGGATTGCTGGGTCATATGGTAGTTCTATTTTTAGCTTTTTAAGGAACCTTACCGTTCTCCATAGTGGCTGTATCAATTTACATTCCCACCAACAGTGCAAGAGGGTTCCCTTTTCTACACACCCTCTCCAGCATTTATTGTTTGTAGATTTTTTGACAATGGCCATTCTGACTTGTGTGAGGTGATACCTCATTGTAGTTTTGATTTGCATTTCTCTAATGATTAGTGATGTTGAGCATCCTTTCATATGTTTGTTGGCAATCTGTATATCTTCTTTGGAGAAATGTCTATTTAGGTCTTCTGACCATTTTTGGATTGGGTTGTTTGTTTTTTTGATATTGAGCTGCATGAGCTGCTTGTATATTTTGGAGATTAATCCTCTGTCAGTTGCTTCGTTTGCAACTATTTTCTCCCATTCTGAGGGTTGTCCTTTTGTGTTGTTTGTAGTTTCCTATGCTTTGCAAAAGCTTTTAAGCTTCATTAGATCCCATTTGTTTATTTTTGTTTTTATTTCCATTTCTCTAGGAGGTGGGTCATAAAGGATCTTGCTGTTATTTATGTCATAGAGTGTTCTGCCTATGTTTTCCTTGAAGAGTTTTATAGTGTCTGGCCTCACATTTAGGTTTTTAATCCATTTTGAGTTTATTTTTGTGTATGGTGTTAAGGAGTGTTCTAATTTCATTCTTTTACATGTAGCTGTCCAGTTTTCCCAGCACCACTTATTGAAGAGACTGTCTTTTCTCCATTGTATATCCTTGCTCCTTTGTCATAGATTAGTTGACCATAGGTGTGTGGGTTTATCTCTGGGCTTTCTATCCTTTCCATTGATCTATATTTCTGTTATTGTGCCAGTACCATATTGTCTTGATTACTGTAGCTTTGTAGTATAGTCTGAAGTCAGGGAATCTGATTCCTCCAGCTCCACTTTTTTCCCACAAAACTGCTTTGGCTATTCAGGGTTTTTTTGTGTCACCATACAAATTTTAAGATTTTTTGTTCTAGTTCTGTAAAAGATGCCATTGGTAGTGTGATAGGGATTGCACTGAATCTGTAGATTGCTTTTGGTAGTATAGTCATTTTCACAGTATTGATTCTTCCTATCCAAGAACATGGTATATGTCTCCATCTCTTTGTATCATCTTTAATTTCTTTCATCAGTGTCTTATAGTTTTCTGCATACAGGTCTTTTGTCTCACTAGGTAGGTTTATTCCTAGGTATTTTATTCTTTTTTTGCAGTAGTAAATGGGAGTGTTTCCTTAATTTCTCTTTCAGATTCTTCACCATTAGTGTAAAGAAATGCAAGAGATTTCTGTACATTAATTTTGTATCCTGCAACTTTACCAAATTCATTGATTAGCTCTAGTAGTTTTCTGGTGGCATCTTTAGGATTCCCTATGTATAGTATCATGTCATCTGCAAACAGTGACAGTTTTACTGCTTCTTTCTAGTTTGTATTCCTTTTATTTCTTTTTCTTCTCTGATTGCTGTGGCTAGGACTTCCAAAACTGTGTTGAATAATAGTGGTGAGAGTGGACATCCTTGTCTTGTTCCTGATCTTAGAGGAAATGCTTTCAGGTTCTCATTATTGAGAATGATGTTTGTTGTGGGTTTGTCATATATGGCCTTTATTATGTTGAGGTAGGTTCCCTCTATGCTCAATTTCTGAAGAGTTTTTACCATAAATGGGTGTTGAATTTTGTCAAAAGCTTTTTCTGCATCTATTGAGATGATCATATGGTTTTTATTCTTCAATTTGTTAATATGGTGTTTCACATTGATTGATTTGTGTATATTGAAGAATCCTTGCATCTCTGGGATAAATCCCACTTGATCGTGGTGTATGATCCTTTTAATGTGTTGTTGGATTCTGCTTGCTAGTATTTTGTTGAGGATTTTTGCATCTATATTCATCAGTGATATTGGTCTGTAATTTCCTTTTTTTGTAGTGTCTTTGTCTGGTTTTGGTATCAGGGTGATGGTGGCCTCATAGAATGAGTTTGGGAGTGTTCCTTCCTCTGCAATTTTTTGGAAGAGTTTGAGAAGGATGGGTGTTAGCTCTTCTCTAAATGTTTGATAGAATTCACCTGTGAAGCCATCTGGTCCTGGACTTTTGTTTGTTGGAAGATTTTTTTTTTTTTTTAATTTTATTTATTTATTTATTTATGGCTGTGTTGGGTCTTCGTTTCTGTGCGAGGGCTTTCTCCAGTTGCGGCAAGTGGGGGCCACTCTTCATCGCGGTGCGCGGGCCTCTCACTATCACGGCCTCTCTTGTTGCGGAGCACAGGCTCCAGACGCGCAGGCTCAGCAGTTGTGGCTCACGGGCCTAGTCACTCTGCGGCATGTGGGATCTTCCCAGACCAGGGCTCGAACCCGTGTCCCCTGCATTGGCAGGCAGATTCTCAACCACTGCGCCACCAGGGAAGCCCTGTTGGAAGATTTTTAATCACAGTTTCAATTTCATTACTTGTGATTGGTCTGTTCCTCTTTTCTATTTCTTCCGGGTTCATTCTTGGAAGTTTATACCTTTCTAAGAATTTCTCCATTTCTTCCAGGTTGTCCATTTCATTGGCATAGAGTTGCTTGTAGTAGTCTGTTAGGATGCTTTGTATTTCTGCGGTGTCTGTTGTAACTTCTTTTTCATTTCTAATTTTATTGATTTGAATCCTCTCCCTCTTTTTCTTGTTGAGTCTGGCTAATGGTTTATCAATTTTGTTTATCTTCTCAAAGAACCAGATTTTAGTTTTATTGATCTTTGCTATTGTTTTCTTTGTTTCTATTTCATTTATTTCTGCTCTGATCATTATGATTTCTTTCCTTCTGCTAACTTTGGGTTTTGTTTGTTCTTCTTTCTCTAGTTCCTTTAGGTGTAAGGTTAGATTGTTTATGTGAGATTTTTCTTGTTTCTTGAGATAGGCTTGTATAGCTATAAACTTCCCTCTTAGGACTGCTTTTGCTGCATCCCATAGGTTTTGGATCGTCGTGTTTTCATTGTCATTTGTCTCTAGGTATTTTTTGATTTCCTCTTTGATTTCTTCAGTGATCTCTTGGTTATTTAGTAATGTATTGTTTAGCCTCCATGTGTTTGTGTTTTTTACGTTTTTTCCCCTGTAATTGATTTCTAATCTCATAGCATTGTATTCAGAAAAGATGCTTGATATGATTTCAATTTTCTTAAATTTACTGAGGCTTGGTTTGTGATCCAAGATGTGATCTATCCTGGAGAATGTTCCGTGTGCACTTGAGAAGAAAGTGTAATCTGCTGTTTTTGGATGGAATGTCCTATAAATATCAATTAAATCTCTCTGGTCTCTTGTGTCATTTAAAGCTTCTGTTTCCTTATTTATTTTCATTTTGGATGATCTGTCCATTGGTGTAAGTGAGGTGTTAAAGTCCCCCAATATTATTGTGTTACTGTAGATTTCCTCTTTTATAGCTGTTAGCAGTTGCCTTATGTATTGAGGTGCTCCTATGTTGGGTGCATATATATTTATAATTGTTATATCTTCTTCTTGGATTGATCCCTTGATCATTACGTAGTGTCCTTCCTTGTCTCTTGTAACATTCTTTATTTTAAAGTCTATTTTATCTGATATGAGTATTGCTACTCCAGCTTTGTTTTGATTTCCATTTGCATGGAATATCTTTTTCCATCCCCTCACTTTCAGTCTGTATGTTTCCCTAGGTCTGAAATGAGTCTCTTGTAGACAGCATATATATGGGTCTTGTTTTTGTATCCATTCATAGAGCCTGTGTCTTTTGGTTGGAGCATTTAATCCATTCATGTTTAAGGTAATTATTGATATGTATGTTCCTATGACCATTTTCTTAACTGTTTTGGGTTAGTTTTTGTAGGTCCTTTTCTTCTCTTGTGTTTCCCACTTAGAGAAGTTCCTTTAGCATTTGTTGTAGAGCAGGTTTGGTGGTGCTGAATTCTCTTAGCTTTTGCTTGTCTGTAAAGCTTTTGATTTCTCCATCGAATCTGAATGAGATCCTTGCCGGGTAGAATAATCTTGGTTGTAGGTTCTTCCCTTTCATCACTTTAAGTATATCATGCCACTCCCTTCTGGCTTGTAGAGTTTGTGTTGAGAAATCAGCTGTTAACCTTATGGGAATTCCCTTGTATGTTATTTGTCGTTTTTCCCTTGCTGCTTTCAGTAATTTTTCTTTGTCTTTAATTTTTGCCCATTTGATTACTATGTGTCTCAGCATGTTTCTCCTTGGGTTTACCCTGTATGGGACTCACTGCACTTCTTGGACTTGGTTGGCTATTTCCTTTCCCATGTTAGCAAGTTTTTGACTCTAATCTCTTCAAATATTTTCTCTAGTCCTTTCTCTCTCTCTTCTCCTTCTGGGACCCCTATAATGTGAATGTTGTTGTGTTTAATGTTGTCCCAGAGGTCTCTTAGGCTGCTTTCATTTCTTTTCATTCTTTTTTCTTTATTCTGTTCCGCAGCAGTGAACTCCACCATTCTGTCTTCCAGGTCACTTATCCGTTCTTCTGCCTCAGTTATTCTGCTATTGATTCCTTCTAGAGAATTTTTAATTTCATTTATTGTGTTGTTCATCATTGTTTGTTTGCTCTTTAGTTCTTCTAGGCCCTTGTTAAAACTTTCTTGTATTTTTTCCATTCTATTTCCAAGATTTTGGATCATCTTCACTATCATTACTCTGAATTCTTTTTCAGGTAGGCTGCTTATTTCCTCTTCATTTGTTTGGTCTGGTGGGTTTTTACCTTGCTCCTTCATCTGCTGCGTATTTCTCTGTCTTCTCATTTTGCTTAACTTACTGTGTTTGGGTTCTCTTTTTCGCAGGCTGCAAGTTCATAGTTCCCGTTGTTTTTGGTGTCTGCCCCCAGTGGATATGGTTGGTTCAGTGGTTTGTGTAGGCTTCCTGGTGGAGGTGACTAGTGCCTGTGTTCTGGTGGGCAGGACTGCGTCCTGTGGTGTGTTTTGGGGTGTCTGTGAACTTATTATGATTTTACGCAACCTCTCTGCTAATGGGGGTTGTGTTCCTGTCTTGCTAGTTGTTTGGCATGGGGTTTCCAGCACTGGAGCTTGCTGGTCACTGAGTGGAGCTGGGTTTAGCATTGAGATGGCGATCTCTTGGAGAGCTCTCGCTGATTGATATTACATCAGGCCAGGAGGTCTCTGGTGGTCCAATGTCCTGAACTCAGCTCTCCCACCTCAGAGGCTCAGGCCTGACAGTCGGCCGGAGCACCAAGACTCTGTCAGCCACATTGCCAGGTACGTGGGTAGTTTCTTGCCTTTTGGGAAGTCTGAGGTCTTCTCTGTAGACTTTTTGATGATGGCTATTCTGACTGGTATGAGGTGATACCTCATTGTAGTTTTGATTTGCATCTCTCTAATAATTAATGATGTTGAGCATCTCTTCATGTACTTTTTAGCCATCTGTATGGCTTCTTTGGAGAAATGTTCTCCAATAGTTTCAATTGTCCTATCTTCGAGTTCACTGATTCTTTTGTCTGTCTACTCAAATCTGCCTTTGAGTCCCTCTAGTGAATTTTTCATTTCAGTTTCTATACTTTTCAGCTCTAGAATCTCTTTTTGGTTTCTTCTGAGGTTTTCTCTCTCTTTCTTGATATTTACATTTTGTTCATCCACCATTTTCTTGACTTTATGTCTTCCTTTAGTTCTTTGATTATGTTTAAGATGGTTGTTTTAAAGTGTTTGTCTAGTAGGTTCTCTGTGTTGTCTTTCACTGGGACTGTTTCTGTTGGTTCACTTTTTTCCTTTGATTGGGCCATAGTTTCCTGTTTCTTAATATTAGCTTTTAATTATTAATAGTAGCAGTCCTAGAATGACTGTGACTTAATTTTTTCAAATCTCTGTTTCCTTATATGTCAGATGGGAATTGTTACATTTTATTAATTTGAATAATTTATTAATGCAATAAATATTTATTGAGCTCTTCCTAGGTGGCCCCCAATTTCTTTGTCAGTCTTTTCATTGAGACATGGAGTCTCCCCTTGAATATAGGCTCTGTGGCTATTTGATGAATAGCATATATCAGAAATGACACTGTGTCAGTTTTCAGATCAGGCTTTAAGGAACTATCATCTTCCACTTTCTATCTCTTGGGACACTCACTCTTGGAATTCAACCACCGTGTTCTGAGGAAGCTCAAGCTGCCAGTGGAGAGGCTCACCTAAAGAGGAACCAAGGTCCCTGGCTCAAAGCCCTGGGTGAGCTCTCAACTAACAGCACCAACTTATCAGCCATGTGAGTGAGCATCTTGAAAGCAGATTCTTCAGCCTCCAGTCAAGGTACCACTACTGATTCTACATAGAATAGAGATGAACTTTTATTATCTACTTACAAATTTTAATTTATTTTAAAATCTATTCTTTAGAATAGAGCTGTCCAAAGAAATATAATGTAAGTCACATATGTAATTTTATATTTTTTAGTAGCCACATTAAAAAAGTAAGAAGAAGCAGGTAAAATTAATTTTAGAGAGAAATTTTATTTAGCCCAATATATCCAAAATATATTTTTGACATGCACTGAAGATAAAATTATTTATGAGATATTTTACATTCTGTTCACACTAAGTACTTGATGTTTTGGGATATATTTTACACTTACAGTCACATCTCAGTTGAGACTAGCTACATTCCAAATGCTCAGTGGCCACACGGGGCTAGTGACTACCGTATTGGTGAGAGGGTTGCCTTCTAATGAAAGAGTTGGAAGGCAAACTACATCTCTGCCCCTATTTTACAATGGAGGAAGGTGAGACCCAGAGGGAGGAAGTGACTTGCCCAAGGTTATGCACTGTAGTGGATTGAATCGTAGCCCCTCCAAAAGACATGTCCATGTCTTAACTCCTGTGGTAAAAAGGTCTTTGCAAATGTAATTAAGTTAATGATCTTGAGATGAAGACATTATTACAGATTATCTGGGCATGCCCTAAATCCGATGACCAGTGTCCTTGTAAGAGATACACCGGGGAAACTAGACAGAAAAAGAGAAGACTGACACACAGAGAGAAGTTGATGTGAAGATGAAGGCAGAGATGGGAGTGATGTGGCCATAAACCAAGGAAACCAAGGAAAGCTGACAGATACCAGAACTTGGAATAGTCAAAGAAGGATTCTTCTCTAAAGCCTCCAGAGGGAGTAGGGCCTGCAGACATCTTCATTTCAGCCTTCTGACCTTTGGCATTGTGAGAGAATAAATTTCTGTTATTTTAGCCGCCTAGTTTTCCAATAATTTGTTATGGCAGCCACAGGAAACTAATATATACAGCAAGTTTGAAGCCTAAGCTAAAGAGCCCTTGGACTCCATTCCTAGCCAGAGCAACCTGCCTTCTCATTGCCTCTGAAATCTTTCAAGTGGCCAGCATTCAGCCTTTTATAAGCAGAGTGGACCATGTGAGGGCTCTAACGACCTAGAGGGCCCATGCCCATTGTACAGAGAACCGCTGCCCTTTCTCTCCAAGGGGCACCATGCCATGTTGTCATCATCTCTTGCCTCCTCTACTCAAATGACCTCAAGTGCTCTCCCTGCTTCTACTCTTTCTACCTTCAATCTATTTTATGCATAGTATCCAGGGTAATCTTAAAAAAAAAAAAACAAACCACAAATTATATCAGGCCACTTCCCTGCTCTCAGTCTTCTGGTGGCTTCCCATTCTCTGGAGTGAAGTCCAAACTCCTTACCACATCTACAAGGCCCTGCTCTTCTATGGACCTTGTCTTGTACCTGTTCTCTCCACTCCAGCCACAGAGACCTCCTTGCTGCTTCTGCAACATGCTAAGCACACTACTTCTCCAGGTCCTCTGCATTTGCTCCTTTCTCTTTCTGGAACTCTCTCTACCCTGATAGCCCAATGGCTCATCCTCTCACTTCATTCAGGTCTTTGCTTTTCATAGAGGATTTCCCTGGTGGCTGTCGCTCTTCATTCCTTTACTATGCTTTGTGTTTCTTTACAGCATGAATCTCCATGCCACCTAGTATAGATTTGTTAGTTTATTATGTTATTGTGCATCTTCCCCATTAGTTCTATGAAGGCAGGGACTTTTGTCTGTTTTATTTAACAGTGTGTGGAACAGCAGGTAACAGGTGCTCAATAAATTCAATCCTGAATGAGTAAACAAATGAATGAGGAAGTAGAGGAATGCAGGCTCCATGTAACCATAACTTTTTTCCCTAGAGAAGTCAGAATCTGGATATTTAGGTGAAATTCTACCAATGTGAACCAAAAAATAAATGTTCACTGGGCTGGCTAAAAGAATGTGTCCAAGGGCCACAAGTTTGAGACCCCTGCCCTATAGGATCTGGGTCCCATGGGAACTGTGTTCCTCACATTCAGATGGTGCAGCCCCTCCAGGAACTGAGTGGTTCTTCAGGATCTACCAGCCCTTGAATCTTTAGGCCCAGGCCCCATGAGGTACTGTTTGTTGTTACAGACCAAAGTCATCCAGAGCTCTTGGTTCAAAAGGCAGGATGTGGGCTTCAAGCTTCCAGCTCATCAGTTCAAAGAAAATCTACTTCAGCAGCAATGTCTCCTGGGATGTTTTCACAAGCTTCCCTGGGAGATGATGGGGCCTCTTAAAGGACTAATAATAGACAGGCACGTCCAGTTTCCCAAACATGTCAACCTTAAAAGTGAATGCTATTTTTTCCTTGTTTCCTTTGAGTTACTACGTAGGAAAAGGACATTCTATTATGACAGCCATTGCTCTCCACATGTCACTTAATAACGACTTAGACTCAGCAGCTTCCAGGTAAAATCATCCTAGTAGGACCTGAGCTTCATTAGGCAGAAGTTCAGTGTAGCTGGTTCAATTCCATCCTGTCTTCCTTCACCCCTTTGTCACCAGTACGCTTTGTACTTAGGCAGGTTTAACCACCACTCAACAACAATGTGACTTCGGGGGTCTATCTTAAACACTCTGAGCTTCGTTGTCTTTATCCATCATGAAAGTTACTAGACCTACACAGGGTTGCTGGGAGGTCTAAATAAGACACTGCAAGTGCCTGTGACACCCACCTAGCACTTGATGTTTAGTATTATTGAACACCTACTGGACACGGGTTGGGGGTAGGGGGTAATGCCCTTTAAGTTTTCATTCACTCACTTGTTCACACAATTACTCACCTATTCAACCAATATTTATTGAGCTCTGAGAAGGTGTCAGGCACAGAGCTAGGCGCAAGGTGACACAATGGTGAGCAGAGCCTGCTCTCAGAGCCTAGGTCTAGTGCAGGAGTTCATAGTCTAATGCAGCACTGTGTTCCCAGAGTGTGGGGCATGGTGGGGGGACGTTTAGATGCAGTGTGTGGATGGGGCACTAAATCACACTGAATTGCTTATGTAGACAATTATTACTCTTTTGGTTACCTTTCCATCCTTCAGATTCCATCCAGGAGAGAGTCCCAGTTGGATGTTAATGTCTTTAACATCTCTCTAAAATTTGTAAATCTCCCTTAACAAACAAAAGAAGGCCTCAGATGCTGGTATTTTGGGCAAGTGGCAGCATCTGGAGAGATTTTCATAGTAAGGATACGTCTTGCTATTTGAACTCAGAAACTAGATAGAGATTTTTTTCTAGATGGTGCACAAACGTTACCAGCATTTGTGAAGATGGGTCAAGAATGAATGAAAGTTGAGGAAATACTGGCCTCTTAAATTTCTCCCCACGCCCTTTAATGGTCCCATTTCACAGTTGAGGAAACTGAGTCTCTTTGTGGAGGGAATGGACAGAAGGTAGGGAGTCTTCTTCTAAATGGTCAGGCAAGCAAGGCCAAGAATTGTCTTTGTGGTGGAGTTAGACATGTATATATAAAGTAAAGATTGCCCCTCCCCTCCCTCTGCAGTTGTGTGTGCGTATGTGTGTGTAAGTGTGTGGAGCCACAGGCCTTTCCCAATGAGTGACAGCGGTAGCCCATCCCTCCAGGAGACGCGTGCAGAATGACCAATGGCACGGATACGGGGTGGATGGGTACCAGTCTCTGCAGAGGCCTGGGTGGAAACCGTCGCACCCACCCTTTCCACCCCCTACCCCCCAGGCCCCAGCCCCCGTTCTCGGTTCCCCCGGGGCGCACCCAAGGTGCTCATCGCCCTCATGCAAGCCGGGCCGAGGACGAGGTAGCGGGAGAGGCTCAGGTCTGACGGTCCCTGGCTGCGGTCCCCGCGTCGCAGCGCTGCGGCTGAGAACGCTTCTCTGGGAGGCCGGCAGCCTCGGGGTGCCAGTATGTAAAGCAGCTGGCGGGGCTGGGCGGAACCTGAGGGCGATGCAAATGATGGAGGCGGGGTCTGCCCGCGGCTCCGCCTCCCTCCCCCGCAGCTGGGGCCAGCGGTGCCAAGCGCAGCTGGTCGAGTGGCGGCAGCTGGGCGAGTGACAGCCCCAGCTCCGCGCGCCGCGGCCGCCAGAGCCGGCGCAGGGGAAGCGTCCGCGGCTCCGGGCGTCAGAGCGGCCGCCTTCTCCCGCGCCTCCCGGGCCCGCAGCCCGCGGTACCGCGGCCCCTGGCCGGCACCTCTCGTGCTCCCGCTCCCCGCGCGCAAGATGGCTGACCCGGCTGCGGGGCCGCCGCCGAGCGAGGGCGAGGAGAGCACGGTGCGCTTCGCCCGCAAAGGCGCCCTCCGGCAGAAGAACGTGCACGAGGTGAAGAACCACAAATTCACAGCCCGCTTCTTCAAGCAGCCCACCTTCTGCAGCCACTGCACCGACTTCATCTGGTGAGAGCGCGCCGGCGCAGGGCACCTTCCCGGGGCTCCGAGGGTAGCGCCGTTCGCGGGGACCCCCTCTTCGCGTCCTCCGCGCCCCCCGCGCCTCCGCGGGAGGATAAGCCCCGCCGCGGCCCCAGATCCCGGGCTCCCGCTCCGGACCCTTCTGTCCCGGACTCCCCGGTGGACAGTCCTGCGGCTTCCCGCTCCCCGGGGTCCCAGACAGCCGACCGCGGGGTGCCTCGTGCCCTCTCTTCCTCCCAGCTGCCTCGGAGCGCCTAGGGGTCGCGGCGCGGGCGCTCTTTCTCCACAGGGCTCGGGGCTCCGCTGTCCCTCCCCGGGAGGGCAGCGCCTCGAGTGCCCTCTCGTGCGGGGTTCCCTATCTCTCTGCCTCCTTCCGGGCTCGAGGCACCCTCACCCCCTTCCCTCCTTTCTGGGGGCAGCGCCCTGGGTGTCCTTTCTCTGTCTCCCTGCGGGCATGGGGCATTCTTTCCTCCTCCTCTGTGTCTCCGGGGGCAGCGCCCCGTGTTATCTCTTATTGCTTCTCCCTGAGGGCCTGGGTTCCCCTTTCCACTCTTCAGTTTCCCCCCTTCACATCACTGCGGGGACCCTCCGCTCCCCGGTCTCTCTAGGCATGGGGAGTCCTCTCTCCCTCCCAGTCCCCTAGGGAATGCCACCGCCGCGGGGGCTCTCCCATCCTCCCTCTAGATGCGTCTTTTTCTCTTTCCCCGAGGGCACTCGGGCATCTCTGTGAGCAGAACTCCTGCCTGCCCGCCGCCTCCCACCACGACGGAAACGCTCCCCCCCACCCCGCCACCTGGTGGTCGCAGCCTCCTGTCTTCTGCCTTTTGAGGGGAGGTGGAGGTTACCGCTGAGCTCCCACCTACCCCCTCCCCCCCCAGAGGCGGAAGACTCTTGGGCACCCGCCTGTGGCTGGGAGGTTGCACCTGGGCTAGAGGGGCAGGGGGAAGTGGGGTGACTCTGGGGGGGAACTAACTGGTGGCTGGTCTCCTCGGGCTGCCTGACATGTCTCCTTCTGCCTTTGCAGGGGCTTCGGGAAGCAAGGATTCCAGTGCCAAGGTAGGCTGTGGGGTTCTAAGGATGCTGTTTGCGGGAGGAGAAGGTGAAAAAGACTTTCTGGAAGTGACTGAGTTAGGCAGAGAGTGAAGGAATTACATTTGTCAGAGTGACCTCCCAAATTAGGAATTCATCACCACAGAAAGGTCTTTAAAAGTGGTGTGTGTATATGGGGCAGAGATACTCCATCCAGGAAGGACCAGTGGAGCTGGGAGGCTCAGCTGGCCAAGGAAGTGCATCCACCCTTTCTCCCTAACCAGCACCAGAAGAGTCAACACAGATTCTCCTGAACCTATCCTGCCTGGCCACTTCTTCTTGAGATACCCTCCCGCCCAATTCCTGTTCATGTGTCCTTCCACTTCCCCTGCCTCATAGAGGTCTCTACAGGTGGCCCCTGCCTCTGCAGATGGTGCATCCCCTAGAAAGGTGACTGTGGTTGTCCCCTGGGCCTCCTCCCTCTCTGAAAGAAGTGGTTCCAGATGGGGTGCTTCTCAGATCCTGGTTTCAATTGCCCTTTCTATCTTCTGGCTAGATACAGGAAGGACTCCAAGTGACTGGTTACCTGGGTCTTTGCATTGGGTTTGAGATCATTTACCCTAGCCAGGGATGCCCAGCCTAGTGGTGACTCGGCCGTCTCTGGTTGCAGATTTGCTCTTCAGATATCAAATCATCTGTAGTTTTGTTTAGCCCTTAGGGTGTCAAACATTTTTTGAATTTGATGCCAACATTTTAGAACTGGGAGATTTCATGAAGTATCTGACTTTGCAGCTTCAAGTTTGCTGAGCATTGGTCCCACTTTCTTTTTAGAACCATCATTTGGAGCTGAGAGCAGCAGTTTTCGTGAACAGGGTGCACATGCACCATTTTGTCTCAGTCGATCCCAACCAGGCCTGCTTCACCCATTTCTGACCCCTGTAAGGCATTTGAGTTTGCAACCTCTGGTCTGGAAGGTCCCCCCTTTCCCCCATTTTAGACCAGGTCCACGTGGTTGAGTTTGGTGAGAGATATCACATTTCTGGGGAGTGTCTTAGGGGCAAGTTGATTGCCCTGGCGATCTGCGTTTAGATCAGGGGAAGAAAACATTTGAATGTTAAAGAGTCTGAGATGTGACTTAGCACTGACTGACAGTTCTGTTGTAGCACCTCCACCCTCCAGAGAAAAGTAAAGTGATCCCTGATGAGAGTGAGTGGCATTGTCAGTTGTGCAGAGTGCTGGCAGCGTGGCACTGGTTTCTTCGGAGACTTATATGACCTCTCACCTGAGATCTGGGCAGAGCCCGCTCAACCAGTGAGCCTTGTAGACCCCCAACCTCCGCCCTCTTTTACCAAGGTTTGGAGCCCCAATTTTACGCACTGCACCAGAGGACTTCCCACATTCCTTTAAATGGCAGCAATTTCGGCCTTGGTGCACACGGTTGGATTGTTTTCTAGAACTTTGATCCCCGAAGCAGAATGCCAGGGGTGTCTTAGCACGGGAACACGTAGAAGATCTTTGAAGTTGCCTCTCACTTCCATGAATCGGTTTCTGTCTTTGTCTCTTGCTGAGGTCAGGGGTGATTTTTGAACATTTTTATTGCTGCTTTCCTATCCCACCTGCTCTGCCGTTATTAACGGTTGGGAAAGTTAACTTCTCAGTGTGCAGGTAATGACACATCTGAAGCAGCAGATCTGTTTTTTCAAAGCCAGGAAAATGGTAGGCATTTTCTGGTGCGGTGAGTAAAGCAGAATTAAAGTTTCTAATGAAATATGGCAGCTTTAGAGGTAAGCATGTTTAAATTTTTTTTTTTTTTTATTGCCTTTCTTTTTCTCCTCTCCCTGAGAGGCAGTGTAGGGTAGCGGGCATGTGCACAGGCTATCAGGCTACCACTGTGAGTTTGAATCTTGGCTTGAGACTTCCCAGCCATTTTACTTAGCCTCTCTGTACCTCAGGCTCCTTGTGTATAAAATGGGTCCCTGTAACAATACCTACCTTAAAAAATTGCTGGGTGGCTCCAAGTTGTTACAGTATATAAGATGCTTGGACCAGAGTTCAGCACAGACTAAGCACTCAGAGAATATCTGCTCCTATGATTGTCTCCAAAGTAACCCAGTGGTGGGGCAGCTGGTGTGAGAGGAGAGTGGCTCTGCAGGGTTGCTTTGCTATGGAGCTGGCTGCCAGGTGAGAGTCTAAATCCAGCTGTGAACATCTGGTCGCCCTGTGTCACTGCTTTGGTAGTAAATTCCATTTGGGCTGGAGTGGGAAGGAGCAAGAGAGGGGAAGGGGCAAATTGACAGCCCTTGAAATTGAGATGCTTAGGATCTCATGCTTAGGGATATCCAGGAAGGTGGCAGATTATCCTCAGATGTGCTCAGAGTTACCTGGGACTAGTTTTGGAATCAGAGAGGGGTTCCTTATCTGAGCATTTTTGGACCACATTTTTCCTCTTAAAGTGAATCTAATTAAAATGGGATCAGTATGTTATAGAAAATACATACGGTTTTATTCTCTCACCAAAGTTAGAAGTTCAGAGCCCAAGGTGCTATGCTCCTTTCAGTTTTGTGCTCTACTATCCCAGGAGTGAAAATGATTTCAGAGTCCAAGAAGGATGCTGGACTCTCCAGTCATCACAGCCTTATTTCAGCCAGCAGGAGGAGGAAAGGTACAGAGAGGTGAAGGACACATGCTCACTGTCCTGAAAGTTGCCTCTGATACTTCTGCCTATATGCTATTAGCTAGAACTTAATCACATACCCACACCTTGCTGCAAAGGGGTATGTGGGAAATGTAAGGTTAATTTCAGGTAGCCATGTTCCCAGATAAAAGCTATGGTGGGGGGTTTTCCATTTCAAAAGTAGAAGTGGAGAGAGGATCTAGTCTCTGCCTTTCTTGGGTAGGAGTAGTGTAGGATGATCATAAGGCAAGGAAACCACTGAGCCCCATGCTCCATGGTGCTGCCATGGAAATTGGGGATGCTGGGATGGCTTGAGAGAGGAAGGATGGAAAGTCCATAAACCATGGGAAATTGTGGATTTCTGTGTGCTCAGGGGAGTTTAAGAATAGACTTTCTTGCTTTTGTACAGAACTCTAGATTGACTGCTACATAATTTCTCCCTTTTTGTTTCCACTCTGTATTTTCTATAAAACCACTCTCTGTGAGGTAGTTTAAGAATGTCTCTGGTGACAGGGGACTGGAGCTGAGAATCTCTATTATGAAACCCCCTAAATTCTGGATTAGAAATAGGACCGCTCGGATAAGCAAGGCAGACTTCTCTCTGTGGCATTATTTAGAGGAACCAGGGACCAACATTTGTGCCTTCATTGTAGTTAAGACAAGGCTTTGGGTGGAATTAGGCTCTTACCCCAAGAAACTTTTACAGTTGGGCAGAGAGAAAAAAAATTTTTTTAAGGAAGTCACTTAATTAGAAATAGGGAGGCAATAAAATATAGGGATTCAGAATTCCTAGCATGGGGTTGGAGTCAGATAGAACTGGGTTTGAATCTGTGCTCTGCCACCTACTTACTGTGTGAACTTGGGCAAGTCATCCATTTCTAGTGGCCTCGGTCTTCTGATCTGTGAAATGGGCTAATAGTACCTACCTCATAGGGTTATGGTAAGGAGTAATGAGGTGGTACAAGAGAAATATCCACTATCGATAACTCTAAGTGAGATGATCATTATTACTTGATTAGCTGTAGGAAACTGTGTCAAAAGGGGACAGAGTTAATTTGGGAACTCATTAAATGACTGTGTCTCTTTCGTGTATTTAGATGGGTTTCTTCTTTGGTATGTTTCTTCATAGACTTTAGGTGACACCAGTGAGTCTAGCCCCAGACAGTCAGCTTGTTTAGATTGTCTTTTCTCACCCTTCTTGTGAGAAAAATCTAAACTTGCCATGGACCCTCTAGAAAAACCCCAGTGCACTAATTTTCTGACTATATAGACCTAGCATTGGTGACTATAATGAGTAAACCAGCTCTTTCCTTTCCTATATAGATTAGAAAACAAGTTTTTAAGCCTTCTTTTTTTAAATTTTATTTTTTTAATTGAAGTAGAGTTGATTGACAATGCTGTGCCAATCTCTGCTGTACAGCAAAGTGACTCAGTTACACACATAGAGACGTTCTTGTTTTACATATTCTTTTCCATTCTGGTTTATCCCAGGATATTGAATATAGCTCCCTGTGCTTTTTTAAGCCTTCTAATAGACATTATTCTTAAAAATCCCCAAAGTATTGCATGAATAAAACCATTGCTGGTTTCATCAACATCGACTTTACAGGATACAAGTTTATATTAGTCTGTAGTTAACACTTAGAGGTTAGAATATGTACTTTTTAAAAACAATAGTCAAAGATGAATCAAAGGTTCATTTTATTTTTGGCATATTTTTCCCTAGGAACTATGATATCCTGAATTTCAGGTTGAACTTTCTCAGTAGAATCATAAATAGGGCCTTTTTTGTGTGCAGTCAAGCCTCTATTATTCCACTTCCCTCCCTTCTCGGAAGCAGATCCCAGAGGCCTGTGATTGAGACTCCGCTTACCTCTTGGCTCTTCTGAATGTGTCCTGGGGGTTCCATGTGGATAAAAGGCAGAGGCCTTTTGAATTTGTGTTTGTTGGTTTGACTTTTTAAGTTTTTCCACCTGAAGTGGGATTTGGGGCTCAGAGTCCCAAATGAAATAAAAAATTTTAAGGGTAGGTTAATGCTGGTAGTCTTAGCAAGAAGGAGGGTTGATTTGTTGAAGAGGCAACAACCAATTCCTTTTGAGCTGTAGAACACTCAGGGAAAGCTTGAAGCTTTGTCACTGGGCAACAGAATGCCTTTCCAAGTAAATATGGAAAATATGACCTTTGAAAATCTAGTTGATATGATATACTGGTTATTAGAAACTCATTAAAAAATATATTATTTCTGAGTACCAGTGATACTTCAGGTACTGCCCAGAACCAGATATAGCATGTTTATGGTGTATTGGGGTCAATAAAGAAAAAGATATAGAGAAGTTAACTGGTCAAAAGGTAAACCGAAGGTTTGAAAATAAATTGTACATGTTCTTGCTGTTGGGGTCCTCTTTCCTCCGTCTGTCTCTTTCTTTCTCCACACATGCACACACGTACACACACACGTGCACACACACGCAAATAGATCAGTACGTCACAATTTTGAGATTATGCATCTCCTTTTGATGCTTTTCAGCTACAGGTAGTTAAATTATTAAGTACAATTTTTAATCCTCTGGTCTTTTGTCTTTGCAGTCCAATTAATTCTTGGGTGGGGAGGGGGATCAGCTGAACAGTTCATCATCTCTGGCTGATGTGTTCAAAAGCTTGGTCCCTTATTCTTGGCATTTGATCTAATCTCAAGGATTCTATGACTTCACTCATCCTATGTCTCCACTGAAATTGTGTGATAGCTTTTTTATAGAGTGTACAAAATTCACAGTGTTTACATGTGGTATTTGGAGGTGTGATGGCTGCTTGACAATCTGGTAGGAAATTTGTATATTTACCACATACATCCATTTGTCCATCCATCCATCCATGCTTCCAAAAAATATTCACTCATTAAGCTCTCTGTGTCAGGAGTTATGTTAGATGGCAGGAATACAAGCGTGAATGAGATTGAGAGGATCCTTATTGTTGCGGAGCTTACAGTGTAATGGGGGAGATGAGACATTCTACAAAGCATTGCACCAATATTTAATTTCACTCTTGTTAAGTACTTGGAAGGAAATGTACAGGGTGCTATGGGAATGTGTAGGGGGTGCTAACCTCTGTAAGGGTTGGGGTGGAGTCAGGGAATTCTTTGGCCTGGGAATTAAAAACGAAAACTAGGGACTTCCCTGGCAGTCCAGTGGTGAAGACTCTGCGCTTCCAATGCAGGGGGCTTGGGTTCGATCCCTGGTCAGGGAACTGAGCTCCCACATGCCGCACAGAAACAAAAACAAAAAACAAAACACAGACAACTTCTCATTCTTTGAGGTAATTGGAGAAAGTCTGAGTTGTCAAGGAGCCGGAGCTAAAATTCTGTATTGTGAAGCTGCTTATATCCTGGATAAAGATACGCAGGAGGTCTTATCCCTGTGATGTTCTGTGGAGAAGCCCTGAATCTTTATTTGTGCCATGGTTGCAGGTAAGATGAATATTTAGTAGAAATAGACAGTTACGTTAAGATGGCTTCTTTCTCAGTTTGGCAGACAGAGAACGTCATCTCCTCTTAGCTAATAACTCACAATGAGCCGACTTCCCTTTTGTTCAGGGGTTGCAGTTCGAGGTGGCTGCTCTAAAAGAGAAAAATCAGATCATTTCAGAGGTGGAGGGGCAAGTCTGAGACAATAGATTGAGAATAAATAAAAAGAGGGAGCAGTTATACATATATATGTGTATACACACACACAGATTCTTTTCCATTACAGTTTATTACAAGATATTAAAGTGTATAACTGAGTCACTCTGCTGTACACCAGAAACTAACACAACATTGTAAATCAACTATACTTCAATTAAAAAAAAGAGAGAGAGCAAAATCTGTCAGTGAAAGGCATTTGTGAGCTGAAAGCCAGTTTTCAGGGGCACAGGATTACTTGCATTTTCTACTGAATATCTTCCTCATCCTGGGTCCATGTCTGATTTTCTACAACCATTCATTCCATTGGTTTAGGCCGTGTGTTTTCTCTTATTTGGAAGATAATTTTTAAGTAGTTTCACAATAAGCAGCATTGACTCACACGTAGAAAAAGATCCTTTGTCAATTCTCTTTCCATTTTTCTGATTTCTTCAAGGAGAAAGTCTCAGTCTCTCTAATACAAATCTGGGTACTTCGTAAATGTTCTTTATTGTTTTTATTATAAAGGGTCTACAGGGAATTATGGAAACATAAAGATGTGTTAGTTTCTACCAGTAACCCACTTTTACCTAATGTTGAGCCTCATGCTGTTCTACCTCTGGGCCTGATTTCTTACTGGCGCTTCCTCCTTGTGAGTAGGGAAGGGGAGTTCAGTGTCTTCCCTGGAAATGTTTGGTGTTGGAAGGAAGCTCTGTGTTGCAGAGGGTTGAAAGGCACAGCAACTGCAGGCTCTGGAAGAGACAGTGGCCTTTATTCAGGAGTGTCAGTCTTTTAATATTACTGTTGTTATTGTTGCTGTTGTTGTTACCTTTTCATTGTCCTTGGCCTGCTTGTTTGTATCTCTTGGAGGTCTCTTTTTCCCTCAGCCGACATGCAGAAATTTGCCCTACCGGGTCAGAAGGGGAACTCAGACTCAGACTAGGAGGGTTCTGATCCCCCTTATTGAGTCTTGGCATTTGCTAAGTAAATGGAAATTAACTTTGCTCAACAATAACCGTGTTCCTGGGGGGAATTCTAGACTCTTCCTTTACCTTGCCACTGCCCAGTTACCAGACTTTGGGCTTCTAGATAGGCAGTAAAAATTGGGCTTGAGAGTGAAGGCTCAAATATCAAACAGACCTGATTTCTTATCCTGGCTTTCTTTCTCCATGGCTTTGTGACCCTGGGCTGGTGAAACATGATCCTGCCTTTATCCACCCATCCATCTATCCACTCACCCACCAATTCATTCCTCTATCCACCCAGTTGTTTTCCATCCATCATCCATCTACTCATCCATCCATCCATCCATCCATTTCCACATCCATCTAGCCATCTGTCCATCTATCCATTCATTCAGTAAATATTTATTGAGTGCCTACCATGTATCAGGTACTGTTCTAAGCACTGGAACTAGAGCAGTGAACAAGACAGAATCCCTGCCCTCAGAGACATTTGGTAGAAGAATAGCAATTAATACATCTTAGTAGAAGAATAGTAATTAACAAGTAACTTAGAAGAAATATATTGTATAATGTCAGGTTCCAATATGGGCTTTGGAGAGAAATAAGACACCATGCTTGCCCTTGAAAATCTCCCTGGTCTTTTGAGGGGAGAACAGCACATGGCCAATTACTTCTGGTACATAAATGAGAAGTGTTACACCGAGGGTGTGAAAAAGCTTTGAATGACATCCTTACTCCTAGGAGGGGTGGAGAAGATTCCACACAGGAGCTGACATTTGGGAACAATCTTCCAGCAGGAGTAGGAGTTCCCAGATTGACACGGGGGCGGGGGCAGGGGAGGGTGTTTCAGGCAGAGGACAGCACAAGTGGAGCCTTGGAGGAGAGAAAGGGACTCATGCGGGGAACAGGAAGGAGGGTGTGTGAGGGATGAGCTGGTGGGAGGGGAACGTCCTGTCGGGGGTCTGGACCTCGTGAAGGCAGCGTAGTGACTAGGAAGTGGCTGTTGTCATTGCTGTCGAGCGGGATGTGTGTGGGTGAGTGAAATGGCCAAATGTTTGAAAAAGAGCATGAGATGCATTCTGAAGCCATAATTGCCGTGACTCAGATCCTGAAATTCCAGGCTGGTAGGGTTGGAGGTCAGGTAAGAGAAGCTGAAATGACCATTTAGAAGCAGTGGGGGAGCGTTCCCAGAGCATCTAGGGGCTGCTGCCATTTTTCACATCCTAAAGAGACGTTTGGACTTTCGTGTCAGTCATACTGTTGATTATCCTATTTTGGGAGATGGTTACCGGGTTATTTTTACGGTTCTAACAATAGGGATATTGCTCTTCACTGCATCCTTAATCGTAGAGGGCCGCAGAAGTGATTTTTTTCTCTAGAAGGAATCCTCCCACTCCTTTTCTCCTTCTCTCCTGCTATCATGCACCCAGCTCGTGTTTACTGAGCACATGCTGCACTGGTGGTGAAGAATTTGTGCTTTGGAGACAGAAAGGCATGGGTGTAAATCTTGGCTTCTTGCTATGGGACCTTGAACATGTTACTTAAACTCTTTGAACTTTTGGTTCTTCCAGAGGTCAAAGGCAGTGACAGAACCTAGTTTATAAGGCACATGGCAGGTGTTTCCTGAGCACCTTGCCTGACATACAGTGAGTACTTGATAAACAGGGCTGTTTCCATTATTTCTAGGGCTGGGCACTGTCTTGTCCTTACTGAGTTTACAGTCTTGTTGGGAGGCAGGATGAATGCTCCTGAGTCAAGGACATGATGCAGGAATGAATGTGCTTACATGTCGTGGTCAAGAGCCCTCAGGGGGACTGACAGTGGATCTGAGGGAGGCGTGCTCAGCTGCCGTCAGAGAGGTGATTTGAACATGGGTGAACGCAGTGCTTTCTGTGCTACAATTTCCTGGCTTTCGATGCTTTAATTTTGTGGGGAACCTCAGAAAGCTGAACTGAAATCTGCGATTGCCGTATCTGCTGCCTCATTTTGGAAACGTGTTGATGGCGTTTCAACTTCAAATAGATTTCTGACAAGTTCACCTTTAAAATTTGGGGGTCCCTTCAGCCTCTGGGTGGGATGTTCATGTGCTCTTTTGGGTTGAAGAAGCTAGCAAATAATGTGGGTGAAGGTAGAGGGTGAGCTCTGCAGGACTGTCTCTTGTCGTGATGGATTTTTATGGAATAGCCCTATTTTGAAGACATTCCCTCCCTAAAGGGGGGGATCATTCTTTACTGTTTAGGCAAAGCGGCAAATGAGAATTTTGATAGTTATCTGGATTTTTTTTGTGTGCGTGGCAAAATGTATGGTTGGGGGTATTAATAATTCTATCTGGGCCACCGGTAGGCGGCCTATCATAGGCGATAGCAGTTAGGGATGCAGGATTGGCATATAGGGTGGTGAGGGACCGTTTTCTATTTTGGTTAGAGGTCTATGTTTTGGAGGCTGGCTCTCTGTTTTTCCCAGGGTTGAGTCCAGAATCCGTAACATGAGTTACAAGTTTGCCTGATCTGGGCCCTCACAATCCTCCCCTTGTACCACGCTTCCACTTGCGTTTCACTTTCTGGTTGAAGACCCAGCTGGTGGTCTTTCTCAGTATGACACAGCCCTGCCCAGCCTAGGGCTTTTGCACCTGCTCTGTCTTCAGCCTGAATCTCTCTTCCCTTTCCTCTTCCCCCACTCGCCTCCTACTTCTCCTTCAGAACTTAGCTCAAATGTCACTTTTTCAGAGAAGCCTTCCCTGATCTTCCAAATCAGGTTCCCCCTTGTAGTCTCATAACCCCTTGTCACTTTTACATTTTTCTAATTGTATATTTATTCGAGTGTTTAGTGTTTGTCTTCCCTACAAGAATGTAAGTTTCGTGAGAGTAGGGACCACATCTGTCTCATTTCCTGTTGTTTCTGGAGTACTTGGTTCCATACCTGGCACATGGTATGTGCTCGTAGATACTTTTTAAATGAATGAATGGTATAGGGGAGAAGAACTCCATTGAGGGAGTCATTTGATTTGGCTTTTGGTGCTAGTTTTGGTATAGCTTGATCTGTGATTTTTATAAAGAGTGTATCACTTCCTAGTTTACAAGCTCTGGTCATTTTTGTTTGAACCAAAAAAAAAAATTGCCCTCATTAAATCCTGTTGAGAAGTGATTTTCAGAAGTATGTGAATGCTGCAGTCTTAACTTTGGGCAGAGCCTCAGGCTTTGGCCACGTTTCACTGTGAAGATAAAGAGTTTCTCCACTGAAGTCCCTTCTTTGGGACCCTGGTGGACTGGAGTGAGAATAATTTCCTTTGACGTAATGTAAACTGGAGGCTACTGAAATGGCCATCTGAGTAGAATAGTGGGTACGTAATGGAATACGATACAGCAACGAGAAGGAACAGATTCCAGCTATACACAGCATAGATGACTCTCACGAACAACCTGTGAGCTAAAATGCCAGTACGTTCTGTATGATTCCACGCACTTGAAGTTCAGGGACAGGTGAAAGTAATCATAGGCGATAGCAGTTAGGATGGTGATTACCCACCGGGGGACTGGTGGGGACTAAGAGGGGCTACTAGGGTGCTGGCGATGTTGTTTCTTAATCTGGGTGCTGGGGGGTTCAGATTGTGACCATCCATCGAGCTGTAGACATGTACCCACTTTTCTGTTACGTATATTCCACTTTTAACAGAAACAACTAAAAAGCACAGAGTTTTGGGAATTCCTTAGCGGTCCAGTGGTTAGGACTCTGCGCTTTCACTTCCGAGGCCCCAGGTTCAAGCCGTGCTCTGGGAACTAAGATCCCACAAGCCACGTGACGTGGCCAAAAAAAAAAAAAAGTACATAGTTTTAAGTCACTGAGAATCTGAGAAATGTTAGTGGGGACTTTTTCAGTTTTGCACACAGAAGTGAAATCTGTACAGGAGACAAGCACCTTCTGGAGTCACCCATTGAGGGATGGTGCTGTTTGCCTTTTTGGGGGGACATCTGCTTCCCATTTCAATGTTGCCCATCGGTAGCAAACTGTAGAACAAAGAAGCCAGGACATTCTGACAGTTTTCCCACCCAGTAATGTAGCTCTGTTAATACCAGGAAAACTTGAGCTCATAAACTACTTTTAGGGCTTGCATTTAAAACATTCTCTATTTGCTAAGGTATTAGTCAGAATCTATGAAAGCTGCTATAACAGATAAGCCTTGAAGCCTCTGGCTTGAGAGGAAGGGATTTATTTCTCACTCACGGCACAGACCACTGCAGGCGATCCTGGTCAGGCAGCCTCCCGCCCAGTCGTCCAGGGCTCCAGGTAACTCTCCACTGGGCAGGTGGATGGGGAGAAGGAACACAAGAAAGCACATTCATTTCAGAACCACTTCAGCCAGTTAGGGACACATATCACTTCTGCTCACATTCTCGTGGCCGGAGCTTGGGCACAGGGCTGCGTCAACTGCACATTGACCAGCTCGGGAGCAAAAGAAAACAGGTGAGTGTTGAGAACCGCAAACCCTACTCTAGTCCCCAAAGCCATGGTTTCCTTTGACTTCCTTGGAGCTGGTGTATCCAATTTTACCTCTAACTTGACTTCTTTAAACCTGAGAGGTGAAACTCTAGACCTCTTTATCTTATCAAACATAGGAGGGGATGTTAGGGGGAGAACACAGTCTGTTTGTGTTGCTTAGAGTGAAATAAAGAGACACTCTTCTTACTTTTAGCTGGTAGAACAATCTGGTTCTTGTCAGAATTTCCAGTTTTCCAGCCAGTCAGAATTCTTGCAGCTTCTAGTTGTCAGTGGACATCACAAACGCTATGAGGAGTCAGGAATAAGCTCACCCGGTTACTTCTTTTGGGAAAGTCTTTTGCTTATTTGTCATCTCTCCTACGGAAGAATCTTTTGGTAGTTCTACTTTTCGATGTTTGACTGAACACCTAATTTGACTGGACACAATTATCTGGTGTTTAACGAACCACCTCAAACCTTTAGTGTCTTCAAATCACCACCATTTTATTTTGCTCTTGTTTCTGTGGGTCAGTAATTTGGGCTGGGCTCAGCTGGGTGGTCCTTCTGGTCTAGACAAGGACTGGCTGTTCGTGGCTGGGCTCACCCGTGTCTGGGGCCTCAGCTAGGACACCTGGGACACCTGGGGCCTTTCTCCAGGTGGTCTCTCATCTTCAGTGGGCTGGCCCGAGCTTGGTCACGTGGTGGTGGGTGCGTTCCCAGTGCATTCACGAGCAGGGGCCCAGCCTCTTGAACTCTAGGCTTAGAACTTGCACAGTGTCATTGCTCCCATATTCTGTGAGTGAAAGGGAATCACAAGCCCATCCCAGAAATAAAGGAGGAAAGAGAGGGGGGAAGAGACTCTTCCTCTTGATGGGAGAAGCTGCATATACCATGTGGCATTTTGGGGGACCTAGTAGACCAGTTTCATCGTGGCCCTCATGACTGCTTAGTTCCAGTACAGTGTGCATCTGCTGGACTGACCTTGAATCTGCGGTGGGTCCCGAGTCAGCGCTCACCACTTAACACCTAATAACAGGACTCAAGTCATAGGGAAGTGAAAGGGCCAAATGCTTTACGTAAAGGGCACAGCCCAGGGCTTAGTGCACATGAAACACTGACTACTACCACCATCACTACCAAATACACCACCATCACTACTGAATACACCACCAAGTATTGTCATTACTACCACCCGGGTCCTGCTGTGGACTTGGCACTACACTAAGTGCTTAAGATTCATAACACGAGGCCCCTGCCCTTGAGGAGGGAGAGATCTGAGAAGGAAACAGAGGTGAATGAATCCATGTCATCCAGTGTGGCACGTGTGATCACAGAGCTGCAGTGGAGTGGGATGAGGTCGAGGGCGTGGGTTCAGACCTCAGCTCCATTGCTGCACATTCGAGGGCTTGGGTGCCTTTCTTAACCTCTTTAATCTCTGGTTTCCTCATCTGTGAAATGCAGGTAACAGCACAGAGCCCACCTCCTAGGATGCCATGTGGATTGAATGAGACCTGGCATGCAAGGAACATATGATTGTTTGTTAAATGTTAGTTCTGAAAAACAATTCTCAAAAATACCTTTGAAAAGTGTCCTAAAGGCACCATTTTTACTTCAGTCTCCTCCTGTGACTCTGGCCAATGTCATTGCTGCTTTGTCTTCAAAGATGAAGATTTCCAAACAGGTGGCTTATGGGAGGAGGAGCTCTTGGGAACAACACCTGTACGGGATGGAGGGAGGCAGGGAAGAGAGAAGTTGAACTGCAGTGCAATAGTTGTAATAGAGGCCAAAGCCAATCCCATGGCTGGAGCTGGGATGGCCCTTCAGAACTGGGACAGTGGGGACCCGCAACAAGTGGGCACTGGCTGTGGGCTGCTCTGGGGAGCTGGCATTACCTTGGGTAAGGCAGCTTTCTTCTTTAAGGGAAGAGTCCCAGGGAGGATGCATCTGTGAATCATTGGCCTTCAGCACTCCCAGCAGGGAGTGTCCTGGTCCTACAGGTGTGAGTAGGGTCTAGGGGATGCTCTATGGGGTCCACAACATGCTTCCGGTTCTCTCTTAGAGGTTGAACATTCCAAACCATATCTCCTTGACTGTTAGTAACCCTGCGGGCCTTCATCCTTGGCCTCTTCCCAGAACTGATTTTGTTGCTATGTAGGTTCATAGACCGTATCTTCCAGCACTGAAATACCATTTACAGAGAGCCTTAATCCAAGTAGGACATGGGAATGGCTTGCCCAAAGTCATTTAGCTACCCGGGAGGAGACCTGGATTTACATAGCTCCCCTTACCTTCCCTCTACTATGCTCTCCTGAGTCACAAGAGATTCCCTCTTTATTCTAAGCCTGGACTCCGTGACCTCGGTGCCTTGACCTTCACCTTTACACCTCCTTGCAGCTCCACGCTGGAGAGAGTTTTCTTGAATTCCTTTAAATGTGTTTTTTAAACTGTGGATCATTGCTCATCTGAGGGTCATGAAATCAGTTTAGTAGGTCATGAACACCATGAAAAAATAAACTTGAAAGTAGAATGCATGACATAAGTATTGTTGCATAAAACGTCTATTTCATGTATACATATATAGGCATGTGTGAACTGGGTCACATGTAAAATGTGTTTCTCACTGTGGGTGATGGTCAACGCAGTTTGAAAGTCATTGTGAAAAGTATAGACAAGAGGTGCTGGAGGCTCATGAAGTTGACTTTTTTTTTTTTTTTTTAATTTATTTATTTTATTTATTTATTTTTGGCTGTGTTGGGTCTTCGTTTCTGTGCGATGGCTTTCTCCAGTTGTGGCAAGCAGCGGCCACTCTTCATCGCGGTGTGCCGGCCTCTCACTATCGCGGCCTCTCTTGTTGCGGAGCACAGGCTCCAGACGCGCAGGCTCAGTAATTGTGGCTCACGGGCCCAGTCGCTCCGCGGCATGTGGGATCTTCCCAGACCAGGGCTCGAACCCGTGTCCCCTGCATTGGCAGGCAGACTCCCAACCACTGCGCCACCAGGGAAGCCCCATGAAGTTGACTTTTGAGGTCCATGGACTGTTGAGGCTTTATTTATTTTTAGAGATGATATAAATGCATTGTTTTGAATTCTTTATAATTAGATGTTTTATTCTCACCCCATCACACTATCCCAAGATTATTTTGATGATCATCTTTGAGCCTTAAACATATCACTGATAAGAGTTATTTTTCCAAATAGAATTCTAAGTGGGGGATAAGAGTTTTTTAAAATGGAATTATTGGTTCAGATGGAACTGCCTGGCCTGACCTGTCACTTGGGTGAAGTGTTCCAGCGCTGTGTCAAGTGCTGGCAGAGAGCTGTCCCTCTTGTGCAGACAAAGAACTGGTTATCCTGGGGGATAATGTGGGTTGAGAAAGAAGTGTTTCATGAACAGAATCAGCACAGAGGGAGGGAGGAGGAGGTCTTCAGGTGCAGGCATGGAGGTGGGCCATGTCGCCCGGGTGGCACTCTGCTGAGGTCAACTTCCAGCTGGGCCTTCCAAGGGCTGGGATTCAGGCTGTGTTTCTATTCTCCGGTGTCCTCGATAGGTGGGGGCTGAAATGACAGTTGGCCTCATTGTGTTTCCCTTTTGGCCTTCTCTGATTTGGGGTCTAAGGCCGGGGCACTCCAGATGGGACAAAAGAAAGTCAGGTTCAAGAGAAAAATGAAATCTGGGCTAGACCTGTTCCTGCTTGAGTGTATGTGTCCCCGGCAGGCAGGGTCTCTTTTAGCTGGGGAGACAGGCCAGGGAAATTTCCATTTCGTGGACATCTTCAAATAAGGCTTTCAAAGGCCGCTGACTCAAGCTGATGTTTATTTAGTACTTACTATGTGCCTGGCACTGTTCTAAATGTTTCACATGTATTAACTCTTTTAATCCTCGCGACAGCCCAATGAGGTTGCTACTGTTATTATTCCCATTTTATGCTGAGAAAACTGAGGCACAAAGAGTTAAGAAATTTTTCCAAAGTTACATAGAGTTGGGATTCAAACATAGATTTGAGTTTAGGATGGTATAAAAGGAATGTCGAGATGGTGCTGGTGACAGCGATGACATGAGGGCTTGCAGTGAGCTGGGGATTCACAAACTTCATCCCTCTGAATCTTCATCCTCCACTAAGATTTGCTATTATTATTATCCCCATTCACAGGTGAGGAAACAGGCTTAGCAAGGATAAAGAGTTTTCCTGAGAACTGCAGAGCCCAGATTGAATTCAGGACTGTCTGAGTCAGATTCCGAGTTCCCAGTCACTAAGGTGAAGGGCTGGGGGTGGGAGAGAGCATTGGTGCAGGGTGGGGGGGGTGGCGGGGAGGAAGGCCCCTGGCAGAGTGAGGGGGGACAGCGGTCAGGCAGGCTTCGGGGTGCTTGATGGTGGTCCGGCTCATCCCTCAGAGCTGGGAAAGTGTGCTTGCTACAGCAGTGGGTGAAACTGGCAAGACTTGAGGAGGAAATTCCCTAGTGGGAGAAAATGTTTTCAATAAATTGTTTTTGTCCAATGAGGGAGTTACATCTGTAGATTTTTAGCCATGGCCCTGAATGAGGAATTCAGAAAGTGGCTTCCGGTCTGAGGTCTTTTGGTGGTCATGTGACTGCAGTCAGCTGATTTCTTTGTGCGTGAGTTGCTGGGCTGGGAGGACTGGCTGAGAAGCATGAAGTCTTGCATCATTTGGAAGGAAGGGTTCATGTACAGCAGACATGTCCATGAAATGATAGAACTTCCCCAAAGTGCTGCTCTAATTTACTGAGGCACCGAGCTTAATGCTTCACACATGATCACATTTAAAGTCTGCAGCACCCTAGGAGATAAGTCTCATTTTCCCTCCACGAGGAAACGGAGGCTCAGCGATATTAAGTAACTTGCCCCAGGACTTGACGCTAAGAAGTATCTGAAGAGGGCGACAAGCCCAGTCCATCTGATTATGAAGCTTGTGGTTCGAGGATTCTGCCAGGACCCTTGATGAGCCTTTGGCCAGGGCATAGTGACATATCAAGGTGTGAGTGAAAAATGTTGCCTGCCGTATCAGCAAACAAAGGATGCCGCAGCCATCGAGCCGTCAGCCACGTAACTCAGGATGGAGGCAAATGGGCTGCCCACTGCCAAGCCTTCAGCTACTGCAGCCACCCCCAGCGGTGCACCCTGAGGGGACTCGGGATGGGAAAGAACAGGATGCTGGCCCTAGACAGCTAAGCTGCATATCGGAGGAATGATTTCAGTGAGCCCAGACTCTTGCATTTTCCCATACATAGAAAAGCACTAAATTCATTAACTTGAGATATCTGGTTTTCTTTAATTAACAGTAATCTTTTGATGTTCCACTACCTGGTTTTTTTTTAAAAAATAAATTTATTTATTTATTTATTTATTTATTTTTGGCTGTGTTGGGTCTTCGTTTCTGTGCGAGGGCTTTCTCCAGTTGCGGCGAGCTGGGGCCACTCTTCATCGCGGTGCGCGGGACTCTCACTCTCGCAGCCTTTCGTTGCAGAGAACGGCTCCAGACGCGCAGGCTCAGTAGTTGTGGCTCACGGGCCCAGTTGCTCCGCGGCATGTGGGATCTTCCTAGACCAGGGCTCGAACCCGTGTCCCCTGCATCGGCAGGCAGACTCTCAACCACTGCGCCACCAGGGAAGCCCCACTACCTGGTTTTTGTTGCAAAGACTCCTATATATCCTGGCTCCTCCCTGACCTCTTTTTTTTTTTTTTTTTTGCGTTTATAATGAAAAGGTTTTATTTTCATCACAAGAAGCACACAGACCATACACACCGACAGATGTAAAAAAAAAAAAAGTGTATTACGCATCTTCTGCAAATTCACAGTACAAAAGATACTGCCTTTTAAATATGTAATATAAAAAAAACCAAGAAGAAAAACAATATAATAAAAAAATCATTGATATCATAACACAACACACTGGAACCCACTGGCAGCTTCTGAAAACCAAAGGGCAGCCCATCTTGTGGAGCTCCTGATTGGGTGGAGGGCGGCAGTCTGTACCTGCATTTTGTTGCTAAGAGCTCAGGGTCCCTTATCTCTTTGGAGCCTTCCTTCAGAGCCATCTGAGAGGCTGTCTCCCGGGCTTAAGTACTCAGTTTTGTCTGCCAAATAAAACATAATTCTCAACTTTTAAGTTGTGCATTTTTTTTCACTTGACATTTACAGTCCTGTGTATTTTCCAAAATCCACATAGAGGAGAGTAATATGAAAGGAATAATAGCACAGTGTGGTCCAGCTGGCATATTCGGCCATCCCCTCATGTGCAGGGGGTAATACAGAGCCATAAGGCATGTTTCTCCCCTCCAGCAGCCCACAGGCTCATAGGAAAGTCCATAAATCAGACATTCATAACACAGTGTGATATGCACTATAATGGTGATAGAGGTGGGGATTCTGGGAGCAGCTCGAGTCCCAGGGTCCTGGGAGGTTGCACGGAGGAGCTCAAGTTCTAAGTTGAGTTTTGAGGCAGTGGAAGCGGTGAGAGAGTGAAGCAGAGTGTCAGCGAGGGTGGAGGAGAAGCAAGAGGAAGAAGGGACGCTTGTTAAGAGGCAGTAGTTGAAGGACTCGGAATGTTAAGCTTGGAGAAGAGAAGATTTGGAGAGGCAGAGAGAAGGCAGGAGAACGTTGAAAGTAGAGAGGAAGCTCTCCAGGATTCCTCAACCTGGTGAGGTTGAAAGCACTAAGTGCTGACGAGAGCGCAGTGAGGTAAGGTGTCTCCAAGGAAGATAGCTTCCCAGGAGATGAGAACGGAGAGCACAGGTGGAAATGAGAAAAGAAGGGAAAATGAGTGGGAAATGAAGTAAGTTTAAGGCCAGTTGAGGAATTCTTGCTTGATGGTCTCTATTTGCTTTGTGAAGTAGGAAAAAAGAGGATTAGATCTGGATTCAGATCCTGTGACCCCAGGCAAATTTCTTATCCTTAGCTTCCTAGTTTTTAAAAAAGGGTAAATGATAGGGTAAATGTAGTACCTTCTACAAAGATTTCTGAGGATCAGATATAATAACGTCTGTGTGGGGCAGAGCAGCACTTTGCCTGGCATATCGAACAATAAAAGTAGTATGAATAATTGTCAGCTGTTCAGGGAGTTCTCATTTGGGTGCTTGATGAATAGGGGTACCATAAAAAGCAGGAGAAAATTCAAGAAGAGGAGAAGGCTTGGGGGTGAAGATAGTGAATTCTGCGTTGGCTATGTTGAGTTTGTGATACCTGTGGTATATCCAGGTGTAGGTGTCCAAAAGGCAATTGGGAATAATGAGAAGTCAGGCATGGCGGTAAATATTTGGGAGTTATTAATACAGGGCTGTATTTTTCAAAATACCTAAAGCATATTACTGGTGGTACTCAAAGATTTTAATTGTGTGTGACATTAAACATCATGGAAATACGTGTGTGTGTGTGTGTGTGTATTTTTTTCTTTACCTCTTCAATTATCTTTTAATTCTTCTGGTTGTTAAGGAGGATTTCTCAGTGTGGTGCTACCATGTCTCAGACATCTTTCTAATTCATGCTAATTTCTCTTTAAAAAAAAAAAGAATGAGGCAACCTCAGGCTCAGAGCTATGTGGCTGCTGGGATTTAATAATTGTAGTTTTCATTGTGTTTTTCATGCTTGTCTTCTATTTAGAGCAAATGTTACTGGCTTTCCAATTCTGGTGGTTGTTTTAGATAGGACGCTTTGGTTGTTAATAGTAGAACACTTAAGCTGTCTGGAGGTAGGTGATTCGAGGGTTTGTTTAATCAGAGGCTTAACAGGGTCATGAAAGACTGGGGATTCTCCCAGTTATTTGCTCTGCCATCCTCCAAGTGTCATCAGTATCTCCCCTCTTGGTCCCAAGAAGACTGTGGTAAGTACCAAGAGTCATATTCTCACAGGACAGCATACAAATCAGGAAGGAAGGGGACCCAGGACAAAGGATTTTTCTTCAAGTACCTCATGTCATGGCTTGGAACTGTGGCAGCTGTCTTTTGACCATGAGGGACAGGGCTGACATGCTGTGAATGGCAGTGTGGAAAGATGGGGAGGAATTGTGTCCTTCATGATGTCGTTGAGCCACTGAATTAACTAACCTTGATGTAACCCTATCTCTGGAAATTTGTTCTTGTTAGATGATAAATTCTCTTACTGCTTAAACCATTTCAGATGGGTTTTCTGTTACTTGCAGCTGAATGCATTGTATCTCATACAATTTCAGATTATTGCCCTAACCTAGTAGGAATTGTTCCTCCCTGTTTTCCTTGGTTGGTTTTATTTTCTCTTGAGATTGGGTCATATTTTCCTGGTTTTTCACATGTCGAGTAATTTCAGATCGTATCCTGGACATTGTATTATGTTGTGGAGATTCTGGATTCAGTTGTATTTCTCTGAGGAATGTTGAAGTTTTCATCTTAGTAAGCTATTGACTTGGTTGGACAGTAAACTGTCTCTTGGACATTAGTTCAGATGTCAGTTCTGTTTTTTATTTATCTTTGATGCTGCCCCATGTATGCATGGTTCAAGCGTCAGCCAGACACTTGGAAAGAGTTTATACAGACATACCTTGCTTTATTGTGCTTCTCAGATACTGTTTTTTCTTTTTCTTTTCTTTTGGCTGCACTGTGCAGCTTGTGGGATCTGAGTTCCCCCAACCAGGGATTGAACCCGGGCCCTTGGCAGTGAGAGTGCAGAGTCCTAACTGCTGGACCGCCAGGGAATTCCCACTGCGTTTTTTACAAATTGAAGGTTTGCAACAACCCTGCGTTGAGCAAGTCTGTTGGCACCATTTTTCCAACAGCATTTGCTCACTTTGTGTCCCTGGGTTACGTTTTGATAATTCTCGTAATATTTCAAATGTTTTCATTTTCATTATATTTGTTATGGTGACCTGTGATCAGTAATCTTTGATGTTACTACTGTAATTGTGTTGGTATTTTTTAGCAATAAAGTATTTTTCAATTAAGGTATGTACATTGTTTTTATAGACATAGTGCTGTTGCACACTTAATATACTACAGTATAGTGTAAACATAACTTTAATATGCACTGGGAAACCAAAAAATTTGTGTGACTCACTTTATTGCATTATTTGCTTTAGTGCGGTGGTCTGGAACCAAACCCGCAGTATCTCCCAGGTCTGCCTGTACTCAGAAGTTGGGGCTCCTCTGTGGGCTCTCTCTATCCTTGGATTCCCTCCTCACTTTCCAGTAGCTGTGGTTGACCTGAAATCTGTCCTCTGGCTCTGCAAGCCAGGAAGACTTAAGGTTTTTTATTGGAGTTTTAGCTGCCACTTGATGCTGACTGCAGCCTGTTCTCAGGGTAAAAGCTGTGAAATGGTATTCTCTTCTTTCAGATTTCAGCTCCCTTACTGCAGAATCTGCCTTCTTTTGTTCACTCTCCAGTGCTTTCAGGTTAAAAATTTTTTTTAAATAAAAAAAAATTTTTTTGTTTTCTGGTCCAGAGTTAAACTTGTTATCTGCAGGAAGCTTGGGTCCAGTTGGAGTTTACTTGACCATATCAGAAACAAAAGCCTTTTTTCTTTCTAACATATGAGAAAACGGATGCCCAGAGAGGTTAAGCCACTTACCCAACATCACAGAGCTGGTAAGTAAGTGGTAGAGCCAGGGCCCAGACTCAGGCTGCTGCACCCTATGTCCAAGGCCCCTCCAGGGTATCTGGCTGTGGATTTGTGCCTCGGAGTAGTCTGCCAGTTTGGGCTCCGTTTCATTTTGGCGTGGCAGATGTCTGTCCTGTGAGTAGAGCTGCAGCAGCCACAGAGCTGAGCTCAGCAGTTTCTTGGCAGCCTTGGGACAGTTTTGTCCCCTTTCCGTCAGGATCCCTGGATGGGCTCCTTGAAAAGGTTGGCATCAGTAGGCAGTGTTCCAGGCAGAGTTTCGGATAGAAACTTTGCAGCGCCAATAAGATACCTAATTATTATTTATTTGGCAATTATCTTACCAAAGTAAGCCAGTAGTAAGTTGTGGTTAGAGGAGAGGAAGTTCAGAGTTCAGTAAGTTTTTTTTTTTTCTCCTCTCTTTCTGTTTAAAACATAAAAGAGGAAGTGACTGCTTTTATTTTTGTACTAGCCTTGTCACACTAATGGATATGGAATAAAATCTTAGCTAAGCTGAGGTCAAGCTTTGAAAGTTTGTCCTAAGGATCTCCTTTTATCCTCCGTGGAACTGCTGGCATGGTGTTTCCAACTTTTAAACAACCTATAGAGTCACAGAGAAGAATCCTCATAAAATCTGGTGATTTTATGCCCTTTACATTTAGGAACAAAAAAGTCCCCTCCAAAATGGTCATTTCCAGTGCTCTTTCTTAACCATTCTTTCTGCTCAGCAATCTATGTCACCCTCAGGTACTATGTTTCAAGCTTCTTGCTATATTTCTGGAAGTATCTCCACCTTCAAGATGAAAAAAACCAAAAAACAAACAACTTACTGAGCACCTACTGTATGCCAGATACTGGGGATACAGTGGTGAACAAGACAGAAAGTCCTTGCTGCTCATGTAACTTACATTTCCTTGTTTATAAACAAGTAAACAAGGAAAAAAGAGATCATTATAGATTGTAATAAGTGCTGGGAAAGAGAAAAACTTAGAGACGTATTAAAGCAGAAACCTATTTTTGAGGGGTGCTGTGATCAAATGGGAAACATAAGGTAGTGCCTTTTTCTCCATTTCCCCACCCTTTAGTCCCTTTAGTGGAGATAGGATAGTTCTTATCCCATGAGGTCTCTTAATGCAAGAAACTGTGGATGAATGCGCTTCCTTTTTTTTTTTGGTTGCGCCATGCAGCATGTGGAATCTTAGTTCCCCTACCAGGGATCTAATCCCATGGACCCTGCAGTGGAAGCGCGGAGTCTTAACCACTGGACCACCAGGGAAGTCCCTGAATGCACTTCTTGGGCTGGTCCCTGTGTCTCAGCTGATGCCTCTGGGCTGGTCGGTTACCCCCTTCCATTGTCAGAGGTCTTACCCTTCACACTCGGCACCCCCTTGGGATAGATGGAACTGAGTGAAGGTTCTGGAAAGGTAGACTTAAGCCCAGAATATGAAAGGCTCTGGATGTCATGCTAAAGAATCTGTTTTTTCAACTTTGTCTTCACTCTTCACCCCCCTCTTCCAGGGTTCAGAACCTCGACCTCGCCGGATTGCCCCCAGGCTCTGTGAATTCCATCAATTCTATCCTTTCTGCTTATCCTCCACCCTTAAAGCATCTCCTCTTCTTTTTCACACCTAAGTAGATAAGAGCAGCAGTTGTTAACTCTATTGATAGTAAAGTGCCTGCATTAAAAATGTTAATTATCGCCCCTGGGAAGGGATTAAGCCTGTAGGTCTTTAGGCCATTGGAATAGCAAAAAGCTAGGTGTGCCTTGGCTTCCTGTTTCTCAGAGTAAAGAGAAAGCATCTGGGGAGACGGAAGCCTCGGTCATGTGGTAATAATGATGGCCATATTTATCCCCGTAAGCATATCTCTTCTGTTGATTCTGGAGTCAACTAGACCTTGTGACCCGCCACGGATGATGCAGTGAGATCGTCCTGCTGTGTTAAAGGAAAACGTTAAATTCATAAGAAATGCATAAGTATAATCTCATTAAGATGAATTCAAGATCATGGATAAGGTATTAAAGACCTTTTTGGCTTTTTTGACATTCCAATCCAGGTCCTCTCTCCCTTCCCCAGAGGTCACCATTGGTGTCTCTTTTTAGAACCTTTTCTCTGTTCATATTTGTATCCATACAGATTATATGGTAGAGTTTATGTGTGTGCCTATACGTCTTGCTAAATGGTGTCATACGTCACTCATCATCCTGCAACTTGATTTTTCACTTCACAGTGTTTTGAAGAGCAATCTCTGTTATTATGCTTTTAACTACATACTCCCTAGTATTCCACAGTATGACCTTTCTCCCATTTTTATGGCCACTCCCTGTTGAGGAACATTTAGATTCTATTTTTTTAGGGGTGGTGTCTATTACAAACAGTACTGCAATAAGCATCCTTGTACATGTCTCACACACATGCATGTGTTTCTCTAGTTACTGAGAAGTAGAATGGCATGGTAATGGGGTACACGATTTGGATTTTAATAGATACTGCCAAATGTTCTCCAGAGTGACCGGTGTCATTCCCACCAGCAGTGTGTGTTTCTGTTTTACTACATCTTCCTTAAATTATGATATTGCCAAGCTTTAACACTTTTGCCAATCTGAGGGGAGAAAAATGGCATTTAATTTTAATAGACATTTTCTTGATTACTAGTGAGGTTTCTTTTTACGTATTTCTTGGACAGTTGCATTTCGTCTTCTATAAATGTCCCCCCCACTTTTTTTTTACATTTTCTTGTTGATTTGTAGGAATTTTTACTTTAATCTACTAAACACCAGTCCTTCACTAGTGTTGATTGAAAGAAAATGCACAACTTAAGAGCTGTGAGTTTAAGTTTTATTCAGGGACCTTACTGGGGACTGCAGCCTGGGAGACAGCCTCTTGGCAGCTCTGAGGGACCAGCTCTGCAGAGGTAGGGGGGAGAAGCCAGTGTATATATGATTTTTGGCTAGGGAGTAGTTGCTGTCAAGCACACATCTCAGTAAAAGATTACTGTAGTCTCACAAGGAACAGGTATCTCAAGTTAATGATTTTAGTGCTTTTCTATGTATGGGCAGATGCAAGATTCTGGGGTCATTAAAATTCTTCCTGAGGTACACACCTGACTATCTAAGGGGCCGTTTTTTCCAAGGCTGAGTGCCTCGTCCTGTCTCTCATCCTGAATTCCTCTCTGGGTGCACTGTTAACGACTGCAGCGGCTGATGGCTCCATCCTTGTGGAACTGGTTGGTGAGCCACATTCTTTGTTTTACACTAGTTATTTGTGTTTGTGTTTGTTCAGGTCTATTTTCATCAAATCCTGACTCCTGTGTCACTCTAATGTCCAGATGAGAGACTCCCTTATCTTGATTTGGCTCTTGAAGTCTGACAAAGTGTTTCCAGACAATCTATCATTCCCACTTTAAAGGTGAGAAAACTGAGGCTCAGAGAGCTTACGTGATTAACTCAGGGTCATAACTTGTGCAGACAAGGAAGGAAACTTTTGAAAGCTTGAGCAGACTTAGAAATAGACCAAACTGGTGGTCCAGTGGTTAGGACTCAGAGCTTTCACTGCCATGGCCTGGGCTCGATCCCTGGTGGGGGAGCTAAGATCCTGGAGGCCACGGGGTGTGGCCAAAATAAATTGAAAAAAAAAAGAAATAGACCAAACTGCTGTGAGCCACAGGGAGATTATTATCTCTAACCTTTCACTATTACCCAGACACTTCCACTTAGTATCATGAGAGAAAAGTCTGTTTAATTATTCATCTCTTTTCCAAGTAATTGGTGACAAGTCCTCCAGCTGGGAGATGGAATAAGCTTTGTTGCTAAAAATGTCCACCACACATAAGACAGGGAATCCAGCTCCAAAAAAGAGTAAATGGAGATCCTGTCCTTAGGGTGTTTTTTGTGAGGGTCTCCTTGTATACTGACAGCAGCCTTTTGCTGAAATGCCCTGTGAACAGAAGGCTGGGGAAACCGATGTTGCCATGGTCCACATCCATTTATCACTTTCAGAAATGACTTTTGTACCTTTTGTTTCTTTAGGTTCTTTAAAAAGAATTGAAAATCCTTTATAGATAGAGACAAGGTCAGGGAATTTCTACAGGATTTCCAGGGAGCAGTGCGGTGTCCCATATCAAAGAATGGGAAATAAAAATTGAACTCAGACTTATACAACTGGTATAAGCAAGGGTACTGGATATACTGGATGCCAAACGTTGATTTGAAATGCTTGAGTATCTATACTTTGGGACATGTACCAGCATTAATAAGGGTTTCTATTTATTGAGCATTTATTTGGACCTGGCACAGTAATAAGCCATACATATGAATTATCTCAATATAGTAATCTATGACTTAAATAGTTTATTGTCCCATTTTATGGAAAATCTGAGGCCCAGTTATTTAACTTTCTCAAGGTCACATACAAATGACAGAGTCATGATTCCAATTCCAAAATGTATGCTTTTAATTACTGCACTAATATTATGATGTCAATTAATATAACCATTTCCTCTTTAGTTCTGGAACTGGTAAGTGTTTTTCCAGTAAGATTTTCATAAGGTGGCGACATGAGTGGCATAGAGGGACAGTCCCCTAAGTCCCTGCTTAGGAGGGGAGTACATTCATCTCACATGAATAATCACTGGGTTTGTTTTTAGCTGTTTACAGGTCTTGGACTAAACATTTGAATACAGCTGGTCTACCAAGGTCTTTCTAAATTTGGTTTGAGCTGCTCTGAATGAATCTCAGAAGATGGGAAAGGGGAAGGGAATTCATATTTATTGAGCTTCATTCTGAAGTAGGTATTCTCATTTCAGAAATGGAGAAGTAAAAATGAGATGACTTGCCCAGGGTCATTATGGTGGGTTATATTATTGAGTCAATTATTTGCTTTCTCCACGTAAGAGGATTATATATCCCCATCCATTGCTGTGTGAGGTATAGTATCTACTTACAGGAGGGATGAACTTTCCTGTTCCTGTTGACGTGGAGCTTGGCCATGTGACACACATTGGCCAGTGGAATTGAGCAGACTTCACATACTGTACATCTAAGCAGACGCTTTAAGAGCCATTGCATGGTTTGGCCATTACTCTTTTCTCCTCTGCCCCAGGACCAGGCAAGGGCTGTTTCCTCGGCTTATATCCTGCCATATGAAAGCAGAAGCTTTAAGAGCCATTGCATGGTTTGGCCATTACTCTTTTCCCCTCTGCCCCAGGACCAAGCAAGGGCTGTTTCCTTGGCTTATATCCTGCCATATGAAAGACACATGGAGCAAAGCCACAGAGCCACAGACAATTGCAGTGACATGTAGCATGAACAAGAACTAAACTTTGCATGTTGTAAGCCGTGGAGTTTTGGGGTTGCTTGTTATTGTAGCCTTACCTAGCCAAAGCTGACTAATACAGTTTTATAGCTACTAACTTGGGTAAGCTGGACTTTGAACCAGGTTGAATTCCATATTCTACCCATGTTCTTTTCCTTATCTCAGTCTTCCCTAATATTCTGCTCTTCATAATATTTGCTCTGTGTGCACTCTGTCTTTTAAAAAATATTTTTTAATGGTCTGCTTTTTCATTTCAACACATTTATTTTAAAGGAAACTTTATCACTATATAAATGGAAAAAAATAACATCATAAAGAACTAGTAACTATAAAATGAATATAATTAAAAAATATGAAATTCTAGCAAGGTACTATTGGCTGACAAGGATCTGAATTTGAAACCCGCCCCCCCCCACCCCCGCTTTGTTCCGAAAGGGAATTCAGCAAATACTAGAGTGGTGTTCAAAACATATAAGCACCAAACTGAGACCTTCTCCTTTGATAGAATCACGAGGATTGAAAAAAAATTGAAAAGGGAACAACCACTACTTATTATAGTTTGCCGTGATTGAAGGCCACGTCTATATTCCACCTAAAATTCTTTCACATACCGCCAGTGAGTGCTATGGGCCTCCCATGGGGACTTTCCCTCCCTTTTGTTTATATGTAATAATTGTAAACTTACACAACACAAAAGTGCTATGTCTACGTGACAGGTACCCTCTAATGTGCTTTATATATTTACTCCATTATCAGGTGAGGAAACAGAGGTGGGAGAGGTTAAGCTACGTATCCCAGCTGGTAAGAGGCAGGGTTGGGGTTTGAAGTCAGGTGTGTCTGATTCTCACTGCGGAGTTTCAGTGAATGAAGCCACTGGGTGTTGCTGTTTCCTGGTGTCGGAGCAGCTGCTTCTCCGGGGCATCAGCCTGGGGCTGCGGCAGAGCCTCTCTGCGGCGGTGCTGTTATCAGGACCCTGGCAGGGGTGCCAAGCACAGGCACGAAGCAGCCTCTCATGGGCTGTTTCTGACTGTTCCTACAGCGCTCCTCTCTGTCCGGGCATCACCCTAGGCGTATGAATTAGCTATTTCTTTATTACAGACTACCCCCAAACTGCACAGAAGTGGGCAGTCCTGCTGATGTTGGCTGGGCTCGCTCGTGTGTCTGTGGTCAGCCGGCAGGTTACCTGGGGCCTGGAAGGTCTAGGACGGCTTCACGCATGTGTCCAGCGCTGGGAGGTGTGTTTGTTGGAGCGGAAGAGAGAGAGTGGATCCTGTGTGTCTCCCCATCCAGCAGGCTACTCAGGCTTGTTCATGGGCCGTTGGGCAAAAGGTTCTACGGTTCTAAGGGCGCAAGCGTGCAAGGACTCTTGAGAAATGCTTCAGAGTTGGCGCACTGTCACTTCTGCTACTTCCACTGGCCCCAAACCAGTCACAGGCCACCCCAGATTCGAGAAGTGGGGAGTGGAGGAGAGGAGCCGCAAAGCCACGTTGCGAAGGGCGTGGACACGGGTGGGGAATGAAGACCCGGCCATCTTTGCAGCCTACCGCACTTGCTCCTTCTCAGGGCTCTGGAGCGGGGTCGCCTCTCTCTCCACAATGCCCGGCCCACTGAGGGGTGGAACGGACGCGTGCTCCAGCCACCGTGCGCACTTCTGTTCCTTGAGTTCGTCCGCTTCTTCCCACCGCAGTGCCTCTCTGACTCTTCTTAGGGTCGTGGCTGCTTCTCATTATCTCCATGTCAGCTCAGTCATTGCCTGTCTGAGAAGGCTTCTCCAACTACCCTACCTAAAAGTATCCCTTTCAATATTCTTATTACATCACCCTCCTCTTTTCCTTTCATGGCATCTATCACCATGTAGAATCATTCGTGTAGCTCCCTCTTCTAGAAAGTAAGCTTTGGGAAAACAGGGCCCTTGCCTGTCTTATTCTCTGCTAATTTTCCGGCTCCTAGAACAAAAGCTGGCACAGAGTGGGTACCCAACACAGATTGGTCCAAGGGATGCTATGTCAGTGCCTGAATGGCTTCCCCACGACCCTGCTTGTGTCTGAAGGCCCTGGTCCAGCAACCACCTTGATGCAGGAAAGAGTCCTTTGCCGGCCAACTTAGCAAGAAGAACTGGCAGGGTTCCCGTGACAGTGCCTTCCAGGTGGCTGCTTTTCCCCAAGTCCATGTGGCTTCTCTGTGTCTCAGGCAGGGCTTTTTGGGTCACGAGGGATGGAAATTCACTCAAGCAAACTGAGGCCAAGAGGTAGAATAGTTAATGGTTAAATGCAAGGCCTCTGCGGCTGCACTGTTTGGATTCCGGTTCTGGTTCTGCCACTTCCTAGCTGGGTGCTCTTTGGGGAGTGACTTAAACTCTCTGCACCTCAGGTTCCTCACCTATAAAAAATGGGGGGGGGTTAAAAGGAGGGGTGCTATTAGCTGTCTCATAGGGTTTTCAGGAAAATTAAATGAGTTCATATATGTAGAGCACTTACTGTTGAGCAGATGATAAGCAACTCTGGACGTGAGCCGCTGCCTATGTTGTTACTATTAGTATTGGAGGTTCTCTTTTGTGATCGAAGGGCAGGAAGTTCAGCCTAGCTTCATGAGGGACTGGATAGAAGAATTGGAAAACCAGCCATCAAGAGCACAGGCAGCTGTGCCCTTTCAGCTTCTCTTTGTCTCCGAGCCCTGGGTTCTTCCTACGCCTCTGCCTTGTTCTCCCTTCTCTGGCTTTCTTGGCTTATGTTTACGCTGGATCAACTGTGCTCTTGCCATATTCACAGTATTTCCCAACTGGGACACATAGCATCTCTTAGGTCTAATTCTAAGTTTCTTGGGATAATCTGATGGCCCCCGCTGGGTCGGTTGCCTACACTCAGGCCATTTAGCTGCGTGTGTGTGTGTGTGTGTGTGTGTGTGTGTGTGTGTGCGCGCGTGTGTGTGCGCGCGTGTGTGTGTGTGTAGGAGGGTATGGATGTGGAAGACACTATAGCTGGGATCCCGCCTCTATAGGTTTTAGAGAAGTCAGGGATGGGAAGAAACCCAAAAGATGTCAGCTAGAGGCAGCTACTATCAGTATATCTACTTCAAGGCTGCTTTTCTGCCTACTATTGAGGATCTCAAACATATATTCCCACTCAGTCTCATCAAAATCATTATTTTTAAAGTATTCCCCAGCACTCTTGACCTCTAATTACACTAGACTCTTGCCTTCTGCCTCTGTAAATCACTTGCTCATTTCCTGATCTTATATTTGGCTGTCATGAATACGGAAATGTCACAGAATCTCTGAATTTCAAGGTTGGATGGGAAAACTGCTCTTCTATGCCTATAACAAATACATACCTACACCCACATATTCATATACTTAACTAAAATAGTATTAGGCTGAACATTCATTTCCACAAGTTTCTGATTTTACCAAAAATGTCAATCTTTCCATGTCAACATATAGGCATTAAAAGGAATGGGCAGCATATGTGTGAATTTCATTGTATGTGTGAACTAAGAGTTCTTGAACCTGTCCTCAAATTTCCAGCTTGTCCATGTACTTTATAAATAATGGATTCTGAAATCCTGTGTAACACTTCAGCAAGAGTCTGCCTATCCCTGAATAGAGATGAACCATGACATCTCAAGTTATAGATTGGGGTTCACAAATTCAAATTCCTACAGGAGCCCAGGCAGATAACTTAATCACACGAAACATCGTAGATTTAAAAAATACCTGTATATTAAACCATAAGAATTTTCTTCACTTCTACAAAGAAGTATGTAATTTTTGGAAACATACCCTTTTTAAAAAAATACAGCCTTTATTATGTGGGCACAGAAGAATATATTTTTTTAATTGTACCATAGGGAAAATAACCATCCAAGTGTGATGAGAGTTGGCAACTGGCAAGTCTTGGTAATGGGGAGACCACAGGGAGGGGTAGGGACAATGGCAAAATAAAGGGAGTGTGCCCCATCTCAAAGGAGTGGCCACTTAGCTCAAGCCAATTGTTGCCAGTATGGCAGCACAGGCCTAGCATTGCCAGATTCTTTTTTTTTTTTTCAACAGAGACAGGAAATCAGAATATTTATGGGAAGACTTCTAATTTAGGAGTATTGGTAATTTATTTACTTTTTTAAAACTAAAAAACAATTTTTGTAGGCCAACAATACGTGGGCCACCGATTTGCAATCACTGGTGTAGATAATATACTTCAATTTGTCTAAAATCGTTAACTGTTTTTTGGCAGCCCTCTCATACTGCTGACTCACTAGCTTTTTGTCTGATGAAATCCTTAAGTGATTCAAAAGTGCTTAATCTAAAACCCTCTTAATCCAACTTGCATTCCTGGACTCGGAAATTGGGTTTCTGGACCTCCTGATTGCTTGTGCTAAATCCATTCTGTCACGTGTGTTTAAGATGCTACTTCTGTCTTCCGACTCATTTGATCCTTTCTTCAAGTCGTATCACGAAAATAGTGAAAGAGACAGGACCGAGGCCCAGCAGCCGGGGTCCCCCTTTAGCAGAGTTCACCAGTGGCCCCTGCATATGTTTTGCTTTGCTGGGGCCCAGGGCAGGCTGCCCTGAAATGTGCCTCAATGGCACACTGATTATTTTGAATTAAAGTTACTTAAGAAACGACCAACACAAGAAGGACACTCTGACCCTTCTCTCTGTCTCCCTGAAAGCAGGAAATAAATCTCTCCTGTGAAAGGTACCCTCCCTGCATCTGGAGGTGGAAGACACTCAGTTGTATCACCAGAGATGGAGAATTCAGGCTGAGAGCCTGTATAAACAAACCTATGACTTCTTTAATTTGCTGCCCCAAGCCCAGACTCTTCACTAATTGAGAATCCAAAACCTAAGTTTCTTTGTCCTGTCAATTCCTTACAAATTTATTATTTCTTTGCCTAAAAAGTATAAAAGCTGCCTGCTTTGGCCACTTCTGAGGTCCCATTTCTGTGAGACCTCTGTGTGCATGAATAGCTGGAATTTCCTTTATGCTGAGGTCTAAGTCTAAGGGAAGGGGGATGGAAAAAAGGCTATCCCTTGAAATTCCTGTCTTGGTTAGGATGCTTGGTTGTGAGTAACATAAACTGACTCTGATTAATTTAAGCAGAAATGAATTTATTAGCAGGATATGAGAGAAATCGGAGATGTGAAGGAAAAGATGAAGATGTAGGCTTTGGAAAGTCCTGGAACCAGAGACGTTCTGGGGATCTAGAAAGCAGGACTTAATGGTTCATTCCTTCAAGACACCATAGGCAGGATGAATAACTTTGTTCTAGATGCAAAATCCAGGGAGTGAGCTTCTGATTGGCCTGCCTGAAGTCACATGACCATCCCAAAATTGCTGACCCCCACCAAGACCCCAGGTAATAGTCCTCAAGGAAAACCAAGGAGGAAAACCAAGGGGAGTGGATCTTAGGTGGGTGAACCCCGTGGATGCTCCCTGGAGTCTTCTTTCCTCAACGTAAAACCACCGTCAGCTCTGAGCTCATCACCAGTGGTGTGCCACATGGTCAAAGCTTCTTTCTGAATATTTGGCCCCTCATTCATCCCATTCAACTCAAGTCAAGAACACCTGTTGTTCTGGGTGGGGCCCTAGTTCTCTTTTATTTCACCTCAGTCTTCAAGCTAAGAATGTGTATAAGTGATAAAGGAAGATGCCTACTTAGCCCATCGGGTGGTCCAAGTGTTATTCTAAGTGCCTTAGTGATATCAGCTCACTTAAGACTGACAGTACTATGAGGTACAGTCAATTCTCGTTACTTGTGGTCGGTACGTCCTATAAAGTTGCTGCAAACGCCGAATTAGTGAATACTGAACTATTGCTCCTAGGGGAAATATAGGGTCAGGTTCCTGTGAGCCTCTGGCCATGACATTTTTGTCAACTGATCGATACATAACACTGTTTTATGTGTGTTTCTGTTTAAAGTCACTTTATTGTTGACTTTTTAACATTGAACTTGTGGCCAACAGCACCACAACTGAATGAAACTTATCTAACACACGTATTTTCTTCGAAAGACACATAACAGCCTTCTTGCCCTTAGGAACACACCCTTTGGGCCATTTTTAACAGCTAAGTTTCCAACAAAAAGCATAAAAATGCGAAACACGTGGTACTGATTTCCCGCAAAAAGAATACTTGTTTATAACCTGAAAACTGAAACAAGGAGGCAGAGCATAGCCTTGTTCAACCTCAGCTGGGAATGTGTGCGTCGGGTGACTCAAATCTTTCATCACTCTGCATGTGTCTGAGAACGATCATGAAAATCCTGTGAGTGTTGATTTTGGGGTTATAAATAAATTTTAGCAAGTAGGCAAATTTGCAAATATGGAATCTGTGAGTAATGAGTATAGACTTTAATACTGTTTTTCCTGTTTTACAAATGGAAGGGAGGTGGAGAGAGGTTAATTAGCTTTCCTCAGGTAACGTAGCCGGGGAGTGTAGAGCAGGGTCTGACTTACTCTGCTTGCAGAGCATGTGTTAAGACAGTGGAGTGGAGTGGTGAGTGCAGTGTGGCCCCTGCGGAGAGCTGGTTTTCATGTTTTGTGGGCACCTAGGAAGCAGAGAATACTGAGGGCCATGGTCTGAAGAAGGAGGGGAGGTGGGAGTGGGAAAGTGGTTTCGTCGGGTAAGCTTGGGCTGTTTTCATAGCCTGTGATGAGGTGCAACGATACTCAACCCTGAGGTTTTCTGTGTAATTTCTCCTTGAGGTGAATTTCCTACAAACAGACGTCAGAGTAGTCTGAGAAAAGCACTTGTTTGTGGTCTTTTGGATAGCTGAGAGAGAACAGCCTATGGTTCACAGCATAGACTCTGGAGCCACAGCTTCCTGGGTTTGAATCCTGGCTCCGCCATTAATTAACTGTATGACTTTGGGCAAGTTACTTGACCTCTCTGTGCCTCAGTTTTCTCATCTGTAAAATGGGGATAAGAGTGATAACGATCTCATAGAGTCGTTGAGAAGATTAAATGAGGATACATGTATATATATAAAATTTAGAACAATGCTTGGCACAGAACACATGCTGTGAAAGTGTTTACTACTATTTTTATTTGTCCCCAGCTCTGAGAGTCACACTATTAAACATTGTTGTGTGTATCCCCACCCAGTTCAGAAATCACCGTGGAAGCTAGGTCAGCTGGCAGGCTCCTGGGGCTTTTCCACTCTGCTAGAGGGGCTGCCTGACTCACCTCCTGTGCTCACGCAGATGACAGCTAAATAGAAGGGCTCTTTCCTCTTAGCCTTAGCTTAACTATAGGGGCTCCCTGGGAGGCGGTGTGGGGAGTACGCTTACCAACCCTCCCATCCCCCCCAAGCCCCCATGGCCCCTGAAAGAAGCCTGAATGTTGTTTCCTGCCTCCTCTTTCTTACACTCACTTTTGTCCCTGTGATTCTGCGCACCTAATCTTTCATCTCTGGATGGGTCCTGTTACTTTTTTGTATGTTTTCTCTGCCCTGGTTTGAGTTCCAAAAGGTCTGTTTGGGTCTCTGCGGGTGTCCGGCAGCTTCTTCTGGGCCTTCCTGAATTACGTAACTGAAGTTTTGTGTTTTCTGTTCCTTGCTGGGCGTTCTTGCTGTGCTATAATTTGACTCTCAGGGTACTAGAATTTTCTTTGGGATCTCTAGCATTTTCTTGTAAACATTTTTTTCTGCCGTGTTTTCTTCTTAAAGATAATGCCTTCTCACTGCCAAAGCAATACATCTTCGTTACGGAGCATTCATTACAAAATACACAGAAAGCAAATAACCTCACCCCTCCCCCAAATGTCAATACCTTGGTATATATCCCTCTCTGTCTCTGTCTCTCTCACACAAATGGGGTCATGATGACACTCGAGACTGCCCGTTTGTCAAGTCAGATTTCATCATTGTTTTTTTCATGTGACTCCGTAGTCTCTATTGCATGGCTTGACCATACTTAATTTAAAAGGTGCCCCAAGGATGGTCATGGAGGTGTTTCCATTTCTCACTATTATAAGCACATCCTGCGCCTGCATCCCTAATTAGATCCTCAGAGCAGATTTCTAGGAAGTCTTTAGTAGTGATGCTAATGGGAGTGTTTGCCTCCTCTTGACTCCCCCTGATGCTCATGGGGGCCCAGATCCATGGGTCTCTGTGTCCATCTTCCAAAGGTGAATGTCAAAAAATGGACAGGACAGTTTTGGGGGCTCTATGTTAACTTATTTTCTTCTGGCTCTTTCCCCAGTTTTTGTTCTTTTTTCCTCTCCTTTTAGCTGACTTAGGTATAGCTTTCTATTTTGTTCCCTGAGATAGGTGGAAGTTCTATTGTTTCAAAAAATATTTAAAAAAATGTAAACTCATGGTCAAAAACGTAAAACTTACCATCTGAACCATGTTTAAATGTACAGTACACTTGTGTTAAGCATATTCATGTTACGGTGCAGCAGAGCTCCAGAGCTTTTTCATCTTGCAAATCTGAAACTCTGTCCCCATTGTAAACAACTCCCTATTAACCCCTCCCGCCAGCCCCTGGTAACCAACATTCTACTTTCCGTTTCTATGATTTTGACTACTCTAGATGTGGCATATAATGGCATCATACAGTAGTTGTCTTTTTGTGGCTGGCTTACTTCACTTAGCATGGTGTCCTCAAGGTTCATCCATGTTGTAGCAGGTGTCAGTTTCCTTCCTTTTAAAGGCTAAATAATATTCCGTGTTACGTATACACTACATTTTGCTCATCCATTCATCTGTCGATGGGCACTTGGGTTGCTTCCACCTTTTGGCTACTGTGAATTATGCTGCTGTGAACATGGGTGTATGAATATCTCTTTGAGACCCTGCTTTCAGTTCTTTTGGATATTATACCCAGACGTGGCATGGCTGGAGCAGAAGCGTCTCTGGCAGACTGTTCTGGGGACCTGGCCTCTAATTCCTCCACAGCTCCAGCTGGCACAGCCAGTTGCTCACTTGGCATTTATTGGGCACCAGCCATGTTCTAGTCGCCAGTCTAGGCTGTGGAGATAGAATGGCTGAGACAGATCCCTGCCCTCATTGAGCTGATATTCCAGCAAGAAGACAGATGGTATCCAAGTAAACGAATTGAAAAAGCAATGAGTTCAGTGTGTGGTGAATGTCATGAAGAGATTGAACCAGGAGAAGGCAACAGAGTGGTGTGGTGAGTGTCTTCTTTAGGTAGGGAAGACCATCCTGACCAAGTGACATGTGACCTGAGAACCACAAGATAAGAAGGAGCCAGCCATGCAGAATGGGGGAAAATATTGTTCTGGGCCCTTGGCATGAGCAGTGTCAAGGCTATGAGGAGGAAACCAGCTCAGCACGATCTTGTAGCTGGGTTCTAGTGGGCGTGGATGGAGAAGCAGGTTGGGAGGTGGGCAGGGGCCATATCACATGGGGCCTCTTACGCCGGGATAAGCTTCTGTGCTGAGTGCAGTGGGAGGCCACTAGAGGCTATTACGTAGGGGATGGAAAGGATTGGATTTGTATTTAAAACATCTCCCATTGGCTGTTGAATGGAGAATAGATTCTTGGTGGCTGGGGTGGAAGTAGAAGATGAGTTAGGAGTCCACTGCAGATATCCAGGTGAGAGATGATGAGAGAGACATGATATGTTTGGAGAGGCATTGGCAGATTTGGGAGTTGAAAGGACTTTCTGGATCAGATGTAGGTGGGGGAGGGAAATGAACACAATACTGGACGCCTAGAACTCTTAACATATGACATCTTCTTTGAACTTCATATCAACCTCCTAACATTTTGTAGATCACTGCTGTCCAATAGGAATATAACATGAGCCACACAATGTAATTTAAAATTTTCTAAGTAACCACATTAAAAAGTCAAAAGAAACAAGTGAAGTTAATTTGGATTAATGTTTTCTTTAACTCATTATATCCCAAATATTATCATATCAACATGTAATCAATATAAAATGATTAATGGAATATTTAACTTTTTTTAAAGACTATGTCTTCAAATGTTGGTATGTATTTTACACTTACAGCGTGTCTCAATTCAAACTAACCACATTTCAGGTATTCAACAGCCACATGTTGCGGGTAGCTACTGTATTGGCAGCATTTGTAGGTGAGGAAACAGAGGCTCAGAGAGTATAGGTTACTTACTCCAAGTTACAGAATTGGGATTTGGACCCTAACTTGACTCTCACACCCATACTGAGCTTGCGGCACTGTGTCCATCACCAATGGCTAAGGCCTTCTCGATGTAAGCAAACCTCATCAGAAGTTCCGTAGACTTCTGCCATATAGTATACATGTGGACCCAGGAACTTACATTTGTCATATGTTTACATTTTCCTTTACAAAGGAGATCAACCCCAAGTTCCTTCCCTCGGTCCAAGCTCCTCTTTGCAAAGATTACTTCATTAGAAAAATGTGAACATTCTCTTTGCCTTTCTGTTTGAGCACTGCACCCTGAGGACCCTGGGAGCTTGGCCATCTCCTTTTCTTTTGGGGCATCCTAGCAGCCCTTTTCTCCATGGAGTCATTTATTCATTCAGCAAATACTGATGATTGAATGGATATAGTAGGGTAGAGATTAGGTGCAGGGCCTTTGGGATCAGACAAACCTGGATTTGAGAACCAGGTCCAATAGGTGGATGATCTTGGGCAAGTTATTTCATTTCTCTGGACTCCAGTTTCTTCATCAGTAATTTGAAGATAATAATAGAACTTAGTGGACTTCCCTGGTGGTCCAGTGGTTAAGACTCCGTGCTTCCACTGCAGGGGGCACGGGTTTGATCCCTGGTTGGGGAAGTTCCACATGCCAAGCGGTGTGGCCAAAAAAGAAAAAAAAATAGTACTTACCTTTCAGGGGTTATTGTGAAGATGATGTGAGATGATACATGTAAAGTATCACTCAAAGGAATCAATAATAATAATGACAGAAATAATAATAACAAAGATAATACTTTTTATTAGTCTTACATAATAATAATGATAATAATAATAATAAAGTTTGTTCATTAGAGCCAGCTATGTGCCAGCCACTGTCCCAATGATGTTAACCTTCCCTCTCTTTACTCATATTATTTCTTTAGGAATGAAATGTACTAATCATTATGCTTTTTTATTAACCCAATCAATCCTGTGTTTCTTAGGCAGACTGGAGATTTTGAGGCTTTTTAGCACTTTCCTCAGCGTCTTTTTTTTTTTTTTAAATAAATTTATTTATTTATTTATGGCTGCATTGGGTCTTCGTTGCTGTGCACGGGCTTTTCTCTAGTTGCGGCGAGCAGGTACTACTATTCGTTGCGGTGCTCGGGCCTCTCATAGAGGTGGCTTCTTTTGTTGCGGAGCATGGGCTCTAGGTGCACGAGCTTCAGTAGTTGTGGCACGCGGGCTCAGTAGTTGTGGCACACGGGCTCTAGAGCGCAGGCTCAGTAGTTGTGGCGCACGGGCTTAGTTGCTCCACGGCATGTGGGAATCTTCCCAGACCAGGGCTCGAACCCGTGTCTCCTGCATTGGCAGGTGGATTCTTAACCACTGTGCCACCAGGGAAGCCCCCTCAGCGTCTTGTTTTAAAAAACACTCTACATTCCTGATTGGCCCCCAGCTTGGCCACCCACGCTCCCACCAGTGAGAACCTACGTCTGCACTGAGTTTGTTTTTAAATGGGGAAATGAAAGCCCTGTGTGCTGGGAAATGTATATTTCAGACAAGTAGGAAGCTGGTGGGGAAAGTATTTTTTGGATGTCTTTCTAGAACCCTTGAGCTCCTCTGAGCCCCCACCAAATTGACCTTGTGATGAAGTGGCCTGGGTCTTGGAGTATTTCTTTTTGATCCTATATCAGGCACCAGCAGGTCTGAGGAGCGTGATACTAATAGCATTAGCACATTAGCTAACTTTCAGTGATTGCCATGTGCCGGCACTGTGCTTATAATATTGCATCTGTTTTCTCTTTTAATCCTCAAACCAACCCTTTGAGATAAATATGTTGTTACTGTGTTAAAGATGGGGAAACTGAGGTTTTAAGAGGTTGACAGATTCGCTTGAGGTCACAGAGCTGGGATTTGAACCCAAACCTTACACTAAAAAGTGTCCCTAACCACCTTCTCTGCTGTTTGTTGGCATTTGACTGGCTCTGTCATGGGAGTTCATCTTAACTTGTAGATGGATCACCTCTCCTCTTGAGAGGGGCTTCTCTTGCCTGGTTCCTTTCCTTGCTTCTGTTACTCTAGGAAACCCAGCTCTGGAATATGACAGACTGAGGTTCCAGTTGCAGCCAGTGTGACTTCGGGCAAAGCATTCAACCTCATCTTACCTCTTAGAGTCATTGTGAGGGTTGGCATATAACATGTTAAGGAGTGAAAAGAGTTCTTGGCCTCAGTAGGTGCTCAATTAAGGGTTATCATTATTATCGCTACCATTTTTTTCCTTTGGTGCCTCATGTTCTATCTTTCCCCTTCTTCTCTGCCTAGAGCACCGCACAAAGACGGTCTCTTTTCTTTGGGTGCGTGCCTCTCCTTCCTTCATTCCTACATTTCAGCCTGACTCAGTTCTCTACCTGTCATCTTGGACTTTAGGAAAAGAAGCTCCATTTTCAGCCGGGGGTCACTTGGGCCATGGACATTATTCCATTCCATTCCCTTCCCAAAGGTGATTCTGGAACTAATCCCCAAGTCCCCAGGCACTGCATAAACCGAGTGGTTGGCCGGCAGTACCCTTGAATGATGCTCTAGTTGGGGGTGCCGGCCCCTATGGCTAGCAGTTGTGTGGCTTTAGCTCTTTTCTCCCCAGCTGGGTTCCAGGCATCTTCCCAGGTCTGGTTTTTTCTTGAGTGCTCCTGGCTCCTACAGCTAACTACAAGAATCTGACTTGCTTTACTCTGCTTTCCCCCTTTTCCTTTAGGGCATCAGGTCACCCCCCCCCCCCTTTCCATTTTCCCAGCCTGGTTATAGCAGGGCCTGACTAGAGAACTTTAGGCAAGTCCTTTCTCCTTGATGGACTGCTGCAGTAAATTGATCCCCTCTCTTGACTCAGCTTGCCTCCTAGGGCAGATGCTGAATCTGGGTGGCTTTTGAAGTTGCTGAGTTGGTGAGACACTTGGGCTGAGCAGTGGAAAGCACAGCTCGGCTCAGCTAGAGGAAGCTCCGTAAAAGCTGTTTGGGTGGGCCTGGTGGCTTCCTGAGCTGGCAGACAAGCCCTTCTCCCCTGGGAGATGATGGGCCCTCATGGGCCATAGCAGGGCCCATGTTTTTGGGGTAGAACATTCAAAGCTATCTTCCCTGCTGCCTTTCTGTATTCTCTTTATCCAGGAAGCTGAATGTTGTTAGCAGGCAAAATGCTGCTTGGTAACTGTTTCCCATTTTAAGTGTGTGCTGGGGCCAGAGCAGGGGAAATCCTCAAAACCCACTGCTTTTGACTCAGGCACCACTGGTTTTGCCATAACGGCCAGTTTGTCCCCCCTCCCTCCACCGCCCTAGTCACATCTGCTTGTTCTCAACCACAGCCTGTTTGAGTCGTCCCCATCTTTGTGAGGAGTTACTGCTCCCCACCTGCCAAGAAGGAGCTTCTGTGTGGCCACTGGGTACCAGGCTTGTGGTTCCAAGATGGCTGGAAGGGTTTCACTGGCAAGCATGCTGTATGTTTACATGGGCCTCTGGCCTTCTGCCTGGAAGACTATGACAGCTTTTTTTTTTTTTTTCTGTTGCAGCTGTTGAGAATGTAAGTGGTGACATAGTTGGATGACCAAGACTGGTGAAATGAATGTGAGACCTGCAGGTGTATGAGTCCCCTTCTACTGGTGGCATGAGTCAAGCTCTTTTATTTTCCTAGTTGACATTGTTATTGCCAGTCAACATGACTGGTCATCCATCCATCCATCCATCCAATCTCAAAAATGAGATCGATGTTGAAAATAATAATAGAGCCTACCTCATAGTATTGTTACGAGGGTTATATAAGTCAGTATGTGTAAGGTGCTTTCCATAGTACCTGCCTCATAGCAGTGCTATGTGTTAACGATTACTATTATTACATCTATCCATCCATTTAACTATCATCTTTCATAAGCACTCATGCTCTTCACTAAATATTTCTGGGTTTTGGCTTTACAGACCAATGGTAGGATTGCATTTTCTGGCTCCCTTGTGGGTGAGTAGGGCCATATGAGTCGTTCCGGCCAATGAGTTGTATTCCAAAGTGGTGTATGTCACTTTATGCCGAAGCATTTCATTGCTGGTTCTAGACTCTCCAGAGCAATCTTTGAGTTAAGGCTTCTCTATCAACCTGATCCTGGAGACACAGAACAGGTCCCTTAGCCAATCTGGCATGACAATGTAGTGTGAGAGGAAGAGAAACCTTTGCCTGTTTGGGGGTTGTTTATTACCACAATATAACCCAGCTCTCCTGACTAGTCCTCTCTCACCTCTCATCTATCTGTGTACAATAACACCACAGTCTTTTTATTTCCTTTCCCTTTACTTTATAGCACCTGTTACTAGCTGGCATTTTATTATATGTTTATTCATTTGTTGTTAACTATATACAGTGTACTCTCGTTTGTTCATTTCTCTTGTTCTAATATTTAGAATGGAGCTTTGCACATAGTAGATGCTCAATACATATTCTTTAAATAAGGCAATTAATGAATAGATCTATTTAACTTTTAGGAAGTTCTACTGAATCCTATATTCTACAGCTCGCTTGAAAATCCTTACTGAGGTAGCTAATATTTGAGAAGGAACACACTGACCTTTCATTCTCCAATTTTATTGCCTGAATTAAGAAAAAAATCCCCAAGATAGATTTCTTTGTCTCTCTGCAAGCCTCCTAATGCCCTTAGTCTATTGCAAGAAGCTACCCTGAACCCTATGAGACTGTCCTTGCCCACATCAAGGCTATGTTGTCTTGCTCTGAACCTTGTAGGGGGCTTTGTCCTCTCTGTGACAGCTGTCACCCAGAGCAGAATGTCTTTTAAGCCTAACATATCTTTGGCCACTTCTTTTAAACTAGGAGAGACACTACCCAGGACCCTTAATTATTTCTGGAAGCAAAATGACCTGTGCCCCACTGAGGACTTAGGAGGCTGGTTGCCTCCAACCACGCTTCCCATCTTTGTAGTTCTCAGTTATGGGCTGAGAGGCAAGCCCCAGTCCCAGTGTCATCACCTCCTTCATACCTGGTTACTTGTTCTCTTGATTCCTTTGTTGACTCTTTCCACTCTGCCTTCTGGACTTGACTGTGTAGAGTGCTTTCCCTTCCTCCTGCCTGGAGAGGATCCTGACTTCCTCCTGGGGATGTCATTCCATTCAGGAACAACAATCTTTGCGGAGTCAGAAGTTTGCTTTCCTCTTGTTCTTTGTCATTACTTCCTGAAGATCCTACTCTCATTCAAGAGCTCACCTCTAAGCCTCATATTCAATGACCATTCTGCCCTCTTGCTTCTTCCCCTCTTCCATCTATAGACCACCAGTCTCTCCTCCCATTTATTGAAGACATTGGGACCTGATTCATGATCTTTCTTCCCACAGCAAATCCTACCATAATCTTAGGATATTTTAATATCCATGAAGGCATACCTAGCTTTATCATTTTTGTACTTCCTTACTTAAATTATCTTCACTCCCTGAGCCCATTTAGGAAACAGAGATGTATAAAGATGTGTGCTGCTATTTGTAGCACAGAATAATTGTAAATATCGAAACTATCCAATAGGTAAATAAAGCTAAAGCATATGATAGATTATTAGACTGTTACAAAAAATACTTGTTGCCTTCCTTGGAAAAATGGTCATGACACATGGCTAGGTAGGAAAAAATCAGGTTATGAAATAAGATGTTTATTTTTATGTGTATGCTTAGGGAAAAAACAAAGGGTCATAAGATGTTCTTGTATGTTTTTATACGTGCTTATTGTTGAGTGGTAAGGTTGTGAGTCCTATTGTTCGCGTATGTGTATGTATGTGTGTGTGTGTGTGTGTGTGTGTGTATATATATGTTTGCAGGTGCATGCATCTATGTTCTCCATTTTTTTCCCTTTGAGCATGTGCTAATAAATATATATATTTTTAAATAATAAAAATCATAACTGAGGGACAGGGGGCTCTCTTGGGTATTTCCTAAGGTACATTGCCCAGTTTCCTGTATTGGGTATGTCTCCAAGAGTTTGTCAGGGTTTATTATTATTTTTTTTTCTGGAATCTCCAGTTCAACAAAAAAGCAGCATGAAATTTTAATTAGAGGAACTGGTCAGTTGTGGTGATTTTGGCTCTAGATCCAACGCCCAGTTGCAGGGGGCTGTGTAGATGACCTGGGGAGGCTGATGAGCATCTAAGGGAAGCAATTTGTGAATGAGGATGCCATGTGTCTGCCCATCACATTGACCCAGGAAAGGAGCTTTCACCCAAGACAGCACAGAAATTTTGCAGGCTCTGACCAGAAGGAAATTTGTCAGTGTTTAGCTTGGCTGGCATCCCACAACCTACCTTCTTGTGCAGTTAGAATCCTTTCCAGTGTAATGTGTGAAAAACCCTAGGCCCCCTGCCCACGCGCTCCCAGAACTGTAACACCAACAGCTTTCAAGTGTGTGCAAATTGGGAGATGGCTGGATCCCACATCTCCTTGTGACATTTGCTGAAACAAATGCCTGTTAATAAGAGGCATGACTCCCTTGGTTTCGATGATAAAGATGTACCTGTTACTGGCAGCCCTTGAGAGGAGATCTTTGGTGAGGGCCTCAACAGTCCACATTTTAATTGGTGGTAGACAGATGTGTTGGGAAAGCTTACTTTTCCCTGCAACTGTTTCAGTAAGAATGTTGTGAAATAGCACCCCCTTTGCCCTTCTGTGCTTTATGCCCTGGACTTTAAAGGCTGACAGCATGATTGGTTAAAAAAAAAAAAAACTCCGTTGCTTCAGGATGCAGTGTTGGCTGATGTGGTAGATTAACTCATTTTAAGGTCATGAGCTTTAATTCTTACTTCAGTGATCCTCAAACCTTGTTCTGCAAAGTCCAAGAGCTTTTACCTCAAGGGATGAGCACGTTATTTCCAAGATAATGTTATTTCTATTTTATATTAGTAAAAAAATATTAAAACATACATTGTTTTTGTAGTGGGATTTATACAGCCAAAGCACTCGCATTCCCATTTATCTGTTCTTCATATGAAGCCCTGTGTGAGTGAATAGATCGGTGGTTTTTTTAAAATTTATTTACTTTATTTATTTTTGGCTGTGTTGGGTCTTCACTGCTGCGCGTGGGCTTTCTCTAGTTGTGGTGAGCGGGGGCTACTCTTCATTGCGGTGCGCGGGCTTCTCATTGCAGTGGCTTCTCTTGTTGCAGAGCACAGGCTGTAGGCGCATGGGCTTCAGTAGTTGTGGCTCGTGGGCTCGGTAGTTGTGGCTCATGAGCTCTAGAGCGCAGGCTCAGTAGCTGTGGCACACGAGCTTAGTTGCTCCGCGGCATGTGTGATCTTCCTGGACGAGGGCTCGAACCCGTGTCCCCTGCATTGGCAGGCGGATTCTCAACCACTGCGCCACCAGGGAAGCCCAGATCGGTAGTTTTATTTATTTTGTTCAACATATATGTATTGAGTACCTGTTGGTATCTAGCACCGAACAAATGAGACAAACATCAGTTCTTATGGGAGCTTAACACAGTCTAAGGGGGTGTATTAGGCCCATTTTGCAGAGGAGGAAAAGATGGCCCAGAGAGGTGAAGTGAATTCTTCGGTTTGATATCAAGTTAGCATCAGAACTAGACTATTATCCAAGTTTTCTGATCTCAGCCTATCATCTGACCCAGGTCCTATCTCCACAACAGCATGTGAATGGAACCAGCTTATTAGTATGGGGATAAATAAATCATCATCCTTTCAGCAAGATTGGACATCTACCTCCCTTGGTCACTTAGTCTAGAGGGTGAACTTGGAATGGCGCTGGTGCTTATTCTTGAATTCTAGGGATGGTCTGATGGAGTGTAATGGAAGCCATGCTAAGACCCTGGATGTGCTTCATCTTTGGATACCTCCCCTCCAGCCCCCTGCCTGAATCCTTTCTCTTTCTCCCAAAGGGACTCTGAGAAAATCCAAATGAAGAGTAAATAAAGGGAAAAGTAAGAAAGGAACATGACAGGGAGAAGCTGGAAGAAAGAATGAGACTTGAGTAGAAGGAAGAAGCCAGGTAACCTTGCTGGACTTGGACTCAGTAAATTGGCCATGGTGAAGGCCTTTGCCAGCAACATGGTGGCCTGTTCCAGCTCTTTTTCCTTTTGCTTTTCCCAGCTATGCTGACAAGCACCATGCTTAGGGTGCTTTAATAGGGATTATACTAGGAGGATTTTCTAACATCCATGCCTGGATTACCCCTTATCTGATTTCTCAGCAGTGGCCTTTGGTGGGCTCAGAGTGTTCCAGGTTCAGCTCCCAGAGCAGCCCAGTGACTGTTTAAAAGCCCTGACTTATGGGCTTCCCTGGTGGCTCAGTGATTAAGAATCTGCCTGCCAATGCAGGGGACATGGCTTTGAGCCCTGGTCCGGGAAGATCCCACATGCTGCGGAGCAACTAAGCCTGTGCGCCACAACTACTGAGCCTGCGCTCTAGAGCCCGTGAGCCACAACTACTGAGCCCACGTGCCACAACTACTGAAGCCCACGCGCCTAGAGCCCATGCTCCGCAACAAGAGAAGCCACTGCAATGAGAAGCCCGCACACCACAATGAAGAGTAGCCCCCGCTTGCTGCAACTAGAGAAAGCCCACGTGCAGCTACGAAGACCCAATGCAGCCAGAAATAAATGAATAAATGAATTAAAAAAAAAAAAAAGCCCTGAGTTAAGATCAATGTAGAAAATATGAAGAGTGTAGGAAAAAAACAAAGGAAAAAAGTCATCATGTTTGAAGACTGATAGGTAACATTTTTGTCATTCCAGTATTTTTCCATGCATATAAAGACGTATACTTATTTTCATTTTTTACAAAAATAATCTCATACCATAATATTATTTTATAGATTTTATAACCTTCTTTTGCACTAAGAATATTTACTATCTTATAAATATTTTGCCACCTCAAATTTTGCTATAAAAGATTTTTAATAGCTGCATAGATTTTCATTGTATAAATATTCAATTACCTAAGCAACCCCTATTATTTAACATTATTTAACTACTGTTATAAATAACATCTTTGTATATTTATCTTTATAGATGGCTACTTCTTAGTATTTCCAAAGGATAAGTTCATGTATTAGTTAGTTTTTGCTGTGTAACAAATAATCCCACAATTTAGTGGTGTAAAACAACAACTATTTGTTTAGCTCTGCAGGTCTGCACTTTGGGCCAGGCAGTTCTTTTGATCTGTGCTGGAATCAGTTAGGCTCGTGCATGCATTTGTAATCAGCTGGTGGATTGCTCTGGATGGTGATGGTATCATCTTCCAGCTGACCAGCCTTGTTTACATAGCAGTCACAGAGCTGCAAAGAGCAGCAGGAAGTCCCCAGTGCACAAACTTTTTTCAAGTTTGTGCTTGTGACAAGTTTGCTTCTGTCCTATAGGCCAAAGCACGTGACATGGCCAAACTCAGAGCTAGTTTCAGAGGGCATTGCCAAAGGGCATGGCTACCAGAGGCATAAAAAAATGGGACCTTTATTTCAGTCAGCCCATCACAGTTCCCAAAATTGGAATTTCTGAGTCAAAGGGTATGGCCATTTTAAAGGCTTTTGTTGCCAGATTGCTCTCCAGAGAGGCTGTAAGTAATTTATACCCTCACCTAGAGTATATGCATTTCCAAATTTTCTTGATCACTGGATATAATCATTGCTTTAATTTTCTCACAGAAAAGCACATTGTTGCTTTTGAAAAATACATGCTCATTGTAAAACACCAAAACAATGTATGACCTTTATTGTTACTGTCTCCCCAGTAGTTGATTCATTCTGGTATTATTCTTGTACTATGGTATTGGGTTAAATTTATTTACATTATATATAGAATCTTTGAGCTTATATTCATCAGTGAAATTGGTCTGTAGTTTACTTTTTTTGGTTCGCTATTACGGTCTATCTTCTCTTCTCTCTTTCTTTCTTTCTACTTAGAAAGAGTCTAAATTGTAAAGGGTTTATAATGTTCTTTAATTTTCTATAGTACCTCCAAATAAGACAACTTTTTGGGCCTAGTGCCCTTTTTTGGAATTACTTATTTGACAAATTTTATAATTTATTCCATGATCATTATTGATATGCTTTCAAATTTGTTATGTTCTCCCAGGAATGATTATTTAATTGAAGTATGGGACTGTATATGTTGTTCTGTAGTGATTTGAAAAATCCCCTTGCCACCTGCAGTTCTGTCTCTTTTCTCATTTTTACTGAGAAGTTCCTATTTTTGATTTTTGAAATTTTTCTCGATGAGCTTTGTCAGAATGTTAGTTTTATTTTTGCTTTCAAATAACCACCCTTTAAATTTATCTTCCAGTTGTTTCCTGATATTTTAATTCCTGTTTTCCTCCTCACTCTTTTCTCAGTTTTATGACTCTTTCCTAGTTTCTTGAGCTAAATGCCCTTATATAATTTTAATAATGTCTACTGATTTGTCAAAGAGTGGATAGTATGCTAGTCTCCCACTATGATAGTGATTTTTTAAAAAAATTATTTAATTATTTATTTATGGCTGCGTTGGGTCTTTGCTGCTGTGCACCAGTGTTCTCTAGTTGTGGCGAGTGCAGGCTTCTCATTGCAGTGGCTTCTCTTGTTGTGGAGCACAGGCTCTAGGCGTGCGGGCTTCAGTAGTTGTGGCACGCGGGCTCAGTAGTTGTGGCTCGCGGGCTCTAGAGCGCAGGCTCAGTAGTTGTGGCACACGGGCTTAGTTGCTCCGCAGCATGTGGGATCTTCCTGGACCAGGTCTCGAACCCATGTCCCCTGCATTGGCAGGCAGATTCTTAACCACTGCGCCACCAAGGAAGTCCCTGATAGTGATTTTTTAAAACAAATTTTGCTTTATGTATTTTGAATTTATTTCTGTGTTGTAGGAGTCAGAGCTTCATGGTTCTCTAGTCTTCACTATTAAATCCTTCTTGGCTGTTCTTAGCAAATGATGGGCCAGTTTTATATTCTCCTAAAAGCTTGCTGGTAATAATGATGCCAGTGTAACTTTTTTTTTGTATATGTAAATTAAATGATGTAGTCAATATAATGTGCTTAACATAATGCTGGGCACGTGGAATCCACATCACTGTTGGTTTTGTTATTACTGATGTACTTTTTATGAATACAAAACACCCAGCTTTGTCCTGTGTAGTATTTTCATGCTTCAAATTTTCTTTGTCTGATATTAATATTTCTACTCATGGCAGCTTTCTCATTTCTTCATTTTCATTTTGTGTCATTTTATCTTCAGCAAGTCTCTCGTGAACCGTATATATTTGAATTTTGATTTTTTTCTCCAAATTATAAATCTTTGTCTTTAAGTGGGATAGTTCAACCAATTCACACATTTGCAAGACAAGGGATTTTGCAAGTTTCTACTTCCCTCTCTCAATCTACTCTCCTGCCTTTGAAGATTTAACAGCCAGAATTTTATGAAAAAATTGGAATATATTTGATTTCACATGAATTATTATTGATATTTGCATTATTTCATATGATTCAAGAAGACTTTTTGAGATGTGACTCCTAAAATTTACTTGTTATATTATTCACCTTTTATTTTGGGGGGATCCATTTCCCTCTTAATGAGTTAATTGATTGATTCATTAATGCAATCAACAGATATTGAACACATACTATATACAAGCACTATGCTAGGTGCTGGGGAAAGAAGTGTGTCATATAGAGCTAGTCTGTGACTTCATCAAACCTCCTTAGAGGATGAGAGAGACAAAAAAGAGTAAACAGAAAAATAGACTGAAAGTTAAAAACAATTATAAAGGAAACAGATAAGGGGCTTGAGGAGAGAATAGTGAGCATGTATGGGGATACCTGTTTAGCAATGCTGGCACCTTAAGGAAGAGGTGGAATTAGCTGTGTGAATGAAGAGACGAGGGTGGGTGTTCCAGGCATAAGGACCAGCACGTGCAAAGGCCCCGAGAGATGAAATAGCCTTATTCTAATGTTGCTTCCATTAAATTCTTTTTTTTTATATTCAACAATTAGCTTTTGAATTAAAGGAATACACAGAAGCACAGTTAATTTCTCGTAGGTTATCAAATGAAGAGTTGGAGAGGGCATCCGCAAGCCAGATGGAGTGTTCATCCATCCTTCCATCCATCCATCCATCCATCCATCCATCCATCCATCCATCCATCCATCCAATAACCATTTATTGAGTGCCTACTATGTGCCAGGCTCTGTGCGAGGTGTTGACCATATAAAATATGCACCCCTCAGAGTGTAGAACCTAGTTGTATAAACAGGCTGGAGGGCCCATGAGGATAAAGCTCGGTGCTTCTGTTGGAGTGGGATGGACCAGGGGGTGGGGAGGCATGTGCGAGCTCTGCAGAGCCCTGAGCAGGAGGGGGGTGGCGGGAAAGAGCTGAGAGCAACTCCTGCCAGATGGCTTCATTCTTCCCCCGAAGGAAGTGGGGACTTCGTGCTGTGATATGATACACAAGAACAGCGTTTCCTGTGGGTTTGCAAGGGCATTTTGAATCTAAAGACTACAGCTTGTTGATGTGTGAAAGAAATTTTTTTTTTTTTCTTTTTTAGACTTTGTGAAGGGATAATCAGACTGATTTTATAAGCCTGGAAGAAGGTACTTGGGGTGAATTTAAATGCACCCATTGTATTGGATAGAGCCCTAATCGAATGCAGATATTACCTGTTGAGGGTTCTCCTGTGCACCTGCTATTGGTGCATCCATCTGTCACCTGGAAGCTCTTGTTCCTGGAACTGACCAATTTTTCTGCAACTGACCAGATCCTAATACTGGATCCTGTCTGATTTGACCCTAACCTGCATGAACCTTATTATCTTCAACTGTAAGATGAGGAGGGGACTGGATTACTTGACCTCTTAAGACCCTGCCTATCTTTATTTATTTATTTTTATTTTTATTCTTTTTTGGCCACTCTGCGGCTTATGGGATCTTAGTTCCCCAACCAGGGATCGAACCCAGGCCCTCAGCAGTGAAAGTGCAGAGTCTTAACCACTGGATGGCCAAGGAGTTCCCAACCGTGCTTATCTTTAAAGTTTAGTCATTTGTTTATTCACTTACCCTCCCTCCCTCCCTCCCTTCCTTCCTTCCTCCCTTCCTTCCTGCCTTCCTTCCTTCCTTCCTCCCTCCCTCCTTCCCTCCCTCCCTCCCTTCCTTCCTCCCTTCCTTCCTTTCTTCCTTCCTTCCTCCCTCCTTCCCTCCTTCCCTCCCTCCCTCCCTCCCTTCCTTCTTCTCTCCCTCCCTCTGTCCCTTCCTTCCTTCTATTTTTATGTCCATCCAGTATTTAATTGAGTGCCTGCTCTGTGTCAGGCACTGTGCTAGGTGCTCACCAGATTGTGAGCAAATTAGACCCAGTCCCTACCTCATGAAACTTACCATTTCATATGGGAGACAGACAAGCAAATAATTATACAGATAACATAATTACAGTTGTGGTAAGTGCTGTAAGTAAGAAGAATAGAGTGGGTGGGAATGTGTCTCAAGGTGATCGGTCTTATTTTGGGGGTCAGAGAAATCTTTCTTGACAAAGGGAAGTTTAAACAAAAACTAGATGAAGATTGGCAGAAAAGCATTCCAGGCAGAGGGCATAGCCTGTGCAAAGGCCCTGAGATAGGAAGCAGTGTGGCAACATTAACAAAATAATAATACAACTAGTTTATGAGAACCTACTGTCTGCCAGGTACTATGCAGTCCTTAACTGTGTGATCTCGATCAAGCCATTTTACCTCCTTGTGTCTTAACTTGTATATCTGTAAAGTGGGGTGGTGATGATTGTACTTACTTCGTTGGGTTGTTCTGAGGATCCAATGAAGTAATGTCTGTGAAGTTCTTAGCACCATGCCTGGGCCATAGTAAGTGCCCCAAAGACAGTAGTTGTTACTCTTCTTTTATGGAGGGGGTTGGGTGAGAGGTAGTTCTCACTGGAGCTCAGGACTTGTCCTCTGTCCTCTTGATGACCTCTTTGTCGGGGTCACTCTTGGAGTTTCTGCAGAAGTGGAAGTCTGCCACTCGGCACAGCCAAGCATGTGGAACAACTGCTTCTCCATCTGCTCCCAGGGAAGGAGGGGGCGGAGATGTTGGCCTTCAGGCATCAGGGACATCAGGGGTTGGCTGTTGGCATTTGTAACATTGGTCGGCATTGCGGAGGGCATGGAAGGTCAGGGATAGTAATTATCAAAGAACAGACAGCTTAGGGCAAACAGCACATTCCATTCCTTATCTGTTGGTGAGACCAATACATTCCCTGTTCTTTCACTGCTGGGAAGACATTTCCCCTAAATCTCTCTGCTGAGAAGCAGGGGCATTTCCCTGGTTACAAACATCAAATATCAACTTAGTGGTGTAAACAGAATGATGGATGTACCCTTCTCAGCATTCAGACAGCCCCAGTGCCAAACTGTGTGTGTGTGTGCGCGTGTGCGCACGCACATGTATGTGTAAGTAAAAATTTGGAAAAAGCCTTGTAAATTACTTTTGTTCATTTGTAATTATTTATCCATAAGAACTCTTGGTACCTCATTAAGTGTGGAGGGAGAAGGAAATAAAGAAGGCACAGTTATTGTTCCTTGGGACCCCATCACCTAACTCAGGTGATTTGTCCCCAGGGGACAGTTGGTTGTGTCTGGTTTGTCACAACTGGAGGGTTGCTGCTGGAATCTAGTAAGCAGAGGCCAGGTTATACTGCTAAACGTGCTACAATGCACAGGACAGCTTCACAACAAAGAATTGTAGAGTTCAAAATGTCAATGTGCCAGGGTTGAGAAACCCTGATCTCATCCTATGAAGTACCAATTTTGTAAAACCAACGGAGGGAGGAGGCGGGTATCAATTATCACCGTTTCTAGGGAATCGTGTGTGTGTGTGTGTGTGTGTGTGTGTGTGTGTGTGTGTGTATGCATCTGTTGATCTTAATTATATAACTTCCTTTATCTTCTTTTCCTAGGTATTTTTACTTATCTACTATCCATTAAAACAGTTTGTTTTGAGTATATAATGCAAAGTTTGAAATCCTATAGGTACAACAAAGGTATACAGGAGCAACAAATCTCCCCTCCACCCCTGTCCCCAAGCCCCCAATTCTTTTCTCTAGAAGGACAGCACTGTTGCTAGTTTTGCATGTATTAGTAAAGAGAGATTCCACATATGAATCTTTTTTATACCCTTAGCAGCGCCTTATGCACATTGTTTTCTGCTTGTTGCCTTTTTTTACTTGACAATGTATCTTAGAGATCTTAGGGCACACATAGGGCCGCCTCATTCATTTTAATAGCTGCACAGTGTTCCCTTCTACGGATGTTCCATGTCTCCTGGTCTCCTGGTGATGGGCGTTGGGCTATTTCCAGTCTTTTGCCTTAACAAACAAGGCTGTTGTGCATATCCTGGTACCCAACTGTGGACACACATGTGTTAGTACATCTCTAATCCAAAGTCTTGCAAATGGAATTGCTGGCCAAAAAGGCATGTGTGTTTTAAACTTGGCCAGAGAGTTCTGATAACAACGGGATCTGACTCTGTGTGTCCTTCTTCATGGGCCCTATTTCTGGTCCTTGACTCTCCCCTTCTCCTGTGGGTTTCTGAGCTGAAAGTGGAACCTCTACCTCTCCCCCCTTTGGAACTGATTTCTCTAATCTATAAGATGAACTTTTTTCCCTAATCAAAATGCAATGCCCAAGGATGGTTTGGAAATATAAACTGTGTCTGTCATTCTGAGCTTTTGTGATGGTTTGGGGTATAATTTTTCCAAATTGAGCACGGTTCATACAGCGCAGCAAGAGCCTCTCTCTGCAGCCAATGCTTCCTGACCGATCGCACCCACCCCCTTCCCCAGGGGACTTTCTCCTAAGGGTAAGTAGAAGGCATGGGTTCTCTTGGTTAAAAAAAATATCGTTAACTCCACGGGGGCGCCTGCTGTTTGATTGGGAGCGTCGGCATTTAGAGCCTGCTGGCTGCAATCTCGCTATGCAGACTGGAAGTTGTGGGGTGTTTTTATCTGCAGGAAACAGCTAGCAGCGGAAGGGGAGAGAGAGAAGGATAGATGAGGGAATTAGAAGAGGAGGAAGCCGTGGGAGAGAAATGTCTTCTTTTAAAGACATCTCTGCCCTTCTCTTTGGAATGTGAATTAGGAGTAAAATGAGACGTTGTGTCGCTTCTGCCAGACCTGCCCAGGAGCCAGCCTGGTTGGGTTCCCCAGGCTGCAGACTGTTGTCCGAGCTTGTGAGGGTCCCCCTGCCCCCGCCGCCCCCGGAGTCTCTCTTGCAGGAATTGGCTGGTAGCAGCACCTGCTCCGAGGTCCCACAGGTTCAAGGGGCCAAAAAGAAACCCTGCAGTGACCATTTCCCGGCATTGGAGGCCACAGAAGGACGCTGGCCTGCAAATACATTCTCTAAGCTCCTGTCGCTGGTGCAGAAAGATACCTCGGTTGCGTGTGTGTCTTGCTCATTGTATTTCCCAGCTCCTCTAGGGGTACCCGGTACACAGTAGGCGCTCAATAAATATTCATTGAAAAAGGAGAAAACCTGATGGCGAGTAGAGGTCTGAGCCTGTTGGGATTTTTACCCCTGGGGAGAGACCTGATTTTAACTCACAGCCAGTTGATAAATGGCTTTGCAGAGCAGAGGGCGGGCTGGTGTGGGGTGGGCGGGGCGGGGTGGTGGTGGTGGTGGTGGTGGTGTGTGTGTGTGTGTGTGTGTGTGTGTGTGTGTGTGTCTTATCTGTGTGGATGATGTTCTGTCCTTTCTGAAACTTGGGCTTCTCTGCTGATGAGGGAGAAGACCTGAGGAGGCAGTGAGAAAATGTTTGCCTCTGCCTTTTTTTAAAAAAGAACCTTGTTATTTTGGAATACTTTTAGATTTCAGAAAAGTTGCCAAGTTAATACAGAAGAGTGCCTGTATACACCCCTCACGCAGTTTCCTCTGATGCTAATCTTGCATAACTATGGCACATTTGCCGCTGCTATTTTGTAGTTAATCAGAAATCCTTTGAGAATTCACCAGTGACTTCGATTTGGATTTTAATAATAAGAATGACGAAATGGTAATAATAGTAGTGGCAGTAGTGGAAGTTAGCAATTAAGACAGTACTTTTTCAGTGCCAAACACTGTTCTAAGCCTTTTCCCCTGCAGTAACTCATTGTCCTGTGAGGTACAGGCACTACTATTAAGGTACCCATTTTACAGATGGGGAGGCTGAGGCAGAGCAGTTGGACAGACAGCTCACGCAGCTGTCTTCTGGCTAGGAGTAAAACTGAAGTTGTCTGGTTCCAGACTTCCAATCTCCACCATTATTTTCTGCACAATAACAATAATAGCTGTCATCTTTTGATGTGTATGTGCTCAGGAACTGGACTCGAAGTTTGACAGGTATTATTTCTAAACTCTTCCTCTCACTCAGAGGGTTGTGGTGAAGAGTGCTGATTTTGTTTTCCTGCTTAGGAGAAAGATACAGGGCCCCAAGATTTTGTGAGTAGGGGCAGGAAGAACACCTTAGCTGTGTGTGTGTGTGTGTGTGTGTGTGTGTGTGTGTGTGTGTGTGTGTCTGGGAGGGAGAGAGATCTGGGGGCGAGAGAGAGAGATTGTTGCGTGAGAGAGGTGGAGTGGGAAAGAGATGGAGGTTCTGCTGCTTTCAGTCCTGGTTTTTTCCCTGTGTATTTGGACAGGTCTGCTCTGTACATCTGGCCACTGGTATTGCCACTTCCTTCCTCTCTCATCAGCGGCAAAGATTCTCAAAGCTTGGTCAGAACACGAACAGTCAGAGTGCCTTAATTTTGGGAGTTAAAAAACACAACACTTGAATTCATCAGCAAGCACATGCTTCGGGACTGTAAGTGGCTCAGTTGTTTCTGCCTTAGATCTTGCAGATAGCTGGCAGGGGAAATCATTATAAAAGCACAGAGCGGCCCATGGGTTTAGGGTTGGGAGGAGGAGAAGGCTGAGGGGCCAAGGAGGCAGTGGAAGGGTTCTTGAGGTTGGGGATGGGGATCAACCTGAACTCATTTTCCACCCAGGGTCTTTGTGGCATGCGGGTCCCTCTGCCTAGAATACTTTTCAAATGCTGAGCCCTTGCTGTGCAGTCTTAGCTTTCAGTGTCCCCCCCAGCTCAAACGGCCCCTCCCCAGGCAGGCCTTTGTGGACATGGTGTCTACAATTCCTCCTGCACATTCGCTGAACCATAAGCTTCACGATGTCGAGGATCTGCTTGTCTTGTTTGAGGCTGCGTCTTCTAGTGCCTAGAGCAATGCTAGGTGCGTATTAGGCCCTTGTTACATGTTTGTTGACTAAATGAATGGTGGTATATTCCCAGTCCTATTTGTCCTAGAGCTCGGCACTTCTGCCACTAGCTTCTCTGTTTCCTGTGGAGGATCAGATGCCCTCCCAAACCGTAAGCCCCACGAGGGCAGGAGTGTGTCTATCTTGTTCACCACCCAGTGCCTACGACAGGCCTGGCCTGTGGTGAAGGGTGTGGGCTCTGGGGTCAGATTGTCTGGGTTCAAATCTTCTGCTTATCTGCTGTGTGATCTTCATTCGTTACTGAGCCCCTCTGTGCCTCAATTTCCACATGTGTACAAAAGGGATAATAATAGCATCTGTCACATGGGGTTGCTGAGATAATTAAATGAGTTGATATTGGTTAAAATACTTAGAAGAGTGCCTGGCATATAGTGAGTGTTTCATAAGCATCAGTTATTGTTGTTAGTGCTCAAAATATGTTTGGGACGTGAAGGTTGGGAGATCTTTACATAAAATGCACTTTCCCTCTTTGAGTGATAAAATCTCTCCTAAGAAAGAGGTAAGGACAGGTGGAGATGATCTGAGAGGGCCAAAGGATCCTTAAAGCCAGGCTGTTTAAGAAAGGTGACGTTTTATTTCTCTCTGTTCTCTTGGAAAAGGCTAGTTTCTAGCTTGCCTGGTGTTTCTTTCCCCCACTGTTCTCTACATTTGTTTTTTTGCATTGGGCCTTTTTTTTTTTTTTTTTTTTTTTAAATAGCGCAGCTCGGAATCCTGCTTGCTAACTTGCTGCCTGGGTGTGGGACAGAGCAGAGCGCTTCCATTTAGAGAAGCAGCTGGCCCTGGAATGCGGCTGTGGCGCAGGCAGACTGCTCTGAGGGCTGCCCAGGAATGCACTTTGCAGCTTATGCAAAGTTGGGCCTCACATCCATGGAACTTCTCTTTTCTTATTCAGTCGTGTCAGTTTAAAAAAAAAATAATAAAAGCTATACATACGCCTGATTATTATTCCAAACAGTGCAATACATTTCCACGTACAGGAGCATGAAGGAAATCTCCCTTCTATCCTGGATGCCTCATTCCCCCTCCCCGCACCTCCAAAGTTGGGTTGCCCAGTTAGCAGGATGCCCAGTGAAATCTGAAGTTTGGATAAACAAATAATAACTTTGTATAAGTATGTCCCCAATATTGCATAGGACACACTTTTGATTTGCCAAGTTTGACATCCCAGAGCCTCCCCTGTTATCAGTTTCCTGTGTTTCTTTCTAATAATTTTCCAAGCTTGTGCAACCCACACAGACTTTGATGGACTCACTCCTGGGGGAATCCCCAGCGTCCTGGCATGTTGTAGGTGCCTTAATAAATATTGGTTGAATGAATGACTGAATGCACTCACCCATTTTTCTTTACACAATTGGAAATATAATACCATTTCATATATTGCTTTTCCTCATGGTATTGCAATCTCATGGGATTGATAGATAGAGCTGCCTCAGTTATTTTTAAGTGTTTCATAGTATTCTCTTTGATGAATACTATGGTCCCTTGACAATGGGCACTGGCATCGTTGACAGTCTCCTGCTATTACAAACAATACAGTAACGAACATTCCTCTCTGTATTTACCTATGTGGGTTGGATACTATGCAAGGATAGATATAGCATTGGGATCACTTGGGCAAAGGGTATATGCTTCATTTATTAATTTTAAAAAAAAATTTTTATTTATTTATTTTTGGCTGCGTTGCGTCTTTGTTGCTGCGCGTGGGCTTTCTCTAGTTGCTGAGAGCGGGGGCTACTCATCCTTGCGGTGCGCGGGCTTCTCATCGTGGTGGCTTCTCTTGTTGTGGAGCACAGGCTCTAGGCACGTGGGCTTCAGTAGTTGTGGCACGTGGGCTCAGTAGTTGTGGCTCACGGGCTCTAGAACGCAGGCTCAGTAGTTGTGGCGCACAGGCTTAGTTGCTCCGCGGCATGTGGGATCTCCCCGGACCAGGGCTCGAACCCGTGTATCCTGCATTGGCAGGCAGATTCTTAACCACTGTGCCACCAGGGAAGCCCAGGGTATGTGCTTTAAAATGTGGATTGATGCTTCTGAATTTCTTTCCATAGCAGATCTGTTTGCACTTGCATCAGACAGCTTCTCCCTAGATCCTTACCAGCACAAAATAGTATCAGCTTTTTTCATTTTGCCAACCTGATCAATGGAAAACGGGTATCTCACTTTCTCCTTAATTTGCCTTTGTTTGCTTATGAGAACCTTTTTATGTTTGAAAACTCTTCGTATTTCTCTTTCTGTGAACTAATTGCCTCTTGAGTTTTGCCTGTTTTTTTCCTACTTTCTTACTGATTTTTAAGATGTTTTTATTTATTAAAGAACATGTTAGCCTTGACATATGTTTCATATATAATGTGATATAATAGTATAGTATATAAAATTGTTTTTTTAACTTTGAAAAAATTGGTTTATAATGGAATTTTTTTTACTCTGTAGATATTTAAACATTCTTAACTAGTCAGATTTATGAATCTTTTCTTTCATGTATTCTACATTTTGTGTCTTGCTTAGAAAGGCCTCCCCCTCAATGAGATTATGGAGCGGTTCTCCCACATTTTCTTTTACTACTTTAACCGTTTTTTTTTTGCATTTAAATCTTTAATCCATCTGGCATTTATTTTGGTTTTAGGAGGGAGGTGAGGATCTAGCTTTATTTTCTACCAGATGGCCAGCCAGTTGTCCCAATACCATTTATTGAATAATCCATCGCTTCCCACAGAATTGAAATGCCGCCTTTATCATATATTAAATTAGGGAGGAGGGATTTTGTACTCATTTTCTGAGAGCCTCCGGAGTCAGCTAGACAACAAGGATTTTAGACAGCAAGGACGTGGAGCCAAGGCCCGCCTGTTTCAGGTTCAGCCAGAGATACTGTGAGCAGGAACAGTGGGTTGCCTGGGTGGCGGGAGGGGAAAGTGAGTTCCCAGGGGTGGGAGGGGTTTAGTTAGAGCAAGATTTCTCAGTCTCCGCATTACCGACATTTGGGGCTGAATAAGTCTTTATTGGAGGCTGTCCTGTGTATTGCAGGATATTTAGCAGCAACCCTGACCTCTACCCACTAGATGCCAGTATTAATAACCCTTTCCCTGAGTTATGCCAATCGAAAACGTCTCCAGGCATACCAAAATGTCTTCGGGGCCCTAGATTGTCTCCAGTTGAGAACCACTGCTTTATCAGACCTGGGTTGAGCAGACTCTTGATTAGATGCACTGTCAAGCCCTTTCTTATTCTAAGATTCTGTCATCCACAATCTCAAGGGTGCCAGACATCTAGGAGCCAGGAAGGGAGATGCCTTTCTATCTCACAGACCAGAGACCCCAGTTCCCCCCAGGCCCTGCAGAGAATCTCCCAGAACTCCCTTGGGCCTGGCCTGAGCCTTTCCCCCTGCCAAGTGCACCGCCAGGCAAAGGGCCTCACCTGGGCATGCATCCAGGAGCAGTGACTCTGAAACCTGAGGTGGCAGAAGTTTTGTGATTTGAGGGTGTGTCAGTTTACTGTTTTAGGAGTAAAAGGGTCATGTGTTTGGGAGATTGGGGGTGGCAGGTGGGGAGAGAATTCCATATTGAATAGGCAGGTGTGGGAGTGAGAGGGAAGAGGAAAGAGAGGTGGGTGAAGTCCCTGGGGCCTGGGAGAAGGAAGAAGCGCAGAGGGGAACAGTGGCTCCGAAGATTAGCCAGTTAGAGGTGGGGTCTGGATTACTGCTGACAGCTGCAGAGGAGGGATGATTGTTATCGTGTGCGGTCGAGATGTAAGAGTGACCTGAAGAAGGGGGTCCCATTGGAGTTTGATGGGCCAGGCAGAGTGTGGGGAGGGCAGCTCCGGGAGATGAACAGCTTTTGCAGAGGCACCTGTGTGGAGCATGTTGAACCAACACCCATCCTCCCCAGGTGTGGCTCCAACACGGGATGCAGCTTCTGATGGGAGACAGAGAGCCAGACTCAGGATGCCTTGCTGAGGGGTTTGGGTTTTCTTTTATTTCAAAGCACCCCTCACGTACTCAATATAGAGAAAGCATAGGAGGAAGTTGTGTAACTAGAAGATGATGAAGAACAGCCCACTGTCACCCCCCTGCCCCCCCAGGGACTACCCACATTCCTCCTGCATGTCATTAGGGTGCTGTCACCTCACACCACTAGAATATATGTCCCCAGAGGACAGGAGTTTGTTTTGTTTTGTACACAGTGCCTAGAACAGTGCCTGGCATAGAGCTGACTCTTAATACCTATTTGGGGGATGAACAAATCCAGACTGCAAACCTGATGTCGCTTATCCTTTTTACTTCATGGTTCATGATCCACTTTCCGTGTCCGTAGATACCTTTCCATGACACAAGTTTTTCATGGTGCAGACTCTTTTTTTTTTTTTTAATTTAATTTATTTATTTACTTATTTATTTTTGGCTGCGTTGGGTCTTTGTTGCTGTGCACGGGCTTTCTCTAGTTGTGGTGGGCGGGGGCTACTCTTTTGTTGCGGTGTGCGGGCTTCTCATTGCGGTGGCTTCTCTTGTTGCGGAGCACAGGCTCTAGGCGCGCTGTCTTCAGTAGCTGTGGCACGCGGGCTCAGTAGTTGTGGCGCACGGGCTTAGTTGCTCCACAGCATGTGGGATCTTCCTGGACCAGGGCTCGAACCCGTGTCCCCTGCGTTGGCAGGTGGATTCCACTGCACCACCAGGGAAGCCCCCATGGTGCAGACTCTTGTGCTGTGCCGATGGCCCTATTTTGCTTGACCAAGTCCTCCTGCTCTTTGAGTTTTTTTCCACGTTTCTCTATCACAAATGCCTTAGTCCGTTCAGGCTCCTGTAACAGAATACCACAGACTGGGTGGTTAAACGACAACAATTTGTTTCTCATAGTTCTGGAGGCTGGAAGTCTGAGATCAGGGTGCCAGCGTGGTGAGGGCTCTCTTGCTGGGTTGCGGACGGCCGTCTTCTCATCACATTCTCACTTGATGAGAGCAGAGAGAGAGGAGGCAACCTCTCTGGGGTCTCTTCTTATAAGGGTACTAATCCCATTCATGGGATCATGTTAAGCCAGAATGAAACTAACATTGTTTTGTTTTCTTTGTGTTTATGTTTATGGTTGGCTTCTAGTTATGTTAAGAGATGCTGGTTTTTCATTCTGTTTCCTTTAAAAAATTATTATTATTAAAATTATTAAATTTTATTAAAATTTATAAATATTCACGTAACATAAAATTCCCCATTTTAACCATGTAAAAATGTAAAATTCTGTCATTTTTATATTTACAATGTTGTGCAGTCATCACCACTATCTAAATTCCAGAACATTTTCATCAGCCCCATAGGAAACCCGGACACATTAGCAGTCACTCCCCGTTTCTTCCTCCCTATTTCTCCCTCCCCCAGCTACTGGAAACCAATAATCTACTTTTAGTCTCTAGATTTGTCTATTCTGGACATTTCATATCAATGGACTCATGCAATATGCGGTCCTTTGTGACTGGTTTCTTTCACTTAGCTTAATGTTTTCAAGGTTCATCCATGCTATAGATGTATCAGTATTCCTTTTTATGGCTGAAAAAATATTCCATCAAAATATATCACATCTTGTTTATCCCGTCATCAACTGATGACATTTGGGTTATTTCCACCTTTTGGCTATGATGACTAATGCTGCTATGAACATTCACATATAATTTTTGTGTGAACATGTTTTCAACTCTCTCGGGTATTTACCTAGGAGTGGAATTGCTGGGCCATATGAGTTATGTTCTATGTTTAACTTTTCCAGACGATTTCCATTTTAAAAATGCTTTAAAGAGTAAGTCAATTTAAAGAAAAATATGAATCGTATTGCAAACGGTTTGTGGATATGGCAGATATCAGGACGGTGGGGTATAGTGATGGGAGAGTAACCTGGACGTGACCCCCTGCTTGCACTGTTTCCCACATGTCTCTCCAGCCTTATGTCCCTCCACTCCCTGGAGCCTCAGTGCAGCCAAAGTAGATTTCTCGTTGTCCCTAAGAAGCGCTCCTTCCTCAAAGATGCTGCCTTTTACCCTGACCTGGGATGTGATCCATCCCTTTGCATCCTCCAGAGAACTAGACTTCTCAGAACTCACCTTTTGCTTAGAATCTACAGTTTAACCCTTAATTGCATGTTTCCTCTTATTTCTTACTAATGGCTTTGTTGGTGAACCTTTTCCCTCCACTATAAGCTCCACTATAAGGTCTGTATTTGAGTGGTCCGTTGTTCCCCTCACAGTGCAGCCTTGCTTGATAGGTGCTTAATAGATACTTGGTGACTTGACCTTCCTCGGAGCCTCCCTTCAGCCTGGAACCAGCCCCAGGGTTGGCTCTCGCTCTGTTTGTGTTACTTTTAGCCTGCGGTTTTTCCTTCGGTTAACTTATTTCCAGCTGTTTGGGTGCATCGGCCAGAGGTCCCAGGAGAGAGAGAGGTGGGTGTGTTAGTTAACCTTTTTTGGTTGTAAGAAACAGAAACCAACTCGAGTCAGCTACAGCTAGAAGGGAAATCTAGCGTAAGAATGCAGGGACATTGCTTGCGTCCAAGAGAAAGGTCAGCCTGGTTGAAGGGAGGGAAGAGGATTGGGAACTGGAAGACTGTTGGGGCCTCCATCTCTCATCTCCACTTCTCTTCGTTTGTTTTCACCATTCTCGCCTCCTTGCTTTCCTTGTCTTTTACTCTACATGTTAGATGGAAGATGACGTCCCATAGCTGCCTGGTGTCCCTCCCCTTGAATCTCAGCCTCCATTCTAAAGTCTCCAAAAGAATCTGATTATCCCAGCTTAGATCTGGTGGCTGGTGAACTGGGGTGACAGGCGGGGTCATATAACAGCAGTACTGTGGGGCAGAGAGGCAGTCAAGGTGGGGTGCCTGGAGCTGAGCCCTCGGCGATGTTCATTATTGGGCGAAGGAGCAGCTCTGGAGCTGTGAGCCTCAGCTTCTCCTTCCCAAGGCTTTAGGGGAGTCATTTGGGAGTGTGGGAGAAGAGAGGGATGTGACAAAAACAGTTAACGTCAGACTTGCTAACCTCGAAAGCTCTAGATAGAGATGTCTTAGGGGAGGGAGAGGCAAGCATGAAGCTGCTGGTTGGCTCCCACTTCTGGGGCACGAAGCTCTTCTCATTTTTCTGGCTCCGTGGGGGAAGGTTTGGAGCAACTCAGAATTCCCGCTCAGGTGATTTTTGGCTTTGCGCACCGGGAATGAGAAGGAATCTTTGTTCCCTGCATCTGGGGACTATTGCCACTCTTCTGGGTTTCCTTAGCTTAAGTTGTGCCCCTGTTGTGCCACCCTCCTGGGCACAGAGGTTGGCCCTCTCCATTCCTGTTGAGGGGCTGAGAATGCTCCCCAGTACCTGGAAATATACCCAAGCCTTTAAGCTTTAGTTACTTAATCTATACAATGGGGCAAATACAGCCCACCAGTCGCAGTTGTGGATTTGATAACTGTGGTTCCTACTCTCATTAGCTACTCAGAAGATCCTTGGCACAGGGTCATGGCTCATCATTTTAAAGCTTTGGTTTGAATTGGATGCTTGGCGAGATTTGGAAGAAGCAGAATGGTGTTGTGACCAAGATTATGAGCTCGGGAGTGAGATATGCTTCCAAGTCTGGACACAGCCATATAGCTGGGTATCCTTGGGCAGATTATTTAACTTCTCTATGCTTCGTTTTTTTAACCTATAAATGGGGATGGTACTAGTACCCACCTCACAGAGTGGGCACTTTTGGGGAGGTTTAAATGAGTTAAGACACGTACAGACCTTTGAAGAGTAAGCCTCAACACATGTTGGCCACAACTCTTCTGCCTGGCTGGTTTCACTCATTCAGGTGATGCCTGGCCACTAGGGGAAGGGGAAGTAACCTGCCTGTGATGCCGTCTTCGTGGTCCGGTCCAGCTGTGCAGTGGACCGTGCTAGGGATGTCCACCAGGCCTACATTTTCCTCAAGAACCATTTAACAGGAAAGGTTCGGGCCAGGCAAGCCAGATGTTTGGGGTCCTGGAGGTTTCCTTTTTCTCAATCTTTGTTTACCTTTAACAAAACTGAGGAGAGCCATGAAGCCCCTCTGGGTGGCCCTGCCCTGGCTGTTTTCAGCTTGTTTGCATTGCCTTAGGAAACAGCAGGTGCACTTCGCAGCCTCTTTCCCCACCTCTGGCCTGTTAGCCCCGATCTCTGGGGACTCCTTAGACTAATGCAGTTTTAATGAATACACATTACTGTTTACATGGCTGAAATAAGAGCCTGGCTGCTTATTTGATGCTGAGGTTTATGGCTCTGCCTTGAAAAATCCTGCCTTCCTCCCTCGGCTTCTGGCCAAGGGGCTGTTTCCTGGCGGCCTTCTGTCACTCCTCCAAATAAGGTATTCCCTGCGAGGTCCTGTGGTGTAGGAACCCCTGCCTTGCCTAGGAAGGAGTGGCATGTGTGTGTAGGACAAAAGCTTAAAGGTGGATTCTTCATTTTAAAAAATTTAAAAATATTAAAAAAAATTCTCAATTAGAAAATGAAGATGTACCAAGAGGAGAAAGTAAAAATCACCCGTAATTCCACTACTCAGGAAAAAACCGACTATTAACATTTTGGTTTATATTTTTGCAGATTTTAATCAACATTTATATGCATTTTAAATTAAAGTTAGAAACCAAAATTAAAACACATTATTCTGAAATCTGCTTTTCATCCCCCTCAATTAACGTAATATAACATCTTTACAAGGCAAGAAATACAGCTCAGTGGCATCTTTTATCAGGCATCATTGTCTCCTATTATATGGCTGATCACTTTTCGAGAAAGTTTAAATTAAATTAAATTTCAAATAGTGATATACACTCACAGGTTCAAAATTAAAAATGTGCAATAGGGTTTACCTTGAAAAGTCTCTCCTACCCTTTGTTCTTGGCCACTCAATTTATCTCCCTGTAGCAACCAATATTGCCAATCTCTTGTGTATACTTCTGGAAGTAGCCCATAATATACATGCAAATCATATATATTTATTTTCTGTCCCCAAAACACACACATTCAAATGTTAGCTTACCTTGCTTTTTAAACTTTATATATCTTGGAGTTTGTTCCATATTGGTACATAAAGAATGTCCTTATTCTATTTTATGACTGCGTCATGGTCCATGGTATGGATATCCCTGGAGTGTTTTTAAAATTGGTGTGTATTGACTCGGAGAAACCTTTCCTGTGGTTTTGTCCAAGTTCGTTGTCCATATGGCCTGGCCAGGGGCAGCTAAAGGAAGGATGCCCATTCAGAGATTAGGAGGGACTGCAGGTCCAGATTATGAATGGGATTGGCCTGGACAGATCTGAGTGACAAAGGCAAAGAACAGAGCTGGTGAGCCGCATGCCAGGTGGCGGTCACTGGCAAAAGGCCATTTGTGACCTATCTGCCATTCTCCAGATGGACCACACTTAAAACAGAGGCACTGACCTTCATTTATGCTTGGTTGAGAAAATGTTTCAGCAGAGGCCCAGAGAGAGGATCAGATGTTTCTTACACTTTCTGGCAAGAGGTTGAGGAGTGTCAGAGGGTAAGTGATCTCATAAAGCTGATTCAAAATGAGAAAGAATTTTGTGTCTGCTTTAGAAACATCCACTTGCCTCCAGATTGAAGGCATGTGATGTACTAATCAAAGCATTTCACATTTGACATCTTTGACTTTCCTGGTGGTCTTACGTTGCTAGCCCAGAATGTTTTGAATAGATCGAGGAAACACTTCAAGTTAGTATGATCAGAGGAAAATATGGGGGTCTTACTGAATGAGGTTTGTTAGCAAGGACAGTGAAAACCTCCTAGAGATGGTGGGGGTCATTCTGTATAAGTAAATGAATCTTATGACTCTCTAAACAGGAGGGGTGATTTGACTTGGGAATGGGGCATTTCCCACACTTGGAGGGATGGGAGGGAGCCCACAAGGATGTAAAGGAAACTGGGATGGTGGTGATGGAGAAGCTGAGAGGGTTTCTATGGGAAAACCCAGGGAGTAATGATCTGTCATTGATGAATTAAGCTAAATCCACCAGGAGAGACTTGCTCTATTACTTTCTCCCTGAATTTCAGTCTATTCCACATGACCAAGTTTTCATTATTGAGTGAAAAAGGAATCAAGTCGAGAATAAAGACTCATTCTTTATTATGTTACCTATTTTGTGAGGGATGGAGTGAAACAAATATCCAACCAAACTTAACCATCAAACAATTAAAATTTACATTCTTAAATAGCATAAATATTTAATATTTGGATTAAATAGGACTCAAAACTATAATTGCAGAGCGGCTATAAATGAAGAAAAATAGAGTGCTATATGAAAAAACTTAGGAGATTAGCCAATACTGTGCTTAGAGAGAAGTTTATAGCCTTAACACTTTTATGATTAAAGATCTGCGTGATGCTGTGGTTTGAACATAATTTGGCTACTCACTTATTCTAATGCACCTGTCATGGCTTGAAAATGTTTCTGGTATACCTCTTTAGGAATTTCATGTAGACCCAGTTTTCTTTATTAAACTTTCTAAGGTGAATATTTTGAATGTGAAACATTCACTTTGTTGTTTAAATTTACATGTGTTTAGAGAGTCATGTAACTATATTATCCATCAAATATATTTCTAAGCCTCACTTACTAGTTTTTCTTATTACACAAAAGCAACATATCACCATTGCAGTAATAAGAATATAGGATTGGGCTTCCCTGGTGGCGCAGTGGTTAAGAATCCGCCTGCCAATGCAGGGGACACGGGTTTGAGCCCTGGGCCGGGATGATCCCACATGCTGCAGAGCAACTAAGCCCGTGAGCCACAACTGCTGAGCCCGCGAGCCACAACTACTGAAGCCCACAAGCCTAGAGCCCATACTCCACAATGAAAGAAGCCACCGCAATGAGAAGCACGCGCACCACAACGAAGAGTAGCTCCCGCTCACCACAACTAGAGAAAGCCCGCGCGCAGCAATGAAGACCCAATGCAGACAAAAATAAATAAATAAATAAATAAAATTAAAAAAAAAAAAAAAAGGATCAAGCAAAAAGAAAAAAAAGGCAGGTAAGAATGTAGATAACCAGAACTTGTGTAGCAGCTGGATGATGTCTTTAAGGACTCAAGTTTCTTTGTTCTTCCTGCTCCACCAGCCTTAGCAGGTAGTTTTCTTTCACATGGTCACAGAATGGCTGCAGAACCTCCCAGCATTCAGTCTACATTCTAGGCATGCAGAATATGGAATGGCCAAAAGTCTTCTCCTTGCAAGGCTTTGTCTTTTTGACTTCAGAAGGGATAATGATACTCTTCCCAGGGAATCCATGTATATCTTTATTGGCCAAGACTGAAGGGGAAGCTGTAAGTTAGAATATTTTTATTTGGGAACATTGAGCAATGTCAGGGTTCTGTTAGTGAGAGGGAAGGGGAGATGGGCATGGGGTGTGCACCTAGCAGATCTGCCACAGGAGGACTCTGCGCCCGCCCGTAGTCTTCATTAATGTGACAAATTTGTTTCCTTCATAGCATTTTCTATACATTGTGGTTTTATAATTATTAATTTTTACCAGAAAAAAATTACTGATTTTTGTCTGTTTTCTTCATTGGACCAAGATCATTTCTGATTTGTAATTGGAGATAACATTTTGAGTGAATGAATGCACAAAGGGGCAAAGGGGCTTTTCTGTTTCCGGTTCTATGCAGAATTGGTCTACGTTGGTCCAATATTGACCGTTGAGATGGGTTTTGCAAGAGTTTGGGCATTTCTGTTTTCACAATTTTCAGTCTCTGATTAAAGGAGAAGGGAAAGTTTAGATCTCTAGAAATCTCTTTGTCAGCTTAGATACCCGGAAGTGGCAGGGGAAAGAGGGAGCGGAGATGGAGGGGTACGGACTTACCTTCGTGCTTTCCTTCATCAGTCGTCTCCCTTAAGCCATCCCTCCTTCTCTGCCTCTGCAGCTCAAAGCCACTGGAGCACGCAGCCCCTCTCCTGCCACCATGATGTTTCTTGGCTGTGCCTCTGTTCCACTCAGCATCTCTCCTCCACCACGTGTGCCGTGTGTAGGGAGCTGCAGGGACTCCCGCGAGATTTCTGAGCCTCATAGTCTTTGGTACTTGGGATGGAGGCTCATTGGGAACAGCAATTTGCTCCCAACAACTTGTCTCCAACGCCCCCCCCAACATAAACCCAAACCCCTCTACTCCACAGAGCATTGATGCAGCACTCCCGAGGTCCTTTCCGGGTTGTACCATTTTATCATAAAGAGAGAATACTTATTGATTTCCATGATTTTTAAAACTTGTAGTAAAATACCCACAACATAAACTTGACCTTCTTAACCATTTCTAAGTGTAGAGGACTCTTTTCATCCTGCAAAACTGAAACTATATGCATTAAACAACAACTGTTTATTCCTCTCTCCCCCCAGCCCCTGGCAACCACTAGTCTACTTTCTGTCTCTATGATTTTGTTTACTCCAGGTTCCTTATGTAAGGATTTGTATTTTGTGGCTGGCTTATTTTACTTAGCACCATGTCTTCAAGGTTCATCCATGTTCTTTCTATTGTATATGTATACCACGATTTGTTTAGCTATTCATTCATTGCTAGACACTTGGATTGCTTCTGAAACCTTTTGGCTATTGTGAATAATGTTGTTATGAACATGGATGGACAGATACCTCTTCAAGCTGTGCTTTTATTCTTTTGGCTATATACCCAGAAATGGAATTGCTGTATCATATGGTAATTCTATTTTCAATTTTTTTAAAGGAATCCCCATACTGTTTTCCATAGTGGCTGCACTGTTTTGCATTCCCATCAACAGTCTATAAGGGTTTCAATTTCTCCACATCCTCACCAACACTTGTTATTTTCTGTTTGTTTGTTTGTTTGTTTTTTAAATAAATTTATTTATTTATTTATGTATTTATTTTTGGCTGCGTTGGGTCTTCGTTGCTGCCCACGCGCTTTCTCTAGTTGCGGCGAGTGGGGACTACTCTTTGTTGCGGTGCGCGGGCTTCTCATTGCAGTGGCTTCTCTTGCTGCGGAGCACAGGCTCTAGGTGCGCAGGCTTCAGTAGTTGTGGCATGCGGGCTCAGTAGTTGTGGCTCGTGGGCTCTAGAGCGCAGGCTCAGTAGTTGTGGCACACAGGCTTAGTTGCTCCGCAGCATGTGTGATCTTTCTGGACCAGGGCTCGAACCCATGTCCCCTGCATTGGCAGGTGGATTCTTAACTACTGCACCACCAGGGAAGTCCCCGTTTGTTTTTTTGGCTGTGCCGTGTGGCATGTGGGACCTTAGTTCCCTGACCAGGGATCGAACCCATGCCCTCTGCAGAGTCTTAACCACTGGACCGCCAGGGAAGTCCCTTTTTTTTTTTTTTTTTGATAGTATCCATTTTAATGGATGTGAGGTGGTATCTCATTGTGGTTTTGATTTGCATTTCCCTACTGATGAGTGATGTTGAACATCTTATCATCTTTGGCAAAATGTCTGTTCAAGTCGATTTCCATTACTTTGCATTATCACGTCTGTATTGTTTCAGGCAAGTCAACTAGAGTAAACTCTGGCATTTAGACCAATTTTGCGGTTTTCTGCAAATAAATTCTGCCCCCAAATAACCTCCAACTTTCTGGAAGCAGTCAGCATGAGCACAGTTCTGAAGATAACTTTTTTAAAAAAGGAAATTCATAAAAGTATCATGCATCTTCCTTTTTTGACACTAATGGAACAATTTAATGTAATTTCAGAGGGAAGCGGAGCTGCTGGAAAGGCTTGTGTGATGAGGGAAGGTTACCCAGCTCCGCTGTCAGGTGACGTGTGGGAGCAGAGAGTAGTGTTCTCTGCAGTCTCTAAGGGAGAGGAGTGGGTGAGACAGCCCATTGCAGGCCCCCCAGGGCTTGGAGCAGAGTCTGGGGAAGGGGGATGGAAGAGGGGAAAGGCAATCCTTCAAGAGTCCTGCAGAGTTTGGTGGAAGTGTTGTTTCATCCTACAGATTCTACTGCCTTCTAAGTACAGGGTAATGGAAGCAGTGTGCCCTGGTGGTATGGTGGTTAAGAAAACTGCTCTTGGACTTTGAGTCTTTCTAGGCCTCAGTTTCCTCATCTTTCAAATGGGGACATTAATAGGACCCACCTCATAGGAGTTGTGATACGGTTTAAACAGGAAAAGGTGGGTAAAATGCTGGCACCTAGTGAGTGATTAAGTAAGTTATTATGAAGGTGCTAGAGACTTAAATCTTTGCCCTTGGAAATCCGCTGGTCTCATGAAGGGACGGACAGCCTCGTTCCTACAAAAGTGTAACACAAAGTGGGAAGAAATAAGGGCTAAGACTTGATACGCTCTCAGGTTACAAGAATGCTGGGGAATGAACCTTTACTTCTGAATCATAATTCTTGGAGGGCAGTCATTAAGGCGGGCTTCACAAGAAGAAGGCATTTGAGTTGACTCTTGCAGGCTCAGTTGAGTTCTAATCCGCAAAGCTTAGGGAAAGGGCAGTGCAGGCAGGGCAAAGGCTTGCGGCCATGATAGTTCATGGTTAATTACCAACTGAGATGTTTAGTGTTACAGTACATGGAACACTAATGTAAGATCATGAAAACATTGATACTCAACGTTCAAAAAAGATGTTGGCCGATTAAAATAACATGTTCATATTTATCTGTGGACACATATGTAAATGTAAAAGGATTGAAATCAAATCCTACAAGATCCAGGCAGGAAGCATAAATGAGTGAAGTGGGTTGGGTGTAAAACAATGATGGTGGTCGGGCTTGTGTTGAGCTGGAGAGTGGGCGCCTTATTAAAAGGGGTACCAGTTGACTATCTTAATTCAGAAGGAAATTCGTTGCTTTATGTAATTGAAAAATCTAAAGGTATCTGCTCAGGTATAGTTTGATCCAGGGGCTCATTATGTTATCGGGACATGGTTTCTCTCATTTCATCTCTACTTCTTCTTTATTGGCTCCACTCTCAAAGAGAAGAGCCTCCCGTCACTATCGCAGGATGGCAGTGGAAGCTCTCCTCACATTTCCTCTAGGTTCAAGTTCACGTGTGGAAGAGTAGCTTCATCTCTCTTGTATCTCACTGCTTCTGAATTGGCTACCAGGGCCAATGAGAAAGTAATGCTCTGATTAGCCAGCCTTGTGCACGCTTGGAATTCAGAGTAGAATTAACACTATTTGAATTATGTGGCCCAGGAGTGGGGAAGGGACAGTTCTTTAGAAGGGTATGTGGTATTGTTATTAAAAGAAGGTTAAGTAAGTACTCACTGTACCATCTAATGCTTCACAGCACATCGTGGTGACCATCCAGTCTTGAGTTAGTAACATACTGCTCTCAAAGTGGTATGTTTGGACAGCTCTAGTCATCATAGAGTCTCTCCTAATACTGAGCTGATGTTGGCATCACTCTAGTTCCTGGCATTCTTTGTAGTCCCAACCACGATCAACATGGTTTGGGTAGGGTGGGAGGGGAGAGGTTTCTTATTCTGCTCACAAAAGGGACCTGGCCAACAGACACTCTAACTTGCAGAATACTTCCATAATCACTGAGGAAGGAAAGGGGACCTTCACAAGTCTTGTAGTTCTTGAAGCTCTCCCTGGCAGTACCCATCACTGCCAAACACATATCATTGGCCAAAGTGAGTCACATGGCCATACCTAACCTCAAAGCAGGTGGGTGGGTTCCATACTGCTCTATGCTTGGAAGGAGGGAGAATCAGAATCTTTGACTTAGTGTCCACTATCCAACTGACCTTCTATATTTCTGTGTTCCTCCTGCTAACCCATTTCTGTTTCTTCTAGGGACATGTATAAATAATTTTTCAAGACCCAACACAAGACTCTAATAGTCATCTTTGTTTCATTACTTCCTAATAGACTGTGATATCTCTAGATCCTGATTTTAAAATTCAAAGCCTCCCTAGGCCCACCTAGTTGCACGTCATCTGCACACTTAGAGAGTAGACCCCATATAGCTTCATTCCCGATCTGGGTAAAACTATCAATATTTAACAGGCTATTGAGGTTGCCTATTTCCTTGGACCTTTTTGCAGTCTATTAGACAAAGCCTTCTAGGTCAGCATCTGACTGTGAGTACATTTTGGATACAGTTATTTAACCACTTTCTAATTTACCTCAAATCCTAAGCACTCAATGGAGGAAGAAGGGAACACAGCTTCTAGAAGGATGCTGAGAGGAGGGAAAGGGGAATGAGATAGAAAGTGCCCCAAATAGGAAAACACTGACATTATCCCTTTGGGGGCTATTTCTCCTTATAAAATCTCTGCCTGGGGTGCCTTCCATTGGGATCCCTGTCCTTTGCTCTGGGAATATCTCAGTGCATTACTACCCAGGAGGAGGCGTCCCTTTCGCTTTTCATTCTGCAGGACATGCCCCTGGGGTACTCTCAGGCCTGGCTGGTCATTGGGTATCTGTGGCCATGGGTGCTCATTCCGTCCTAGTCACTCCTTGACTCTCCCCCATTAACCATGACGTGTGTGTTCTTAAGGTTGGAAAGAGAGCTCGTATTCCCACAGTTTCTAGCAGAGTACTGGGGACTCTGTTCTCGACACTGTCCTGTCAGCTCTGCGATGCTAAACCCTAGCAACCCTGCCTGAGATGGTCCTGTCTTTTTCCAAACAAGAAGACGTCTTAAAAACTTGAATAAAGGATCTCAGTCTACCAGGCAGCTCCCAGGCTTCAAAATATTGCCCTGCAAGATTATTTTACTCAAGAGTTTTCTCAAAAGCCTTGATGTGCACATTACCTGATTTATTTATCCATTGAGGTATTAATTGAATACCTGCTGTGTCAGGTGGTGGGGGGGGATGTCCAACAGTGATCACAGTTGGCAAGTCCCTGCCATGACAGAAGCATTGTCTAGTAGAGAATACAGACTCATAAACAGGCAGGCGCCCATACAGGGCCTCGGTGCTATGGTTGCTGTTAAGTGCGGGATCCTGAGGCGTGCGGAGTTGGGGCACCTAACTGAAGGCATCAGGGAGGCTTCCAGGGCCAAATGATCTCGAAGTCTAGCTTTCAGGATGATAGATTTAATTCAGTGATGGAGGGCGTGGAAAGAAGGAGAAGGGGGTTCTAGGCAGAGGGAATAGCGTATGCAAGGGCACAGGAGGATTCAGTTTAGCTTGGCTGGCACAGAGCATCTGTCCTTGTATATTTATAAGGTGGGGATGTGGTTAGGGAAAAGGAAGGCAGGAACCTGATTATAAGTGGCTCATATGTCCAACAGAAGAGTATAGATTTTATTCTGAGGGTACAGATGTCTTTTTTTTTAAAATAAAGTATTACATGATTAGAGTTGCCTTTTAGATACCACTCTGGCTGCAGTTGAAAGGTGAGTTTCCAGGTGGCAAGGCTGGAGGAGGGGACTTGGTGGGAGGAGGCAGGTGTAGTGATCTAGGCTGGACTTGAGGATGCCTGGATTGCAGTGAGGAAGGAGAGGTGGATGGAGGCTTGGAGGGATATTTAGGGAGTGTTGTTGAGAGACCTTGGTGATTGACTGGGAGTGGGAGGAGTCAGGGGCGGCTCCCAGGCTTCCGGCTTGGGTGTGGGGTGTGTTGGTGGTGCAGTTCACAGAGATGGGGACCACGGGAAGAGGAACATGTTTTGAAGGAGCTTGGAGTTTCCCTTGTAGATGCCTAGTTGATGTCCAAGTGGCACAGATCAGTTGGCATGTGATCTTTAGACCTGGGGCTTTGGGCCTCGATCTGGGCTCAAGACAGAGATTTGGGACCCAGTTGCCTACCAATGGTAATTGCAGTCACGGAGTGTGATGAGCTTTCCCCAAGAGCTCATGTCGACTCTGAGACATGAGAAGGTGAGAGGAGAAGTGGGCCCCAGGCGGGGGACACTGGCTTTGGAAATACTGTTGAAATGAAAGCACTTACAGAATTATTTCAGCAGATATTTATTGAGCAAGAGCTTGTGCAAGGCACAGAGGCACGTATGTTGTAGGGGGGCCTCTGATGGATGGAGCTCGGCATCGTGAAAGGAAGTGATTGCTATTAGGGGCAGAGAGCTTTCTATAGATGCCCATAGTGTGAAAGAGACGGTGATAAGGACTGGGAGCAAGGTAGAAGAAGAGGGCAGTGACCAATATAGGCTGGAAAACACACTTCTGTAGGGGGACTGGAGGGCTTCCTGGAGAAGGTGACTTTCTTTTTAACCTGGAAAAATAACCTCGATACATGATTTTAATTTCGTACTCTGGCCTGGCATTGGATATGAATAATAGAGTAGTTGCTCTTTTCTCATAAGCAAAAAGTAAGAAGTTGCCTTTTGTATTAAACTTTTGTTTAAGGAGATCTTTTGTCAGGTAGAGCTGGAGTTTCGGAATGGAGAACTAGGGAGGACAGGTGAGTGAGCGGGCGCTGCATGAAAGAGAGAAAGCGTGAGGGATGTTTTCAGGATACTTGAGTCCCTCCTCATGGCAGGAATCCAGGTGGCTGAAAAGCATTTTGGGAAATCATAATAGAAAATCGTAGGAAGGTTTGCTGCAGAGTTTGGGGTCCATCATGGAGGCAGAGGGGAGCTACTGAGTAATTAGAAGCCAGAGGCCGATGTGGCCTCCAGAGCACACTGGCTAAAAGTGTGAACTTTGAATCAGACAGAACTGGGGTTGAATTTAAACTCTTTTGCTTCCTAGCTGTGTGGTCTTGGGCAGTGTATTTACCTCTCTGAGACTCGGTTTTCTCATCTGTCAAACAGGAGTGAAATACCTCAGAGGAGGTTGTGAAGAATGAAGTAAAATAATGTATAGAAAGCACTCGGCAGTGTCTGGAATACAGCAGTCCCTCAATACATGTTACCGTAATAACACTTTATACATGATCATACCCACAAAAGCACGGAGGCTGTCCTCTTAACTTATATACTTTGGTAGCCTCAGGGCCTAGGATTGTGTCTGGCATATAATAGATGCTCAACAAGTATTTCTTGGATAAAAGATCAATTACACCAGTTTTGTTTTGGAAGGGATCTTATTTTATGTGGAAAAATACTTTGATACTTTGATAAAGCCTTTGGGAGAAGGTGAAATTCCCTTTCTTCTGGTGCCTGGGTTTCAGAGAGGAGAGGTTGACCTTTCTGCAGAATAGACGGGGAAGGTTTTGGGGGTTCCTGAGCCCATCGGGGAGGGAGACAGTGAGGAGGGGGACTGGTGAGGGGGTAGGAGACCGTGTCTTGTGAAATGTGACTCCCCACATGCAACCCCCTAAAAACCTCCTGTAATGTTTTGCATCTGTAATGCTTCTATCTGCCATCTGCTGTGGTTGATATGGGATTTGTAGAGATTCGTGTGACTATCAGACCTCCTAGTGACTCTGCTTCCGCGGGAAGGCAGCTGTCTCCCAGCCAGCTAGTGTCTTCTGGATGTGGGAAGCTTGCATCTGGGGGAGGAGAACAGCTTGAGGAGAGATGGCAGGAAGTGTGTGGGAAGGGATAACGATGGGCCCGCTAGGCAGCCTCACTTTGTGTGTGGATGGGCAGGTGCTCAAGGTGGATGCTTTTTTTCCCACCTGAGTTTATGGAGTTGCTCTTTTGAAGAGCATTTAAATGACTTGTCTGCAGATTCTAGGAAAGAAGTTAAATGTGGTTTTCAGAGTCCGTCTTTCTAGATTTCTTCCTTCTAACTTATTGTGGTTGTTATGTCTCCAGACAAAGAGCATTTAGTACTTTTTATGGGCTTCATAGGGTTGTTATGAATTAATACATGCAAAGCTCTTAGTGCAGGACCCGAAACATAGACGGCATTTAATATTATTATTGTTATTAATATTATTATTGTTATTAATTGCATGCATTAAGCCCTGCGTCCACTTAATGCATGCAACAACATTGTGTGGTCGGTTCTATTATGGTGTCAATGTTAGAGAAACACCTTGACAATATTGTGGTCGTACCTTGTGACTGAACAGATGCGTGGTCATGTTTGAAGGAATCTGAAGCTCCCGGAGGTTGATGACTTGCTCAGGATCACTCACGAAGCAAGTGGCAGAGCTGATTGCCATGGTAACCATTTCCAAGGATCAGTGCGCCAGGATGGACTTGAGGATTCCCAGTCTGGCATTGACTGGTCCCCTAGAACACTGGGAGTGTCTGGTCAGAGAAGTAAAGGAAGCCAGTAATTCCTGAACATTGACCGCCATGGCTAGGGGTCGGTGAAGACGCCTTCAAAGACCTTTCTGTCCACTCTCACCTCACTGTCCAAGCGTTTTATCTTTCATTCCTCTGATACTCCCCACAGCCCCAGGAATTAACCAAGGGAGAGTTTTCTTTATCAGCTATGGGAAGGGGGCCATGATTGTCCCGAGGTCCTGGAGCTAATGGTGGGACCGGAACCAGACTTCAGTTTCCGTGTTTCCAAATTCAGTTCTGTTCTTTCAGTAGACCACGAGGCCCCCAGACGAGACAGATGGCAGACAGCTATAGGAGTTTAAAATAGACCGAGCTCACTTCTGAGGTAGACATGTGCGTGGAGAGTGAGCTGGAAGACAGGGACCCCTGTGTGGGAAAGCATTTTGGCAGAAAGGGGCCCAGAGTGGAGCGCTGAACGTGAGGGTGAGTGTAGTTAGGTGGGTGTGAGAGTGTGAGAAGGGCCTTGGGCGGGAGCCAACGTGAGACAGAGCAGGGAGGAGGGAAGACAGAGGGCGGCTGCCGGGCGAAGTGTGGTGAGCATTTGTATGGCTTCCTCCCTCCTCTCCAGCTGTGCCCACCAGCTGTGCTCCCGAGAGATGCGAGGGTCAGGTGGTCGTACTGGGATGACTGCTGTTTTTTCCTTCCCATCCTTCTGTCCTGCTGGGTCTTAGAGGCTGATGTCCCAGGAGAAGGGTGGATTTCCTGCAAAGGGAGCTCATACAGACCCCCTTAGGGTGACTTTGAGGTCTGTGCATTCCCTACTTTTTGGCAGACAGGCCCCAAGGGGTGGCCCCTGGCATCTGCCTTTGAATCATGTGACTGGGATTCCTGCCCATTGCTGAGGGACCAGGCATGGCTTCACCTGATTCTTTCTCTGGGACTTGGACTTCACATTGAGAGACGCCAGCTAGCCTCTGTCAACGCCAGACTGGAAGGCTGTGTGGTCTCAGGGACTGTGCGATGTGTACCGAAAAGCAAACAAAGCCTCACTGCTTCTGGAGCAGGCTCAGAGGTTGTGTGGACAGAGAGACGGAAGTGGCTGCCTTGGTTCTTGACCATCCTGCATTGAAGCCAAACTACCGTGGCTGCCCCTGGTTTCTGTGAGTTACTTTGTTTCCTTATAACAAAACTTCTTTCTTTGCTTGAACTAGTTTTGTGGGATTCTGACACTTGTAATCCTAAGTGCCCTGAGGAAGAGGCTGACAAGATGAAGGTGGAGAACTTGTCCACAAAGGGAATGAGGTTATTGGAATCTCTCTGGAGGGCACACTTCGGGAATTATTAGAGTGCATTCTGATTGGAGGGGGTCTTGTAGGTATCTGGGGATTGAGAAGTGGGAACAGATGCTATAGCAGATGATGTTGGTCCATCCAACAGCCATTCCCCAATCGTTCCTGGTTTTCTTTAGTGAAAATGTGCCCAAGGGACAAAGTATGAGTGATGCAAGATCGTTCTATTTCCGCTCTCAGTGATTGGTATAGAGGTGGGCATGGGACCCAGTTTTGGCCAGTGTAAAAGAGAAAAGAACTCTTTTTTTGTCTCAGCCCTTCTTCCTGCCTTGGAGGTTGTCAAATATGAAAACAATGGTTGGAGCCATGGCGACCACCTTGTGACTATAAATGGATCCCTAGAATTGCAGTGCTAAGAGCCTTGAACCACTCACAGCCCCAGAAACCTCCTGCTTCAAATGTTTTCTGTATGTGATATTTTTTTAAAAAAAATATTTATTTATTTATGGCTGCATTGGGTCTTCGTTGCTGCGCGTGGGCTTTCTCTAGTTGCGGTGAGCGGGGGCTGCTCTTCGTTGTGGTGCAATGGGCTTCTCTTGGCGGTGGCTTCTCTTGTTGCGGAGCATGGGCTCTACGCGTGCAGGCTTCAGTATTTGTGGCATGTGGGCTCTGTAGTTGTGGCTTGCGGGCTCTAGAGCGCAGGCTCAGTAGTTGTGGCGCACGGGCTTAGTTGCTCCGCGGCATGTGGGATCTTCCCGGACCAGGGCTCGAACCTGTGTCGCCTGCATTGGCAGGCGGATTCTTAACCACTGCGCCACCAGGGAAGCCCTGTGTGTGATATTTTTTGATAAGCCCCTTTTGTTTAAGCAGCATTTACTTGGCTGTTATGTTCATTGAAGCCCAGAGCATCTTAATTGATACAGTTACACTTCATGATTTGGAGATCTGGGAGGAAAACAAGGTGAAAGAGCATGTACAATAATCTTTTTAAGCAGAAAATTAATGCTTTCCCACATGAAGACCTTTAGCTCTGGTATTAAAGGCTGGTTTGTAAAGCCCTGACTTTGAGCGTTGTGTGAACTGATATCCGTCCATCAGCCCGTCCATCAGTCCGTCCATACATCAGGCATTCATGCATGCAGGCATCCAACATCTGTCCATCCATTCATCTGTCCGCCTCTCTATCTGACTTTCTTTTTATGAAACTTTCCCTTTGAACAATGGAGGATTTCCTTCCTGGCGTTGCATGATTCTGTCTGTTGTCATTTTGGTATAAATGTTTTTCTTTCTCCAATTAGGTCACATTTAGAGAAATGAGATTAGGTGGTCATAGCAGGGTGTGAAGGAGATTCTGCTGCAGCCTCTCTCTAGGGACACCTTGTCTTGCAGAATGTCTGGCATTTCAAGAGAAATGTTGACTTTTGGATGTTGGGGAAAAAGTGTTTCTTCTGTTTTTAGGACATTAAAAACTCCCACTTCCCCTTATTTCACTCCCTGTGGCTTCCTCAAAGACATTCAAGCACTGTCAGCTTTAGGCCTGGCTCTGTTGGCTGGAAAGGGCCAGGGTATGTCTGCAGAAAAGTAGTGTGGGATTGCCTCAGGAGTGCTTCCTTCAGGGAGTAATTACTATTTTCATAGTAATTTTAAGGGGAAGATATTCTTTAATTTTTGATTCTTAGGAATTGTGCTTGCTCAAGTAGGTGCACTGGCTTTTGTTACAAAAATCAATTCCATAAAATATTTTCTGTTTATAAAATTTTTACCCATCTTGGGCTCTTGTCCACTTCAGGTCAGAATGGAACGTGTTTGTACGTGTGCCTTCCCCCTCTCGGCCTGGCTGTTACTGGAGTGGGCGTGGTGGGGGTCCTTGAGGCTGGGATGCCAGCACTGGTAGCAAGTCCAGTGATTTCTGATTGAGGTCCTTGGGGTTGTAAGTCCTTCGGGAGGAAAGAGAAGGGGGAAGAAACCCAGGGTGACGGGAATGTGAACCACACACTTAGGAATAACCAAATGTGATTTCATTTAGAAAACAGAGTTCTTCTTGAGCAAAGTGGGCTTTTCTTTTCTGAACCTGGCCTTTGCTAATGCTTGAGTCCTTGCTTGAGTGCAGTGATGGCTGGGTAAGAGGATGTTGTTTTGGGCAGCAGGAACATCTGGAGCCGCTGGTCACACACCTGGCTGCACACCGGTCACCTGCAGGACGTGTTCGTACATACAGATTCGGAGCCTCACCTCAGATCTGCCCAGTCAGGAGGCTGTCACTGTGCTTGTGTGTTGGGTTTACCTGGGGAGCTTTTAAAAGTCCCAGTGCCCTGGGCCTACCTCGAACCTATTAAATCAGAATATCTGGGGGTGGGGTTGGAGCAGTAGCCTTTACTGAAGGTTCCCCAGGTGACTAAAAGGAGCAGCCAGGTTTGAGAGCCACTGGGCGAGATAATCCGTACTTTTTATAAAGCCTGATGCAGTCAATCTTGTGAGCATCACTGATTGGACCGTAACCACTTACCAGTATAGACACAGCAGGCTCACCCCACCTTCATGACTGTAGCAAACTGCTTACTAGTGGGCACATTGGAGAAACAGCAAACCACAGGAACCCAAGAGGAATATAAAATGAAACTTATATCACATCAGCCTTGGGCACCCATATCCCTTCTCCACATCAAAACTCTCTTAAGGTAAAAAAATAGACTTTTTTAAAATGTAATTTTTGGATAATATATTTACATGGTTCAAAGAATACAAGAGAGTGTATAGTTTTAAAGCCTCTCATTCATGTCTGTCCTCCATCCACCCCCTGCCCACCCCTTCTTTGGGTATCCTTCCAGAAGTGTTTTCTTCTACCCCCTTGTTTTCACAGGAAAAGGTGGCATACTACAGCCCATATTCTCCACTTTGCTCTTTCTGCTAATATTTGGTTAGTAGGCTCCAGGATGCTGGAATGGCTGGCCTTTGTTCTGATTGGTTGGGTATCCTCACGGATTGGCAGGGGCTCATGCCATGCCAGTCTTTACACATTTGAATTAGTCCCGCCTACCTCCCCAACCTTGCATCTTGGAGAACTTTCTGTATCAGTACAAAGAGAGGTTCCTTAAACTTAAAAAAATTAGATGCCAGGCTTTCCATTGTATGGATGATTCATCATTTATTTAACCAGCCCTGTGGTGGTGGACTTTAGGTTATTTCCAATTTGGGGCTATTACAAACAATGCCATTAAGAATAATGCGGTAAATGTATCATTTCAGACGTGTAGAAATTCATCACTAGAATTCCTCTGTGTATTGGTGAAAGGGCATTTGCTGGAGTCGAACTAGCAATGAAGAATTTTGAGAAGGTATCACGTTATCCAGTGTTGCTGCGCCAGGCAGCTCTGCTTCAGAACTGTAGTAGGTGAAGAGTTACATTTGCTTCTTTCCATTGTCTCCGAGAAAATATCAGAAGGGGCAGGTGATGCATGGCAGAGGGAGATCAGCTTGGTGCTTTGTGACCACCTAGAGGGGTGGAGTAGGGAGGATGGAGGGAGACGCAAGAGGGAGGAGATATGGGGATATATGTATATGTATAGCCGATTCACTTTGTTATACAGCAGAAACTAACACACCACTGTAAAGCAATTTTACTCCAATAAAGATGTTAACAAAAAAAAAAGTCCAGCAAAAAAAAACAAAACAAAACAACTTTGTTGCTAAAAAAAAAAAGAAGGGACAGCTGAAAATTTCCCATCTGGTGGTTTTAGAGGAGATGCTTCTGGTGCTTCAATTCTCCAAGGCCTGTTCTTGGACCATCGGCAAGCATCCCCTAGCATTTGTTAGGAATGCAGACCCAAGACTCCACTAGAACTTTTGGGTGGAGCCTGATCCATTTTTAATAGGCTTCCCAGGTGATGCTTCTCTATACCAGACTTTGAGAACCACTGTTTTAGGGAATTTGTTGTGGAGCAGTGCCCTGGGAGGAAACCCTCTCATGTGATTACACAGTCAGGCCACTCTGGTTCATCCCGGACAGTATCTGTAACTGCCATGAACATTGAAAGCTCTATAGTTCCAAATAAAGACTCGGCCGTGGCATAGGCTGAAAGTAACATTTGACTATCAGTCCCTCTTTGCCTTGCATGACTAAGATAACATAGAGTAGGGGAAACACTACTGACAACTTAAAAACAAACAACCAGTTGTTGGAATCTCCATGAACTCTCCATTAATGGTAAGACCCATGGGGCTGAATTGGGTCCACTCATTCCAGGCATCACCTCCAGAAACTAAGACCAACTGGAAGCAGTAGAAAAACCCTTTGTCTCTCTTCCACTGTCCTATTCCTACACTAAGAGACCCAAGTGAAAGGTCCCTCTTCTGCTCAAGAATCACTTGTTGAAATAACCAGAGGCTTCTTACAACCCCTAATCTTCCTACATTCATTCAGAGAAGTCAGGAAGGTGAAGGAGGCAGTTTACTTGGGCACTGGTGTGTGTAGGGAACTGTTGGTGGCAAACTGAACCTTGAGTGGTGAGGCTTGCATTGGTAAGGTGCGTAAGAGAGACCAAAGGAACTATGGTGTGAGTGCATCCTGGGATCAGAGAACCAAGTAGCAGAGGAGGGAGAAGAGTCTGTTTCAGGACAACAGAGCTGCAGTGGATGAGTGCTTGCTAAAAACCTGGTGCTGTGTACATTAGCCTGCCCTCCAGTTTGGCTTGAGAAGGGGATTCAGCCATCACCAAAGTGGGCAGAGAGCAGGACCAAAGATAATCGACACAAACTATTTTTTGGCAAATACAGGGCCTGGATGTATATTTGCAATGAGTAACACAGAATTTAAGATGATGCAGCTATGTCTACAGAATTTTGAGGGGAAATGTTATCATCTACATATTTGAATCTCAGTCAAGCTGTCATTAACGTGTGACTGCAATGGAAAGCCAGTTTTCAGATATAAAAAGACTCTGGAGGAACTTCGCTGGTGGTGCAGTGGTTAAGAATCCGCCTGCCAGTGCAAGGTACACGGGTTCGATCCCTGGGCCAGGAAGATCCCACATGCCGTGGAGCAACTAAGCCCGTGAGCCACAACTACTGAGCCTGCGCTCTAGAGCCCACGAGCCATAACTACTGAGCCCACAAGCCACAACCACTGAAGCGCGCACTCCTAGAGCCCGTGCTCTGCAACAAGAGAACCCACCGCAATGAGAAACCCACGCACGGCAACGAAGAGTAGCCCCCACTCACCGCAACTAGAGAAAGCTTGCATGCAGCAACAAGGACCCAAGGCAGGCAAAAATAAAAATAAATAAATAAATAAAGTAATTAAAAGAAAAAAAAAAAGACTGGAAATCTACCATCAATGAAAGAGTTATTTGAAGATGTCTTCTATGTGATTGACAGAAGGTCTAATACTAAGAACTTAAGGATGGAGTTACAGTATAGAGGAACTGGGATGAATCCTTCAAGTAATTAAACATAATATTGAGTCCAAATAATCACTTTAAGTCTCACATTAAAATAGATGGCAGAAGGTTTATCAGTTGTAACAAATGTACCACTCTGGTGGGGAGATGTTGATAATAAGAGAGGCCATGCATGTATGGGAGGACATGGGAAAGCTCTGTACCTTCCCCTCAATTTTGCTACGAATCTTAAACTGCTCTAAAAAGTAAAGTCTTAAAATAAAATAGATGTTAGATGTCAAAAATATTTGTGAATGAAAGGCAATATGATATAAAAATAACTTCATAATCTTTTATGAAGATTGAGTCTAAAATCCTAGTTTATGTTAATGAAGACTGCAAAGTAGACAGCAGGGGAGTGAGGATAAGGAAAATTTACTTAATTTACTGTCTTTTATATGGAAGACTTAATCAGAAAATATGCCATCAGCTTTCTCTGATCAAAATGAAGTAAAACTAGAAGTTAAGAAAAACAGTTATAAAACTCAAGGACTTAAAGAAAACCACTTTCCTTAATAACCCTGGGACATATGCAACATGGTGCTGGATGTTCTAGTCAGTTCTAAGCAGTGTAATAAGGCAAGAAAAGGCATACATATAAGAAAGGAAGAAATACAACAGTCCTTATTTGTAGATGACATGATTGTGCAGAAAATCCCAAGGAATCTACGAAACAGCAAGACCAAAAAACCTTACTACAACTAATAAATGAGTTTGGCAAGGTTGCAGGGTACAGGATAAACATACCAAAAAATCAATTGTATTTTTTTAAAAAATAAATTTATTTATTTATTTATTTATGACTGTGTTGGGTCTTCGTTTCTGTGCGAGGGCTTTCTTTAGTTGCGGCAAGCGGGGGCCACTCTTCATCGCGGTGCGCGGGCCTCTCACTATCGCGGCCTCTCTTGTTGCGGAGCACAGGCTCCAGACGCGCAGACTCAGTAGTTGTGGCTCACGGGCCTAGTTGCTCCGCGGCATGTGGGATCTTCCCAGACCAGGGCTCGAACCCGTGTCCCCTGCATTGGCAGGCTGATTCTCAACCACTGCGCCACCAGGGAAGCCCTCAATTGTATTTTTATATAGTAGCAAAGAACATGAAAGACTCAACAATAAAAACGTCAGTTCTCCCTAAGTTTATATACAGATTTGATGCAATTCCTATCAAAATCCCAACAAAATTATTTTGTGGGTATAAACAAAATTATTATAGAATTTATATGAAAAGGCAAAGGAGCTAGAATAGCTAAATCAGTTTTGAAAAAGAAGAATAAAATGGGAGGAATCAGTCTTATTATTTAGCTACAGTAATCAAGACATTGTGGTACTGGTGGAAGGATAAACACATAGATTGCTGGAACAGAATAGAGAACCCAGAAATAGACCCACACAAGTGTGCACAATTGATTTTTGACAAAGGCACAAAAACAGTTCCGTGTAGGAAATAGATTTTCAATAAGTGGTGTTGGCGCAGCTGTACACCAATGGGCAAAGAAATGAACCTTTTGGCCTATACGTCTCACACCTTCTAACAGATTAGCTCAAAGTAGATCATGGACCTACATATAAAACATAAAACTATAAAACTTTTAGAAGAAAACATAGCAGAAAATCTTCGGAATCTAGGGCCAGGCAAAGAGTTCTTAGACTTGACACCAGAAGCATGAACTATAAACGGAAAAATCGGTAAGTTGAACCTCATCGAAATTTAAAACCGTTGCTTTGTGAAAGATCCTGTTAAGAGGATGAAAAGACAAACTATAGACTGGGACCAAATATTTGCAAACCACTTATCTGCAAAGGACTATTAATCTGGAACGTATAAAGAACCCTCCAAACTCAACTAAACAACCTGATAAGAAAATGGGCAAAAGATATAAACAGACATTTCACTGAATAGGAGATACAGATGGTAAATAAGCACATAAAAAGATATTCAGTGTCTCTCTCTCTCTCTCTCTCACACACACACACACACACACTCACACACACCCACAATGAGATACTACTGCACACTTATCAGAATGGCTAAAATAAAAAAATAATGACAACACCAAATGCTAGTGAGGATACGGAGCATCTACATCACTCTTATATTTTTGGCGGGAATGTAAAATGGGAGAGCCACTCTGGAAAATAGTTTGGCAGTTTCTTAAAAAATGAAACACGCAACTGTGATATGACCCAGGAATTATACTCTAATTTATTTATCCCCAAGAAATGAAAACTTAGGCTCACACAAAAACCTCTGTGCAAATGTTTATAGCATCTTCATTCATAATAGCCAAAAGCTGGAAACAACCCAAATGTCCTTCAATAAGTAAATGGCTAAACAAATTGTCGTATGTCCACACAATGTACTATTAGTCAGCAATAAAAAGGAACAAACTGCTGATACACTCAACGACCTGGATGAATCACCAGAGAATTATGCCAACTTAAAAAAGCTCAATACTATACTGTATGATTACAATTATATAACATTCTTGAAATGTTAAAATTACAGAAATATAGAAATGGAGAACAGATTAGTGATTTCCAGGAGTGAGGAGAGGGTGGGAGGAGAGAGAGGTGGGTGTGACTATAAAAGGGCAACATGAAGCATCCTTGTGAAATGTTCTGTATCTTCACTATATGAATGTCAATATCCTGGTTGCGGTATAATCATATTATAGTTTTGCAAGATGTTACCTTTGGGAGAAACTGTGTAAAGGATATATGGGATCTCTCTATTATTTTTTATAACTTCATGGAAACCTACAATTGTCTCAAAATAAAAAATTCAATTAAAAATTAAAAAATTTAGGCTATTTAGTATAGTTTATAAACTATAGATAGTGTAAAATCAATATCCCAAATTCATAGACATAAATGCTTTTTAAAATATTAACAAACCATAAATTAAGCATTCTGCTCAAGAGGTAAGGGAGAAAAACTCCAGAAGAGAAGCCTAAGGAAAGCAGGAGTAAGAATGCAGGATTAGACTATATAGCATTGGAATATATAAAATTTTATATTCTGTTGAAATAGAGCATTAAAATGTATAAGAAGCATTGTGTTGATAACTCGAAGAATTAGCCCTGAAAAACAGGACAAAGCAAAACAAACAAAAGCCAGTAAAATAGATCTACTTTTAACTAATCATATATATAAAATGAATATATATAATGAATATATAATACATATAATGAGTATATATATATCCACAATATTGCAAATGGGAATGAAAAAGGACATGAATACAGGGATAGAAAAAATTATGACATACTATAATGGTGTGTCCAGCGCAGGTATACATGGATTTATGTCATAGCTTTTCTACTACACCCTTCTGATCTTGGGCAAGCTATTTACTCTCTCTAAGATCAATCTCTTCCACTGTAAAATGGGGATAATAATGCAGTGTTTGTGTGGATTCAGTGAAATAATACTGGGTTGGAAGTTCGTTCGGGTTTTCCGTAAGATGTTACTTTTTGGCCAACCCAATACATGTAAATAGCTCAACCCATTGCTAGGCACTTTGTAGAACTCAGATGGTTAGCTGTTGTTAATTTTTGGTATTAAATTTGAAAATCTAAGGAAACAGAAATGCCCTAATTATATACCATAAAAGAGAGCATGTCTAGACTAGGGGTTGGAAAAGTTTTTCTTAAAGGGACAGATAGTAAATATTTTAGGTTTGTGAGGCATTCTATAGCAACAACTCAAATCTGCCATTGTAGCATGAAAGCAGCCGTAGACAATTTGTAAAAAAGTGGGCATGACTGTATTCCAGTAAAACTTTATTTATAAAAACACGCAGCAGACCTGCAGGCTGTAGTTTACCGGCGCCTGGTCTAGACCAAGAGCAAGGAAGGAAACGATGAAAGTTTTCAAATCCACTAGCAAAACCTCCAGGACAAGTGATCCTTTTGGTTTTCAAAAAAATTTCTCTAAACCATAGAAAAAGCAGAAAACTATATCGGTTCTTTCCTCTGACCTAGCATCATACAGACATAAAAACCTGATGAAGATAACACAAAAAATAAAGCGTAGTATAATCTCACTTATAAACACAGGAAATCCTAAATTAAACCTGGACAAGTTGAATTTTTTGAATATTAAAAGAACACTGCATCATGATTAAGGAAGGTTCATTCTAGAAGTACATTATGGTTTATTATTAGGAAGTCTATTAATAAATCCCATCAGTATCTCAGAGGAAAAAGTGTGATCATCTTCATAGATGCCAAAAAAGAATTTGTTAAAATTTCAATATTAATTTTGGGTAAAAACTCTTGGAGAAAGAACTAAGAATAAAAATGTACTTTCTCAGCATGATACAGACTGTCTATGGCCAACCAATAGCCAAAAATGTGCTTAATTTTGTGATATTTGAGGCATTCCCATTAAAATCAAGAATAAATGAAGGGTGGTTGAAAGATCAACTCTTGTTATTTGTCATTTTGGATGTTCTAGTCAATGAAACAAGAAACAGATATAAGTAGTAATTATATACCAGAAAAAAGAATGCCAAATTAACATTTTTCACAGGTTACATTAGTATTTATTTTAGAAACTCTAAAGGAATCACTTGAAAAACTATTAGTACTAATAAGAGAGTTACAGGTAAGGGGCTAGTTACAAAACATATCAACCTAAATCAATGACTTTCTAAGCTGTTGGATGATTGACATAATGGAAAAATAATCCCTTCTGATCTCCAGTGCCACCACCCTGCCCACCAGCTCCTTTTCCACATCTGCACACTTGGCAGAAGGTCAGAGAAGAGTGCTGTAACCCTCTATAACAGAAGGACATGTGGGAAACTTGAATGTTAACCATGGATTGGCAAAGCCGCCTCTGCCTTGTGTCTGCTGCATTGCCTGCATATGAAGATAATCAAACCTCTCTCCTAGGGTAGAGTAGCATTAACTATGATTTTTTTTTTTTTTTTGGTAAGAGGTAGCACCTCAACAACTGCTCATTAAAAGTTAATTCCCTTTCTGCTGCCTTCCTTGGATTGGCTAATTCCCTTGGCCCTTTAAAAACACCAGGAAGCCTGGCCTTAAAATCCTTTTTGGAAACTAAGCATGGATTCGAGAGTTTGAGGCATCTTAACTTCTCCTTGTCTGGTTTAACTGCTTCCTGCTTCTGAACTTTGCTCTTATTTCAGGAAAGGAGAAAAAGAAATTATTCACAATTATCATTTCTTGGGGGCAGTGACTACCTCTTCCATCCTCTTGTTTCCCCTGGAGCACTCAGGGCAATTCTGAGGATAGGAACGTAGAGATAAAGTCAGGCAAAGAGGAACAGCAGAAACTGGAGAGGTTATGGTGATGGGGAAAGATCATGGACTCAGTTGAAAGATCATGGATTCATGATACCATGAGCTGCCTAAGACATCTCAGAAACAGGGAGTGTATTTTTATAGGAAAAGTTATTGAATGGAGTGATTTAAATTTTTTCCACCCTGCCACACAACCCTTGCATGAAATAGCAACGGGCATGAACCCCGCAGGCAGCTAGGAGTGCGGTTCTTCCTCCCCCGCTTGGTTATATCATCTTTCGTGTCTTCATCCTCATCATCAGTATCATCGAACCTAACATTTATTGTGGGTATACTACATGTCAGGTGCTGTTCTGGGATCTTGTTAATGAATTAATTCATTTTTTCCTTATAACATGGAGGGAAAGAGATGACAAGGCGAAGGCACTGGATCCCCAGATTTTGCCCCAGGTCACTGCTGGCACTTTATTCTAGAGAGGTAACAGCTTGGTTCCATATGGATCTATAAACTCATGATTGTTTTGGTCTGGTCTCAACTCTCATCTTCCTATATGCTCGTAGAAATAATCTTATCTTAGGAGAAAAATTTGGAGAAAACACTGAAACTGGAGAGTCCCAGTCTTGCCTGTGGTCTCAGAAGGGTGCCATTACTTTCACTTTTCCAAATACTCTACAAGAGAGACTTCTGGTGTATCCAGAAGATGGGATACCAGCATAGTGTTGGCAAGTTGTGAAAAATTTCTAACTCTATCCGGAAAGGTTGCCTGACTCTATTGCCTCAAAGTCTGTATAATTAGAATTCCATGATGTCATCTCTGAGCTTTAATATAGCTTAAAATTATCCTTCTGTAGGTTGTGTTTCTTTCTGAAACATTTTAAATTTAGAAAATTAACTTGTTAAACTTTTTTTAAGTTAAATCTTTAGATTTTTTATTCGCCCTGCTGTGGGCGAGTTGGAATGACACACGCTTGCTTGAGTCATCCAAGTCAAATGTTAGGGTACTCTGGCCGTCCTGGGGAAGCCAAGGTCTCCATGGTCTCAGATGGTTCTGTTTGGCCAACATTTTTTCTTGGCAGGGCTTAGGGGTGCCGGTGGACTCCAATATGTATGCCTTACTCAAGGCAGGTCCCTTTCCTGCTGACAGCTGTCCTTGGGTGGCTGGAGGGAGGGCTACAAAGGGTGACAGTGTTCAGGGGTCAGAGACAGTTCTTGATGGACTGGATTCTGAGAGTCGAGTAATTTTCCTCCATCACCTGTTCATAAACTCTCATGGGTTCTAGTTCATGGTGCAGCTCTAGGTCAACCTTCCAAAAACCAGTTTGCTGAAATTAATTCAAATTGACTAGCTTTATATCAGCATTTTAGGGAACGCCTGATTTGTCTCCATCCCTGTTCCCTGTTGCTGCAGGCTAAGAAGCAATGAGAGGGGATAATGAAGGACAGAGAGAGGAGGGGACTGAGGGTCAAGGAGGAGTGCCGATGAGCAAAAAGAGAAGGGGCTGGAGGGCAGAGAGGAGGCTATCGAGGGGGATATCGAGGGGGATAAGGGGCAGAGGGGACATGGCAGGACTGAGGGGCAGAGAGCAGGGTTCTGAGCGGTATGGGACAGCAGCTCCCTCATTTCAGTGACTAGAGATCCAAGTTTTTGGACTTTCCAGGCACTCCAGGGGCACCTTGGCGCTTCTGGCAGTGGGAGCATGAAAGACTAGGTCTTTCTTTATTTCACTCAATTCCTGCTGTGTGTGGTGAGTGTGGGTGAGTCTGGGGGAAGGTTATCCTGTTGTCAGGAGGTAATTTACCATTGATGGGGGATGATCCGGAAATGATGTGTGTGATCCTTCCCCTGCCACCTTTGGGACTTATTGTTAATTTCCTCCCCCTCACTTGTCACAGCTGTGAAAACCCATCTTCTGATTTGGTGGATGACAGATGGCAGGGCACCTGCCAACCCTCATGGAGGGATGATAGGCTGTACCTGCACATAATATGTGTCCAATAAGTATCGGTTGAGTGAGTAAATGAGAAGTCTACTGAGTGACCTCTTGGCTTCCTGGAAGTCACAGACCAGGAGCCATAGAATCTTAGTGCTGGCAGTTCGTACTGATCTGGGGATCAGGGAGGGATGGAGGAAGCAGTGGTGTGCTCATAAATGTTCAATAATTGGCTCTCTGGTTAAGAAACAAAAACACAACCCTGGTATGTAAGGCTTGCTGATGGCCAATTCCCATGGTGTAAATACCCCGCCATAGTCAATTTCATGTGACATGCCTGAAAATGGAGTTGAGAAGAGATGCATGAACTGGTTCTAGCACACCCCCAGAGGAGGGAGTGTGAATGGGGCAACACGAACGGCAGTAAAAAGCTCACTCTGATCTCTCCCAGCACAACTGCGGACTCTGGAACCTAGTATTTATCTCCGCCTCTTATAGATGGGGCAACTGAGGCTCAGAGGGGTTAAATAATGTTATTGTAATCAGCCGCGGAGTGGATTCTGAGGCCCGTGTCCTCTCTGCTCACCTTACTGGGCTGTCAAGGCTCAAGATCAAGGTCAAGGAATGCGTTTCATAAGGCACCTTTGAATGCCAGAGACTAACAGGGCTGGCTAATTCTGCCAAGACAGTATTGGAGAGAGGCTCCATTCAGGGATGGCTTTGCTAAAGAGGTGACCTAAGAGGCCACCCAGAGACGGCGTAGAGGTGGATGACCAGGTGGACATAGTGGTGAAGGGTGAGTTACATCTCCTGTCTAACCCTCAGTTTCCGCATATGTAAAATGGGACCCTGAAAGTCTACTTCAGAGGCTTGTTAAGAGGATTAAATGCGATAAGTATATAAAGCACTTAGCATCATGCCTGCCACATGGTAGATTCACAGAAATGCTGATTCTCAGCAGCCTGACTTTTTCTTCTTGAATTCCTCTTCAGTGTTTGCCAGACTTTAACGTGCATATGAATCACCTGGGGATCTAGTTAAGATGCAGATTCTGATTCAGCAGGTCTGGGGCGGGACCTGGGATTCGGCATTTCTAACGGGCTCCCAGGCGATGCTGATGGTGTGGTTCACAGATCACACTTTGAGTAGTCAGGGGCTAGGACAGCCTGACAGAGCATTTCGGTGTCCTACTGCTAAAACTCTCTCCTTTCTCTCCCCATGACCTCCAAGATTGCTCTTCACAGGGCAGGATCCTTTTCGTTCCAGACTGGTTCCTTTGGAGCTGCCTCTGCTCAGCCCTGCCACGGACATCTTCTGTGCTGTAGCACCAGCTTGCTGTGGGGACTCTGGAAACTGGTTTCCCCTCTTTTTCATTTTCCTTGAGCTTAATTTTGTTTCTGCAAGGACTTTGCGGCGCAATCTTTGCCAAATCCCTTCTCCTCTTTAGGATTTAATTTCTAAATTTGCAAAATAAGACAGTAGTACAGAGTGACCTTCCAGTCGGGGCTTCTGAAGTTCTGTGAATCTGTGATTCCAGCTGGTTGATGCATTCTGCCTCTAGGTCATAGGAGAGCTTGACTCCATTTTTGGGCTCTAGGTTTCTGGTCGGGTCTCCAAAGACATTTAGAGGAGTAGAGTTAGGACTTAGGAGGAGGAAGGGTAAGGATTTAATCCAGACCTTCTGGAAAGATAACAGATGGGCCGAGAGGTGACGAGGAAAGGCTGGGGTACAGGAACCTCCTTGCTTTGGGGCACAAAGCACATTTCCTAAAACACTTTTCCAGGGGATGGCTACTAATTGTTGAGCATGTACGTGCCAGGTAGTATGCCAAGAACTAATAGGGGACATTTGTCATGCTTTCTGGCCTCTTAAACATCATTTTTTATGTTGGGAAATTCCCTACCTTAGAAACCTCTGCCCTCTTAATGTAGAATTCAGAAACTCACCTTCCCAGCCTCCCTTGCAGCTAGTGCACAGACCTGTGACCTGTGATCTGCCGATTGGTTGCATCCTGGCTGGACTTTGAATCGGCTGCTAGTGATGAGAAAGAGCAGACACTGGGCAATCCATTCTGGAGAGAGAGGTGGTAGATGTATCCAGACTATGCAGGCAGCTGTGGAAGGGCTTCTAGCAGGATCCATCGCACGTGAATGTTGAATATTCACAGCGTCTGTGGTGCAGACTCTAGGGTGGCGGCAGTGATTCCTCTACCGACGGCTTCTGTGCTATGGTGTAGATGTTCCTCCGGGCTGTGTGGCTTCCAGTCAGATTCTCTAGGCCTCCCAGAGATTAAACGCCTTTCCCGCCTAAACTGGTTAGAGTGGCTTTCTGTTGTTTGTAAATAAGAATCTTGACTGTTGACAACACTTTAACGTGCATTATCTGATTTAAGTCTCATGGTAACCCAGTGATGTAGCATTATTACCCTTTTCTTACAACTGAAGAAACTGAGGCATGAAGAAGTGAACTAACTTGCCCAAGGTCACACAGCTGGTAAGTGGAGGAGCCAGGATTTGAGTCCAGGACATCTGGCCCCAAAGAGCATATTTTATTTTATTTATTTATTATTATTTTTAAAATAAATTTATTTATTTTATTTATTTATTATTTTTGGCTGCGTTGAGTCTTCATTGCTGCGCACGGGCTTTCTTTAGTTGTAGTGAGCGGGGGCTACTCTTCGTTGTGGTGCGCGGGCTTCTCATTGCGGTGGCTTCTCTTGTTGCGGAGCACGGGCTCTAGGCGTGTGGGCTCCAGTAGCTGTGGCACATGGGCTCAGTAGTTGTGGCTCGCGGGCTCTAGAGCGCAGGCTCAGTAGTTGTGGCGCACGGGCTTAGTTGTTTCGCGGCATGTGGGATCTTCCCGGACCAGGGCTTGAACCATGTTCCCTGCATTGGCAGGCAGATTCCCAACCACTGCGCCACCAGGGAAGCCCCAAAGCGCATATTTTAAATCAGGGGTCCCCAACCCCTGGTACCCGTCTGCGGCCTGTTAGGCTGGGCTGTACAGCAGGAGGTGAGCGGTGGGCAAGAGAACGAAGCTTCATCTGCTGCTCACATTACCACTTGAACCATCACTCACGTTACCGCCTGAACCCCCCCACCCCCGTCCGTGGAAAAATTCTCTTCCACGAAACTGGTCCCTTGTGCCAAAAAGGTTGGGGACCGCTGTTTTAAACCACTACCCATCTTCTGTAAGAGATTCGTGGGTGTGGAAAGGCCTTTGTAGATCACCCGTCAGTGGTACAGGGTTCATCAGATCGAGGCCTGGACTGGGCACGCCTGTTGGGTTTTCACTGACAATGCGAGGAGTCGTAATAGAGGCAACTGTTCTAGTGACAGTGATTCAGGCATAAACACTTGACTTTGGCCTGGAGCTTGCACTCTGTGAGACCACAGATGAACATTAGGATGTTTATACTCTTCCAGAGTCTACGGGTGGATGCTGGGGGCAAAGAATGAGATTGAAGCTCAGAGGAGAAAGAAAGAACTGTCCTCTGGGGCTTTCTTAGAAAAGAAAGGGAAAGGAAGTCTTCGCTTAAGCCCGGAGACCGGTTAGAAAGTAAGCCTGGCTGCCGCCTACTGATCAGCAGTACCGAGTCCTGTTAACTGTGACAGAACAGTTAATGTTCTTGTGGGCAGTACTCCAAAAGAGGCGGATTGGCTAACTGGTCGACCTCAGCTGCTTCTCATGGGCTGGGAACCTCCTTGGGGTTCAACTTCCTCCCTTCTTCTCTCTTTCTTTACCTCCTTTTTAGCACCTGGCATTTACTGATTCAATCAATATTTATTGTGTGCATACTGTATGCCACACGTGGTTGTAGGTGTTGGAGATACAGCAGTGAAATAGGCAGACAAACTCTCATAGTTTCCAATTTAGTGGCAGAGGAGGTGGTTTGGTGGGCACAAAAGCCAGCAGGTACAGGCTGATTTAAGTGGTGGTATCTCCACTCCCAGTCTTAACCCTGCTCCCTAGGAATATACCATTCTCATCCTTATTTCACAGATGAGGAAACTGAGACTGGAGAGTTTGAGTCAACTGCTCAAGGTCTCACAGTTAGACCAGATCTCTGTGAGATCTGTCAGAGCCACATGAGTCCAGCTAAACCTGACTCCAGATTGCATCTCAGTCTGGGATGGGACTCAAAGCCTCTTTATCCTTCTTCACTTGGGCCGAAGGACCAGCCTCCTTCACCCTCCCCGTTGCCACACCCATTATGTCCCAAGGAGCCTGGCTGTGGGGCGGATGTGGTCCCCCCAGCGGCCCACTTCCTTGCTGCTTCTGCCAACAGCAGCTTCAGCCCTTCTGATGTGAAGTTTTTCTTTTCTTTTTTTCTGTTGATCCCCCTAGGGGAAACAGATGTGGGTGGGGAGGATGGTGGGCACACCCACACTCACCTAAGCCCGGAAGTAACCCAGGTTCCAGGCTCTCTGTGCCCCGAATGGTGATAGCAACTCCCTTCTGAGATGTCCGGCCCACTGGATGCTCCAACCCTCCCCGCCCCCCCCCCACCCCCTGCGTTGTGCTCCTGCTTTTCCTGTGGTGGATAAACCTCCTTCCGGTCCCAACCCATTGTTGGGCAGGACTTCCTCCTTGAGACCTGACTTCCTAGTATTACACCAGCTAAAAGTCAAGCAATGTGGTTAAGAGTAGTGGGTTCTGGGGTTGGGCAGACCTAGGTTCAAATCCCAGTGCTGCCATTGACAAGCTGTGTAGCCTCAAACAAGTTGATTAACCTCTCTCAGTTCCTTTGTAACACAAGCATGAGAGTACCTACATCAGAGGGCTGTAAGGATAAGGCACCTGAAGGTCTTAGCTCAGTGCCCCGCACGCAGTAAACAGTAAGTGTTGGCTATTTCCATTACTGGGTGGAACAGAAGGGGTCTTCTGCTGTGGGCCCCTCAGGCCTGGTGCCCCCATTTCTAAGGCTTGGCTCTGCCTTACAGGGCGGTGCCTCTCTGCACTTTCACTTTAGCAAAGGCCTCTCCATGCTCTCTACTTTGCCTTTTGCCTCTTGGTCTATTTCCTCTCCACGGTGAACAATCACATACAAACCCTTTTTTTCTGGCCCCCGTTTCTGTCTGTGAGTGAGAGGCACGTCGAGCATCCTGGGTCGCCTCTGGGGAGGATGGGGGAGTGGCCATTGTTGAAGGAGCACTTTGGTGTCTGGGTAAAAAGCCCTGTTCTTCCTTGTCCCTCTCTCCTGCTCCCAGATCCATTAGCCTACTTGAATCAACCCGGATCCCAGAACAGCCATGGGGAGGGGTGTTTGAATAATAAAAAGCCTCTGCAGCTCGGATAGGTAGCAATACCTTCCCTGTTTCACTGGATTCTACAGAGGACTGCTGAGTGTCTGTCACGTGCAAAGCACGTGGGAGGAGGGAAGCAAGTAACAAAACTAATGGAATGTCCATCCTCCACCTGTAAGGGGCTTGACAATACTTTCACTCATCCATTCACCATTCATTCAACCCACATGGGTGTCAATACTGGGAATTATCGTTCTTTTCCATTTTTGCCAGTCTAATGGGTGAAAAAGTATCTTGGATTCATTTGCATTTCCCAGATATTCATGCAGTTGGGCCTATCTTCATGTGCTTGTTGCCCATTTGTATTGCTTTCTCTGGGAATTCCCTCTTCATATTACTTTGTCCATTTTCTAGTGGGCTTTTTCTTATTGATTGATACTAACTGTCTTTATATATGGTGGAGACCTATCTCTTATCTGTGCTATATGTTGGAAATAAATCCCCCTGCTCTGTCCTGTGTCTTTCCTTTTTGTTTACAAATTGTTTTGCCATGTGGACCTACCATACTTTTATGGTCAAATGTTTCAGTCTTCTAAATGGCTTCTGGGTTCATCTCCCCTCTGATAGTGCTTTGATTTGTGCTGACTTGTTTGTTTTCCATCTGTTGGACCATGAGAAACTTGAGGGCAGGGACTACATTTTATTCATGTCTGTCTCTTCAGGGACTAGTGCAAGGCCGGGCACAAGAGTTTTGTGCCTGAATGAGTTTGCTTTTTTTTTTGCTTTTTTTTTTTTGCTGCAAACAGGTTTTAGGCCTGAATGAGGGAGTGAATGAAAAAGCTGTGTGCTGCCCTCCCTTCCAGAGATGGGGTCTGCTGCAGAGAAGGGAGTGAGTCAGGGAGTGAATCACAACCTCTTTCCTGGCTCAGCTGACATTTCAAAAGCCCCGAGTAGAGAAGCACCCCCTCATTCCAGGAAACCTTCCCCTTCCTGAGCAGGCACAGTGGGGTTCTGCTGGTTATCAGACTCGTGTGTGTGTGTGTGTGTGTGTGTGTGTGTGTGTGTACACGTGCGTACACGTGCACGTTTGGGCGTTTATCATTTAAAACTCTGAGTAGGTATCGTGTTCTGTGTATGTGTGAACGAGGCTGAAAAATTCTCTGAGAGGACCTCTGCTTGTCTGTGGGTGTCGGGGGTCTGAGTAGAGAGGGAGAGAGAGGGCGGAGGGCATGTTAAGGATCTTTGCCACGCACCGCATTTGATGCTGGGAGGCTGGGCTGGCCGGAGGAGGTTAAGCGGTCTGGGAGGCATCCTGAAGCTGAGCTTCCTCAAGTCTCTGGATCTGTGGCTACGTGATGCTCTTCCTCATCCACGTGGCTGGCTGCTGTCCCCGTTGCGGAAGGTGCTTCTGTGTAGCTCCCAGAGGCTTGGCTTCTCCGTTGTCGGTTTCCGAAGCCGTGGAGCATGCCAGTTAGATTGTTAGACCCAAATAAGCAGAAGTGTGTGAAAAAATAGTAAATATTTAGTGTACCTTTTGTGGAGCAGGTTATTGCCATGGAAATGCTCTGCACGCAGACCTGAGTGATGGAGGGAAGCTGGCTCAGGAGCTGTGCGATGCGATGAGGCCGGAATTGGCAGATTCAGGAGTGAGCGTTGTGGGTGTGGAATCGCAGTGCAGTTGGGGGAGGCTGCAAACCTTGGTCTCAGTTGGTCTGTAGAGAGAGGGCATTTGTTTACCGCTTACCACGTGCAGGGTACTGTGGGTACTGTGCTGAGCCTTCTGTGTGCCTTATTGCATTTAATCTTCATGCCAGCCCTGTGAGATGGCATTATCCTCCTGGTTTCCTGGGGCACAGAGCTTGAACAGCTTGCTGGAAGGGACTCAGTCAGTGAATGGCAGAGCCCCATGACTGTGGTTCTCCAGAGCCCGAGCCTTCACCACCTAGCTGTTCTTTTCTCCATGCTCTACTCCAGGGAAAGGTAACTAGCCGTCCATGGCGGTTTTGTTTTTCAGCATTGGACTTGTTGCCAACACTCAGAAACCATAGACAGTTTCCAGCTTCTCTTGACAGTGTGGATGATCTGGCTGCTGTCTGGGGGCTGCCCTTCCCCAGTGTCTGCTCCGCAGCAGCTGGCCAGTTCAGCTGGGGCCTCCGCTCTCCAGCCGGCACTGGGCAACCCCCTGTTGCAGCTGGGAGACAGCTCTGGGCATCACACTCAGGGGCTGTTGGAATTAATTGAGAATTTTCTGCTGAGAGCTTTTCACCCTGTTAGAAATTACGTTTCCTTTTAGCTGTTGTTTTCATTTGCCAATTAGAGCTTTGGGGATTATTTGATTTTCTTCCTGTGGTCTCAAGAATGTGTGGGTGGTTGAGTGAAGCTCTTCATGGCAAGAAAGAAAGGGCTTCAGCTGGAGGTGTAATGTGTTAGTGTATTCATTCATTCGTTCGTATATTCATTCAACATGTTCATTGAGTGTTAGGTAATGCAGTTACAATAAATGATAGTCTTGCCTTCAAGGAGCTCACCGTCTAACTGGGAGAGATGTAAACTGGCATTACAAAACAATTCAGAGATGCCATGATTGGGGTGCACTCAGGCAATTCTGACAGTGTATAAGAGGACATCTGTTCAGATCTTGGGGATAGGTCAGGGAGGCCTTCCAAGAAGAGGTGATATCTGTTGATATCAAGAATGGGTGGATACAGTTAGCCAAGCAAAGAATAATTAGGGGAAGAACATTTCAGGCTGATGGAAAGGAGAGAGCATGACGCATGTGGAGAATGCCTGAGAGTTCAGTATGGCTGGAGCAGTGTGTGTGTGTGTGTGTGTGTGTGTGTGTGTGTGTGTGTGTGTGTGTGTGTGTGTGTGTGTTTGGGGGTACTCAATCTATGAGTAAAATCACACAGTCACTCATATCTCCTGGTCCAAGTTCTGTTGGGCACAGGGCTGTCAGGTTGGTGGGGATACAGCACCCCAGGGTGCAGTAGAGCTAATTCTGGGAGCAGCATTAGGGGCTCTAGAGATCCTTTTATAGCCAAGGCCAGCTTTATTAGGTTTGGCTTGGTAGGTCACATCTCTCCTTGTGTGATGTGAGGACTTTTAGAAAGGCTCCCCTACTTGGCTCCCCTTTGCTTGAAATTCTGCTCCTTGGAGTTATCCCTTTGGCTTTAAGCTTGGTCTGAAGTTAGAATGCAGTGAAATTTCCCTGAGTGCTAGATGGATTCTTCAGGTTACAAAGGAAAGGCTTGTCTAGAATACCTTAGGTAGAGTGAAGGTTAACTGCAGGTGTGTATGGGGAAATAGGATGGAGGGGGAAATGGTCTCATCAGCCACATGGTTACACCAAGACAGGATGCTTTATCACCCCTCTCAGAGAGTTGGGATTGTGGGCTTCTCTCCATGTACGTTCTAGCTCACCAAAGCTATCTGCTGTATTTCTTATCTCTCCACCCCAGAGAGACCCTGGTTGGTTTAAATTTGACACTGTCTGGTATGGAAAATTTACGCCAGGTCACATGATCCATTTATCCACCCACCCGTCCATCCGTCCATCCGTCCATCCATCCATCCACCCATCCATCCATCTGATTCCATAACAGATGTTAATTTAGCACCTACTCAAGTGTCAAACACTATGCTGAATTCCAGGCTTACAGTAATGAATAAGACAGATACAGTCACTGTTCTCAAAGAGTATACAGTCAGAGGGCAGTCAGATATTAAATGTGATGAATGCTATAAAAGGACTAAGGAAATACATAAATCTAAGACTTATAAGAGGGATATAAGCAGGTGGACAGAAGGAGGTATTAGGGAAATCTTCCTAGGCTAATTTTTGTGACCAGGGGAGCTCTGTTAGTTTCACATGACAGGAGCCTCAGGGGCTCTTGCAGAAGACCCTTCCAGAGGGAAATTCCTCAGATGGGGTGGTGGGCTCTGCAGGCTCTGTGCACTTCCTGGCCTGTTCAGTACCTCTGGGAGGTGTCTTATATCAAGACCCGTGGCTAGACATTTTCTCCAATGGGGGTAAGCTTACTTTTACCCTTTTATGAGAGTCAGTGTAGACGATGGAGTAAAGAGAGTGATGAAAGCGTTTGGGAGTGGTCAGTGACGAGCACACGCCTTCTGAGCTGACAGTATAGCATGGGCACTAGAGCCAGAACACCTTGGTTCAACTCAGGCGCACTGCCTATTATGTGACGTTGTGGTCTCCTGCCTCAGTTTCCTCATCTGTAAATTGTGAATAAAATACCCACGTCATAGGGTTATAGTGAAGATTCAATGAGTTGATGTAAGGCACTGAGAGCAATGCCAGGCACAGGATAAAAGTAGGCACTTAAGAAATGCTGGTCATTAGTTTGAGTATCATGATTATCATATGGTGTCAGCCAGTCTTGCCTACTTTTGACAGCTCTTTCTTTGGTGGACTATACCTGTGTCCTTTCATGCCACATTTATGATATATCCAGCCTTCCTATCTGCGTACTTCAGTTCATTCCTGTTCCCAGGCAGGTTCTTCACTGACTCTGAGACCCCATTCTTGCCCCCATCCCCAGCACAGAACAGTGTCTCAGCCTGACCCAGTGTTCTGCATCTGGGGATATGTGTGCATTAGGGCAGGTGGAAGTATTCTCTGGGGAGCAACAGCACTAATGCTTAAGATTGCCTATAACATCACAAAAGCACATGGAGAGAGAAGGTGCAGCCTCCTGGCTTTCCGGTGTTGGTTACCAAGAAGTATTGGACTCAGCCTGTCTACTTACCTGCACTGGGTGCCACTGATGACTCTCAGCAGGTGCCAGTGAGACATTTACTTCTCCCACCATGGGTAAGACCTTGAAGTGTTGCCTTTGCCCTGAGCAAGTGACCAGGGGGTTCTGATGGAGGGGAAGACGGTAGACGTGGATGACCAAGGCCAAGCAGCTAGAGCCAGGCCAGAGAGAGGTTGACTCCTCCTGAGGGGAGGGCATGCCATGGGTTGGGGTGGCACCACAGGGCTGAAAGGAACTTTCTTTTGAATTTGAGTTTTGTTCCTACACTGACTTCTGGTGCCATGGGATCCTCATTCATCAAATGGGACTACTTCATACTTACTCATTCACAGGCTGTCTGCATTTCTATTTTTGTGTTTCTTAATTACTAAATATTTTTGTATTTTTGGTCACCAAAAAAACACTTATTATAAAAGAATGTATACAATGTATACAATGTATATGCATAGTGTAATCTAGATAGAAAGTTTCTATCTTATAGAGACTACAGACAACATTTAGCTGTATTATCCTTTGAAATTTTTTACTTGTAAATTTAAACAGATATTACTAATTAACAAAAATGAAAGCATATCCTATATATTACAGCCTACAGTGTTTTGACTTGTTACCTCTTGGACTTTTCCCTATATCAATGCCTTAATTAGATCTACCATATTTTTTTAAATGGCTACATTGTATTCCATAATATGGTGACCGCCATATTTATTTATATTATATTTATGTTTATTATTTGACCAATACCCTATTGATGGGCATTTGGATTGTTTCCAGTTTTTTCTCTTGTTGAGCAATGCATCTGTGCACGTTCTTGGGCACTTCAGTAACTATTTCTGTAGAATATTCTTAGAAGGAGGGTTTTAGGGCAAAAGAAGTGAAGGGAACATTTTCAGTTGTAGTAGATATTGCTGAATTGCTCTCCAAAAGGTTGTACCAATTTATGCACCCACCAGCAGCGCGTGAAAGTGCCTCTAAGAAATGTCTTTTAAAAGATAAAATACCTATTGTTAAGCCATGAAACACACTTCAAATGATTGCTGAAAATTCTTCCAGCTGTGGCATAAGAAGCTAGAGTCCCAAAGAGGACTGAAAGGTCTTGGGAAACATGGGAACTTAATGTATTGAAAGGTGACATTTTGGATCAATGGGAAAAGAATGGTTTATTTAATAAATGGGGCTGGCATAATTGGGTGGCCACATGGAAGGATGCGAAATTTGACTCCTAACTCACATCTTATAAAAGAAGAAATTACGAGTGGAGTAAATTTACATACAGAGTAATGATTTTAAAGTAAAAATAATCAAGAATATTAGAGGAAATTTTAGGAGCATATACCTATAACCTTGAGTGAGGGAAACCCAGAAGCCATAAGGGAAAAGATTAGACGTTTTTTGATTATGTAAAAATAATTCAGCCTTTTAAAAGGAGAATGTATTCATGAATTGCTTATTAAATTAAGAAATAGTATTAAAAATAGACCCAGTAGATAATGTACAGTGGTGTCCAATATGAATAAAGTTGAAGTTAATAAAGAAAAAAATTTAGACACTAATTGGAAAAGATACCTGCACCCCAAAGTTCATAGCAGCATTATTTACAATTGCCAAGATATGGAGGCAACATATGTGTCCATCAGCAGATGAATGGATAAAGAAGATGTGGTATACATACACAATGGAATACCGTTCAGCCATAAAAAGAATGAAATTTTGCCATTTGCAACAATGTGGGTGGACCTGGAGGGTACTGTGCTTAGTGAAATAAGTCAGACAGAGAAAGACAAATACTGGATGTTATCACATATGTGGAATCTAAAAAATACAACAAACTAGTGAATATAGCAAAGAAGAATCAGACTCACAGATATAGAGAACAAACTAGTGGTTACCAGTTGGGACAGGGAAAGGGGGAGGGGGAGGAGATTAAGAGGTACAAATTGCTATGTATGAAATCAATAAGCAGGGAAGATAGACAATATTTTATAATAACTTTAAATGGAGAATAATCTATAAGAATTTTGAATCACTATGCTGCACATCCAAAACTGCTATAATATTGTAAATCAACTACACCTCAAAAAAAACAAACAAAAAAAGGTGCTATAAACATTTGCATTTTTTAAAAAAAAAGAAAAAAGTTTTAGGACATACATGTGTCCGAGGGATTATGGTCAGGGACTGGAATTCTATGACTTTTATTCTAAGTAGAGTTGAATGATAAACTAGTAATTGTATGGCCCCTGGACCTGGTAAGCTCTGAAAGAGTAAAGAAAAGGGAAGGAAATGTTGTTTTCTGTTTCTTTTATTTTTTATTGTTTTGAAAAAGTTGAGTACCCACCCAAAGCCTCAGGTATCCCAGGAGAGAGGAGACAAAAACACTCCATCAAAACAAAGCTTCAGCCACATGTTCTAGTACTCAGCAGGGCACAGCGCTTGTTCCCTCTGTGTCTGGTCCTACGTGAAGCCTCCGCCCTCCTGGCCCTCTTGAAGTCTGGGTCTCTCAGGCTGTTCCTGGGCAGTTTTAGCAAAACCTCTTTCCCCACCCTTCACCTCAGTATTTGTACCACCCTCTGAATCGGCCCTGAAGACACCTCTTTGTACTTTTCCTGTTGTCTGGCCATCACCAGGGAACTGTGGTCTATGGAACTGAGCGGGTGGCCCCACTGTCCTTAAATTCAATGCTCCATTATTCTCTACCTGCAGGGGTCACTGGTCTTAAAGTTAGCAGTACATCTAGTAGTAGGCAGGCAGACGTGACTTCAATTAATAGCTCTCCCACTTTTGTGATGAGTGGCCTTACACAAGATCAAAGTCTCAATTTCCTCATCTACAAAATGGGGATAAAATGGCCCTACCTCCTAGCATTGCTCTGAAGATTGTTGTTGTCATTATTATTGCTGAGCACAACACTTGGCATTTAGGAAGTGCTCAGTAAATGTTAGCTATTGTTGGCAACTGTTATTTCTTCTCCTTCTCTTTCTTTGTTACTTTCAATGCCTCCTTACCAACGCCTGCAGAAATATATTGATCTAGTGCCAGGGTTTAGGAGAGCTCAAGTTCACTCGTTGCCTTAGAGGTAGCGGCGTGGTTCAGAGCCAGGTACTGGGCCCAGACTGCCTTCGTTCAAATCCTGGTTTTGCCACTTATTATTGTGTGCACCTTGGGCAATTTACTTAACATCTCTGTGCCTTATTTTCTTCATTTGTAAAATGAGGGTAATAATGGAGTATAGTTCTTACCAGGATTAAGTGAATTAATATTTATGAAACAGATATAGAGTGTCTGGCTCATTGTAAGTGTTATGTAAATGCTAAAATAATTACAAAATAAACACTTAGATACACTACTTACCCCCTGTGGATCATGTCAAGGATAAAGGAAACAGTATGCTGAAAGCCCTGGTGAGCTGTGTGCATATGAGAGGTGTTACGGTGATTCATCATTATGTGCCTGGCCACTTTCCATTTTTTTATTGTAGAATCAACCTTGGCCAAAAAAGGAGCCCTGACTGTTGAGAAGCTGATACCATGGGGGCAATTTCTGAGTCTCTTCGTCTCTCTATTTGATCTTTAAACCTTTCACTAATGCAACTTTGGGATAGGACCAAAGAAAACTGAGTGAATGCACTGTTGCTGTTTTGCTTCCAGTAGTGGGAGTGACTGGTGTTTTACAAAGGGATGGGTGGGAAGGCAGTGCCTAGCAGGAAAGCCTTCTTGCTAAATCGAGGACTTTTGCACACAAATAGACACAAGCTTGCTTGCTGTTTAAATAGAATATTAGCGATTATTATTTATCCAGCCGGAGTCTCCTGGGTTTGGTGCTGCCTCAAATTAGCAGTCTGCATTCTCTGCTGCCACTTGTGGTCCCGCTTTCCATAACCCTGTATAGAAATCACTCCCCCAAAGGTCACCCAAAGTAAAAAATATTAGCACGTGTTTATTAGCACCATCTCCCAGGTGCCGGGCTAAGTATGGATTTATCCTCATTTAATCTTCACAGCAGTTCTGGGTGATTTCCCCCATTTTACAGATGAAGATACTGAGGTGCAGAGAAACTGGCAACATGCTGTGCAGACACTGCTGGGGGTCCCCGCTCATGTCCCTTCTCCTTCTGGCCTGACTCCCACCTGGCAGCGCCTGCATCTGTTTGCCTGCGAGCTTGCTCTGGCCGTTGGCTCATTCTGTCTACATGCTTGTTAGACTGGGCATGCGAGGAGTGGGGAATTTGATGGCCCCTTTCCAGGAACAGCCCCCAACCAGTAACTGATGGGAGTTAGGGAGAAATACTTCTGAGGCTTGTGATTCCTGGAACAGGACTAGGATCCAGTTGCCCAAAGTGGTAATGAGGTTGAAAACGCATCCTTTCTAGGCTGTCTTCCCTCCCCTGTCTCACTTCCCCAGTCCTTACTGGTGCTCCCGGGAATTACCTCTCAGATGAACTGCTTGTACTTCAAGCAGCATCTTAGGATCTGCTTCTGGGGTGTCCCAAACAGTCGCCCAGGATCCTAACTTCAATAGCCTTTTACGTCTTCATCCTCCTTGTGGCATTTGACACAACGGATGGCTGTCCCTTCTTAAAATTACTCTTCCCCTTTTCGGTTTCTGTGACACCTGGTACAATTCTCTTTCTACCTCTGATGCCTCCTTTTCTTTCTTGTTCACTGGTTCTTCTTTCTTTGATTACCCAATTTTAGGCACCTCCAAGTGTCTCAGTATTTCAGTTGTAAATGACAGAAAAATCCAACTCAAACTGGTTTAAGTAAAAAAGTAAATTATTGGATCACATAATTGGGAATCTCGGGATACATTGGCTTCAGAGAAGGTGTGATCCAGGTATTCAGATGATGATTGGCCATCTGACTCTGTCCACATCATGACTCTGCTTTCCTCTGCATTGCTTTATTCTCAGGTGTGTTCTTTGCTAATGAGTCAGTGGCAACTGGTAGGTCCAGATTTATCTCCATCAGCTTAGCTCCATCAGTGGAACAAAAGTGCCTCGGTCCTGAGAGTCCCTGCAGAAGTTTTCAGTGTCATTCTCATTGGCCTGCCTTGGATCATGTATACGTCCCCAAACCGACCCCAGTGGCCAGGAGGATGCAGTATTCTCACTGGCCAGGCTGGGCCACATAATCACCCTTTGAGCCAAGGTTAGAGTTAGTTCCACCTGAACCACAAGGACCGAGAGTGGGGAGAGGTGGTTTCCCAAAGAAAGACCAAAGTGCTGTTACAGGGTGGAATGGATTCTGGACAGAAATAAACAACAGATGTCCATACGCCACGTCTCTGGGCTCAGTGCTCTGTTCTCCTCTGTCTCTGTGAATCCTCTCCTTATTTCTGCTCTTGCCTGCCTGGGCAGGATTCTGACCTCCTATCTCCAGTCTTGACTTCACTTCTGAGATGAGACCTCCATTTCCCCACCCTCTAGAGTCAGGGATTTCCGTTTGGTCGTGCCACCTAGACGTGAAACTCAGCATGCCCCAGCCCTGGCCACCTCCCACTGGCTCCTCTTCCTAACATCTCTATTTACCTCTGGGACCACTCAGGTTTCCGTCTCTCCCTCCTTCCTACCCCCACGTTGGGGTTTCCAGCCACATTGTGTTTCTTTGGGTTCCTAGAATGTGCCACACACTCTCTGGACTTTGCACGTGGTTTTCCTAATTATGGAGCCCACTTTGGCATACCCTTTGGTTGGTGAACCCCTACCCACCATTTGTACCTCAGCTCAGAAGTCACTCCGTGTGGGACCTCCACCCTGATCACCCTTTTCTGCCAAGTCTTGGTTAGATCCCCTTCCCTGCGCTCCACTGGGCTTTTTCCTTCTCCGCCACTGGGCTTCTGACTCAGCCTCTAGTGACCTGTGCCATCGTCTGTCTTCCCCGCCAGGGCAGGGCCACATCTGTCTGGTTCATCATTCTATCTTCAGCGGTCCAGACTTAGGATTTCGAGTCTGGGCTAGTGTCCGACGAACCCGGGTTTGAATTCAGGTTGCACCCCTCCTGAGCTGTGAGAACGTAGCCAAGTTCCTTCACCTCTTCAAGCCTCAGTTTTCTCTTGTCTAAAATGGAGATAATGAGGAATTCCCTGGTGGTCCCGTGGTTAGGACTCCGAGCTTTCATTGCAGGGGGCACGGGTTTGATCCCTGGTCGGGGAACTAAGATCCCACATGCCGTGCAGTGCGGCTAAAAAAAAAAAAAATAATGATAAAAATAATAAAATGGAGATAGTCCCTTCCCCACTGAGCCACTGTGAGGAGTGAGTGGTCATCGCACATAGGAAGTGCCCAGTATGGTGCCCGGCACGTGGTCGACATGGAATCCATGCAAACTATGATTATTTCTACTTACAAATTATTTTACTTTATCCAGTGTCCAGCACATAATACAGCCTCAACAAATAATCGCTCTTTTTAGCCTGGAACAGAACCTGAAACATAGCAGGCTCATTGGACAGTTGAAACTTGCATTTCGAAAATTCGGGGGGGGGATAAAAGAGGCTGTGGTGCCGCTTTTGCTGCACATCAGTTAGGAGTCGTGATCTCATTACTCCCCTCGATGGCGGAAGGGCAATTTCAGTTGAGGGCTGGAGGCTATCCCCTTTCTGGTGGGAGCCGGTCTTCTCTGATGTCACTGGGGTGCCCAGTGGCCTGTTGCCGGCACTTGTTGGCCTCTTTGATCTAAGGAGGTGGCCTTGCCCCTCCTGGGGAAGAGGCTCATTAAGGTTCGTGAGGGGTATGTTTCCGAGGACTTCCAAGGGCTGCCTGGGGCGGCCGCGTGAGGCGGTCCTCTTTTCTCATTTTGTCTCAATTTGTTGTTGATCTCTACACGATGTTCCTCCCTCTGGCTAGCCTTGGGAATGGGTAATCCTAGGGCGTGGCTCTTGGTTTGAGAACTGCTGGCATCACCACCATCATCACCGTCAACACCAGCAACATCACAATAAACCCTCACTTGGGTTTTTTGAGGATCTGCTTGTGACAGTATGCTAGCATTTTGTGTACTTTAGGGCTGCTGGGGGGATTAAACGCGTTGGAAGGCATCTCTCTCCTTCCTGTGAGATATGGTAGCCACAAGCCACATGTGGCTACTTAAATTTATTTATTTATTTGTGTGTGTGTGTGTGTGTGTGTGTGTGCGCGCGTGTGTGTATAGAAATTTATTTATTTATTTTTGGCTGCTTTGGGTCTTTGTTGCTGCACGCGGGCTTTCTCTAGTTGCGGCGAGAGGGTGCTATTCTTTTGTTGCGGTGCGTGGGATTCTCATTGCGGTGGCTTCTCTTTGTTGTGGAGCACGGGCTCTAGGCATGCGGGCTTCAGTAGTTGTGGCACGTGGGCTCAGTAGTTGCGGCTCGCGGGCTCTAGAGCGCAGGCTCAGTAGTTGTGGCACGTGGGCTTTGTTGCTCTGCGGCATGTGGGATCTTCCCAGCCCAGGGCTCGAACCCGTGTCCCCCGCATTGGCAGGCGGATTCTTAACCACTGTGCCACCAAGGAAGCCCTTAAATTTAAATTTTAATTAATGAAAGTTAAACGAAATGAAAAAAAAATCCAGTTTCTCAGTCACAATATCCACCTTCCAAGTGGACAGTGCAGATATAGAATGTTTCTCTCATCTCAGAAAGATCTCCTGGACAGGACTGGTCTAGAACAGGAGTCGGTAAACTATGGTCCATGGGTCCACTGGCTGGATTTGTAAACAGAATTTTAGGGGAACACAGCTGTGTCTACCTGTTTACATGTTGTCTGTGGCTGCTTTTGTGCTACAAGGAAGATCTGAGTCGTAGCGACAGAGACTGGGCAGCCTGTGCAACCTAAAATACTTACTCCTTTAGCCTTTTAGAAATTTTATTTGTTTATTTATTTCGGCCACGCTGCGTGACATGTGGGATCTGACTTTCCCAGCCAGGGATTGAACCCATGTCCCCTGTATTGGAAGCATGGAGTCTTAACCACTGGACGGCCAGGGAAGTCCCTTTACTCCCTTAGCCTTGAAGAAAAGGTTTCCTGACCTCTGGTCTAGAGCATTGCCTGGCACTTGATAAGTAAATGCTTGCTATTTTTTATTTATAAAAAAATAACGTTAGTTCTCTCAATAGCCTTTCAAAGTCAGTATTCTCTCCATCCCAGAGATGGGAAAACTTGGACGAGAGTTCTGTGCAGTAACTTCCAGGAGGGCAAACACCTCCTCCATCTCATTCATCATTTACTTTTTTTTTTTTTTTAAGATATATAAACTTTTAATGACGTATAATATATACATTTACTCTTATATTTGGGGCAGTGCCTGGCACACAATAGACATTCAGTACGTGTTTGGTGAACAACGAATGGATAAATAAATTGAATAAATGACTTTATGAACAAATACAAAAATCTGATCAGCTCCATTGTACAGATGAGGAAACAGAGGCCCTTCAGAGGGGAGTTGCCCCATCAGCAGGCGACTGGACGTGTGGAGCTGGGGTTTTAGCTGAAATAGTCAGTGTGTTTCCTAAACCTTCCGCTCCACCGCTCCGCCCACTCCGGAAGCTGCCCAAATGCAGAGCGGGGCCTCCCCTATCCCTGCTGCAGCCAGACATTTGTCTAGCAGCGCTTGTCCTCATCTCCAGCTGCCAGCTTTAGCTGCTCTGTGGCGCTCTTGGGCTGGAAGCTTCCTTTCTGCTGCTGAGGCACTTGGGTCCAAGTAGGTCGGCCAAGTTTGAATGATCTCTCTCTTGGCCACTGCAACTCACGCGGTTTGAGGAAAGACCATCTGTGAGTTGACATTTTTGTTAGAGCAAAACTAAGAGGACCATGGGGGTATCTTTAGCTGAGAAGCTAGAGGCCAAGTGAAACTCTCCTCCTTAAGCAGCTTCTCGGATGGCTCCTCATGGAGCACCTGCTCGCAGTGGCTTCCTGTTGAATTGAGTCGAAGATGCATTAAATGAACCCAGAGCATCACTGCTTCAAGCCATGGAGTCCCAGAACTCCGTCTCTGCTGAGGAGTATCTTCATTAGGGCTCGGAGGACTAAAGCCAAGGGGTCTCTGTGGCCCGGCTGTTCCCTCCTTCATCATTGAAGGGTTATTTTTCATGTGCTCTGGAGGTCGCCTACCTGGATTTGAATCCTGCCTTCCCTACCTGCTGCTGTGTAATCTTCTTGGTCAAGTTACTTTCTCCCCCTGTGCTCACCTTCCTTTTCTGCATGGTAGGGATAATAACAGGACCTACTACGTGGCTGTTGTGAGGATTAAAGGAGCCAATATATGCTTGGCACGTAGTACCCGTTCTATAAGGGATAATGGTGATTCTCTCCTCTCATCTTTCATTTCCGACGAGCAGGGACTGTGTCTTGCCTGCCTTTAAATTCCACACTGTAAGTTGGGGGTCTCAAACGCAACTGTCTGCAGGGGCCTGGAAGAGAACTTAATTGGGTAAGTTGAGCCAAATGGGGACTGCTGTGAAGTGGAGAACACAAGGTGGTCTGGAAGGGGGAGCAATTATTCCTACAGTCAACACATGTTTATTGAGTATCTCCCATGTGCCAAGCATTGTTCTAGGTGTGGAGATAGAGCAGTGAATGAACCAGACAAAACTCCCGGCCCTCTTGGAGTTTCCGTGTTAGAGGACTCGGGTTTAACTGCTTTGTCACCACCCAAGAATATGGGCCCAATGTTGCCATAACTTCGATTTTTGGAAAGAAAAGCCAGAAACGGATTTTTAAAAACCACGAGAGAGTTTGAGATTAGCTGATGCAAACTAGTATATGTAGCATGTCCTACTGTATAGCACAAGGAACTATATTCAATATCCTGTGATAAACCATATGGAAAAGAATATGAAAGAGAATATATATGTATAACTGAGTCACTTTGCTGTACAGCAGAAATTAACACACCATTGTTAATCAACTATACTTCAATAAAATGAAAAAAAAAAAACCCCATGAACTCTCCTATTTAAGTATTGGCAATGTTTTCCTTTTTAACCTCTTTATTGGAGTATAATTGCTTTACAATGTTGTGTTAGTTTCTGCTGTACAACAAAGTAAATCAGCTATGTGTATACACATATCCCCATATCCCCTTCCTCTTGAGCCTCCCTCCCACCCTCCCTATCTCACCCCTCTAGGTCATCACAAAGCATCAAGCTGATCTCCCTGTGCTATGAAGCAGCTTCCCACTAGCCATCCAGTTTACATTTGGTAGTGCATATATGTCAGTGCTACTCTCTCACTTCGTCCCAGCTTCCCCTTCCCCCCGTGTCCTCAAGTCCATTCTCTATGTCTGCGTCTTTATTCCTGCCCTGCCCCTAGGTTCATCAGTACCATTTTTTTAGATTCCATGTATATGCGTTAGCATATGGTATTTGTTTTTCTCTTTCTGGCTTACTTCACTCTGTATGACAGACTCTAGGTCCATCCACCTCCCTACAAATAACTCAATTTTGTTCCTTTTTACGGCTAATATCCCATTGTATATACGTGTCACATCTTCTTTATCCATTCATCTGTTGATGGATATTTAGGTTGCTTCCATGTCCTGGCTATTGTAAATAGTGAACATTGCAGTGAACATTGTGGTACATGACTCTTTTTGAATTATGGTTTTCTCCGGGTATATGCCCAGTAGTGGGATTGCTGGGTTATATGGTAGTTCTATTTTTAGTTTTTTAAGGAACTTCCATACTGTTCTCCATAGTGGCTGTATCAATTTACATTCCCACCAACAGTGCAGGAGGGTTCCCTTTTCTCCACACCCTCTCCAGCATTTATTGGCAATGGTTTTATATTGTTTTATGAAGCACAGTGCGGGCCAAACCCAGGGAGGCCCGAGGCCGCCAGTTTGCAGCCCCCTGCTGTGAGATGCTTTACCAATAGCTCTGGGAGGAGGGGAGTCTCTGCTCTGGACACCAGCAGCTGGGCTGATGTCAAGGTCATCGGTGCAGAGGACACCTCCTCTCTCTCCCGCGGGGAGGTTCCCGTGCCTTTTCTGCCCACGGTGCAGATGACACTGCTACGTTGCAGACTGCAGGCAGCGAGAGCGAATATTCCTTCTCTCATCCTTCCCTCGGACAGCAGCTGTGGCTGGGTTCCCAGTCCCCATATAGCATATATCAGGAGGACAGAAGCAGTGCACATAGTTACCCATGGGGGCAAGAGGCTGGTGGTGGTGGCAGTGGTGACGTTCAGAAAATGCAGTGGGTCCGGGAAGCAGCCTTTGAAGCCAGAGAATTAATTATCTTTGTTGCCTGCATCTTTTAAAAGTGGAGGACTGATTTAGAAGCCTGTGTGGGGAGGATTGGGAATAGGATTGAGGAGAAAAGAACTTTAGGATGCTATCAGGAGTACTTCTGACAGCAGGAGGTTTCTGGAGAGGGAGTGGTGAGATGCCGGGGAAAATGTGAGAAAAGGTCATGGAGGTACTTTGTGTTCGGTGTGCACGGTGCTTCAGTGCTCGCTTTTACATGTGGTTACCTGTAAGTGGAGCGTGTGCTCTCCGGTTTGCCTCAGTCGCCACCACCCCCTATTGTACTTCAGCCACTTGCTTAACTCATTTCTGCCACTAACCTTACCTTCATAGGTCTTAGAGCTAGTGACCTCTGCTCTGAGGAAGCCATATGGCAGAGTGCTTGAGATGGTGGACTCTAGGCTCAAAACCAGTCTCATCTGCCTTTTATTAGCCGTGTGTCTCTGGACAAGTTTTTCTACCTTTGTGATTGTACCTGTCAGGATCCCAGCAGGAAACAGAAATCCCTCAGGCAGCTTCAATGAAGCATGTTTAATGAAGGGATTATTTAACACCTCTAGGGAGGAAGAAGCAAGTGGAGGAAATAGCGTGGGGACTATGGAGCTAAGGAAGAAGGGCTTGCCAGCGTGAACGGTGGTCCTGGAGGGATGTAACTGCTTCCCGAATGGCAGCATCAAGGCAAGGAGGAAGGGGAGGAAGTACCCCAGCCTCTATCCTTCTCTCCAGTCACCTGTTTGTCCCACCCATTGGCTGAGCCCAGCTGGAAACCAGGAGGCAGGGGGACTAGGTGATTAATTCCGCAGGGGTCAGCCCTCCAGGGCTCAGATCATAGCAGAGTCCGGTGAAGAATGGATCTGGGGGGGAAGCAGGGAAAACCGGCACACTGATCCTTGGTTTCCTAATCTTGAAAGTGGAGGATAATATGGCAGCCTGCCCCAAAAGGTTCTTGAGGTGAAAGTACTCACTCAGGGACGTGCCTGCCCAGTAAATGCTGAGATTCAGTGTGGGTCTCAAGGCATTCCTAGGGGCTGAGGGTCCAGAGAAAAGGGTTCTGTGTGCTGTCTCTCCATAAAATTTTCGGATGAAGGAAGCTTCTTCTCCATCCCCTGTAATGGGGACCTGGGATAATGGCTTCTTTTGGGGGGAGTGCAGGTGGAGGGTAGCAGTTAAGAATTAAGACTCCGGAGCCAGATAATCTGGGTTCCAGCCTGACTGTCACTTGCTGTCAAGTTACTTAACTTCTCAAGCCTCATTTTTTTCACCTGTAAAATGGGGCTGTTAGTAATTCCTATCTCATTGGGTTGTGAGGATTAAATGAGTTAATCTATGTAAAGAGCTTAGAACAGTGCCTGGCACATAGTAGACAATCAATAGATATTAGCTATTGTTGCTGTTGCCATCTCCCCCTTCCTTCTCCCCCCGCCTTCTCCTCCTTCATCGTCATCATTATCATCATCATCATCATCAGTATGGGTTAACTCCAAGCAAAACTGACCTGTTGTCAGTAGAGAATTTCCCACTGGATGGAGTCCATCCACCAGCCCTCTCGGGAGCTTCATCGATCATACCATTATCCTCTCATCCTCCCACAGATATGATATTTCAGGGAGTGATTGATGGGTGTGTGTGAGTGTACGTGGGGAGGGGTGGGCTTGTGCCTGACTCCGGGGACACAGTGCTTTGTTATGCAGAATAGCTTGCCTGTCATCCCACTACGAGCCCCTTCCTTGAAAAGTTCCAGGCTATTTTTGAAGCCCTCATGGCTCACATGTTCCTTTCTCCGTCATGTCAATGCCAGTACAGAAACATCAGAACCGTTTGGCAGAGTATAAAGCAGAAGAGATTTCAAAGTGCATGGAGGATGAGTGTTGCTCAAATGACAGGGTATTAAGACGTGACAAGAATGCTGAGTTTCGAGACTGCAGCAGCTTGTGCGTTTGTATTTAGATCTTGTTGGATTTCTTGGGAAATTAGTGGAGGTGCCAAAGGCTAACGTCATCTCTAAGAAGGCACCAAAGGGTAGAAACACCCCGTGACCCTCCCCCGCCATAAATACACTCCGGAAGATCAGTAAAGGATGCCTGAGTGAGTGGGTGGTTGCCCGGGCAACTCCTGGACTCTGGGCCACAGGGTTCTGCAGGTGAAGCAGCTGGCGATGGAGGGAAGCGCATCAGCACTGGCTGCCCCGGAGCTTTGCTGCTGACGCAAAGCCCCACACTGGAGTCTCACAGCGTGCGGGCCAATATGTGGATCTGAGCGTGAAGGCACCAAACCCTCACCGTTTCTACATTTTATTAGAAACGTAATATTTTATTTACCCTTCCTGCTCTTCCCTGAAGGGCAGAGAATGACTTTGGGGACAGGTAGACCTGAGTCCCGGTCCCTCCTCTGCCTCTTACTAGCTCTTTAATCTTGGGCAAGTAGCTTTAAGATTCCGGGAATCTTTCTGAACCACTGTTTCTTCGTTTGAAAGGAATTGTTGCAGCCCTTATGGGATTAGAGATCATGGTGTCGCAGGGCCGCTGGGACTCAAAAAATGTTTGTGGAACTGCCCTGTTGTATTAAATGCTCAAATAGTCCCAAAGGGAGGATAAGTAGACCTGCTTCCACAAATGGGGAGACTTAGGTGCAGAGTGGCTTGTGCACACTGCACAGGGTGAGCACTGGGGCCTGAGTCTCCAGGCCCTTCCTTTGAGGGAGGCAGTATGGAGTAGTGGTTAGGGCCTACCCACTCTCTGGAGTCCCTTGGCAGGTTTTCTAAACCTCCATAAGTCTCACTTTTTCTCTCTGTGAAGTGGGGGATAGTCATAGACTTGCTTTCTTTAGTTGTAGTGAGGGTTACACAAGATAACCTTACAAGCACTTAGCATGTGCTTGGGGGGATAGTAAGCACTCAAAAAAGTTGCTGTTGTTATTGCTAGTAGTATTACTGGTGGTGCAGTAATAGTAGTAGTAGTAGTAGTTGTTGCAGTTGTAGTAGTGGTAGCAATAGTAATAGTATGGTTCCACTGGTTTGTGAATGTTGACCTCTGGCAGCATTGCAAATCTTTGTCCTTTTTCTCCCCTCCTCTGAGGACAGACAGTGTCTAGCTACTCTCCACGAGATCCTTTCTCTAGGGCCACCATTCTCCACCCTTCTCTGCCCTGCCCTGTGTCTGGGGAGGTAAACCCCAGTGGACTGCATCTCCTGGACTCCCCTGCTGATGGCTTTTGTCTTGAGTTGGGCCAATTGGAGGTGGCAGCCAGAGACTAGAGGGCAGGAGGAGAGAGAGTTTGGGGTTATTTCCACCCTCTACACCCTCCCTCCATCTCTGGCCTCCTTCTGCAGTGACAGCTCCTGGCCAGCGGTCCCTCTTCCTTGGTTTCAGCTCTCACTGGGCTCTTGTTATTCTTTTTCATTAGATTATACCTGTAGCCCTACGTATGGTAACAGTTTTCCACAGTTGCTAGTGTTTTTTACTTGAACATCTAGAGTGAATTCCATTTCCTGCTGAGACCCCAAGAGACCTATACACCTATTAAAAAATAATGTATTGGATTGTTTTCATTCTAAAAAATAAAGTGGTACAACCATTTTGGAAAAAAGTGGCAGTTTCTTATACAGTTAAACATAGAATTACTGTATACCATTATTAGGTATTTACCAAGATAAGTTAAATTATATGCCCACACAAAGACATAAATGAATATTCATAGCAGCTTTATTCATAATAGCCAAAAACTGGGGGGAAAAATCCTCAAATATCAATCAACAGATGAATGTATAAACAAACCTGGGAATAATTATATAATGGAATACTACTCAGCAATAAAAATGAACTAACTACTGATATTGACAACTGCATTATTAATCATTAATAATCAAAACATTATTCTGAGTGAAAGAAGGCAGACACAAAATAGTACATACTGTGTGGTTCCATTAATCTATGCTAACAGAAAGCAGATCAATGTCTGCCAAAGGCTGGGGCTGGGGTGAACGGATTTAACTGTAGAAGGGTACAAGGGAACTTTTGGGGTGATGCAAATGTTCTCTTGATTGTGGATAATTACACGGATGTAATGCATCTGCCAGAACACATCAAACTGTACATCTAGAATGATATATTTTATAGTATATATTTTTTCTAATAGATTTTAGATTTCTATATAATGTTGAAAAACTGCACAAATTTGTATGGAATAAAGCCTAGAAAAATGAAAACTAGAGATTGAATAGTAATCTAATTAATCCTAGTATGTATGATAAAGGAGGGAAAATTTGGGTACCATAATTTCTCTCTTCATGGTGTTGGACTTAAATCAGTTGAAATGTATTTCCATACCATAATTTAAGCTTCAATAAAAGTTTGCTTAATTCTTTGTCTAGTGAAAAAAACCCCAGCCTCATGAAGTTTATTAAATTCTACATTTGCTTTATTATTTTAAAATATTAGAGGAATAAAGAATTATAAAAAGAAGAACAAGACCCCAAAGTCCTTACAACCAGACATCACTCCCCCATCAACATTTCAGGTGTTATGTGTTTCCTTCCAGTTTTTTCTTTTTCTGTACCTAGATTTTCCACCCTCAGCGGACTTATTCAAATAAAAAAGAAAGCAAGTGCAAAGTCTCCATCATGAGGGCATTTTTGTTATGACTTTACTTGTCTCAGGGCACCTAGCATGATGGTGAGGAGCTTGTATCCTGCATCCCAAATATATTGGGAGGAAATGAAAATGTTTAGTCTGCTGAAGGGGAGATGGGTCGGGTGGGGGGGGGGGCACGGTCGTTGGCTTCAAATCTCTATCAGTCAATCAGTCAATTAAATATTATTGAACTTCTTTCATGTGCCAGCACCAGTAGTACGGTAGTGAACACAGCATGTGGTTCTTCTGCTTGGAGTTAGTCTGGGAGGGAAGGGTATTATTCTTAATAGTAATAACAACAATGGCAATATCAGTCACTAATATTTATGATGAACCTACTATGTGCCAGGTGTTAAGGCTTATTTTTTCTGTTCAAGTTTTTAATTTGTCGTTCTGTTTAATCTCCCAGCACTCTATGAGTAGGTACTCTTTTTATCCCCATTATATGATTGGAAATAATAAAGTGGCTTAGAAAGTTTCAGGCCAGTGGGATTGCACGATAAGCAGGTTAAACCTAGGCTGGTGGGTCAGGAGAACTGGGGGAAATGGCATCTCATCTGAGATCTGAGGGATGACAGGCATTAGAGAAACAAGATGACAGCTTCGGAGAACACAGACAGGGGCTATTTTTGCACTGAGGGAAGTAGGCTGGTTTTGAGTGATAATTTGGGGTCAGGTGTGACAGAATTGGTGACTGGAAGTGAGTAGTGAGGGAGGAGCCAAGGGTGGCTCTCGGGATGAGTAAGAGGAAGCATCAGAAGTGAGGCAGAAGTTTAAACTAAGTAGCATTTAGATTCTCAGCAGAGATCTTGATTATTTACCCCCCTCTGTCAAAAATACAAACGCTGCATTCAGAGGGTCAATATCAACATAGTCCTATTTTTTTTCCTGTGAACACCGATGAACCTCTGAACATTGGAAAAACCTTGACTTTATTACCTGTGGTTAATTCTTTAAGTTTGGGTTCAGAGGCGAGGTGCTACAAATGTCTAATGTAAAGAACTACAAGTGTGTCACTGAAATAGAACAATAACAACTTTGTTTCCTCAACGCACTGGTTTCCAGGGTTGAACTGAATATAAGGTGGATACAAATGGAGACTAAATTAGTTGAAACACCAAGCATTTTCCTAAAATTCCCTTTTTACTTCCCTTTGATGATCTTTGATGATTTATGTTGCTATTATTTGAATATTCAAATCCCTTTTTGTAGAGTCTGGGAAGCATAAATAAAAGTAGGGATGGAGACAAGGGACTTTCAGTTTTTTTGTGTATATATCTTCACTGTTACCTGTGCTAAGGTTGTGGTAAAGAAAAATATATCAATATGCTTGGAAAATTTTCAGCTTTACAGATATCATGTTACTTTATGTGAATTTAAACTTGTCTAATAACAGGGCGAAGGCGAAGGAATGTAAATGTTATTAATTTAAAAAATGGGATACTACATGATTTTTTCAAAGACCTTTTGAATGTAACCATCATCTCCTCTAAAGTATATATCTTATCGTATTTAATAAATTGTTTTATAAAAGCAGCAACAACAGAAATGAGGCAGAAGAACAAGAACTTGGTTTGGGGCAACTTCAGTTTGAGATCCAAATCGTGGTGCTGAGCAAGTAGGGGAGAGCTCTTGGCTGAGAGGTGCAAATTTGGGAGTCACCAGCATGAACAGATTTACAAAGTCTGTAGATTGACAAGATGGCCTGGGGAGTGTCCACAGGGAAGAGACCAGCACCTGGGACAGACCTTTGAGGAATTCCAGTAGGTTAAGGGGTAGGGAGAACAGGAGGAGGAGCCAGGGAAAGGGGGAAGGGGCCACGGAGGGCAGAATCGGGAAGTTACAGGGAGGCTGAGTTCTGTGCAGTCTAAAGAACTTTCTAGTATTAGAGTTGTTCTTAGGAGGTGGAGCAGTCCTTGTCCTGGAGGTGTGCAGTGAGAAGCTTAATGACCATCCCTCAGGGATGTTGTAGAAGGGGGTGAGATCAGATGTCTTTGAATTGGCCAGAGTTGTTCGGTTCTTTGTAAGCAATAAAAATTGACTGTAGGTGTCTTAAAAAGCAAGTGGAAAGGTATGGGTTTCTACATGCACGCAGTGCCAGGCCTTAGAAAGAACAGGGTCCAGAAGAATGGACCCTGAACAGTGGACCCTGGAACAGGGTCCAGGACAGTGGCTCTTGGATCTCCTAGGTGGCAGGAAGTAATGGGCTACCTTCACATGGCAACACTACTGATTCAAGAATCAAATTCAAGCAAGAGTTTGATTGGCTGATCTTGGGTCACATGACCCCCCCCCCCCCTTGGCCAGGGGAGAGCTGGGCACCTTGACTGACAGCACCACCAAGACTGCACATCATGGAGCAAGGCTGGTTTCCCAAAGGAAAATCAACATGCCACTTACCAGAAGGGAGAATGGATGCTGTGCAGGCAAAACCAACAGATGCCCGCTATAATCTCCATGGCCCTGTCTTTGATTGGGTGATGTTTGCAATGTTCACATAACAGGCCACCCCTCCTTGCAGAGCTGTTGCTAGTGTTTTGCCTGCCGGAGGATTAAGTTTCTCTGTTTGCTTTTTAGAGTAAGTTAGGGGACTTGGATTGACATGAATTTATCTCTGGGCTTCAAGCCACTAGCTCTGGAGGCACAATTTGGCAGATATGACTCATGTTATTTCTTGACATGACAGTCAAGAAAAGACTTGGCCTTGTGGCTATGTGGCCCCTCCTTCATGAGCAAGGGTAGGAGCTGGTAGTAGACAGATGGTGTAAATCTCTGTTGCATCCGCGAGGTGGGTGTGCCCATCCTACAGGCACTTACTGAAAAGAAGCCCAAGTAACAGGCGCCTGTGGATAAAGGAGACCTGTCAAATCTTATACCTCCTGGTACTTTCTCTTACCTGAGCAAACTCCTAGGTGCAGCCATCCTCATAGTACTACGATATTTAGAGGAATAAGGGTAGGGTGAAACACTGTATCCCATCTTTCCTCAATTCACCAACACTGACTGATAGAATTGAATGTTCTTAATATCAAGCCCCTAAATAAAAAAGAAAAGAGATCTATTTACAGGAACACATGAAACACAGGAGAAAAGAGGGGCCCTCACTGCCCATCCTCTAACTTCTCACCTTTGGTTTATTAGTCATACGTTCTTTGGTCTCAGGAAACAAAAACCCAATTCAAGTTGCTTTAGACAAGGAGGGATTTGTTGACTTATACAGAAAAGTCAAGGGGTTCTCCCTTCAGGCTTGGTTGAATCTGGGTGCTCATATGTGGTTATCAGATACCTGTTGGCTCTGCTTTTCTCTTTGTTGGCTTCATTCTCAGAAAAGCTTTTCCTTAGTGATAATAAAGATGGCAGATGCAGACTCATTCCCCACCAGCTTAGCAGTACTGCTGGAAAATAAATCTTCTTTCCTAATAAATTCCAGCAAGAGCCCTGAAGTTGATTCTCACTGGGCGCCTTGAGTCACATGCCCATCCCTGAATCCACACTGTGGCCTGGGTCCTATGTCCACCCTGGGAGCTGGGCGTGAGGGCATCCTTAGCCAGCTCACAGGAACTGGGGATCAGATGCCCCAAATAGAAACAGAGAGGATGGATGCTGGTTGGGCGTGTTCACCACACTTGGTTTCGGGACCAGCTCTTCTCCTGGTCTGAGAGCTCTAGGGTGGGATGTAGCTGGTGAATGAAGGGATGTTGATTTTTCCCCTTAGGCCGTGGCATTTTGTCTTACTGCCCCCGCCTTTGGGGCCTGATCAAAAGGGGGAGGTCAAAGGGGTCAAGAACAGTCTCCATGTGTTATCCAAACAAGCAGGATATTCCCAGCAGCTGTCCTGCCCAGGCCCTTCTCCCCAGGGTTGGTATAGCAGAAGGTGGTGGTGTGGGGCAGCTATCTTCTCATGAATTTGTTTACTTCTGAGGCCTGTCCTTTACCTCTTGTTGGCTGCACTGCTTTATCTGGCTTAGTTAAATAAATTTGGTAACATTATAAATGAAAACATTCCTTTCCTGCATTTGCTGACCACTGCAAGGCTATTGCTTTTGCTTTTGAGTTCTCTCTGTAGCACGGGACTGTTGCTAAACAAATGAAGTTTGCTCTGCTCCCTCCTCTCTTACAGGAGGCAATCATCATCATCACAACTTTGCAAATTCCCTTTAACACTGGGTAAATAAATGGTAGCCCCATATGATGGAATAAGATGCAGTTATGGAAACAGGATGAGGTCATTCTCTACATACTGAGATAGAATGGGCCTCCAGCTGTGCTAGTTTGGGAAAAAGCATGGGTAGAGTGTGCAGATCAGCAATGCTCTTCAACATTTGAGTCACTTGTTCCCAGCCTCCCCCCAGTAACTCAGAATCTCTTGAGGTGGGACTTGAGCCCTCATATGTTTTGAAAAGTTCAAATGACTCAGTGTGCAGCCAGGGCTGAGAACCAGGGGTGTAGAATTGTATCATATGGTTGAAACAAAAGGGACATAGATAAAAAACAAAAAGGAAATAGAGAATTATACTACGTATATAGGTAGAGACTCACATGTGCTGACACACATGCAGAGAATATCTCTAGAAGGATAGACAAGAAATAGTTCCCTCCGATAATGGAGTAGAGCAGTGATTCTCAACCATATGCTCATCTGTAATGTTCGAATTTTAAGCCATAAGCATGGTATACAGTTTTAAAAAGAAATCCTCACTGCACACCCAAGGCCGGCCAGGCAGGGCTGTGAGATGATTCTGAGCTCACGCAGCTTGACTGTGCTGGGGCCAGCCGCCCACAGATGCACACATTGCCACCCACCGCCCCGGCCACAGCTGCCTTCCTCTTGACTCAGCCGTGGTGGGTGATTTCTGAGTGAGGGGGTGACCAAAAAAGTCCAGTCATTCATTTATTCATTCATTGTTAATGCACTCATTCATATTTTTATTAAGAATTAGATATGGGGCAGGTACATGCCAAGCACGTGAATCTGGTCTCATCCTCACAACTACATGTGAAGTAGGTGATCTTATCCCCATTCTTTGGTTGGGGATATTTTAGCTCAGAGATAATAAGTAATCAAGGTGAAAGTATTTGAGTCAGGAAGACCAGCTGAAACAGAGCTTGTAAACTGGTGCGACTCAGATGTTTTTGGATGGTCTGCACAGAGCTTTAAAAAATTCCCATCTGGCAACACCGGACTAGCACTCACAGGGCCATTGTTGAATGGAATCGAGTATCCCAGGGAGGGACATGTGCTCTCTAGTTCATCCCAGCCACCCATCCCTGCTGTATTACACCAGGCTGGCTTCACTTTGTCACAAGGCCTGGCCTTTGTAGGCATTTAAGTTTGTAACCCCTGCAATAAAGTAGGTAGGATGAGCCAACCGTTATCTGTCCCATGGGGCTCCTGAGCTGAATTATCCTGTGGAATGTGTCATTTCTACTCCAATCTGGCCTTCAGGCTGCTCGCTGGAGAACTAAGCTCTCTGCCTTGAATTTCCTTGTGGCCATCATGGGGTGGGCTATTAGTAGTGATATATTTAGGGAACAGATTTGCACAGTAGGGAATGACTAAAATATATTATAGAAAGGGACAGTCATCCAGACTGGCAGGAGTGTGGGGTAATGGAGTGAGAGGAGATAAGAGTAAAGTTAGACGGTGGTTATATGTGGATGGATGGATGTCAGCCTGTGGTAGTTGAACTTTATTCTTTAGGCCAGTGCTGTCCAATAATACTTTCTACGATGAGTGCCCAAAGCGGTAGCTTCTAGCCACATGTGACTATTAAGCACTTGAAATGTGGTTAGTGTGAACGAAGAACTGAATTTCAAATTTCATTTAATTAATTTAAATTGGCATAGCCCCATGTCACCTGTGGCTACCATATTGGACAGTGCAACTTTAGATGATAGGCAGCCAGTGAACGTGTTGGAGCAGGGAAATAATATCAAGCTGAGGTTTCACAGGATGAATTTTCCAGGAGTGTGTACACTGCAGGGGGTGGAGGGAAGTAGGTAGGAATAATATTGACAGTATTTATTATATGTTAGGCTCTTACTGTGTCCACACACTGTGCTAAGATGACCTCGTTTAATCCTCACAACAACTCTATGAGAAAAGCACTGTTATTATTTCTATTTTATAGACTAGGAAACCAAGACACAGCAAGGTCAATGGACTTATTCAAGGTCACAGAGCTAACAAATAGTGGTGCCTGGTGTAGCGTCCGGGCAGCTTGGCTGCAGAGCTTGGACTGTAAACCTCTAACCTGGAAGGAAGTAAATAAACCTTCATTGAGAGCTTACTTTGTGCCCTGATGCTGTGCATCTGTACACGATGTCTCATTTAGATATCATGGCAATCACATAACATTTTGGTGGTCTTATCTCCTCTGTGGTTATGGAAACTTTGGCTCATAGAGATGAGATATCAAGGCAGGCTCATCAATTTCGAGGGAGACCAGTTAAGGTTTCATTGCAAAATTCCACATCTGAGTTACTGAGGGTGGTTAGGGTGGAATCAGTGAGGAGTATACAGGAGAATATGGTATGAAAGATGTTGCGAAGGAAGAATCAGTAGGATTTAGCAATTGATTGGATGGCTGGGGTGAGGAAAGTGGGGGAGGATTTCTTCTGGAACAGTGAGATGAATGACAAACACAAATGCAGCCACGCCATGTGAGTTGAGAGTGTGGGCTCAAGAGAAAGACAAACCTGGTTTCAAATACAAGCATTGCCACCGACTAGCTGGACATCCTTGGGCAAGTCATGTCTCTCTGAGTGTCAGCATCCCTGTCGTTATAACGCGGATCAAAACACCTTCCTCACAGGGCCATGATATGGCTCAGGTGAAACCATGGATGTGAAAGCCCTTCCAGACTCAAGTCCATGGCCATGTGAGTCACTCTTCTGAATGCCAGTGAGGCCAAGTGTTAGGTGGAGATGGTTACCAGGCCTTTCTGCCTTTGATCATGGAGATGGTTCCAGAAAGCATGTGGGAGAGCCCCACCTCATCTTGGATACTAGGCAGAATTTCGTGCCTGTGAGTCAGCTTTGACCTGGGAGGAAAGAGGTCCTCCCTGGCCATCGTAAAGCAAAATTGCGGTGCTGGTGCTTCCAACTCAACTGCCCCTTTCCACCAAGCACTTTGTGTGTGTTGTCTCATTTGAGCTTCACAACAGCCTTCTCAGAGTAGGTACTGCTATCATTCCTATTTTGGAGAAGGAGACGGAGGCTCAGAGAGGCATAGTAATAGTAATTGGGATAGTATTGCCATAGTAATTGGGCTAATGTCCTTCAGTTTATGGCTCATAAAATGAGGGTTCAAACTGAGGTCCATCTGATCCAGAGGCCTGGCCTGTAGCTCTTGCAGATTGTGGATTTTTCTCTCGAGAAATGGCTGTTTGGGGGCCTCCTGAGAGAGATGAGAGCTGAGGAGAGTGTTGAGGGTCCTTCTCTTTCTTCTCCCAACACAGACATCTGTAGCCAGTGCTGGGATATCTATCTCAGGTAATTATGGATTCAGGGACAAAGATTGCTTCCCAAAGATGTCAGTTTCCCATTTTAGACCCTGGTGAGAATAGGGTACAAGAGATGGATCAACTCCAAAGAGAGAAAATAAAAATTTAATGACTTCATCTAGTTCTCTTTGGATGCAACAAATAAATTATAATGGCTAGAGTTGGGCATTTGGGAGTGGGTGCAGTATGAGGTAGAGTTGGGGTCCCATTGCTTTCTGGGGGCAGATACTCCAGAGAGGTCTTCTGGGATCAATGAGCTGTTTCTGATCCTTGGCTGGTATATCAGTTTATTATTGCTGGTATAACAAATTACCACGAACTTAATGCCTTAAAATGACACAGATTTATTACCTTATAGTTCTGGAGGTCAAAAGTCTGAAAATGGGTCTCATGAGGCTAAAATCAAGATGTCTACAGGGCTTCATTCCTTCTGGAGGCTCGAGGGGACAATCTGTTCCTTGCCTTTTCTAGCTTCTAGAAGCTGTCCACATTCCTTGGCTTGTGTTCCTTTCCAGCAATGGCATCATTCCAGCCTCTGCTTTTATAGTCACACCTCCTTCTCTGCCTCTTGAGTCTCCTGCCTCCCTCTAATAAGGACCCTTGTAATTACAATTAATTGGGCCCACCAGGATAATCCAGTAGAATTCCCATTCTCAAGATCCTTAATGTAATCACATCTGCAGAGTCTATTTTGCCATGTGAAGTAACATAATCACAAGTTCCAGGGATTAGGACGTGGACATCTTTGGTGAGGCTGGGGAAAGACCTACAGGCCTGTGACCTTTGTGATTTTACATGTAATACGGGAGGAGTGGAGGAGGATAGTGCTTGGGGCCTTAATCTCATTCTCTGCTGGAGCCAAGTAGCAGTTTCCCCTTTTAAACAGGTCCTGCATGCATTCTCCCATCTGACCCTCAGACATTTTCATTGCTTATCTGTCCCTTAGGCATTTGAGTTTGAGACCGCATTGTGTAGTCCTAAGAAAGCATGGCTACGGGTTGGATTCAGAGGGCTGTAGGCTGCAGGCTTTTAACCTCTACAGAGCAAGGAGTTATTGAATAAACTGTGAAGCATCTAGGAATTCTTGGCTCTTATGAGGTACCTGTTTGAAAGTAGGACCTGGTACGTGTTTCAGCAGCTCATTGAATGTTGGCTCTTATTTAAGAAAAGCTAGTTTTATCCTGAATTTGCCAAATAGAAATGTGGGGGTGTTTGTTTGCATCACAAAAAGGTTTAGTTTGTTTCTTTAAATAGCCAGCCCTACTGCTTTTCTGTGAAGTGTTTTAGTTAGTGGGAAATGTGATTTGCAGAACTTTTCAGAAACGTGTTGTGTAAAGTAAGTACCTGCACTGGAAGCTTATCAACTTTCCAGTCTGTTCCCAGCTTCTCTGTAGAGTACACCGGAGTATAGCCAAGTGCCTTGGCTTATTGAGTCTACCTTGGTGGGGATGGATTGTTTATTTTGTGGCTAATTGGAAGGCTGCCTAAAGAGACCTTGTTGATGACTGGTGTCTTCCTACCCCTGTCTATGGTGGTAGAATGTGGAAGGCCAGCCAGGAGCTACAGCTACCATGAAGTTGATTGGGCTTTCTTCTTTTTCTGTGGCTGATGATATTCATTCTTTTGTTCATTCATTCACCAAACATTTATTTACATATCAGTTTTGTACCAGGAATTGTGGTAGACACTAGGAAACTAGAGATGAGCCCCCCTTCTTCCCTCAAAGAGAGTAAGGATGAATAAGATCATAACTATAATTTGGATATTTTGAAGAAAGTTTCTAGACTAAAGTAGTTGCCTATAAATGGTGAATGGTGGAGTGGGGGAGGACAACTTTCCTAAACATTTCTGGGTTAAGGAAGAAATGAAAACCACAGTAATAGGCCACTTAGAAACTTAAAACAATGATGGCACTAAATATAAAACACAGGATGCAGCCAAACCTGTGCTTGAAAGGAAAGTTTTTAGCTTTAAAATCTTAAACTTTTAATGAAGAAGAATGGGAAGAAATTAACTGAACAGTCAATTCAAGAAGCTTTAAAAAGAATAATGAATAAAAGCAGCAGACATTTGTTGAATACTCATGATATGCTAGGCACAGTCCTGAGCATGGATTAGCTTGTTTAATTCTGACAACACCACTGTAATATGGGTATTATTATTATCACCGTCATTTTTCAGAGAGAAAACTGAAGCACAGGGAGATAAGGTAATGTGCCCAAGTACTATAGTTTTCAAATGATGAATGCATCCAAACCTGGCCATTTGACTCCAGATACTCCCAACTAATAAGGAATAAAAGTACAAATACAAATAAAAGAAGTAGGACAAGTGAGAGTGAAACTAACAAGTAGGAAAAAAACAATAGAATTGAGAAATATGTCCATGATTTGCTTCTTTAAAATAAAAGAATAATAAAATAGACAACAAGGAAGATGAACCTCTGGAAAAAATAAAAAGAGAGATTCCCTAACAATACAATGTGAGGAAAGCATGAGAAAGGGCACAGCACCATCCCAAATAACATGATGCTGTGGAAACACACTGAGAAGAACACTATGGATAATTCCAAAGGAAAATATAAATTCCAAAAGTTAGTTTGAGAAGAGAGTGAGGGAGAGGTGAAGCTGGTGAAAGCTCCAAATGGGACAGGATTGTCTGCTGTCATCCCTTTTGTTCCACATTGTTCTGGAAATTCTTGACATGGAAATCTAAGGGGAAAAAAAAGAGGCATATCTATCAGGGAGGAGAAGAGAAAAATGTTATTATTGGGGATAATATGATTCTCTACCTGGAAAACTCAACAGAAGCAACTGAAAACTCACAAAAACTATTACAAATTTAAAAAATGCTTACAAAATAAATACACTGAAAGTTTCTTTCTTTCCTATTTGTAAATGATAACCACTTGGATAACAAAATGGGAAAGATTTCAAAAATCATAATAGCGTAGAAAAAGGACCTCTCAGATAATACTAAGAGAGAAATTTGTAGAACTATAGAGAAAATTAAGACTTTATTGGGAGACATAAAATAAAATTTTAACAAAGGGACACCCTATTCCTGCTAGAAAGACTCATTGTTATGAAAGTGTTAATTACCAAAGTCCCAATAAATTTTTTTTCTGGGGGTGGGGGTGGGGAATTGACTAAATATAATTCCAATAAAAATTACATCGGTTTATTTATTTGTTTGTTTATTTATTTATTTATGGCTGTGTTGGGTCTTCGTTGCTGTGTGCGGGCTTTCTCTAGTTGCAGCGAGTGGGGGCTACTCTTCATTGTGGTGCAATGGGCTTCTCTTGGCGGTGGCTTTTCTTGTTGCGGAGCATGGGCTCTAGGTGCACGGGCTTCAGTATTTGTGGCATGTAGGCTCTGTAGTTGTGGCTCGCAGGCTCTAGAGCTCAGGCTCAGTAGTTGTGGCGCACGGGCTTAGTTGCTCTGTGGCATGTGGGATCTTCCCGGACCAGGGCTTGAACCCGTGTCCCCTGCATTGGCAGGTGGATTCTTAACCACTGTGCCACCAAGGAAGTCCCTCCATCGGTATTTTTAAAAGCTTGATAAACCAGTTCTAAAGTTCACTTGGAACTCGTGGTGACTGCCAAGAAAATGTTGAAAATAAGGATAATGAGGGAGGACTTGCCCAACCAAGATATAGCATATTATAAAGGTACTATAATTAAATCCCATATTGCTTTATTATAAGACAGATCGATGGAACAGAACAGAAGGCCCAAAGACAGACCCCAGTGTTTATAATTATTTAGCATATAATAAAGTTGGCATTTGAGATCAGTGGAGAGGGGATGAATTATTCAGTAAAAGATGCTGGCACAATTGATTATCTATTTGGAAAAAAATGGCAAATTAGATTCCCATGTCATTTCAGATACCAAGAAATTACAGATGGATAAAAGAGTTTAAAGTGCAAATGATGCCATATAAAAGTTAAAAAAAAAGAATTGTATTTACAGGAATTTGGGTCATATGGGAAGGCCTTTTGAAGTGCAGTTGGATTAAGTTTTCTTTGTCCATTTTTTTCTTTTAGTGGTCTGCAAGTTGTATATAATACTTCTATTCTTATTTTTATTCTTAATTGTTAACACACATATTTAAACTTATAATGTCCTAAATGCAGTTTCTCAATACCTGTAAACTCCTGAGGAATAAGACAAGACTCCTAGCATATTGCAATTTTATAGTCTTTTTCCCAACCCCATCTCTTTATGACTTAAGTCCCTCTGCCCCTGCCCAGCTTTTCTTTTTGTTCTTTCTTTCACCACTGTTTGTTATGCCCCATTCATTCATTTTGTTGTTGTTTTGCGGAGTGTATATTCTCTATTACTTCTTTTGTGGGAAGTAAATTTTCCAAGTTCTTATATTCTGGAAATGTCTTTATTTTGTACTTTCACTTGAATGCTAGTTTGGCTATGTATGGGGTTTTAGGTTCAAACGACTTTTTCTAAACCTTTGAAGACATTGCTCCATTGTATTCTAGAATTCAAAGTTGCAGGCAAGAAATCTGACGTTAAAATTATTTTTGTTCCTTTGTCAGTAATCTTTCTCCTCTTCTCTTCCTGCCACTGCTGGACACGTCCTCACAATGATCTCAGAGCCTTGATAATCCTCACCATTAGTTGTTTTTTTCATTCATATCTATTGACACTTGATAGTTTCTTTCAATTTAATAACTCAAATTCTTCTTAATCTTTAGAGGACTTCCTTCTATTTTCTTTAATTACACATTCTTTACCATTCTCTCTGTTCTTTCCTGAATATCCTTCTATATGGATGTTAGAATTTTGGGATCTATCCTACAGTTTTGTATCGTTTCCTTTATTTTTTCTTGCTTTTTTGCCGAATTCTGGGAAAATCACTCAATTTAGACTTCCAGTTTGCTAAGTTCCTCTTTAGCTGTCGCCATTCTATATCAGCCCAACCACTGAGTTTCCAATTTGGGCAGCCATATTTTTCATTTCCTGACCTTTGTTTTTCTTTGACTCTTTGTTTTGTTTCAAAATGAAAGTGGGCTTATTTTCCCTGATTATATAATTAATATGTACTCATTGTCAACATTTCAAACAATACAGATGTAAGATTGTAAGTGAAAAGAATCTGTAGTCCTACTACCCAAAGATAATGATCAGTGACATTTTTTGGCCACTGCTCATGTATTTCTCTCAGCAGTCACAGATGTACAGGCACAGAGAGGGACCACCCCCCACCACAACACAAACACACTGTTTGACACAAATGTCTTCATACAAAGCATATATTATTTATAAAATACAGTAAATACTAAAACAGAAAGGGGAGAAAGCAAAGGAGAAAGAAATTGGCCCCTTTGGAACTCTTTTTTTACACCACGAGGGTTTAAAATGTTTTTATTATAGAAAATATACATAAAAGTAGAGAGATTAGTATAATGAATCCTCCTGTGTCCATCAGCCAGGTTAAATAATGATCAGTCAAGACTAATTTTTTTTCCCCTCTATAACCCTGCCCTTTCTATCTCCTTTATGTCACACTGAATTATTTTGAATAGAATCACCTTATCCATAAAGATTATAGGATGTATTCTTAGAGGTAAGTATTCTTTAACAAAAATAATCATAATACCATTATTACATCAAAAATTATAATTCCCTAATATCAATAACAATGATTCTCTCATACCATCAAAAAGTGAATATTTACACTTTTCTGATTGTCTCATAATTTTTAAAAACTATTAGTTTGTTTAAATTAGGATCCAAACAAGGTCTACATATTGCATTTAGTTGATATGTTTCTTAAATCTCTTTGAATGTATGTCTCTCCTCTGCCCTGCCACTTTCCTCTTGTAGTTTTCCATTTTTGTTTGTATGTTGTTGTTGTTTTGAGCAGTTTTAGTCATATAGAAAACCTGATTGGAAAATGCAGAGTTTCCATATACTCCCTCAACCCCATTTCCACCCTAGTTCCTCCAATTATTAACATTTGCAACTGAAATAAATCAGAAAGAGAAAGAGAAATACCATATGAACTCACTTATATGTGGAATCTAAAACAAAAACAAAACCAAACCAAAAACAAAAAGCAAACTTGTAGATACAGAGAACAGATTGGTGGTTGCCAGAGGTGGGGGTGGGGAGTGAGTGAAATGGGTGAAAGTGGTCAAAATAGATATGTTCTGGGGATGTAATATATAGCGAGGTGATTATAGTTAATAGTACTGTAGTGTATATTTGAAAGTTGCTAAGAGAGTAGATAAAAGATCTTATTACAAGAAAAAAAATTATAACTATTTTTGGTGATGGATGTTGACTTACAGTGATGATCATTTTGCTGTGGTCATATATATATATATATATAGAATCATTATGTTGTACACCTGAAACTAATATAATGTTATATCAATTATATCTCAATTAAAAAAATGAAGACAACTATATTCAATATCCTATGGCAAACCATAATGGAAAAGAATATTAAAAAAAAGAATGTAAAAAAATGAAATAGCGTGCCTTAGAGTCATTAGGAGTATTAAATGAATTAATATATGTACAGCGCTTGTAAAGAATCTGCATTAGTGTGGTACATTTGTTACAATTGATGAGCCAATAGTGATACATCGTTATTAATTAAAAGCCATTGTTTATACTAGGGTTCACTTTTTGTTTTGTATATTCTCTAAATGCAGCCATTGCTACAGTATCATCCAGAACAGGACAGATGCTCTCCTGTCCTCTTCCAGTTTATTTGTTGAAAAAACATCTTGTAGCTTACCACATTCTTGTGTATTTAAATTTTTTTTTTCTCATTGCCTCTCTGTGGTGTCATTTAAAATGCGTCACTGTCACTTGTAGTTGCGGTAAATTGGTAGTTGGATGAAGATTCTTGAACCGATTCAGGTGTGATTATTTTGACAGGAATACTTCACAGGTGGTAGGATTCTTCATAGTACTTTCATCAGCAGGCAGGTAGTGTCTTTTTTTTTTTTTTTTAAAGTTTTATTGATTGATTGATTGATTACTATGTTGGGTCTTCGTTTCTGTGCTAGGGCTTCCTGTCGTTGCGGCAAGCGGGGGCTACTCTTCATCGCGGTGCGCGGGCCTCTCACTATCGTGGCCTCTTTTTGTTGCGGAGCACAGGCTCCAGACGCGCAGGCTCAGTAGTTGTGGCTCACGGGCCTAGTTGCTCCGTGGCATGTGGGATCTTCCCAGACCAGGGCGCGAACCCGTGTCCCCTGCATTGGCAGGCAGATTCTCAACCACTGCGCCACCAGGGAAGCCCCGCAGGTAGTGTCTTTTTCTGATGTTGGCAGCATTCATGATTGTTGCCCAGGTCCATTATATCACTAGTGGTAGCCCTGAGGTTTCCTGTTCTGTTTTCATTTACTGAGAATGTCCTTTAGAAAGATTCTGAGCGTGGTGCCCATCCTCCAGGAGCCCACAGTCTAGAGTTTATAAAAATAGATTTGAACAACAACAAAAAATAGTTTTATTTTGTATGTATTCTCTAATTGTCCCTCCCCCTAAGTAATATAGTCCCCAAATAGTGGAGCGTTTAACGCATACAAATTCAAATATATGTATGTACACATTTGGTTTCAAACTGCTAAAGTGACAATGTAAACATGTAGCCTATTTCTTCCACTTAGTTGACGGTTGCTCCTGGGTGAGATGCAGGTGTGGGTCCGCCGTTCCTGCTCACTCTTTTTCTACATGCCCTTCACATTATGCACATCTCTCTAAGTGTGATTCTAGTGATTAAATGTACATACTTCTTAAGCGTTATGGACCTAAACACAAGCCAACAGCTTCCTCTGGTGCCTGATCTGAAAAACAACATTCTGTTCCAAAAGTAGTGGAAGATCATACAACTTAAGCGATCTTCAGGGGTGTGTAATTTTGAGCATAAGTGATCTTTTGAACCCTAGTTAACTTTGCAAGCAAAGTAATTTGCAAGTTGTAACGTCGGCGTACCCAAGAGTTTGACTTCAATAAAAGACAAGGTGCAGAAGCTGAAGGCATTGTTTATTTTGGTGTAAAGCCTTTACTTGTCGTGAAGTCCAGGTTTAACGATTTCTTCCTCTCTTCCCCTCCTTTCCTACTCTCCACTTTCCTTTTCCCCCACTCCTACCCTTATTTTCTCTTTTGCAGTCTGCTGTTTTGTCGTGCACAAGCGGTGCCATGAGTTTGTCACTTTCTCCTGCCCAGGCGCTGACAAGGGTCCAGCCTCTGATGTAAGTAACGGGCCCTGGTCACCTCTCTCTGTCCACAGTCAATGCATCCTTTTGGGTAACTGTGAGTACACTGAGACAAAAAAGTCAGGATGTCATGGTCCTATAGCCTCTGAGATGACTTTCATTTTAATGGGAAAGAACAAAACAAAAAACATTTTGAGAGGGGTGTGTGACTTCAAGAAACCAGCTAGTTTCCCTACTGTGATTCTGCAAAATGTCTTCATGTTTATGGCTGAGGCATGAGAGTGGTGGGCAGGGGCTAAATTTTTATGGCTACTATAAAAAGGTAGTTAGGATGGTACCTTATAGTGTACTTTTTAGCTCTTTGGTAGGGAATTTTTTGTACTAGGGCCCAAGAATTAGGACGAAGTAAGCTTATCCTGCTACTGTGTACCCCAAAGTATGATTACTGCTGGTGGGACAAGGGATGCTTCTGGGTAAACCTGGCAATTTTTGTTTTGATCATTATGGATTTATTTTAATATGGATTGGAAAATGTGTCTAGTAGTGGTTTTGCATTTATAGTGGGGATATAAAATTTCCTATCTTAGGTTAAACAAAAGATAAATTGACTCAAGGAAAATATTAAGTGAATGACAGTGTGAGTGCTATAAGGATATGGCAAAGTCTTGGTGCAAGTTTACCAAAAGTTTGGGGTACCATGTGGATTGCCTACCCAACAGCCATTCCTAGCCCCCACTCTTTTTCTGGCAGAGGCCACCTCTCATACTAAAAGCTGAAGATGCCTGATACTTGCTTTCCCAGGCTCCCTCGTAGCTAGTGAGTGAGCACGTGACCCAATTCTGCTCGGTGGGAACTGCGGGGAAGTCTGGGCAGGGCTTCTAGGAAGACTTTCCTTTCTGATAAGGGAAGACACTCCTTACTTTGTTCTGTTGGACATTTTTGTGGGAGGATATAATGCACGGAGTTGTGGCAACCCTTTGAGTCAATGAGGGAGACATGGCTGACATCCTGAGCATGGCAGGGTGGAAGAGTTGAAGGGACGGGGGTCATCGATGCCATTGGTGAGCTGCTGAGCCAACGCTGAGTCCTCTTATGCCCAGACTCTGTATGTGAGATAAGAAGCACCTCTTATTGGTAAAGTCTCACTGTTTGCGTTATTCTTTTCCATGCAGCTGAAACTGTCCTGGACCTTCCACCATGCACACTCTTCCATTGGCCCAGTCATGAACTGCGTTCAGCGTACCCTCTGTGCAGCTGTCACCCCTGGTTCTCTTATTTTGTTCCTGCTTTGGTTCACCTTCCTGGAATTTTCCCCATTGGCTTTGTCTCCCACTGGTCCTGTCCTGGGTTCCTTAGACTTGACAGCTGACCTGAGGTTGCTTGAAGTGGGTGGTGATAACTACCTTCTGTTATTGCATATGTTCTTGCTGCCCTTCTATAAGTGGTCATCTGCCATTTTGCTGCAAATCAGGGGCATACCACGCACACTCTAGAGCTAATACTGAAGTTGCTTTGCTTGGAGACTGTGGCACTTGGGTTTAAAAACTCTAGGCAACAGAGAACAACCAAAGCCCTCACAGGCTTGTTTCAGAGACAAAGATGGGACCATTCTTCATGTTGTCTCAGATCACACTCCCTGACCCTTTTAGTGCAATTCTATCTCTTGTCCCCAGGAAAGCAGGCAGGGAAGACTGGGGGGACAGCATGGCCCCATTATGCAGCTCTGAATGTTCATGCAGACCAAGGCTTGGTGCTCAAAGAGCAGCCAAGAGGATGGTGTTTCCCATATTCTGTCTTTATTCCTTGACTTTTTATGTTGCCTAAGATAGAAAGAGCTCAAACTGTTTTATGTGAAAAGGGAAATTTTGGTCCCTGAAACTGAAAAGCTCCAAGGGTAGACTGGCTTCAGACACAGTGAATCAAGGGGCCAAAATGAGGTCTTCAGGAATCTCTTTCTCCATGTCTTGGCCCAGCCTTCCTCTGTCCTGGTTTCTGTTTCAGGAAGATTTTTCTCCTACCGAGAGCATGATGGCTGTGGTACCTCCAGTCGTAATGTCTTATCAGTGCTGCAGTTCCAATGACAAGAGCTAAAGTCTCATTGGACCCTGGGTCATATGTAACCAGAGGATGGTTATGCTGATTGGCAGGCCTGGTTATGTGCTTGCTCCTGGCGAGGAGGGCCAGTGTGCCTACCCCATGATTTGAGAGTGGGGGAGAGGTGGTCCCTCAGAGGAAAACTAGAGAAGCAGTACTGTGTACTGGTTAAAATCATAGGCTATGGATGGAGCGTAGACATGTGTAACCTTGGGCAAAGTACTTAAATCCCTTGTGCTTTATATTGCTCAGCTGAAAATGAATAAAACCCTACCTTATAACTTTGCTAAGAGTACCTAGTGTATACATATGAGACAGTGTCTGGTACGTATGTGAAGATGGTAATGACAGTGCTAATGAATTACAGTGAATACATGCTGGGCAGACAGCAAGGACAGATGTCTACCAAATACGTCTGAAGAATGAGTGGGTCCTCTGCCTGCCACCTGGCAGTTGTCCTTCCTAGGAGTGTGTAGGCGCCGTAAGTTGTAGGAGACCCTGCTCTTTGTGAATGGAGACATGCAGCCGTTCATTGCCTTGGGCGTGGGGAGAGCAGGTAGTACTGCCTGCAGCCAGCATGCGTAGGATTTGGCAGCCTACCTGAAATGATTCTATCTCTGGACACAGTTCCAAGAAGGCCGGTTGGCACTGAGGATGATGAATTGGTCCAGACTCTTGAACTGGCTTGACTTGGTTCATTGACCTTTTTCTGTCCATGGTTGGAGACATGATTAAAGAGCTGGCCACACTTCCTTGCCAACCTGGCCAGGCTCTCTGAGGCTCACGCAGGTATGGAGGAGTGCCTTCTTCCTTTGTGACCTTGGAGGAGCTGGCATGCAGCAAGCTCATGGAGTGGAAAAGCACAGTCTCCATCCTTGAAAAAGGAATGTGCTAGGTTTTGTCCTCTACGTTCCGCTATTCCAAATCCAGTCTGAGTCAGGGAATATTCTGGATATTAGTAGATCTTTGTGTGGTTGGCATCCTTCTAGGTCTCCATCATGGCATATTAAGCTACCTGAGGGAATTTTATGAGTCAGGCTTTGTCCCAGTGAACCCAGCTACTGACCCAACCATTCAGTGCCCATGGGAACAGGCAATACATATGGGCACCCACCACTGGGGTCCTCAAAACACAGCAGAGTTCCTGGGTGGTACTTCTGGTCATCTATAGGCATCCTCCTGGTTCTTGGTCTCATCTGCTTGGAAACGCTCAATCCTGCTGTCTCTTGGACCTCTCAGGGAGACCAGGTCTCTGGTATTGCCGTAAGGATTACCTATGGACATTACAGTTACCCAGCACTTAGAATACTGACCACATACACAGTGTCCTGAGAGATCTTCTCAGAACAAGAAAGAGAGGACTTGTCTCTGAGGGCTGGGACTAGGATGAGTCAAGTGAGGTACTTGTCTTGGGCACAAAAATTAAGGGATTCTCGCTTGTGTCTCTGGATGTCTGGTGGCTGGATGATCTAGGATGGCCCCATTCACATGACTGACAGTGAGCCGGTTGGTGGCCTGGGTGCCTTGGTTCTCCTCCACATGGCCTCTCATCCTCCAGCTGGCCAGCTCTGCCTTGTTCACATGAGGTTTCAGGGTTCCCAGAGTCCCAGTGCATCAGTGCTTTTTCAGCCTGTGCATCATGTTTGATAATGTACCACTGGATCAAGTAGTCTCATGGTCAAGCCCAAATTCAAGTGGTAAAGAAATAGACTTCAATCTTCATTGAGGGGAAAGAATCTCTGGTCAAACTACTGCAGGTCCTGTTGACCCAGGGGACCACTGTGGAACAGAATCCCTGGAGGCCATCACACTGGACTTCATAAAAGACCTGTGGGTCTCACTGTAGTTCAGAGAGTCACAGATGGCCTCAGTAGGAGAACAGACCTCATTTATTGTCTGCCCCAGGTCCCTGGCTGACTTAGTGCCCTCCAGCTACAAATGGGATGTTGGGCAATTTAAGGATCACACCCAGAGACAACGGTGGTTAAGAGTGTGGATTCTGAAGTCAGTCATACCTGAGTTCAGGTCCTGACTCTGCCAGTTACTCATGAGGTGACCTTGGGTGTGTCATTTTCCTTCTCTGTGGCTCAGTTTCCTTATCCATAAACTGGGATATTAGTACCAACCACATAGATTTGTTGTAATAAGTTTTAAGAAATCCTTAAAATGAAAAAGAGTTAACTACAACCACAACAAAGGGATTAACAACAAATGCATTAAAGAGTCATTGCATGAAAGTGTTAAGCACAAGTGTCCTTGTAAGCCCCTGGTGCAGGTAGCTGAGGGCATTTCATTGCTCTGCTTACCTCCCTAATCAGGGATATACTGATAATTCTGTCCATGCCTCCACCCAGATCATGCCCTTAGGACGTAATGACTGTTTCCATTTCCATTACTTTACACAAAACCTCAAATTCTATGGTGCAATGCTGAGAAAAGAACCTAGACTTTGGAGCCAGAAAACCTTGATGTCAAAATCCAGTGCTGACATTTATGGCTCCATTGATCTTGGTAAAATAATTTCAGTTCTGTGACCCTTAGTTTATATCTTTAAAATGGGGAAAATAGTACGTACGTCATAGTTTTTTTTTGGTGAGCATTCAATGAGAGTCTGCTTGAACCACGTCCAGAATAGTGTCTGGCACAAAGAAGGCACTCAGTAAATGGTTTCTAAATTATTATTAATCCCTGGAGGAGTCTCTCCTACTCAAGAAAGGATGCAGGACCTGCCAAGGAATAATAGGTAATAGTAATAGCTAACTTTGTTGAGCAGAGGCTCTGTGCCAGTCAGTACAAAAGTACAAAAGGACTCTTTAGCTGGTTTGTCTGAAGATAATGTCTTCAACATTTTATGGTTTTAGAAATAATAATTTCTTATCCTTCATATCAAGGTACTGAATAAAACTCACTGTCATGCCCTGTGCCCTCCTGATTCCATCACTAAATCAGTCAGTGAAAGACACGGGCAGTAACGTTGAGTGTATCCTTTTGTGTTTCTTAATCAAGTCTTATTTTATGAAGAAATATATTAAAAATGATAAATCATGTGTTAGATGTTGAAGATTTAATAAAAGGGAAATGAAAGAAAATTTTAAAAGAATGTTATATTTATACATTAAAAAGAATATGCATATAAATGCTAATGGGCTTGAAAATCTGGTTGCAATGGATGATTTTCTAGGAAATTTTAAATTGGCAATTTTGTCTCAAGAAGAAATTGAAAACCATAACAGGAGAATAATCAAGAGAGAAATGAGAACATTGCCCAAGAAGCTTTTCTTCTCCCAGAGCTCCAGAATAATAGGCTTCATGGGTAAATTATTTTAAACTTTAGAAGAATGAAGGGTTTCTCTTCATTTTATTTTATTTTATTTTGATTTTCATAACAATGAGCCTTAAAATATCTTTGTTTCTTTTTTTTTTGACATGCTTTACTTTTTTGAAGTATATTTGATGTACAATATTATGTAAGTTACAGGTATACAATATAGTGCTTCACAATTTTAAAGGTTATGCTCCATTTATAGTTATTATAAAATATTGACTATATTCCCCTTGTTGTACAATATATCCTTGTGGCTTATTTTATACCTAATCTGTTCATTTTAAACTGTATCAAATTACAGAGAAAAAGTAAACCTTCACAATTTTAAAAAATTGAAAATGAGATAAATCCAACTCAAATCAGCACTAGGAAAAGAGATCGGCTCATGGAAAGGACATTGAGAAGGAGTAAGAGCTTCAGGGACAAGGGCCTCAGACACTGGAACTGAGGATCCAGTACTTGCAAGATGCTTTCTCATTATCAGCTGTATCAGTTAGCTTTGCTGTGTAACAAACCATTCCAAAGTTTAGTGGCTTCAAACAATAATCATTTATTATTTCTCATGATTCTTTGGGCTGCTTTGGTCATTCTTCTGATCTGGGTCTATTCAGCTGATCACTGCTGAGCTCTCTCATGTTTTTGGTCAGCTAGTGACTTGGCTGGTGCAGGATCACCTTGGATAGCCTCAGGAACATGACTGACACTTGGCAGCCTGTTGGCTGGTACACTTCATTCCTCCTCCACGTGGTCTCTTTTCCTCCAGTAGGCAAGTTTAGGCTCTTTCACACACTGGTCTCAGGGTTCCAAGCACAGCAAGAGAGGGAAATCCCCAAAGCACAGGTGTTTTTCAAGCTTTTATTTGTGTCACAGTGGTTATGGCCAAGACCAGACTCAGGTGGAGAAATAGACTACACCTCTGGATGGGAGGGCCTGCAAAGTCACACTGCAGAGATGCGTACAGGAAGGGGAGATTTGTGGCCATTTTGTAGTCTACCACACTGGCCCTCGCCTGCTGTGCCAGCTGTCTTGTTTGTCCTTCCAGATCCTTTCTGCTTTCTCCCTGAGAGACTGATCTGTAAGGGCTGCATCCGTTGGGGTTCCCTTACCCTCTGACTCAAGAGGAGGGACTGATAGGAGATTGGAGGGTGAGCTCAGGGTATTTATCATGAGGTCTTCTTGGCTTTACTCTTTGAAGGTCGCTGCTCCTCTAAAGGCAGTCACCTCTACACAATTCTCTCCTTTTGGGTTCCAGGAGCTACTCTCTTGTCCCTTTGCTCTTAATTGCCCCCAGTTACTGCACTCTCCCTCATGGTTTCTCAACACCATGCCCACGCCTTTCTAAATAGTCCTTTTATGAAACCTGCCCTAAACTCTCTTAATTTCAATATGCCATTTGTTTCCTGCTGGGACCCTGACTGATTTGTCCTTGCCTCATTTGTGCCTACTGTAGACAAGACATGTCTGTAAATATGTCTGTCAGCCTGGTTGTAGTTGACCCCAGGGAAAGATGGAAACCCTAGAGGAAGAAGTGGCCTTCTTTCTTCCTGCATTTATAATCAGTCTCAGGAAAAGGTTCTGATTGGTTGGTCCTCAGTTGTTAAGGGAATGAACTGTTTACAGTTTATCAGGCCTGGATCACGTGGCATCCCTATGGCTCAGAGAGCAATGTATGTTATAAGAAGAGGGGATGGGAAACTTTGAGGAGCTGACGAAATCAATAGCTGCCACAGTTTATTATTATAAGCTACCTTGACCACGGTAACCAGCATAACCCAATAAAGTTGGCATAAAAAACTAAACTAGGGACTTCCCTGGTGGCCCAGTGGGTAAGACTCTGTGCTCCCAAAGTAGGGGGCCCGGGTTCGATCCCTGGTCGGGGAGCTAGATCCCACATGCTGCAACTAAGAGTTTGCATGCTGCAACTAAACATGCCGCAACGAAGATCCTGCGTGCCACAACTAAGACCCAGCACAGCCAAATTAATTAATTAATTAATTAAAACAAAACTAAACTGTAGTAAACTTAGAGCCTAAATTTAAAGATACTAAACAAAATATTTAATATTATTTAATTCTTGGCATAGACATATTGGTTCAAATAGACTCTTTTTAGTGTGAAAGAAGCAATCTAGAGATAAAAATAACAAAGAACATTTTGGTCAATATAACAAAATATAAAAACAAAGATAAAAATTAGCCAGCAAGGAACTGTGAAATCTAGAAAGTATACATTTCAGTTTAGTTCAGTTACCTAACCCAATGTAAATGGATTGAAATTCTCTACTAAAAGGAAAAGACTTATCAGACTGGATAAATGTATAATTCTAGGCACTGTACAAGAGAAACTTATTAGGTTAAAAATAAAAGAGGCAAAGATATACCCCCAAAACACACATGCATATAAAACAGAGCCTTAATAATAATATCAAAAGAAATAGGACTCAAAGTAAAAAGCATAAATAGGAGGAAGAGGGGAAAAGATTAGACTAATTTACACACTCACCAGTATGTGTAAATTAGTCTAATCTTTCTCCAGAGGATATTACCAATATGTACCAAAACAGGAGGAAGAGGGGAAAAGATTAGACTAATTTACACACTCACCAGTGTGTGTAAATTAGTCTAATCTTTCTCCAGAGAATATTACCAATATGTACCAAAAGTGTTAATGACCTTTTTGGCTTAAGAATTTTTACTAAGGAATTATTTAAGAATATGTGTATATATTTAGCTAAATTGATATTCATTGTATCAGTATTTAATACTAATGAAAAATTGGAAACAACCTGAATGACTGCCAGTTAGGGTTTTTGTAAGTAAAACATATCCATGTGATGGGATGCTGTACAGTGATTAAAATGTCACAATGTCTGGGGTAACGGAAATGTCCTATGTCTTGACTGGGATGGTGCCTAGACAGGTGCACACATTTTTCAAAACTCATGAAACTGTATGCTTAAAATCTGTACATTACTGTATGTCAATTATACTTCAATAAAAAGTCACAGTGATTAAAATGTTATTGACATGGGACTATATAGTCATTATAAATGAAGAAAGCAGACAACAAAGGACATGTATGGTATGATATATCAACAAATATACAAAAAAAACACACATGTAGAAAAACACAAGACCACATTTCCTAAACATATTTTGGTGGCCACTTGTCAGTTCTGCTCAGTGTTTTATTCCAGATTGCTGCCTGCAGAGCTCTGAAGATCACTTTGGGAATTTCTGTAACTGGTTTCTACAATACAGTCTTGTTTTTGGTGCCACTTCACCTCCAGCATGGACTCAGTCTTTCCGCTTAATTTGGTTAAAATCAAACCTGAGTGAAGGCTTGGGTATAACTGTAAGCAATTATAGTTGCTTCTAGATGTGGTTACTCTTTTTTTTTGGCCACAAAGCATGCCGGATCTTAGTTCCCCAACCAGAGATGGAACCCGCACCCCCTGCAGTGGAAGTGCGGAGTCTTAACCACTGGGCCGCCAGGGAGGTCCCTAGATGTGGTTACTCTTAATATATTCCATCAGCTGGGAGCCAACTTAGTCCTCCAGATGGGAATCTTCAGGTGTTCTTGGTAAGATTCTGGCCCCTGTTGGCCAGTTCAACTTTGGCCCCAGAGGAGGGACGTCCTAGCTCTGCCAATCCAGGCCCCACCCATTTCCTGCCTGAGCACTAGTGGCAGTAGGACATCCCTGTCATCAGAGAAAGGGCCCACCTCCTCTTACATGGCATTGTCTGGTCTCCTGGGCTCAGAAAAAGCAACATAACAGTCAACTGCACTCTTCTCAAAGCCTGGGTTGTTTAGTCTTTCATAACCCCAAGCGGGGACAGCCCACAGTTCAGTTCTGATGATGCTCCAAGACTGTCTAGCTCCTTCCAGGAGCAGAAGCAACAGTTAAGGTTGAATATCCCTCTTGGCATCATGGTAAGATCTCATCATCACCTGAGGGCAAAACTCATCTATAACTCTCAAGGATAAATAATATTAGGGGCAAATCAGCCTAAACAGTACGGATACACACACACACACACACACACACACACACACACATACACAATCTCTCTCATTTATCTATTACCTATCTAAATCTGGCAGTGCACCAGGACTATTATTTACTACTAAACACTGCAGTCTGTAACTTCTGCATTCACAACAAAAGTGCTCAATAACCAGGTGTATGTTCCAAAGGGCAAAAGGACGCCTTACAAGGGGGCTGGACGCACTCTGAGGGTTGGCCTGGATAGCTCAAAGGCTAGGCTGTCATTAAACATTTAAAGAGTTACTGTATAGATTTTTGGTATAGCTTCAAAGGACAGAATCAGGACTGAGGACCATCTGTGCAGGCTAAGGAAGAACAGCCCAAACTGACCGCTTGATTCCTGTATACGGATATTAGCTCCCCTCCCAGTAGAGCAAAGACCAGTTGTCATGGATGCTGCAGAGGTGATATCTGTGGTAGGTGTGCTTCTCCTCCCACGTTGGTTATTCTTTGACTAATTAGTGTTGTTTGGTTGCATGCAACAGAAACCACTTTGAGTTGGCTTGTTATAAAGAAATTTATTGAAAATGGTATAATGTACTTTAGAGAATTGGAAGAAACCTTCCCAAACAACCAGACCAGTTGTATTTGATTTTGGTTCTTGTGTTGTTTTGGCCCTAAATTCAAATTCTGGAAGGAGAGACATTATGTGGTGAAGCTTAAGTTACCTAACCAGCCCTTGGTTGGGACTTGAAAGTGTTCCCTCTTTAGGGAACTAAATACAGTGGGGGTGGGATGGCTTTTTGATGGAGAATTGAGGCACTGCTAACCCCAAAAGGAGGCAGAGATGTTTGCAGATCAAAACAGCACATGTCCACTACCATTTCTAAATGCTACTTTGCAGAATACAGACAGGTTGAATGCTTAAGGATTATTTGGATAGCCTGTTAAGAACAGACCTCACCTGAAGAGCTACAGACAAGGGTCTGGGGGTCTGTATTTTGAAGTCCTTCGGGTAATTCTGTGGGGGAGCCAAGTTTGGAAACCAACAAAAGGTCCTATAGTAGGGTGGTTCTGAAACCAGAATGGTGGGGTTTGAATTCCAGGTTTGCCACTAACTAGCTGAATAATCTTGGGCGAGTTACCCCACCTCTCTGCCTCAGTTTCCTTTTCTGTAAGAAGAGGATAAAATAGCACCCTCCTAACAGGGTTCAGGTGAGGATTAAATGAGTTAGTCCATGTTAAGGGCTTCTTGCTGTGCCTGGCACATAGTAAGTGCTAATTAATATTGTTACCACCAATAGTCCTTCCGAATCTTAGAGGGTGAGTTTCAAAAGTCTAGCCTTATTTTTGGCATGGCATGCTTCCATCTTGCTTGTCACAAAATGGAAATACAAAGGCACCTCCCATGGGCTGGTCGGGGCAAAAGTCTAATAAAAATGATAGTAATGTGGCAAAATGCAATTCTTTGACTGTGAAATGAACTCCACCGGATTCTTCTTCTCCCATTTGCCATGTGCCACTGATGGCATCCACAGTGCAGAATGCACATGTAAAGGTCAGAACGAATTGCTTCTCAACAGCCCTCTGTCCCTCACTGTCACAAAGACACAGAGCTTCATGCTGTGGAGGAAGAAGTAAATCCATGGTGTGCAGCATCTGGGGAATGGAAACCAACTGTTTCTCCCGTACACAAAGAGGACAGGCGGTGGGACTAAATGAGGTGGGGACGTCCTGTCTTATGAGTTATTTTGGCTTCTCCTGGTTGTGGGGTGGGACCAGCCTCAGAGCCTGATTAAGGGAATTTCCCAGAAGACCTCAGCCTGTGGAGGCTGCAGACTTGGGGGAAATAGAGAAATCAAAGGCAGATGACCCTGGAGAGAGGCAGCCTGGAGGGATGTGAAAGGAGCTGGTCCTGGAGTCAGAAGGCCCGTCCTCCCCCAACTTCAGGGGTCTGGGATTCTAGGATGTCCAAGTATTTTACTTAAATAATAATATCTAAGAACCAGCATTCATAGATATGATTCTGCTTTAAGCACTTTACATGTAATATCTCTTTATTCTTCGTTACACTCTATGAGGTGATTACCGTTGTTATCAATCTCATTTTACGGATAAGGAAACTGAGCTCTCAGAGACTGAGGGACCTGCCCAGGGTTCCATGACCAGTGAGTGGCTGAGCCAGGATTCACCAGGCACTCTGGCCCGGGTCTGTGCGCTTATCCAGCGCCCCAAACTGCTTTGTTACTTCAACCCTGTTCATCTGGAAAATCTAACTGAAGCAGACAACCCTTTTCTCTGAGAACTGCCTTCCCAGATCTGCGCCCCCAGAGGCTGTCTGAACCCATGGCCTCGGTTCCGCTGGGTCCAGATACATGTGGACATCTGCCCCAAACTGGACCAATCAGACTCCCTCTTCTAAGAATTTCGAATTTGGGTTCAAAGGTGCTGCCTTTAGCCTGGGCTGGTCATATAGTTTTTGAGAACTGTTTATTATACATGAAAAGTGCCCATCTTGATGAATTCTCACACAGCAAACATTTCTCTGTAACCAGAACCCCAGAAGCCCTTCTGTGCTCCCTTGTAATCCCTCCACCTCCAAACCCTTTCATCAAGGTAACAACTACCCAGGCCAACAGCCATTTGCTTGCTTTCTTTATTTTATTGAACTATTTTATCTTATTTTGGAAAGAACACTTAACATGAGGTCTACCCTCTTAATACACTTTTAACTGTATGATACAGTACTGTTGATTGTAGATGCAGTGTTGTACAGATCTCTAGAGCTCACTCATCCTTTTTTTTTTTTTTAATGTTTCTTTTGGCTGCGCTGCACGGCACGCAGGATCTTAGTTCCCGACCAGGGATTGAACCTGCGCCCCCTGCAGTGGAAGTGCGGAGTCTTAACCACTGGACCACCAGGGAGGTCCCTAGAGCTTACTCATCTTGAAACTGAACTTTATGCCCATTGATTAGTAACTCCCCGTTCCCCCCCCCTCACCCCAGCTTTTAGCATCCATCATTCCACTCTTTGATTCTATGATATGACTATTTTAGATACCTCCTCATATGATTGGAATTATGCAATATTTGTCTTTCTGTGTCTGGCTTATTTCATCCCATGTTGCAGAATTTCTTTCTTTATTAAGCCTGAATAATAGTTCATTGTATGTATATACCACGTTTTCTTTATCCATTCCTCTCTTGGTGGACATTTAGGTTGTTTCCTCACCATTGTGAATAATGCTGCAGTGAACATAGGCGTGCGAAAGTCTCTCAAAGATCCTAATTTCAATTATTTTGGATAAATACCCAGAAGCGGAATTGCTGGATCATATAGTAGTTCTATTTTTTTACTTTTTGAGGAACCTCCAAACGGTCTAGGGACTTGGGTAGACATTTATCCGAAGACATACAAGTTGGCAACATGTGTATGAAAAAATGCTCAGTAATCATCAGAAAATGCAAATCAAACCCACAGTGAGACCTCACACCTGGCAGGCTGGCTATTATCAAAACAAACTCCAGTGACAACAAATGTTGTCAACAAACGTTGGTGAGGATGTAGAGAAGGGCTTGCTCACCCTTGGCGGGAATGCAAAATAGTGCAGCCGCTATAGAAAAGAGAGTGCCTGCTTTGCACGCTATGCAAATGGAATTGTACAGGAGACCCTCCCTAGTGTCTGGCTGCTTTCCTCAATGTTTTGTTTGTGGCCACCTGACTTTGAAAGGATGCGTGGTATTCCATTTATCAGGAGGTCTGGCTTCAGAGCCAGCCAGGACCAGGCGGTAAATGAGTGCTAACAGGGAGCGTCCATCTGGGGTGTGTGCACGCTGTCCGAAAGGGGCAGCCATTACTCAGCTTTCTATTTAAAAAAATCTCCTGTTCTTTAAAGGACCAAGATCCAGATTTTCCAATTTTTCAGGAGATGCCTGAATCCCCCAAATGTGGATGCTGACAAATAATTCGAGAATTACATGTGTGGTATATTTTTAAAATATTTTTGCACTGGATTCATTCTGTGTACCACCAGTTTATAACCTCTGTAGGTGGGAACTGTCAGTGGAAGGTCGTGTCTCCGCCCCGTGCTCCCACCCCCTCCCTGCCGCCCCGACCAATGAAGGGAGAGGGAAAATATAGATTTAGTCAAATCAGCCTTCTTTGGGAAGTGTGGAGGGAGCAACAGTCCAAGGCAGGGAGCTTCATAATTATGCAGAGGGCCCTTTTCCCTGGCCATGTGGTTGAGCTGTAAATTGACAGGGGCAGAGCCCTGATTAGGAAGCAGTTGCAGCAGCGCCCCCTGCTGTCCTTGCACTCTCTGTGTCTAGTGGGACCTGCAGGGGGTCCGGTAGTCACTTGCTTCACCTGCAATCTTCAAGGGGGTCATTCATCATTCCACATGTTTTTCAAGTGCCTGCTGCTACCAGGGACAGCAAGGTGAGGATTCAACTCGACTTTCTATGTTTGCTCAGTTGCCCCCCACCCCCCGTCAGACCTTGCCATTCTTCATTCTTTTAAATACGGAGAACCAGGCCAGGCTGCCCTTCTCTCAATTCAAGTCTCACCTTTGCTATATACTGAAAAACATTTCAAGAGGTTTTGTCATTTACTTGGCACCTTTCCCTGATTTCTGGGCTGAAATAGATTCTCCTATTTTTAAACAACTCCTGGTACTTTCAGTGGTAGTTTGGAGGTGAGGGCAGAGTGAAATGTTCAGGCTCAGGTGCCTGGTCTTGCTTGTTGATTAAAAGTATGGACTCTGGAGCTGGCCTGCCTGGGTTCAAATCTTGGCTCTGCTACTTACTGGCTGCGTGACTTTGGGTAAGTCACTTAACCTCTCTGTGCCCCAGTTTCTTCATTTTCAAGATGAGGATGGTACTCTACCTACTTTCTAGGGGTGTTGTATGAGATAAGCTAGTTTATGCAAAGAGCTTAAAACAGTGTCTTGCATGTTATGTGTTTGCTTGACTCAGAATCTTGGACCTGTTATTCCTTCAAACTCAGCCTTTAGGTTTAGGTTCTGGCTCTGCTCCTTAATTCTGCATCTCAGCCCTTCCTCGAGCAACTGTCTGTCTTTGATCCTCTTTACCCCTTAACTGTGAATCTCCAAAATTCTACTGAGCATGGGTCAATTCTTGGGACCTCTTCTGTGTTCCCAGATTTTCCCCACCCTAATATTCTCTCCATTGCCAACTCCTGTTGTACCTCCTAAATAATTATAGCTAACATTTATAGGTGTACCTTGGAGATATTGTGGGTTAGGTTCCAGACTACTGCAATAATGTGAATATCACACGGATTTTATTATTTATTTATTTATTTATTTATGGCTGTGTTGGGTCTTAGTTGTGGCATGCAGGATCTTTGTTGAGGCATGCGGGCTCTTTGTTGTGGCACGCGGGCGTCTCTCTAGTTGTGGCATGCGGGTTTTCTCTTCTCTAGTTGTGGTGCGCAGTCTCCAGGGCGTGTGGGCTCTGTAGTTTGCGGCACACGGCCTCTCTCGTCGAGGCACGCAAGCTCAGTAGTTGTGGCGCATGGGCTTAGTTGCCTCGCGGCACGTGGGATCTTAGTTCCCTGACCAGGGATCGAACCTGCGTCCCCTGCACTGGAAGGTGGATTCTTTACCACTGGACCACCAGGGAAGTCCGCACATGGATTTTTTGATTTCCCATTGAATATAGAAATTATGTTCACACTATACTGTATTCTATTAAGTATGCAGTAGCATTATGTCTAAAAAACAATGTACATATCTTAATTTTAGAGTATGTTATTGCTAAAAGATGCTAGCTATCATGTGAGCTTTCAGTGAGTCATGATCTTTTTGCTGGTGGAGGGTTTGAAATATCTCAAGAATTACCAAAATGTGACATAAAGACAGGAAGTGAGCAAATGCTGTTGGAAAAATGGCACCGATGGAGTTGGTCGACACAGGGTTGCCACAGACCTTCGATTTGTAAGAAACTCAATACTTTTTCGGTGTAATAAAGCGAAGCGCAATAAAACGGTTTGTGCCTGCACTAGCACCTATCATATGTCAGGTTCTGTTCTAAGTGATTTACATACACTAACTCATTGAGTCCTCACCCCATGAGAAAGATACTATTTGTATGCCCATTTTATAGAGGAGGAACCTGAGGCAGAGAAGTCATCTGACTTGCCAGGTCACATGACGAATAAACAGATCTGAACATGGATTTGAACTTGGTCTGGCTCTAGAGTCTGCCCTTCAGAATGATACATATGACCCAGTTCTCTCCATCCCCACAGACAGGACCTTAGTCCAGGCTCCACCCACCCTCCGTGGACCAGTAAGTAGTCTCTTGTCCTGATTCCCTGCTTCCTCTCTGTCTCGTCAGCCGGTCATTTCCGCATTGCTGTGGAGCCATCTTTCCAAAAACCAGATGTGATCTTGTCATCATCCTTGCTGACAACACGTCAGTGGCTTCCCATTGTTTTTGAGGCAAAGTTGATTCTCTGATGTGGCTTATTAACAGGGTCCTCATACATCCTCCTCTGTCAAGCTTACCCATAAACACACCTGCTTATTCTGTTGTATTGGAATCTCAAAGGATTTGTGGCCCCTGCCATTCCTGCCGTTCTCACAGGAGTCCCCTTTGGAAGACAAATGATGTGGCCGCTCTACTCATAGGCCCTGCATGCTGTGGCCCCGGCCGTCCCTCCAGCCTCTTCCTGACCCCTCACTCCTCACCCCTGAGCTTCCTTCCTTCAGTCTCTTGTCCTCCCTAACAGCTCTCCCACCACTGGTGGTGGGTGCTCCCACCACCAGCATTTGCCTTGCTCTTACCTCTACCAGCTACTTCTTGTCTCTTCTTGCCCTTGCACTCAGTGAGTCTCAGGCCTGGTTGCATGTTTGAATCATCTGCAGAGCTTTATAACCGAATACTGGTGCCTGGGCCCATTGAAGACAAATGAAGTCAGAATCTCTGTTGATTCAAAGCCTCCCAGTTGATTTTAATGTGTGTTAAGGTTAAAAACCCTGGTTGACTTGTACTCATCCTCTAGGCCACAGCTCACCTCCTCAGAGAAGCCCTCCCTGACCTCCCTGACCAGGTCCGTTCCTCCTATTTTGCACTCTTATAGCCCCACATACCTCTCCTTGCTGTCACACATCATAGGGTCACTTAACATTTATTTATGGGATGACAGAGAGCCTAGAATCTGGGTCCAAGTCACCAGCTGTGTGACCTTGAACAAGTTACTTAACTTCTCTGTGCCTCAGTTTTCTCCCCTGTAAAATGGGGATAATAAACCTATTGTACAAGGTCAGTGAGGGTCAAATGAGTTAATTATATGTAAAGCTCTTAGAAGACTGCCTGGCATATGTTAGCTGTTACAGTAAGTCCCCTACATATGAACCTTCAAGTTGTGAAGCGTCAAAGATTCGAATGTGCGTTCGCATGTCCAGTCACTAAGTTAGTTCACGTGTCTGGCATACATTATCACGTGCGTGCATGCTCTCCAAGTGGTTGTGCTTTTGTGTACTTTACAGTACTGTATAGAGGACAGTAGTACAGTATCTTTATTTCAAGCCCAGGATGTCCGGAAGCAAGCGTAAAAGCAGCGGTGGTGTAGCTGGTACTGCTAAGAAGCGCCAAGTGCCAAGAGAGGACGAAGAGAGACAAGAGGAAGAAGAAGTAACTGAAGAACCGAAGAGATACACGATGCAGGAAATGGCAAGGGGGTTTTCTTTATCTGAAGAGGCACTGTTAGTTTTTGAGGCACAGGACCTGGATGTAGAACGGTACACGAAGGTTGCAGCAGCCGTTCAGCATGCAATCCAGTGCTACTATGTCATCTATGATGAGAAAAAAAGAGCTACTACCCAGACATCACTGGATTGTTTTTTTAAGAGGGTATATATAGAATTGAATCCAGCAAGGAACCAGAACCCGTGCCATCAGCGTCAGGCGTGAGTGAAATTGCAGCTTGCCCTCCATCTCCTATTGCTGAGGATCCTTCAACTCTACCATCTCCCACCTCCTCTCCCTCCTCCAGTCAGTAACTCTTCTTGCCTGTTCACTCGATGCCAGGCCCTGTATGCCAGCTGTTGTACTGTACTACTGTACTTTTCAAGGTACTGTATGGTAAGATTTAAAATGTTTTCTTTATTTTTTGTTTATTTTTTATGTATTATTTGTGTGACAAGTATTATAAACCTATTACAGTACAGTACTATACAGCCGATTGTGTTAGTTGGGTACCTAGGCTACCTTTGTTGGACTTACGAACAAATTGCACTTAATGAACGCGCTCTCGGAATGGAACTTGTTCATATGTTGGGGACTTAACTGTACTATAATAATAATAATAGTAATAGTAATAATTATCATCCCCCATTGGAATCTAGAAACCCCTGAAGGTGGGGACAGTGTCTGCTGTTGGCGCTCTCCCCACCTAGGACAGTGCATGGCAAGTGACTGCTGAGCTGAGTGGTGTCCCAGTGATGTACTTGGTGACAGGGTGACAGGTCGGCATGCACAGGGCTCGTCTTCCTCAGTTAGGTTCCTTGTCTCTATGGACCTAATGGTTTAGGACCCTTGTTTCTAGAGCCCAGAGTTAGGACCATTAGGATCAGAACCTCCGTGGGCTTGTGGTGTCCCAGGTGCCGATGGTGGCCTGACAGGCGTTCGCTTCAGCAGTGTTCTGCGTGTCCTTCTGCATAAGGTCTCTTTCTGCTCTTCTGAAATGCAGGCTTGGGAGTGCCGAGGGCTTCTGTGGCAGAGGGCGCAGTCAGGAAGCCGAGCGCGGTGCCCTGAGCCCAGGAATCAAGCTGACAGCATCTTTGCGAGCTGAATAGCCCCGTGTCCTGGTCCTGCATTCGGGCGACCTGCACTCACTGGGCGGGAGGGGGTGCCCCTCCTTCTGTGGGCTGATGGCGCTGTGGGGGGAGGAGGGGCAGCGAGGGGAGAGGATGGGTATGTGTGTTTTGTGGCTGATGGAGGGTTTACTTATAAAGCAACGGTGTGATCCGTGGCAGTGTGTCTGTTCCCTGAGAGGCTGCTGTACACTGAGCAGTGAATTCACAGGAAGAGGCGGGCCAGAGCTGTGTGAACAGCCTGGATGGCAGAGGGTGTCAGCGCTTGAAAGGCCCCTGGGGAGTACCCAGCTTAACCCCCTTGTTTTCTGAAGGGAGAACTGAGACCGGAGCATGGAAGTGACTTGGCCAAGGTCATAGATGTAGTTTTTATTTTGAGCTAACATCCATCAGGTGCGTACTACCTGCCAGTCCCTGTGCTAAGCACAATATAATCATGATTTCATGAACCCTCACAAATCTAGAAAGCAGAAACATTTATTTATTTATTTATTGTTATTCCACACGCACAGTGTTTACTAAGTGCCAGGCACCGTGCTGAGCTCTTTACAAATATTAACTCATTAAAATCTCATAATCCTATGAGATTTTTGTGTCAGGCAGCTGTTCAAGTTTTAAGTAATTCACTCCCCATAACAATCCCAGGAAACAACTATCATTATTGTCCCTGATGAACGGATGAGGAAACTGAAGTGTGTAGGGTATGGCCAAGGGACACAGCTAGTAAGTGGTGGAGCTGGCTTTAATCCAGGCAACCTGACACAGAGCCTCACCTCTTGTCTTATTTTATTTTTTATTTTTTTGGCTGCGCCGCACAGCGTGCAGGATCTCAGTTCCCTGACCAGGGATCGAACCCATGCCCCCTGCAGTGGAAGCCTGGAGTCTTAACCACTGGACTCCCAGGGACATCCCTGGAGCCTCACCTTTTAAATACCCCACTAAACCTCCTCTTCATGGTGAACTGCACCCTGTACCAGGCGGAGGGTCACCCGACCAGGTCTAGGCCTCACCTGCTGGAAAGGGTGTGGCTTCTCGTCCCCTGCCAACTCAGACACCAAACTGGAGCTGAATCTGCATGTCCAATGCCTGATGCCTTGAAGCCACTTAGAGTTGGGGCTAGTTTGTCCACACACACAGCCTTCCAGAAGAAGGAAGACAGCTCCTGTTTGCTGGGAGAATGAGGGCTCCCACTTTTACCTGAGGCTGGGTCTACACTTCTCCCTGAGGCTCCATGAATGCACACAGTTGCTGTTTCCTATGGTCTCCCTCCGTTGTACTAGTCGGTGGGTTATACTAGTTGGAGTTGGGATCTGGCAGGAGTTACAAACTCAGATGCCTGCAGGGACCTGCCAGTTGCAAGTGGGCTGGGTGGGGACCATTGAGCCCCATCCAAAGGGTGTGGCCAGGACTGGGCTCCAGCCCAGGGCTGCCCTCAGGAGAGCTGGCCCAGTGTTGCCACTTCTGAGCTCTTCGCCAATGTTCTGTGTAAATCTGAGGGATACAATACCCCCGTAAAATCGTGGCTCCATGGCTGTGAGTCCCACCCCGAGGCCTGGAAATACCTCTCTGCAAGAGATTTGCATGTATGCCCCGGAGGATGGCATAACCAGGTTAAAAACCGCTGACTTAGCTAATGAATTGAAATCACTCGTCTAAATAACATATAAATCCTGGAAAGGAGAAGACTAGCTTAACATTAGTGACAACCAAGAAGAGTTTAGGGGGGAGAAAACACAGCACTTTTCTGGAAGCACATAAAGGAAGGCTCAAATTACATGTGACTTCCTTCCCCCCCTTCTCTTTCTCTCTCCATCCCCCCACCCCACCCCTTTTACTGAGCTTCAGCTCCCAGCCACTGCACTGTTGCTTGTTCTAAATTCTGATTGGCCTAGTTCTTCCTTCATAAATTGCACGTCACTGACCAGACCTTGGTCCATTCAGCACTGGCTGGAAGCCTGAGGTCAGATGCTTTACTGCCCACTGAGCTGGTGCTGTAGGTGGGAATTTTTGTAGAAGGGACAATAAGCAGGGTTGACAAAGACTGGCATTTCCAATACAATCTGGAAGAATATGTGGGTGGGAACAACCAAGAAAATTTTGAAAGTGGATGGTAATGCTGGGGTAGGGGTGGGTGGGTATACAATGCATGTTTTTAGGTACTAAGATATTATAAACCTATGATATATTAAAATAGTATGGTACTGAGGCACATCTCTTAGTTAAGAGACAGATCAGTGGAGCATAAGAGGAAACTTTAAAATGAACAAAGGATACAAGAGAAATTAGTGTATGATAAAAGAGGCATTTTAAATCAGCACAAGAAGATGCATTCCATACATTTGTTGCTACAACTTGCTAAACAGTAAGAAAAAATAAAGGCCTTTCTTCAAGAAGCTCCTGCTAAAATGAATTCCAAGGGAAATAATGATTTCAATGTAGAAAGTGAAACTGTAAGAGAATGAAGAAAATACTGGGAAGGACTTTCTAAATATAGCAGCAGAGACAGAGACCATGAAGGAAAAGGGAGAAATTGCACTTTATTTAAACACACACAAACAAATACACTTTCAGTGTTAGATGTTGAAAGAAAGAACATCAACAAAATTAAAAGGCAAATGAAAAACTGGGAAAATATTTACTGTATAGATCATAGATAAGTGGTTAATATTCTTTTTAAAATTGTGTAGGGAACCTGTTACAAATAATTTAGGAAGAAACCAACTTGAATTTAAACATGGACAAAGAATATGGACAGAAAATTAACAATAACAGTGAACATTTAAAAATATTTACTTCTACCAGTGACTATTAGGCAGTTTTCATGCAGTAGTGCATTGAACCCTCCCATCAAGTTAGGAATTAGATATTATTATTATCCCATTTTTAGATGAAGAAACTAGACTTAAAAGGGTTAAGTAATTCGCCTCAGAGTCCAAAAGCTATTGTAATAACTGTGAGAGCTGGGCCTTAAGTTTGAACGTGGCGGTTAATTAACCCCTAATATAGACATTGACTCCAGTGCAGATTGTAACCCAGGAAATCATATTTAAAATTCTACCAAAGTTGACACAACAGAAGCTTGCCTTTAATGGAACAATTACTTATTTGCCCAAGGGGCGGGGGTAGTAGCAGGCGTGGTGTATCAAACCATTCCTCAGGCACACGAACATCTGCACAGCGTTATCAGTACCATTCACTCTCTTCTCCGGGAACATAATGAAAGATCTTCACCAAATTATAGTGTCCCCCTTTCAACTGTGTAATTACAGCTTCTAACATTCTACACATTTCGTGTTCACAGAATCTCAGTCCACATCATCCCGATTAAGGTTTCCCTGCCTCTCTGTCTCTCGGGAATTCTTGGCGTTCTGTTTGCAGTCTGGGGCGTGGTGGTACTGTCGGGTTACCCAGTGTGCTGGTACGTGCTGTGGGAGTTTCGTGGTACCCAGATAAACACGAAAATATTCTACTCTCATCAAAACTTTACAGAGGTATATATGGAGAAGTCGTACTCCCTTGCACTTTGTTCCCTCCTGCCTTCCTAGAGAAACACTTTTTTTAGCTTCTCTTGCAGCCTCTCCTTCTAGCATTTGTTTATGCAGGTGTGAGTAATTTAGAGTATGCTTTCTTATCCCGCCTTAGTTTCTCACCCAAAAGGTAGTATGAGACACACACTCTTCTGCACCTTGGGTTTGGCTTTTTTCCTTTTTCGATTTCACTTAAAAATAAACCCGTAAGATTTTTCCATATTAGTGCAGAGAACTCTTCATTTTTATACCTGAATAGTAGACCATTGTGTAACTGCACTATGATTTATTTAAGCATGTCCCTACCTATGACACTTGGCTCATTTAAAGTCTTTTGCTATTATAAGTGATGCTGCAGTGAACAACCGTGTACGTATATAATTTCCTATGTATGTGGGCTTATCTCCAGGATCAGTTCACAGAAGTGGAACGACTGGGTCAGAAGGGGAGAAGCATTTGGAATTTTGATAGAGGTTCCCAGTTGCCCCCAAGGGTAATACCAGTCGGCCGACCTATCAGGCATATGTGTATCTGTGTTTCCACAGCTTGTTAATGGAGACCGTTGGGATGAACATCTTAAAATTTTATTTTAAGAGTTGTCTATTTCATTTTTAAGGTGTATTAGAAAAAACATAATTTGTACATCAGTCCCACAAGTTCACACTCTTAGAGAGTTTTATTTTAAAATAGGTTTAAGTAAAAGTGGCAAGCCGAGTTAAAGAAAAGCGCCAAGTAATAAATAATATTATAGGTAGTATGTAGACGTGCAAAAATATGACAACTCAAGACAGAAGTTTGGGAAGTTTTACCATGATTATATTTTCTCTTTGGAGTAATAAGATCAGGAGCCTGTACTTCCTATGTACAGGGCACTGTGCTGGGAGCTTTAATCATCACAACCAATCTATGAGGTGGGTACTATTTTCACCTCCATTTCATGGACAAGGAACCAGAGACTCAGAGTGCTTAAGTCACTTGCCCGAGGCCACACAGTTAACTCCAGAGCCCGTGTTTGTAAACTTCCTTCTGTTCTGACAGTATTTTCCAACGAGATCTCCAGGTTCGCCTTGCTGTCGACCTGCCAGGAAGCATACCTTCCAGGCTTTTGTAGCCTGTAAAGGTCCAGGGATGACACAGTCTGAATTTACAGGTTGCTCTGACTTCCTACTCTGACTGATGCTGTTGGTGTGGGCTTTCATGACCTTTGTGTTTCAACACAGCTTCTGTATTCCTGCAGCTTTGCCTCAGCTCAGCCGGATTTCAGCCCACCTGTGCATAAAGCCACACAGCCCATTCAGATGGAGAAAGGCTATTTTAGGTTTTGATTTAGAGGTTTAAAGTTTTTTTTTTTTTTTTGGTTTCTCATCTCTGCTTCCTTCCTCCTTACCTGCATGTGCCTGGAGTCAGGTGATAAACTGAAGATGCTGAGCTGGGTTCGGCCTGTCCTTTGGTCCTGGGGAGTATCTGTTCACAGTGAAGACTCTGGTTTGGGGGTGGGGGTGGGGAGCTCCGAGTGACCTGACTCTGGCTGGTGCTGCATTTGTGTGGGATGAAGGGTGTCACTATCTGTAACCCCCTGTTGGGTGGGAGACCCTCTGGGAAGGCTGAGGAGCAGGAGGCAGCCAGGTGACACTCGGGCATCCCCACTCTGTTGCCTGCATCTTTGGAGCCTGACAAACTTGATTCCACTCCTGTCTCTCCCACTTCCTTACTTTGTGACCTTGGACAAGTTACTTCTCTAAGCCTCTGTTTAGTCATCTGGAATACCAGGGTAATAACTCCTCTCTCATTGGCCATTATGAAGCTTTAATGGTGTTATATGGAACGCTTAGCACAGTGCTTGGCAGAGAGTCTGCTGAATTCATGGTGGCAGTAAGAGTCACAGTAGTTGATTATCATTTTGTTGTTGTTATTTGGCAATCTCTTGGATCAGAATCAGAAGTGGAAGAAAACTTGGAATCCAAATTTGCCTAGTACAAAGCATGATGGAGCTCAACCCCATGAAACAGTGGGTAGAAGAATCATGCCAGGACCCTGTGGGAACCTGGTTCCTAAGGGTGGGAGAGATGACCAGGGACACTGGAAATCAAGTGGTGATGCTGGGGTAGGGATGTGACAGTTTCTAACCCATTTCTTTTTTTTTTTTAATTTTTAAATTTTATTTTATTTATTTTTTTATACAGCAGGTTCTTATTAGTCATCAATTTTATACACATCAGTGTATACATGTCAATCCCAATCGCCCAATTCATCACACCACCATCCCCACCCCCCCGCGGCTTTCCCCCCTTGGTGTCCATACATTTGTTCTCTACATCTGTGTCTCAACTTCTGCCCTGCAAACCGGTTCATCTGTACCATTTTTCTAGGTTCCACATACATGCGTTAATATATATTTGTTTTTCTCTTTATGACTTACTTCACTCTGTATGACAGTCTCTAGATCCATCCACGTCTCAACAAATGACCCAGTTTCATTCCTTTTTATGGCTGAGTAATATTCCATCGTATATATGTACCACAACTTCTTTATCCATTCGTCTGTTGATGGGCATTTAGGTTGCTTCCATGACCTGGCTATTGTAAATAGTGCTGCAATGAACATTGGGGTGCATGTGTCTTTTTGAATTATAGTTTTCTCTGGGTATATGCCCAGTAGTGGGATTGCTGGGTCATATGGTAATTCTATTTTTAGTTTTTTAAGGAACCTCCATACTGTTCTCCATAGTGGCTGTATCAATTTACATTCCCACCAACAGTGCAAGAGTGTTCCCTTTTCTCCACACCCTCTCCAGCATTTGTTGTTTGTAGATTTTCTGATGATGCCCATTCTAACTGCTGTGAGGTGATACCTCATTGTAGTTTTAATTTGCATGTCTCTAATAATTAGTGATATTGAGCAGCTTTTCATGTGCTTCTTGGCCATCTGTATGTCTTCTTTGGAGAAATGTCTATTTAGGTCTTCTGCCCATTTTTGGATTGGGTTGTTTGTTTCTTTAATATTGAGCTGCATGAGCTGTTTATATATTTTGGAGATTAATCCTTTGTCCGTTGATTCGTTTGCAAATATTTTCTCCCATTCTGAGGGTTGTCTTTTCGTCTTGTTTATGGTTTCCTTTGCTGTGCAAAAGCTTTGAAGTTTCATTAGGTCCCATTTGTTTATTTTTGTTTTTATTTCCATTACTCTAGGAGGTGGATCAAAAAAGATCTTGCTGTGATTTATGTCAAAGAGTGTTCTTCCTATGTCTTCCTCAAAGAGTTTTACAGTGTCCGGTCTTACATTTAGGTCTCTAATCCATTTTGAGTTTATTTTTGTGTATGGTGTTAGGGAGTGTTCTAATTTCATTCTTTTACATGTAGCTGTCCAGTTTTTCCAGCACCACTTATTGAAGAGACTGTTTTTTCTCCATTGCATATCCTTGCCTCCTTTGTCATAGATTAGTTGACCATAGGTGCGTGGGTTTATCTCTGGGCTTTCTATCTTGTTCCATTGATCTATGTTTCTGTTTTTGTGCCAGTACCATATTGTCTTGATTACTATAGCTTTGTAGTATAGTCTGAAGTCAGAGAGTCTGATTCCTCCAGCTCCATTTTTTTCCCTCAAGACTGCTTTGGCTATTCGGGGTCTTTTGTGTCTCCATACAAACTTTAAGATTTTTTGTTCTAGTTCCGTAAAAAATGCCATTGGTAATTTGATAGGGATTGCATTGAATCTGTAGATTGTTTTGGGTAGTGTAGTCATTTTCACAATATTGATTCTTCCAATCCAAGAACATGGTATATCTCTTCATCTGTTGGTATCATCTTTAATTTCTTTCATCAGCGTCTTATAGTTTTCTGCATACAGGTCTTTTGTCTCCCTAGGTAGGTTTATTCCTAGGTATTTTATTCTTTTTGTTGCAATGGTAAATGGGAGTGTTTCCTTAATTTCTCTTTCAGATTTTTCATCATTAGTGTATAGGAATGCAAGAGATTTCTGTGCATTAATTTTGTATCCTGCAACTTCACCAAATTCATTGATAAGCTCTAGTAGTTTTCTGGTGGCATCTTTAGGATTCTCTATGTATAGTATCATGTCATCTGGAAACAGTGACAGTTTTACTTCTTCTTTTCCAATTTGTATTCCTTTTATTTCTTCTTCTTCTCTGATTGCCATGGCTAGGACTTCCAAAACTATGTTGAGTAATAGTGGCGAGAGTGGACATCCTTGTCTTGTTCCTGATCTTAGATGAAATGCTTTCAGTTTTTCACCATTGAGAATGATGTTTGCTGTGGGTTTGTTATATATGACCTTTATTATGTTGAGGTAGGTTCCCTCTATGCCCACTTTCTGGAGAGTTTTTTTCATAAATGGGTGTTGAATTTTGTCAAAAGCTTTTTCTGCATCTATTGAGATGATCATATGGTTTTTATTCCTTAATTTGTTAACATGGTGTATCACATTGATTGCTTTGCATATATTGAAGAATCCTTGCATCTCTGGGATAAATCCCACTTGATCATGGTGTCTGATCCTTTTAATGTGCTGTTGGATTCTGTTTGCTAGTATTTTGTTCAGGATTTTTGCATCTATGCTCATCAGTGATATTGGTCTGTAATTTTCTTTTTTTGTAGTGTCTTTGTCTGGTTTTGGTCTCAGGTTGATGGTGGCTTCGTAGAATGAATTTGGGAGTGTTTCTCCCTCTGCAATTTTTTGGAAGAGTTGAGAAGGATGGATGTTAGCTCTTCTCTAAATGTTTGGTAGAATTCACCTGTGAAGCCATCTGGTCCTTGACTTTTGTTTGTTGGAAGATTTTTAATTACGGTTTCAATTTCATTACTTTTGATAGGTCTGTTTATATTTTCTAATTCTTCCTGGTTCAGTCTTGGAAAATTGTACCTTTCCAAGAATTTGTCCATTTCTTCGTGGTTGTGCATTTTATTGGCATATAGTTGTTTGTAGTAGTCTTTTATAATCCTTTGTATTTCTGCAGTGTCAGTTGTGATTTCTCCTTTTTCATTTCTAATTTTATTGATTTGCATCCTCTTTTTTTTCTTGATGAGTCTGGCTAAGGGTTTATCAATTTGGTTTATCTTCTCAAAGAACCAGCTTTTAGTTTTATTGATCTTTGCTATTGTTTTCTTTGTTTCTATTTCATTTATATCTGCTCTGATCTTTATGATTTCTTTCCTTCTACTGACTTTGGGTTTTCTTTGTTCTTCTTTCTCTAGTTATTTTAAGTGTAGGGTTAGATTGTTTATTTGAGAGTTTTCTTGTTTCTTGAGGTAAGATTGAATTGCTATAAACTTGCCTCTTAGAACTGTTTTCGCCGCGTCCCATAGGTTTTGGTTTGTCATATTTTGATTGTCATTTTTTTCTATGTATTTCTTTATTTCTTCTTTGATTTCTTCAGTGATCTCTTGCTTATTTAGTAGTGCACTGTTTGGCGTCCATGTATTTGTGTTTTTTACAGTTTTTTTGCTGTAATTGATTTCCAATCTCATAACGCTGTGGTCAGAAAAGATGCTTGATAAGATTTCAATTTTCTTAAATTTTCAGAGGCTTGATTTGTGACCCAAGATGTGATCTATCCTGGAGACTGTTCTGTGTGCACTTGAGGAGAAAGTGTATTCTGCCACTTTTGGGTGGAATGTTCTATAAATATGAATTAGATCTATCTGGTCTATCGTGTCATTTAAAGGTTGTGTTTCGTTATTTATTTTCTGTTTGGACGATCTGTCCATTGGTGTAAGTGGGGTGTTAAAGTCCCCTACTATTATTGTGTTACTGTTGATTTCTCCTTTCATGGTTATTATCATTTGCCTTATGTATTGAGGTGCTCCTATGTTGAGTGCATAAACATTTATAATTGTTATATTCTTCTTGGATTGATCCTTTGATCATTATGTAGTGTCCCTCATCTCTTGTAACAGTCTTTATTTTAAAGTCTATTTTATCTGATGCGAGTATTGCTACTTCAGCTTTCTTTTGATTTCCATTTGCATGGACTATCTTTTTCCGTCCCCTCACTTTCAGTTTGTATGTGTCCCTAGGTCTGAAGTGGGTCTCCTGTAGACAGCATATATATGGGTCTTGTTTTTGTATCCATTCAGCCAGTCTGTGTCTTTTGGTTGGGGCATTTAATCCATTTACATTCAAGGTTATTATCGATATGTATGTTCCTATTACCATTTTCTTAGTTGTTTTGAGTTTGTTTTTGTGGGTCTTTTTCTTCTCATGTGTTTCCTGCTTAGAGAAGTTTCTTTAGCATTTGTTGTAAAGCTGGTTTGGTGGTGCTGAATTCTCTTAGCTTTTGCTTGTCTGAAAAACTTTTGACTTCTCCATCAAATCTGAATGAGATCCTTGCTCAGTAGAGTAATCTTGGTTGTAGGTTTTTCTCTTTCATGACTTTAAGTATATCCTGCCACTCCCTTCTGGCCTGCAGAGTTTCTGCTGAAAAATCAGCTGATAACCTTATGGGGATTCCTTTGTATGTTATTTTTTGTTTTTCCCTTGATGCTTTTAGTATTTTTTCTTTGAATTTAATTTTGGTTAGTTTAATATGTGTCTTGGTGTGTTTTTCCTAAGGTTTATCCTGTATGGGACTCTCTGTGCTTCCTGGACTTGGGTGACTATTTCCTTTTCCATGTTAGGGAAGTTTTCAACTATAATCTCTTCAAATATTTTCTCAGAACCTTTCTTTTTCTCTTCTTCTTCTGGGACCCCTATAATTTGAATGTTGCTGCATTTAGTGTTGTCCCAGAGGTCTCTGAGATTGTCTTCAATTCTTTTCATTCTTTTTTCTTTATTCCACTCCTCAGCAGTTAGTCCACCATTTTGTCTTCCAGCTCACTTATTCATTCTTCTGCCTCAGTTATTCTGTTATTGATTCCTTCTAGTGTATTTTTATTTTTCATTTCTGTTATTGTGTTGTTCATCTCTGTTCTTTAGTTCTTCTAGATCTTTGTTAAGCATTTCTTGTATTTTCTCAATCCATGCCTCCATTCTATTTCCGAGATTCTGGATCATCTTTACTATCATTACTCTGAATTCTTTTTCAGGTAGATGCCTATTTCCTCTTCATTTATTTGGTTTTGTAGGTTTTTACCTTGCTCCTTCATCTGTGACATATTTTTTTGCTGTCTCTCTCTCTTTTTATTTTTAATGAATGGGATTGTGTTCCTGTCTTACTGGTTGTTTGGCCTGAGGCTTCCAACACTGGAGTTTGTAGGCTATTGCGTAGAGCTGGGTCTTGGTGCTGAGATGAGGAACTCTGTGACATCTCACTCCGATGAATAGTCCCTGGGGTCTGAGGTTCTCTGTTAGTCCAGTGGTTTGGACTCAGAGCTCCCACCGCAGGAGCTTCAGCCCGACCGTGGGCTCATGAACCAAGATCCCACAAGCTGCATGGGGTGGCAAAAAAAAAAAGAAAAAAAAGAAAAAAAGAACACTAACAAAGTAAAAAATAAAATTAGACTAGGAAACTAACAGATATGTTAGAAAGAATAGAAAAATAAAAATATAGATGAATGAACAACTGAAAGGTATATCAGTACCACAATAGTAAAAAAGAGGAGGAGGGAAAAGAAAATAAAAGGGGTGGGGGAAGGCCTTGGCTGTGGAGAGTGGGACCTAAGCAAGGGCAAGGTTTGGGTGGTGGGCGGGGCCTATGCTTAGGACCCGCAGGGCAGGAAAAGGCCCTGGGGGCTGTGGGGGGTGGGGCTTAGGCTCAAGGAACAGAAGGGGCCCAGGCATGCCCCCCACCCCTGGTCTCAGAGGGAAGGGGACCTCACCTGGGAGCCCTGCAGGCTTCCTGGGCTCGAGTGGGCGGGGCAAACACCCTCGTCTCCTCTCCTGCTCCTCTGGTCTCGGAGGGCCCCTCCCGCCTGCCTCTCCTGGTCTCCCCGGCCTCCCTCCTATGCCCCCAAGGACCCACGTGGCCTGGAGGGGGCTTTGGAGGGCAGGGGACCCGGCCTGGGAGCTCAGCAGGCTCCCCGGGCCCGAGTGGGCGGGGCAGTCACCCTCTGCTCCTCTTCTGCTCTTCCCAGAGAGTCCCTCCCACCTGCCTCTCCTAATCTCCCCGGCCTCAGGGGCACCTATCCTGTCTGGCCTCCACTTCTCCTCCCCCCTCAGTCCCCCTACATCCTGCCGGTTCACTATGGCGTTCCTCCCATCTCCTTGGGTGTCAGAGTCCCCCACCAGCGACCCGCAGGCACCCTAGTTGTGAGGAGAAGCCAACTCCTCGTCTTCCCACACTGCCATCTTGACTCTCCCTCCTGCACTGTTGTTTCTTGACTGCTCTTCCCTTGTGTCTGCATCCCCTCTCTACCCTGATTAGCAACTGTTTGAACCTGCCCTTTGGAACTCAGGGAAGGTCATGGAGGCTGAACAGAAAGGCTCCCGTGCCCAGGAGCCCCGCAGGGTCCTGCTCGTTTCAATAGTATGTGGTCAGAAATGCTTGAATCCTCCTCCCTGAGATTCCTCACTAAGATTTATCCATGGAGGAAAGTGCAAAGCCAGCAAAGAGCAACCTTATTGTTAGTTGGGATTTTGCTTCAAATCTTGAAGTAGAGCTCATGAGGCCCTTGGGGACTCCTTTTTTCTATATTAGGTAGGCCTAAGGACATTTAAAACATACTCAAAACTAATTCTTGGCTCCTATAGGTTAACATATCAGGGAACCCAGAAGGAAATACAAAACCAAGAGGAGAGAGAGAGAACTTGTCCTAGGGCTTGCAGTGGAGCTGGTGCAGACCATTCATGCCCAACCTTCTTAGGGTGAGGCCACCGCCACCCAGCAGCCTCCTGGGAGAGGGAGGGAAAGAGAAAGATGGTGACGCAGCTTTTAAAGACTGTGCAGGCTCCACCCACCGAGGCTGGGCCAATCAGTGTCTTGGACTCTGACCAACCAGATAGGTTCTCCTCCATTGAGGCTGAGTAGAGGAGTGAGAGAGGCCTTGAGCTCCCCCTTCAGGCCAATACCAGTGGTGAACAGGTGTTTCTTTTTAGGCAGATTTGAGACACTCATTTCTCAACTTTAAGGTGAATTCTCAAAGGCCAGGGAAGTGTCTTACAGCACAGAGCACTGGGACTATTTCCAGGAACCAGATGTATTTCTGCGTCTCATTGCCTAAGAATGGAAACATGGCTGGTTAAGCCATCAACTGGGAGCCTTTAGTTTCCTTTTTTGATTTCCAAAAAATTGTTACTAGGGTAGCACCTCAATCCTCGAGCAGGACAAGTGGCTCCTGGGGTCCTTCTGCAGCCTGGGAGCCCTGCAGGGTCCCACAGCCAGAGCAGAGCTGACCCAGCCTCTTAAACTTGGCTGTTCAGAGCCGTGCAAGGGCCAACACTTCATCTCCCTCACCTCAGAGGCTTGGAATGTCATGAAAGAAACTTTGTAACTCATTAAGAAGATGCAGATCAACAAAAGCCTTCAGGGATGGACGGGATTTTAGGCAGGCTTGTTGAGACAGAGTTTTCAAGCAGCAAAATTCACTTTCTTTACATATAGTAAAATTCACCGCAGTTGATATATAGCACATTCCAGTCACCCCATAGAAGTTCCCACATGCTGTCCCTTTGTTGTCAATCCCCTTTCCACCCCCAATCCTTCTTAACCACTGATCTGTTTTCTGTCCCCATAGTTTTTCCTTTTCTAGAATGTCATTTAAATGGAATCATATAGCGTGTAGCCTTTGATTTAAACAGAATCAAACAGCATGTGTTTGACAGCTTTATCTTACCCTAATGCTTTTGAGATTCATGAATGTTACCTGTATCAGTAATTCATTCCTTCTTACTGCTGAGAAGTATTCCGTTGTGTGGACATGCCACACTTTGTTTATCCATTCACACGTTGAATGTTGAATACTTTGGTTGTTTCCAGACTTTGGCTATTATAAGTAAAGTAGCTATAAACTTTCAGGTTTTTCTGTGGATAGATGTATTCATTTCACATCTAGGAGTGGGACTACTGGGTCATATGTTATAAGGGTATGTTTATAAGAAACTGCCACACTGTTTTCCAGAGAGGTGCTACCATTTTGCATTCTCCCCAGCACCGTAGGAGAGTCCCAATAGTGTTCTCTCCACTTGGTATTGTCAGTATCAATTTTCTAAAATTTTAGCCATTCTGGAAGGTATAAGGATTATTTTTAAATTTTGTAAATAACAGTTTCCTAAGGAGAAATGCTCATCATTTTAATCGCACATAAAATAATTTCTACTTATTCTGTCAATTTATTTGCTTACTTGTTCATTTTCTGTCTCTATTAGAATATGTTTTTAAAAGGCACCTGCATCAATAAATAAATGTGAATGGATGAATGAATGAATGAATGAATGAATTAGGAGATGGGTAGCATATAGCAAAGGCTAGAACATCAGATCAGCCCTGGGTTGGAACCTAGGGCCCATGATTTTAAATTTTCTCTTTCACAGAGAAAGCAACTTTCAGGCTGGGATGGGAAAGAGAAGAAGGAATTTTTTGGTTAGAGTAGCTCTTGAAGGAGAAAGACGTCATGCAGAGCCAGAGAGTCATGAAGGGCATGGCATATTTGGGAGTATGAGCAAGTCCTGTGTACTGGAAACATAGTGTGTGTTTGGGGGCATAGTTGGGATCACATGGGGGATCTAGTAATAATGCAAAAGCTTATACTGCTTACTGTGTGTCAGGCTGTTCTAAGATCTCTACATAGGTTAATTCATTTGTTTTTCCCAATGGTCATATAGCTTATATCATTCTCTCCATCATACAGACAAGGAAAATGAAGCACAAAGAAATTAAATAACTTGCCCCAAATTATGCATCAAAGAAGAGCCCAGGCAGTTTATGCTCCAAAGTCTGGACCTTTAACTACTGCACTACATTGCCAGGTTAGGAAGGACATGTTAGTTAGTTAAGGAATGGTGTAAGCTGCTGTAACAAATAGCCCCCAAATATAGTGACTTGAACAAGACAGAAGGTAGGTTTTCTCTCAGATGTCTGTCCAAAAGGACAAAGTCCAGGGCTGGTTGGTCCAAGTTTGGGTCCAAGGTGGTCACTTCCACTTCTCACCATCTTCCAGCCAGTGGGAAGGGAAAAAGGGGCCCTGGAGGCGTACACCTTCCTTTTAAAGGAATGACTGAAACACGTACATCCCGTTGGCCAGAACTCAATCACATGGACACACCAAGCTGCAAGGGAGACTGGGAAATGTGGTCTATAGTTGGGCAGCCAAGGTCTCTGCTAAGACTCAAGGGTTCTGTTATTGAAAGGAAGAATGGGTATTGGTGGAAAACTAGTAGTCTCTGCCACAACCTGTAGACTATTCATTGGACTTTGAACTCTGTCCCGTAGATGATGAGGTCCTACTGGGGAGGTTTCATGCCCAGACTTGGGTTTTAGATCACCCAGAAGTTGCTTGGCTGATAAAGGAGAGAGAGGTAGGAGCAAGGGGACCTGTTTACCTGATCTGTCTGGTGTTTTGTTTGCCGTCCGTGGAGTCCTTGCTGCAGACAAGAGTCAGTAGGTTGGGTTCCCAGATGGAGGACTTGCAGGCACAGTGAGTGTGCTGGGGCAGGATGGGAGCCATCAGCTGTCTTAGTCATTCATTCATTCAATGATTACTTATCAAGCACCATGTTTGGGCACAGAGCTCCAGTGATGGTCCCAACAAGTATGATGAATGCTGGGGGCCAAGTTCACTTCTCTAGGAGTTCTCCAGTGATGCTCAGTGTGGTGTGAAACCGTGGCATGCCACACTGATGCCAGCCTCTTTTGTTTGTTTCTTTTGACCTTAGGACCCCCGAAGCAAACACAAGTTCAAGATCCACACATACTCCAGCCCCACGTTTTGTGACCACTGTGGGTCACTGCTGTATGGACTCATCCACCAGGGGATGAAATGTGACAGTAAGTACATTTGCTCTCTGGCAGCCTCTGCTGACTGGGCTGTTTCATCATGGTCTACAGCACATTCTCCCAAGTCCTGGGTGGGCTGGGTACCACTTGTTTGTTGCTGAGTAACAATAACCATTTATGTAGCCCATGATTCTGCAAGGCTGTCCTTTGGGCCTGGGCTGGGCTTACTCATGCCTATGTGGTGGGTTAGCAGGTTGGTGAGGGGCTGTCTGGGCCTGGAGGGCCTCACCCACCTGTCCGCAAGGATGGCTGGCTGTCACCTGGGTGATGGGGTTGACGGGGGTTGGGGGACCACGTGTCTTTCGTCCTGAGCAGGCTAGCCTGGGCTTGCTCACACGGAGGTCCCAAGTGCTTTAAGAGGGCAAGTCCCACTGATCAAAGCAAGTCACATGGCAAGGTTCACAGTCCGTGTGGGAGGGGACAGTCCACAGGTGTGGACACAGGGAGGCGTGGACAAATCGGGGCCATTCCTGCAGCCACGCACACAGCTGTTGCCAGCGCCGATATGCGGGGCTGATGCCTTTCTCTGCAGAGAGGAAATCTGCCTCCCTTCAGCACCTACATTTTATGCTAGAAGTGGGGCGGGCATGTGATTCTCTGACCAGGCTGGGGTGGGAAGAGGCAGGAGGGGGCAGGACTTCTCTTTACTAAGTGAAGGACTGAATGGCCCAAGGGGTGGGGGAGCCAGCAGGCTTTGAGAGCTGCAGCTGCAAAGGGGACGGGGTGGAGATGTGGGGCTCAGTGCTGGTGGCTCCCAGAGGCCTGTTGACCCCAGCAGGCTGAGCAGTCATGAGGCCAGACTGTCCCTGTCACAGGGGTCCTGAGGCCCAGAGGACAGAGAGAGAAACTCTCAGGGGCAGAGAGTGACAGAGAGGAGTATGGGTGTGGATGGGGAGGAAGGGAGCAAGAGACAGAAACACACAAGCACAGACAGGGGCGGATTCAGGGGGCAGATGACACGTGTGCCCAGGTGTAGGGAGCGATGGGTGAGGCTACGGAGGGGCCCAGCTAGAGAGAGACTCAAGCAGGAGGGACAGACAGACGGACCAACAGACACAATGATTGGAAGTGACACAGAGAGAGATGCACTCAGTCAGGCTCCCGCAGAGATACCGAGATGGAGAGAGAGCAGAGACAGGCAGAAACACACACATGGAGAGACACAGAAAGAGATGGAGACAAAGAGACGTGACACAGGCACAGAGCATGAAACAGACTTATTCATAGATGCAGACGAGGCAGCGAGAGACACATGCTGAAGCAGAGGAGCATAGACCAGGAAAGAGACGTACACCGATATGGGTACCGAGAGACAGAAACAGAAACAGGGCAAGAGCCACAGAGACATGCGTGGTGAATGGGGGCTCCCAGGTAGACACATAACAGAGGCAGGGAGAGAGTGGTGCAGGTGCCTTCTTCTTGTGGGACACTGATTCCTCTTAGCGCACGTGGGGCCCCAGGTGGGCCTCAAGGACAGAGAGGGGTGGGTGGGAGGCAGCTTGGGCTGACGCAGAGCCCCGAACGTGGGCATTCAGGTTCCAGGGGGCTCTCCCTTCCTCCCCACCATCCTTTTCTCCCCACAATTCATTTCCAGTTTTGTAATCTGCCTGCTGCCTCCTGGAGCTTGGGCGGGCTGAGAAGGGGTGTCCTCAGCACCCCCTGCCCCTGGGGACGCCGTGCCCCCAGTTCCCCGGGGAACCTCCTGAAATGCAGGCCCCGTGGGGTGATCTAGCCTCTCCTCCTGGCTTCTCAAACTGGAACGAGGGTCCCCTAGAGAACACTGGACTCCAGGCACACCTTCCTGGAGCAGCCGTGGGACTTAGGGGAAACCAACCACCCACTGAAAGAAGCACAGTTGTACTGCAGGAGTGTGGGAAGGGAGCCTGTATTTATCGTATCACACAGGAGACATGAAGGTCCCATTCAGACCTATTCCATTCGTCTTACCCTGCGTCTGATTCTTTTTCTTGCAGTTAGTTTCAGTGGATACTGTGCGGGCTCTGCTCAGGTCCCAAGATGATGCCCCTCCCAGGGGGTGGTTCATGGCAGGTGCCCGGGTGCAGAGGCCTGGTCCTCTTGCATCTGTTTGGGACAACTCTGAAGGGTCACTGGAGGTCCAGAGCTCCCCTTACTGTCAGCCTCGGGCCTCCTCGTGGGCGAGCTCCTCCCGCCCAGGAACCCTTGCCGTAAACCTGCTCGCTCACAACTCCCATTCTCAGACTCTTTCCACGGAAACCAACCTATGGGCCGTCAATATTTAAAAATCGGGAGATGTCACACACAAGTCAGGATTCCTGCTTAATCTTGAAAAATGGGGCAATCTCGGCAATTTGGGGCATGCACCCTGCGTGGCTGCTCCTGGGTGGGGACACTGCGCTGCCTGGCGGGTCAGGTCCCGCCACACCCGCAGCTTCTCTCGCTGCGTTACCTGCTGCCCGTGCCGCTGAGCTTGGTGCTTCTGGCTTCAGAGCCGTCGGGGCTGCGCCAGGTGCCTCAGCCTTTCGGGAGGACGGACATGTTCCTCCTCCTTTGTCCATCAGGGCCTGGGGTGTGGGTCGGGGGCGGGGGAGAGTTGGAGAAGCCCTTCTGAGGAGACCTGGGCAGGGTGGGCACGGCCGGCTGGTCTCTGCCAGCTTCGGAGGGAAGGAGGGGAACAGGAGGGGTCCAGCCTGGACCAGCCTGAGCCGCGCACCCTCCCTCTGTCCCCGCAGCCTGCATGATGAACGTCCACAAGCGCTGCGTGATGAACGTCCCCAGCCTCTGCGGCACAGACCACACGGAGCGCCGCGGCCGCATCTACATCCAGGCCCACATCGAGAGGGAGGTCCTTATCGTTGTCGGTAGGTGGCGCTGGGGCTCCCGCTCCGGTTCCGCTAAGTTCGGACCTGGCTGGACTGCTGAGTTAGGGGAGGGGAGGTTGGTGGAGGGATGGGCGGTGCAGGGGCGGGGCGAGAGGTGCGGTGACACTGCCTTCCTCCTCTACCCCCACCCCCACCCCCACGCCGCCGCCGCCCCCCATTACAGCCCATCCCCGCTGTAGGCATCCTTAGAGACTGCATCCCCGCAGGGCGAAGCTCTCAGCGCCTCTGTTGCGCTGGAGCTTAGAGTTGGGGCACCAGCAGTACATTACTTTTCTCGAAGACCTCAAAGGAGCCAGTAGAGCAGACAAAATGCTGAACACCTTAATTTTATGGCACTGTGCGCCCCTGGGGGCTTTCCATGTATTTGAAGTATTTCTTTCTTAAACCTGACGGCGGCCTCACTGGTCCCTGTTCTGTTATTCTCCATACTTTTCGCGCTTCTGAAATACTTCATAGTAATAAGAAAGAGGGATAATACAGCCTCTTATGAGACGTGCAGCGTGGTGTCTGTCCCTCCTAATGGAGCATTCACAAAATGCTTGGCTCTGACATGTGCAGCTCAAACAAAATGGAAATCTGGCTGTGCTGGATGGGTAACTGCTCAGCCATAAAGCTACGGTAAACACTGAACTGGACCAGAATGGGACTAAAACTTTGTTTTTTTAAATTTATCTTATTTTATTATTATTATTATTATTTTTATATATGTTTTGGCCGCGCCGTGCGGCATGTGGGATCCTAGTTCCCTGACCAGGGACCAAACCCTCGCCCCCTGCATTGGAAGCACGGAGTCTCAATCACTGGACCGCCAGGGAAGTCCCCCAGAATGGGACTAAAACTTTGACACAAGCCTCCCCTAGAGGCTTGTGTCAAACTTCTTAGAATTTACAGTTTGTTAATTTAAACAAGGTTTTATGACTTGATATCTTAGGAAATTGATCATAGAAGGGATTGATTTTGCAAAAATTGGTCTGAGGCCCTGGAATGGTTCAGCAGCTCTGAAGCACTGAGCCTACCCCACATAAAAGTTGAAAGATAGCCCTGTAAAATATAATCCCTGTTTTAAACTGAGGTTCACGACACCCAGTGGGCTCTTATGGAACGTGTATTCCGTTGGATTGTTTTTTCCTCTGAAAGGAAGGCAATGGCTGACCTGACTTCTTCCCAGTGAAATGCTTGAGGGTCCCCCCAGGAGGAAAAGCCTCACGAGAAGCTGGTTTCCCACACTGTCTAAACTTCCTGGGCTGGAGGGGCAAAAATGAGACCTTGCTGCTCTCTACTGTTATTCTGTAGGAACTACACTGGCTCAGATGTTACTAGGGCCAGCCAACCTTCAAGGAACCCATTGAATGCGCAGTGCTCAAAACCAAGCCACAGCATAATGCTCTCAAGGTCCCTCCATTGTTCCCACCACAAAAAAGAAATAATTATGTGAGGTGATAGAGGTGTTAGCTAATGCCAGGGACGTAATCATATTGCAATACACAAATGTATCAAATCAACACATCCCTACACCTTAAACTTACACAGTGCTATATGTCAGTGATATTTCAATTAAAGAGAAAAAACCTCTTTCAATCCTCAAAACAGCCTTGTGAAATATCTATTATACTTGTTTTATGAATGAAGATACTGAGGCTCAGAGAAGTTGTGCTTCTGAGAGCTCACACCGTTTGTAATCATCATCATCATACAACAGTGGCTAACATTTGAGTTTTTAAGTGTGTTAATCACCCTGCAAAGCACTTATAGGCAATATCTTGTTTAAAAATTTTCAGTAACTCTAATGAGCTAGGTAGTATTATCGTTCTACCTATCAGAAAACAGGCTTAGAGAGTCACACGCGGCATCCCCTAGGTCTGTTCACTATTGTGATATACTAGGTTACTTTTTGGTTTGGTTCCCTGCACTAACTCTGCCCCCATACCTTATTTATTCCCTCTGTGGTTTAGCTGCATTACCTCTTATGTGTGTTTCTTGGGCACTTTGTTTCACGTGGTACAGTACAACCTCTCTTCCAATTCGAGGTCAAAGTCTTCCCCCTGAATCACAGATACACTGTCTTATATCTTGATCACAAGCTGATGATTTTCAGGCAATCCCAATGAGGGGTGTGGTATATTTGTTTCCTAGAGCTACTGTAACAAAGTACCACAAACTGGGTGGCTTCAAACAACAGATATTTATTCAGTCACAGTTCTGGAGGCTGGAGACTAGCAGTCTGAAATCAAAGTGCCGGCAAGGTTGGTTCCTTCAGGAGGGCTCTGAGGGAAAGTCAGTTCCATGCCTCTCTCTTAGTTTCTGGTAGTTGGCGTCAATTTTTGGGGCTCCTTGGCTTGTAGCTGCATCACTCCCATCTCTGCTTCCATCATCACATGGCATTCTTCCCTGTGTGTCTCGGCATCCAAATTTCCTCTTCTTCTAAGGACTCCAGGCATTGGATTAGGGCCACCCTAATCTAGTATGACCTCATCTTGACTTGGTTACATCTGCAAAGACCTTATCTCCAAACAAGGTCACATTCGTATGTATTGGGATTAGGACTTGAACACCTCTTTTAGGGGGATACAATTCAACCCATAACAAGGGGAAGGAAGAAAAGTTAGGACTCCCTTAAAGTTAAGGACAGAATATCTGCATGCTCAGGGTTCTGCTAGCACTAACTGAATAGCTACCAATATACTAATAGCACTTTGTGGTTTTCCAAGTGCTTTGATACTGGGTCATCCAGTGGAGATAGTGGTGTTGCCAACATACAGAAGGGGAAATTAAGACTCGGTGAGGTTGGACGACTTGCCTGATGTCTCGTGCAGAGCAGGGATGAGCACCTGGGCCTCCTGTCTGCAAGTCACTGTGCCCTGCTATTGCCTCTTCACCGTGCCAGGCACAGTCAGTACCTGGTGCGGGATCATTGATTGATTGATGATAGAAGAACCTGATGCTTTGACTGCAGTTCTCTAAACACAGAGCCGAGATGGAGATTTTTGCTCAAGTGATTTACTGGGGCTGCTCATGAGATGAGGAGTGAGGATAGAGGAGGGAAAAGCTGAGTGAGAGTGTGGGCTCCATTGAAGACCAGCTTTCGCTGGATCCCATGGAGTCCTAGACCACAGATTATAGCACAGGGTCAGTCCCTCCTCGAGGCAAGAGGGCTGTTCTGTTAGGGTCAGACACTGCTATGGGCTGAATTGTGTCCCCTTAAAATTCACATGTGGAAGTCCTAACCCAATGAAATGGTGTTTGGGGATGGGGCCTTTGGGAGATAATTAGAGTTAGGTGAAGGTGGAGTTCTTACGATGGGCTTGGTGGCTTTATGGCCACATGAGGGCACAGCAAGAAGGTGGCCACCTGCAAGCCAGGAAGAGGGCTCTCACCAGGAACCGAATTGGCCTGCACCTTGATATTGGACTTCCTGCCTCCAGAGCTGTGAGAAATAAACATCTGTAGTTTAAGTAACCCAGTCTGCGGTATTTTATTTCCGCAGCCTGGGCTGGCTAAGACAGTCAGTCTTTGCTCCAGGCTACTGGGATGGAAAGTGGGACGGTACCTCCCAGAATCCATGGCTTCTGTGAGACTGAGGGCAGCTATCTGGACATGGGGCATCTGTGAGCCATTAACAGCCAACACTCACGGTAGCCGGAAGCTGGGTGCCTTGGCCCGAGTGGAGGGGAGCTGGCAGGGTCTGGGTCTCCTGGGTATACCTCTGATCTCCCAAGCATCCTTCTGGTTTCATTGTTGGGACTCCAGGTGCTCCTCCTTGATCTCAGCCAGACAAATCAGAGAGAAGAGAGCCCTTCCCAGCAGTGTGAGGCCAAACATGACCTGTGGTGTTGAATCGCCCCGCTTCATTCAGACTGTAGAGGCACATCCAGTGTTGGTACTTGCCACTCACCAGCCCAGGACTCCTGAATGTCACATGCTCTTTGAAATCCCACCATCTCCAGAGGCACCAGGCTACAGGTGCTTCTGAAAGATCTGAAGGTTTCCTCATCTCCTCTGGCTCTCTGAAATCTTGGCTTTATATCTGCTGTCAGGGATCTTGCAGGTCAAACTCAGAAGGGAAATCCAGTCAGTTCTCTTTCTTTAAAAAGCTCATCACTGGTTTCTCATTGCCCTTAGGGCAGACTAACTGTAACGTGGTAATCTCATTATCTATTCTCTGTCTCCTTGCTTTTCTTTAATCCTTCATCCCCTCCAGGCTGCCACCCACCATAGGACATCTGCATACTCTCTCCCCTCCATCTGGAGTGTTTGCCCTTTTGTCTTCTTCCAGCAGTTTACTCTTTCTCTTCCTGTAGGTCTCAGCTCATTCTTAAAATCAAGGACGCTTCCCTGGACCTCCCTTTATTGTAGACATTCATGGTATCCTGAACTTGAACTTGTGTCAATTGTGCTTTTATGTTGGGTTGATTAGTGTCTGCATCTCCCTCTGGGCTTTAAGCTCCGTGAGAGCAGGGCTGTGTCTGTCTTGACTCACCACTGTATCCCAGCACCTAGTGTGATGACATCACTAAGTATTTGTGGAATCAGTGGATATATGTGTGAAGGAGATACCACTAGAGGATCCTGGCGGATACCAGAACTTCACAGGTGATTCCCAAATCAGTGCCTTCTAAAGTGAGGAGCTAAAAAAGTTCAGCAGATAATCCAATTCACACCATCATCCTTAAGGAAGGAGACCACGCAGAAAATCTGAAGGACCAGGTCCAAGGTCAACAGCAAGTATTACTGGGACTGGGACTCACCCTTTGGAGCCATAACTACCCTCATTCCCTGGATAATGTAGAAAAGACACAGAACAGTGGGACCTGTAGAATCACAGGAAATCATGTGGACATCATGATGCCCTGTGTTACCATGGAGGGGAGGCAGTACAATCAGAATCCCTGATCAAAGTTGTAAAATGCTCCTGGAGGTTATGAAGCCCATGTCCTTATATATAAAATAACCCTTTTCAATTCAGTATGTCCCTATTAACATAGCAACTAATATCCCGTTATTAACATTTCCATCTACATTGCAGCAGTCTGCAAATCCTTAACCATATCCATAGTTCTATCTCACAAAAATTGGGGCTGTTCTTAAAAAAAGCAGAGGAGCAACGTTTTAGATGTTTCTCTTTGGGACACCCATTCAGTGTTCTTACAATGTATTATGTTGTACACAACCTTCTCAGACTGAAGCATCTCCCAGAAAGACTTAGGAACTCCCAGTACTTTGTATTTAAATCCTTCCCAAGATCTGACAACCACACATCAAAAGAAGAAGAGCACTGTAGGAACATAAATCCTTGACAGGCTATTGGTAAAGGTCGAGGATCGTATCCACCTGTACACTAGATTCCAAAAGAAGCTTTAAAAGCATTCTTAGGAGAAAGGAAACTAACGTTGAAGGCTCAAAGAAGCCCCTCTTGTTATGTAAAGAACTGTTTCAAGGTAGAAAAGGTTTTGCCCACCACGGAAACTCTAACAAGGGGGGAAGAGTTCAAGGAAACCAACGAGGGCCCTTCTATTTGGGTATCTTCCTTCCATAACCAATATGGCAGGACAAGACCAGAAGAGCAGAGGGCAGGCCTGGGTATGGTGTACCTGAGGGATGAGGTGGGAGGTGGGGATAGTTTGGTGTTTAGGTGTTTACAGTGTGAGAAAGGTGGCACGTTATAGGTAGGAAGGTGAGATGGGCTCAGTAAGCACAGATGTTCATTCATTCATTCATTCATTCAGGAAGGGCCTGACTACCAGGTTGTATCCATTGACAAACGAGATCTCATCTTTGCCCTTGGGGAGCTCACAGCTTAGTGGGAGAGATAGACATAGATAATTATATTGCAATGTGGCAGATGGTGTGATGGTACCATGGGAGCTCTCAGAGGGGCACCTGAAGCTTCCTGAAGGAAGCCATGGCTGAGTTGAGTCTGTAAGATGTATAGGAGTTATCTGGGTGGAGCAAGCTTTGTGTCAGGGTAAATAAGAAAAATAATATCAGCTCTGTTTATTGAGTTCTTATTACATGCCAGGAGCTTTACACAGATCAACTCATTAATCTTCAGAACAATCCCCTGTCGTAGGTATTATTATTATCCCCATTTTACCTGTGAGGAAACTGAGGCACAGAGCCGGTTAACTAACTTTCCCAGAATTGCACAGTAAGTGGTGAGTCTCATATCTAAGCCCAGGCAGTTCAGCTCGATGGCCCTCATTCCGGGCAGAGGGAATATGGTGCACAAAAGCCTGGAGGCTGGAAAAATGGCAGGGGATGGGGGAGGCTGTTAGCTGTTGAGTGTGACTTCCCTTCCCTACGTTCTAGTTATAAGCTCCTCTGGAATCTATTCACTCACTCTGCCAATCATTCACTTATTCATTCAACAATATGTATTGAGTTTCCATTGTTTGTCAGGCATGTTCTAGACCATTGGGATACAACAGGGGGCAAGACAAATCTCTTTTCCTGGACAAACATCACAACCTAGGGTCTTGGCAATTCCCTAGGACTCTTGGAATTTTTTCTCATCTTTCTTCCTTCTGTTTGCCATGGAGAATTTCCTTCTTGTCAGGTTACATTCACTGCCCTTCGAGTGTTTTTCAGACACTCTCTGTCCATTTCCTCTTTAAAACCTCAGAGGTTTGGGAATTTGGGACACAGAGCCAGAATGACCTGAAGGCTATTTCTGCTTTTTTCCTGTCACATCCTTCCCCGAGCTAGCTCTCTGATTTAAGGGGAAAGGGAAGGAGGGAGGAAAAAGGAAATGTAATGAAGAAAAACCCAGACGGATTAGTATATCAAAATACTACCCAGCCATGCATCAATTGCAGGGATATAAAATGACCACAAGCTATCCAGCAATCCCACTCCTGGGTGTATATCAGGACAAAACTATAATTCAAAAAGATAATCAACTATACTTCAATTAAAAAAAAAAAAATCACAAGCTAGGCCACTAGGGTCCACTAGGGGGCAGCCTTTGCCTTCAAAGCCATTCCTCCCCCCAAAATCTTTTTTTTTTTTTAATTTTTTAAATTGGAGTATAGTTGATTTACAATGTTGTGTTAGTTTCTGCTGTACAGCAAAGTGAATCAGTTATGCATATACATATATCTACTTTTTTAGATTCTTTTCTTACGTAGGTCATTACGGAGTATTGAGTAGTCTCTGTGCTCTACAGTAGGTCCTTATTAGTTACCTATTTTATATATAAGAATCTCTTTCAAGAGATGCCCAGATCTTGCAGAACAAAGTGAAACCACAACACCATCACTGTCCATAATGGAAGGTGTCACAGCAACAGTTATCCCCTTCTTCCCCCATTAAACAGGTGAGTCACGGGGGCCCAGAAAAAGGAATCACTTCTCAAGGCCACACATCCTGGAGTGGGGATAGGGCCCAGTTCTTGTGGATTTCCCACTCCTTTATTATACTACTGGTTAGTATTTTCCCCCCAACATTTTATTATGAAAAATGTCCAGCATACAGCAAAGTGGAAAGAATTTTACAGTGAACAGTCGTTTATCCACCACCTAGATCCTGCCATTAACATTTGCTTAATCACGTGTCCATCCATCTCGCTCTCCATCTATCAGTTTGTCTTATTTTTGACACATTTCAAAGTAGATTGAGGACATCAATTCAGTTCCCCCTAAACACTTCAGCCTGCACATCATCAACAAGAATTCAAAACATATTTACAATTTCTTTAAACTTGTGAGGTAAAATTTACGTACAGTGAAATGCACACATCTTCAGTGTACAATGGCTAAGTTTTGATAGATGTGTAACCCTATCCCCTATCACGTTCACCATCTTTTTTTGATGTCACAGCTGCCGTTGAGGATCTGGTGAAAGCTGTGAACACCATTCTCAGAGCAATCCCCGTGTGTGCCGACATCCATGCCCCCCACCCCTGCGGACTCCGGGAATTAGGGCGCCAGGGCACCTAAGATCTTTTAGATTATATTACACTTGATAGTTGTTAAATTTGGGGAGGGGTGTAAATTGTAATGCAGTAAAATAGATCTGTGCAAACCACTTCATTGTGTACTCACTGGAGAGCACATTCCCTTAAAACAAACTTAGCAAGACACCCATGTTACTTTGCTTCTCTTTAGTGTTTTTGTAATGAAGTTGAGTTAAATCCTATCTCTACCTATGGAAGTTAACCATCTTTCTCAATGCATTATAGATAGTTGTCTGCACACCCCTGAGGCCAGGGCAAGAATCCCCTGCCCACCCTTCATGGGAAGCCTTTTGACTTGGTAGGTGGTAGTTGGTGTCTGGACACTGAAGGAGGTGGAGTTGGCTTGAGAAGATGGAGGGAGCTAAAGTCTTTCTACCCAGTGTTCCTTCTCTTGTTCCCTGAGTGTTTAAGTCTTGTGAGAACTGTCAAACCCAGACCGCTGTCTGAGGCACCCAAACCTCGGGATGTGCTGGGTACGCGGTCATGGTTCCTAAATGCCTGCTGAATGGCACTGGTGGGGGCCCTGCCAGGACCTGCAGGGCTGTGACTTGTTACTGCCTTTGGGGGAAGTGGTCCGACAATATCTATTAAAATATATATACATATACACACTTTGACTCTCAAATTTCCCTTTTGGGAATCTATCCTATTGAAATAAATCACTAGCATCGAAGGAAATAACATCCAGAACAAGCATGTTTATTGATGTTTTCTTTGCAGTGGCAAAGAATTGGAACCAGCCTAATTGGGCTAATATCCATTTTATGAGGTATTATGCAGTTGTTGAAAACGGTGAGTCTGATTGGGTGTGTGGGGTTTCTGTGTGCCCTGCGCAGGTACGTGGGGAGTTTCTTGCCTTTTGGGAGGTCTGAGGTCTTCTGCCAGCGTTCAGTAGGTGTTCTGTAGGAGTTGTTCCACGTGTAGATGTATTTCTGATGTATTTGTGGGGAGGAAGGTGATCTCCACGTCTCACTCCTCTGCCGTCTTGAAGGTCTCTCTCTGTGTGCGCTTTAAAATCCCATACCCCTTGCTGGCGGACAATCTCAGTGAAACGGGATGCGCCTCGTCCACTAGATGGCAGGCTTTACTGTGCTTTGCTTCTGCAGGGACGGCCACAGGTGGAGGCTGGGTGGTGTGTGCCTCCCAGCCCACCTTGGCCATGACATTTCGCCTGTCGTGAAGCTTTGGTGTTAGTATCTCAGGGGCCAGAATCCCCTTTTGTCGACCGCCTGAACCTCCCCGCGTGCCCTGAAATGGTCCTCACGCAGCTCGGAGCCCCAGCTCGTGTAAAATGACCAGAGCCCTTCTCTGCTGTGCCTTTGTCTCCTGCCGCAGGGGGAGAAGGCATACCTCGCTTCTTCCGTCACTAGCTCCACCTGCCCTTCTCACTGGCTTGAGGCAAGTCTGTACAATGTAGTCCAATATACAGGCCAATATAGTCTAGGATCCCAGAGCTTGCGCAAGGGCTTTGGGGTCAGGCCTGGGTTCGAATCCTGCTTCCCCTACTTCTTCAGCAAACACTCGTCAGGTGCGTCCTGTGTGCTGGGCACCTTACCATCACGAACAAGACCGCGCTTGCTCTTGTGTCCTGTGTTCTTTCTTTCTTTTTTTTTTTTTTTTAACATCTTTATTGGAGTATAATTGCTTTACAATGGTGTGTTAGTTTCTGCTTTATGACAAAGTGAATCAGTTATACATATACATATGTTCCCATATCTCTTCCCTCTTGCGTCTCCCTCCCTCCCACCCTCCCTATCCCACCCCTCTAGGTGGTCACAAAGCACCGAGCTGATCTCCCTGTGCTATGCGGCTGCTTCCCACTAGCTATCTATTTTACGTTCGGTAGTGTATATATGTCCATGCCACTCTCTCACTTTGTCCCAGCTTACCCTTCCCCCTCCCTATATCCTCAAGTCCATTCTCTAGTAGGTCTGTGTCTTTATTCCCGTCTTGCCCCTAGGTTCTTCATGACCTTTTTTTTTTTCTTAGATTCCATATATATGTGTTAGCATATGGTATTTGTTTTTCTCTTTCTGACTTACTTCACTCTGTATGACAGACTCTAGGTCCATCCACCTCACTACAAATAACTCACTTTCGTTTCCTTTTATGGCTGAGTAATATTCCATTGTATATATGTGCTACATCTTCTTTATCCATTCATCTGTTGATGGACACTTAGGTTGCTTCCATGTCCCGGCTATTGTAAATAGAGCTGCAGTGAACATCTGTGTTCTTTCTGATGATGGGAGACAACCACTGAGCAAACAGAATCCTTCTTTATGTGATAAAGGTTATGAAGGATATAAAATAAGGCCGAGGGCTAGCACTTTCCCAGTGTTCTCACGTAATCCTATCAATAGCCCTGTGAGAGAGTTACTAATATCATCTCCATTTTACAGGTGAGGCACACAGAGGGAGGTTTATGACTTGCTCAAGTGCTACAGCTCCAAAGGGGTGGAGCTGGGACGTGAACCCAAGTGTCTGTTCCAGAGCGTGAGGCTCTTGAACACCATCTCTCCCACCTCTGTCCCTCCTTGGGGGTGGGGGTAACACCACTCCCTTTTCTGAAACACTTCCTGTGTTCCGGCCGTGCCGCGGACCGCACGAGCACAGCTCCCGCTGTTAGAGTGATTCTCCCCGGGCCACCGAGGAGGAAGTGGGCGCAGGGCCCGGCTGCCTTACGCTGATGGAGACGTTGCTTGCCAGGGCTCCGTTTTCCCAGTACCCCCCGCTTGCCCATTTTTCTCCTCCAGGGGCATTCGAGCCGGTACTTGCTGGGCTCTGAGGCCGATGATGATACCAGTTCTTCAGGTCAGCCTGCCTGTTTGCAGAAAGGCTGGCTTCATCGGCCACGACCTGCCCAAGAGGCTGGCTGAGCTCCTAGGTTGTGAGAGGCGGACTAATGGGGAAGGTCTTCTCTTCAGACCTCACTGTGGTAGGGCCAGGGGCTCTCTCTTCCTGCTTGGAAGGTAAGGAATACCTGGATGGCTCAGGAGGACGAGGTGAAGGTGGTGGAAGTACCCACCTCAGGGCCATGTGGCTGTGGGAATCCCACAGGCTGTGTGTGCAAGTGTTTAGAACACCACCTGGAACATACTTGGGGTGCCATATGTATTTGCCGCTAGTCTGGTCGGCGTGGTTTACCCAACCCTTTCCAAGTTCCCTGGTTGATTTTTGCAGGATTTGCCAAGTTTGGAGTTTCCTGTTTAGTGAGCTTTTTCTTTCCTCCCAAAGTGGCATGTTTTCAGGACATGGTTTCTTGGGTGAGAAGTCCAGCTTCTTGGAGACTGTAATGGGCAGGCAGAGAGAGGGGTCAGAGGCACCCCTAATAAATGTCAGCTGTTGTTTTCTCTCTTATTACTACCCTCCTGGGTACCATATGTCCTGGAAAACTTACAACACTTAAGCTGACTCTTTGATGAGGAAGTGAGGCATTTGGCTCCAGTGAAGTGGCCTGAGAGGGGGGGTGCCTGCCCAGCTGAGGAGTTCAGAGGACCTGGTTGCTAAGCCTGCCACCTTAAGACACTGTTCCGGTTATATATGCAGCCAGCATGTACTAAGCACTTACTGTGTGCCAGGTGCTTTAAGGGAAGCATCGCATGTCGTGCTCACCTCCAACCTTTGAGGTTTCACCCCCATTGTTCAGGTGAAGAAGCTGCAGCTTGGAGAGGTTAAGTAATTCATTTAAAGTTGCACAGTCATGAAGTGGCAGATCTACGGTTCAAAGCCGGGCTGATGCCAGAGCCTGTGTGCCTAACCTCTACCCCATCCTGCCTCCCTGGGTGCTCAAGCTGGTGGAACTGAGGGCATCCAAAAGGTGAGAGGGAGAGGGATAGAATAAAGTTCACAGCAGTATCTTGAGAAAGTGTTTTCACTTAAAAATTAAAAGGTGTCCGGGACTTCCCTGGTGGTCCAGTGGTTAGGAATCTGCCTTCCAGTGGAGAGACGCAGGTTCGGACCCTGGTCAGGGAACTAAGATCCCACGTGCCGCGGGGCAGCTGGGCCCGCGCTCTACAACTAGAGAGAAGCCTGCGCGCCACAACGAAGAGCCCGCGCGCCGCAACTAAGACCTGACGCAGGCAAAAATAATAAATAAATAAATAAACATTTAAAAAAAAAAAAAATTAAAAGGTGTTCAGGTTACACAGGGAAACATCAGGACACAAGGTGGTTTGAGCTTCTGGGAGGAACAGGTCTTCATGGGAAAACCAACTTCCCACCTGGATGGATGCTGGGCCTTGCAAGCCTCCCGTATCATTCAGAGAATCAGAGTCACCAAGCAGACAATGGAACAAGGGATTTACTGGAGGAATTTGATCTTACGCAAGCTTGGAGAAGCTGGGAATGGGAACGGTGTGCTGGGAGATCAGAGGAAGAGCAGTGAGTGGTCCAGGCAGGCAGGGTGCAGTAAGTAGGGAATCCAGTAAGCCAGGCACGCCGGGCTACCAAAGGGTATATTAATTAACCTCGTGAAGCTTCTACTAGTATCATCTCTTGGGTCACCCAGTACAGGTGTGCCGACAGCTTCTTACTCATTTGAAGACAGTTCTTGGGGGCCCCAGAATCCTTCAGTTCCCAGGTGAAGCTGCCCCAACTCCTTCAGCCATTGGCTATCTAATCCCTAACCCACAAACCACAATTTCAAACACTACGTGACAGAGCTGTGTGTCCCCTCACCAACACAGATCCAGAGCTCCTCGCAGATGGTGCTCTAATTAGAGTAGCGTCCTCATCAAGCATGACCTGAGTGAGACAGAACCCTCCAGGGGTGGCAGAGGAGAGAGGGATTGTCCCCTTCCTCGTTCTAGATCAGCGGTTTCATGCTTTTCCGACGGCAGCTCGCTACAAGAGAGAGGTTTCACCCACCACGAACACAGGCATGCACACTCACAACTGATACCAAACCATCATGAGATAATACTCACCCGTACTAATGCTAGCTGTGCACTTGGATATAGTATCATCTCTTCTACAGCCTCTCTCCTGTTCTGTTCTATTCTCGTTCCTTTAATAAACCCTTTAAGAAAAATGGTCTTGACTCTCAGTTGATTTCATTAACCACCGACAGATGTGTCATGACCCACCATTTGAACAACACTCTTCTGGACCACGTCATTCTCTTTCTGCAGCCTCAGACGACATTATTGTTTTGGGGGGTTTGGGATAAGGCCAGCCCCATCACACTGTTGATTTGTTTTAGGTTTACATTCAGTTAAACCTCTTATGCCAACTCCACCAGGTGCTGCTAGCCTATGTTTCCTATGTCCTTGTGCAGTTTTTGGTTTTTTTTCAGACTTGAGGTTGGGCTGGATGCATTTCGTCTTGTTGGATCTGGCCCTTTGCTCTAGGGCTGTGTCGAGAGCTTTTCGTAACCTCTCGCTCTGTTCCAGTGTCTTCTGGATGTCACTTGCCTGACACTGTTCTTTGTATCAGGTCAGTGCCATTTCCCCACCCTTCCCCCATACTTGTTTACTTTTTTGTTTTAAAATGTAGGTCTGATTCAGGCATGGTGAGGCCAGTGGATCAGGAGAAGGTGGCCAGTGAAAAGATGTTGATAGTTTATTACTTGTAGTTCCCAGGAGGGAATGCCACACCACACAGGGCCACCTGGGGAAACACCAGGGTCAGTCAGGGGGCAGAGGGAGTGGGAGGGGCCCTTCTTGTGGTTTCCATGGGAAGGAAAGGGTGAGGCAGGTTAAGCAGGCTTAGGACTGGCTAGTTTGAATAATTTCAGCGGGTTCTAGGAGAAGGGGCTGTCTCTAGTTGTCCAGCCCTGGTGTGATTAGTGCAGGGGACTAGTGGCCTGGAGTGTAAGAGCTCCATAAAGGAGATGGTTGGAGGCATGGGCTCTGGATTGGCTGCTTTGCTTCTGAAAGGTACACTTGCAGCTGATTTTATTATCTCTAGGAATTGGCTAGCCTTGGGAAGGGCAGTCTTTCTGGGGTCAGCAAGGCCCCAGATGTCAAAGCATCAGAAACACAGAAAGTAAAAAGCTGTGATTAATACATTTAAAACTTTTTATTTAATGGTATTATCAAACTCGTTTAGCTAGAGAGTTAAAAAACCCCGTGTGCATTGAAGAGCCTCTGATGGAAAGCAGCGTCCCCTCCTCCACCCCCAGTTCCTCTCTTTAGAGTGGTGCTTCTGAGACCAGAATCACCCACAGAGTGTCCTACCCCAGGGATTCTGCTTCAGCAGATCTGGGGTACACCTGAGAATTTGAATTTCTAGCAAGTTCCCAGGGGATGCCGATGTATCATCCCTCCAGGGGACCACGCTCTGAGCACCACTGCCTTGGAGGACACCATTTGAAATTCTTTCTTCTTGTGCTCGAGCTCTATGTTTTAATGACATGCTCTGTCATTATTTCACTTCACTGCTTCATGGCTCCAACTTCCTGAGCAGGACTTAGCTCGCTGACACCATCCCTCTGGTGCCCTCCCCCACATACCTGCAGCACAGGTGTACCGCCACTTCTGGGTCTCTCATTCAACAAAAGGGTCATATTATTGAGCATCTTGTAGGTGTCAGGCACTGACTGCTCACTGCGATTTGCCTGAGAACAAGCCAACCCTGCCCTCGTGGAGCTTATATTCTAGTTCAAGGCTCCACAGGCTTTCCCTGTTACGGACCAGATAGACTTTGGAGCCATATGGTTGCTGTCACAGCTACTCAGCATTGCCATTGTAGCATGAAAGTGACCACAGACCATATGTAAATGAATGGGCGTGGCTGTGTTCTACTAAAACTTTCTTACAAAACAGGTGATGGGTTGGATTTGGCCTGCAGGCTGCCGTTGGTCCTCTGTTGTAGTGTGTGTGACAGACAATAAAGTAGGTAAAAAGTAGAATATACAGTATGTCAGATGGTAAGTGTTAAGGAGAAATATAAAGCAGAAAAGGAGGATTGGGAGTATGGGCGAGGGGACAGGACTTGCAAATTTAGATAATGGTGGCAGGGAAAGTGTCACTGAGATGGGGACATTTGAGTAAAGACTTTTGAAGATGAAGGAGGGAGTCATGCAGCTCCCTGGAGGAAGAGCATTCCAGGCAGAGGAACAGTCGGTGCAAAGGTCCTGTGGCATTAGCGTGCTCAACAAGGTTGAGGAAGCAGCAAGGAGGCCCCCGAGTCTGAGTGGAGGGAGCCAAGGGGAGGAGAGGAAGACAGAGGTAATGTGAAGGCAGCTGCTGAAGTCTTTGTAATCCCTTGTAAGGAATTTGAGCCACAATAATGGATTCCAAGAGTGTACTGTGGCTCTAGTAGTTTTAATCGTTCCTTGGTATTTGCGGAGATTGGTTCCAGGACCCCTGGTGGATGCCAAAGTCCACAGATGCTCACATCCCTTATAGTCGGCTCCCCTCCCCCATCCCTGTGTCTGGAAATACAGACGGCCGATTGTATATTTACAGCTCCATTTCTTGTTTCCTCAGTTATAAGAAGTACCTCTTGACTTTCTGTTTTGTAAGAGGTACCAGGCATTGTACCAAGCACTTTTACATGCAATACATCATTTAATTCCTGTGAGATAGAGACTAATATTTTCTCCATTCTATAGAGGAGGAAATTGAAGCTCAAGAAAGGTCAAGTGACTTGGCTAAGGCCACACAGCTAGTAAGTGCCAGAGCTTGGATTTGAACCCAGGTCTGCCTTTATTAGAGATGTTAGCACCCACATTATCCTGAGAGGCAATGCTGTAATCCTTCAGGGGTACTGGGGGAAACTGTGGGTTTTGGACAATAAAATGGAAAACCTTTGCCAAGGAGGGATGTGTGTGCATCAGTCAAACAAAAGAGGAACTATTCTGAGAGAGGGGAAAGGTTCTTTTCTGTGGGAACTCTGACCAAACCTCTGACAGCTCATTTATGTGATGCTGGTGTAGTTTGACATTCATAGTACAAGACTTGCATGCAATTAGCCTGAATCGTTCTAACACAGTTTCTTGAAAACATTTGGAATTTTCCCTGTCTGGCCTTGTGCATGATGTAACCATGGCTTTATTTAGTTGGTCATCCATCCCAGAATAGTGCCATCTACATCTGCCCGCATCACTGTGGTCCGATTGAGGTCTTGTTTTACTGGAGGGCCGAGACCGTCGTGTGGGCTTGCTTTGTGGACCCCCTTCCGAGGGATCATTTGCACAAACGTGATGGCAGAGCCTCTTTTTAGCGTGCGACAGTGTAAGCTGGAGTCCTGTTAAGTATGCCATGCAAATGAGATGCAAATGAGGGGGCCACCTTGGCTGGGTGGGGATGTCAGAGCTCTGGGGACTTCTGCCCGCCTCCTCATCAGTAGGCTGATGAACCTGGCAGTTCCTTTAACAATCATCTTTTCGGCCCACCAAAGGGCTTTTAATGAGGGCAGAAGCTGACTACTCCTGCAACCCCTTCAGACACCTGGTGATTGGAAGCCGGAGAGACTGTGCGCTTTGCACAGGCTGTCAGACGCCTGCGAGTTACCATCAGCTGCCTGCTGGGCTCTGAGAAGGGCTGGGGCAGGAAAGGGAAATGGCGGTAACAGACTGCTATTGTCTGTTCCTCCTCCTCCTGTGGAGCTGCGTGACGCAGCCTTGGATGGCTGGATTTGGGCTCTCACGCCAGCTTCCGTGGTCCTCGCTGGGTGCCTGCCTCGGCTCAGAACATGGGTCTCCCCAGGGACTTGGAATAAGAGCTAAGAGCCTGCCCCCCCCAAGTTGAGGATCAATGATCCTTTGATTTTATTTCTTCTTCCAGTCTAACCAACTGTCTTTGCTTGTAGCTTAAGAAATCCCAATCCAAGCAGCCTTTTGAAGCAAGGAAAGAAAAGTGAACAAAACCGCAGGAAATTAGGAAACAGTGGAGAAAGACACATGGGTATATTCACAAAGAGCCAGTAGACCCAAAGGATGCTCCCTGGTATCTTTCTGCTTATTTCTCCTAGTTTTGCAGGGGCCTGTACAGTGCAGTTCCCTTGACAAAATCATTACCATCTCTCTAAATATAAAATACACAAAGCAAGGACCTCCTAAGTGCCAGGCACAGTGCAGAATTCTTTACCTGTATTAGTACATTTAATCTCCATTTACAGGTGGAGAAACTGAGGCCCAGGGAGCCTAACTGACTTGCCCAAGGTCATTTAGCTAGGAGGTGGCAGAACTGACGTTTGATCCCTGAAGTCCTTAACCACTGTGACAAATTGAGGATTTAGGAATTGAAATGGTGACTTCGGCTGAGGGATGAGTGAGCTTTCATTATTTCCCCAGCCTTCCCATCCAGGCTTCCTGCTGTCAGACTGACCTGGGCTGATCACCGTCTCAGCTCATCATTAGCTCAAGAGGCAGCTCCTGGGGCTTGTGGGCTACAGGTTCCCCTAGATGGGGGGTGATGGATGGGTAGGCAGATCCTGGGCTTGAAACGTCTTGCCTGCAGATTACTTTAGCAGGGTTGCTGCCTGCCAGGTCTCCAGGGAGTGGGTTGTTCACTGAGGCTTGGGGTCTGAAAGTTAATGTGAAAGGCCTATTTCCATGGCCTTGCTTCAGGTGTTTCTTGGGTCCATGGCACATTGGCAGGGGCCAGACTCAGCCCTCATCCACGAGCACATTGGATGTGTCTTTCCCCAACTGTTCATAGCAGATATAACGGGGGTGATGGTTGCATTGGTGTTCATGGTCAGCACTCAACAGACGTTTGTTAAAAATGAAAATCTGAAGAAGACAGAACCTTGTCAACAGTGTCCTGTAGCCATGGGGCCATATTTTGGTTTGCTCCACCCCTGCCCTTCCCAAACAGGTATACTTTTGAGAAGGGGCATTGGTGTTCTTTGGTCCCATTAGAGCCTCATCACAACCCTATGAGATAATACCTATCCCTTTCCTACTATTATTCTGACTTTACAGATGAGGAAAGTGCAGCTCAGAGAGGTGAATTTACTTGCCCAAAGTCCCACAGCTAGTGAGCAGCGGGGCTTGAATTAAAATATAGATGTGACTGATTGTAAACCTAGGCTCTTAATGCGCAGCGTTCCTGGGGAACACAAAGATATCTTCTTTGAGCCTCTCTCCCTCCCTCCTCACCCCCTACTTCCTTCCCTCCATCCATTGTTCTTTGAGTCTCTCCGGTGTGGGAGGCCGTTTGCCAGACACCGAGAGGGCTCTGTGAATGAGTATGACCCCTTCCGCACAGAGTATTTCACAACTTACTAAGAGAGCAAGGGAGAGAGGACCGACTCTAACAGGGGGCATGGTGAAGTGATAACCCAGCTTGAAGACAAGTGCTGTGGGAGGTGCCTGCCGAGGAGAGAAGTATTCCACGCAATGGGGCTGGGAAAGGCTTCGCAGAGTCAAAGGCAGTGGAGTTCGTTCTGGAGGGGGAGGACTAACCCCTGCTAGGACTCAGCGGGGAGCTTCGCCTGTTTCATGTGTTGAAAGATGAATAGAGCTTTCATGGGCTTTGGCCTTCTGAAATCTACTCTTCACACCCAGCCAGAGGGAGCGTTCTAAAATGTAAATCAGACAGTGCCCTTCCCCTACTTAAACTGTTCTAAGGCTTCTCAGAGCTTTCCATTGAAGTCCAGACCCCTGGCCCTGCTCTGAGAGCCTGCAGGGGCTGCTTCTCTCGCTGAGCCTCTCCCTCCAACCTCGTCTTCTTTCTTTGTCCTCTTGCCGTGATAGCCTCCTCGCCGCTCCACCAAAAGAGTGTCCTTCCTTCTCGCACCTGCTCTTCCCTCAGCTTGGATTGTTCTTCCTTGAGCTCTACATGTGGTGGCTTCCGGTCACCCCTCAGTTGTCCACTCAAATGTTACCTTCTCAGAAAGGCCACCCCAGAGCCTTATCCAAAGAATGAATCCCCTCCCAGTCCCTCTACCCCATTACCCTGGCTAACACTGTCTTGGTATTTGTCCCGTGTTGTTATTATGTTGTTGATTTGTTTCTTTGCTTCTTACCTGTTTCCCTCCACTGGGTGCAGGGAAGAAACAGTCTTATTTTTCATACCACTATGGGCTAGCGCCTAGTGTCCAACTGCCATGTGCAGATGCACAGTGAATGTTTACTGAACAAGTGATTAAATAGGTGGCAAAGTGGGTTAAATGGTGGGCTGTGAGGATGAAGTGACTGCAGGAGTGAAGACCCTGGGCCTGAAGGGCCATTGGATTTCTGGGGTGTTGAGACTACAGAGTGTATCTGTGAAGACAGATCGATGCCGTATCACAGAAGAATTGTTCATGCATTCTAGGGATTTTGGATGTTATTCAGTAGTTGATGAGCCATTTGGGGTGGTAATTACCTAATCTAGATACCACTGGTGGCAGTGAAAGAGAAGGATCTCAGGAGGATGGATGAGAAGATGCACACTTGAGTTAAGGAAGTGACAACAGAAAGGGACAGATGAGAGTCAATTGATGTGGAGAGTCAAGGAGAGGATGGAGGAGTCAAGGATTAATTGAGATTTGTGGCTCGGGAAGACGCGTGCATAGTGATAAGCAATCAGGGTTAGAAGTCAAAGAAGCTCACTTGGAGGGAAAGGCGATGCTCTTGGATTTGTACAAGCTGGGTCTGCGACGTTTTGGGCTCACATGGGTGACTACGTCCAGTAGGTGGATCTATATATCCAGGCACCCAACTGAGAAATTAGAGCCGAGAGTAGAGGTTCAGGCATCAGTAGCCTAACGGTGGAGCCGAAGCTGTTGATGTGCCAGGTATTAGAAGGCGGGGAGTTGGAAGAACAGTATGGGTGGGACCCTGGGAAATGGAGCCACTTCAAGGGTTAGTGGAGAAAGAGGAACCAGTGAAGAAGAGAAAAAAATGGTGCTCTGAGAGAAAGAAGGGGAGCCAGGAGAGTGGAGGGTCCCGGGAACTGAAACAAGAGAGAGTTCAAGAAAGTGAAGCGGGGACTTCCCTGGAGGTCCATTGGTTAAGACTTTGCCTTCCAATTCAGAGGGTGCAGGTTCGATCCTTGGTCAGGGAGCTAAGATCCCACATGCCTCATGGCCAAAAAAACCAAAAAACATAAAACAGAAGCAATAGTGTAACAAATTCAAAAAAGACTTTAAAAAAAAAGGTCCACATAAAAAGAAAGAAAGAAAGAAAGAAAGTGAACGTGGCCAGCCTGTTAGGTGCTGCCAACTGGAAATGGTAGAGAGAACAGGCTGAGCGAGGAGACAGCCTCCCGATTTGGTCATTTAACTTAGGCATTTGGGCAGTGCTTGTTCAGTGGCATGGTGGCAGGAAAAGCCAGGATGCTGGGTGTTAGGAAGGGGAGGTGGAAAGAGAAGTGTAGACAGCTCTTAAGAGAGTGTGGGTTGTAAAAGGAAGGGGTCAGGAGAGGAAGCTTGAGAGAAAGTCATTTATGAGAAAAACTCAATCGTTTCTATAGTGGGAATGGAAGAAAGCGTGAAGGAAGGGCTCAGGATGCTTGGAAAAGGGGGCAGGAAGTATGCAGAAGAGGTTCTAGGCCTTTGTCGTCACATAGTTAGGTGTTCAAATCCCAGCTCTGCCAGCTACCAGCTGTGGGACTCTGGGCAAGTGAGTCAGCCCCTCTTAGACTCTGCTTCCTCAACTGCCCAACAGCGAGAGCACACACCTCGCAGAGTCACGGCAGGGGTGCCAGGAGAGTGTGTATTGGGACCTTCACAGTGGTACCTGGGGAGTTTTGAGTTAGTGGACTCTTCTCAAGCTCCTTTATAAATTTATTTATTTATTTATTTATTTTTGGCTGTGTTGGGTCTTCATTTCTGTGCGAGGGCTTTCTCTAGTTGTGGCAAGCGGGGGCCACTCTTCATCGCGGTGCGCGGGCCTCTCACTATCGCGGCCTCTCTTGTTGCGGAGCACAGGCTCCAGACGCGCAGGCTCAGTAGTTGTGGCTCACGGGCCCAGCTGCTCCGCGGCATGTGGGATCCTCCCAGACCAGGGCTCGAACCCGTGTCCCCTGCATTGGCAAGCAGATTCTCAGCCACTGCGCCACCAGGGAAGCCCTCAAGCTCCTTTATAGATGCCATTTAGAAAAGACCACAGTGACACCCGCTAACCCTTGGTCCACATTAGGTGCTTCCTGCTCTAAAGTCTGAACTCACGACACACATCACACTGATAATGATTCTCTGTGTAGTGGATAGTGTGGGGCGCCACCCAGATCCCCTTTCATAACTGAGGCACTTCTGCCCCAGGCATGAGGAGCGTTGGCTGCTGACGACTCACAGCTTAGTCCTCCAGGAATTGCCCTGAAGAGACTTGCATTGTCCAGGCGCAGCCCACACCCAAGGACTGGTCGCTGGTTGGGGGGTGGGTACAGACGTGTCCACTGGGGACATGTCTGAAGGAACATCCCGACCTCAGAGCTCCCTAATAGATCGGGTGAGGTCTGTTATGACTGCATTGCCATTTCACTCCTCCCTCTGTTCTGTCTGTCCTGCTTCCCTCATTCCCTGTGGGGGTTACTCCCAAGGGTAAGACCCAGCAAGACCCCTACACACAAGTCTCCACATCCGTCTGTTTTCAGGGAACCTGACTTAAGACACCCTGTTTAATGTCTGTATCTTTCCCGTGAACTGTAAGCTTCTTGAAGGCGTTGACTCTGTCTGTCTTGTTCATTGTATCACCAGGTCTAGGCACATAATAGATGCTCATTAATTATGTGTTGAATAAATGAATGAACTGATTTCCTAGACACACACAGGGGAGTCCCCTGATATATACAAATTTCTAGAATTGTGAATTACAGATCAAGTTCTCCACGAGTGCCTTTCTGTGGGCACGTGAGCCTGCCTGGGCCCACCCGGTACGAAGCCATCGCTCACAGTAGCTTTGTGTCTTCTGTGAGTGATTTCCAGGTTTCTATCAGCAAACGGTGGTCACAATTTATAAAATGTTCACACAAGAATATTCGGGCTGCATTCAACATCATTTTTGTACAGAGAGGTTGTTCCTTAGGGCCTTTAATTTTCTAGCTTTCATTATTGGGAGAGTAAAATGTATCACTTGCAACCCAAAATTGATTTTTATTTCCCAAAAGAAGCCCATAAAAATAAATAACTTCCTGGGAGGGAAGAAAGAAAAGAACTCTTTAGGCTGGGCAATTTGTTAAAAAAGAGGAGAAAAGGAAGCCTGGAGGGGCAAAGCAATCTAAAGATTTAGATTGTATCTCCCCCCAACCCCCACTCCTCCTTTTTTTTTTGTTGTTTTAATTTGAGGCTTACTGGACTTTGAAAACACTTATGCTGTTGAGAAGGTTCACTAGGGACAGCTTCATGGGACATTCTGGAGCATTGCCCCACCATTTGTTCCTCTGTGACTCCAACCTACTACTGTGTTGCTACTGGGGAGGAGATGTGTTGCCAGTATCTCATTAGTAATTGTATCAGTAAGTTTTTGCTGTGTAACAAATCACTCCGAATGTAGTGGGCTTAAAAGGACAAACATTCTTTCTCTCAATTTTGTGAGTCTGCTGGGAGGTTCTTCTGACCTGGGCTGGCTTGTCTGGGGCTGCAAGGTTTAGGATGGCCTCAGTCTCACACGTGGTGGTTTGCTCAGTGTCAGCTGGAGTGACAGGGCTGACCTAGCCTTGTGTTTCTCACCATTCTGCAGGCTGGCTCTAGCTTGTTCATGTGGTTGCAGTCATAGGCGTCTCAAAAGCAGTAAGTGAGAGCATTTCAACTCAAGCCTCAATTCACAAGCACTTTTTTAGGACTCTGCTTATATCACACTGCCTAATGTCCCAGTGGCTAAAGCAATTCACATGACCAAGTCTACATTCAGAGAATGGAAAAACAGACTTTCATTCTTTCACTGGCATAAATAGGAGTATGTTGGCAGGGAAGATACCGAGTAGTCTCATTTTATAGCTAATAAGCCTAGAATCAGAGAGGTTGAGCAACTGGCCTGAGGTCACACAGCAAGCCAAGAACCCACCCTGTAACCAGCCCATTGTGGGTGAACTCACTCTGTGCTGCCACATGCTGTCTCCCCTTCCTTCATTCCCTCCACCACCCTGATATCCAAGAGGGCAGCTCCCTGTGGCCTCTGTTAACTGGTTGGCCCCTCTCTCAGGAGACTAACCCCTGTGGAGGGCATCACCTGGGCCCTCTAGCTTCTGCTTGAGTGCATGCAGTAAGAAGCACTGGCAAGAGGATTGCAGGAGAGAGAAGGTGAGGTGTTGTTTCCCAATCCCCCTGCTCTGGGCCCCAGCTCCAGGGTGCACTGGGCTCTGGTAACACTGTTTCCTCCCTTTGCCTTTCAGCCTAAGAGTGGCAGTGACATTCACCATTGCTAGTCTCTGGGTGCCTCACCATCGATTCTTGATTCCTTTAACCCTGGCCTCACATTTCTGAGTAGTTCCTTAATTAAAGTCTCTTAAACCATCTGAATTGAATTCTGTTTCCTGCTCGAGCCTACTTGGATATACTTTCATTAGGCTGCATTTTCTTATAAGGGAAGAAGGGAATAGAGTTTGCAGCCTGTGATTTGGGGAACCGAGTTTCATGCTGGGAATGCCCATGAAAAGGAGTGTATAGCCTCCAAAAATGCTCATGTGGCAGGAAGAATGTTTGAGAACTTTAGCGCTAGAGTGTGAGGGTTCCCATTGTCTAGGCTTTGTTCAGGGAATTCTGAGGACTCTGGGAAGGACGTACAAGGGTATTTATGGCATCTGTGTGATGGCAAAAGGCTAATAGCATCCTGAATACCTGTTGATGGAAGAATGAATGGCTGAATAGTTTGTGGTCCGTGCATGCGGTGGTATAATAGGCAGTTTGAAAAGAATGAGTTAGTTCTCAATTGACTGACATGGAGAGATAGACAAGATGTATTGTGAGGTAGGAAAAGCACTTTGCCGGGTAACAGGTACAGTGTGATTCCGTTTTTGTAGAATAACTCTCCCGATCCCTTCGTTTCCAAGTGATTGTCACCGCAAGGGGTAAGGTGTGGAAGGGTAAACACCAGGTTGTCAGTCTGGGTTTGCTGGGGTGGGTGTTGGGTGTGGGGAGGAGGAGAAGGTAGAGCAGGAAAGGATGGGGGAGGGGAACTTGAGGAAAAAACTAGCATAATGGGAAAGTGCACGGGTTTAATTTGCTCTTCTTTTTCTAACTTTTTGAGATACTTAGATCATGGATTTTCAGATGAACTTTTTCCTCTAAGCATGCTTTAGCTGACTTTCACAAGGTTTGACGCTTTTGAATTTCTATTATGATTTCTTCTTTTTCCTATGGGCTATTTAAAAGTGTCTTTAATTTTCAAACATTTGTGGATATTCTTATTATCTTTTGTTATGGATTTTAAGTTTGTTTCCACTGTGGTCAGAGAACACACATCATTTCATCCTCTTGAAATTTTGGGAAATATTCTCTGTGCACTTGTAAAGAATATATATTCTGCAGTTGTTGTAGTATTCATGTGGGCAAATTAGGTTAAGGTTGTGTCATTGTGCTGTTCATGTCTTCGGTATCTTTGTTGAGTTTTATTTTGCTTGCTCGTTCTGTTACTGAAGGAGCTATGTTCAAGCCTCCTATTATGACTGTGCATTTTCCTCTTTCATTTTTTTTAAACTATTTAATTTAATTTATTTATTTTTTATTTTTGGCTGCATTGGGTGTTCGTTGTTGCACGTGGGCTTTCTCTACTTGTGCTGAGCGGGGGCTACTCTTAGTTGCGGTGAGCGGGCTTCTCATTGCAGTGGCTTCTCTTGTTACGGAGCACGGGCTCTAGGTGCGCGGGCCTCAGTAGTTGTGGCTTGCAGGCTCTAGAGCACAGGCTCAGTAGTTGCAGCGCACGGGCTTTGTTGCTCCGTGGCATGTGGGATCTTCCCAGACTGTGTCTCTTTCTCTCTCTCTCTCTCTCTGTCTCTCTGTCTCTCTGCCTCTCTCTCTCTCTCTCATGAAAGTGGTTGACAGTGAGTGACTGGAAGTAAAAAGGAAAAAAACCCTAAATATAAGGATATGGAAACATCGAAAGACAAAGGAAAAAGAAAAAAAATATGTAAAGTGAAAATGATTGAAAATGAAAGGAAGAAGAACATTTAAAAATGTATATTCTTTTCCCTTTGCTTTCAATCCTTATATTCAGGATGTGTCTCTTATAAGCATAATTTAAAAATCCAGTCTATTTGATTTTTAATTTGACCATTTAGACCATTTACATTAAATGTAATTGCTGATATATTTGAGTTTATGTCTGTGATCTTCCTATTTATTTTTTATTTGTCCCATGTGTTTTACGTTCCTTTTCCTCTTTGTTTTTGCCTCGTTTTGAATCACTTGAGCATATTTTATCATTTCACTTCCATTAACTTGTTAGCCATATATTGTTATTATTTTTATGTTGGCTCTACAGATTTCAACATAAATCCTTGACTTTTTAGAGTCCATTATATTACCAAATAACCCTAGGTCCTTAAACATTTGAGTTCCATTTACCCTGTCTCACCCTGTTTTAATTTTACATGTCATTTAAATTATTGTACAATCAGTATTAATTTAGAGTTACTAATATATTTATCCTTTTTGTTTTTTGGTTTGTTTGTTTGTTTCTTCCTACATATTCACATTTTCTTCTAGAATCATTATCTTTCTCTGTAAAGAACCCCTTTAAGCGTTTACTTTAATTGAGGCCTGCTGGAAATAAATTTTAAAATACCTTTATTTCACATTCACTTTTTTTTTTTTTAAATAAATTTATTTATTTATTTATTTATTTTTGACTGTGTTGGTTCTTCATTTCTGTGCGAGGGCTTTCTCCAGTTGTGGCGAGCAGGGGCCACTCTTCATCGCGGTGCGCGGGCCTCTCACTGTCACGGCCTCTCGTTGCAGAGCACAGGCTCCAGACGCGCAGGCTCAGTAGTTGTGGCTCACGGGCTTAGTTGCTCCGCGGCATGTGGGATCTTCCTGGACCAGGGCTCGAACCCGTGTCCCCTGCATCGGCAGGCAGACTCTCAACCACTGCGCCACCAGGGAAGCCCCCACATTCACTTTTGAAGAATGTTTTTGCTGGGTATAGAATTCAAAATCAGGAGTTGTTTTCTTTCAGCACTTTAAAGATGTTACCCCATTGTTCTTATTCTTATTCATATTCTTATTTTCTTACTCCTTTGAAGGTAATGTGCCTTATTTTCACTTGGCTGCTTTTGATTTTCTCTTTATCTTTGATTTTCAACAGTTTGATTATGATGTTCTTAGGAATGTGTGTGTGTGTGTGTGTGTGTGTGTGTGTGTGTGTGTGTACATACATATGTATTTATTCTGTTCTTGAATTTTTTAGCTTGACATCTTTCATCAGTATTGGAAAATTCTTGGCCACTCGTTTGCCCTATTCCTTCTCTTCTTTTCATCCTGGATTTCAGTTACACATAGATTAGACCTTTCCACTGGTCTCCACACTGTCTTCAAAACTTTCCATCCTTTTTGCTCTCTGTGCTTTAGTCTGATGGTTCTATTTTGGTTTTTTTTCCTTTTCTTTCTTTCTTTTTTTTTTTTCTTTTTGGTCACTCCAGGCACAGCTTGTGAGATCTTAGTACCCTGAGCAGGGATCGAACCCGTGCCCCCTGCAGTGGAAGCTTGGAGTCCTAACCACTGGACCACCAGGGAATTCCCTAGTCTGATGGTTCTAAATGAGCTATTTTTCCAGTCACTAATAAGCCTTCCAATGGCTTCTAATCTGCTGCTGAACCCTTATATTGAGTTCTTAATTTCTGTACTTTTAATTAAACCTTTTTATTTTAGAATACTTTTAGATATATGGAAAAGTTACATAGTACAGAGTTCCCATAAACCCTTCACTCAGTTTCCCCTATTGTTAACATCTTACCTTATCATGGTGCATTTATCAAAACTCAGAAATTAACATTAATCGGTACATTACTGTTAACAAAACTCCAGACTTTATTTGGGTGTTAACTAGTTTTTTCATTAATATCCTTTATTTGTTTCAGGTTTCCATCCAAGATACCAAGTTTTATTTAGTTGTCATATCCTCTTAGATTCCTCTGGTTCATTACAATTTCTCAGTCTTTCTTTGTTTTTCATGATCTTGACAATTTTGAGGAGTACTGGTCAGGTGTTTTGTAGAGTTCCCCTCAATTTGGGAATTACTGTATTTTAAATTCTAAAGGTCACATTTTTTTATAGGTTATAGCTCTCTAGTGAAGTTCTCCATATTGTCATCCTTTTTTTTTTTTTTTTTAAACCCTCTCAATCACAGTTATTTTAAAATCCAGTGTCTGGGTCACCTGTGGATCTGTCCTATTGCCTGTTTTTTCTTCTGGTCCTATTTCTTGGCATATTTCATCCTTTTTTTTTTTTTTTTAAACCCTCTCAATCACAGTTATTTTAAAATCCAGTGTCTGGGTCACCTGTGGATCTGTCCTATTGCCTGTTTTTTCTTCTGGTCCTATTTCTTGGCATATTTGGAACTTTGGTTTGAATTCCAGTCATTTCATATGCCAAATCAAAGAGGTTTGGATGAAGTTATCTTCCTCCTCTGGTTCATTCCCAGTCCAATGATGGAGCCACTAGAGGTTTCCAGCTGTGAGGCTGAAGACTTCCTAGGGCCCTCCTCCTTGCAAGGTCCTGCACTCCAGATTTTGCTTCTCCGGCACCACAAGACTGCCAGAAACCGTCAGCAGATTTCTGTTTTGTGTCTCAACCTCTGTATTTGAATTGGCAAAGCCCCAAGGGAGAACCAATGCTTAGGGGAGACTGAGTCACTGAGAAGTTCGGTGACATTTAGGGCACATAGCACTGAGTGGCAGTGTTTATATTAAAACCCAGATCTCTAGCTTTCTGACTGAGCTTCTCATCCCCCAGCTCTACTAATTTGGTAAGGACAGTGGCTTTAGATCAGATACAGGTCCTTGAAATGCAGGAGGTTCTGTGCTGGAGGAAGAGTTTAGTCCAATCCCCACATCTTGGGGCAAATGAAGCAGAAGTTCTCAGAACAGTCTGTTCTTAAATCAGTCAAGACTTGCCTTTTCTGAACAGGTTGGATTCCTGCCTCCCAGAGAGAGGTGGCAGAGTGTGGAAGTGAAGAACTTAGGCTCTGGGGACGGGCAATACCGGGATGTGTATGAAGTGCACGTAACGTGCTCAATGAATGTTGTTGTCAACATCGGCAGCATCACCGGCCAGAACAACCCAAATCACAAAACCTGCGAATTCTCTCTGAGCTTGAGGCCTTGGGATCCTCCCAAGGTGATAAGATTCATGGTCATTCTCTCCTTCAGCGAGTGTCTCACACTGTGCTGGGCTCTGGAATCACCACCGTCAGTAAGACAGGTACATGGATAATCACAGTGAAGGGTTACATGTCCTGCGCCAGACATCAGGACAAGGTGTTCTGAGAAACCACAGGAGGGGCACCGACCCATGCTGCCGTTGGAGCTCTACAGTGGTTTTAGGGCATGGAGAGAAGGGAACATCTCACTAATCCCTTATCAATTCATTCATTGATTCCCCATCTACTACATGCCAGGTGCTGTGCTAGGGCTGGGAATACAAAAGTGACCACAATAGAAAGACCTTGCTCTCTTGAAGCTTTTAACCTTGCAGGAAATCAGGGAATTATTCTGATTGAATAATCATGTACTGAGTACCTACAAAATACATGTCCCAGTTCTAGGCACTTAATGGGTTAGAGTAATAATAATGCCTAGGCTTTTGAGTATGTAATAGGTTTGATCCCTTAGCATGCATTATAGCTCCTAAACCCTCCCAAGCTGGTGAGGTGGCATGATGACTGTTCTCATATTACAGATGAGGAAACTGAGGCTCACAGAGGTTAAGTAACTTTCCAAGGTCACACAACTAGAAAATGGCATCACTTGGACTCAAATCCAGGTCTGCTCTTAGCCATGGTACTGTGCTCCTTCCAGAAATATTAGGAAGTCACAGTTCCTTCCCTTAAAGAGTTCTATTAAATATAATAGAACAAGTAAGGCAAGCAAACATATCCCTAAAGTATATTGTGCTGCTGAACATAAGAAAGCAATAATCCTGTTGGTAGGTCAGATGAAGTCAAGAAAGGCTTCTGGGAAGAGGCGGCATTAGAGATCTAACTGCCAGAATGAGCGAAGGGCCAAGAGAGGGAACTCACTGGGTAGAGGGTAGTGCACGCTCTGGCCTCCGGGGGGAGTTGGAAACTCCTCTCTATGCCATGGCTGATGTGGGGATGTGGGTCAAGGCTAAGGACCTGGATGATGCTATTGGTTCATGAGCCTTGGCTAGAGGGCTGGTGGGGCTCAGAGAGATGAGGGGAGGCTTAACAACTTCATCATCATGATACACCCATAATATTCTTTCTTGGGCTTCTATTTGAGGCTTACTCTGTCTTCAGACCTCTCAGAGCTCCAGAGAGCTGGAATGGAGAGGAGTCTGGGCTTATCTCCTGCTTGGGACACTACTCTCTCTGAGTCACCAGGAAAACAAACAGGAGTAGGAGAAAGGAAGCAAAAGGAGCCCATCCAATTTCCAGTGATTCTAATGTGTATCTAGAGTTAAGAACTCTTGGTCCAGCCCAACTCACCAGGGCTGTTGGTTGTACTCGTGATTTGGGGTGAAGGTCCTAGTGTAGTAGAGTGATTATCTGCCTGGCTCAGCCACTCTGCACGTATCCCTTGGGAAGTTGCTGTGGGACATGATTCTGGACACTAGATCGTGTCCGTCTCCTCCTACAGAGACGGGAACTTGCAGGGAGCAGCAAGCAGTCAAGTATGACTGGAGTTTGGGATACACGTGAGGAGGAAGTGGCAGGGAAGGCTGTAGAGTTATAGTGGGGAGAGGAACCAGTTATCACAGTGGACGCATCCTGGAGGGATCATAGGCATCTTTGGGCCCTGCTCCAGGGTCTCGCCAGGGTGTTATTATCTTCACAAAGGTGCCCAATTCAGCTTGCTGCTCTCTTCTGGGCTGATGGCAATTTAGCTCGAGGTTAACCCACTCTCTAGCTCTCTCTTTTGTTTTTTTAAATTTATTGAGATGAAATTCATGTAACATTAACTTGACCATTTTAGAGTGAGCAACTCAGGGGCATTTAGTACATTCACTGTGTGTACAACCACCACCTCTATCCAGTTCCAAAGCATTCCCATCGCTCCAAAATGAAACCCCGTACCCATTAAGCGGTTATTCCCCATTCCCTTCTGCCCTCAGCCCCTGGCAACCATCGATCTGCTTCCTTGAACTCTCTCTTTTTAAGACTGTTTAAAAACTAAACTGTTTGGTACCTCAAGTATCTTTAACTCTAAAGAAGAGGATAATCATGTAATGCTCGGTCATCTAGATCAGGGCTGGTTGTCACAACATCTAAACACTTCTATATCAGTTTGCAAATAATCAATAACCTGAGTGCCCTCTGCCTCCTTGGCCTCCTTGGTCTCCTCTCCAGGACCCCTTGGACCTGATCCAGCAGTGAAAAGGCTAACGTCTGGTCCGGGGGGGAGAATTCAGGTCCACTCCAGGGCTTTGGCTATGTCCATTCTGCTGGGTAGCACTGCTTGCTCAGTATTTGCCTGTCAGCCCTGTGGTGGAGGGTAGGATTGGAATTCTTCTAGATGCAAGAGCCTCTCCTAATCCAAAGACTGCTTTCCATTGCTCACCTTTTTGCATCCTACCTGCCTTCAACCGGTTTACCACTTTTTACATGTCTTAGTCTAAAGTTCAGTATTTTCCCCCTATTATTTTTAAAATACTTTTCTGAATGATGTGCTGTCTGCACCTAAAATGTGCCCAACACACCTTCTGAGGTGGTGGAAGGATGCTCTTTTGGGGAGAAATATGTTGATCTCCCCTTGAAGGAACCCAAGACATCTGAAGGTGGCTTTTGCTCATTCATTATAGAAGGGCAAGCGCTATGTTTAAGACAGACCTGGAAGCTGCTGCCACAGAACATATGAGCACAGTTGTGGATTCAATAAGAGGCACACTCAGAGGGGAAAGGTCTGACCTGCCTCGGTTTTCAGCAGCAGTGTGATGTCACCGTTAAGGGTGGAGTTTTTTGAGCCAGACAGCCTGAGTTCAAATCCCACCTTTACTGTTAACCAGCTATGTGACCTTGAAAAAGACATTTAACTTCCTCAGCTCTCAGTTTCCACATCAGTAAAATGGGGAGAACAGTAACATACATGCCATAAGATTTCCATGCGGATTACATGAGATAGAACATGTACAGCACTTAGTGCTTGGCTCATAGTAAGAGTTTGTTTGCCACTAGCTATTAGGATTTAATCTTGATTTCTATCATATTTTGGAATATATCATTTTTGGCTTCCTAAAAAAGAAAAAAAAAGAACATGAACTTAAAATCAGTAGGCAATGGTGAGTCACTGAGGATTTTTTGAGAGTGGGAATGACACAATAAGATCTTTGCTTTAGGAAGATTAATTTGTCTGCAGCTCACAGGCTGACCTGGAAGGAAGAGAGGGTGAAGGGCGGCTGACGCAGCGGTCTGAGCTGTGCTTACAGCATGGCAGCCAGTAGTCACACGTGGCTACTTACATTTAAATTGATTAAAATTAAGTGAAATGTACTCAATAGCCACATGTGGCTAGTGGCTGCTATGTGGGACAGCAAACACTTCCATCCTCCCAGGGATTTCTGTTGGATGGTGCTGGTCGAGAGCAGTGGTTCTCACGCCTGAGTTTTCAGCGGAATAACCTAGAGGGCGGATTAGAGTCCAGATTGCTGGGCTCCCCTCCCCTTCCCATCAGTTTCCGACTCAGGAGGTCGGGGGCTGGGGTGGGGTGGGAGAGGCCTGGGAATTTGCATTTCCATCAAGTCCCCAGGAGACGCTGATGCTTCTGGTCTGGGACACCCTCGCTTTCCCCCTTGGAGAACCCTCTCTCTGCAACACCGCTTTTCAGTTCCTGGTGTGAGGGAAGAAGGGGAGTTGTTTTGCGCTTGTTGACAGTCGTACGAGTCTTGTTTATATGTCCCAGCTAAGCCTGTTTGGGATTTGGACTCTGTCTCTTTCCGAGACAGGAGACAGGCGGCGGTGCTCCTGGGGGTCTGTTTCGTGAAGGGAGGTGTATAGGAGCCTTGGCTGAAGGAGGAGAAAGTGGAGCTCACTGGGAGTCTGGAGAACAGAGGGACTGATCAGGTAGTGAAGAGTGATCTCTGCTGCCTCCTGAGCTCTGCCTGCCAGCCTGGAGCTCTGCTTTTGAGGTCTGATGGAGAGGACGGTAGAGACAGACGCTTTCACAACTGAACAGCCGAGGACGTGCTGCCTCTGTCCCTGGGTCCTACCCGACAACTTTCTCCCTGAGGCATGAATGACTCAAGTCTAGCTGCACGGTTGCGGGGGGATGGTGGTGGGGGAAAGGGCCTTGGGGTATAAATGACAGAATTCAGTGAAGTGCGAAGTGGGAGAAGCACATCACTTAAAACCTCAACATATTACCCGCCGCAAGTGTGCCTCAAACTTGTGGTTTGAGCTGCAGAGAGAAACATTGTAGAGCTTGTTCTCAGCCAGACGACAGCATCTGCTGATGGACAGGGTCCCCGAAATGTTCACCTGAGTCTGAACTGAGCTTGGGGTATCAGGCAGAGACATAGGGTGGGGCTGTGATAGACCAGAAGCAAGAAAATTCTCCCCACGCCAGCTGTGTGCCCTTTTCTAGACGGTCATTGGATGTGCATGAGTGTCTGAGGGCAACTAGGACATTCTTCCAGATTATGCTCTGTGCCAGCTGACAAGTAGCTGTGACCCTCCTAAGGTGGCTCTCCCTGCTGTCCCAGCTGCTCTCCAGATCCTCCCCGGACCTCCCCGCAGCCCAGCAACTAAAGTTCACACCTGGGCATCTCGAGGGGCCTTCAAGACCCTGTTCCAATTCTGAGGATGGCATCAGTACTGTTTAGTTGGTACTTGGGTTATGGCATTCGGAAGTATTTTGAATATAATGTGTGTGTGTCTGTGTGTGTGTGTGTGTGTTTACGTACAGTGGTGAAGAGTGGGGGAAGGTGGGGAGGATTTAGTAGGTGCTACAATGACCTTGAGCTATGAATAGTTTGGTAAAATTATAATAAAAACAAAGTGGGAAGGCTGCCTGTTTCCTACAGGCTGGTTAAGACCCATTGCTTTAATCATCCATCCATCCATTTAGGATAAATGGGTCCAGCAGGAAAATTATCCCTCTTTTAGTGCTTCTGTGCCATTGAGGATGTTTGACAGTACGTAAGGGGGAATATTCCTCTGTTGGGACTTCTCTGAACAGATGTTTTCTTCCCTCATCATCCCCAAATGACAGTAAAAGAAACAGAAAACTTATCTTCAAATGACAGCCCTTTCCTCTGACTGCCTGGGGAACATGGCATGAGAATGTGGCTGTCGGGTTTTAAAAAATCCGTTGGGTCCCATGATTCAGTGATGTGGTTAATGTAGATAGGACTCTTCTGTCAAACCGGGGCGCCCATTGAAGAAATGAGAAAATATGCACTGGTTCTCTAGAGAAGGGAGGTTAAGCCTGCCTTCCTCAGAGCTGGAAGGCTTTTGTCCCGAGCCTCTGGAAATTAAACCCATCACTTAGAGAGCAGATTGTGGGGCTTCTGGCCATTGCTACTTGGGCTGCGCAAAGCCGCCGACGGACAGTTTTGATTGAATGTCGAAATTAAGCTGCCGAGTAGTGACTCTGCAGCTCCAGGGACCCCATGTTAGTATTTATGTCACATCTTTAGAAATAATCACATTGTGAAGCAGCGCCCAAAGCCATGTCAGCAGCCACTGCAGCTCAGGGTTTGGACGCCACCCGCCCGGTGCCTCTGCTGCATTTGCTCAGCACGGGTTGGTGGGGGGTGGGGGGGTGGGCCAGGAACACCGTCAGGGTTCCTGTCCTGAGGATGCAGGCAGAGAAGCTGTAAGCCTCGTCTCTCTTTGTTTTCTCTCAACCTGAGGCATGAGGTGGTCTCCAAAACAAGAAATAAAGCTAGCTTATTGGGTGCCTTACTGACAAACCATCTGTCCTAGGCATAAGGAAAGACCCCCAGGGCCGGCCTGAGGGGAACAGATGTTCATGGGGACAGGGTTTATTCTTGTTTTTCCAAGCTGGTCTGAAGAGCGCCTCCTCTATCTACATGAATCCCTGCACACTCTCCCCACATCGTCAGGGGGACCCGGTGACATCGCCGACACCACTGGGGAGTGCCAGGCACTAAGAGGCTGCGCTTGTGAGATCTCAAAGGGTGACTAAGCCAGATCCTCTCCGGGGAGTGGAGTGGTCTCTGGACCTCTAGGGGTTGAGGCTGTATAGAGTCATAGCAGGTACAGAGCAACCCTGGGAATTGCAAGACCCTGAGTGACCAGGGAAACCTCTGTAGAAAATAGATGACACTAAACTGGGTTCAGTGGATTATAGAATGCCCAGCTTTCCAAGTTTCTGGCTCTAAGAAGAAACCAGTTACAGAGCATGAAAGTTGTATGGTTTTGGCAGTGATGTACAGACTCCGAGCTTGGGGGAATCAGCTGACTGGATCTTGGGGCATCCAAGTTGTATCCAGTTCAAGTTTGTTGAGCGTAATTGTGCACAAGACTGGCCTCCCATTAAGCAAAGAATTTTTTCTCCCAGATTTAGAGTAACTTTTTAATTTTTTTTAATTATTTTTTTAAAATAAATTTATTTATTTTTGGCTGCGTTGGGTCTTCGTTGCTGCACATGGGCTTTCTCTAGTTGCGGCGAGCGGGGGCCACTCTTCATTGCAGTGCGTGGGCTTCTCATTGCGGTGGCTTCTCTTGTTTCGGAGCATGGGCTCTAGGCGCGTGGGCTTCAGTAGTTGTGGTGCGTGGGTTTAGTTGCTCCGCGGCATGTGGGATCTTCCCAGACCAGGGCTTCAACCCGTGTCCCCTGAGTTGGCAGGCGGATTCTTAACCACTGTGCCACCAGGGAAGCCCTAGAGTAACTTTTTTAAATTAAAAAAGTAATTCATGCTCAACTGAGACCATATATTTAACTTCTCCTTCTTCCAAATTCCCACTGAATGACTAAGAGATTAAAAAAGGGAAAAATTTATCAGGGCTGCAAACCAGAGAGTGTCAATCTCTTGCCAGAACCACTGAAGAATTTCTCTAAGATAACAGTTGAGACAATACAAGCTAATTTTGTCTTCTCTTTTCCAACATCTAAGCCTCTTAATATTTTTCTTTTATGTAATTGTATTGGTTGGTACTTCCAGAATGATGTTAAATTATAGTGGTGATGGTAGGCATTTTTAATTTGATTGCGGCCTTAAGGGAACTAGAAATGCCTCTAGAGTTTCACCAGTAAGCATGATGAAAACCTTTGATACATTTATTATACCAATAAAAACATGTATCTCTTCCTATTTTTCTAAGGGTTAAAAGAAAGAATGATTATTAAATTTTGTCACTTGTCTTTTTTGTCATTTTTTGAGATAATTACATGTTTTTTCTCCTTTGACCTAGTTTTATAGTGAATAATATTAATAGATTTTCTAAAACTATGAAGGGTTTTGTTTAGAGAGCATGTAATCAGACTTGAGGTTTTGAAAGATCCCTTTGATGTAGGGGCGTGGAGGAAGCGCAGAAAGGAGAAAGACTGTAGGCGAGAAACCAGCTAGGAGAGAAAAAGGGAATTCGCAAACAACAACCATGTGCAAATGCTGTTTACCCATCACTCATTACCTGCCAAGGACAATACCAGGCACTTTACAGGCTTCAGATATAACTTAGTAATCACATAACCCTATGACACAATTATTATTGTTAAGGTGGTAACAGTGTGGATAGTAAGAAGGACTCAGGTACATAAAATGATAAAGAGGTAGAATGAATAGTACACAGTCAAAGATTTTACCGAGGGGAGGCGACCAAGGTGATTTCCAGATTTCTCACCACAGTTGGGTGAATGGTTAAGCACTCATCAAGGATGGCATTGAAAGAGGGGGAGCACATATGCTCTGTTCTGTATGCTGGTTGGTAGGTGGGGGATGGGGGATAATGACAGGGAGGGAGTATTCTTTTTTTTTTAGAAAAGAATGTTTAAAAAACTTCATTTTCATTTCTTCCTTTTCAGTGGTTCACATGAAAGTTTTCTCTCTTTTTTAACATCTTTATTGGAGTATAATTGCTTTACAATGGGGTGTTAGTTTCTGCTTTATAACAAAGTGAATCAGCTACACATATACATATATCCCCGTATCTCCTCCTTCTTGCATCTCCCTCCCACCCTCCCTATCCCACCCCTCTAGGTGGTCACAAAGCACGGAGCTGATCTCCCTGTGCTATGTGGCTGCTTCCCACTAGCTAGCTAGCTATTTTACATTTGGTAGTGTATATATGTCCATGCCACTCTCTCACTTCGTCCCAGCTTACCCTTCCCCCTCCCCATGTCCTCAAGTCCATTCTCTATGTCTGCGTCTTTATTCCTGTCCTGCCCCTAGGTTCTTCAGAACCATTTTTTTGGTTTTTTTTTAGATTCCATATATATGTGTTAGCATACGGCATTTGTTTTTCTCTTTCTGACTTACTTCATGAGAGTGAGTATTCTTGGACATGCTTTGGGTTGATATACTTATGGGATATCCAGTACCAGATATATGGTAGACAGTTGTGTGTTCTGTTATTATAAAAAAAAGCTCAGTAAAGAGCTTTTAGGTAGAAATTAAAATCATGGGAGTAGGGCCCCTGGAAAAATGTGGAAATTAAAAAGCAAACTTCTATTTAATCTATGGTTCAAAGAGGAAGTCTCAAGGAAAATTAGAAAATATTTTGAACCCATGAAAGAAAATGAAAATGCAACACATCAAAATTTGTGGAATCCAGATAAAGAAGTACTTGAACTGAAATTTATATTGTGGAATTCTACCAGACATTTAAAAAAGAAATGACACTGATTCTTCTAGAAAACAGAAGAGTAGGGAACACTTCCTAACTTATTTTATGAGGCTAGCATTACCCTGATACCAAAGTCAGACAAAAACAGTACAAGAAAACTAAAATTATCCCTTATGACCATAAATACAAAAATCTTCAACAAAATATTAGGAAATCAAATCCAGAAATATGTAAAAAGAATAATACACCCCAACCAAGTAAATTTTATCCTGGGAATGCAAGGCTGGTTCAATAATTTAAAAATCAATTAATGTATTCCACCATGTTAATAATCTAAAGAAAGAAAAAGCACTTGACAAGATTTAATATCCATTTATGATAAAAGTTCTCAGCATAGTAGAAATAGAAGGAAACTTACTTTTTTTTTTTCTTTTTTTTTTTACTAAGCAAAGAACTTTATTAATCTTTGTTTCAAACTTTATTCCCAGGCTTCCTCAGCTTAATTAGCTGCAAAGAATGAATTGTATATAAGCAAAAACTGAAAAGAGCTGCAGTGTCCAGGGGCTTGGGCTTAAAAATATTAGAGATCTAGATTTTATCAGATCCATAAACAAAATTTTAAAAAGCAGTCATAATATAAAATAGCAGCTCCCAGTAACTTCAAGATTTATCTTCTTCAGAAGCTGACTCAATTCAGTTTGCTTCATTCTTGGAAGCCTCATCAAAATTCTCCACAAGATCTGGAACTTCATCATCATCATCCTCTCCAGTAGCAAGTGGTGCTTTTCCATCCACAGATTGTTTGGGCAGAGCTTCAGCCAGCCTCCTTAAACTGGTCAGACTGTCTGCACCAAGCTGGTTTAAGATGCTGGGTAGCATTTCTGTCAGCTGCTTTGTCTCAGCATGGCCTGTAATGGTGAAAGTGTTTGCTGCCAGAGATGCCTGAACTTTAGGGTTGTTAAAGTGGATCACTGTTCCTTGGTTTGTGAACATATTCACCTCTTCAATACCAGAGATATTGTTTACCCCTAACTTCTTTAAAGAGAACTGAAGTTTTTTGTCGTCTGCTGTGGCTGTTCTATGAACCACCTTCTTCTTTCTGCGAGCAGTTCCTTTCCCACCAATGCGCACTTGTGCCTGCAGTTTGGCGAGTTTCTCCTGGTTCACGATAGTTTCTTTCATCTTGTTGGAGCGGAAATGGGACCGCGCGGGGGACTAGGGTTGGCGCTCAGGGGGGTCTCGGGCAGACCAGCTGAGATAAGGCGCACACACGCAGGGACGCAAGATGGCAGCTAGAGAGCGAAGGAAACTTTCTTGATGTTATAAAGGACATCTAGAGAAAAATCTACAAGGCACTTAATAATGAAAGACAACATGCTTTCCCCCTAAGCTATGAAACAAGACAAGGATGTCCACCCTCACCCACTCTATTCAGCATCATACTGGAAGATCTTGCTGGTATAGTAAGAGAATACAAATAAACAAAAGATTGGAAAAACAGGTTGAGAAATACAGATTGGAAGGGAAAAAACAAACTGTCTCTGTACATAGAAAACGATGGTCTATGTAGAAAATCCAAAAGAATCTACCAAAAAGCCTCCAAGAACTAATGAGTTAAATTGCAAGATATAAGGTGAACACACAAAAATCAATTGTATTTTTATATATCAACAGTTAACAATTAGAAACTAAAATTTTTAAAATACCATTTACAATAACTTCAAAACAAATGAAATATTTTGTTATAAATCTAACAAAACATGTCTAGGATCTGTATGCTAAAAATTATAAAACACTGCAAGAAATCAAAGAATACCTAAATATATGAAAAGACATACCATGTTTGAAGACTCAGCATATAGTAAAGTTGTCAATTCTTCAGATTGATCTGTAGACTTAATGAATTTCCAATCAAAATCTCAGCAGGATTTTTTTTATTGATATGGACAAGGTGATTCTAAAATTTAATGGAAAGGCCAAAGAACTAGAAGGGCCAAAACAATTTTTAAGGTGAAGAATCAAGTTGGCAGAATCATAGTACTCAATCTTAAGACTTACTATATAAAGCTTCAGTAATCAGGCAGTGTGGTTTTGGTAAAGGGATAGATACATAAATGACTGGAACAGAATAGAGAGTCCAGATATATACCCACACAAATATGGCCCATTAATTTTTTTTAAAGTATAAAAACAAAGAAATGGAAAGACTATCCAGTCTTTCAGCAAGTGATGTTGGAAAGATTGGGCATCCATATGCAAACAAAATGAGCCTCAACTTCTACTTCATACCTTATATAAGAATTAACTCAAAATGGATTATAGATCTGAATGTAAAATATAAAGGTATAAAACTAGAAAACAGGAGAAAATTTTTATGACCTGGAGTTAAACAAAGAATTCTCAAACGGGGCACTAAAAACATGACTCATAAAAGAAAAAAATGATTATTTGGACCTTATTAAAATTTTAAAAAAGTATGCTCTGCAAAAGACACTGTTATAGAATGAAAAGACAAGCTACAAACTGGAAGAAAATATTTGCAAATCACACATCTGACAAAGGACCTGAATCCAGAGTAAAGAACTCTCAGAGTCATAAGTATGAAAACAACCCCACGAAAAAGATGGTTCAAAGACTCGAACAAACACACCAGCAAAGACGATATAAGCATGGCAAATTCATTCACAAGAAGATATTCAGTATCACTAGAAATTAGGGAAATACAAATTAAAGCCACAATGAAATACCACTATACACGTATTAGAATGGCTAAAATGATAACGATAATAAATACTGTGAATACAGTGTGCTGGCAGGATGCAGAGTGAGAGGAGCTTTCATTCATGGCTAGTGGGAATGCAGAATGGTACAGTCACTCTGGAAAACCTTTTGACGTATATATATGTATGTATGTATGTATACATACACTTACCATATGACTTAATGATCTGACTCCTAGGAATTTACCCTAGAGAAATGAAACTTTATGTTCACACAAAAACATATGAATAGTTGCACAGCTCTATCATAATCAACAAAAACTAGAGACCACTCAAATGTCCTTGAACAGGTGAATGGATAAACTAACTGTGGTACATCCATACAGTGGAATATTCCTCATCAGTAGAAGGGAATTAACTATTCATACATACAACTTGGCTCACTCTCAAAGGAATTTTGCTGAGTTAGAGAAGCCAATCTCAGAAGGTTTCATACTGTATGATTCCATGGATATACCATTCTTAAAAAGATAAAACTGTAGTAAATGAGAAATAGATCATCGATTGCTAGGGACTGAGGGAGGGGGGAGTTTGTAACTATGAAGCGGCAGCACAAGGGATTTTTTCTGGAATGATAGAATTGTTCTGTGTCCTGGTAGTGTGGTGGTTACATGAATCTATACATGTGTTAAAATTCAGAAAACTATACACCAAAATAAAAAAAGTCAGTATTACTGTATGCTGTATTTAATTTAAAAAATTAAATGCCATAGGCAGAAAATAAACAGATAAAAGATAAGGAGAGGAAAGGAGGGTGGGAGGGAGAGAGGAAGAGAGAGAGAGACTGAGAGCAGGGGAGGACAGAAGGTAAGGCAATAGACTGAGGTGAAAGAGGAGCTGGCTCCGGGGAAGGTGTAAGCAAGAAGGATCTCATGTTATGATAATAAAAAGTAATGTAAAAAATAAAGTAAATTAAAATGCATAGAAACAGTAAATAGAGGAATGCCGACTGCAGAAAATATAATCAGTAATATGGAAACAAGCTTAAGGAGTACTTCCAGGTGGCAGGGAAAAGGGACAAAGAAATGACTACAATCATGAAAAAAAAAAAAAGATGTAGAGGACAAACAGCATTGATCCACAGGTAAATGGAATCAGATGTTCCTGGAGAAAAGACCAGCTAAATGGAAAAACACCTATATTGAGAGTAGAGTTCAAGACAAACAAATAATAAACTGCATAAAAAGAATTTTTAAAGAATGAAACATAAAATCCAAGACCAAAAAATAGTCATGAATCTCAAGTAACACAGGGTCAAAATACATAAAAGCAAAAACTGCTAGAAATGAAAGGAGGAATTTATAGAAATACCATCACAGGAGGGTTTTAAAACATACTTTGTCAGTCTTTGACAGATAAAACAGATAAAAAGAATATGGATATAGATAACTTAAATAATATAATTAAAGTGAGTGTCAAATACCTCTATCTTGAAGCCTGAACCCTTCCATAAGAGAAATACCTTTTTCCCTAGTATGCACAAAATTGGTGATATGTTAGCTTGCAATGCAAACCTTATTAAATTCTTCACAAAATGCCCCAGAAGTGGCTCAGCCCACATTTTCTGATGAAAACATAATAGAACTAGAAATTCATGACACAAACATAATACAGAAGATCTTCAGATGAACAAGATGGAGCGGGAATCAGGTGGGAACCTTAAAATGATGAGGTCTTGAAATTGCTTCTGTCGAGAATGAGAGGGGGGTTGACTAGGCACACCTAGTAGGGTTGACAGGTGGTGTGGAGGGCCAAGCTGTGGTTGGAGACCCTGAGTGGGTCATGCATCAAGCCCCCACTTTCTCCAGGGGCACTCTCTAAGCCATATATCACTGATGGTCTGAGGTATGCAGACAGGATGTTGTTGAAAAGACAAAATATTTAAGCCTGTGGCCAGAAGTGATTGGAGGGCTTTCCATATTGGTAGGGTTAGGAAAAAAGTAATAACTCAGGCACCCACTGATGGACCAGAGGAAAGGAAAGAGTTGAGGGATCTGAGGGTTTGATGAGGTTAAAAAAAAAAAATTGGTGTAAAGGGAGCAGGGGATTAAAAGGATAAAAGGTTATTGGGGAGTTCAGAGGAAGAGCCATTCCAGGTGAGACTCCAGGTGGCTGGATTGGGATGGAGAGGAAGCCATAATATAAGAAGGAAGGGATCTATCACATTTGGTTTCAGATCATCTGTCATTCTCTGACTACCTCCTCTAGGTTCATTTATATGAAAATCACATTGGAGAGATGCTCTTTTAACCTTGAAATGGATCTTAATAGTTATATAATTTGATCTAAATTCTCTCAAAGGAGAAAGGAAATCAACATTTGTTGAACCTCTGCCATGTGCTTTACACTATACTTCAACACCATTATCCTCTATAATTAGGGGAACCATATAATTTATTGTCCGAACTGGACTCTCTTAAGAGTAAAAGGACAATAGATAGAGACTGAGGCTGTTCTGGGTAAACTGGCATGGATGGCCATCCTATAATTATCACACATCCCTTTGAGTTGTATGTGACTTTATCAGCATTTCGGAGACAGGGGAGCTCAGGCTCAGAGAAGTCTTTTTACTACGGGCACCCAGTAAGTGAGAGTAAAGGCAGAGGCAGGATTCAGACCTGAAGGTGTGTGTGACTCGAGTCTAACTATTGCTAATTTGGTTCCTGATTCACCTGCATTAGCTCCCCCATCATCGTTTCACTTGCCTTGGCTTGACAGGCTCTCTTCCAGACACACACTGTGACGGTCCCAGCTGGAAGTCTGTCTCAACAGAAATAAATGGATGTGTGATAACTGTACCATTGCCAGCAGTGACGGGAAGCCAGCTGTTCTAGGAACCTTTGGCCATGATGTGCTTGGGATGCCTTAGATGCTGCATGTGGGCTGCCCAAAGACCCCAGCTTTGCTTACTCTGTAATCAGATTCCATCAGATGAGGCCAGGGATGGCCAGTTAAGATGACTGGAAGGGGATTCTGATGGATCCATGGCTCCCAAAAGCTGTAGCATCAGAGAACCTTGAGGTTAGAAGAAGTAATAAGTGAACAGGAATCAAAAGGATGCGGATCTAGGAGTAGAGGGCTGAAGAAGCTTCCAACTTAAGAAGGTGTAGCAGGGCAGTGTAGAGGGATTTGGGGTTAACCAAAGGTCCAGTGAACCAAAGGTCGTCCATCAGGAGGTCACTGGAATGGAAGGAGGGGGGGTGCAGAGCAGGAGAGCTAAAATAGGTGGATAGTTCTGAAATTTTTCACCTGTTTAGTCTCTTTCCTCCAACCCTGCTTTGATCCTGGGATAGGTGCTGGGGGCATCCAGCTGATCTTAATGAGGTCATTCTGGGTCTGTGCATTGTTCACCAAGGGCTCAGGGATTCAAACCATGATCTTTGCAGATCTAATTGCTCTAAAAAGTCTCTGGGGAACAGGGTGAGGGTCTCTGAAGGCCAGAACAATGGATTCTTGGAGGCTGTAGATGCACCACAACTGAATTGTTTTTTAAACTAAGTTTTAATAACACAGTTAATACAAGAATAAATTCTCTTTGTAATAAATTCAGAATATGACAGTTAAGGCTAAAGTCTCTTTTGCCCACAACCCCCAAACCAGATTCCTTTACCTCTTCCACAGATGTAACCGTTACTTCAAGCCAATTTTGGGTTTATCCCTCCAGACTCTTTTCTATATATTTACACTGATATATGACCTTGTAGAAAATTTATTTTATTGTACTTGTCTCTTGAAGATTTGGAGGGCCTTGTTTATTAAAACTTTTTATTTTTTATTTATTTTTAAAAAAATTTTTTTTAAGTACATTTTTTTTTTAAGTAATTAATTAATTTATTTATTTTTGGCTGTGTTGGCTCTTCGTTTCTGTGCAAGGGCTTTCTCTAGTTGTGGCAAGCGGGGGCCACTCTTCATCGCGGTGCACGGGCCTCTCACTATCGCGGCCTCTCTTGTTGCGGAGCACAGGCTCCAGACGCGCAGGCTCAGTAGTTGTGGCTCACGGGCCCAGTAGCTCCACGGCATGTGGGATCTTCCCAGACCAGGGCTCGAACCCGTGTCCCCTGCATTGGCGGGCGGACTCTCAACCACTGCACCACCAGGGAAGCCCCAAAACTTTTTATTTTGACATAATCTCAAAGTTACAGAAAAGTTGCAAGAACAGTACAAGGAATATCTGTATGCTCTTTACCCGATCTACCACTTGTTCATATCTTGCTACATTTGGTTTATCATTCTCTCTATTAAATATTTTTATATGTGTGTATATTTTTTCCGAGCCATCTGAGGATAGGTTGGAGTCGTGGTTCTCATTTGCCCCTAAATACTTCAGTGTGTATTTCCCAAGAACAAGGACATTCTCTTGCATATGTACAGTTATCCAACTCAGGAAATGTAACATTGACCCAATGCTATTATCTAATTCACAGTCCCGATCCAGAGTTCATCAACTGAACCACTGATGTCCTCGGACCTTTTTCTTAAATAAAGAAGCATTATACTGTAATTGTCTATCTTCATCTTGCTATTTTCTTCAACATGTTAGTGCATGTAGATAGCCCAGTGTTATTGACATCTACATAGTATTTCACAGGGTGAATATGCTCTAGATTATTTACCCCTTCCCCTGTTGATGGGCACTCAGATTATTTCCTACTTTTTGTCATTGCAAACATCCTCAAACATAACTTAATGTTGGTGGGTGTTGCTTTGAATAACTGTTCTGAGGACATGTAGTGAGGACAAATGAGGGCTCGTGATGTTGAAGAAAGTACCTTCAAAAGGAGTTAATAAAGAGAAGCTCCTGGTTCACACAGTGTAGGATAATGGCTATAAAGCAACACAGTTATTCAGACTTTCCAATAGTTGGTTCAAAAAAAAAGACTAGGAAAGTTCTTGGTGAAGAACGATTCTTAGGAAAATAGTTAACAGTAGTGCTATCTTTTATGGATTCAGCACTGTGTTAGGTAACTTGCACCAGAATGCAGAGGCCTCATTTGCTCTGAAGGCCCTTTGATGGAAACAGCCAGATCTTACCCCCCAGCCAGCTTCACTTCCAAGGCAAGCAATGTTCTCTTGATTGGGACACTTTTCTCCTGTGCACTTAGCAGACTTCCACCAGGGGGGGAAGGTTGCTATTTCTGCTTTGTGTGAAGCATTTTGTACCATCTGGGCTGGCTGAATTTCAACAAAGATAGTAAAGAAACATTTATCAAGAAAAATCAAAGTCAGTCTCGCCAAGTGTGGTCTAGAGAGATTTGCTTTCTTGATACATATGCAGCTCTCTTGCTGCTGGGAAACATGACTGTACTTTGAAAAGCTTCAGGAGGGACAGGCCTTTGGATCTTAGCCTGCAGCTACTGTCAACTGCTCATGATACAATGGCTTTAGGAGCCAGAGCTCTTGGAGATATGCATGCCAACAGTCCCAGAATCAATTCTGTTCCGTACCTTTCCACAGAAATTTTTGGCCCCTTTGGTAGAGGAGAGACCCAAAAGGACAGAAGTAGAAGAAAGGGTTCTATAAGGGTTGGGGGAAAGATGGAGTCATGCCTCAGTTAGGAATGTTTGGTTCAGGGGAAGTAGATGCCCAGGGAGAGGTCATTCTTAAACCATTAGTTATGAGATTGGCTCAAGAATACAACATACACTTGTCCTGCAAAGAGCACTCTGAAAGAGCTGTGAGGTTGCAAACTTACAATAGAGGGATGTCCTGGTGATTGTCCTGTGGTGTCAGTTCATAAGACAGGGGAGGGAGTGTGGTCTTTGAAGAAAGACGAGCTATTTCCACTTGCATATGTGTTGCCAATCAACCAGACAGACAACTTTCTCGCACTTCAGAGCGTCTCCAACCATGTTTTTATGCAACTCCCTAGAGTGATATATGTGTCGTTCCAAGATCCCAGCCTAGAAACTGGCACATGCTGTTTTCCTTGGAAGGCTCAATAAATGAAAGTAACAGTTGGAGATTGTATTCCATGGGGGAAATGCATGGGGATATTAAGAAATTATATCATCTTGGAAAGTTTCACCTAATGTGTGCTCTGTGGTCTAGCAGCGTCAGCGTCACCTGGGAACTTGTTAGAGAAACAAATGAGCAGATGTCACTCCAGACTTACGGAATCAGAATCTATCTGTGGGAGCGGGTCCCAGGAATACGTGTCTCACAAGTCCTCCGGGTGACGCTCATCCACGCTAAGGGTTGAGAAGCATTCCTCTAGAAGGGTTCAAACGGAAAAGTCGGATGCATTATTCTCAAGAGGGAAAACCACAAGTGGTTCTGTTTAATATCAGTCTGTTTGGAAATGGTTGTCTTCATAATAAAAATAGACAAATGTGGTAAAAGGGGCACTGAATATGAATTTTAATAACAATGAAATAGCAATAATATAGCTAGCATTTATTGACTATTCCCTAGATACCAGGTTCTGTGCTAAACATGTATATTCCTTGTCTGACTGTACTCTTATAATAACCCAATGAGGTATGTATTATCTCCATTTCACTGATCAAGAATTTGAGGTTTAAAAATGTGAAATACCTGCTAGGCAAGATGCAGACCCTGGCATGTTATAGCCCTGTATCTACTACACTATATGACCTGGCTACTGTCTCATTAGAAATCAACTATACTTTGAATAAATCTGGTTTTATATATTCCTTGGGGACAGGATCAACATCTTATGTTGGCCCCCCTGTCACCAGTACCTAGCAGAATGCCTAACACATTAGGGACCTGCTTATGGAGCTTAACCAAATCAAAGAGGAAAAATTCTTGCTTTTGGTGCAAAAATGAGATACAACTTGCAAGCTGAGATGGAACATGAATTCAACCTGTGGATAAATGGAAGAAAGGGCCACATACTAGAGTGCAGAACAGTGTCAATGCAGAGTAAGTTACAACTTGCGTCCCGGGGTCCCTTGTCACTCCTCAGACAGTCCACCCAGCCCTTTCCTCATTTCATTTATTCAGTCTCAACCCTTGACTAGCTATATGATTTTAGGCAAGTCAGCCTCCCCTGACTCCCATCCCTAGCAGTGGTTAGCTGCTTGCATGTAGGAAAATAAAGGGAAAATATTTGAATTTAACTAAGGCTGTGTTTGTCAGATAAGATGGAAAGAAAGAGGAGTAAGGGAGTTGAGAGTAATTTCAGGGAGTGATTATAATGCACCCAAAACTCTAAACTGGAGGTGAATGGAGTAAAGGCAAGAGGGAATGGGGAGAAAGAGAAAATATATTGTGCTCAATAGACTGATTGGTGATGAAAGGCCTGTAGCAGTGGGGTACTAGCGTTAATGAACTGGAAAATGGGAAGTGGCATAAGATCGTGGGGTACATGAAACTGAGTTTAAGAAAGTAGTGTAATTGCTGGATGATAAGCACCAGGGAGGAGGTGATGGGGGTGGAAGCAAAGGTTGCAGGGAATGGGGGATGCTTTACCCCTACATTTCTGTTTCTGTTATCTTATTACACTTATGAAATACTTAGAAAAGATGTTGAATGATGGCTGTGGTAATGGGTATCTTTGTCTTATTCCTGACTTTAATGGGATTGCATTTATCGTTAACTTTGGTGTCTATTATTTCAGATATCCTTTATCCTGTGAAGAAAATTTCCTGTTATTTCTAGCTAATTGCAATGATCCTATGGTTTTCTCCTATGACCTATAAATATGATGAATATTTTAATAATAGATTTCTAAGGTTGAACCATCTTTGCATTCCTGGTAGGAGTCATTATTTATTAGCCTTCTAGCAGATAGTTTTTTTTTAAATTAATTTATTTATTTTTTATTTATTTATTTTTCGCTGTGTTGGGTCTTCGTTTCTGTGCGAGGGCTTTCTCCAGCTGCGGCAAGCGGGGGCCACTCTTCATCGTGGTGTGCGGGCCTGTCACTATCGTGGCCTCTCTTGTTGCGGAGCACAGGCTCCAGACACACAGGCTCAGTAGTTGTGGCTCACGGGCCCAGTTGCTCCGCGGCATGTGGGATCTTCCCAGACCAGGGCTCGAACCCGTGTCCCCTGCATTAGCAGGCAGACTCTCAACCACTGCGCCACCAGGGAAGCCCCTAGCAGATAGTTTGATTGAGTCTGCTAATACATTACTTCCCTTGGCTGTCTACATTGCTGGTTTTGATCTGACTCCTAATTAACTTCTTCCCATTTCTCCAGGTTGATGTCTTATTCTACCTTATCTTCCCTATTCCCAGTTGCATCTGCACTGCCGACCTCTGCTTCCTTTCCCCTCTCTAAGCCTCCTTTACCCAGGGTGTTCTTGGTTGAGGGTGGAGCCTAATGGTAAAGCTGCTCTTTTTCTCTCTGTGGGCTGTCTGGGTACTGGTTATGGGTGCTACATGGAAAATAGTTGCACTTTGGTTTAGAGGGCAACTCTTTGTCTTTTAGCTTTTTCTTTTTGAATTCAGGTAAAATGCACATAACATAAAATTAACCATTAACCATTTTAAAGTGTACAATTCACTGGCATTTAGTACATTAACAGTGTTGTGCAACCATCATTTCTATCTAGTTCCAAGGAATTTTGTCACCTGTAAAGGAAACCCCATAACCATTAGGTAGTAACTCCCCATTCCACCTACCACCAGCTCCTGGCAGCCACTAGTCTGCTGTCTCTTTGGATTTACCTGTTCTGGATGTTTTATATAAATGGAATCATAGAATATGTGACCTTTTGTGTCAGAGTATACACATGTTCATAGCAGCACTATTCACAATAGCCAAAAGGTGGGAATGGCCCAAATATTGATCAACTGTTGAATGGATAAACAAAATTTGATATATCCATACAAGCGGATATTATTCAGTCATAAATGAAGTACAATGTGTATGAACCTTGGAAGCATTATGCTAGATGGAAGAAGCCAATCTTTCTTGTAGACTTTTTGGAAAATAAGATTAGAGAACTTACAGTTAATCTAAGGGGCAGAGTGGGGAGAGCAGTATGAAAGTCAGAAATCAATTTTAAACCAATATAGAGCAGAGTCTACATCTTTTCAGTTTATCTCACTTTGTACGCTTCTTAGCTGTTGATGTTAATAAATGAAAATTCCCATTAAGTAAGTGTGATGTCAATGATCTTTTCACAGGTTCTACAACCATCAGTAGCTGGTGCTTAAATATTCTGGGGCTATTAATGCTAAAACTGCTTTTTCTGTTTTTAGTAAGAGATGCTAAAAACCTTGTACCTATGGACCCTAATGGCTTGTCAGATCCTTACGTGAAACTGAAACTGATTCCTGATCCCAAGAGTGAGAGCAAGCAGAAGACCAAAACCATCAAGTGCTCCCTCAACCCTGAGTGGAACGAGACATTTAGATTGTAAGTTAAAATCATTGTAGCCCAGCCTGCGTGGTGCAGGTTGGGTTGTGGGCCACCTGAGGTTGGGGAGGTCCTCTCCCAGCTTCTCTTTCCTTCGCTCCTTCCCTGCCTCCCACCTTCCTTCCTTCCTTCCTTCCTTTCCTTCCTCCCTCCATCTGCATTTTTGCATTGCAAGCCAAGTAAAAATTGGAATTTTTCTTTTATACAGTGCTGAGAATGTCTCTGGTGTGGGAGAGTGGGTGGGATGGAAAATAGTGTGATGTGTTGCTAGGTGAAGGCAAATTGTGGGAGAAGCTCTGGGTCTTGGCAAACATGGGACATAACCTGTAGGGTGTGGGGATGACTTCTCTAGGGCTGGGTGCGTGGATAATGCTGGGCCTGTAGCTTGCCGGGAGCTCTCTGCCAGCTGCCATGGAGGATTTTCCCTGGCTAGTGCTCCAAGAATGTGGGTTCACTTCTTGATGCATCTGGGCCAACAAATATGACATATATCAGCCGATATTTATTGAGCATATACTATGTATAACAAGCACTGTATTAAGTGATCTAGCTTCGTTGGTCATTTCATCCCCATTTTACCAACGGGGCTTAAAGAGATTAAAGCACAGGCCAATGTCCCACAACAAATACAGGGTGGAGCAGGATTCGGCGACAGACAGTCTGACTTCAAGGGCCATGGGCCAAAAGCATGATTCCTTGTGGTGCCTCGTTCCTTCTTTCCCCTCTCAGGGCGAAACTGGGGGCCTAGCTCAGCCTCAGTCAAGGACATGCCCTAGAACGATTTCCCCTAGACTGGTACCATCAAGACTCTTTCCTTCATACATTTCCTCAGCCTCATCCTCAACCCGCATGTGTGCAAACACTCACACAATTATATGATTGACATCTATAGTTCTTAGAGTGACTGTGTCAATAGGATTTCCTGAACATCATGGATCCTATTAGGACATAAGGCAGCAGAAGTAGTTAGAACTGTCCCTGTCAGAGCTGGCCTAGGTCCTCCGCCTGTTTAAACCACAGGCTGTAAAACAGGAAAAGCTCTACCTCCCTGGGGAGCTTGCCTGGGATGGAAACTGAATATGTTTCTTACAACAGCCTGTAATCCTTAAAAATTCCTACCTTCAGGCTTTGTCCTCTTGTACATTTCATCTGCTTGAGAAATCACCATAACCTCCACCACCGACTTCTTTTTTTTTCTCTTTGCAGCCAGCTGAAAGAGTCGGACAAAGACAGAAGACTGTCTGTAGAGATCTGGGATTGGGATCTGACCAGTAGGAATGACTTCATGGGATCTTTGTCATTTGGGATTTCTGAACTGCAGAAAGCTGGTGTTGATGGCTGGTAAGGGAAATTTCTCTTTGAAAGCAACAGTACAGCTTGGTCCATCAAAATGTGGGAGCAAGTATGTTTCCCTTTTTCTCCTAAACGTGAAAGACTAAAGCAGAATCACAAAGTGAAAGCTGGTAGATTGGCTCTGCCTCATAGATAGTTTTATTTAGTCCTCATGCAAAAAAAAAAAAAAAAAAAAGAAAAAAAGACAAAAAAAAAGAAAGAAAAAAAAAGAATTAGTTGCCAATATTTTCAAAATCAGGAAATTTCCCATAAAAATCTGGACCTAGAGGGCAAAAATGAGGACAGTTGAATAGTTAATACCCCCTTTAGACAGGATGTGGATTTTCTATTTGCCACAGTCCTCACCAGTCCCTATTGTTTTACATCTGCCCCACTTTACACAATTATATGGCTTGACAGGCCCCATGGGCACTAAAAGCGCTCTCACACTTTACCCAGAAGATATGTGTAATCCACTGTCAGATTCTGACTCCTTAAGAAGATGCTTCTTCATTGGGACTGCTTACTAAGCCTGGTCACAAAAGTGCTGGAAGGTTGCTGTCTTAGTCAGCTGCAAAAGCTCCTTTGTTCTGACATTTTTGCTTTATTCCCTTCTAATGGCAAAAAATCCTTCCCCAATATTCCCATCAAAGAGGCTGGATAAGTCCTCTTTGGCAACTGTTTCTTTCCCAGTTATCTGAGTAAAGGAGTCAGAAGAGATGGCCCACCTTGGCACTAGAACTTTGGGAGAAGTAGTAATTAGGGGTGCTCCTATCTCTTTAAGAGAAATTGTCTCATTTCTGAATGGTCCCTGCTCAGGGCTTTTTCAGTTACAAGTGAAAGACAATCAAAATCAAACTGGTTTAGCAAGAAAGAGAATGGATCACTGGGCCCTCACATCCTTTCCATCATCCTCCTTACAACTTCCTTGTCTCTCCTCCGCATTTATTGTAGGCTTTTATTCAAATATATATTGAGTGTCCACTCCGTTCTAGTCACTAGAGATACAAAATAGTAGAAAATAGTGTTTGATGCTGATGAATGCTATAGAGAAAAGTAAGCAAGAAACAGGGGTAGGGACTGCCGGGGGACAGTGACATTCTGGTTTAATAGCGTGCTCAGGAAGGGACTCTCTGAAGAGGTGACATACAGCCGAGACCTGATGGGGGTGAGGGAATGGACCATGTGGAGATTTAGGGAGAAACTGTCCCGCACAGAGAGAATTAACCTGTCCACGTTGGTTGCAGAGTTGTAGGGACCTCTTGCCTAGTCAATCCTTGTCCATACTTCCATGTTCAGTCTTTCCAAGTCCTCTGGCTTCGTGTAACAAGTGACATGCTGTTGGATTTAAAAAAAAGAAAAGAAAAGAAAAGAAAAAAGAAAACGTCATTCTGAAAGTGTTTTTCTCTTTTCTGTAGGGAAGTGTTTTAACATGTTTGGTCTTAATTTCTCCATTTTTATCATGGTGTTTCTGTTTCTAAAGGTTTTATTTTTTTCCTTTGCTATTTCATTCTTTTCTTTTATTTCTGCAGCTGAACAGATTATCCTAAATCATTGTTACCTTAAAGTCATATTTCTTTAAGCTTTCTTTTGTTATTACTAATAGTCATGTTTCGGTCTTATCGCACACAAAAAATAACTAAAGCTTTGGAATCAGACTTCGTGGGTTAGAATTTCTGTCCTACCACTTCCTAGCTGTGTACCCCTGGGCAAGTTACTTTGCCTTTCTGTGCCTTCTTTCCTCATTTGGAGATAATAGTGGTAATTAAGTCATAGGATTGTTGTGACATTAAATTAGTTAATATAAGTGAAGTGCCCAGTGTCTGGTAAATAGTAAGCACTCAGTAAGTGTTAGTCATTATTATTAATTGAATAATTATTAGAAAAATATAAATAAGCAAACAAAATATTATTGGAATCCCATTGCCCAGAGATAATCACTATTGACCATTTTTAGAGTTTTTTTCCTGTGTGTGTGTATGAAACAAAAATGAAAACTTACTGTCCATACTGTTTGGCAGTTGTGCATTTTTCACCTAACAATGCATTATGAACCCTTTTCCCTATCATTCAGTAATCTTAGGCAACATCATTTTTAGTAGCTTCATATAGTCCATTCTTATAGATCAGCCTCAATTTACATAATCATATTCTTATTATAAGATATGCAATGCTTACCTATATAAATAATTCTACAGTAAACATACTTATAGTGAAAACTTTGTGCATGGCTTTAATTATTTCCTAATAAATTCCTAAGCCTGGAATCAATGGCTTTGAGACCATATGCATTATTCAAGTATTTGCCATAATGTTCTGTAATTTTTTTCAGTCAATTTACATTCTCACCAATGCTGTGTGAGACTTTTCATTTCACCCACGCTTGTCAACATCTGGTATTATAAATTTCAAAGATGATGCAAAGGCTATACATATTTTGTTACTAATTATACATATTTATATAATATACATACATAACATGATACACATTTTTATATATACTTTTCTTATTTTATAATATAAATATTTATTATTATTATACATACATTTGTTACTAATTATGTTGAATGTTTTCACTTACATATTGCCTTTTTTTTGGATTTATAAGTGACTATTTCCGGTGTTTTGCCTATCATTTTCTTATTAATTTAGAAGAACTTTTTATGTAAGAAGGATAATACTATGTCGTTGCTGAAATATATGTTGCAATATTCCCGTCTTTGATGTTGTAGGTTAATTTTGGTAATATGCATTTTTTCTTAGTGGTATATAAAGCATTCCATTCAACTCTAATTAATATAATAAATATCAAGCCAACTGCCAGAAAAAGTTCTCTAGTTTGTCCACTGATTCACTAGTTGTTTTCTGAATTATCCATCCTAGTGTTTATTGTCTCCTATGGATTTTAAAATTTACTAATTATGTTTTTCTTCTGAAAGTAGTCTTTCCTAAGCTCAGATTGTTGCCGCTTCATAGATGCATCAACCTCTTGGATCTCATTGAAAATATGAGTTAGATATTTTCTGGAATTTTCTCTCTTTTGGCACCAGTTCTAGTTCACGGGAATCCGATTCCTCGTTGTTTCTCTTTATTTTTTTTTATTTTTTATTTTTTTAAAATTTATTTTATTTATTTATTTTTGGCTGTGTTGGGTCTTTGTTGCTGCGCGTGGGCTTTCTCTAGTTGCGGCGGGAGGGGGCCACTCTTCATTGCAGTGTGCGGGCCTCCCATTGCGATGGCTTCTCTTGTTGCAGAGCACGGGCTCCAGGCACGCGGGCTTCAGCAGTTGTGGCTTGTAGGCTCAGTAGTTGTGGTGCACGGGCTCAGTTGCTCTGCGGCATGTGGGATCTTCCCAGACCAGGGCTCAAACCCGTGTCCCCTGCATCGGCAGGCAGATTCCCAACCACTACACCACCAGGGAAGCCCGTTTCTCTTTATTTTAATGAGTTTTCCACATGCCCTCCTTATGGAAGGGTGAACACAGAAATGTTGAGTGTCCCTGTTCTAATCTTTCACATCCAGATGAAGGGAGAAAGGAGCCTTTTGTATTGTTTGGAGTTCTTCTTTGTTGGATCGAGGGTCCTGGTCCTGTGGATATTGGGGAGAGGGCTACGGCTGGAGTCAGCTGCACGACAGGCAGTCCTACTGCCCATGGAGGGGCATCTTCCCCCTGTTGGTTTTGTGCATCTCAAAGTCGGAAGGGGTTCCTGCTCTTCTTTTCTAATGGGCACAATTGTCCATATTTGGAGGCCATAGTGACAGCGTACTGGCCACAGCAAACGTGAGGTGGTGGTGCCGTGCTCTAACCAATGCCCCGGGGGCTGACGTGTCCTGTACTTGCTGAATATGGATCGGAATTTTTGACCCTCATCCAGGCCCTGCTGGTCTGTTCCAGGGTTGTTAGTGGGGTCCTGTTGAGGTTCCCATTGGCTGATCACAGCTGGTCAATCCCCTTTGATGTGTATTTTCCAAAGTATGGGACCCCAAATGGCTTAGGTAGTACATGGTGGGGCATCAGCCATATTGAATTGTACCCTGACAAAGCTATTCTTTTTTTTTTTTTTTAATTTAGTTTATTTATTTATTTATTTATTTATTTATTGGCCGCGCCATGCAGCATGCGGGATCTTAGTTCCCCGAGGCATCGAACCCGTGTCTCCTGCATTGGGAACGTGGAGTCTTAACCACCGGACCGCCAGGGAAGTCCCCAAACTATTCTTTTGTTGGTGTTGCTTCAGTTCTTGAGTTTACTGCAGAGAAAGTCTCACAGGGCACTGGTGTATCCTTAATACTCTTTAACCCTTGCTGCTTGCTGATCTCCCATTTTAATAAAAGGGGCAGGCATTAGTCTCAGAGCCTTTGGTAAGCAACACCATCTACTTGGCTTTGAGTAACTTTGATTTACGTATGTTTCACTTTTTACAGATACATACTTTCTGCTTGTAACAAGTGTTGTTGGCTTTCTTTACAAGGAAGAGATATAAAGTGTCTTTTTAAAGTGAATTTATTATTCAAAAAGCTGATTTAATGAAAAGCATTGTCAAAAATAACATCCAGATTTAGCAAAATCCACAAAGGTGGAGGAATTTTGCCAAACACTGCTCCCTGCTCTCTTACTAATACTTTAATTTGCAGAACTTCCTGAAAGTCCCTGCTGTGTGTATAGCACCCTTCTTGATTTCCAGCAAAGATACAGATGTTCTCTTATTTTTGTATTTATTTTGGTAATTTCTTTGGCAGTTTGGAAGATGAGCACTGAATATTAAATGTGGAGGTGTCCAGGCTCAAACTGTCATCTCTGCTTTGAGTCACCTATCTCTCTATTTTTAGAAGCTGCCTAGGAAGATTTGTGAATGGAGAAAAAAATTGTGATGAAAATTGTAAATTCTGGTTAGAAAGTCTCTAGGAGTGAGGAGTTTTGGGTTCTTTTTCCCCCTGCTGACTCCAGTGCCTTTGGAATGTCCCTTTTCCTTCCTCACACTCATCTCAGTCTGACTAGATGGAAACATCTTTGTGGTCTAGAAACAAACTGAAACCATCTTGTTTATTATAGTGATATTAATATCAGTAACAATGATGATGATACTTTTTATTGAACACTTGCTAAATGCCAGGCACCAGGCTTATCATTTTACATGCATCATCATGTCTCAGCTTCACAGTCATCCTATGAAAAAGACTTTTATTCCTATTTATTGATGAGAAAAATCGAGGCTCAGAGGGCCTACCTAGCTTATTCAATTATCCAAAGAGGCAAGGGAAGAGGTGAGATTTGGACCCAGGCATAGTTTGACTCCAGGGCTTGTGTACTTTCTCAGGAGCTTGACTACCGAGCACTTTGGGAAGGTTTCTACATAGAAAAACGGCGTCAGTGAGACAAGTCCAGAGTCATCCAAGTGCTGGGATGGCCGGGTGGCAGCATGTTACAGTGAGAGGGTATAGAAATGCTGGGACAGCGTGATAGGAATATGTTGACAGTGGGAGATCCTCAACATTCTTTCAGAATCAGAAAGCACATAATGGACCAAAAAAGTAGCTAGAAACATTGAATGATATAATCAAGAAAATTGTGTGTGTCTGTGTGTGTTTAGAGAGACAAGACAGAGAACTTTACATCCTATAAACCCATTTTTTTCTGAATTGTTTCTGATGGTTATAAAAATATATAGTGTCCCTGGCTACACACATACACACATACCCCAAAACAAAAAACCCTCAACACATGTTTTTAAAGCAGAGCTTTCTATAGACTTCCCTCCCTTATCCTAATCAACAAAATGATATTAAGTAGAGTCATGGAATGTGTCTTTCCTTTGCTCCCTTTAGGTTTAAGTTACTGAGCCAGGAGGAAGGCGAGTACTTCAACGTACCTGTGCCACCAGAAGGCAGTGAGGGCAACGAGGAACTGCGGCAGAAATTTGAGGTGAGATGTCTTTCTTTCGGCATCAGTGGGAACCGGTTGAGTCTGCCTCTGTACTGTTTTTCTTGTTTATGGTGTGGTTTCTACCAAGCCCTTTCCTGACCCTGTGCCTTTGCGATATTGTTCTGCTTTCCAGAAAACTCCTGTTTATCCTTCAAGACCCCAGTTAAGTGTCCCCTGCCTTGTAAAGTCATTCTGCCTCCCTGTCCTCATTCAGATTTAGACTTTTCCTTGAGAGTGTTCATTCACTACCCAGGTCATTTTGCTGGTGGCTTGGACAGGGATGTTAGTAATGGTGAATGAAGGCAGTGGACAGGGTAGAGATATTTCGGAAGCTCAGTCAACTAGGCTTGCTGAGGGATAGAATCTGGATTTGGATCTGTCGGCAGGATGGTGCTATATTAACAAATGGAATTGATAGTGCTGGTGACTCCGTGAAATACCCATGGATGCATCTTTCGAAGATTAAGAGCCCTTGGCTCTGACCTTGGGCCATAGCGCTGGTCTGCTTCTACCCCGGATAAGCCCCTTCCCTTCTGTGGAGCCAAATAAACTCCATATATGAGACTAGCAGGTATGTAGGACACATCCCAGTTTTACAAAGAAAACGTTTTGGGGAAAATGGGTTTGAGTCCCTTCATTATATGTGTATTGAGTGATTTTAAAGTAGTTTCATAAGGGAAAACATGTTATTTTGTTCACAGAAACTTAATATACTGAGTCTGATGGGAAATCAATTCTAGATAAGCAATGACAGCCTACTAACTCTGAAAAATGTATAAAATAGCTAAAATGAAATAGGTTACTGTCATTGTTATTCATCAAGTAATCACACAAGCAAATAGAAGCAGAATATGACCAGGTAAAGTTCTGTGAAAGAGAGGTCCATGGTGCTTTGAGAAGATATAAGAGGGAAATGTAACCTTGTCTGAGAGGACAGGGAAGGAGTCATTGAGGAAACAATAGGGAAGTTAACCAAGTAAAGAGGGGAAAAGAGCATTCCATTCAGAGAGGCGAACAGGTGCAAAGGCCCTGTGGTGGGGAGTTATATAGCAACTCTGTGACACTGAAAGAAGGCCAGTGTGGGTAGAGAAGAGAGAGCAAAGGGTGAGTTCATGGTGTGGCTGGGAGGTGGGTGGGGCCAGAGTAGAAGGACTGTGCTGACTTTAGCAAGGGTTTTGGCATTTATTCCAAGAACCATCTTAGTGTCCCCTCAACTTGGTAGGACTCATACTTGTGTACTGACCCTTGTCTTGAGCCTGTGCCCTCCATAAAACCTGGTGACGGTTCTGACCCAGTGGGACTTCCCTTCATGGAAACAAGTGGAATAAACATGTTGACCTTGGACTTGACAGTCATTCTCCAGTGAACTTGATCAGTGAGGTTCATCCTTATAGAGCAGCTCGCTCAAGCCCAAATGAGCTGATGAAAGAACTTTCCCTCCCAGGAGAGTCGAGAACTGGACCGTGATAACATTTTAGGACAGGAGGGCAGGCCTTCCAGAGAACCCTTTTCTTCTCCTTCCTTCGGCTTTCTGATGGAGTGGGGTCCGTTTGCTGCCGAGTTACAAATGTCCTCTTGTGGGTGAAAAAAACAAGACCGGTGTTTTCTTGTATAAAATGAAGTCTCAGTTTTACAAAATGATTTCTTCTGTCTTAGGGCAGCCAGGGTTACATTTCAGAACGCCCAGGAAAACATTTCCTACATGAACAGAGCATTTGTCTGGGCCAGTTATTGGCCTGAAGGAAAGGACTGTTTTATCTGCGTGCAACAAAATGTGTCCTTTATTTCCCGCAAGAGCCTGCAAACGCTTGTTTATGCCTGAGTGGTAATTGCTCCACACCATAGTTTGTTGATTAAAAAAATGTTTCCAAGAGACCGAAAATTGTTCTCAGACACATAGAGGAATTTCAGTTGACCTTGGACGTGAGAAATGTAATCCCTGTGCAATAACCAATTAGCACCCAGAATGACTCAGAAATTACTTTCAAGCCTCTTATCTGGAGAAATTCTGAGTGACGGTAAAATCGAGCTGCAGAAATTGGGGTAATAGAATTTCACGGTAGGGTGAGCTTGGTGAAGTTACCACACGTGGTATGCTTCAGAACACTGGAGGAGGCTCTGTTTGGGGACTTTTGTCTGGCTGTGGCCTTGCCGATGGGCCAGGGAAGGGAAGACTCCATTTTGCATGGTTCAGAATGGGTCTTCTGACAGGCTTAGAATTTTTTAATTTAATAAAATGCTTACTATGTGCCATTTATTGTTTTAAGTGCTTTAGAAATATTAAGTCATTTAATTCAGTCCTTACAACCACCATGACTGGTCGGTACCTTTATCATCCCCCTTTATCTTTTACAGATGAGGAAACTGAGGCCCAGAGAGGTTAAGCAACTTTCTAATATCCCTCAGCTGGTCATTGTCTAACTCTGAGTTTCCCCAGAAACAGACTATAAGGATTCAAGTGCAGGTGGTTTCTTTGGGAGGTGACCCCAAAAAGCATCTAGAGTAGTGGGAAAGTGAGGCAGGGAAAGGAAGGAAGCTGGAAAAGTAGTATTATCAGCAAGTTACCACTGTGGGCAGCTGGGGTTTAACCCTGCCGGGGATTAACCGGGCCGCAGGGTTTCCAGTCAAGGGGCAGGCAGCTGAAGTATTATCCACCAGCTCCCCTTCCATCACTGGCTGAAGGCTGCTTCCAGGGGTATTAACTTGCCAGCACTTTCAGCTTGGCCTGCCTGTGGGCTGTGCTTGCTCTTGCAACCAGGAAAAGAGCCTGCAGGCAGAGTCACAAGTGTAAGCGGCAAGCAGCCCCAGGTATAGAGAGGAGAGGGCCGAGGGGTCTTGGCTGGATACCTGGAGCCACATGTGTACAGTGTAGCCTATTCTGTTCAGGTGGTTCGAGAGCCAGCCTGCCTGGATTGGAATCCCAGCTCTGTTCCTTCCTTGCTGGGTGCTGAAGGCAGGTTACTTTATTTCTCCGAGCTTTTGATTCCCCACCTGTATGTATCATGGCACCTCTGACCTCCTACGGTTATGTGAAGAGTGAGTGAGATAGCATTTAAACCAGTGTCTGGCATGTCATATCATTCAGATGTCAGGTGGTTGTTATCCTTAGCAGCCCTCTCCCTGCCTCACCACCCCCCCGGAATAAATCAAGCTCAGGACCTGCTCCTTCTGGTCTTTGGAAGGGTTGCTTGGGGGTTGGGGAGCATCTACGTGGACCGCTAGCCTACAGAGGTGTCTACCGCCACTGCTGGGTACGGGAGTGCCGTTGGAGCTCCTTGTAGGGGTGGAGGTTAGTTTAAGCCAAGAAAGGCATTCCTCATCTGAGATGGGGCCCTGGACCCAGGTAGCCGGGGCGCCTTCACTCTCCCGTAGCGCAGTCTGGAAAGAGGCAGGGCTCTTTGCTCAGAAGTGCATCTCTTTGCTTTAACTTTGAGCACCAAGTCCTAGGGCTCTAAATTACAGACATGAAAAGGCAACCATTAGTGTATTCCTGTTTCTGAAGCCGTATCCAACCCAGCAAGATAGAGGCTCATTTAAATTTGGGCCTCAGTTTTAAAATGTTTGCTCTTTGATGGAGGACCTGCTAGGCATGAGGCCGCTGGGAGACATGGGACGTTCAGAGGAACACAGGACAGGGTTCTTGTCCCAAATGTTTTTAGAACTGGGCAGGTAACAAGAAGGGGGAAAAGCTTAGTGTGAGACAGCAGGGTGTGGTGGTGATGACGGTCAACTGGAGACCTCATGTCCCATCTAAATGCCCCATTCTTATGGATGGGGCCCAGTTTTGCCAGATCTGCTTCTTTAGAAGAAGCTGGGATTCGGGTTTTTGTAAGACATCTCCTGATTTTTAACAGATCTCAACTAATTTAAATATTAGTGCAGACCAGACCGATAAGGCTATTAGACTTCTGATCTAGCATCTAGAGGCTGAGATAACATTCTGTCCTAGTCACTTCAGACTCTTATAACAAAAATACTATAGACTGGGTGGCTTAAACAACATTTATTTCTCACAGTTCTGGAGGCTGGAAAGTCTAGGATCAAGGTGCCGGCAGAATCGTTGTCTGGTGAGGGCCTGCTTCCTGCCTCATGGACCTCTTTTTGTTTTGTTTGTTTTGGCCACGCCCAGAGCATGTGGGATCTTAGTTCCCTGACCAGGGATAGATGCCCCCTGCAGTGGAAGCTCTGAGTCCTAACCACTGGACCACCAGGGAAGTCCCCATGGCCCTCTTCTTACTATGTCCTCACATGGCAGAAGGGGCAAGGGGACTCTTCTGGGGTCTCTTCTATACGGGCACTAATCCCACCCATGAGGACTCCACCCTCGTGACCTAATCCCTTCTACAGGCCCCACCTCCTAATACCATCACCTTTGAGGGTTAGGATGTCAACATATGAACTTTCAGGAGACACAAACATTCTCAGTCTATAGCATGTAACTGTGAGAAGAGTCACACAAGCAAATTGAGATGGAGCGTGGAATTCAGAGGAGAGAAGGTTGCTTGAAGGACTGAGGAATCAAGCTGTTGGACACTTGCTGCTCTTTGAAGAACAGGAAAAAAATTTTCCTCTAAGCAGTCAGATGGAGAAGTAGGGAAGTGTGTGCACCTCACTTGTGCTCCACTGGCAGGGGGTGCTGGGACCTGCAGGTGTATGGAAGCAAACCTCAGGGCTGGAACGGAGACTGGGGACCAGGGATAGTCAGGACGTGGATCTTCACAGGCTGGAGATTGGAGTGTGTGAATTGGGTGGGTCCTGAGTTGGGACTCAGAGAAGGTGGGAGATATCATAATAAAGCACGGGGATGGTGGGAGGGAGGGAGGGAGGGATATGTTTGGATTGGGGTAGCCTGGGAAAATCTCTGGGCGCTGGAGGGTGAGAATTTGGGATGATGGGAGGACATGGCCCTGAAAAAGCAATGCAACTTCTGTTCAAGGCTCTTTTCTTGTTTGCAATTTCCCTAATGATCTGGTTTTAACTGCCCCCTCTATGCTTTAACCCCCAAATCTGTCTCCAGTTTTTGGGGTTTTTTTTTTAATGATTTGTTTTTGGGCTGAGTCGGGTCTTTGTTGTTGCGTGCAAGCTTTCTCTAGTTGCGGCGAGCAGGGGCTACTCTTTGTTGCGGTGCGCGGACTTCTCATTGTGGTTGCTTCTCTTCTTTCAGAGCATAGGCTCTAGGCGTGCGGGCTTCAGTAGTTGCAGCACATGGGTTCAGTAGTTGTGGCACGTGGGCTCTAGGGTGTGTGGGATTCAGTAGTTTGGCTTGTAGGCCCTAGAGCGCAGGCTCAGTAGTTGTGGTGCACGGGCCCAGTCGCTCCGCGACATGTGGGATCTTCCCGGACCAGGGTCCAAACCCCTGTCTCCTGCATTGGCAGGCAGATTCTTAACCACTGTGCCACCAGGGAAGTCCCTGTCTCCAGTTCTTATGTCATTTCTTAACCCGAAAACCACATAATACAACTGCTTACTGGGTATTTATTTACACTTGATCGTCCCAGAGACACTTAAATCTCAACGTATCTTTACTACAAGATAACTGGACCAAGAATGCTCACAGCAGCCTTGCTAGCAGCCAAAAAGCGGAGACAACACAAATGCCCATAACGGAAGAATGAATAAACGTAAACAGTGAATGCTACTCAGCAGTACAAAGAACAAATCACTGATTCAAGCAACAACATGAGTGAATTTCAAGGCCATTAGGATGAGCGAAAGAAGCCGGATGCTGAAAACTACATACCCTATAGAGGAAAACTTGACACTCTCACAATACTTCCGACACCAAGTGTGTGGGTTTTCCACACCAAGAAGTTCTCCAGTTCTCTGTGGGCACCAACTAGGTGTTCTACAATTTAATTCAGTTTTGGCACTAGCTCCCTGGAGTTAGTGCGGACCCCATAGGTTAAGGGCTCAGTCCCACAAGACATCCCCCACTTTAGACTCCAATCACAAATACTCTGGCCTCCTGTTCTCCCTGCTTTCACAGCATTTGCTGCCATTCTGAGTCATCATTCTGCTGCTCACAGCAGCAGGCCCCTACCCCGCTGCACTGAGGACAGACACGGGCCTCATCCATCCATTTATCCAACAAAATATTTAACTGGAAAGTATCCTAGTTGTCAGGGAAATTGCGGAGAATGAGACATATTCCCTGCCCTGGCAGGTTTCCAGTCTGTTGGGGAAAACAAGTGAACAGACAGTTATCATGCAGTGTAAATGGGAAGTGAGGTGGATGAAGGGAGCAGAGAGGCACAGCCCATCCAGACAGAGAGAATCAAGGAAGGCTTCCCCGAGGAAGTGAAAACGTGGAGCAGGAGGTAACTAGGTTGGCGAAGGGGAGAGAACAGTCATCCACACAGGAGCAACAGTAGGTGCAAAGGCCCTGGAGTGGGAGGGAACTGGGACTCAAAGATGGGAAAGGAGGAAGAAGCTGTGTTTCAGGGAAGAAGGAGCCGAGAAAAGGTTGAAGAGGTTGGAGAAGCAGGTAGAGCCTGATCGTACTGGGCCGTCTGGGCCAGTGAAAGCACCGAAGTCTTTATCCTAAAAATGATGGGTCACTACCAAAGCATTTGAAGCAGGCGGTGACTTGGTTGAGTATGAAGAAGTGGAAGATCACTGTGACTACATGTAAAGCCCAGTGTGGAGGGAACCAAGGTGGGTTGTCCAGGTGAGAGATGATGACAGGTGGTATTGGTGCAGATGGAAAGAAGAAGGAATTCTAGAGACAGCTGGGAGGAAGCAGTGACTGTTCCTGGTGGTGGATGAGACACGAGGGATGAAAGAGAAATGAGGTGCCAAGGCTGGCCTCCACATTTTGGGTTTGCACTGTGGAAGCTGGGCCATGCTTTTCACCAGGCTGGGGGCATGAGCTGCAGGAACCACAGCTTGCAGCCTATATGTGAGTTTGAGCATGTACAAGGGCATCCTCAAAACTCTGATGATGTTTTCTGTGTGCTTCTCCCTCCAGAGGGCCAAGATCAATCAGGGGACCAAGGCTCCTGAAGAAAAGACGACTAACACCATATCCAAATTTGACAACAACGGGAACAGGGACCGGATGAAACTGACTGATTTTCACTTCCTGATGGTGCTTGGAAAAGGCAGCTTTGGCAAGGTACAGTATGGCTGGGTGGTGGCACCTGCTCCAGAAGGAACAGCTAACAAGGCAGGCACATTTGCTGTTCATATGGGGCTTACATTCCAGTGAGGGAAAGAGTGAAAAGTAAATAGAGCTACACTTCAGTTGGTAACGAATACTGTGAAGGAAATGGAGTGCTGTGTCACAGACAGATCAAGAAGGGACCCACTCAGATTGAGGAAGTGACGTAGAAACTGAGACCTGAAGGATGAGAATGAACCAGCCATACATTCAAAGAGCTAGGAAGGAATGTTCGCAACGGAGAGAACGGCAAGTGCAAAGGCCCTGAGGTAGGCAAGAGCTGGGCACATTCTAGGCACCATCAGAAGGTGCTGGGGCCAAAATGTCATGAGCAGGGGGAGGTTGCAGGATGTGAGGTTGCAGAGGTGGGAGGGGCCTGATCATGCAAAGCCTTAGAAACTGTGATGAGAAGTTTGGATTTTATTCACAGTGCAGGGGGGAGCCACTGAAAGTCTGAAGCAGAGAAGTGACGTGATCAGACTTGGTTTTGGAAAAGATTACTCTTGCAGCTGAGAATGGAGGTGGTTCTTTTCGAACAGCAGCACAGTTGAAGGATGACCCTGGGACTCGTAGAGTGATTCTGGATGCTATTATAGGTACTAGGAGATGCTGTTTCACTGAAGTTGAGATTGTGTTATAAGTATTCCTGACTTGTTTAGTGTTGTGAGACTTTTAATCCCTGTGTGTGCCACCAGTATGTCTCATATCAATCTCAGACCATGAACTCAGGTGTGCAAAAATATCAAATTTCCTTCCCCATCTCTGTAGCTTAAGTCAAAAATCTGGGAGTTATCCTTGACTTCTCTTTGTCCTCCCCTTACCCCAGCCATGCATAATCCATTAGTTAGTCTGGATAGGTCCTCCTCCAAAGCATATCATGAATTTACTGAGTTCTCTCCATCTTCACTAATGCAGCCCTAATCTATACCATACAATACCGTCTGGACCACTGCAGACATTCCTAACTGGTTTCCCTGCTTCCACTCTTGTGACCTATAATTAATATACTTCTATGCAGCAGCCATAGTTATTTTTAAAAACTTACATTAGGTCAAATCACTCCCATGCTAAAACCCTCCAATGACTTCACAAATAGAATAAATTCTATACTGTGTCCTTGGCTTACATCACTCTTTAAATTCTGATCAATTTAAATTATTCTGTTTGATACCTTCTTTTCCTTTCCTTCTCCCCATCACCCATTGTGCTTGGGCCACATGAGGTTCTTTGAGACATACAGAGCTCCTTCCTCTCTTAGAGCTTTTGTGATGCTGTTCCCTTTATTCTTTGCAGAGCTGGCTCTTTCTTGTAATTCCCATCTCTACTTAGATATCACCTCTTCTGAGAAGTCTTCCCTAACTACCACTCAAAGAGCCACTCATTCATTCTCCATTATATTTAACTCTCTCCTAGCACCCATCACCAGATGATACTTCTCTTGCTTGTTTGTTGGTTTGTCTCCTTGTTCTAAGACCTGAGCTCCACAAGAGCCAGGAGCTCTGTCATGTTCACCGCTGTACTTCCAGTGCCTGTGGATTGAATTCATTCAGGGTCTAGACTGAATGCGTGAATTTTCTCTATGGGCCACAAGGTCCATCCGTCTGCTGTGATGGACTAAGGAATCTGAGGTGGTGGCCCAGAGTTTGAAGAGCCTTGGCAGGGAGTGAGAATAGAGAGTAGGAACACGGAATAAGATTGCTGAGCAGCCTGGAGGTCCAAAAGGCTAGAGAATAAGCAGTAGTGACGGTAGAGGTCCATGCCACTGTGGTCTTTTTGCCAGCAGCTCTGAGCAGCCTGGGGGTGGAGATGGGGAAGTAGATGGTGGATTTGAGCTAAGGGTGGTGGTTAGCAGGATCAGTGCCCTAGAAGATCACAATAATAAGGGAGTCAAGGATTCTGGGAAGAGGAGTGCCCACTGCAGATCCAACAGAGCCTGTTCTAGCAGGTCCTCAGTAAAAGTGTACTGAAAACATGAATAAAAATGACATCCACACTGGAAGGAAGTCAAAGCAAAAAGAGGGTTATAACCTTGGTGAGAAAGAAGGAGTCTAGGGGCCTAGGGATGAGAAACAAGTGGGTGAGGCCAAGAGATTTAAAATGCTAGGAAGACTAGGGACATTTAGATTTCAGAGATGGGGGTGTTTCCATGATGACAAGGAAGAATGAAGCCTAAATGAAGAGGAGCTTCTAATAAGCTGAGGCTGTCGGGGAGTTTTAAAAAATTAAATTATATTTTTAATAAGCAGTGTTTTCACGTGGTTCATAATTAAAATTATATTAAAAGGATAAACACTGAGAAGTTTTGCTCCCACTCAGGTTCACATCCTTCTGTGCCCCCTTGCTGCTACTGCCCTCCGTATACAAACTGATTTGTTAATTTGCATCTTTCCAGTTTCTCTCTGCTAATTTAACAAATATAAATATGCATATTTATTCTTGTCCTTGTTGCCTCAAAAGTTAGCAGACCACACACACATTTCTTCACCTTTTTGATCACTCAACAATACAGATTGGAGAGTTTTTGACTGAGGAATGGAAGTTCTGGAGGGTCTTACAGAAAAGATTGGGGTTGGGGGGTGGGTAGAGAAGTGGGAGAGTGGGTCTTGGGGAACAGTGAGGGAATGAGAGAGACTAGATCATATGTTTCCATGGAAACTGTTATAATAATTGAGAGTTCTGTTCCAGACTGGGGATGTGGCATCCAATAAATCACAGAGGAAAACAACAGTATGTCATGAAAGCAAACTAGAATAACAAAAACCTCTACCATCCTTTTTTTTTTTTTTAAATAACACCCTTTACATTTATTTATTTATTTATTTATTTATTCATTCATTTTGGCTGTGTTGGGTCTTCGTTTCTGTGCGAGGCTTTCTCTAGTTGCGGCGAGCGGGGGCCACTCTTCATCGCGGTGCGCGGGCCTCTCACTATCGTGGCCTCTCTTGTTGCAGAGTACAAGCTCCAGACACGTAGGCTCAGTAGTTGTGGCTCACGGGCCCAGTTGCTCCGCGGCATGTGGGATCTTCCCAGACCAGGGCTCGAACCCGTGTCCCCTGCATTGGCAGGCAGATTCTCAACCACTGCACCACCAGGGAAGCCCCTACCATCCTTTAAAACATAGAGTAATCCTTTGCAACTCTTGTTTTGCCAGTCGTGGTTTTAAATTAATGTGGTTTTATATTTGAATGCCTACTTTTACCGCTTTGCAATCTTGTGGGGTATATACATCAACCCCCTTAAATGGAAGAACACAGCAGCAGTAACCGCTCCCCCGCCAAAGATGAAAGACATGGACCGCTGGGTCATCTGTTCACACCTCCCCTCCCGCAGGCCCACTGTATCAGATCTGGCCCAGAAAAACATGCTCTTAGAGACAGTAATAATTTGTGGAGCGACTAGGGAGAGACACAAGCATTTTGCTAAGACCTATGAAAATGAAACAAGGGACAAAGCAAGTGTGAAGGCCATTGAGTTCCAAACGAGTAAACCCTGTTTCAAAAACTTTAAAAAGAAGAAAAGTTTGGAGAGTTTGCTTTCCTGACCATGTGAAAGCGTTTCCCTGGGAGCGTTATCGCACCAGGGCAGGGCCTCTTGGCATGTCTGGCTTACTTGGAGATAGACGCCCTCTAGAACTTCTGTTGCAGAGCATTTGCATGTATTATTCATTTGTTATTTAATGTTTATTTTTATAGTTTTATCCTCTCTATTTTTTCTGATTTCTTGAACCTTTGACTTCTGCTTTGCCAACCTTTACACTTTTCAAGAATTTTACCTCTGTGGTTGTCGAGTGATTTCTGCAGTTTAAGTTGTGCTCCAGATATATAAATTGGGCAGATATGCACTGTTCAGACTGATTATACAAGTGGAGCTTATAAAGCAAACGCAGCAAGTCTCTGATAAGGTGTATACACAGCACAAATACAACTCTGTATATTACAGACTTGATTCCCCTAATTCTAAAGTGCCATAATAAATACCCATTGAATATTTAATTAATGCTAATATCACTTGCTTTCTGAGACTTCAGATGTGCTTGTGGTAATGATTTGTATGATCCAGATGTTTTTAGAAAATCATGCTGGGAAGTTTGAATGAGGGCTTTCTTATTATTTTCTTATACTCGTGGACACTTGCCTGTGGAGGATACTGGCCTGCTGGGGGGGGTTGGTGGTGTGGGGAAGGCAGGAACATGTTGTGGTGGACCTAGAGCTAACATATAGAAGCTCAAATCCAGCAGCACAGAAGAGCTATCATAGGAAAAGATCAGTAATAGAAAAAAATGAAAATAGCCCAAATGTTTATCAGTAGCGTGAAAGTTAAACATATAATGGTGTATCCATGATACCTTCAAAAGAATGAGGTCTTTGTGTCTCTCATATCTCTGTCTGTCTATCTGTCATCATGGACAGATGTCCATGACATAGTATCAGGTAAAAATGGAAGCAAATCACAGAACATTAGGATTAGTAATATAAAATACACTGTACATAGAATAATTCTATTTATGTAACGTACTCAGAGTCCCTACTCTCATTGAACTTCCCCCCAACATTTTATTAGGAAAAATTTTAAAAATACAGAAAAGTTAAAAGAATTATACAATGAACACCCATGATACCCAATACCTAGATTCTGCAGTCAGCATTTGACTGTATATGCGTGATCACATGTCTCTCCATCTCTTTGTCAACCCATTTTTTAATGCGTTTCAAACCAAGATGCAGATATCGGTACACTTCACCCCTGAACTCTTCAGCATGCATATCATTTAACCAGAATTCAATATTTGTTTTTCATCATTTTAAGGTAATAAAATTTACATACAACAAAATGCACAAGGAAGTGTATCATTCTATGAATTTTGAAAAATGCATACTCAAAAACCCAGTGGGAGTATAAACGTTAATCAAAAAAAAAAAAAATCACACTAACAGGTGTAAAGTACAGCTGTGATGTTTGCCGTGTGCTGGGAGAGCCTGCGGGAGTGGGATCGGCCCCGGCCAAAGTCAGGGAAGGCTTCTGGGAGAAAGAGGCTCTTGAGCTTTATCTAAAGGATGAGCTAAGTTAACTGTGCAAAGAGGGGAGGGAGTAAATGGAAATCTCAGAATGTCTCTTCTGGGACTTCCCTGACGGTCCAGCGGTTAAGATTCTGTGCTTCTAATGCAGGGGCCACGGGTTTGATCCCTGGCTGGGGAACTAAGATCCCACATGCAGCGTGGCAAAAAAAAAAAAAAAGAGGACATCTCTTCTTCCTGACCCCACACACCTAACCTCCTTTATTAGTTAGGGTGGATTCAACTGCCATAACAAAAAGACCTCTACATCTATACTGGCTCAGACACAATAGAAATTTAATGTTCATTCATGTAACAGTCCAAGATGGGTGTTCCTGACCTCACCCACGCTCTCCATATGGTGATTAAGTGACCCAGGTTCCTTCCATCTTACCGTCCCCATCAATCCCTACAGCCTTGTTTTTGTCTATACTCAGCGTGCGGAGGGGGAAAGAGAGTACAGAGGAGGCACAAGCTGCTTCATAAAAGCCTTGGTTTGGAAGTGGCACCCATCACTTCTGCCTACACGCTATTACAGAGAATTTAGTCACATGACTCAGTGCAAGGGACGCTGGGAGAACAATTTTGCTGGAAAGATAGTGGTCTCAGCCATACGCCCTACTTTTCAGCTCTGGCTGGAATTCTTCTTGGTGACATGAAAGACCTTCTGACTTTAACCTTTAGAACTCCCAATTTTCGTGCCCCACAAACAAAAAACTTTAAGCTTCTCTTCTCGATGACATTTCCTTGTGTTCAAATCATGGAACGTGCCAGGTGTTAGTGCTGCTTTTCCTGAAGCATAGCATAAGCCAGGAATAAATCAAGTAGGAAGAAGTCAGCAGCTTATAAAATTAAAAGGAAAAGTGGCAAGTCTTTAGAAACTGAGTGCCCCGGTATTACATTTATCTCTTCAAAGAATCCCATTCAGGTCTGCTGCTCTGTATGCATCGAAGATGATCAAAAATAAAAAGCTGAGAGGTGAGAGACAAAACCATTAAGCCTCCTCTTCTGGTGTTTGACTTTCCTAGAATAATGCCCAAGAGGTTGATCGTATTAAGTGCCTGAGTGTCACTAAGGAGGCCATTTAGTGTTAGCCAGTGGCCCCTTTCCTATGGGGCCACTCTCCAAGGTGCTGACACCAGCTCCCTTGGCTCAAGATTCAGACTGTACAAAAAGGTTGAGTATAGCCTTGGCCAAGTTTCCCAACTATTACCTATTTATGCACTTGTTTTTATTCTTTTGTTTATTTTTTTAAGCACGTACATACCTCCTTTATACTATCTTAAATATTTTCTCTCTTTTTTTTTTTTTTGGCCGCGTTGTGTGGCTTGTGGGATCTTAGTTCCCTGACCAGGGATTGAATCCGGGCCCTCGGCAGTGAGAGCGCAGTCCTAAACTCTGGACTGCCAGGGAATTCCCCTTAAATATTCTTTTTAAATTGATTTAGTTGACTTCCTTTTCTTCTTCTTAGCATTGCCCTAAGTGATAACGTATGTGAAATCACAGGCTTGATCTAGCAGTCATATATTTATTTTAATATATCTTAGGAGAATCTATTAAAAGAAAAATAATTTTGTCCTTGTATTGCCGATGGTAGAAGTACCACATTTTATGAAAAACTGCCTTCAAGATCTTACACTCACATGACAATTTGGTACTTCAATTACCATTGTATTCCTAAGACCATGAAGTCTTTTGCTAGATTTTTTGTGTATATCTGGAAGGTACAGAAAGTCTCTGATCTTCCCTCTCCCGTATATCCTTTCCTTTAGGTGAGAAGCATGCTCAACATTTCCTGAACCCTTAAAGGTGTTTTCTGTGATCTTGACTCTCCCTTCTCTGTCCTTTACTCACTGACTATATCCAGAGAATCAAACTGCTCTTTTGAGATTTGCTGCCTACACTTCCTCCCCACTCACCTGTGCCTTATCCTTTTGCCTTGTGACTTCTACTCTCAGCTACTTCTGAATCGCCCGTCTCCCAGGTTATCAGTGATCTCGTAGCTCCTAACTCTCCAGATCTGAGCACAAGCCATGGTGGCTGCTTATGACAACAGAGGGCAGACATGAGGGAAAGGAATTGAGACTAAGATTGGAACCCATACCAGGGAGGAGTATCACTTTTATAATAACTGCCCACTGACAGCATGATTAAGGATTTATTCATTCAACAAATATGTGTTGAGCATTTACTATGTGCCAGGCACTGTTCTAGGTGCAGAGGAAATGGCTGTGAGCAAAACAGACAAAAATATCTGCCCTCATGGAACATACATTCTTGTGGTGGCGGTGGTGATGAAGATGGTGATGTCACCTAACATTTTGAGTCCTTACTATATGCCAGGCTTTGTTGTAAGTGCTTTGTATGTTTTGGCTCATGTTTATGCTGTGATGTAGCTACTTATATCCCCATTTTACAGATGAGGAAAGGAGATGCAGGAAGTTGAAATAAGTTGGTAAAGTCACAGAGCTCGTCAGGGGCATTTAACGGACCAGGTTTGGTTTAGATGCATGTGATCTTAGGCTCTTGATTGCCTTGATACTTAACACTTGCATTTCTAGTCTCAACAGTGGTCGCCTTGCCATGTCACAAACATATTCTAGAAGGTTAACCGTTTTCCCCTCTTATTTTCTCATCTCCCCCTCTCTGCCTGTAAGTGTAAGCAGAGTTTGCATGCCTTGTTTTCATTCTGAGCCTTTGCCATTAGACAAATGCCATGTGCATCATGATGGAAGGCTCCAGATTTTCTGTTCTCCCTCCTCACTCTGTGTTTGTCAATTACCTATGCATGTGCAAACACCCATCGGAACTGTGAGCCATCAACAGGGATTCCTGGGAGGGCTCCTGAGAATGGGCTGCTCTCTTCTAGAGCCTGCCCTTCTCACCTCCTCTACAGGCTTCCGCTCGTGGGGTCCTCCAAGTCTTGGTGGCGTCTCTAGTGTGTGTGGTTCCTCAGCTGGTTCCCTTTCCACCGTCAGCCTCCATTTCTTCTAACCCTCACCAGCTCTATCTCCCATCCCCACCCTCTACAATTCCGCTTGCCCATCTCCATTGCCTCCAACTTTGGAGCTCATACTAATTGCCAGGGATCATGCTATGGATTTATATGCATCACACATCATATTATTTCTTACCACAGTCATGCAAGGTAGTTACTGATATTAACCCTATTACACCTATTTGGAAATTATAAGTCAGAGAGATTGAGTGACCTCCCCAAGACTACACAGCTGGGAGTAGGCAGGACCAGGACTTGAAATCAGGTGTTGTGATTCTAGTTGCCTCTTTCCATCTCTAATAGCACTCTTCTCTACTTCTGGGTCCACTCATCTCCACCAAACTGCTAGTCTTTTCTTTTTTGAAACAGTTTCAAAACTGCTATGGAGACTTTTGTGGGTTCTTCCTTACACCATGAAAAAAAGTTGAAAACTGTATCTTATGACTGCTTTGGTATAAGGACAAATGTATTAATATTGCATGTTAAAGCATTTTCTTCAGCCTAAAAGTTCATTTTTTTTTTCTTGTGATTCTAAAAGAAATTAAAACACTTTCATGAGCCCCTGCAGAGATAGTGGTCCCCAGTGTGCTTGAAGCTGGCCCTGGTTACTAACACTAGCTCCCCAACAGCACAACCTCCAAGCTGTCTCCCCAAAAGCCACTGGGGTACTTAACTAGTGTGTGCTTTGAGTTTGGGCACAAGAGAACAATCCAGAGCTCCAAGCCCCAGACTCCAGTGTCTTCTGCTGGATCCAAGTGCAGCACTGAATTACCACAGGAAGAAACTGCCTGAGGAGATAAAAAGGCAGTTCAATTTCTACCAGTAACAAAGGCCTTTTCTAAAGTCTCAGAGCTCCCGTTGTGGGAGTCTATCCTAATTTTAATCTCATTAGTAGTGTGGATTCACATGCACACATATACGTCCATACATTAGAGGTGGTTATATAATCCTACAGGCAAAAGCTCTTCCCTTTACTTCAACCTGCTTTGCTATCTTCCTGCACCATATGGTGAGTCCTTTATCATATGGTTCACAGATAGCTCAAAGTCTTTGCTACCTGTTCCCTTAATCCTCTTCCAGAGAACCTTTTGACATTTGCTGTCTGATCTTGGATTCCTGCCTTCTCTTTGGTTCTATCCCAATTATGGCACCTTCCTCCCAGCCCCCAGTCTTTCGTATGCAATTCTGACTGCCGTGGTTTTTTTGCCAACTCATTTTCCCCAGTCACGGTGAGGCCCTTCCACTTTCTGAATTCGTCCAGGTCTCTCATCAATGAAGTGACTTACTGCTTCTCTGTAGCCCCAACATTCACCCCTCAGAGGATAGTAAATTACAGAACAAAAAAGCATAAGGGTCTATTTTCCCAATAAAATTAATTATATCAAGGAAAGTGAAACGTCTGGAATTCAAGTTTTCTTGTCAAGCCACAGGGAGTAAAGGGGGATTTATTGGACAGACATGGCATGTTCCTGTGTATCTCCCAACATCCAAAGGCAGGAAGCGCAGCTGGGACCAGAAAGCTTCCAGGAACCCAGCATTCATCGTCTCCATCCTGGGGTCCCCAATCTGTCACCCTGGCTTCTTGCTGACGTCTCTCACTGTGATGTGCATCAATGTTACCTCCTTCAGCCTTATGTCACGTCTCAATTCTCAATGTCTAATCCCCAAATCTAGAATAGTCTAGAATTTAAAACCCCAGGAAAGAGACTGATGGGCCAGTATGGCTCAGTGATCATGTGATCCAATTAGCTGTGGCCAAAGGGACAAGTCACTTTTCCAGCCATCTGTCAGGAGGGACAACAGGAATAGACTCTCTGAAAAGCAAATGTGATATGGGCAGTTCCTCGAAGAGAAGGAAGAAAATACTGGTCTGTCTGGCACACAGGCCAGTGTTTCCTTTAAGTCTGTATAGTCTTCAAAACATTGCCTGGCTCTGTGGGAAAAATAATACAAAGTTAAATCTAGTCCTCTTACTGAAGGGCCAGATAGAGCCTATTAACAGGGAAACTCTGTGTCGGGCGATAATGGCGATAATTCACGGCCTCTGGTCCAATTATTATGCTGTCATAGTTCACCCTCCACACATCCATGTCAACTGCATCTTTATGTGCTATTTCAGAAATTCTAGTCCTGTTAAGATATTGCATCCCTGTTTACTAACAACATTACCCATAATCTTTTCTACAACAAACATGACAGCAGAGACCTATAGATTTTAATCATCCAACACCCATGGTAAATATTTTGAATGCACACCTACGGATGGTTAATATAATTAAACATGCCATAGTTTGTTTCAATCCTTCCCCGCCCCTCAGCTCTGTTTCATATTATGTATTGACCTCATTGAAAATCACTGCAGAGATTGATAATGTATTTTGAGTGCTGAGAACCCGTCTAAGTGTTTTATATGCATTGCTTGTTTAATCTTCACAACGATCTTATGGGTTGGGTGCTGTCATTATCCCCATTTTACATGAGGAAATGGAGGCTCAGAGTTGAGAGACTTCCAGATTCATGCAGTGGTGGATGCAGGTCCAAACCCAGAGAGCCTGGCTCCCGAACACATGACCACTGTGCCACCAGCCTCAACATGCGCCACTCCTGCCTTGGAGAAAACCCATTCTCCATTAGTCTGTGACCCCAATCATAAAGGGAGGCTTGTGTGCACAGAGCAGATCAGATTATAGGGAAACAGGCTTCCTTTGTGCGCCTAATAGTTGAAATGAATGACAGACCCTTAAGGGTTTCATTGCGTTTTCTTTTGGTAAAAGCCATCTATTATTGGTTTGTTTTCCCGGGAACTGTTTAAAAAAGAGTCATATTAAATCTGCTTTTATTTTAACCATCTAGCTTTGTCAAATATAACATGTGATTCAAAGAAAATTGACTAAGCAAACCTACAGGACACCAGCATTGATTTGAGCTCAAGAGAGCACTTCAATAACTCGAGTGGATATCTATCAATTCCACCATATCAATTCTATGGTATCAATAATTAGAAGTGATACAACCCAGAGTTTTGAAATAATAGTTCTTTTGCATTTCTTATTACAACCCAATCAAACAATTAAACACTTATTAAATCCAGCTAAGCCTCTTCATTTAAAACTCAGGGCTCGTCGTTTCAAGTTTAAACCTTCTTATTCCCTCTCCTCCCTCTTTCCAGCAGTGACTGTGAGTCATTCCTTCCATGGGAGTAGTGACATTTGCTTAACAATAGCAAGTCCACATGAGCCAGAGATGACTCGGCTGAAAGTACCTCCATTCTAAACTTCGTTTCACACTTCCATTGGCTTTCTCTGCTAGTGGGCAAAAATTCAACTTGATTAAATCTAATGTGTGACATGGCATCATTTTAAGAGGCTTAAATCTTAATAACACGTGTCACCCTGACCTCTGATCTGAAAACTCAATTTATCTACCACCCATGCCTCCCCCATTATCAACATCCCCACTAGAGTGGTACATTCATTACAGTCGATAAGCCTACACTGACACATCATTATCACCCGAAGAATGCAGTTCACATTAGGGTTCATTCTCGGTGGTGTACGTTCTACGGGTTTGGACAGATGTAAAATGACATGCATCAGCCATTATAGTAACATACAGAGTAGTTTCACTGCCCTCAGTATCCTCTGCACTCTGCCTATTCATCCCTCCCACCCCCTACCCCGTAGCAACCACCGATCTTTTTACTGTCTCCATGGTTTTGCCTTTTCCAGAATGTCATATAGTTGGAATCATACAGTAGGTAACCATATAAAGAGATTTTATTTTAAATATGGAAAACCTTACATAATAAATCATGAAATAACCCAGTTGATCTGCACGCTATCACTGCTCTTATTTTTGTCTCACCAACTTGAAGATTGTATCCGCAAAGTGATTCAGTCCTACCCAGATCCACACTATTTTTTTTAATTAATTAATTTATTTATTTATTTATTTATTTTGGGCTGCGTTGGGTCTTCGTTTCTGTGCGAGGGCTTTCTCTAGTTGCGGCGAGCGGGGGCCACTCTTCATCGCGGTGCGCGGGCCTCTCACTGTCGCGGCCTCTCCCGTTGCGGAGCACAGGCTCCAGACGCGCAGGCTCAGTAGTTGTGGCTCACGGGCCTAGCTGCTCCGCGGCAGGTGGGATCTTTCCGGACCGGGGCACGAACCCGTGTCCCCTGCGTTGGCAGGCGGATTCTTAACTACTGTGCCACCAGGGAAGCCCCAGATCCACACTATTAACTCCCAATTAGCATCTTTTCCCCACTATACCACTTTTCAATTTTTCCTGAAGTACTTCCTCAATTTGCAAGTCCACCCAATTGCTCCTCCAAAGCAAGCTATTAGAAGCCAGGAACCATTCCTAGACTGCTAACTTCCAGTTTGCTGCTAGAGGCGAATGCATTTGTTTCCCCCAAACCACATGATTTCATATTCGATTAGTGTGTCCACCATCAAATATAAAATTTAAACACACGTATGTGTGGATACATACGCTTAGAAAATCTGACCCAAAGTTTGAACAGTAACAATACACTTTGGGGGATTAAAATTAGGGCCTTAAGATAACCTAGAACATGTTAGGACATCTTCATGTCTGGTGAAAGTTGAAAGTTAGGAGAACCTCAAAAGGTAAAGAATTCATCAACTCTGATGAACGTAGTATATTGAGTTCTGTCTATATGTTAAGCTCTTATGACACGTATCATTGAAGCATCATCATGGCCCTATGAATCGGTGGACTCTTGTCTATATTTATCCCCACATCTACTTACAAGGTCTCCTGGTAGGAATGGCTCTGCGCCTCATTCCAGGCCTCTGGTTATCAGGGCTTGGGTGGCTTAAGCCATCTCGTCATCCCTGGCTCAGTCTGAAGGAGGGCTTTGCTGGAGGAGATGAGTCTGTGAAGGCCTGGAATCCAGGGTACATCGTCGCTTCCCCATTCAGAATTTCAGAAGATGACAGATGGTCTGCTGATTCCTCAGGGAAGTCCCGTCTGGACTGAGCATGTAGCTCCCTGCAGGAGAGTCCCCTCAGCCTCTCCCGGAGGGCTCGTGCCAGCCCCACCTCTAAACACAGACGGTACGACCTTGCCTTTCATTCTGGGCTTCGCATAAGGATCTCCTGGGAAATAGATTTTGCAGAAATGTTGGTCTATTGCTCTAGTTCACTTTCTGCCACCTGGAGACTGTGGGAAAGAACCACTGTACCCACCATTCCTCTTATTCTCTGTATTTATTCTTTCACTTTAACAATATGGCTTTCTGTGTGCCAGGCTCTGAGCTTTACCCGCATTATGTCACTTACCCTGACAACAGCTTGCTGAGGGAGGAACTGTCATCATGCCCCTTTTACCTATGAGGGAACTGAGACTCAGAGAGGCTGAGTAACTTGCCCAAGATCACACAGCAAGCACATGATAGAGTTAAACTTTGAACTCATGGTTCCAGAGATGAACTTGTACCTACTGTGATTTTACAGTTCTATTTAGATATGAACTTCCAGCTTATCAGATTCTGTCAAGGTCAAAATCGCATTCTTATGTCAAACAGCTTGTCAGGATACCTGCCATGTTGTAAAGAGACGAGGATGTGGACGATCACCTTCATTTAGTAACCTGGCCGCACCCAAGTCTCTCTCAAAATCCTACTCCCGCGTGGGCAGATGCCCTTGGAAGAGCAGTGGCCAGTGTGTGCCCAGTGCTCCAGCCCCTGATTACAATACCATCCTGATGGCCTCTTGCCAGCTCACCACCTCGTCCTCCCCCAGGGCAGGCCACACAGGAAGGTCCCAGATATTTAGAAGGTTCCGATTTAATTGGTCTGGAGTGTGGCCCAAGCATCAGCCTGTAAAAGCTCCGCAGGGAATTCTCATGTGCAGCCTGGAGAAACAGGAGCTCAGTACGAGCAGAGGCGAGGCAAACCCAAGGAAAGGGTGGGGCAGGGGAGGAGACAGGATTTGCCTTAAGACTTACAACTGAGCTGATGTAAAGTACTCTCTGCTCTGCCTGTCTTCGGTCTTCGGAGGGACTGTGAGGAGCCCCAGCAGGAGACAGTCCCAGAGGGCGGGGGACCCTCAAAGAGACAGAACCCTAAAATAGAGGAGGGTATGCACCCCACCTTGTCCACAAGCCAGCTCCCTAGTGTGGCGGGTGTGGGAGAGGCAGGGGGAGGGGCTCGTGGTCTCCCTGGAGGCCTGCCCTGTACACACCCGGCTTGGCTTGCTTCTCCATCCCTCTCCCGTGCACCCTCAGCCCCCTGCACCTTCCCGATCCTCTCCTCTCAAATTAGTGTTCGGGGACACTATGAGCCCCAAATGTGTCTCTCTCTGTCTCTATTTTAGATGCACCATCTGAGTTCATCAAGCTAGCATCTTTTCCAGACCCCCGTGCATTAGTCAAGCTTGCAGGCTCTGGCAATGCTAGATGGTATGGTCTCTCCTCCTCCTCTCTGACCCTGTCATAGGGATGTTATTAAGAACATTGTCCACGGCGGCGTTGCGTGTTCAGGATCCACGTGAGACATTTCCTTTAGACCTAAGTTCTAGGGAAAGCTTATTTTTCTCCTCAAAAAGTGATTTTCCCTATAGAAAATATGAACTTTTGTTATCATTTCATGTATCTCTGGTTGCTTTGGCCTCTAGGAAGCTGATAGTACAACACATACAAACACACTATATAATATACGCATATACATACACACTATGTGCTATATAATCATTTTTAACCAGATTTATCAAGGTATAATTTACATATCATAAAATCTACTTGTTTAATATTATATAATGTTGAATGTTACCTCAAATTCATTGTGAATTGTAGGTTGGATGTAGCCATAGATAAATTAAACAATGCTGAGAACCAAGTAGCTAAAGATCTTTAGTGACCTAGATCTAGGGATTTTTTTTTTAAGCTACTTCACCCTCACTCAGATATTTTCATTCATTTAGTCAAGAAATATTTATTGAGTGTCTAGATGTTGGGGATACGACAGCAAACCAGTCAAACAAAACAGCTGCTCTCCTGGAGCTAACATTCTAGGGAGGGAGGAAAAGAAACAAATGGCGATTAATAGAATGCCAGGTGTGGGAAGAAAGACAAAGTAGTGGAAGGGGATGGGGAGTGACAAAAGGGCTGCAACTTTAGAGAAGGTGGTCAGGGAGGATCTCTGCAAGGAAGTCACACTGAACGAGGTGAGGGAGCAAACTCTTGGGTGTATCTGGGGGAAGGGTCCTGCAGACAGGACAGAGTATACGTGGAGGTTGGGAGCAGGTAGAGTGGAAACAGAATTATCTAGGAGGCAATTGCAGGAGACCAGGGTGGGGATCGTGGTGGCTTAGATCAGACAGGAGTATGGCATGTATTTTGAATGCAGAGCTAACAATTTGTTGATGCACTGGATGAGAGATGTAAGAGAGACGAATTGAGGGAGACTCGGTTTGGCTTTGGACTTGCGGCAGGTGTCTGTTGAAGTTGGGGGGAGTGGGGAGCGGGGCCTTGGTCCCTAACTATCTCTGCCCTCTCCCATTAGTAAGCACATGGACACACAAGTCCCTCGGGGCAAATCTCCTTAGCCAGTTGAGAGCTGGAAATTGATGCTGTGTACAGAGATCACAAGTGGTCCCCTTGGTCCTTCTCTGAAAAGATGAAGCTGATGATAACCACTGTAGTGGATAGAATTGTCTCCCCTCAATATATATTTTCCAGTTCTAACTACTGATACTGTGAATTCGACCGTATTTGGGCATAGGGTCTTTGCAGATGTCATCAAGTTCAGAGCTCAGACTGGATTAGGGTGGGCCCCAATCCAATGACTGGTCTCCTTATAAGAAGAGGAAATTGGGGCAGAGACACAGGGAAGAACGCCGTGTGAAGACAGAGGCAGAGATTGGAATGATGTGTCCATAAACCAACGATTGCTGGTAACCACGTAAGCTGGGAGAGAGGCATGGAATAGATTCTCTCTCAGAGCCTCTAGAAGGAACCAACCCTGCCAACACCTTGATTTCGGACTTCTGGTCTCCTTAACTGTGAGAGAATAGATTTCTGTTGTTTTACGCCACACAGTTTCTGGTTCTTTGTTATTATAACTAGTACAAGTCCCTAAGTACTCATCATTTGCCCAGCACGGAGCTGAATTAAGGTGTACAGTTTGCATACTTTATCCCCCAAAGTTCCCTTAGCACCACCCAAAGCTGAGCATTGCTAGTGTGTCTGTTTTATAGACGAGGAAATTAAGGTTCAGAAAAGTTAAGTGACTTTCCCAAGGTCATGCAGCTAGTATGTGGTGGAACTTGGATATTTACCACGTCTCCTAATTCTAAAGTCCCTGCCCTAACCATGATGCCATCTTGTCCCATGGTCAAGGGCCAAGGTTCCAGGCACATTCGGCCATTTGGATTTGCCAGTTAAGTTCATCTCCATCAACTTTCTGGCTAGGAGTCCCTGGGCTACTTTCCATTTTATCTGCTGTCACTGGAGCTGCTGCGTTGATCACATCTCTCCCAGAAGATTCTTGGGGAACAGAGGTGGCTTGGAATTTGATAAGAACGTCACTTCAAGACAGCCTTTCAACCTGTTTGGAATCCTCACCCTAGAGATGGAGGGACAGCTGAACAAACAGCCCATGCCCTCGATGTTGGTATTAACTGAAGTGGGAGTTCCAGAAACTGCGAGAGACAATTAATTAAAAAATCATGTCTACGTAAAGGAGCATTTTAGATCGTGGCCATCGCCATTGCTGGTGCTATGGCTGTTTTTCTGTCATTTTTCTCTCTCGTACCAACACTTGAGGGCACAGATGGAGGGAGTAAGATCTTCTCAAGCCACTTACTGCTTGGAAGCGGGGCCACGTCTGTCCTGTTCGCGGACGCATCACCAGTGTCCAGCATCATGCCTGGCACACAATTCCCAATAGAGCTCTTGGACTAGATGGATGAACTGGGGTCGTGACCAGAGCACCAACTCAGACCAAGCTCATCTCGACCAGTAGATGAGTGGTTTGTTAGTGGTTGTGTATGAAATGGAGAAAGGACATAAGTGTTCTGTTCTTGACCATGAATTAGGCCACAAGGGCTGAAGTCTCAACAGGTAGGATGGGTAGGAAAAGGAGAACAGGGCCAGGATCTGGAGTCGAATTTGAAACACTCCAGCAATAATTTGCAGACAGTACAGCCTCATGACCCAACGCTTGGTGCTCACGGCTCAGAGAATCAGATGGTTAAGAGCATGGACTTTGGAGATAGGTGACCTAGAAGGGTCACTTCCTAGTAGGAGTGACTTTGGACCACTCACCTAACTTCTCTAAGCCCTGGCTTCCTCTCCTGTGAAACGGGGACGGTAGCAGTACCTATACTGCCCATCTGTGTGGAATTAAATGAAATAATGCACAGAGTAGGTAAGAAATGGGGGTGGTTATCATATCAGCCCCAAACTGGCCACCTTCTCTCCCATGCTGGTCATCCCCACATTGTCTTCTCTCTCCCTGGCACACACATTGGCCCATTCCCCTTGAACATCACCCGTTCTTTGTCCAGCCACCCGACTTGGAGTCAGTGCGGCTCTCTCTGCTGGAGACATCACAGAGGGCTGGGAGTTGGCATCTGGACTTTGAGTTCTAGAGCTTAAGAGCTCACTTCCTACAGTACTTCTAGACCAAGGTTTGTGGATCCAGGTAGTTTACTCCTAAGGGAACACGATTTGCTTCCTTTTGGCTGAAATATGCCTCCCCCATGTCCACTGTGCTAGTCCTGGTCATTCTTCAGGTCTCAGCTTAACCACCACCTCCCCAGGGCATCTTTTGCTGGCCCACCAAATCAAGTTAAGTCCTTCATGTGAATACTCGCAGGGCACCATGAACTTCTCTTTCAGGAGTTTAATCATAATTGAATTGGACTCATTTGTGCCAGTGTGTAAGCCTCCTGAAGGGATTGTCATTCTGCATCCCCAGTGCCTGGCACATCCCAGACACTTAATTCATGTTTACTGAACGAATAAATGAATTGGCCAGCCTTCCAGGTCCTGGGTGAGACTAGGAAAGGCGATACATTTGGAAGGCAGACTGAATTCCATCTCTGTTGCCCATCTCAATTGAAGCCTTAAAAGTTTTTTGATTAAAAAGAGTGTTCATAACCAAACACAAGAAATAAATAAAGCAAGGTAGCAGGGGCCACACCTGACAAGGCTGGGTTGCATTAGGGCACAGATGAACTCAGGTGAATCTGTTCTAGTTGCCTGTTGCTGCATCACAGATCATCCTCAAACTCAGAGGTTTAAAACTACAACACGTATATTATTATCTCTCATGGTGTATGTGGGTCAGGAGATTGGGAAGTCTCACTGGTTGCTTGTGGCTTGGGCTCTGTCCTGCAGTGGCTGGAGCTGGAACAGCTGGGGCTGGAGCACCCAGTGCTGTCTAGGCAGCAAGCTCTTGGTGTGGTCCCCAGGCCTCTCCACATGGTCTCATGCCGTGGCCTCACTAGCACGGTGGCCTAGGGCTCCAAAGGCAGGTGTCCCAAGAGAAACTGACAGAAGCTGCTACCTCCCAAGTCACACAGGATCCCTTCTACTGTATTCCGTTCATTGACGCAGTCACAGAGGCTGCCCAGGTTCAAGAGCAGAGGGCATAGACTCTGCCCCTTCACTGAGGAGTGTCAAATATTTACAGACATGTTTTGAAACCACCGCAGAATATCACTTCTTTCATGATACCGGGAAAGCTCTCAGGAAGCTCTCAAAAAGCTCTCCAAGGGCAGAGAGATTCCTATTGAAAGGAAAGCTTGATTAGAATATTAAGGAGCAAAGTTCCCTTTTCGCCCCTGGTAACGACTGCGGAGAAAGCGTTGGGACACTCAAAAGGATTCTATCTGTTTTACTTCTAGACACCTCCTATCCCTCATATTAAACGAATCAATTCTGATATTACCTCAGAGTTCCTCAGAGCAACAAATTTAGTGATTAGAATCAAGGGGAAGGGAGGCGCTTGTTAAAATGCATACTCCCAGGCCACAGTCAGAGCTTCTGGATGAGAGGTGGCGCTTGGAAACTGCCTTGTAAACAAGTACCCCACGTGGTTCTGATATAGGCAAGAGGCACCTAAAAAGAATGGAATTTATAAAGAAGAATTTGTCTTGTTTTAGGTCATGTACTAACCTGATGCTATTTGACTTACTGAAATTTTTATTTTTATTAAGAATTTGTACTCCTCAAGCGATAATTTTGTCTTATAGATCTTTAAAAGGTAGACATCCACTCAAGCTAGTATAAATAAAATAATAACTTTATTGGGGAGATATGGAGGTTTCTATGGGAACAGCCAAGCCTCATGAGAGACGGGAACCAAGATCTGGAAAGCAAGGCCTTTGCTCATTCCCTGACCTTCTTGTTTCCCCCACACATCCAGGTCATTTTTCTTTGCCTGCATGTGGTAGGAAAGGACCACTCTAGGCAGATCTGTGTGTTTTTCTTTTCAGGATCCTAGAGTGCCTACATGGAGCATCCTAATTCCACATTCTTCAATGAGAGAATCTGATTGGTTCAACCTAGATCTGTTCTCCACCTCTAATCCAATCAGCTGTGGCCAGATAGGTCCCCTGCCCAATCAGAAGGCTCTAAGAAGGAGTTGGAAGAAATGAAAAGCATGCTAGGGTCCATATCCAAGTTAAACTGTGACCACTTCTTTTTTTTTTTTAACATCTTTATTGGAGTATAATTGCTTTACATTGTTGTGCTAGTTGCTGCTGTATAACAAAGTGAATCAGCTATACATATACATATATCCCCATATCCCCTCCTTCTTATGTCTCCCTCCCACCCTCCCTATCCCACCCCTCTAGGTGGTCACAAAGCACCAAGCTGATCTCCCTGTGCTATGAGGCTGCTTCCCACTAGCTATCTATTTTACATTTGGTAGTGTATATATGTCCATGCCACTCTCTCACTTCACCCCAGCTTACCCTTCCCCCTCCCCGTGTCCTCAAGTCCATTCTCTACGTCTGTGTCTTTATTCCTGTCCTGCCCCTAGGTTCTTCAGGCCTTTTTTTTTTTTTTTTAGATTCCATATATATGTGTTAGCATACGGTATTTGTTTTTCCCTTTCTGACTTACTTCACTCTGTATGACAGTCTCTAGGTCCATCCACCTCACTACAAATAACTCAATTTCGTTTCTTTTTATGGCTAATATTCCATTGTGTATATGTGCCACATCTTCTTTATCCATTCATCTGTCGATGGACATTTAGGTTGCTTCCATGTCCTGGATACTGTAAATAGAGCTGCAGTGAACATTGTGGTACATGACTCTTTTTGAATTATGGTTTTCTCAGGGTATATGCCCAGTAGAGGGATTGCTGGGTCGTATGGTAGTTCTATTTTTTAAACTGTGGCCACTTTTGATAATGTAGTCTCTCTTATTTTTTCCCGATCTTTTTTGAAATGTTCTAGAACAGAGGTCAGCAAACTACTGGCGCTGGGCCCACCAGCTATTTTTATAAATAAAGTTTTATTGGGACACAGCCACACCCATTCACTTGTGTGTGGTCTACGGCTGCTTTCCCGCTACAGTGGTGGAGTTGAGCAGTGGATACAGAAACTGTCCCCCGAAGCCTATAATATTTACTCTTTGTCCTTTTACAGAAAAAGTTTGCTGGCCCCTGCTCTAGAACTTGATTCAGTTCTATCTCTAAATTGTTATTAATGCTTTGTGTGTGTCAGTTCTGTTTTCCTCCAGCTGCTATAGGGGAATTTTCCAGAGTTTGCCCCTTTGTGTAGCACTTGCAGGATGTGAGGGGGGTCCTCTGGTACTGGCTATTCTCCCCTCTACCCCTGTGGCTTAGGGCAGGACGAGGCACTGAGAATCTTCACACATCCCTGTTGATTGACTGAAAGATAAATATCTTTCACATAGTATTGATGATTTGCAAGATGATTTTAGTTGAGTAATTGAGTTTTTTTAAGGTGGTACATAGGTGCCATATGAATGATAAGGTTTTTCTCTCTTTTTATGTTTTCTCTTAGTCTTTCTAATTACTTGAATCAGAAAGTCTCATTTGATGACAACATGCCATTAATAGCTAACATTTGCTAATATCACTTTTTTCCATAAACAAGAGGAAAACGCAGGCCTGGCTTGGAACCTTCAGCAGCCAGCAGTATCTAGCTAGAATTTCCTAGCACTGCTTTGCTTTTATTTACTTTTTTTAAAAAATAAATTTATTTTATTTTATTTACTTTTTGGCTGTGTTGGGTCTTTGTTGCTGCGCGCGGGTTTTTCTCTAGTTGCGGCGAGCGGGGGCTACTCTTCGTTGCAGTGCACAGGCCTCTCTTTGCAGTGGCTTCTCTTGTTGCGGAGCACGGGCTCTAGGCGTGTGGGCTTCAGTAGTTGTGGCGTACGGGCTTAGTTGCTTCGTGGCATGTGGGATCTTCCCGGACCAGGGCTCGAACCCGTGTCCCCTGCATTGGCAGGCAGATTCTTAACCACTGCACCACCAGGGAAGCCCCCGCTTTTATTTACTTTTATGCTCATCTTCCACTTATGGCTGGTGATACTGGCTTGCCATTAATGGTGGTGATATAAAATTTCCTTTTCAGATAAATGTAGTTAAGTAAAGATGTGACTAGATTTAAAAAATACTAAGTAAATACCAGCTTAGGTGGTAGGGAAAAAATGTGAAAAAGGCATGTGAATGATTGATTGAAGTTTGGAAACACTTGCCCTAAAGTACCTGCCATAGATACAAAGCAGTCCCAGTGTCCAGAGGAGGGAGTGACCTGTCTGGTCTACGTGGATCATTGAGGGATATAGAGGAAGGTAACATCTGAGCTGAATCTCAGATTTTCTGAGCAGTGAAAGCGTGTGGAAGGACACTACAGGCAGTGGGAATAGAATAGCCAAAGGAAAAGAAAGAACAGGATGTGGTCAAGAAATTGTTTGACTTGCGGGAGTCACTGAGGGACTTGAAACATTTGAGTAGCCTGGTCAGATTTGCATCTTTAGAACAATCATCAGCTCCAGCAGGTTAATCTCCCTGAGCCTCAGTTTGTTCATCTGTACAAGGGGAGTAATTGAAACAGATGTAGGGTGTTCACCCCTGCCTCTGGTGCCTGGGGAAATTCCTAGCCATCTGTCCTGCTACTCCTCCAGACAGGGGACTGCATTGACATTCAAGGTGTCCAGGGCCCCTCCCCTGTGTTCTTGGGTGGTGATTGGGTGGGGTGGGTTGTCTACGAGTACTCTGGGTTGTTAGACGGTACGTGGACCAGTGGTGACGGGGCAGTGGGGTTGCCACACTCACAGCCGGCTCAGCGCTGAGCCCCTCCTGTGTACTTGGGGGTCCTCTCAGCTGATGACTCTGCTTGCATCCTCCTTCAGTCTCTCAACCCATTCGCCTCTGGCTAAGTCACCTCTCCGCCCTCCTCCCCGCCCTTGCCCCAGCCCTGCCTTTTCGGGAATCTGGGAGCAGAAAACCCCTGTCTCCAGCCTACTCTTAACATCTTAGTGGAGTCATTGTTTCTGCCTTGGTGAGGACTAGGGAAGGAAAAATGGCTCTGGGTACCCGTGAGGGAGCAGAGGGAGATGGGAAATAAGCTAAAGACACGCACTCCAGCACTTTGAGCCCTACTCTGCCATGGATGCGAGTGGGTTTGCTGTGAGGACTGAGTAGATGCCCGGCAGGGAGGACCTGCCCAGCTGGCAGCTCGTATTTCTATGGTGAGGCTGGGGGAGAAAGCAGTCGGGAAAGTCCTCTTGATGCAGAGGTGTGCGTCAGGGCCTTTCTCCCTAAGTGCTCTAAATTCCTAGGCCTGAATCGCCCATGGCCACCCCTGGCTGTGATGAGAGGGAAGGTGGTGCGGGCAGGATACGGGCCTCTGTGAGGGGCGGCGAGCGCAGCCCAGAGCTGCGGTGCAGGAGTCCAGTCAGGCCTCTTACCATCAGGGCAGGAGCCGAGAGGAGTGTGCAAGCGGCCCTCCTGCCTCAGGGCTCCCTCTGTGCGTCACTCCCTCTGGTCCCAGGCCTCTGTTGCGCTCTCTGGTCCTCCAGCTGAGTCAGGTACGAGCATTTCATTTCCTCAGCCACCTAGACTCCTTGAGGATTCTTCTGGAACTCTCGCAAGTGGAGTGTATAAAGGCAGAGACCTTGGGATCAGGTAAACCGGAGTTCAAATCCTGGCTCTGTCCCTAACTGAATTTGTGGTGTGAAAGGTCACTTACCTTCCCTGAGCCCCGGGCTCCTATGAAATAGGGCTCTTTTCTTTTTAATTAATTAATTAATTTTTAAACTTATTTATTTATTTCTTATTGAAGTGTAGTTGATGTACAATATTATATGTTACCGGTGTACAATATAGTGATTCACAATTTTTAAAGGTTATACTCCATTTATAGTTATTATAAAATATTGGCCATATTCCCAGTGTTGTACAATATGCCCTTGGAGCTTATTTTATACCTAGTAGTTTGTACCTCTTAACCCCCCACCCCGTTGCTCCTCCCCTCTTGAAATAGGGTTCTTCATGGTACCGACTTCCTAGGGTCTTAGGCAAAGTGAATGAGACATAATAAATGAAAACCATTGTCTGACACCCTGGTAAGTGCTCAAAATATTGTGGTGATTGATATTATTGCCTGCAAAATATCTGACACAGTACACGCAGTATATAGTTACTTCAGTCTGATTGCTTCTTCCTCCAGGAAGCCATCTCAGAAGCCCCCAGACCAGGTTAGGTCTTGTACCATGTGGTCCTGCCCCATGCTCCCTAAGAGGCTTCTTGAGAATGGTACCTGCTGGTCACTGTTCTCTCTGGCATAGTCACAGCCAGTGAAAATAATGATGTGTCACAAGCCACACTGATTAACACGCTCAGATTGTGACCACAGCTGCATGAAAGGAAGCCCCAGGACAACAGGAGAGGATGTTAAAATATTACATTCATCATCCCTGTAATTAATGTCCAAAGTGTTCCTTCCTCCCTGGCATGCAGGGTCAGAGAACGTGCCTGATCATCTAATGCTGCTTCCCCGGTGCTTAGCAGGCTCTTAATGAATATTAAACAACTGAAAGAATAAGGGAACAATTGCCCCAAATTCAGTTCTTTCAGGAATTCACTCATTCCCTCCTTCAACAAATACTTCTTGAACACCTACTGTGTGCCAGGCACTGTTCCAGACTCTTGGGTTACCCCAGTGAACAAAACAGGCAAAGATACTTGCCCTCATGGGGTTCTAGTCCTGTTTGGCTGGGCGTTGATTACATATCCCAAAGGGATGTCCGAATACTTGCTCATCTCTCTTGGAACCATCCTCTATTTTTAAAAAATTTAAAAAAAAATTTTTTTAGTCATATGCTTTTTAAAAAATTGAAGTATAATTGATGTATAATGTTGTGTTAGTTTCAGGTGTACAGCAAAGTGATTCAGTTTATATCCCTATATTCTTCTTCAGATTCTTTTCCATTATAGGTTATTACAAGATACTGACTAGAGTTCCCTGTGCTACACAGTAGATCCTTGTTGATCTATTTTATTTATAGTAGCGTGTATCTGTTAACCCCAAACTCCTCATTTATCCCTCCCTGCCCCCACCACTTTCCCCTTTGGTCACCATAAGTTTGTTTTCTACGTCTGTGAGTCTGTCTCTCTTTTGGATCCATCCTCTGTTGATTGGGTTCAGCCATTCAAGGTGCGAGGTCTGTGGGAAACTTCACTTGGCGTATCAGCATTCACCGAGGGCACGTGGACTAAGCTTGGAGCGGACCTGAGTGACCGTCAGCCGCCTGTGGCTTCCCCGGGGCCCCTTCGACTACTCCACTGACGTGCCCGCTCTCTTGCAGGTCATGCTCTCAGAGCGGAAGGGCACAGATGAGCTCTACGCCGTGAAGATCCTGAAGAAGGACGTGGTGATCCAAGATGATGACGTGGAATGCACGATGGTAGAGAAGCGGGTGCTGGCCCTGCCCGGGAAGCCGCCCTTCCTGACCCAGCTGCATTCCTGCTTCCAGACCATGGTAACTGCCTGGGGGCCTGGGCCACTCCATCTCCAGGCTTCAGGCTTTGGCCAGAGCTGTCCTGGCAGCGGCCACTGCAAAGAGACACCCGGGCCCTTCCCCTCCTAGACTAGGACAGGAAGCTGTCAGGGCCCAGGGACGGGCAGCCGCGGAGAATTTCTGAGGTTGCTGCTGAGAAGCACCCTCCCCTGAGGCAGATGCTGTTTCAACAAAGATAAAGGAACTCAGGCAATTGGTTTTATAACCAGTGGAGCAGGGCCTTCCTCTGGCAGCAAGAGGTGACTTGCGGACAGGAACTCAGGACTCACAATCTGAGATGTACTAGCAGAACTTACAGATGGGGTGAGGGAAAAGGTCCTCCTACGTGCCCCTAGAGGGTCACAGTCGGCCCTCTGGACTCTTCAGATAAATGCGCGAGTTCACGCTGCAGGTTGCATGGACCTCCTTGGAGGAGGGGTTGCCTGACAACACAGCCCTCAGAGGACTCCCGGGGCAGGGGACACAGCCTGGGCAGGGACTTGTGAGATCAGAGCTGGGCTCCTAAGAAGAAGGGGGCATCTGGGTACTATCTGCCATTGACTGTGATCCTACCTCTATCTGTGAGAATAAGAGATGGCCCTTCAAGCAACTTCTTACCTTTCCCCTGTTCAGACTAGACCTTGGTCTCCATACCTAGGGGGGTACTTGTGGCGATCAGGCAACAATTTGGGGACCCATTCACCTCTCCAGGTTCTGCTATGACAGCCCCCATTGCCTTGTCTTGTAACTATCCCCATGTCTGTCTTCTCTGCTTTAAGAACATGACCTTCTCAGAAACGGGACCCAGCTTACTCAGCTCTATACCTTATCTATGAGCCTTTCCCAGGTACCAGGCACTGTGGCGGGGCGGGGAAGGGGGCAGGGGGCAGGGGGGAGATGGGGCAGAGCCTAAATGAAAAGAGATACAAAGTTAATTCTTGCTTTGGGAGCTTCTAAGGGCCAAAGGCCTAGTGTCTTGAAGATGCTTTAAGGGAGTTTTCAAGATTATTTTGACTCTCTCCAGTTCTCACCCTACATCCTGATTGTAGAGCCCAACCCCTGTGCGAGATGGGACACTATTGCAAGTTGCGTGTACCTTAAAGCTTGGGACTTGCTCTCTTCTCCAACATCACCAAGTCCTGTGCTCTGCTAAGTTAGACTGAGTCCCTCCAGCCTAGGAAGACCCAGAACTGGGTTTGAGGTGGGTTTTCTCAGTGCAGACCATACGCCAGGCATAGAACTACCTGTTGTGAAAGGTGTAGAGCCAGAACCCAGCCCCTTCCCTGTTCTAAGTAGTCTCTTGATACATTTGGGGTTAAGATCCCAGCTTTGTCACTTTCTGACTGAGTGGCCTTGGGAAAATTACAAAACCTCTTGGTATCAGTCTCCTCATTTGTGAATGAGCTACATCCAAGGTTGCTATGAGGAGGAAATGAGATTATACATGAGAAACACTCAACACAGTGCTTGATACCTGGTAAACGCTCATAGATGCTGGTTATTCACTTCAGTTGTTGCCTGATCGCCACAAGGGCATCTGTGTTTTGGGTGCAGGGATGATTTTCTGCTGGGGCCCATTTCCTGAATCCCAGACAATCTCCCTACCACAGGTCATCAAGAGAAGGAACATTCTAGGCAAATGTGTACAGTATTCCCCTGCGGGGGCTTTGACCCACCAGCCTCTTGTTGGGGTCTGCTGGTGACAAGGGGCTACAAGAACATTTTTCACTCCACTGCAGGCAGGACTAAGAGCTGAAATCATGTTTGCCAAAGTATAGAGCACGCACCACCATGCAGAATGGTCCTGGGTAGTTCAAAGGGTGATTTTGGGTGGTGCTCGGATTTTAAATTACGTTCTTTTCAGTTCACTTTATTTTCTTCTGAGTGCCTCGAAGAGAATGTTTCTGTTTGGTGCTAGCATGGCCATTAACATCTTTCTAACACTTGACTTTTTAACGAAGAGACAGGACCAAGCTTCAGGTTCTGAGCTTTGGCAAATAGCAGTTTCTAAGTCGCTGTTTTGCTTTTATTTTCTATGTATTTTTACAGATTTCTTTCATTTATGACAATATAAAGTCTTTTTATTTTTAAATTTTGAGATATTATAAGACAAATATAGAGAAACCACACACAATTGATGTTTTAATAATGAGTTATTACAAGGTTAAGTTCCTCATACCACCATCCAGGTCGAGAAAGAACTTTGGCAGCCACTCTAGAAGCTTCTCTGCGTCCCAATCTCAATCTCCCCCCAAATGGTAGCTTGACTTCCTTGCCTGTCTCTATAGTTTTATCATCCCTTGATAAGATAGTTTACTCTTTCCCATTTGTAGAAATTTGATTTGTCTTTTAATAGGGTGATTTCCCTCTCCATTCCTTCCATCCCTTTCTTTTATCTGCTAAAGATCCTGGGCTGTTTGACCCACAGCATTTTCACAGTCTGGATTTTGCTGAGTGCATAGTCATGGGGCCCCTCCACATGTTTCCTCTGTCCTCTGTGTTTTCTGCAAATTGGTAGCTGGACCTAGAGGTTCGGTCAGACCCAGGTTTGATCCCTTTGGCAAGACCATAGGTGGCTGTGTGTGTTTTTTCATCCAAAGTCACATAACGTCCGGTTGTCTCTCTTTTTGTAAAGTGTTGGCAACCAGTGATGCTCTGTGCCTAGGTCCATGAATTCATTAAGGATTGTGAGATGGTGATATCCTAATTCTGTCATTCCTTTTTCTTTATTAGTTGGAATTCTTTTATAAAGAGAGACTTCCCTCATCTGTTGCTTGGTCCCCTGGTGATACAGTTCATATAGGAAAGGCAGGATAGATGCATGACACTTTTTTTGTTATTTGACAGTTTTCATGAACTGGCTCACTGTTATGCCCCAAAGGTGACAAAAGTTTGCTTTTAAAATAAAATTTTTGGGTAAAAGAATAGAGTCCTTGTAAAGAAAAATATTAAGTGAGCAATAATTCACATTACCTGGGACTTGGCAAAGATCGGGAAGGGCATACATCTTACAAGTCCAAATCCCTAGTGTTACCTTGGGGAGTTAAGGCCTAAAGGTATTCAAGTAGTGACAGAAATGGGATTAGACTAGACTCTTAGACCTCTAGACTCTCTCATTCTCACATCTTCTCTTTTTTTCCATTGGTGGTTCCCAAACTGACTTGTGGACATCACCAGATAAAGGACAGTCTCAGTGGTAAACAGACTGAGTGGTAAACAAGGAGATCTTGTTCTCAAGGAAGAAGCTGGGCTAACTTGGAGCAGCAGTTTTCAATTTCAGTTGGATGTGTTGAGATTGGGGGAAATTGGTCATTTGTGACTAATATTCATTAAGTACAGTATCTTCATTTGTAATTTACTGTTTTAAACACGATAGAGTAGAGTGGATTTGATTCTCTTCTTTTAACATTGAGCCTTGTATTTCATTATGCTTTCTGGAATTGGAGAGTAGGGTCTGGGTGTGCATGGAAATTGTGCAGACCCTGGGTCCCCTCCAGGAGTTGTCACCTGCCAGGGAAGAGAGATTAAGAACCGAGAGAACGTAAAACACGAGAGTTGAGTAGATTCGAGTCTTGTATGGGGATGGAGGCCTCCTATTGAAGACCGACCCACAGTCTCCCACTCCAGCAAGGCCAGGGATGGAACAGGTTGCTTTCTTTGTTGGTGAGGATCAGATGAAATCGTTAACTCACGTTGAGGGGCTGTATTGTTTGGGGGGAAAATATAACTTTAAATAGCAGAGTTACGCTTGGCATGGGGAGATACACTCACTGCCAGCTGAGCTCGAGGCCCTTGGGGGCTGAGCGGGGTTGGCTGAGGGGAGAGCAGAGACCCTCCCATCTCACGTCCACTCAGCAGCAGATGCTCTTTGAGTGAAAGGCCCCCACTGAAAATTTTTTTCATTTACTTTTTCTTTTGGCTAAGCACATATATTTTAATTTTACATAAATTTATTTCAAAGACCTAATAATGCCTACTATACGTGAGGCACAGGACCAGCCATCATAAGCCACGTCCGTGACAGCCCTTGCATGGGTCCCGACATCATCCCAATGTCACAGACGGACACTGAGGCCATACAGCTAGTACGTTTCAGGGCCAGGACTTGAACCCAGGCAGCCTGGCTCCGAGGGGCTTTACACTTAATCACCGCACTATGAGGTCTTTTGAGTGTACGTTACCCGATTTCCACTCTACCTGACACGCGTGGGGCAGAACCGCCAGCAGCCAGCCTGTCTCCAGGCTCCAGCAGGGGCCCCACCGCATCCCACACCTGGTGCTCCCTCCTTCAGCTTTCCCATCCCTGGAGTGGATCTGACTTTCTGTCTGAGCATCTGCCATCCTGTGGGCCTTTGAAAACTCTGTTTCGTTCCAGCCTCACAAAACATCTTGGGTGGAAGGGATTATCTGACCCCCCACTTTGCAGGTGAATGGATTGAGGAACTGGGATGTTGGGTAGTTTTCCCTGGACACAGCACAGGGTCACAGGCCCACTGAACCCAGAGCCCAAGCTTTTACTAGTAGATTATGTTGAGTTGCTACCAAAATGGCCTCAACAGGGATGATCAAAAGCACAAAAAGCAGCAGCCTTAGTGTGCCAGCCTGTGTCAGGCATTGTGCTCAGTGCTCTACAGGTAACCTCTCATTTTATCCTCCTGACGCTTCGACTGGGTGGGCCCTGTGGCTACCCCCAATGTATAGATAAGGGCGCTGATATTCAGAGAAGTTCAGTAACTTGAGCAATGCCACACACAGGGAGGGGGGGGTGGCACTGGCATTTGTTCTGTAAGACTCTAGAAGCCCAAACCCCGAAGCCTTGCTATCCTGCCTCTGCCTGACCTCCAGATTCCTTTTTCTACTTTAGAAATTATCTTCATTGTCATGATCACATCTAATTTTAACAAGAACACCACAAGCACGTATTACTGTCCACACTTCTGTAAAGGAAACCAACCCTCAGAAATTTGAAATGCCTCAGGTTACACTGTCGGTAAGTGGCAGGTGTCCTAATGCCCCTTCAGGTGTTCTTTTCACTAGGAAAGAGTCACCTACTTACCCCACAAGGATATTGCGATGATCGGAAAGATTTCGTGGTGGGAGTGATTTTCAGATTTAGGGAGCCCTGCCTATAGGTGAAACAAACCATTGTTAACCTGGCTCAGGTGAGCAGGAAGGCCCATGAAGGTGGTCATTGTCTCACGCTCACCTTCTGGAGTTGCATATCCCCTGACCCCCAGATTGGTGCTCCAGAGGTGGAGGCGTCCTGGCTGGAATAGGCAGTATCCCTAAAGCCAACATCCCTGAAAGTCAGATCATTACTGCCAGTCTACAGGGGGTACTAAGGCTTATTGATTCTGTCAACAAATATTTATTTGTTGACATAAATGTGTCAGGACCCAGCTGCATCCCTGTGAGGGTACATCAGTGAACAAAAGAGATAAAGTCCCCTGTTCCTTGGGAATTTACATTCGAACGGAGGAGACAGATAATAAACAATAATAATAAAAAATAAAGGGGGAAGAGATGGATGGATGAAGACAGAGATGCTATTTTTGATTGGATGATCAAGGAAGGTCTTTCTGATAAGGATGACATTTGAGCAGAGACCAGAGCAAATGAGGGAGTGAGGCACGTGGATGTCTAGGGGCAAAGTGTTCTAGACAGCAGGGAGAGTGAGTGTAAATGCCCGAGGCAGGGACATGCTCGGCATATTTGAGGAGCAGCAAGGAGGCCAGCGTAGCCTGAGTGGAGTGTCATTTTGTATTTTGTGACCCAGAATTCTTTTATGAATCAGCTACTTTTAAAAAATGACAAATTTATTATAACATGCTGCAAATTTGATATGTTTTTTTTGCTAGAGACTTAGAATTTGGAAGGTAAAAGATCCTTGATAAAACAGAAAAATCTTGAAGGTGGTCAGAATAGATAAAAAGGAAAAAGACACCCTACCAATATACAAAACAATTTTTGTCATTCTTAAAACGATACAAATTTAATTTCTAAAAACTTGTTTAGAAAAGCAAAGTTACATCAGAAGTATTCTTAGACAACTGGATTTTAAAGATCCTTGAAAAGCATGCATGGCGCGATGTTAACAGAAAATGTAAGATATTACATTCTATTTAAAAGATTATTCTAAATGTGTTAAAATTGAATCTGCACACGGAAAAGAATCAGAGACACAGATAAATCGAAATTTTGATTTGATTTAGCGAGGGGCCAGTGGGTAATTGTCTTCATTTTGAATTTATATTATTTCAGGAGAGTCGATAATAAAACACTTTAAAAGTGTTCAATGTGCCACAAGATGGCAAAAGTTAATACTCAAATACACAGATACAAAAGCCATCAGAAGGGGGTTGAGTTTTTAGAGAATTGCTCATTAGAGGAACTGATCTTCGGAGAATGGGGTTTAGGCCACTTGTTCTAGAAGCACAAAGGGATAAGCACCAGCTTCTCAGTCAGATAAATCTGGGTCTATGATTACTGGCTGTGTGATCTCCAGGAAGTCACTTAACAGATCTGCATATTGGTTTCATCATCTTTAAAGTGACATAAGAAGTGAGGATTAGAAGAGGTGGTGTACAAAGTGCAGAACAAACAAAAAAGGAGGCTACCCGCATTATTTGAGCTGGCTGGAGGGGCACAAAAGGATTATGTTTCCTCCAGCCCTTTTGCAGTTTTTCCCGGGTACAATTGTCAGCCCAGCACATTCATGCAGTTTCCCGACCGCCAGTGGGCACAGGCAGTTAAGTCTCCTTAGCAAAACATCTATTTTAAATGTTTTCTTTTCAATTGAACATATGCACTTCTTTTTTTTTTTTTTTAAATAGAATTAGATTTTATGAGTCATTGAAGGACAGGAATTACTTCCTCCCCAAATTTGCTGTTGTAGCCCAACAAGAACTCAGTTGCAAGGCATGCTGGGAGGGGCATCAACCCAGAAGGCAAAAAGGGACAGGGAGGGGGATGAGGATGATTCCCCTTGTAGAGTTGGCCCCTGACGACACGTCCATTGAGCACCGAGAGTGTCCAAGGGGTCCTGGTAACTCGGGGTCAACTCGGGGTTGGCAGCAGTATCCAAGGATATAGTTTAATGTAAGGGCGTTGCTGTAGGAAACTCTTGGCCGTAGTCTCAGTTGGCCATGGTTGAGTTGCAGGAAACAGAATACCTCTTCCAAACTAGCTGTTGTTAAAAAAAAAAAAAAGAATTATTGGAAGAAAAACAACCCAAAGGCAAAGATGTACCTGAGCATCATAAAGATCTAGAAACTGTAACTTCAAAGCTTTCTAGACTAGATCTCTGTTTCTTTTTCCTTGCTTTCTTTGTTTTTCCCCTGTTCATGGTAACATGGCTTCCCTAGTCCCTTGCAGTTTGCCTACCCACCAAATTCCCCGAATTCCAATTCATACACAGGAAAGAGAATCTGATTGATTCAGCATAGGTCAGTTGTTTTATTCCTAGCCCAATCACCTAGTAATTGGCTACTAATTCAGCAGGAACCTTTAAGAAGGGGTTGTATCTACAGGGACGGAATAATTGGTGCTCTTGTCAGGTGGGAGACGCCATCTTGAATCCAAGGAGACCAACTGGGTTGGAGCAGGACATAGCCTGCTGCTAGCTAGCAGTGCAAACATGGTATTCAATGCATCCAAGGAGAGGAAGCTGGAGAGAGCTTGATAGGTGTCTGGGCCTCAGGCAACTAAAGCCATCCAAGAATCTTGAGTGCAGGAAAGGACCCAGGAATGCAACCCAGGCATATAGAGCTGGGGTGGGAAGGAATAGACACAGCCTGGTTCTCTCTGCCCTCTTGATGGTGGCCTTTGCATATTCATTCAATAATCAAAGGTCCATAGAATTCCAAGGAAGAAGAGAGATGGCCCTAGCCCTTGAGAACTTTGCTCTCTATGTGGAAGGGCAAAGCTTAGAAAGCAGAAAATACAGTTAGAGGAGCATCAAGTTGCTTGATTCTGATAGTGATTCTTAGGCTATAGAATACAGAGGAAAGAAGGTGTCCACACGCTCACTTGAGTGAGCCTCTGTGAGTTTGCATGGACTCCAGGCATTATCTGTTACATCTTTGCAAACCCATATGGAAGAGAAGCTATTCCTTCCCCTTTAGGAAGGCAGGGGAAGTTTAAGTAACTGATGCAAGGTCTCAGAGTAAGTAAGCAGGATAACCGGCCCTTGAACCCAGTATTAGCTCATGCCACAGCTAAGGCTCTTAACTGCACAGCTTCTTGATAGAAACAGATGGATCTTTGCAGTAAGAGGAACAGTTTACATACAGGATTGATTCACTGACCAGCTTGGAAAATCACTAAAGATCATTAAATAGATTAGCACTTATGCAACTCACCTTAGAGCAGGGTACACGCTTAGAGTTGCCCACATTGTTGATTTTCTCTGTCCGTGGTATCTTATTAAAAGTGGCAAGTGTCCTCCTGGCAGTCACATGGGCATTGTGTCACATCCCACTTTCAGCTGTCTTGGAGGAACAGTGATTATCTCTTTAAATGCCCTGCCCTATCCAGGGCCTCCCCTGGTGAATTCTGCACATGCAATCCAGCCATCGTTTTAAATCAGACTATTCTCATATTCACACTCCAAATTTGAAAAATTCTATCCAACCATTTTGCACGCTGCGGTGACAGACAGATATTTAATTTTATTTATTTACTGATGGAACATGAGCGGTCACGGAGAAAGGAAATTTATAATTAACTGAAGTCGTTTCACGCTTCGGAGACAAGGGCAGTGTGTAAATGAAGAATAACCGCAATAACGATGATAATTTGGAAGAAACACTTTGAAAGTTGAGCAGACTGGCTAGTTTGAAGAGAAAGATGGTGAGCTTGCCTTTCGGAGCTTTTAATTGGAGTTGACAGTGGAACACCCACGTAGAAACGTCCTGTAGCCAGCTGGAGCTGACTGGAGCTCAGGAGAAAGGGAGAGGATAGAAATTGAAGTCGAGATTCATCAGCCTAGAGCGATGAGAGTTGATGTTTTGAGCTGTGACAAGTCCTCTTTGGAAAACAGAGCAGGTAGCAGGGGCCAAGCTGGACTTGGAGTCCATACTCAATACATACTTTCCGATGTCCATGTAGGAGAGGCCAGCAAGTAGGTCCTGATCCAAACCCGCTGCACGTGACTATGAGAAAGATCTGTGAAGCCTTGGAATAATTTTATAGGAAGCGTGGGGAACAAAGTCAGATTTCAGGGCACTATGGGGGGAATAATTATGTCAGAATTGGAGGTAGTGGGTGAGCTGAAGTCCCCAAAGCTCACTCTTTGTACCTCTCATGAAATTTCTCTGAACGCATCCTACTTTAGATGATGGCTTTAGTTAGTTGTATATTAACCATGATTCTGAATTCCTATGGAATTAACCAAGATTCTGAATTTTCTGACGGCAAGACCTGTACCTTATCATTTTTGCCCTTTTAACGCCTAACACCATGAATTGCAAACATAAATGCTCGATAAAAGTTCTAAAATTCACTTCTCTGCTCAAGATGGGCTCTAGATTGCCATTGGCAGTGTTTTCCAAATTTTGATGTTCCTTGGGTTGGAGTGGGAGGTGAAGTACATGGGCAAATTGCATTTATTTTAAAAATAAGTCATTTAAGGGATTGATGTACCAAAGCCAGACTGGTGATAGCATGGAGTCAATAGACTCCAGAGAGGCATTTATTTTTTTACAGAGACAATGAATCTCCATTTATGACTTTGGTGTGAAGTTTTCAAATTTTTAAATAACTGTGTTTAAGTAAAAAAAAAAAAAAATAAGGTAAGTTAATAAAAAACATTTTAAAATAAGTAAATTTTAGTAGATGATTTAGAACAACATGGTAAAGATCTTAACGTAAGTGAGATGACTGACGTTTGGGTGGATGGCCTTCTGCAGTTCATCATAATCTGATCCCATGTCTTGCTCACATCTCATCTCCTCTTTTGTAACTCCGTGCATTCTACTCTCCCTCCTCAGCAATAATAGCCATCAAATCAGGGGCTTCAGGTGCTAGTTATATTTTTAATAATATGCATTAAAATAAACACAAAACTCTAAAGGTAAAAACGTAGCCCACCTAAAATTATCTCCCACCTCATTTTGGGAAACATTGCCGTTTGGAAGTTTATCTGGTCTCCCCACTTGCCTGGGGGAATCCTTAACGTCGGGCACCACGGATCATTCACAGTAGTATCTCTGGCAGTAGAAGAGCCTGGCAAAGAGTGGGCATCATTAAGTGTTTGCTCGGAAAATGAAAGGACAGCAAGATGCAAACCATAATGTTTAATAGCTGAAGCACTGGTGTGCCAATGCCACACTCAGTACAGTTCGAAGATGACAGATCTCAGGGTTGCCCCGAATACAGTGAGTGGTAGAAACAGACCACAGAACATGGCATTACCCACCGTGGAGCTCTCTCCCTGATGTTGGGATTCTGACTAATGAGTCTGGGGGGGGCAAGTTGAGTTCTTCCAAGCAGAAAGCAAGCAACTGAAATCTCTCCCTCACTTACTTCTCTCTCTGTGGCCGATGCCATCTGCTAGTTTTAAAAATAATTTTTAAAAGCAAGTGTTTTGGTTCTCTTCAACGTGCAGCAAAGACAGATGCTATTTTTAGGCTTGTTTTCTATCAGAAAACCCCCAAAGAACCAGGGGCAGGGTGTCGGCAGTTCTGGCTGACTGTCTCCACTCTGCCACTAACTTGTAAGTGACCTTCTTGCAAACCTCATATGCCTTGGAGTGGAGGGTTCTGCCTCTCATTAGAGATGTTGAGAGGGTGAAGTAGAGTCGGGCTGAGAAAGTCCTTCACCATTTCAAAAATAATTGATTAACCTGTACCCGTCCCTTGTGGTCTGCCAGCTTTTTTTTGACGTCCCTTCTCTTCTCCCCTGGACCGGAAGCTCCCAGAAGGGAGGACACACCCACACATCCATACAATGTCAGGGTCAGAACCTTATACGGGAAGCTGCATGATACGAGGTTACAAGTGTAGACTCTGAAACCAACCTGCCCGGGGTTCAAATCCTGCCAGGGGAAAAAGGTAATATTTGTCATGTTGGGTTGTTTAGAGAGAAAAATGAGACAAAATATGCAAAGCGCTCAGCTGAGTCACATAGTGCTCGCCAGGTGGTAGCTTCATTTCGTTGTTTTTATTCTAATTATTGTACACTCAATACACATTTGATAAATGCACACGTGACTGTTATATGTAAGATAAAGTTCTGTGCACTATAAGGAAGGCTTTTTTTCAGTGGTGGATTAAACCTTTGTTGTATGGCTGCCATCATTGTTAGAACACTTCACATACGTCATCTTGGTACTTACTCTATGGGCAGGTGGGTCGTGTCCACTTTACAGGTGGAGAGAAAGCTGGAGATTCGAGAGGTTAAGTAACAGCTGTTGCACAGCTAGTAGGTAGTGGAAAGAGACTTCAAATCCTATATTGATTTCATAGGGACCCTTTGCCCTACACATCACTTCTCTGCTACCCCCCTCCTGGTCTTACAGCCCCGTACAATAGCTTGGCGACTTTTGACAGCAAACCCCCTTTTACACAGCGACCCAGCCACCCCAATATATAAGTAAGACAGAAACACATATTTCACAACGCGACCAGTCCCAGAAGCCACACACTGTCATTTTTACAATATCCTGTTGGTTAGACAAGTCAGTCCAATTCTCAGAGGGAAGGGACTACACCAGGATGTGAACACCGGGCAGTGGAAATCACAGGGGACATGGCGGAGGCTGGCTCCCACAGCTTACCTATTACCTGTATATGATTCGCTTAATAGTCTCCACTGTTTATTAAAATAAGATTTACTAAACAATGATAGCCACTAAGTCACGAGATTAATGTGCTAATTTTATTTTCCAGTACCGACAAGTATAAAGTTAGCGTTATTAATTTAAAAAAACAATTCACATACTGCCTGTGGTCACTTGCATACTTCCAGTGGCACAAATACTCCGCTTGGGGAAACAGTGCACCCAACCTGTCATAGAGTCCTGGTGGTTTTGAACATAAATCCCAGCTATTACCTGCTCTCCGTTTGGAACCCAAGAAACTGTAAGACGCTGACTTTGCTCTTCACTGTCTTCTCCCAGGACCGCCTGTACTTTGTGATGGAGTATGTGAATGGTGGCGACCTCATGTACCACATCCAACAAGTGGGCCGGTTCAAGGAACCTCACGCTGTGTAAGTGAGAACTGGTGCTGTGCTTTTCCCTTGGGATAAATGGGGGGGTTGTTAGTTCTTTTGGGTTCTTAGTCGAATAGGGATTTTAAACATCTTGAGCTTTTTCTTTAAACATCTTGGGCTTCTGAGAAATACATGGCCGGGGCAAAGGGTGTTCTGCTGAGATGGGATACTTCTTTCTTTCTTGACACCAGCTAAGAACTTGAAGCTTGAAAGCCACAGCTATTTCTTTATCTCTACGTTTCTTGGGGCCACGCTGCGTGGCATGTGGGATCTTAGTTCCCTGACCAGGGATCGAACCCACGCCCCTTGAATTGGAAGCGTGGAGTCTTAACCACTGGACTTCCAGGGAAGTCCCTATCTCTAAGTTTTGCCCCTGGCTCATAGAGAAAGCCCTATAGCTTCCTTGGGGAATGTCATTGTAGGTTTTGTGTATTCCTTTGCTGATATTTATTGAGAGCTTACTATGTGCCAGGCCCAGAGAGTTTTTAGAGACTTGTTTAAGGTCACAGAGCTAGTGTGAGGCAGATCCAGAATTCTGACCCAGATCTTCTTTGCTCATGTTGTCTGTCTGACACCACTCTCCCTCTTAGATGCCCTCGTTCCAGGGAGATGAAGGCTCAAGCTGCATAGTGACTACGCTCTGTGGCTCTTGGGGTGGGGAGACTGACTCTGGGTCTTTGGAAATCTGTTTCCCCTGCTGAGTTCATTCTGTCCCCTTCAGTCCACAAGGCAGCTGGTCTGTTCTTTTTAGAACACAAATTTCATCCTGTTTCTCCCGGCTGATGGAGAATAGGAGCACGGCAAGTCATAGCATCAGCAGCGCTAACCTCTCCTAGGGAGTTTGCCAGGCTCTCATTGTCCCGCTAGAAAGCTCTGGAGGCTCATCTAGGGCCCCATCCCATCATTGCAGAGGCTTGCTGGCTCCTGTTCAGCTCAGCCTTGCCCCCCTCCTCCCACCTGCCCAGGTCATGAGCACTAATTCTGGCAGGGTTTGCATTCTCGTGCCTCCAGGTCGTGCCATTTGTGTATCTTGGCACAGTCCTAATGGGTTGGCTCTTCTTTTACTTCTGACATCTAATTGACCACTGACCTTCACTCCATTATCACACAAGACACATTGTCAGGACATTTTACAGAGTTCCCCAAAGGCCCGCCCAACCTTTGTAACGGGGCTTTCTGGTTCTCTCAAAAATCTGTTTCTTTCCGGGCCTTCATGAAGAGCTTACGCTTTAGCCAGATGCTGTTTCCAGTACTGGCTGTGCCATTCATTAGCTGTATAACTTGGTCAAATTATTTCTTGTCACTAAGCCTCCGTTTCCTCATCTGAGGAACAGGGAAGTAGTAGTATCACCTACCTTATGGGATTGTTATTTAGATTTAATCAGATGCTAACCTGAAATGATGCAAGGTTGATGGTGAGCCTTCAGCAGAGGTTAGCCGTTGTCATGCTGTAGTCTGAAATGATCATTCTCCAGCCAGTTCATCATATCCCGTGGCCTCCTCCCCACTAAGCAGTTGCTGAACCTCTGCCCACCCCATTTTGTCCTTAGCCTCATAGCTCTCTAAACCCTGTTCATCCGTCCAGACTCTCATACTTCGTTTTATGAGATGTATGGTTCACCATCCATGGTGGAACATTAATGCCCTATGCCCAGTTCAATATTGTATTGACTTCTGAGAGTTGCCAAGCATATGGTGTCCTTGAATTTCTCCATTGCTTTTTGTTTTTTTTTTTAATTTCAGATTTTATGCTGCAGAAATTGCCATCGGTCTGTTCTTCTTACAGAGCAAGGGCATCATTTACCGGTAAGTGAACACTGCTGTACTTTCCATCTCCTTGGCTTCTCAGCTCCTCCCTTCCCTGCCTCTTTCTTTAACTGCTTTTAAAATTAGAATCCACGGTGGGGGAGGAATCCTCCAGTGCTAACTTGGGCATGTGCTATGCCGGCAGCATTGCCCACTGCCCGGGCAAAGTTTGGGCAGCTCTATACGGTGACAGAAGCTCTTCCTCCAGTGATGGTTCAGAGCCTCGAATGTGAGACCATTTCCTCCGAGGAGGAGGCTCGCCCCTGGGGACCCAGCCCTTCTTTCTCTCACCCGTGGACCCCACATTTGGGGAGCAAGCAAAGCATCGTGGCTGGCAGAATGTTCTGGATCATATTATTAGGAAACAAATTTCTTTCTTTCTTTTTTTCTTTCCTTTTTTCTTTTTTTTTTTTTTTTTTTGCTATGTAACTACAATTTGGAAATGGATCTCTGAGTAGCTTGCCCTGAAAGACAGGATTAAGCTCCGGACTTGGCATTTGCCCATTTTTGCAGGAGCAAGTGTATGATCATAGCCGGATGAGTCATCCCATTTTATATCTCATGCAAGCAGACTATGGAGCCTGGGGCTGCTATTTGTCAGTGAGTCCAGGGTGTACAGTTCTCCTTACACTACACGGATGCAAATGGCATTACGGTGCAGGCTTGCGTTGGTTTGTTATGCAAGGGAGGCTGGTGCGTGGCACGGGGCTTCCAAAGGGCACTTGGCATGGGCGAGGGTCTATTTAAAAGATCCTGAAGAGTCATCTAAGTCCGTTTCATTCATTCATTCATTTGACAAACATGTATTGAAAGCCTACCATGTGCTGGCCTCTAGTCTAGATGGTGCGGATACAGCGTGAAGAAAACAGACAAAGCCCCACGTCTGTAGAACTCATATTCCAGTGGTGGAAGACAGATACGTAAATCATACTAATACAGTCTGTCGAGTAGTGAGAAGTACTATGGAGGAAAGTCAAGCAGGGGAGGGGGCTGGTGTGGGCTGGGGGGTGGTGGGTTGCCTGTCATTCTGTACAGAGCATGAGATTAGGGTCTGAAGAGTTAGGGAAGACCCTCGGAGGCCTGGTCTTCCTAAAGCAATTGAAGAATATAGGACTAAAAGGCATAAAGAGATTAGCCCTGGTGATCTCAAGGCAGAAACTGGAAGTGAGGCTATGGGCCCTGGTGGGATGGAGGGATGGAAGGTGAGGGCCTTGCCAGAAGCCTGCAGAGTCCTGGGGCTTTTTTTTCACTCCATGAAGTAGCAAATCCGGAATGCATAGAGTCCCCACTCTGCCTGTGTGCTCCTGAATGGAGGAATGAAGGTCAGGAAGCCAAGTGGCTTTACGTGGCACGGTGTGATCTCAGTGAAGAAATAGAAACAGAGAGAGTAACCATAATAATTTAAACTGTAAATTGTGTGGTCATTCAGCCCACGCTCGTCCTCAGTGAATATGTGTCACCACGTATGCATGAGACAGGACCTGTGAAGCCTCTAATTCCCCCAGTTTCTCCTTTGACTGTCATGGTGGGAGCATCTTGTGCTGAATGTAATTCTGGTGTTGAAAGGTGCACATTATCTTCCATACGACGTGACCCCTAAATTCAAGCCCGTGACTTCAGCTGGTGCTTAACCAAAACACCGGGGATCATGGGTAATTGTTCACTCTACATGGTTTTCACCTTATGTGCTGACATTTGAACCTAACTCCTATACAAGATGGGCCTCCACCAGAATAGAATCAAGGCACTCAAGCGTTGCTGAGAAGATCAAACAGGGGACTGTAAGTTTATTGGAAGAAAATCCAATCCCAGTGGAGAAAACAGGAGATGAAATGATTAGAGTCCTTGCCAACAGGGTTGGGATTGAAGGCAAGGTTTCCAGTCTAGCAGGGAACTGGATTGGGATCTGGGGTCCATTTGGTCCAAGTCGTAAAATGCAAAGATTAGCATTCTAGGTGCTAGACCGTGCCTAAATGCAAAGCTTTTTCTGCTAACGACACATTCTCTCTTTCTTCCTCCATTATTTATACATTTAGGGCATATTTATCACTTTTTTAAGCCACTCAACATCTGAACCCCTTTCATTTGTGAGTAGGAATGGAGTCCATATCCTCCTCTAAAGATTTAACGTGGCAGATACTTTCACAGCCTCCCTGTAGGAAGAGCAGACACACAACTCAGGCTCTGATGCTCATCACACTCACTGAAGACCTTGAATTAGAAGTTAGTGACCAAGAAAACAGAGACTGTAGAATCGAGAGGGACCATAGTCAATCAGCTATGTCTGGTTGCCAGAGGCGTGAGGGGAAGCGGTTCTTAGGAACAGCATCCAGAGCCCAGTGTTAGGGCTTCATGGAACAAAGGGTGATGTCTGTGCCCAGTGGTGACATCAGTGGCATCTTCGCTGGCGCATCTCTGTGCTGCAATTAGGCATTGTTCCTGGCTGTGTAGCCTCCAAATCTGGTTCTTCCGCCTTTTTGGAGATTCTCTGAGCTCCCCAATTCCCTTTTAAAAAATTCCTTTTTCGGTTGAAATAGTCAGAGTTGGGTTTTGTTTCTCACAATCAGGAACTTCAGTGGAGACAGTATTTGCAATTGATAATCAAGTGAAAACTGTAAAAAAAAAAAATTTACATGACAGAAGATGTATGGTTTTTTAATTTCATAGAGATTGGTTTCATGTTGGTAAAGTCTTTAAATGTTATAAATCCCCCTCTTCTTCATTTGGATCTCTAGTTATTTGGACAGTTCTTAAGTAAAGAGGATGAGGAATCATGCTAGACTTGCCCTCTCTGTGGACCATGGCTGGAGATGTTGGTTGGGGGGAGGACAAATGACCCTTCCAAACTTAGTGTTTGATTTGTAGATTGCCATCTCTAGAATGTGTATTGATTTTGTCCTTGATGGATTTGTGAACATGAAACATCTGGCCAGCCCCCTTTAGAAGCAGAAATGAGGATTTATTACATTAAACAAAAGAATGGAGTGGGCTATCAGAACACTATTATGTGACAGTGAATATGACCGGGGCGTGCTCCAGCCCCATGACCTGCTGGCTTTTAGCACCTGAAGCTCCTTTTCTATAATAGACGAAGATGTCCTCACTTCCAGAGTTGCCCCAGCTGCCTCTTTGCGGGCATGTGGTCAAGCTGAGGGGAATGTCATGGATCTCTGTCAATCAAATCACATGCAGACCTGGTATGTTTAGGTGAAACAAGTTTCTGCAAAGTCAGCTTTTCTAAGTTCCAAGCTGGCCTTCAGAGACCTCTGTGGCTTGTAGAGAAGCATGAAGGCTGGATGTGGGTAGCACCACGGACAGCACCAGAGATCGTGGAATGTTGCTGTTGGTAAACACTGGGGTGCAAGTGAGCTTCCCCTTGGATGAAGAGACCTCACAGACACAGACAGTAGATGCCAGGATATATTTTCAGGTTGTATTCGTTTAGTTGAAGATGATGACGGCAACTCCATTCAAACTAACTTACATTAAAGGAGGCCTTTTCTGGCTGACATAACTGAAAAGTCCAGGAGGCAGATCTCACTTCAGGCCTGGATGGATCCAGTGGCTCAAATGATGTTATGAGCGTTTATTCTCTTTCTCTAGTTCTGCTTTATCTATACTAGCTTTCTTCCCTCCATCTGTGACCCCTGGCACTTCTAGACTTACTGTCTACCACCTGAGCAATCCCAATGTAAAAAGAGCTCATCTCTTTCCTGATGGTATCAGCGACAATGCCAGGGCTGATGTTGATGTTCAGGGGCTTTGAGTAGCTCATAGTGGGTCACGTGGCCATTCCTGAACCAGTCACTGTGACCAGCAGCATTTCCACTGGCCAGGACAGGGCCACATGACCACTCCTGGAACCAGAAGTTAAGGGCAGCATCACCAACCATGAGAATCAGGGAAGGTGGTTCTTGAGAATCAGGCAAGATGGTCCTTCAAAGGAATATTAGGATGCTTGAGAATGGCTTGAGAATCAGGGAAGGTGGTTCTTCAAAGGAACAGTAGGATGCTCTCACCCCAGGATGCTAGAATAGGCAGAAGCCACAGATGTCCACCACCCAGGGAAGATGATTTAAAGGAGAGATCTGAACTGAACAGTAGATCCCTTTACCTCTGAAGAAGTTGGATTTCTAATGGGATTGAGGAAGTCTGGCCCATAGATCGTCCCTACTCATTGATGCTGAAACACCAACATGTGATGACATTGGAGTCAATGTTTAGGGAGGAGGAAAGTGTGATGATATTGGAGTCTTCGGATACACTGGGAGTGTGCAAGGGTCCCCAGACATCAAACTCTCCTCATCAACACGGATGAAATAAAAGAATGGGAGTGTAGCCCGTGCCATTTAGGACATCACTCCATGGAGGTGACACCCTCCTGACACTCTGTTACAGTAACCTCCTTCAGTTCCTGTCCATCTCATTCTTTTTATTTCTTTGGTACCATCCATCAGAAGCTATAATAAGCATGCTTATAGATTTGAATACTTGGTAATTGTCTTTTCCCCTCTACTAGAATTTAATCCGAACAAGAGCAGGATGCTTGTTTATCTTGTTCGTAGTATATACCTCACTCAAAGCATAGTGCCTGTCACATAGTAGGTGTGCAACACATATTTTTTGGTTGAAAGAATCAGTAGAAACTCCTGGGTTCATGGCCTAGGAACTGGCTTAGGAGAGCTTGGGGCACTTGGTGTTAAATAAGATGCTCTCAATCCGTTTTTTTCTCCATGATCTTCAGAGATTTTTTTAAAATTTTGTGTAAAACATATCTTCCTACGAAATGTAAGCGGTCCTGAAGTTGCAGAGGTCAACTCTGGAGATGCTCCTGGATACAGGAAGCCTCTGTGGATGCTCTGCCCTTTATTTAGCTGTCTGTGGATCACTCTTCTCAGAGCTGCTGTCTCACTGTGTCCTTCTGAGACGCTTGGCACAGTTGGCTCTGTAGGAAAAGCAAAGCACAGGGGTTTGTGCACCCTTGTATCTCCCTGCCAGATTATAAGCTGTTGGAGGGCAAGGGCTGGGTCGTACCCATGGCTGTGCCCCCAACACCCCTGCTGTAGTGTCTGGTGCATAATGAGTGGCTGTTGGTTGGCTTGAAATAAATAGCATTTAATTAAATCTCTAAATCTTCTGTCTACACAGAGACCTGAAACTTGACAATGTGATGCTGGATTCTGAGGGTCACATCAAGATCGCTGATTTCGGCATGTGTAAGGAAAACATCTGGGACGGAGTGACAACCAAGACCTTCTGTGGCACTCCAGACTACATCGCCCCTGAGGTGAGCTGATGCCAACCCCTAAGGTGTGTCTGTGTTGTGTTGATGTACTGATGTCTCCCCGGGGCCCTAGGTGGCCACATAGGAGCTGGGAAAGGTTCAGGGGGTACCTGACAAGCAAACCTCAGGCTGGTCCTTCTCCTGTCCTCTAAATTATTCCTTTGCGATCACACATGAAAATTAGCTTAGCACACATCCAGAAGCTCAGGCCCAAAATACATCAACGTTTGGGAGAAAATTTAAATAAAACTCAAAAGAACCATCCACCACACATCAGTAACATTCTTCATCAAGCTGCTATGGCTCATGGCCATAGGATACCTCCTAATTATGACACTGAAACATTTGTTCAGGGGAGGGAAGGGGGGGGGAAGGGATTGATTGATTCTCTGGACTGACTTATGACACAGGATCTGTGTACTAATAGGTATGCAGTAGTTGTGCTAAATCCTAAAAGACTCAGAATTTTTCTTCCTATGATTAAGATATAAATGAAAGTGTGAAGATTTATTTTAGTGCCTCCCCGTTCCTTCCCAAAGGAAACGGTCAGTTGCAGAATGGATTTCCCCAATGTGTCATGGTACAAAAATTTGTGCCAGATGATAGCCTTCCTTTTTCTCTGAATTGGTGCTCAGAAAGGTGGCATTCTGCAATCTGTTACTGGATTTTTATGGAAAGGAACTGAGAGCTTGGCATAGAGTCTTGGAAATGGACATTCTAGAATTCCTCTTTTCTTGACTGTTAAGGCTTCATATGTAACAATGGTGACGGGAGGGCCCATGTCACTAAGTAGCTTGGCACTAAATTTAAAACCTGCATACTCTGTTACCAAAGCTGTTCCTCTTCTACGAATCTAGTTTGCAACACACACACACACACACACACACACACACACACACACACACACACTCCATAAGTGGAAGGATATGTGTTCGAAGTCCTTTCTTCATTGCAGCACTATTTTTAATAATGAAAAATAGGGACTTCCCTGGCGGTCCAGTGGTTAAGACTTTGTCTTCCAACGCAGGGGGTGCAGGTTCGATCCCTGGTCGGGGAGCTAAGATCCCACACACCTCGCTGCAAAAAAAACAAACAAACAAAACTGAAACATAAAACAGAAGTAATATTGTAACAAATTCAGTAAAGACTTTAAAAGTCGTCCACATCAAAAAAATCTTAACAAAAAAATAACGAAAAACGGAAGGCAACCTCAAAGACGATCAATAAAGGAACAGTGCTACATTTCATATTAAGAAATATTGTTCAGGGCTTCCCTGGTGGCGCAGTGGTTGAGAATCTGCCTGCCAATGCAGGGGACACGGGTTCGAGCCCTGGTCTGGGAAGATCCCACATGCTGCGGAGCAACTGGGCCCGTGAGCCACAATTAACTGAGCCTGCGCGTCTGGAGCTTGTGCTCCGCAACTAGAGAGGCCGCGATAGTGAGAGGCCCACGCACTGTGATGAAGAGTGGCCCCCACTTGCCACAACTAGAGAAAGCCCTCGCACAGAAACGAAGACCCAACACAGCCATAAATAAATAAATAAATAAATAAAGAATAAAGAATGATGATTTTAAAAAAAAATTTATAAAAAAAAATTTAAAAATTAAAAAAGAAAGAAATATTGTTCAGCCCTTACAAAGATCAGAGCACACCTGTCTGCACTACCTTGAACAATGTTTGTTGATTAAGGGATGGGCAATAGACTGAATGATTTATAGTACAGAATACTATTAGGCATCTGTATATGCAGATATGGAAATATCATTGAGAGAAAAAAAGTAAGTTACAGAATGATAAATACAATATGACACCATTTCTGGAAAATAACACTAATACACAGAACACTGCTATATGTTTCTTATGAGTATGTAGATATGCATGCAAAAGTATAGAAAATCTGGAAGATTACAGATTGATTTTACAACATTGGTTACCTCTGAGGGTAAGGCCATCGTAAAGGGGGAATTTAGCTTAATCTGTGTACTGTTTAAATTTTTCACGAGGTAAATGTATTTGTGTATTACTTGAGGAATTGGAAAGTAATCCTTTAAGCACTTAATCCTTTATTAGGACCCAATGGAGTTATCCGCATGTGACATACATTGCTTTATTATCATTTTGCTGATTAGGACATCAGACACAATTCCTCGATCTGCCATGAGTTCAATGATCTCTGGTTCACAAGTCCTGCTGCCAAAAAGTAAACAGTCACCTGGGGAGCTTTTAAAGTGGGGATGTCCAGGCGTCACCCTAGATGCATGGAATCAGAATCCCTGCAGGGTGGGCCTCCACATCTGTGGTTTTCAAAAGTTCCCGGGTGCTCATGATGCCGCAAGCACGAGCCCCCGACTTGTGTTACTGGGGAAGCTGCATCCTCCTCCAGCTCACAGCCCGCTGGTGAGAGGAATAAACTCAGGGCAGGTTTCCCCCTGCTTTGCCATTAACTAACCCCATCGCCTCCGGCTACTTCTTTCACCTCCGCAGGCTCTATTTCCCTTTGTAAAAGGATTAACTTGTTAGGTTGTCATGAGGATCGAAGGAGACATGAAGTACTTTAAAAGTGTGGAAACACTTGCAGTAGGTGTTCTCCGAGAAAGCTTTCTCTTCATCCCTTGAGGTCAGTTCTCCTTCAGAGGACACTTCTGATTTCAGGGCAGAAGCCGAGGTGGGAGATGGAATTGGATAAACGGACAGTTACTTTATAGCCAAGGTTGCTCAGACACATGTGTTGAGTAAAACAAACCATGACCGAATTAGAGAACTTTTGAGTCATAGCTGACATTTCGAGGGCGTAATAAGTGAGAGGCACATATTTCTCTTTCATCCTCACAAAACCCTATGACAGAGATATTATTATAAACTTCATTTGGTAGATGAGGAAACTGAGACTTAGAGAAGTTAAGTAACTTCCCCCGGGGTCACACGTTGGGAAACAGCAGTCAGGATTCCAAGTCTGGACTGTCTGGCCCTCAATCCTCAGCCCTTAACCTTTGCTGTATCACCTTCTAATCCCTTTGATACGGTTAGTTTTACACCCCTACATCCTGATGGATGGTCACACAGCTGTTCTAGACTTTGCCATGCTCTGGCAATTTAGTAATAAATAGCAAAACCTTTAAAACTATGTGTACCATTTGATCCACCAGTTCTACTCCTAGGAATTTATCTTAAGGAAAAAAAAATTGAACAAATGTCCAGATATCTAATTATGTGGACGAAACCTAATCAGTTGGGTATTGATGAAATAGATTTTGGTATATCCATCCAATGGAACATTATGCAGAGGTAAAAGCTGATTATGTTGATGTGCAGATATTAGCATGGAAATTCTAAATGAATAAAATACTTTATTAAAATTCCACGTTAAAGTATTTATGTAAAGCACATACCTACACACAGAGCTTAATATATATTAATAGGAAAAAACCTAGAAGGAAATAGACCAAATATCAATCATAATTTCTCTCTTGATAAAGGATTATGGGTGATTTTAATTGCATTCTCTTAGCTTATCTATATTTTTAAATAAATAGTAAAATAGTAATAAATGCTATTACATTTTTTAACTTAAAAGTTTTTTTAATTTTGGCAAAAAAGCACATTACCATCTTAACCAGTTCTAAGCATACAGTTCAGTAGCCTTAAATATATTCACATTGTTGTGTAAATGTTATTACTTTAGGAATGAGAAACGAAGATGGGTTTTCTTCTTTAAAATGCCACGCTCACTGTATTAAAATTTAAAACAACACAACCATACTAGGTGCTTTAAAAAGGCAATGTGACATCCACAGATGTTTTCCCCGCCTGTGGGTATCTCTGGATATCCATCTTCCTAAGGTAAAGAAACAGCTTGGGTGGACACTGGGCTCCCTGTTGACTCTTTTTGACAGAGACCCACATCTGGGACTGTGACAGCCAATTTAATCTTTCACAATAGGCAGGTGACAGGCAAAGGAAGAACTCTCCCCCCACCACCCTGCCCCCAGGGATGCTCCACTCTTACTGTAAAAGAAGCGCATATTCAGTCTCAGCCGCTGCAAGAACCTGCAGTCTCCCTGACAGATGCCTTCTGTTTTCCAGATAATTGCTTATCAGCCCTATGGGAAGTCCGTGGATTGGTGGGCATTCGGAGTCCTGCTGTATGAGATGTTGGCTGGGCAGGTAATTGAATTTTAAGTGATTTGTAAGGAAAGTCCTCCCCCTTCCCCATCCTCATGGTTTCTTTAGGAGAAAGTGTCAGCTTGATACCAGCTCATAGATCTGAACCTCTATGACTTCCATGACCTTGGGGTTATTACCCTAGTCTGTTCACCAGTTTTCCTTATCTTCTCCCTGGAATCCCTGAGTGTGGCCTCGCTGTGGACCCCAGGGAGCAGCTCATGTTGTTTTGGGGCAGTTGGGGGAGGTTCAGGCAGGACTCCTTCTCCCACCCTATCCTCTGTCCCACAGGCACCCTTTGAAGGGGAGGATGAAGATGAACTCTTCCAGTCTATCATGGAACACAACGTGGCTTATCCAAAGTCCATGTCCAAGGAAGCTGTGGCCATCTGCAAAGGGGTGAGTGAGCCCCTTAACAGCTTGCGGCCAGGACCGCCACCTACAGGGGTGCTGGTTGTGCCCTGCACAAGGATGCTTTGCCCAGGGTGGGGGAGGGGCAGTGGAGGCTGAACTCCACCCCTCACCCCACTTGCCAGCCTGTGAGCCTGGTACAGAGCTGCTACCGCCCAGAGGAAAGGGAGCTTTTTTTCTAATTTGCACAGAAGCACCGTGAAGGACTGCCTGCAATAGCATCTTGCTGCTGGCTGGGCTCCAGGCTCTAAGGCAGCACAGGGAAATGCTAATGGGATGAATGAGGTAGGAAGCACAGAGACTTTTGCCAAAGAGCTGGAACCCAGGGGCAGGTACACAAGAGCTCTGCGGCACGAATCCGTCAGCTTCACTCTGCGCTGGGGCCTACGTGTTTAGTTAATACTAGGAGCGTGTGACTTTTGTCCTAAGAAACTATCAAGCAGTATTGAGTTTAAGGAATTCTCTAGATAAGTTGACCCAAACTGAGTGTCCCCAAACCCGCACTCCCTCCCCAACCCACAAATGGCTGAAAAATTCGCACATTTGTACATTGTGATGTATGCAAATTGCACCTGTGAACAAAGCAGGACACATGTTTTGGGGTAAGGATTGCTTGTTATGCATCTTGTGTTCGGCCAGGATGTGCTCACAGTGACCTGGGTGAGTCCCTGGAGACCAGTGGTCCTCCCCGTTGGTGCCATCAGGATGACCTGAAGTGCTTTTTCAGAAAGCACATACCTCAGCCTCACCCCAGAGAGTAAATCTGGGCATCTGTATTGTAAAAAAAAAAAGTCACTTGAAAACCACTGCCTTTAAGTATCTTAACCAAATGTGGTAACTTTTCAACTGATGGAAGTGTGAAAGCAACACTGAGAGACCCCCAGAGAACAGGGCCCAGGGATGCTGCCTTTATAAAGTTTTCCCTCCCACCAGTCAGCAGTACCAGTGCATTCTCAGCGTTAGAGCATGCCCACCTGTGTGTCTGGATAAACCAGGGCCGCCAGTCCTAGATTCTCAGAGTGTTTGCAGATTTCCCATTGCCCAACCCAGCCCTGCCCTTCCTCACCCATCAGACAGCATGCGAGCTGGCTTGGGTGAAGGAAAGTTGAAGACTCAGGTGGTTTATAGCAGCTGGGCCAGCCCCTCGATCTAGAAGCACCTTGCCATGCTGCCTAAATTCCCACTCTCAGTGCATCACCTAAGCTTTGTGTGTCAGCTGCATAGGTTAGGATGCAAATATCCCTGGGGAGAACATATGTGAATTCGTCTCATTCCCTAACATCTTAAAATTTATAGGTTGAAAATAGTTTTTGAGGGTATGAGGCAGGGAGAGGGAAGATGAGGAACAGAGCATGGAGAGGTTCATTAGGAGCTTAAGCGAGGCCCTTTGGCAAAGAGAGGGCATAGAACAAGGCCAGGGCAAACCCCTGTAGACATTATACGGGGTTGGGGAGAGGGAGGAGGTCATACATGAGCTCTCAGTTTGTTTAATAATTGCCAACATTTAAAGATGAGGGGATTTCGCATCAACATTCAGCTGTCCAGTTTCTCTTGAAAAATCTGATCTCTCCATGCTGGTCCGTCATTCCTGTAAGGCATCAGTCAGCTGAATTGGAAGCCAGGGTCTCTTTAGATAGAATGTGCCCTCTCCTATCCTGATTTTTCTGGGCAAAAATCCCCATGTGAGTTCAAATCCCAGCATTATTAGCCCTATGACAACCGGGAAGTTGTTCAACTACATCTACAGATTGTCTACAGGACACACCTATGGGACTGCACATAGGGTTCTCTGGTGACTAGATGAGTTAATACAAGGAAATCACTTAGAAGAGAGTCTGGCACTCTGCTCTAAAACCCTTGGGTTATTACTCCCACTATTACTAATGCTGGCACTGCTATGTTACATGCTAGCCTCCTCTTGTTTTTTGAGCTTGCATCTCCCGAGATGGGGATTTTTAAAGTGGCAGATTTTGGAGCTCAAGACCATTTGCAAATTTCAACCCTTTCACTTCCTAGGTGCGTGGTCTTGAGCACATTACTTTGCATCTGTGAGCTTCTGTTTATCTCCAAAAATGGAATATTAATCCTCATTAAACAGAGTTTTGGAGAGTGTTAAATGACGTAACAGAAGAGCTAAGCGTTTTGCATGGTGTTGGCACAATAGTAGGTGCTCAATACATGCTCAAGACCTTCCCCTTCACAGCTCTGCCTGCTTAGACAGCTGGGGTTCTAAGTGGGTCATGGAGGAGAGGGTTTTCCAGGTCAGCTGCATTCAGCTTCAGCTCCAATTAGCAGTTTCCCTGGTAGAGCAGATTTCTATTAATTTCAGACCCATAACCTTCAGGATTAACGAGGGTGACTTTCTTACTATTGGGTTTGGGGAGCTTTCTGAGTTGTGTCGGCTGAGGCCCATGTGGGCTTTTTCTTCAAGGCTGATGCTCCAGAGAAGGGTAATGCTCAAGTGAACAGCCAAATGCTTCCTCCTGAACCGTGGGCCCCAGGGGATCTGTCTGGGAGGTGATCAGAGATCGGAAGAGTGATTCAGTCCAGCTGTCTGCATGGCTGGCTTTGGGCACAGGAGTTCAGCGTGCAGGAGCTGAGCAGAGCCTCGCATTAGTGCTGGGTGTTTTCTGCAGTGGTTTTCCTTCGCCTGGCATTCTCCTGCCTACATGGAAAGTGAGCTAGGTTTTTGAAAACAGTGCCATTCCAATTGAAAATGTCCTATTTTCCATCCCATTAAAGACCCTATTTTCCACCATAAAAAAAAATTAGTATACGTTTGCTCAGATCACCATTCCCACTTTGTACAAACTTAAAGCAGACAGATGCCCCAATTGGCCACACATTAGGGTGAAAACAAGAAGAAACTGTAAGGTGGAGCTTCAAGACTCTGGGTCAGTCTGATCTGTTCGAAGCATAGTTCTGCTAGTTAGCTGTGTGATCTTCAGTAGGTGACTACTTTTCAGGACCTAGTTTTTTTATGTGGAAAATAAGGATAATAGTTTCTGAGGCCTGAAAGTGTTGTTGTGGAGATGAAAGAGTGATGTGTTACAGCTGAGAAGCCTTTGGCACAGAGCCTGGGCACACAGGGAGCGCTCAGGACACGGAAGCCGTTATTGATAGGGTTACTGGTTGTGCTAACCAAGACCTCGTAACCCTTTCTTTCCTGCCATCCTAATCCTATACAAATGTCAAGGCTTGGCCCAATTTCCTTGCCCTCCATAAACTTTTCCTGACCAAGCCAGGCCACACATATCCCTGGGGAACCACATGTAATCTATTTCTCTAAAAACGCAAGGTTTAGAGGTCAGCAGAGGTGAGACCCAGTCCCAGCTCTGCCATCTACTATCTCTGTGTCAGTTGCCTTGTCACTCAAATGGTAAAAAGTAATACACCCAACTCATTGGGTTATTGTGAGAATCAGGTAAGACCAGGAATATAATATATAAATAAAGAAGTAGCTTAGAACATAAGTGCCCAGTTATTTTTCCCCTGGAAGGTAAAGCATACAGGGAAAGTATGTGCTTGTGTGTGTGTTTGTATGTGTGTGTGTGTGTAGGAGGGTAGCTTCTGATGACAAATTATCTGTAGCAAGAATCAGGCTGAGCTAAATGTCCAACAGAGTAGGTGTGAATTGCTGGATTCATCCCTCCCCCCATAATCCTGAAGCCCTGGGCAAAAATCTAAGGAGTCTACTGTCATGGGCTACTTGGTGTCAGGTCAGCTCTGGGAAGCTTCTTGGTCTTGTATGTTCCAGTCGTTTTGTTTCTTCTTTTGATGGCCTCTTGCCGATCTTTTTTTTTTTTTTTTTTTAAATTAATCATCAACTCCTCCGTCTTTACTCTCTGTGCATTTGCTGAAGTCTTGAGATCAGAGATATTTTCATGCTGCTTTGGATTCATTTACAAGAGGAAGCCTGTCTGGTTTCATCTTAGAGCATCTATTCATCTTGTTATTTAGCACTGGCTCAGAGACCCAAAGATGGAGGGTTTTGATAATTAAGTAATTTAAATGGGACACCAAAGAAACCTCAGCGGAGTTTACTGTAATGTGTGATACAAGAGAAATGAGCTGGGCTAGGTTTTGACTATTTAATGAGCTTTTGGAAAGTAATTACTTGAAACTTGGGTCCATTTGACTAATATTTTTTCTTCTGACTTGTCATTTTCACAAGTGCTTTACTGAGAAATGCAAATATTATCTGAATGAACGTGCCCTTTGCTTTGGTCAAACTCCACAGTTTCCTCGTGGTGGCAGGAGGGGAATTTGAAGATATTGAAACTGTTCTCATTAAATGCATCAGTAACTGCATAAACCTCATTCGTAAATCAAAATGAATCAAGTGACATTTCTTTTTTTTTTTTTAAGTTTTTAATTATTTATTTATTTTGGGCTGTGTTGGGTCTTCATTTCTGTGTGAGGGCTTTCTCTAGCTGCGGCAAGCGGGGGCCACTCTTCATCGGGATGCACGGGCCTCTCACTATCGCAGCCTCTCTTGTTGCGGAGCACAGGCTCCAGACGTCCAGGCTCAGTAGTTGCGGCTCACGGGCCTAGTTGCTCCGCGGCATGTGGGATCTTCCCAGACCAGGGCTCAAACCCGTGTCCCCTGCATTGGCAGGCTGATTCTCAACCACTGCGCCTCCAAGGAAGCCCCAATCATGTGACATTTCTAACTTGAAGTTCAGGGCCACATTCAGGCTGAGGTTTGATTAACCATCAGGGATCTTGTTCTGGGACGGGGAACAACAGACACTGCTGTCGGGTCCTCCTATTAGACAGACCTGGCTAGGAAATTACTGCTTGGATGAAAAGCAAAAAATAAAGATTATTTGGGACTCTTCCTCGCGCTGTCTCCCCTAATTCATAGGAGTGATCATTTCTGAGAGTCCCACGTTTCCTCTTCTGAAATTCATTAAATTCCATGTTTCTCTTTCTCTTGAAGCTGATGACGAAACACCCGGGCAAACGTCTGGGTTGTGGACCTGAAGGTGAACGTGACATCAAAGAGCACGCGTTTTTCCGGTATATTGACTGGGAGAAGCTTGAACGCAAAGAGATTCAACCCCCGTATAAGCCGAAAGCCGTAAGTAAACCGTTCTCTCTGGTTGTGGGGTCCGCGTCATAACGTGCTCTTTCTCCCTCCGATGCGTGTGTCCCGGTGTCCTCCGAGGGGTGGACCTTGATCTATGAGTGCTCACATTTATACTCAAAGGCAGTGGGTACAAACAAGGAGATTTCCATCCACACGGCCTCTATAACTGTGGGAAAGACCACGGACATCGAGTTTTTGTTTTTTTGATTCAATTCTTGTAACTGTCCGAGCTGGCAGCTTTTGGGGAATGGTTCTTGGGTGGGCAGAGTTCAGATCCATTTTTGGACAGTGATAAAGAATCTAATTTTGCCCTCGTTCTTTCCTTGGTTCGACTGTGTCATTTTCTCTTCATACTGACGTTGAAAAGGTCATGCTGTGTATCTCAACAGTATTTAAATTTAATTCTGAAATATACACTCCATCTGAGTCAGTAAAGAAGACAGAGCCACCAGCCAGCTCCCACCCAAGGCGAACCAGAATGAGTGACGTGCTGGTAGCCCTCCTGGAGGCTCTGGGCATAGAGATAGCTCTCAGAGAACTGTTATAATAGAATAGTAAAGGTCTCACATTTCCTGCAGTTGTGTGCACACGGTAGTGCTTCCATCCCCGAAGACTCGGCAGGGAGGAGGAGTTTGCACCTGAATTAATCGGGGTTCTACTGGGAGGATATTTCTTTGTTAGATTAAGTACAGTGGAGACCTGGTAACTTTATTATGGGTTGTAAAACTACCGACTGAGGCTGAAAAGTGACCATAAACATTGTCATCGAAACCTGAAATTGTGAGAGTCTCAGATATTAAGATGAAGAAAATGACAGTGATAATGGTGCTTGTTTTGATATCATTATTATTAATTTCTTGGCCACTTATCTGGCCATATTAAACACTTCACACATAGCATCTGATTAAATCCTCACGACAACCTATTATGCAGGTGCTTCCATGTAATGGAAGAGGAAATGGAAGCACAGAGGGGTTAAGTGCTCTGTCCAAGGTCACTCAGCCAGTGTGTGAGGAAGCGAGGATTCAGAGCGTCTGACTCCGTTAGAGGCATACCAGGATGCCCGGGGCAAAGGACACGTAGTTTAAGAAAGCCTCCCAGCTGCTTCTGTCATCTCACCAGTCCTGCACATCCCAAATGGTTAGAATCACAGCATCCCTGATGAATCCTGTTTCTCTCTGGACACTTCCTGGTGTTCAGATACAGGGTCCTTTTAGAGGCAGCCAGTTCCACACTGTGGTCCTTCTCATTGTTGCCAACATGTATACTGATATCAAATCAGCCTCCCCAGCGTTGCCATCACTGGGTCCTGCTCTATCAACCAGAGCCTCTTTCTCTGTAGCACATCCTTATACTCCTGAATCCTGCGATTTCCAGGCTAAACACGCCCCTCCTCCACCTGCAAGCATGTCCCGTGTGACATCACCTCCGGGTGCCTCTTGTCCTCCAGGTAATCGACATCCACCTTAAAATACAGACACAGGATTGAGCACAATATTCCTAATAGTGTCTGACCCTCAGTGAATACAGTGGGTCCAACAAACCATCGCTTTTTTAATTTTTTTAAGGCTTTAATGTTGCAGGATCTTTTTTTTTTTTTTTTTTGAAGGTTCATGTTGGTGTTTTTCTTATTAATTTTTTAAAATTTATTTATTTTTGGCTGTGGTGGGTCTTCGTTTCTGTGCCAGGGCTTTCTCTAGTTGCGGCGAGCGGGGGCCACTCTTCATCGCGGTGCGCGGGCCTCTCACTATCGCGGCCTCTCTCGTTGCGGAGCACAGGCTCCAGACGCGCAGGCTCAGTAGTTGTGGCTCACGGGCCCAGTTGCTCCGCAGCATGTGGGATCTTCCCAGACCAGGGCTCGAACCCGTGTCCCCTGCATTAGCAGGCAGATTCTCAACCACTGCGCCACCAGGGAAGCCCCCATCTCTTGATTATTCTGCATCTGGACAACTTGGACGAGCCGTTTCCCCTCTCTGCTCTTCTGCTGCATCGTCTGTAGTACAGCAATGATAACAGGTTTCTCCATCAGAGGAGGCTTATAATGCATAAAGCACTCAGTACGTGCCCGGTACACAGTAGGCGCTCTGGGATGGTTGATGGGTTTTGTTAGCGGCTTGGCACATGTTGGTCATTGTGTTGGGTGCAGAGTCTCTGGGGGGCAGAACAGTGTTAGTCCTGCTGGCGCTAATCCCTGAGATAATGTCCATGTGTACACCTGCATGTCATAGGCAGTATCATCACTTCTGTTATATCAAAAAAGATCAAAAAGCAATCTGGAAGAGAAGAGTGGATTCTCCATTCAGGAAACTGGGAACTTGGAGGTGGCACACATAACCCATTTGGGTTTTGTGGGGCTCTTCATGAGGCCTCAAAATGTGGACCGATCTCTCTTCACTTGGCCAGAGGAAAGATGCACATGCCCCCATCCCCACCGGCACTGAGCCACTGACATTTGAGGTTCATTCTTTACGTGTAGAGCAGTGGTTTTGCGAAGTGTGGTCCCCAGACCAGCAGTATCACCTGGGAACTTTAGGAATGAAATTCTCAGGCCCTGCCCCAGACCTCCTGAATCAGAAACCCTGGGGGTGGGGCTCTCCGGGTGAATCTGATAAACACTCCAGGCTGGGAATCACTGCTGTGGAGTTCGTGGTCAAAAGCTCAGGCAGGGAAGCTAGACAGAGGCCAAAGGAATGTGGCAAGGAGAGAAATCTGTTTAAGAGGAAGACACTGGTTCTCACACAGTCTGAGTGAGGGGTGGTACCTTCCAGGAACAGGTGGCTACAGAGGCCAGGCAGGTAATGTCAGTGAGGGAGGTGGGAGTGGTGAGGAGAGGGGCAGACAGGGGAGCTGGTGGCCCTCAAGGGCTCTGCGGGTGTTCGTCTCCAGCGGACCAGTTGGAGGATCCTGTGGCTCATTACTAATTATTGTATTCTTTTTATATTATCCATGATAATAACAGCTACCGTCTCCTGAGAACCTTCTGTGAGCCGGGCACGGGGCGAGCCAGGTTGGTCGTGTAGGGATGCAGGCTGTGCGTTGCTCCATCCTCATTGGGATTTTCATATGAAATCTCACTACTTTTATAAATATGTCAGCAACAAAGTTTTAAAAATGAAACACAAATCAGGTCAAATAAAACACACCCATGAACCCTACGTGGCTGTCAGTTTATAACCTCTCGGATAGTGATCAAAGTCAGGTTGAAGTTTAGCCAGTTAGGACTGGTTACTGACAACCAGAGCCCATTTTGACTGGTTAAATACTTTGAATATTTAACCTGGCTCAGAGAAGGTGCTCAGGAAAAATTAGCTGTTCTTATCATTGATGATACAAAAAGATTACGATAGTTAGTGATGATCAACAGGATCCTTCAACTGTTCTATACTGGATATGGTTTCCAGCCAGGCAATGTCTTGAACTGCCTCATGCGGGTTTAACAATGACTTTCAAAGTACAGTGACTGGACTGGGCTATAGACTTCAAGATGTTCTACAACCAGCTCTTAGGGGAAGAGGCACTGCCTTTGATTTTCTTCGGGTGAATTAGAAATAAACATAATAATGAATACACCACCCACTCATCTGATTCAATCTGGGCATATGCCTTTCACACAACAGTTGCCAGCCTTAGAGCCCCTCCCCCCCGCCAAGGATTTCACATTTCCCCTTCCCCACACCTTCTGAAAGGCCCGCAGTGAGTGTGTGCAGAGTTCCATGTGCCTCGCAGGATATTAAAAGGCATGCATGTATCTGTCAGTGTTCCTGATTCATGCATGCTATTAAATAGAGTGCAGCAAGAGAAAGAAAAAACATGGGGCAATAACAGAGGATTATATTCAAACATCAGTGAAGGGTGCTATTATTGGACGTTCATGAAAATAATTTTAAATAGATTTTTAAAGTCGTTCTCTTTTATTGTGGCAAGAGCTCTTCGCAGAGTAGCATTGGAAACTACTGAAACACATTAGCCTGGTGTATTGTTTCGGGTACAAGAGTAATTTTTTTAACATGCATCTGATCGTGTCACTCTCTTGCTTAAAACCCCCCTGATGGCTCTCTGCCAGCCCCAGGATAGTGTCTATTGTTCCTTAGCATATATGGCTAAGGACCTCCCCAGGTCCAGTCTCTGCTGCCTCCCCAGACTCCTTACTGCAAGAACTGGCATTTCTGAGTGTCGTTCAGTTCCTCAAACATGCAGTGCCTTCCCTTCCCTTCCTGGCTTTCCCCATGTGGAGCCAGCCGCCTGGAAACCCCAAAGCCTTCCCGTGCTCCCTCCATCCCCCATCCTCCTGGTGCCTCCCTCCTTCCTCCTCATCAAATCGGTAGACCGTCACCCACGCAGGGAGCCTCTTGTCGATTCCTGAGTAGGGATCATCTGCTAGTGTCCCATCAACAAACTCATCACACTTTGTCGTAATGACTTGTTCAGTGTAAGGTCTGTCTTTTTGACGAGACTAAAAGATTGCGACTGTCTTTTTCAGGGTTGGATCCCAGTGCTTAGCATAAGGTTGAGCACATAACATGTGCTTAATCATTTTTACTGAATAAATGAGTGATTAAATGAAAGGCTGTCAAATAGGCTGCTGCAATCACTGGGCTGAGGAACATACTGGATTCTTTAGGGATATATATTAGAGCACAGGGTGTTTTTCTCATGTACAGCAGTGTGTCTCAAATAAATTGGTTGTTGTGTAAGCTACCCTTTTTATAAAGGGCTATAATTTGGGTGCTGACTTGTATCTGTCATGGCATCGTTTGGTTGTGTGATGAAGGATCTGATGATGCAATGCATGAATTGTTGGACTTTGGATGCAGGGGGCTGTGACTTCCGCAGTCTGTCGTTGCCCAGCCAATGCTACAGGTGCCATGATGCAGCCTAGCGGAGCTTCTTAAGCTTTAATGTGCATACAGAGTCTCTTAGGCGTCTGATTAAACTGTGGATTCTGATCCAACCAGTCTGTGGTAGGGCCTGAGATGCTGCATTTCTACCATGATCCCAGGTGAGAGGATGCTGCTGGACCACGGTGTAGCAGGGGCTACACCATGGTTCTGTGGGGTCCCACCAGCCAGTGAGTTGACTGGTGGATCCTGCTGTAGTCAGTGTGCCGTGTGGCACGGTGAGGGCTGTGCTGAAGGGGTCTATATGTGTTAGTACAGAACGTGCTTGGAATGTGGCTTGGGACGCGTGGCAGGGTGCTGTAGGTCAGTGTGCGGCGGATGGGAGGTGCTGGTTTGTGGTGGAGGGGCGGAGTATGTGGCTGGGCGTGTGGTGGGTTGAGAAGCAGCACGTTCTGGTTCTGTCCTCTAGTGGGGACGTTATGGGTCATCCATTCAGCAGGTGTTTATTGATGTTAGGTGCTGTTCTAGGCCCTGGAGACACAGCAATAAAAATAAAAATCTCTGTATACTCTAGAGGGAGTGGGCAAATAATGAACATAGAAATCCGTGACTATGTCAGAAGTTGCTAAGCATTATGGAAGGATGGGGATTGGGAGAGCAGGGTCACAGAGACGTCAGTTTTAAATAGGGTCATTGGAAAACCTCACTGAGAAAGTGACATTTCAGCAAAGATGGGAAGAAGGTGGGGGAGGGAGGGAGCCATGTGTATATCTGGGGGAGAGAGTGGTTTTGGTGGTAGTAACAGGTGCAAAGGTCCTGGGGCAGGAGCTGGCCTGGCACGTTCAGGGAAGAGCAGAGAGTCCAGGTGGCTGAGCTGAGCCGGCAAGGGAGAGAGTAAAAGGAGATGAGATCAGAGAGGCCGCGGGAGGGGCGGAGGGTACAGGCCACTGAGGATCTGCGGCTTTTACTCCAGCTAAGATGGGCAGAGCAGTATCTTGATCTGACTGTTATGGGGGGGGAGGGGTGAAATCAGGAGATGGGTTATGAGACTCTCGCGCTAATCCAGGTGGGAGGTGCTGTCTGGTGATCAGCTTGGAATGTGGCTGTGCTGTCGTGGAGGGTGTGTTGAGGCCGCACCGCGGGTGAGCATGTCTTATGGGAGAATTTGTGGTATGTGGTGCTATAATGTCACAGTGCACGGTAGGCTAGCATAAGGTGTTTAAATCAAAACGCCTGACTGAGATTTCGATGGCGTTCGTATATCATTATGAATTGCCTCGGTGACGTCCAGTGGTGTCCATGACACCTAACGCAGGGCTCGCCCTGAAAATGAGGTAGGGACACCGACCTTGGGCTCAAGGCTCCAGTTGCCCCGTGGAGGCAGCCCTTGGATCAACTCACCCGACGGGCAGCATAGATGCAGCAAATAGAAGAGTGAGAGAACAGTAACAAGGCAACAAGGACGCCCTGCTTCATTACAGTCCACGGAGCCTGCAGTGCTAGGGTGTGTGTACAGAAGCCTGCCCACTCGTAAGCGTGGCTCTATTCTTGTCCTAAGACATGATCATCTGATCGTCATTTCACTCTGGGCAGGGGTTGAGTACAGTTGGACGGGACATAGTCATTAGGAAACATCTCTTTCCCTACATCCTTTCATCGAGGGCGGCCATCTGACACTGTCTAGACATAATGAGCGGGCTCACCCCTCCTTCCTTCCCTTCCAGCCTTGGTGTCAGGCTCACAGACTCCAGCCCCAACCATATGATAGGCTGATGCCAATCATTTCTGCTCTGGTTACCTATTCTCTGTTCTCATCACTTTACGTAAAGCCCCATAGAATTTTGAGGCATCTGCACATCTGGAAAGTCTTGGAATCTTGCAAACTAAAAAAACAGAGCCCCTTCTCCCCATTCTACTTTATTCAGCCTTTCATTTAATATCCTTTCCAAAATACTGCGTAGGTTACTGGATCACATACCATTACTCGCATCCTCTGGGTGTCTAAATGCCGAACTGCTCACAGGACTTGGTTTCTTGGTAATTCTGTCATCTGAAAACATTGTTTATGTAGCTGAGGTCAAAAGCTTCAAGTACTGCTTTAATGAGCTGCAATTCTGTTCATATGACAATTCTCCTCCAAACCCAATTGCCCTTTACACTGTATGAGTAAGTGTCTCTGTGTGTGTGTCTGAACGTGTGTTTGATGTGCTGACATTTCTGAATTGAAGCCACAAAGCATAACCTTTGTATGTTTGCTATTAAAACTCAAAATTCAAGGCTTAAGAAAGGGAGCTAACTTTTACTTAACATGATTTATTTAAGAATAGAATCTAGCTCCCCCAAAGTACCAAATGCTCAGAGGATAATATTTTTTTGAATATTGGGATTTAAAATACTTCTCATAAAACCTGTACTGTTCAAATACATGGAAAAAATATTGAGCTCTTGTCTGTGCCAGGCACTGTTTTAAGTGCCTTCCAGGCATTACCTCATTTAATTCTCACAACCCTATGAGGTAAGTGTCATTGTCACGGTGTTGCAGATGAGGGCATGAAACTTGGAAAGGTTAGGACATCTGCTCAAGGTCCAGCAGCTTGGAGGTGGCCAAGCCAGGACTTGAACCATGGATTTCACCTGCTCAGTATCTTGGAAAGATTTTTAGAAGCACCTGGAGCCCCTTTTAATAAGGTTTGTGATAGCACTGATGGGAGAGAACCATGATAACAGCATCTAATGGTGTCTGTTACATGATAGAAAAAGACTAAGTATTCTTACAGTTCAAATGAATTAAAATTTATTTTAAAATATTGCAACAAACATGTAGCGTATTCACACCTTTTACAATTCACTGGCAGGATTTTTAAAAGATGCAAATCTCACTTGTTCCTTAAGGCTTTGATTTCGAGGCTGGCAAAGACAGCAGACACTGAATAACCCCTGGAAGCAGGGCATGGCAGCATCTGAAATGAGGCACTCAAGGCAGGCTCGTTAAGAAGTAGACGTTTTCCCACCCAGTTCTGTTTGTTCTCGTGGTTATCCAGAGTGTGGAGTTTGCAGAGATCATAATCAAAATATTAGGCTACATCCATACACTAACAAATAGCCAAGGGTTGTTTAGGACATGTAGCCTGGAGTTTGTGTATCTGTTTATCTCCCTTTCCATCCATCCATGGAGAACCTACTTAAACTGTGGATTCAGCCAGGCTCCCTTTGAAAGATGGTTTAAATTGACAGGTTCCTGGGCCAAGTGAGGTTCCTAAATCATTTGCCAGGTGCGTGACTTTGAGCTGTCCCTTGGCAGAGGGGCCAATGGTTTGATTGAAATGGTAGGCGGGAAGGTCACATGCTGAGAGAGAGCATGAAACTGTTAGGATATGTCTGGCCATAACCACTGAAATGTGACAGAGGTCAAGAATTGAAAGATACCTTAGAAGTGGAATTCAACCCCTCCATTCTATAGATGAGGAAGCAGAGGCCCAGAGATTTCCCCAAGTGACTTGCACAGGGACTAGGACAGAACCAGGACAAGAAAACTCGCCCTCCATTTAATGCATGAAGGACTTTATTAATAACACTATTTACAACAGTAACAATAAAATGGATCAGGCATGTTCTATGAAATTATTCAATTTTACTAGAAAGCAGAGCACTCTATCTAATTTATTGATCTCATGTCATCTGCACAACAATCCCAGGAAATAGATGGTATTATTAGCTCCCCCGTACAGGTAAGGAAACAGGCTCAGAGAGGTTAAGTAACTTGCCCATGGTCACACAGCCAATTTAATTTGAAGTCCTATTTCTTTCCCGTTGAAGCCCATACTCTTGCCTCCATGATGTTTCTTCTCTCATCTCCCAAACTCAGCTGCACAGATGTGGGATTTGAACTGCTCTTGGCCCAGTCCCATGTTTAAGTACTTTCCTGGGGGATGGGCTCCGTTGAATGAATGTCCAGAGAAATCTAGCTCCTTAGATTCTGACGTCAACCCTGCCCAGGTTGTAATTCTTATCACAGTGCCCCAGAAAGCTGTTGACCAAAGGTTGGGAGAACTTCAGGAGATGAACACATGGATCCGGGGAGACTGGGTCAAGCAGCAGGAATGTGGACAGAGAGTCAACAGAGCCAGGATTCAAACACCAGCCTTGGGACTTCCCTGGCGGTCCAGTGGTTAGGACTCAGCACTTTCACTGCTGTGGCTCGGGTTTAATCCCTGGTCAGGGAACTAAGATCCCACAAACCATGCGGCATGGCCAAAGAACAAAACAAAACAAAAAAACCACCAGCCTTGCTATTCAGCAGCTGAGTAAAGATGAGCGTCCGCAATCGCAGGCTCTCCAATCTCAGCGGGGCTCTTAAGCCTGCCCCGTCAATCCCTCTCTGAGTCCCCTGGGCAAGTCCCCAAAGCTTCTGTTTTCTGAAGGTGCCCCTACTAAAGTTCCAGTCCCCTTGGTCTCAACTGATAGCCCCACCTCCTAAGTCGGGGGGAAATTGAGGCCCATGGGTGCCCATGGGTGGGTGGCTTTCCTGCTCCTGTATAGTCATCTTGACCTCTTTGACCTCTTTCCCTCTGTGTGTCAGCAAACAAGTGCCTCCCCCCGCCCCCCGTGAAGACTTTCCCCTTCTGCTCTGAACCCCCCCTTCTCCCATGTCCTTTGCACGTCTGCTCTGGCCAGTCTGTGCCTACAGCTTCTCTCTATATTAATCAAAGCTCCTATGGTTGCAAATAGGAACCCAGTTCAAACTGACGTAATGACTAAATTTTTTTCAAGTATTTAGCTGTGGCTGGATCCAGGGTCTCAACAATATCAAAAGCCATCCACTTCTCTGTCTCCCTGGGATTGCTTTCCTGTCTGTTGATTTCATTCTTCATTCCCTGAAGGCTTTCTGGGGCACATAGCTACTCCAGACTTACTACGTCCCATTATTTTCTCAATTTCTGCCGAAAAAAAAAGAGCTTCCTTTTCCTAAACTTCCTAGCAGCCTGGAACTCAATCTTGTCGGAAGATATCGGGTCATATGGTCATCTCTAAAGCAATCACTGGGCCTGGGGGTGGGGGGGATGGAATGTTCTGATCAGCCAGGCCTGGGTCTGCCCCTGTCTAAAGTGGACATCTTGCAGAGGGGAAGGAGTGGGTCCTCCAAGAAAAATAAAGCCACTGTGCCTGCAAGCCCAGCAGATATCCACTCTGATTCAATTCTGATTCATTCTCCTCGACACAGAAACACGCTAAGTCTCTCGTCTTAAAAATCCCTTGCCTCAAACCTGGATCCCTCCATCCTACCACTAGGGCTACTGCCCTATCTTCTCATACAGACAAACTTTGGAAGGCGTTCTTGCTCTCTCCACTTCATTACCTTCCATTCTTTCTACAGTTCAGTGCAATCTGGCTTCTGCCGCCACCATTCTATTGAAATTTCTCTCCTTGAGTCAGCAATGACCTCAAAATTGTCTCCTCTCGTGGTGGACTTATCTTTCTTGACCTCATCAAATTGGGCACTTTGATCTTCCTTCCTTAAGAAAAAATCTGAAAAAGTAAAAACACCCAGCAGCATCAAAAGCTATGCAGTGAAATTAAGTACCTCCCCATAGACCCCTAACTAGGCTCCTTGGCTGTCCTTCCCAGAGCCACCCACTGCGACCAGCTTCCTTGGGTGACCTTCTGGAGACGCTGTGTGCAAGCACAGAAGTCCTCCGCATCACACACAAGGATGTTAGTGCTCGTGTTCAATTCCCATGCCTGGCTCTACTCCTCCCTTCCATCTTGGAGGTTGTTTTTTATTTTATTTTTTACTTTTAGATTGGAGTATAGTTGATTAACAATGCTGTGTTAGTTTCAGGTGTACAGCAAAGTGATTCATTTATACATATACACGTATCTATTCTTTTTCAAATTCTTCTCCCACTTAGGTTGTTACCTAACATTGAGCAGAGTTCCCTGTGCTCTACAGTAGGTCCTCGTTAGTTATCCATTTTAAATGTAGCAGTGTGTACATGTCTATCCCAAACTCCCTGACTATCCCCGCCCCCCACCCCGCTGGTAACCGTAAGTTCCTTCTCCAAGTCTGTGAGTCTGTTTCTGTTTTGTAAATAAGCTCATTTGTATCATTGTTTTTAGATTCCGCGTAAGTGATATCATTGTTTTTTATCAGCACGTCTAAATCTACTTCATTCTTTCAGTAGCTTCCTAGTTTCCTATATGTGCGAGTATACCTGTAGGATAAGCTCAGAGTCTCTCCCTCCTTTTCAGGCCCCTCTTCTCCCTTGTTTTTATGGCACTGAGCTGACTGATTTTCCTCCTGTCTACATAACCACTCCCCGGCAGAGATACTACTGCATGAAGACTTCTGATGACAATTGAACTTGGAGGATCAAGACACGCCCGTGACCCGGAGAGGGAAAGAACAAAAGTGTATTTTTTGTTTATTTACAAGTGCAGTTTCTTAAAAGCAATCACAAAATGCCCTCCAATTAGGGTATGAAAAACAGCAACTCAGAGGTGGTGTGTGAAACTGCTCGAAATGTCTTTCCAAGGGAGTGAGGCTTGGATGGGAGAGGGGAGGTGTCCCTTTTGTGCCTGGGCCCACGTTTTCCTCACTTCCTCTAACCAGGAGCCCTAGGGCCTGGCTTCACCTTGTGGCTTCCCACATATCCTGCCAGCCTTGGTGGGAAAGATTTCGTGTTTTAAGTGCCTATAACTTGTTAATGATAATATGCTCGTGATCTCAGAGAGACAGCAGTGAGCAGTCTTGAAGAGAGATCTCAGTTCCCTGCCCAGGAATCAGACCTGGGTAGCCTGGGTGAAAACCAGAAATCCTAGCCGCTAGTCCACCAGGGGCTAGAGGCTAGAAGCAAAGTTGCCCTAGCTCTTGCCCTGTTTGAAAAATGAATTTCTCAAAGAGGCAAACACTGTAAGAACACGTACAAAGTTTATTATCAGAGACACAGCATAACATGTGGGAGAGCACACAGAAAAACAGCTTGTTTAAAGACAGAAGCAAGGCAGAAATACACACCCTGAGAGAAAGGGTGTGGGTGTCCTCCCTAATGAGGAGAAGTACGGTGAAGAGGTGGTTAAATCATTTATATAGGGCAGTTCTTCCGGGTCTTTGCTTACCTTTGGCCAATTATCTCACTTGTTTTCCACACCTGACCTGTCCTAGGGCCCTCCCCAATATGTGTGCACATGTTTTTTGCCAAGATGGATTCCAGCGCAGAGGCCTGTGGGAGGTTTGACAGCACCTATTACGGGGTGGCATCCTCTCCTTTTTTGACCCCCGAGAAGCCTTCCTGTGTATGTGCAGTTGGGCAGCTGGGGAGGTGATAGATGTGGTTGTCTTATCTCTTTACTCTGGCAGAGCTCAGCCCCGGCCACCAGCTTTGTCCTTGGAATGTCTAGGGAAAACAAAGCTCCAGTTTACTCTGCTGGACAAACTCCAGCTGTCCAGCCCAGGGGCCCATCTACCTTCTACCTCGCCAGGATAGGTTGGGTGGGGTGTGGCAGGGCCTGTAGGATCCCTCAGTTGCCAGGGTACAGCCACGCCCATCAGATTAGCTCATTGGGCAGGACTGGGTAAGTCAGCACTCAACAGCAGCTACCAGCTACCATGTCAGAGATTTTATGTGCATTTTGTCAAATCAGCCTCACCGCATCCTGCAAGATAGATCTATTTGACATAACAGAAAACCTGGCTTAGGGAATTTAGCTAACCTGCTTACAAATTATCTGGCTGGGGATTGATGGTGCTGAGATTGGTACCCAGGTCAGCTTTTAAGTCCATGCCACGTGATCGGATACAGTCTGTAAGGCAGTGAGATGTCCCTGATGCCCCGTGGTCTTTGGAATCAAGCCAAGCAGGCTCTGAATCGTGGTTCTCCTCCTTTACCTTGTATGGCCCTGACCAGATTGTTAACTTTTCACATTTTCTGTTAAGTGGAGATAATCCTTTTCCTGCCTATCTTACAAACTTGTGAGAATCAAAGCTATAAAAACATAAGCAAGTAAAAGGGTTAATTAGTATTTGAGGGCAGTTTATTTGAAGCCAGCAACATAGGTTTAGGATAAATGGTGAAGAATAGATAAGAACAATATGATACTTTGTTGACATGGGGAAAAGTTGAGAGTATATTTCACGTAGTGTTTTTAAAAGCAGGCTAAAGAATAAAGTGATGAGTCTACATTTTTTAGAGTAAAAGACATCCATCCGTCAATTCATCCAGCCATCCAGGACACAGACCAAAATGTTAACATAGTAAAGGTGGTGGAATTACAAAGGGTTTTGTTGTTTCTTTTTCTTGGTGCTTGTGAACAAGTTATTTGTTTCTGCATAAATGGATCAGTTGTCAGATCTTGGATCAAATCCTAGCCAGTTACTTAAGCTCTAAATCTATTCCTCATTGTATAGCAGACTTCATAGAACTGTTGGATTAAATGAGATCATGCTTATAAAGCACTTATACAGTATCTGGCTAATAATAAGCACTTAATATATGCTACTATTCATCCCTTTGACAACATTGAGTGCCTACTCTGTACTGGGACTTGGAAATTCAGGGGTGGGCAAATCAGATGTGGCTTCAGCTCTCATAGAGCTTACAGTCTAGATGGGAATATAGACAATACAGATACGCAAAGAAATAAACATGCAATTGTAGATTGGGATATTCACCTATTTTACTTCCTGTGGAAGAAACGAACAGATTGCTCTGGGAGAGACTAACAAGAGGAGAAAGGGTGAATCTGCTTTACTTGGAGGTGTCCAGAGGATCACCTCGCCTGCTCTGAGGAGGTAGCATTTAACCTGAGATCTGGAAGAAAACAAAACATTGCGTGTTGTTTTTAAATGAAAATTTTCTTAAAAATGAAACTTGCTATCAAGCACAAAAGACCCCCTCTCTTGCCAGCTTCCTCCTTAATAGACACAGAGATCAAATATTCCTGATTGTAAGGGACCTTCATTATTAGGAAAGGAGGCTTTCATCTTTCCTTCTTTGCCAAAGTCCAGACCATGCAGAATATTGTCTGACTCTGCTCCAGAGAAACACCTTGGTCCACAGACAACTTTTAAAAATGATCAAATGCGTGTGCCTGGCATGGCTGGCTGCTTCTCCCTGGGTGGGTCCCTCCTGCGTTCTCCTGCTGCAGAGAACCATAGGCGTGAAAAGGATCCCGAATTTCACTGAATTTGCACATTAAAAAAAGAGAGAGAGAGAGAGACTCCCTTGTCTTTTAGTCAGACCATATCGCTTGGGTATCTTTTCATTGTGACCTAGTCTCGGTTCGTTGTGACCTAGTCTCTGGTGTCTTGATGGAGGCTGGGCAGGAATCTCCCCTGTGCCATTGGCCTCATGTTATCAAACGTGATTAAGCAGTGACAAGTATGGGGTGGACCCTTATCCTCTTCTCCAGCATCTTGCTCTGTCCCTGACCTCTTTTCACCTCCATTTCTTCCCTGGGGTCTTTCTTTCCCTCCTCCAAAGAAGCAGTGTCTTTCTTTCTGGTCCCACTCAGCTTAGATGTCATCTCCTCGGAAAGTCTCCCTGGCGCTTCTCACATTCCTCACCTCTGTACTCAATGACAGCACTTGTCAAGTGGCACCATGCCATGGCCTGTGTGTGCATCTGTCTCCTCTGCTAGACTATAATAAGCTCAGTGATGGCAAGGACAGGGTCTGTCTTGTGTGTCATCATATTTTTGGTGCCCAGCACACCGATGGACAGAAGATGCCCATTTAGATAACCTAAATATTAGCCTTTGTCATCATCCCCAAATACACACTAGGGCAGCCATTTGGGAGATCTTAGGGTTTTTAACTAAGATGAAGTACATTAAACAGCACCAGGCAGATTTGGGCAATTTGGCTAAATATTCCCATTCCCTTTATTTCCATTTTCCCCCTTTCCTCCACTGTAATAGCTCCCTCATTTAAAATAGCTTTTGTAGTTTTTGTCCTTATTACACACAAAAATAATACTACTTGACTATTATTTAAATTTTTAAAAACACAATAAACGTAAAAGATAGAAAAATCAAACAATCTGTAACTCTCCCAATCTCTAGAAGCACATATATAATATGCCTGCAGATAGTACATACACATTTTTGTCTATAATTTATAGAATGGGAACATATCGTATACACTGTCATTAATTATGTATAACTGTTATTTAATATTCTTCTACATCTTACTTTAATTTTTAAAAGCATTTTGCATGGCAATACATAAAATAGATGGATCATTATTTATTTAACTCTTTTCCCTATTGGCCGAGAGTTGATTTAAAATTTTTTTTTTCCCTCTAACAATTCTTTGATGAACATCCTATATCTTGATGGGATAAACCCAGGGGTATAGACAGAGCAGGAGTCCAGGAAAAGCTCCTGGAGGAAGTGTCTGGAGACAGAGGAGGACACGTAGACAGTGATGGGGAACAGGGTGGGAGGCAAGTGTTCCTGGCAGAAGAGGCAGCCTGTGCTAAGGCTCGGAGGTGAGAGTGCATGAGGGTTCTAGGAACTGGGAGAATTTCAGGACAGCTGGCGGGTGTGCTGGGGGTGGGAGGAGTTGGGCTGCGGGACCGTGGGCAGCGAAGGGGCTGTTGACCAGGTGACCAGGGCCGAGTCCTAAACAGCCTGTAAGCCATGCTGAGGAGTGTGGCTTTGGGCAGTGGGGCGCCATCGCAGACTAGAGCAGGGAATGACATATCCAGGCTGGCGTCTCTGAAAGATCCCTGTGGTTGCTGTGACCGAGCCAACTCCACATTAGACAGCTAGACTTGGAGGTGTTATTAACACAATGAAACAGAAATTAGAAAGAAGAGAAGAAAAAGAAAAGAAGAGCTCACACGTGACGGCTCACAGATAAGCTTTTCAAACGGTCTTGGCTCTTAAATTCGGGGGCGCAAGGGAACAAGTCACAATCCTCACTCCCCTCTCCAACCCGGGAAGAGGTTCCCTGTGATTTTAAATAACCTACTTGGCTTTGGCCCCCATTCCTGTTCCAGGAGCCCCAGTGATGACAAGGGGGTTGGGTTTTCTTCTCGCCACGGAGTGAGGCTGAAGCATCCACCCAAGACAGCCAGAGAAGCAGGTGTGGTCCATGCTGCGCTTGCAATTAGATCCCAGCCGCTGAGCTGCCCATTCTCCAAGGACACAGCAGGCGCAGAGCTGATCAGGGCCGTGCCTCCCAAGGGCTGACGTCTCCATCTAGGGAGTGCTCCTGAAGCTAATGGGCAGTGACAGCTCCATTTGAAAAACACGGAAACACTTAGGGAGGCTGTGATCTGCCAGCCTCTGTAAGCTGCTTATTAGCAAGGAAATCACGCTCCCGCTGTATTGTGCCCCCTTGGTTAACCCCTGTTCCTGCATCTCCTCTCTGCTATCTCACTTAAAGATTTCATTGTTCTCCAGGCAGTGGGGGGAGTGATGGGAGAGGAGGCAGCGGAGCTGCCAGAAGCTGGTCCTCTGTCTCCCATCACAGCCTCTGGGGAGGCCCCGGCAAGGCAGCAGCCTTCTGGTGTGGATAGGAAATGGATGGTTTTTAAAGAAAAATGGCCCCTGAAGACTCTGTGTCTCAGCTAACAGGCCTCCTGCACTGGTTGGCTGAGGTCCCAACACCCAGAAATACCCGCCGGGCTGCCTCGTAACACACCATCCCACTCCTGCATCCCTGCCACAAATACCTCTTTGTTTTTTCCAGCTCCATCCCTTCTGCTCCAGCCTCTTTTCCACAGCTCCATCCACCATCTCTCTCCTCTGGATGATCGCAACCATCTTCTACCCTCCCCGCTGCCTCTGCCATCAGTCTAGCACTGGTTCCTTTTCAGTCCCCACCCCGCAGCGAGGGGACTCCCGCCTGACCCTTGGCACCTCCACTGGACTCTCCAATTTATCATGAATGAAACCAAGCGCTCGATGTCTTCCAACAAACACGCTTTACCCCTCGTGTCCCCCACTCACCAAGTCACTCAGACCACAAGTCCTCTCATACCCCACGTCCGATCCATCAGCAAATCATGTCAACTCTAAATTCAAAGTAGACCCCCCCAATCAAATGCATCTTCCCATCTCCCCCACTGTCATCTTCCTCCAGGTCACCATCATCTCTTGCCTGGATTATGCAACAGCCTCCTGACTGGTCTCACTTTTTCCACCTTTTCCCCTTGTCCACCCATCGGTCTATTTTGGACACAGCCCCAGTGATGCTGCTTAAATATAAGTCCGAATTGTCCCCAGGGCACAAGAAAGGAAACTGAGACTTGAAGGGACTTGGCTGGAGTTGCACAACCAGCGGTCAGTGATGGCAGGATTCGAACCCATGTCTGCAGGTGCATGGGCTTCCTTCTATCCCAGTGGGAAGGGAACAGGAGCCGAGGCCCTCTGAGAACTCGGTCTCCTGCACACATATCCAGTACCTCTGCTTCCCTTGATCGTAAGCTTGAAAGAGGAGCTTGTACTGCTTGGCTTTTCAACTTATCTTCCCTCTTCCAAGGACTGAAGTTCAGCAGCAGCCCTGCATTTTCTCATCAGTCTCCTCCCAATTACCAAATGCCATGGCCCACTTTCAATAACTTTCCTGGTTGACCTCTTGGAGATATTTCAGCTGTAACAATGCCCTCTCCTTGGATTCCTCTCCATCCTCAGCTTGTCTGCTGCAGCTCTCTCCTGATTCTCTTCTTACCGCTTTAAGTGTTAGGGGCAATATTCCCTTTGGCAAATGACAATCGAATACCTACCTCACAGGGTGGTTATGTGAATTAAAAAGCTAATGTATGCAACACACTTAGCAAATGTCAGTTGTCTAGAAAGTGCTCAGTGGTTTTAATTACTATTGTTATTATCTTTTTTTCTACCCTCCATAGTCTGTCCTTTAAAAAAACTTTTTCAAGACCTCTCTCCTGAGCTCCAGAACCCATACTTCTGACTCCCTCAGATCATCCCCGAGAATCTCAGAGGCCCCTCAAAGTCATCATGTCCAAAACGGAAATAGTCATCTTTCTGAATTCTCCCGCATTCTTTGTCTTGGTGACTGATATAAGCATGTTCTCTGTCATTCAAACCAGAGACCTCATGATCCCCATCCTTGGCTTCTCTCCCCTGCCCCCAACCCCTACCCCACTCCATGCGGTCAGTCACCAGCCCATTCTTGCAACATGGCGCTGGGAGCTTGGGCTCTGACATCAGACAGACCTGGCTCACGCGGCAGCTCTCCTGTTCATTAGCAGCGGGACCCTGAACAAATTACATCACCTCCTTGGCCTCAGTCTCCTCATCTGTACAATAGGGATGACAATAATACCCACTTCATAGGATCATTGGGAGGATGAAATAAGATAATACAAGGAAAGAGCATTCCAGGGTGCCCAGAACATAGCAAATGCATAATAAATATTAACTGTCATAATTATTATTATTACTACTGCTGCTACTATGCTATTAGGCTGTGGTTGCCTCCTTTAGATGCTGAAACAGAGATTTCATGTAAATGGGTTTGCTGGTGAAGAATAAAGAAGGCCAGATTTACTGACTCATCCCTTCTCGTTAGATGAGAACTGGCGTGTGCATGTTCATGCACTCACGCATGAGTGTACACATGTACATACACACACATACGTTATCACTCTGCCTCAGACCAGGACCTTTTCATAGAGAAGGACAGCAGGATGAGTGAGAAATGGCGATGGTTTTCCCTCTAGAGCTGGATTGCCTCACCAAAGCACTGGGTTGGGTTTCATCCCACACCCTTTGTTTGCACCTGGAGGGAGAATGGCTGAGTTTACCTCCTGGCACCTTGTAATTAAGGGTCGGTGACTTATCTCGCCTGGTGGTTGCCCAGCCATTGCAGGCACCAAACCCAGGTCTTGAGCTCTTTCTCCATTGACTGGAGTTTGTAACAAACTCCTGTATCTGTGGAGCTGGAAAACATCTCCAGAGATGACTGAGAGCCAGAGGACAGTGCTTTGAGGGACCTGCTGCTTAGTATTGGGATCTCTAAGGTGATGTATAAATGTGTCATTACTTTGCATCTTCTGCCCAAGAAATATCTCAGGCACCTTAATCACATCTCCTTCAAAATGAACTTGGCTGACTCCTTGGGGTGGGGTCGGGAGAACATGCCACATGCCACCAGCCCCACCATCCCATGCCTTTGCCATCCAGCTCCTGACTGCCCAGAAGGATACCAGAGGCAGCTCACGAGCTACAGGAACTGAAGGTCGGGAGCCCAACGTCATGTGCCAATCAACGGTCGTGAAAATTTTGCATTTTATGTTGCTCTCATTTCTGATCATCAAAACAACCTCTCTGAGGTAGTGAAAGGGAAGGGTTTGGAGAAAACCTCACCCAGTTTTATTTCGTTCTGTTTTGTTTTGGTTGGTTTTTTTTTTTTCCCCACCCACCACAAATTCTTCTCTTCCCCTCTCATAGTGTGGGCGAAATGCTGAAAACTTCGACCGATTTTTCACCCGCCATCCACCAGTCCTAACACCTCCTGACCAGGAAGTCATCAGGAATATTGACCAATCAGAATTCGAAGGATTTTCCTTTGTTAACTCTGAATTTTTAAAACCTGAAGTCAAGAGCTAAGTAGATGTGTAGATTTCCGTCCTGCATTTCTGTCGTTCAAGCTCAACGGCTATTGTGGTGACATTTTTTTTTTTTTTTAATTGCAAAGTTGCATCCATGTTTTATTTGCTGATGAAACTAGAGTGACCATGTTTCAGGACCCAAATGTCCTCAGGTAGTTTGGAGCATCTCTGTGAGATGGGATTATGCAGATGGCATGTTGAAAATGTGGCTGCATAATTAGCACATTATCAAAGTCCTTTTAGCACTTATTTTCCCCAGCATGTCAGTGAAGTAGGTCCAGTGGGGACAGAACATGCCTGCTTTCTTCCCTTTTTTTCCTGCGCTGCCATTTTCACACATTTTCCAATCCCAACCATCCAATCTAGATTTTTCCTGCCAAACAAGTGGATAATCGGATGCTAGCAGTATTCTTCCACTTCTGGACTTGGAGCTTGGCTTGTATCCAAGTAGGTGGTTGCTTTGACTTAGAGGGAGTTTCCTCCATTCTGCCTGGTTTGGAGGTACTGGGAGCTTTGAACAGAACATGCTAAAAATAAAATTTTATTTGTTATTTTTTAAAACTCAAAGTTCAGAAGATTATCTAAGCCCTTTTAAAACTCCAAGAGTGTGCTTTGAGACAGTTTCAATCTAAGGGCACCTCAAGGAGTCATAAGCCAACCAGCTTGGGCGCTACCTCAGCGCTGTAAGCTCTGATTCCCTGTGTCCCCAATCACCTTCATCCCCAAACTACTTGAAAAGGGCATTTGGACCCACTCCCTGAAAAGACATGGTCACTTTAGCAAGGTCCTGAAGGGCCATAGTTTTACATTACATTTCAAAGTTTATTTGCTTTGGGGTTTTATTTCTGTTGTTGTTCAAATGCAAAAAAAAAAAAAAATTACTCCTGTTACACATGCTTTGAAATACGTGTCCAAATGTTATTAACCACAATGACCTGCTTTGATTTACCAAGAAGACGGCCCTGGAGCCTGGCAGACCCGTGCCTGCGTGGATGGGATTTGTCTAGGTTTGTTGTTGGCTTCGGAAAGCTAATTAAGTGCTCTGAGAAAGACCATTTCTTGAAAGCATAGACAGTCGTATTCCTCACTTTGATGTTGTTTTGCAAGATGTTTGCGGAAATGTTCGTATCTGGATGTCTGTTATGTGCCATTTTTCTTCTAGCATCGAGATACAATAAAAAAAAAAAAAAGAAAGCAAGAAAGAAGAAATACTATTTCAAGGAAAATGGCTCTCTTTGAAAAACATGGAACCAAACTACAAAATGGGGCCTCCTGAGGCTTCACGACAGAAAAAAACTAAACCCAGAAAATCTTGGCCCCAGTGTTTAGCCGGTCAGAGAGGCTGGGACTGTGGACCATTCAGGGACTCCTGGGGGCCTGTGATGGGGTGGGGTGAGCTGGCGAGGGGGGCCTCCAGCAATATCAGAGCTCAAGGCCCACATTCCCACCAGAGGCAAGTTTAGGGTCCAGCTAGGAGCCGGGCTGGGGCTCTTGATTTTCTTGTCAAAATTGCTACTCTTCCCAGCTCACACTCAACCTTTCTAGCAAGTAGCTTTATGAGCCCCCAGAAGCCCAAGGAAACCCCTTGAGTGGAAGAAATCCCATTTCCGTCTGAGCAGACAAGGACAGCAGGTGGTCCTCCATCCCTGCCTCCTGTCCCCTGCTGTCCTCAGGCAGCCCTAAAGACAACTCTTGTCACAAGGCCAGTGATTTCTGGAAGTGCCAGGGCTTCTAAGAGACCATCAAGGGAACTTTAAAAACTTGACAAATGTCCCTGAAGTGAGACTTCTCATCTTTTAAAAAACCATGATTTGATCTCCACTTCGGCAAAGCCCCCTGCTGTTCACTGCTTTCTGCCCGCTCTCTCTCCCTGCTGCGGGCTTTGGGACCAGCCCTGCTGCCGCCGTGGTGGTAGCAATCTAGACGTCAGGGAAAGCATACATGAAGTCCTGGCTGACAAGCTCAGGTGGCGAGAGAAGGAGGGAAATCGGGGCAGAATCTCCTCATTTTATTGTTGGGAAACCAGCATCTGGAGGGAGGAAGTGACTTGCCCAATATCAGCCAGCTGGGCTGTAAACCCAGTTTCCTGCTTCTCGGTGCAGGCTTCTTTCTGCTCTGTGACTACCATCTCTGAGCTGTGCCCACCAACAGACAATTTATTTGAGGTCCTTCACCTGGCTGTTGGGTCACCAGGCCTTTCCTTGGATATGCTCTCAGGAAGATTAAAAACGATGGAGAAACATTGGCCCATCAATAAAAGATTACAGACAACTTTAGAGAACAATGTAGGATGGATGGATGGATAGATAGAACTAGGTAGATAGAGATAAATAGAAAGAATATACTCTGTGTATGTGTGTATACACAAACACACACACACACACACACACACACACTGCACTCTACATTTTCCAAATTGCTGCCATTATTTTTCAAAAGTTTAATAGTTTGCAGAAATAGGTACTCGAGCCAAAGTCTCTGTTCCCCTAACACACCGAGCTGAGGGTTGGTCAGGGAAGCCTTCTGTGAAAGAGAGGGATCATTAGTCAGAATTCCTGCAGTTGCCTTTTCTATCAACATTTCAAGTGCAGAGGAGACTGAGAAACAGAGCTTTCAACATGTATAATCCCAGGGGAATACTTTGCAAAGGTATCCAAGAAGGAAGATTTTGAATTTATTTTTGCGATCGTCCATGTATTCCACCCTCCATTCGTTCACCCAACCAGCATTTATTGAGCACCGGCTCTGTGCCAGGCTCTATTCTGGGTGCCAGGAGCATGGTGGGGAACCATGAAGATGCAATCCAAGAAGGCAGTCATTAAACAAGTAATTAAAAGCATGATGTAATCTAGAGATAACTAGTCTCTGGGTTAATCAGGGAAGGCTTCTTTTAAGAAAGAAGAAGTCATCAAAAGTCTGTGGGGCTCTGCTTTCTCTCTGGAGATCACATTTGAGGCTAAAGGAGGAGACGCAGCAGTGCCCTCTTGACCCAGATTTGTGGGACAATCATATAGTGCAATGGTGGGGAAAGAGAGGCAAGAGGGTACCTGGGGTGAGTTTCCGTCCAGAAGGCCGAAGGCACAGTCTCCATACTTGAACAGCTCACAGAATCACCAAGATGTGAGCAGAGATACCTGTATGGAGATGCTTGTATGGAGAGAGGGAACTGGTTTCAGAGCTCGGTTCCGAGTCCTGAGTCTCACCTTTGGGGTTCATCACTCAGATTCCTGCAGGCATTACCTTTTCTGGCCCTCAGGGAGACACTGCCCCTGGCTCAACACCACCTGGTTCTTCTAGATGAGACAGGCTGATATTTTCCAAAAGAACTTAAATTAGAGGAGAAGTTTTTAAAAAGAAACTAAATAAGATAATCCAAAGGAACCGAAACACAGTCCAGGGCAGCCATGGGTCGTTGTCTACCAGGATCTTAGAATCCCTCTTTTCATTTCTTGGACTTCTCACTAACCAGCTTCTCTTCTAAGAAAGCACAGGGCCATGGTCACAGTGACCTTCCTGGGGAATTAATAGGAGGCCAGTGGAATCAGTAACCCTCCTTGGAGGAGTGAAACTATTCTCATGTGGCTTCAGATACTATCAACCCAGAAAGGAATTGTCCCAACAGAGAGGCCCATTCTTTCCCAACTGCTAGGGTAAAATTCAGGGGTATTTTCTATGAAGATCTGCCCATAATGGCCAGTCCTATTTAGACCATGTGAACGATGGAAGCATGAGTCATCACCAGAACAACACATGGGGAAGGGCCTTCAATATTGGGGCTGGTGGGAAGGGAACCTCTTCTGGATGCCCACAGGCAGGGAGGGCCACGGCGGGGAACCTGAAAGGAGGCAACTGCCTGCTTCTAGCCCCAGATATACCCAGGGCCCACACCCAGCCCTGGAGCTCTCAGATCTTGAAGGGACTTAACACAGTTCTGTCCATATTGGGGCTCACAATGGACAGGGGCCCGTGTGAGAGACCCGTAGGACCAATAGGAACAAATTCCATTGTTTTGCTGTAGAGTATGATCTCTAGCCCTGGGGGCAACTGTAAGTTGGAGAAAGCAAAGAGGCTCATCTTTCATAAAGTCTTCATTCATTGACTCATTCATTCAACAAATAATTGTGGAAGGCCTGCCATGTGCCAAGTCTTGGCACTGGAAACGTACAAACAAAGACCTTGCCCTCCTGGAAAGAGGCAATAAATAATCATGACAGTTCCTGACAGCAGCAATTGCAATGAAGACAATTAAAAAGATGCTAAAGTATGACTTGTGGGGTCCAGAGAGGGATGCACAGGCAATATTAAAGGAAAAGGTGGTGTGGAATTCAAGCTTTTCTCTGAACACAGCAAATAACACATTCAGTGCCTGGGACAACACAGGACAGGCTGACAGCAGGCAGGACAGGACAAAGCAGAATAGGTGGGGGGTGGTAAGAGACGGTCCACTGTCCAGAAAACAGCTCCACCGGCATCTCAGCCCACTCCCCTCTGGCCACACTTACTGAAGTGCATTCTTCATGTCCCCCTCACCCCTACACCCCTACACATACACCAGAAGAGTAATTGGGGCACTTCTTAGGGACATTTTACCTGTCTCAGGGGAGCAGCCAAAAAGAAGGCATTCTTGCGAGAAGTATTTTGCAAAGGGAAATGAATCCAGTAATGAGAAATCCTTGTCAGTCAGTACCCTTTAGGGGTTAAACCTAAAGCATGGATGGCCATTGACCAAATTCTAGCAAATCAGTCAATCCTCACTGACCCTCCCCTCTACAATCTGACACCACTCTGGCTTCAGCCAGGTAACCTGCCCGGTACCTGTGAAACCCATATGTTATCCTTGGTTGTCCTGCAATAAACCAGCCATTAAGCTTTCCCCCCAGTCAGAGAGGCTGAGATGAAGCATAATTAGGAGCGATGTGGTTGGGAAAAATCACTACCCCACTGTGCAATCTTGGGCAAGTCACTTTACTTTCCTGTGCTTCAGTTTTCTCGTATGTCAAAGCACCAGGGGCGAGGACCTCTACTTGCCCCTAGGTGGGGGCTAAGGATGGGAAGATCATAGGCTGATAAGGACCCTGAAGAGGTGAGAGCATCATCCAGATGTGAGATCTTGTTATGAGCCCACGCTCTGACATTCCCTGGTGAAACTTGCCCCAAACTGCAGTTAGTAAACTGGGATTGATGCCCACCCCCCCCCCCAAAAAAAGAAAATGCCAGACTAACTAGGAGAATAGAATGTTTTAAAGCTGCCCTTCTAGACTAGGAGTTTGTTGACTAGATACATTGCTGTAAACATCCTTGGAAGAAACTCTGGCTGTTGAAGACCCAAATTCTAGTCTGTGGGTGGATTTCTGAGCATCCCTTCAAAGCCTAGATTGCACCAGGGAATGTGGGGTGGATAGTGATCTGTTCCTTTCATTGAGCAGTGATCTGATGTCCCCATTTTGCCACTCTGCCTTCTGGGGAGCTGAGTGGTCGTGTGGCTCTGCTCCTCTTTAAAGAAAGAAGCCTCCTAGCCACAGGGGGCGCTCTTGGATCGTTTCCTCCTGGACTCTCTACTGCATGACTAATTCTATGACATCATACCTGGTCAGAGGTAGTTTCCAACTCAATTCATCTCAAAGCCAAGGAAAACAAAACACACACACACACCTCACTTTCTGGCAATCCTTAAAGAAAGTCAAGGTCTCATTTCCTTTCCTAGAAAATGTCCACCAAGTTTTCTCTCCTGAAGCCAACATACAATGTGAAATGAAAGCTAGGGGATAGTATTGCAATGCAGCTGCTAAACCCTGTCAGCACAGGGCTCCTCCCGACTCTGCCCATGAGACGTCATCAGCTTCCCAATAACTGGCACGTCTTGGTCACGTTTCCTTCTTCTTATGCTGTGTTAATGTGTTTGCTTTCCATTTGGCAGAGAGACAAGCGAGACGCCTCCAATTTCGACAAAGAGTTCACCAGACAGCCTGTGGAACTCACGCCTACTGATAAACTCTTCATCATGAACTTGGACCAAAATGAATTTGCTGGCTTCTCCTATACTAACCCAGAGTTTGTCATTAATGTGTAGGTGAATGCAAACTCCATTGTAAGCCTGGAGTATAAGACTTCAGGGCAGGTGTATGTATCTATTCTAGTCTTCCAGGATTCATGGTGCATATGCTGGCATTCCACACATGGAGAGCTTGTCCTAGAGGGCTTTTCTTTGTATGTGTAGCTTGCTAGTTTGTTTTCTACATCTGAAAATGTTTAGTTTAGAGTAAGCACTTTATCCCATTATAGAGGTACAATTTTCCAAACTTCCAGAAACTCATCAAATGAACAGACGATATCAGAACTACTGTGTCTGATACCAAAATGCTTCAGCATTTGTAATTTTTAAAGTCAGAAGCTAATGTTCCTGGTAAAAGTTTTTACAGTTATTCTATAATATCCCCTTGAATGCTAAGCATGACTGGTATTTTTAAATTGTGAGTAAGCTTTGCAGTTACTGTGAACTATTGTCTCTTGGAGGAAATTTTTTGTTTAAGAATTGATATGATTAAACTGAGTTAATATATGCAAACTCTCGTTTACATGTCTGCTTTTAAATAGAGTCTGGCACAGAGGTTACAAACTGGAGAGACATAGGCTGATGCGTAGATGAACTTCGTTTCACTTGCACAGAATTTCATTTAATTGAAATCATTGTCAACATTAAAAAATGGAATTTTTATGTAAATTTCTAGACTTTCAGATTCACTTGAAAAAAAATCAGAAGACTGGCAGCATTGGGCCTACATTTCCATGTGGAAATAATTCAACAGAACTGAAAAATGGCTATCTCCTTTAAAAGCAGTGCATCCTCTTATTTTGCCACAGTCTCCACCACCCCCTATTGTACTATGCTCTCATCCACTTCTCTGGATGCTCTAGCCATTTGAGGTTGAGACCTCTGCCATTTGCAAGTCACAGGCTTAATGACCCTCATATTTTCCTGTGCCCGTAATCAGGGTATCTGCTCAGTCATCCAGTTGAGTAGTTTGTGTGTATTAAATCCTCAAGCACGAAGTACAGGACATAATTTCATTGCTGCCATGACAAAAGTCAGCAAGGAGACTGGAGTCAGGACAGGGAACACCCTTCCATGGTCTATGAGGATATCACTCATATTTGTAAAACTACTTACCTTTTACTATTTTCTCCTAACTTAGTATCTGCAACAGACAAAACAAAACAAACAGGGGTTTGCCCTTTTCTCAACAGCCATACTTGTCCAAGGAGGTCAGAAGAGGAAGGGAAAATAAGAGAGATCACTGCTAAAAGCTGTTGGCATGATAAGGAGCCCCATTCTCTCTGAGATCAGAGTGTCACGTTACTGAATCAATGGGTGTGAGCCTGACACCTTCTTCTCTGAATGAAATTATGCTTCTCTTTTCTTTTTGAAAGATGTAGTAGTCCAATCGGTAACACATGGCTTTGTAGCTGCTAATGCCATAGGGTAGCAGAAAAGAGCAATTCTGTCACACCAAGTACATCATGACTCCACAGAATTTATTCATCTCCTCCCTCCTTGGAAGACCCCCAGGAAATGGGCATTGGGCAGATACAGTGAAGCCACTGATCCTAGTGTACTCTGCAGAATTTTAGAAACTCTGCCAGTTAAAATTGGGTAAAGCCAACTTAAAAGAAGAAACTGTGTATTCAATGCATCAAATTTAGAAAGCAAAAATACGTGGATTTCTTTAGAGGTGTGATGGCATGTTCCATTTAAGATGATATTAGAGAACAGTTTGCTATTGTTACTTCTGATTCCTCCCTTTTTCATGCCAGCCCCACATATTTTCTCCCTCTGCTGGATATAAACCAGTTTCGTTTCATAAATATTGAACACCGGCTCTGAGCCAGGCATAGTTCTGCGTGCTGGGCATATAGAGACCAACAAGACAATCCAGGACTTTCCACTCGTAGGCACAAGAAGACTGCAAAAGTCCCAGCCCCTTATCTTCCTGGAATCATGTCCAGTGAGATAGAGTGGGAGCTCATGTAAGAGCCCTGTAGTTTCCTCTGACTGGCTCAGTCTGGTCCCATGTACATCCCTGAACCAAGCACTGTATCTGGGGTGGAGAGGAATGGTGGGTGAGGCACTTTGACCAGACCCAAGTTGTATTAGTTATCTACTGCTGTGTAACAAATTATTCTGAAACTTTGAAACAGCAAACATTTATTACCTCTCAGTGTCTGTGGGTAGGAATCTTGGTGGTGTGGCTTCATTGGTTTAATGCCTCTCATAAGGCTGCAATCAGGCTGTTGGCCAGGGTTGCAGTCACACATGAAGGCTCGACAGGGGGAGATGAGATTCACTTCAAGTTTAATCACATGGTGTTGGCAGCCTCAGTTCCTAGCAAGATAGGTATCTCCATAGAACTGTCTTTGGACACGGCTTCCCTGGGGGAAAATGAATCAAGTGAGAGTGTCTAATCTGGAAGCCATCTAATCTCAGTAGTAACCCAGTCTCAGAAGTGACATCCCATCATATTACTGTTTTCTGTTCTTTAGAAGCAAGTCAGTAAATCCATCCCATACTCAAAAGGAGGGAATTATACAAGGTGAGAATTCCAGGAAGTGGGGGCCTCTAGGTGTCATCTTGGAGACTGCTTACTACATACATCAGGAGCTGCACCTCTGCAGCTAGGGGTACAGTGCCACCCAAACCACATTAACTGAGACTGGGTAAGGGACCACGCTCTGAATAAAAATCGGAAGCTGTTCTCGGAACAAGGGGAATGTATGTTGAGGAAGCAAACCACAATGGTGGGTTCTCTGAAGACGGGAATTTGGGGTTACCCCAAAGATTCCTTAAGGCTGAGAGACAGGTCAATACTGAGAAGCAATTAAAGGAATGACTCACTTGTCATTGCATTTGATCCACAGAGTCCCCATGGTTTCATTGCCAAGTTCACCACCAAAGGCAAGAGCCTGAATTTGACGTTCAGAGGAATTATAGTCCTTTGCCTTCAGGGACTCAAAATCCACCAAGGAGATGTGTTGGTAGAAACATATGCATACGTCTACATCAATTATTTAATATTGAGTAACAAGGCACTTCAAAACTTAGCGTCTTTTAAAAACAACCATTTATTTAACTCACAATGGTTTTTCTGGTTTGGCCATCCCAGCTTATCTCTGATGGACCTGCCTGTGTATTTTCAGTCACCTGGAAGGGTAGCTGGTGACTGGATGGTCTAGGTTGGCCTCATTCACATGTACAGAGTTTGCAAGACTGACTGGTCTAGGGAAGGCTCAGCTGGGATGGTGTGGTTTTACTCCATGTGCTCTATTACATTCCAGCAGGCTAGAACATAGGCTTCCTCGTGTGGTGGTTATTTATTTATTTATTTATTTATTTATTTATTTATTTATTTATGGCTGTGTTGGGTCTTCATTTCTGTGTGAGGGCTCTCTCTAGTTGCGGCGAGCGGGGGCCACTCTTCATGGCGGTGCGCAGGCCTCTCACTGTCGCGGCCTCTCTTGTTGCAGAGCACAGGCTCCAGACGCGCAGGCTCAGCAATTGTGGCTCACGGGCCTAGTTGCTCCGCAGCATGTGGGATCTTCCCAGACCAGGGCTCGAACCCGTGTCCCCTGCATTGGCAGGCAGATTCTCAACCACTGCACCACCAGGGAAGCCCCGTGTGGTGGTTTTGAGGACTACAAAGAGCAGCAATGGGAAGCAAACCCCAGTGCATGAGCGCTTTTCAAACCTCAGCTTATGTCATGGTTGCTGCATTCCCATAAGAGAAATTCAAGGGGTGGAGAAATGGACTCTACTTTTGGATGGGAGACACTGTAAAAACACATTGCAAAGGCAAATGGACAGAGGGATGGAAAAATGTGGGACCAACTTTATATCTACCACGGAGTCCAACAAGGGCACCATTCGTGAACTTAGGGGACATCAAAGAAATAAGACAGATGGGAAAGAAACTTCCAGGAACATCCTGGGCTGCCCCATGGTCAGGCCTCATAGATCACCAGAAGTCAGTCACCCTACTTGTCTCTTCAATCTCAACATACAAAGATACGGTGCTAAAGTTCAGGCTTGCCAGTGGGATAACAAGAGTCAACTTGAGAGCTGGTGCTATACGTTCTTCAAACCAATGAAGACAAAGTTCTGAAATCCTCACCTGTTACTCCTGCCATGGTTCTTTTTCTCACCGCACATACAAGCTGAGATGCTGGAGAAGCCAGGGAGGAATAAAAAGCAAGATAAATAATAACCAAATCTGGGACACCCAATCCAGTACCACCTATCAATATCTGGTTCTAAAAGCCCGAAAGCCAAATAGCTGAGGTCCTGTATCTTTCCTGATTTTGATGTGGAACTGCTTTGACCTACATGGAATTCTGCTGCTCATCACTTCCTAGACAAGCAATGGTGGCTCCAAAAGTGAATCCTGATTTTCCAAAACAATACACGTTTGCACTTTAGACTTCTTGCCCAAATGACTGAACTCCCTCCACTATGGATTTTGTCCCATAGAATGCTAGTTTCCCTGGCATATGGACTGCTGATATCAGGCCAGATGTCAGGGTTGAGATTACAATGGTGTTTAAACAAAAGATGCAAGAACATTCAATTCTGTTTTCGACCAGTCACTCTTCCTCACGAGGTGCAAGAAGGAAATAAATGCATAGAGGACAGTGCCTAGTAAATGAAAAGTTGATCAGTATTTGAAGATTTGACTTTATATCCCATTGTGGGATCCTAACCCCAGGGTAGGTTAGATTGCATGGAGAATTCCTAGATATCGTGTGAGTTATATTAGTTATCTATCGCTGTTAACAAGTTACCCCAAAATTTAGCAGCTTAAAACAAGACATATTAGCTCACAATTTCTGTGGGTTGGGAGTCCAGGTACAGTTTAGCTGGGTCTTCTGCTTCAGAGTGCCTTATAAGCTTCAATCGAGGTATTGACAGGGGCCGTGGTCTTACCTGAAGGTTCAACTAGGGAAGCATCCACTTCAAAGCTTGCTTACATTGTTGTTGGCAGGATTCAGTTCCTTGTGAGCTATTGGACTGAGAACCTCAGTTCCTCACTGGCCCTTGGCTGGAGGCTGCCCTCAGTTGCTTGCCATTTGGGTCTTTCCAAAATGTCGGCTTGCTTCATCAAAGTGTACAAGCTAAGAAGGCAATATAGTGAGAATACCAGTAAGTGGGAGGTGCCATTCTTTTGTAAAGGAATCACACGAGTGATTCACACATCACTAGGTCCAGCCCACACTTAAGGAGAAGGGATTACACAAGGGCATAAATAAGTGAGGCAGAGACCACTGGGAGACATATCAGAAGCTGCCTACCACATAGGTGTAAAGGGTATCCTCTAAGAGATATAATATGGGATGGGGTATGGGAGACAGAGGCGGGTCTCAACACTGTGTTCAATGAATGTGCTCAATCTTGATCAACCAGATAAACCCTGTCCTCAGAGGTGAAGTGAAGGTGGGGAGGAGACACTGTGATCATCCCTTTTCTGACTGGGAGTTTCTGAGCTGGTGTGGGTGGCCAGACTGACACCATTTATCCGAATGGAAATTACTTTTTTCTTGCATCAAAAGATTTGAGCCTCTCCTAAATAGAACATTAATCAGCATTTATTTAATCCCACAAGATTGAAGGGCCCTTGGTCTCAAAACAGAGGAGTTTCCTTGAACCCCCCTAAACACAAGCAGCATTAGATTCATATCTCTGCCCTAGTTAAGCAACAGAAAGCTGAAAGGAACCATGGAACTTTAGTTGAGGAGCCCCCAAGGATATTTGACCCCAAGATCATTGTCAGGAAATTCTACTAGTTGTAAGTGAACAGAGCCCAGGGGCGGGCTTACAGGGAAAGAAGGTGAAAATATTTTAAAATGATGTAAAGGGGGAGGAAACTCTGATTGAAGAGAGGAGCAAGCAGAAAAAGCCTCCAGATCCCATCTTCCTCATTATTATGCTACAAAGACTGAAACTGTGTCAGGCAGCCCATGACTGCACTGCAAAGAGAAATCATTAGACCTGAGTATGATTGAATATATTTCATTCATTCATTCATTAAATCTCTCTTTAGGACTAATGTCTATTCCAGATGGGGTACAAAACATGGGCCCTCTTCTCATGCAGCTGATGTGCAGAGAGGGATACATATTAAATACAGTGAATAACATTACAGATAGCAATACCTGCTATGAAGAAAACAAAGCAGAGTGGTGGGTAGAGACTGGCAGGGATGGGGATGGCTGGGTCATCAGCTACTTAACCCAAACGCTCAAGGAAGACCTCCTTGAGAAGGTGATAGTTCGAGGTCAGTGATAAGGAGCCAGAGCAAAGCATTCCAGACAGAAGGGACAGCAAGTTCCATAGCGTGAGACCTGGCCTCCCAAAGACCAGAAAGTAGCCCATGTCACTGGAGAAAGGCAAGACTCGGCAAAGTGGGGGAGGTGAAGCCAGAGAGCAAAGCAGGAGCCAGATCTTGTAGGCATTCGTAGACCTTGATGGGAAGTTTGACTTTATTCTAAGTTCAGTGAGAATCCCCTGGACACTGTATTACTTTCCTGTTGCTGCTGTAACTAATTGTCACAAGCTGTGTGGCTTAAAACAACACAAATGTATTCTCTTGTCGTTCTGGATGTCAGAAGTCAAAAATCAGTCTCCCTGGTCTAAAGTCAAGTTGTCCACAGAGCTGGTTCCTTCTGGAGGCTCTAGGGGAGAATCTATTTCCTTGCCTTTTCCACCTTCTGGAGTCCTCCTGGGTTCCTTGGCTCGTGGATCTCTGTCATCTTCAAAGCACATCACTACATCCTCTGCTTCTGTCGTCATATCTTTTTTACCTGTGACTCTCCTGCCTTCCTTGTGATTACATGGGGCCCATCCAGATAATTCAGGATAATCTCCCCATCTCATGATCTTTAACACATTTGCAAATCTCTTCTGCCACGTAAGGTCATATATTTATAGATTTCAGGGATTGGGGGGGACACCTTCAGAGGGCCTTTATTCTGTCTCCCGCAGAGACATGAAGCAACAGGCTGACGTGATCTGATTTACCTTAGAGAGCATGGTTTTGTAAGGGTGAGAGGGAGAAAGGAAGCTCAACGGAGACGATTGCAATAGTGCAGGGGGAAGCAGAGGTGCAGGACCGATGCGGTCCTCATAGAGATGAATGGGAAAAACGCAGAGAAGGACTATCTAGCCAAACAGGTTTGCTGACTCCCAGCTGCATAACCTCAACCAGCCCAGCATCAGTCTCTTTAGAGAACTCTTGGGTCTGTGTGGCTTTTCGGAAGGGAAGAGACCTGGAATGGAAGGGAGTGAAACATCCCTTCTGGTGACATAAGCAGGGTGGGGCTAGTCCCCAGTCTGGGGGGGTGACGCTTGGGATAAAGGACTAGGGGGGAATAAAGAACAAGACTGGGGATGAGTGGGGGAAGGGCTTCAGCAGTGGTGGGGAAAACCTGGGGTAGTAAGTTGAGGACTGCCCCCCCCACCCCCTGCACACACCAAGTATTGAGTCTTTTTTTTTTTTTTTTTTTATGTTGTCATAAATATTTAATACTTTATTTTTAAGTAAAACATACAGAGTCAAATATTTCAAACATTTTACCCAATTATGGAGATATAATTTTCTACGAATGAGAAGGGAAAATGTAAGGATGATTTATAATACAACCAAGATAATTTAAAGAATGTATAAGCTTTGTTTTTAAAACCTTATAATAGATTTATATTTTTAATGTAAATATATATTATAAATATTCATAATAGATCTATATAATAGATTTCAGTTTAATTATGTAATTATATTTCAAAAACTGTCATAACATTAGGTCTTCAAACTAGTGTATGCGTACTTCTTTTTTTTTTTTTTTGTGATAGATACTCTACAAACAGTGAGAAATCCTTCTTTTATTTAGGCCCACAGCATTTTTTTTTTTTTTTTATCTTTGTAACTTATTTTATTTTATTTTATTTTATTTTATTTTCACACACACACACTGTATTTTATTTTTACAAGAGGTAAATCGACTGACACCAAGCATTGTACATGGATGACCACAACAAAAGCAACAATGATTGCAATTACCAAACATGAAACACACTCATACTATGTCATAGTATTGACATTCAGTCCAGTAATCCTCCACTGTAACAGCTCCTTTACTTTGCAGTGAAAATTGATTTGTATATTCTTTGCCTCTGAGTCCTTGTGGAATTTTTTTTTTTTTTTAAATTCAGACAGAAAGTCACAAAAATTATACTCATCCTCATCAGTTCACTCAGTCCCATGTAATTAATTTTTTTTTTCATCTTGATCTTTTGTTAGCACTTTTATGAGTTCATCAGTTTTTCATTAGAGTTCTGAAAATGCTTATTCATTCAGTTCAGCAGTACAGTCCGTTACCAGAAACCTGTACTTGTCAGAGTCTTTTCCATGTATTTCTTGAAGATGAAACCCTTTTATAGGAACATATTTGCAAAATCATCAGAGTACACCCAGAACTGTCTGTAAATGACAAAAGACTTAAAAATGACCACGGTTAAAGATTTGATGACAGTTCATAATAATGCAGTTGACAAGAAAATTAGTTATTTCTGAGATATACATTTTAAAGTAATAACTAGGATTATTACTTATAACATTATACCTTTCCATACAAGTACAAATATAAGATTTTTAGAAATTTCATGTAATGTCTGAAACATTTATATTAACATATTTCCATACATATTTCCATACAAATACAAATATGATTTTTAGAAATTTCATGTAATGTCTGAAACATTTATATTAACATATTTCCATACAAATAACCCAATGAAAGTTTAGTATTAGTTGTTTTGTTTGTTTTTTTATACTGCAGGTTCTTATTAGGCATCAGTTTTATACACATCAGTGTAGTATTGAGTCTTAACCCTGGAATTTGTAAAATTCACCTTCTTTGGGAAAAGAGTCTTTGCATATGTAATTACACTGAGGATCTTGAGATGAAGAGATTACCCTGGATTACCAGGGTGGGCCCTAAAGGCCATCACAAGTATCTTTACAAGAGACACAAAGGGCAGTAACACATACACACAGAGAAGGCGGCATGAAGAAGGAACAGAGAAGGATGTGACCACAAGCCAAGGAATGTCGACAGCTGCTGGAAGCTGGAAGAGGTGAGGAATGGGTTCTCCCCCGGAGCCTCCAGAGAGAGTGAGACTGTGCCAACACCTTGATTTTGGCCTCCAGAACCATGAAAGTATCAATTTCTGTTGTTTTAACCCATCCAGTTTTGGTCATTTGTTACAGCATCTCTAAGAAAGTAATACACCTGGTTTGGACAAGATCATAGTGTAGAGTTTGACTCAACTACTGATAAATGGGCCAAACTGGAATTCTGAAACAAACCCTTCCAATGTGGGCGTGCCACCAGGCAAGTGAAGTCAGAGATGGAATCTCAGTCCCAATCATACTAGGAAACAAGATGAGAAGAAACTAATGTCACTCTGACAGCCAGGGGACCCTGATGACTTTTTTTTTTTTTTAATTTTATTTATTTACTTATGGCTGTGTTGGGTCTTCGTTTCTGTGAGAGGGCTTTTTTTATTTATGGCTGTGTTGGGTCTTTGTTTCTGTGCGAGGGCTTTCTCTAGTTGCGGCAAGTGGGGGCCGCTCTTCATCGCGGCGCGTGGGCCTCTCACTATCACGGTCTCTCTTGTTACGGAACACAGGCTCCAGACGCACAGGCTCAGCAATTGTGGCTCACGGGCCCAGTTGCTCCGCGGCATGTGGGATCTTCCCAGACCAGGGCTCGAACCCGTGTCCCCTGCATTGGCAGGCAGACTCTCAACCACTGCGCCACCAGGGAAGCCCAACCCTGATGACTTTAAACCCCTTCCCCATTGGTGCTGCCCTCACCAGCTGAAACCGGGAGCAAGAACCCCGTCTGTGGTGCAGCCCTTCTGCGGGACCCCTGAAGACAGCCAGCCATTGCTTTGTATGGTTCAGGCCTGTGGACAACTTGCCTCCCCCTCACAATACACCCACTTGGGGTTGGCTCAAATGCCTCTATGTCTGACGCTGCAGAGAGTGGTGGAAAGCTACAGAGAATGGACAAAACTCACAGACCATCTGTTCATCTTCTGTGTCTTGCGAGTTTATTTTCAAAGTTAAGCATTTGATAGCAGTTGTCAAGCATTATCTCAAAAGCTACCACTTGGGTAAAGACATTGTTTTTAAAATCCAGGAGAATCACTCGTAGATCAGTGATTCTCCAGGGTTTGGAATAAGGGATGAGCTGTATTTTGAAACAACATCTTCAAATATTATCATATAACTTTATTACCGGAAAAGGGGAAAATGTCTTATTTCTATAATACAGACTTCAGGAAGGAAAGCTTGACCAAATTTTGCTAGAAAGGCTGTGTAGAAAATGGAGGAATTTCTCAATCAAGAATCACAGGCTCTGGGATGAGGGTTTATAGGAATTTCCTGGCCATGGTGAGATTTTTATGTTTATCAAAAAGGGACACTTTTAAAAAATATATATATATATTTATTTATTTATTTTTGCCTGTGTTGGGTCTTCGTTTCTGTGCGAGGGCTTTCTCCAGTTGTGGTGAGCAGGGGCCACGCTTCATCGTGATGTGCGGGCCTCTCACTGTCGCGGCCTCTCCCATTGTGGAGCACAGGCTCCAGACGCACAGGCTTAGTAGTTGTGGCTCACGGGTCTAGTCGCTCCGCGGCATGTGGGATCTTCCCAGACCAGGGCTCGAACCCGTGTCCCCTGCATTGGCAGGCAGATTCTTAACCACTGCGCCACCAGGGAAGCCCCAAGGGACACATTTTTTTAAAAATGCTATGTAGCACCTTCAGTAGAAGGATGTCACCTTGACTTGATTCTCAGAATGTTTGGAAAGTGAATACAGCCATCTAGGGAGGGGTGCATCAGTGGTTGCAAAGGATAAGCAGAATGTACCAACTTCTGGGCATGAGTTTTGTCCTCCATGCCCTACAGTTCAGGGACTGAGTTGGGAGGTACTCAGGTTGGAAGAGACTCTCCCTCCAACTTCAATACCTTCCAGCAGGAGCTTCTCAGTAGAAGCTTGAGTATCAAGGACTTAGAATAAGTCTTTGGGTATCATGGAAATTAGGCAGCTAATTCCCAAATCATGACCCTAGGCACCCATAACTAAGCCCTCTTGGCCAACATGACCATGAGAACTGAATATCGACCCCCTGGAACACGTTCCCATTTCATTGACACAACTGCAGAAAACTTTGCCTAGGTTAGAATAAAGGGGTTACTCTAGAGTATAGTGGGGTGGCGAAAACCCAGACTCTGCATCCAGAGCATTCAACTCCCAGCTCTGCTACGTACCAGCTGCCTAACCTTGGAAAGTTACTTAGCCACGTCTTCCCATCCTTAAGATGGGAGGGGACAATAATACTCTTCCTTAGAATTGTTGTGGAGATTGAATGAGACAGTGCCTGGAATATAGTTTGTTTCGTTTATGTGTCAGCTATTATTTTCATTATTACAGGAGCCGGGCAGATAAGGCAAATGCATGAAGCATTCTAGGAGTAGAAAAATAAGAGGGTTGTGAGCTAAGAGTTCTTGACCTGGAGAGTGCCTCATCCTGTCTGAAGTGAGAAGTGTGGCATCCTCTCCAAGAGACAACCTGCAAGGATGCAGCCCAACGGTGCTGTATTTTCCATTCCTCGAAAGAAGCTAGAAATCTAGATTTTTATATAAAATGTCCTGATTTTAAAATATGGACCACTAATTCTAATTTTTTGAAACTCTGGGCTGTGCAAATAAAATATGTCCATTTAATACATATGTCAGGCAGGCTTCAAGATAAGCAGGTACACATTTTCAGCTCTTTTAAGAGTCTTCTAAGGATATCTGGGGGAGAAAGTATTTCATCTGCAGAACTTATTAACTGGACATTATTATTTATAATAATTTAGCACTTATAATGTACCAAGCCCTAGCCTAGGGCTTTATAATAATAATTCAATCCTCACAACAACCCTATAAGGTAGGTACTATTACTTTTGTCATTTTACAGTGGAAGAGACTGAAGCTCAGAGGGTAAGTAACTTGCTCAAGACAAAAGAGCAGGTGGTAGAGCCAGATTTTAATGCAAGCTGGCTTTTAAAAATTTGTTATGGATCACATAAAAAATTTTAAAACCCACACAGAATGTTGGCAGGGCCAGAGCTGTCACCAAAGTGTGTATTTATAAAGGTGTGTATCACTGAGTGATGTTGGGATTAGCAGGACCACTAGAGAACCCAAGCAAACAGAGCTCAGAAAAGCCGTGTCACGTACACAGAGTTGCTTGTGCCCACCACAAGTCAGTACGTGACCACTGAACCATGTTTGTAGTTGACGTGGCATTAAATTAATCATATAGATGATGGCAAACCTTTATAGAGCCCTTACCATGTGCTAGTCCCTATTCTAAACACCCTACAAATATTAGTTTACCTAATCCCATTGAGACAGATACTATACCTATCATCCCCATTTTATGTGGAAGCTGAGTCACAGAGAGGTGGAGCCATTTGTCCAAGTCCACACAGCCATGAACTGGGGCAGAGTTTGAATCCAGGCAGTTCAGTTCCCGAGTCTATGCTCTTGGCTACTACATTTTGTTCATAAATCAATTGACAATGTCAATTACCTGTGGTTAGTTCCACTGCAAAAATGCCCATGAGCAAGAAAGAACACGGCAAAGAGAGAGATTTCAAATGAAGTTGCAGACAAAACTGAACACTGGTTGGGGTTTGAGGGGATGCAGTTTGCTTTATAATGATGACAATAGCTAGCTCTGGGAGGGAATTATTCCTAGGTTCCACCAGTGTTAAGTTCACGTTAGCCTCATAGAAACTGTAGGAGCTGGATGTTACTATTCAACCCATTTTACAGATGAGAAAGCTGAGACTCAGAGATGGTTTGAATAAGGTCACATAGCTGCTAAGTGGTCAAATGAAGGCATGAACACAGGTCTGTCAGACCCTACAGCCTGTGTGTTTAAGCCTCACATTAAAATGTTCAGACGCTTGTTTCTTCCAGAATGGCTTCTGCTAAGGGAGGTGGAAAAAACTAGGATAAGGACTAATTGCTAATCAGCCAGGGAGTAACTTCCAGGGAGTTTCCAAAGAGAAAGTCCATATGACCGGGCAGTGCCTGAGGGGAGAAGGTTTGGGATAGAGCCTCACTAGGAGTGTCTCTGACACCCCACAGGCCCCAGCCCACAGACACCCTGCTCCCTGAAACCAGAGGACCACAGACCCTTCCCTTCCCTCTGGCTAAATGTGAAGAGCGTCCTTCTGCCTTGTTACCTCTTGGAACCCAAAACCTGGTTGGGTATTGAACTTGCATGTTGGACCCTCTTAGGTTTACATGTGGCAAAACCCACCTCAAACTGGAGTTATTAAAAGAATAAGAATCATTTATTTGTTTAGGTAACTAAAAGAGCCTTGGGCTGTCTGGCTTCAGGTACAGATGTGTCCAGGGACTCATACAATATCGAAAGCTGTCCTTCTCTGACTTCATCTAATGTTCTCCATGGCTTCATTTTCTTGGTGGCCCCCAGAAGCTCCAGTCACTACCCCCAGAGCTTAGCAATATGAGTGGGAGGAGAATTTAATTTTTCTAATAGTCCCAATAAAAATTATGAGACTGAGTTTTACTGGCTTGGCTTGAATATCCATCTATAACTTAATTATCTTAGCTAGAGGGATAGATTTGCCAAGCCTGGGTCACATGCTCGCGCCTGGAGTAGGGTGGAGGTAAGAGAGTCCTCTTGAATCACATGGGGATGGATGATTTCCCAGAAGAAAATGGTAATATAATTTTGAAAAGAAAGGGGAATAGGAGTCTGGGAGATAATAACAGGTGCCTCCTAAAAGCTCAGACTAGAGGGTCACCTACTTTTGGATGCTAAGATTATAGGCACAGAGCCACCTAGTTCCTAATGTGTTACCTAACACTCTTTTTTTTTTATATATATATAAATTTATTTATTTATTTTTGGCTGTGTTGGGTCTTCGTTTCTGTGCGAGGGCTTTCTCCAGTTGTGGCAAGCGGGGGCCACTCTTCATCGCGGTGTGTGGGCCTCTCACTATCGTGGCCTCTCCCGTTGCGGAGCACAGGCTCCAGACGCGCAGGCTCAGTAGTTATGGCTCACGGGCCCAGTTGCTCCGCGGCATGTGGGATCGTCCCAGACCAGGGCTCGAACCCGTGTCCCCTGCATTGGCAGGCAGATTCTCAACCACTGCGCCACCAGGGAAGCCCACCTATCACTCTTAATGGGAGGCTCTCCGTGTCTCTGAAGCCTGTAAGCAAGGCAATAAACTTCTTTGCTAGCATATGTAGTGGACATTTCCCCTTCTGGAAAGAGCACGCCAATATTCCTTGTGGTTCTATCCATCCCTCATTCTCAGTCACTATGGTTCAGAGTGGGGCTCACCCACCCAAGTCTTCAAGCATAAAGCTGTAACCCAAACCCATCGTATACCTTTGGCCATATGATGTGTCCTGAGATGATTGTGATTTGATTCTTACCAGAGTCATCATATCCTGGGCGTTTAAAAAAAAAAAAAAGAAAGAAAAGGTCTTTCTTTTCGACTGGGGTTGGTGAGGGGATAGGTTGTTGGCTGGGCGAGGCTAGAAGCCATCTTGCCACTGCAAGGATATTGCTGGCCCAAAAATGATAGAAGAAACTAGAGCTGAGAGATGGAATTTGAGCCCCAGGACCCAGACATACTCTATTTGAGCCAATCGATCACCATCATTTTTTTTCTTGAATTAAACCAATTTGAAGTGGATTTTCTGTCACTGGCAACTAAAAAAATGCCTAACTAATTGCTACTACCTGGCTTCAAATACCAGCCCTGCCATTTTTACACACCATGTCACTTTGGGTAAATCGCTTAACCCCTCTGATCCTTAGTTGCCCCTTCTATGGAGGGGAAATATCTTTCTTGCAGGGTTTCCAGGATAGAAATTGAGGTTATAACTGATTAATACTGAGCACAGTTCTGGGGACACCATGTGTGCAGCATACATGTAAGTTTTATTGTTGTTGGGAGAGCAGGAAAAGCTAAAATAAGTGGGATGGAAACTAAAATTGAGTGTCTATCAGAGCCAGGAAAGTATTTGATGTAGCTGAGCTGGCTGGACACAGATGATAGGGAGTGTTGGGGGATACCGGGAGGGCAAAAGCCTGATTCAAAAACATTCAAACTTTAAATTTTAAAATCTCTGTAAGGGACAAGCAAAATAAGGACAAGAGCTACTATTTCCCCAGGCTCCGGAAAACAGTCGAAACATGAATGTTTCAGACGAGACCGTGGCTGTGAGCCAGGCGGTGTGGTTGCCCGATTCTAAGGTGTTCCTATGAATTCGGGGTCTAAGCACCAGGACGCCCCCACCTCGACGCTCTGCCTCTCCCAAAGCAAGAGAGTGGAAGGGCTCTTTGAGTCCAGGCTCTCCTTAATTTCAAAACCGAACATGACCACTCTTTATTTTTAACCTTCCCTTCCCCTAGTCTATTCCTTCAAGCAGCTTTTCTGGGGAGGGAGTGTTTGCGCCCACACTGGCAGATCTGAGTCCCTGGCCACGCGCCGGCTGCAATGGGGCTGTTGCCATGCCCACCCACCCTAGCAGCCTGGAAGCCAGCCTTTAGGGGGGCTCACTTGAGAGGTGCAGGAACTGGGAGGAGAGCGGAACTCAAGCACCAGGAGTGACCCGGGTGTGGGCAAGGTGCCCTTCGCTCTTCTGAAAGGAGCATGCTTCGCGTCTGGTTGGAGTGTCTGTAACAGTAAAGGACTTGGAGGAGGAGGTGGGGCTTCGGGTTGTCATCACCGTACAGTGAATGCTCCCCATGAACCAGCATTTGTCGTATGTTATACTTTTATCACATTTGCTTTACAGAGAAGGAAGCCCAGAGAGGTTGACAAACTTGCCCAGAGTCACAAGGCTAATAGGTGACAGGGCCAGAATTTGAACTTCGATGGCTATAAATCTAGCACTTTAACTTAATCACCATACTGAAATGCCAACCAGGAGATAAAAATGCATTAATGAGCTGACATGAATGTTCTGAGCCCTTTGACAACTGCATTTATTTTTGCTAATTATTAAAGAATCATCTGATCCATACATCAGTTTCCTCTCAATATGACTAGTTTGATGGTCTTAAACGTGTCCACAGGGCTTCCCTGGTGGCGCAGTGGTTGAGAGTCTGCCTGCTAATTCAGGGGACGCGGGTTCGATCCCTGATCTGGGAAGATCCCACATGCCACAGAGCAACTAGGCCCGTGAGCCACAATTACTGAGCCTGCGCGTCTGGAGCCTGTGCTCCGCAACAAGAGAGGCCGTGATAGTAGGAGGCCCGCGCACCGCGATGAAGAGTGGCCCCCGCTTGCCGCAGCTGGAGGAAGCCTTCGCACAGAGGCGAGGACCCAACACAGCCAAAAATAAATAAATAAATAAATTTATAAAAAATAAAAAAATAAAAAAATAAAACGTGTCCACAGATTCTTTGACACCCCTCCCGTCAAGAGACAGAACTAATTCCCTTCCTCTTGAATCTGGGCTGGCTCCTAACGAATATAATGTGATGGAATTAATGCCTTGTGGTTTCCAAGGCCAGGTTAGAAAGAGCTATAGAGCTTCTGCCGAGCTCCATGTCCTGAGGTGCTCACTCTTGGGACCCAGCTGCCATGCTGTGTGGAAGCCTAGGCCACTCAGAGGCCACACGGAGGTGCTCCCTGTGAAAGCTCCTTCTGAGGTCCAAGGCCACAGCCAGCATCCACCACCAGATGTGCAGGTGGGGAAGACTTTGAGAAGATTCCAGCTCCAGCCACCATCTAACTGCAACCAGAGAAGAACCCTGAGCAAGAACCACATAGCTGATCCAGTCAATTCCCAGAACAGTGAGAGATAAGAATAAATGATTGTCATTAGGTACAGTTAGTGTGAATTAGTTCCTGTAAAAAAAAAAAGATCAATTCTTGGACTCTGGCAAAAAAATAAAATAAAATAAAATAAAATATGAGCTTCTTGACTTGTATGATTTGATTCCAAACTGAATAGACCCCAATCCCACAAAATCACGTCTGGCAACTCTCCATCTACCTTTCTGACAGTGCTCTTCAATTTAAACAATCGGGACGATGATGATGATGATGGTGATGATGATTTGTGCTACTCTTCCTTGAGAGCTTTGTATGTGCCACACAGAGAGCAAAGGGCTTTACCTACATGATTTCATTTTTTTTTTTTGCTCAAAACACCCCCATGGTGTTGTCTTTTTCTTCAGGTTTGGAACTGAGCTCAAGGAGTGAAATTGTCCAAAGTCGCCCAGCTAGGATGCAGCAAGGCTGGGTTTTTGTTGATTCACTGAGTTGACCTGTACCGTATTGATTGAGCTCCCACTATGTGCCACACACTGTGCTGGGCCCTGGAGACGTCGCAAGAAGACAGATATGGTTCTTGTCCCCAGACTCCAATGCTGCAGACAGGTGATAAGAAAACAGACAAGCAAGCAAGGAAATAAATAACAGCATTGCCGATTGTGATCAATGCTGTAAGGAAAATAGTGATGAGACTGGTGGTAGTTAAGGCACTGCCTTCAGTCCTCTCTGAGGAAGTGGCCTTTGAGGGACAAGACATGAGATCTATGCCATGTGATTCTGGAGGAGGTGCAACCTGGGCGGCAGAAACACTGAGAGGAAAGCCAGGGTTAGGGGAAGGGTTTGGCACAGTCAAGAAACAAACAAAAAAAAGGGGGCCAGCCTGGAAGTCAACAAGAAAAAATAGAGTAAGAGATGAGGGCAGGGGGCTTCCCTGGTGGCGCAGTGCTTGAGAATCTGCCTGCCAATGCAGGGGACACGGGTTCGAGCCCTGGTCTGGGAAGATCCCACATGCCGCGGAGCAACTGGACTCGTGAGCCACAATTACTGAGCCTGCGCGCCTGGAGCCTGTGCTCCGCAACAAGAGAGGCCGCGACAGTGACAGGCCCGCGCACCGCGATGAAGAGTGGCCCCCGCTCGCCGCAACTGGAGAAAGCCCTCGCACAGAAACGAAGACACAACACAGCCATAAATAAATAAATAAATTAATTAATTAAAAAAAAAGAGATGTGGGCAAAGAGGGAAGGAGGCCAGACCACACATGGCCTTGTTGGCCAAGGTAAAGAATGTGGGTCTATTCTAAGAAAAATGGGAAATTTGGAAGTTTAAAAAAAAACAGTATAGTGACATGATCTGGTCAACTTTTTAAAAGTGTCATTTCTGACTGCTCCATGGACTAAGCCAAGGAGGAGATGGGTAGACTGGGAGAGTCTACTCAGTGTTGGCTGAGGACACAGAGCTGAACCATATAACCCTGAACTAAGCTGAACATCCAACCCCTGGGATCAAGGGTTTGACCTGCCTGGGCTGACCAGAGCATTATCCATCCAGAATGGCCATCTCTCCACTCCAGCAACTGGAGGATAAGACGATATGCAGAGGTACCCAAAGGACGAAGTTCTGAATTCAGGAAGAGAGAGTGGGGAGGGGGCGTGGAAAGGAGAGGGCCGCCAAAATGGTTTCTATTCATTAAAAAAAAAGAAAAAGGAAATTAAATGAAGTAAGCATCCAACTCAAGAAATTAGAAAAAAAAGTGAAAGTACAATGTACAATTCTTTGTTAGCAAACTGGAAAATCTTGATGAAGATGATGCTTTTCTGGAAAATAATTACTAAAACTCTTTATATAACAGAACATTATAATATATTTTAAGTATAATATAATCTTTATAATATACTTAAAATCTTATCATCTTAAATAAAGTAGCATAGTGATTTAGGGTGCAGGCTCTGCTTTCAGATTGATCTGGATTCGAATCCAGTCTCCACCATTTACTAGCTGTGTGACCTTGGGCAACACTCAGTTTCTTCACTTGTTTTTTTTCCCCTTTCTTTATTTCTTTAATTTTCTTAATTGAAGTATAGTTGATTTACAGTGTTTCAGGTGTACAGCAGGTATATGTCAGACCTCTATCTATCTATCTATCTATCTATCATCTATCTATGTATCTATCTATATATCTATATATCTATCTATCATCTATTCTTTTTCAGATTCTTTTCCATTATAGGTTATTACAAGATATTGAATATAGTTCCCTATGCTATACAGTAGGTCCTTGTTGTTTATCTGTTTTATATATAGTAGTGTGTATCTGCTAATCTTAAATTCCCAATTTATCCTTCCCTTCCATTCCCTCTTAGTAACCGTAAGTTTGTTTTCTGTGTCTGTGAATCTATTTCGATTTTGTAAATAAGTTCATTTGTATCCTGTTTTTTAGATTTCATATATAAGTGATATCATATGATATTTGTCTCTTTATGACTTACTTCACTTAGTATGATAATCTCTAGGTCCATCCATGTTGCTGCAAATGGCATTATTTCACTCTTTTTTATGGCTGAGTTCTTCACTTCTAAAATGGGGATTAAAAACAGTCCCTGCCTAGAAATAAATATAACTAGGAGTGTGCAGAATGTATGTGAAGAAATAATAAAAGTTCATCAAAGGAATATAAAACAAGATCAGAAGAATGGAATCAAAGTATTGTTAGTTAATAATGTCATTTCTTCTTAAATAAACATATGGTTTGATATAATTCTAATAAACATCCCCATTCAATTACTTTTATATTTGTTATATTTGTGTTCCTTTGATGGGAAGGGGGAGAATTTGATGAAGTGACTCTAAAATTCAACCTGAAGAATGAATGGGCAAAATAGCCAAGAACAACCTGAAAGTGAAGAATAATTAGGGAACATGCTGACTACAGATATTAAAATGGACGAGAAATTTTCAAAGATTAAAATAGCATAGTACATAAATATTGAAACATAGATCAATGGAATAGCGCAGATAGCTCTGAGGCAGTCTTTCATGTACCTGACTTTATTAGATAATAAAAGTGGCCATCCAAGATTATGGAGAAAGAAGAAATATTCAATAATGACACTGGGACAATTGATTAATATTGGGGGGTAAACAAAGCAAAATTAAATCTTCATCTCACTATACATCAATGTAAATTCCAGATTGATTAAAGAGTATAAAGTAATTTAAAAGTTAATTAAAACTAATAAAAAAAATCTAGACAAAGTTCTGGGTAAGAAGGCAACTTGATCACTTGATCACAGGCATCTAATACTTATCTGCTCCTCCTTTCTCCTATATGTATATTTAAATATATACATATTTAAACATATATATGTATATACATATATACATACATATGCTATATATATTTATGTATTTAAAAATTTATTTTATTGAAGTATAGTTGATTTACAGTGTTGTGTTAATTTCTGCTGTACAGCAAAATGATTCAGTTATACACATATATACACATTCTTTTTCATATTCTTTTCCATTATGGTTTACCACAGGATATTGAACATAGTTCCCGGTGTTATACAATAGGACCTTGTTGTTTATCCATTCTATATATAATAGTTTTCATCTGCTAGTCCTAAACTCCCAATCCATCCCTCCCCCAACCCCCTGCCCCCTTGAGAGCCACAAGTCTGTTCTCTATGTCTATGAGTCTGTTTCTGTTTCGTAGATAAATTCATTTGTGTCGTATTTTTTAGTTTTTAAAGATGAGGGGTAAAGCCTTATCTGTGCTGACAATTATGGAGGGCTGCCATCCATATATTTGAAACTTTAAAATATTTATACTCAATATGATATGGATGAGACAAAATTTAAAAGTGGCTCTTTGGTGATGTTGGGAATCAATAAAAAAGAAGTAATTTTTTAGTTAATCTAATCAAGGAGAGGAAGAAAGACAGGTGCCATTAAGAGTAAGAGAAATCAGAATTACAGTTAAGGAAAATAAATTTAAAAGGCAGAAGATATTATGCATAACCTCATACTGATAAATTAGAAAATTTGGATGAAATAGATTATATTATAGAAAAACATATATGGCCAAAAAATTGATTTGGAAAGGAGAATTAAAAGAGCTGAGTAAGATACAAAACCATGGGAAAAATTGAAAAATTAGTCAAAGAATGACAATGGGCCCAGCTGGTTTCATGTATGAGATCATACGTTTAAAAAAACTGAAGGGAGTTGGCAGAATCTATACTTCCATGTCTCTGTTTTGTTTTAAACCAGAGGTCCGACTGGAGCCAGGCAGGTGACTTAGGAGTGACGGAGGTGGAGGATCATAGGGAGGACTGGAGACTGTGGTAAAATGAAGCAGGTGTGCCTCATTGAAGGGGGCAGATGCTACTCTCCTCCAACCAATGGCTGGCTGAAATGTGGGCCCACAATTTAATTCAGTGCAATGCAAATTGTAAAATCAGGCAGTGAAGCAAAACATCAGCAGGATGGACAGAACCTATGAGCTACCAGTTTGCAAGTTTCTCCTGGAAATGTATAAATACATAGGATTTAGGAAGAGATGACCTCTATACCATTGTCTGGAATCATTTTGAAAACTGTTTCTCAGAAGAGATGATTACCCCAGTCAGTCCTTCAAGGTGTGACACTTCACTGAGTAACTTTGGGTCACCACGAGGCAAGCCAAGTGAATAAAATAAAATAAAAATTTCATCTTTTGCCTCAATCTGAGCACCTCTCAGGCCATGATAAATGAAGGCTGGACGATTCTGAAAAAATAATTTATTCATTCATTTAATCAACATATACATATTATGCATTTACTATGTGTCATGTGCTATTACAAGTATGGGGGTAGAGCAGTGAATAAAATAGAAAAACTCTCTGCCCTCAGTGAACTTTATGTTCTAGAGACTGTACAAAATAAACAATGGGCAGAACTCAGGGTCTTCTGGGCAATTTCAATGTTAAGAACTTTAGTTTTGTAATGAGGACTCACAGGCATTCAAAGCCCAATCTAGGAATAATATCAGATCTGGGACTTGCTTCAAAATAAATCAGTGGGGAGGGGTAGTTAATGGGACATAGAGATGAAACAGGATTGGCCATGGGTCAATGATTCTTGCAGTTGGTGATGGGTACAAGGGCATTCATTCATTCATTACACTTTCCTCCCCACTTTTATACATGTTTGAAAATTTTTCATAATGAAAAGGTTTTTAAAGTCCAATTCAGTTGAAATCAAAATATGAACCTTGCCTTCAAAGTCTTTCCTTCTCTCCAGCCCCGGCCTGATCATGAGTGGAGGGGCTCCGTGTAGGAGGGGAGGTTGCTGGGATGTCCTTCTCTGCTTCCCCTCCTCTCCTGTTGCTGGCTCCTCTGGGGTTGAGGAGTGGGAAGAGGGGTGGATAGAGGGGTAAGAGGTAAAACTTCTCTTACTTAGATGATGCCATCAGTGGTTCTCTTTCGGCTGCCGATGCCCTCTGCGTTGCTGGCATTCAAATGTTGTTCTCTAGTGAGTGTGGTCCCATGGAGAGAGTTTGAGCTGAGTTAATTTCCTCAGTATCCACATGGGTACTGTGCATGTGCATCTTTGCAACACCAAACGCTGGGAGTCGAGGCTGCCTTCCTGGTGCCCTCTCTCCTCACCCTATAATCGAGGGCTGCTCTAGCCAGCCTCTTGCCTTCAAGGTTCTCCAGGCAGGAACCAGACACAGCCTCTATGTTCATGTGTTCATGCATGCTCCAAACACCTGATGACACTTAGTTTCTCTCAAGTGCTCCTCTCGGTGCTTGGCTCCCGCCCACCATTTTGTTCCAGGTGCCAGCCTAGGGCGGCCACATCAGCAAGCACCAGCCAGGGAGTGAGGTGTCAGCCTCCCTTCTTGTAGGTCCCTCATCCCGTCAATGAGTGGATTGGACCTCTTCTCACTTGACTTGATGGGGAAGAGCCACCCAGAGCCAAAGCACCTTCCTCCCCCAGGCTCATGGCTCATTGTTTCCCCACCTCATTGAACTCCAATCCTCAGTCCATATAATCCGGACAGAAGTTATCGGAGGGAGGACTGCAGGAGCCCTGGGGAGCCCTGGGGAGTCATTTGGCAGCTCTTTGGCTCTGGATGTGGGACTATTTCATGTTTATTGTTTTCAGCTTTGGGGCTTTGGCCAACATTCCAAGCCAACAGGTAAAGCCCTAAACCACATCCTGTTCTACTGAATTTAGGAAGGTTTCCAAAGTGGTTTTAAGCCTCTTAGTTGACTGTTGAGGTGTTTATCTCATCTCTCAATAAAGACACCTTTTGAATCTCTAACTGCCTCTTGGGTCATTTTGATTTCCTGGTGCACAAGTCCTATGGAAAGTGATTAACCACGTAATAGTCAGTTTTTGTTATTCTGAAGGTGGCAGATTAAAACAAATCTCATTAAGAGAGCTGGCTTCTTTGGCATCATTTTATTTATAGCTGCAGCTGACATTTATTGAGGACTTCATATGTGTCAGGCACTATGTAAAGCACTTATGTGAATTATCATATGTAATGCTCATTATACAATAAGGAGGTCCTATTGACCTTAGAAATAGGTCCTATTATTTTATTTATGAGGAAAGAGAGGCAAAGAAGGATTAAGTAATTTTCTCAAGGTCACACAGCAAGTGATGCAATTAGGACTTGAATCCAGGTTTCACTGACTCCAAACCCCATACTTTTGGCCATGCTCCAAGTACAGTGTTTGGTGCTTCCGTAGATATAAGCTTCTGTCCCACAAATCTGTTCAGAGTTAGAGGAGCAGAACCAAGGCTCTGATGTACCACTAAAAAAATACAAATCTGATCACGTCACTTCCTGCTAAAACCTCTCACTGTTCCCCACCACCCTCAGGAAAAAAGTCATATTCCCTAACAACCCTAGTCTAAGACGCCCATATCTCTAGCCCAAGTAAATGCAATAGCCTCCTGATTCATCTCCTGGTTTTTCGCTCTTGTCCCGGTGGAATCTATTTCTAGAGTGAAATTTCCAAAGTATAGGTCAGGTCATGTTACTCTGCTGCTTAACTTGTGCAATGGCTTTATGTTGTTAAAGGATACCCAAACTGTTTACCCTGGCACACTCGCTCTATGTAATCTAGCCCCAGCCTACCTCCCTGACCTCCTTGGCTGTCATTTTTCCTTTTGTTCACAAGACTCCTGCCACAGTATCCATTCTGTCCTTCAACAAGGACACATTCATTCTCATTTCAGGGCTTCTGCACTGGATGATCCTTCTGCTGGGAGTACTTTCCCTAGATCTTCTTCGGGCTAACTCCTCCTCCACCTCTGACTTTTTTCAGCTCAAAATCACCTCCTCAGAATGCCCTCCTTGACTGTGCTCCCTAAAGCAGTCCTTCTTCCATTGCCAACACTGCTTTTATCCTATCGAATTACTTGATTTCATTTTCTTTTCTTCACAGCATTCATCATTACTTGCATTTTTTTGTTTGTTTGGTAACTCCCTCACCAAGTTCCTTAGGTGCAGGGAATCTGTGCTGCTCACTACTGCATCCTCAATGCCTACAGCAGGGCCTGGTAAACAAGTGGGTCTTGATAGATATTTGTTGAATGATCTAGCATGGCGAAAAGGCCCTGCGGGATCTGGCATCTACCTATCTTCAGTGCACAGTGAACATCTCATTTTCTTCTTCCTTCTTCTGGTAACATCACCCTCAAATTCCTCAAAGAATCAGCCCTTTACCCACTCTCAGTTCACACGGATTAAGGTAAGGCTGATCTTCTTCCCTCTGTGTCTGGAGACAGAATGATAGCACAGACCTGAAAATCAGTGAATTCCATTTCCTGGCCACCACGATTGACTCAGGTAGGTCTGAACCAAATGGGTCAATGAGGAACCATCCCCAAGACATTTGTTGTAACTCTTGATGGAGACATATGCTCTTTCTTAAAAGGTTGCTCAACTGGTAGAATGCAAAACAGGAGTCCTTGGTACTTGAGAAGAGAGCCAGGCTGAAGATGGAGCTGGTGGAGAGGGAGTCAGGGCTGAGATGGAGAGGCAGATCCTGGACGCCATTGTTTGAAGCCCTGGATCCAGTTGCTCATGAGCTTATCTACTTTTGTACTTTTAAATCACAGGCACTGATTGATTGCTTTTGCTTGTTGTATACCCTTTGAGTTGGGTTTCTGTCAGCTTTGACTAGAAGCTTCATGGCCGGGGGGTGGGGAGGGGAGGGAAGGACTGGGAGTTTGGGATTAGCAGATGCAAACTAGTATATACAGGATGGATAAACAGCAAGGTCCTACTGTACAGCACAGGGACCTATATTCAATATCCTGTGATAAACCATAATGGAAAAGAATATGAAACAGAATATATATACATATATATATGTATAACTGAATCACTTTGCTGTACAGTGGAAATTAACATAATATTGTAAATCAACTACACTTCAATAAAATATTTTTTAAAAAGAAGCTTCATGACCAATAGATGACCTAATTCCACTTCTCTTCATCTGTACAAATTAGGAATTACCATTGATTCTTGGGCAACAGGGTTTGAACTGCACTGTTCCACTTACATGGGGATTTTTTTTCAATAGTAAATGCTACAGTACTATACGACCCGCAGTTGGTGGAATCTGCGGATGCAGAACCAGAGCCTCAGATACAGAGGAACTGCATCTACGTGTGGGAGGGCAGACGATAAGTTATTCGTGGATTTTTGACTGAGTGGAGTGGTGGCGCCCCTAACCCCTCCATTGGTCGAGAGTCAAGTGCGCTTTCATCTGCTAAAATTGAAAAGGGGTGAAATAAATTAAGGAGTCTATTTTTGTCGTGTAATAATGATTTTGGAGATAATCAATCCTGGTCTTGGATGATGGTTCCATAATGCTATTAGGGACCCAGGCTTCTCCAATTTTATTTTATTTTCAGCTATCTTAAACATGTGCTTGTCACCTTGTGGTAACAAGTCATCTGGTTGACCTCTGGCACAGAATTCCAGTTCCTGGCAGGAAGAAAGAGAAGGTAAAGGCAACACACTGTGGGTTATCAAAGTCTGACCACCAGCCCCCTCGAAGGAGATTTTACACACCACAGACAACTCTTTTTTTCCCCACTTTAAAAATTGTGGTAAAATTTATATAACATAAAATTTGCCATTTTCAGTGTACAATTTAATTTCATCCACAATGTTAGGTAACCATCACCACTCTCTATTTCTAAAACTTCTCATCACACAAAACAATTCCTTAACCATTAAGCAATAACTCTCCATCCCCCTCTCCTCTCAGCCCCTGATAACCTCTAATCTACTTTCTGTCTCTATGAATCTGCCTATTCTAGGTACTTCTTGTAAGTGGAATGATATGATATTTGTCCTTTTGTGCCAGGCTTATTTCGCTAAGCAAAATATCTTCAAGGTTCAATCATGTTGTAGCATGTATCCAAACTTCATTTCTTTTTCTGGTTGAAAAATATTCCATTGTATGTATAGAACACATAAGTTTATCTGTTCATCGGTCAATGGACACTTGGGTTGTTTCCACCTTCTGGCTATCGTCCACAAAACAACTTTTAATTACATTTTATTGGTCAGAATTTTGTTACAGGGCCACCATTCTCTTCACGGAAAACTGAAAGACGTAATTTCCTTTCAAGTAGACAAAGAGCATCCCCAACTATAGCTGGAGTTTTATTAGTTAAAAAGAAATGAAGAAAGATCATTAGGAAGCAGCTAGCAGCCTCTGCAACAGTCCACCCCTTTGCCAGCAAAAGTCTTTCCATACGTAGAACACATTCACCTTTTCCCAAAGGAGACAATCCCAAGACATCCCCTGAGAGGGCAGGCTTTCTGAACAATGTGTAGTCCTCTTCAGCAGGTCTGGGTGTGTCTTCTTTGGGTCTAAACTAAAAGATAACATACTTGCTACCAGCATACCCATTATTCAACTGGGCAGATGGAACCAGATAACCATTAAGAGCTTCTTTTAAATGCAGAGACTGGGCTACACAGAGCATCCGCAGGTTCATAGAAATTATCCAACCCAACTGAGCAGGAATAACAAAATTTCTCTTTCCTGGGAATGGAAGAAGTTTCCTGGCTAGCAAGGAGGAACTCCCTTATCTATTATTTTCCATCATCTTCTCTCTGCCCTCTGGAAGATTCTTCTTTGTCCATCTCTCTCCCTGGATCCATCTGAGGTGGAATTGGGGGAGAACAAGCTTCCTCTTGGGCTCAAGAATCTTTCAGGGGTTTCCCTGTTTAGAGGTGTCCTAGTCACAGGTTGCTACCCAAGTTTGGGTCATATGTGGCAAAATAGTTCCTCCAAAATCTAATAAGCTTCAATTATTTTCTGGAAGAGTATTCATGGACAAACATCTCATCTATACATAATATTCAAGCACGAAAAGTCTGCCACACTAACCCCACATCACACTCCAGCCATACTAAACTCCTGTCATTCCCTCAAGCTCATCATATACCAGGGCTTTGCATGTACTGGTCCAACTGCCTGCAACACAGTTTCCCCTGATGCTTACTTGGCTACTCACCCTTAAGGGTTCAGTTAAAATGGAACTTCCTCTGTGAAGCCTTTCTTGATGACCCCCAGTGACATGAATTGTCCCTCACTTGCACCTCCCTAGCAGAGTACTTACCAGACCTCCATGATATTTTAGGTAGCGTTTCCCTAGAAGCAGAGCCTGAGGCAGGGAGTCAGATACATGAAACTTCTAGAAGTGATCTAGGAGTGATCTAGGAGTGATCTTTAGGAAAAACCTGTAAGGGAGTACGGGAACAAGCATAACGCAGGGCAGTGAGTCTCCACCTGTGACCTCTCAGAGGAGCAAGCAGCGTTAGCTTTGCCAGGGACCTTGCTAGAAGTGAAAAACTCCACGAACCAGCCTAGAAACTCTGGGAATGGAACCAGTAAGCTGTTGTTTAACCAGCCTTTGAAGTGACGCTGATGCACACTTAAGTTTGAGAACCACAGGGGAAGGGGACAAAGTCAAATAAGGATGTGGTCCCAGGTAAAATCTAGCCTTGGCCTGATCCATGGAGGACTCTGGAGCATAAATTGCACCACAGAATTGTCCTTGCCTCTGGCAAGAGGGAAGATTTTGCATCTCTGTATCAGCACTCATTGACGGTAGGCTGTCCCTTGGGGGAGGGATCCCTTGGGTGAGGCAGCTCCTATCAGCTGAGAGCAATTCTCCCAAGAAGGGGCAACCAAGGGCTGGCAGAGGGGGTGGGAAGGTTAGTGCTGCAAATGCACCAACCTAGCAAAGGGGATCCAGACATCTATGGGATACTAGCAGCATCTACTACAATTTTTCTTATTTGTTCAATTATCTTTGTTCTCTCCATCAGACTGAGAGTTCCAAGTGATCAAGAAAAATGTCTTGTAATTTAGATGTGAATTCTCTTGCTCTAGGTGGGGAGGTGGCAATAAACACACAGGCACATATACATACATATGTATATATGTACATAGGGTGATGTCAGATACTGATAAGTGCTATGGAGAAAAGCAAAGAAGAGGGAGAGGACAGAGAGAAGTACGAGGTGTTATTTTAGAGCAGTTAAAGAAGGATTCTCTGAGAAGGCGACATTTGAGCTGAGATATGAATGAAGCGAGGGATTGAATCATGAGAAAGAACATCTGGGTAAATTCAAAATTATTTCAAAATAAATGTTTTCTTATGAGAAGGATATCTCAGGGGAGAGCATTCCAGGCACAGGGAATGGATGGATGAATCACAGGAAACACCTGGCATTTCTATACTGATAAGGCAGGAGGTGGCTGGAAAGATGGACAGGTGGCATGTTGCTTACTGTTTTCATTTATTTTTTAATTGACTTTAAACATTTATCAAAGTATATATGCACAAGATTTTTAAAAAATCAAATAGGATCAAAGGGGCTGTCATGAAAAGCAGCTCCTGGTCCCACTCCAGCCCCCCCCAAAAGTTACCACAGTTAGCCATTTCTGTCTTAGCTTAACTTATTTCACTCCAAATACAGTTGTTGAATATTTATGGTTCCTCTACTGGTTATCTTTGTAATTTTCAATAACAAGCCTCTTGTGCTTCCATCAACTATAGACAGTATCTCTTGGCTGTTGTCTTTGTAATATCGGGATGTTGCATTCCTTCCCCTCCTTCAACCATCCAATTCCTATCACTGTTGTAGACAGTAGGGACCTAACTTTCAAGTATTTGGGTGTGATAGAGAGAATAGGGGATTTCAGTTACTGAAAGAAATTCAGTAAGGCTAAATTTTAAGTAATAAAATGAGGATATGTTTTATAACCATATTTCATTTTCAATGCTTTTTCTATAGGTTGAGTCTAAAAGTGGAAAACTAATAACTAGACTGTGTGAGAACATCAAGGGGGAATTACAGGATGGCAAACAGTACACCCTCGGTCTATGTCTGCTTGGTCTTCACCATCTCCTTAACTTACACTCATGTGGGTGACTTTACAGCAGAAGAGTTTTTCTCTTTCAACTTATGTTCCTTGGAAGAAGAGCATAGACAAAGGTGAAGCTGGTTCCCAGCCCAGTTCTACCTCTAGCAGAGACTCCAATATCTTCAGAGCCCTCCCATGTTGTCTCTCATTCATGATCATGTTTTACTGCTGAGTCCCTGGGCATCATCAGAGTGGCTCCAAAAGTGAATCACATGGACTTTTCGTAGCAGTCTTTTGAGATGTCTCGAAAATTCCTCCTACTTTGAGAACTGTTCTCCCTCCCTCAACTCACAGAGGCTGGTCCCAGTAGCCATGTCTATACTACACGACCCTATCTCTATGACCACAGCAGGTTGGGCCAGGAAGTGGCACATGACACAATCAGTTTGTCTCCCCTGGAAGTTTTAAATTGAGGCTAAAACTGCCCAGTTGAGTCTGGGTGGATCTCTTGGATAGAGGAGACATAAAACCTCAAAATCTAGCTCCCATCTTGAAGATCAACGAGTAGAGAAGGCAAAACAATTTTTTTCAACTAGAAATATGGAAAGAGGCAGAGGTGAAAAATAGAGTGACTGTCAAGACTCCTGATGGCTTTTATTCCCTTGTTTCAGCTCCTTGCTGAGGACTTTGCTTGAAGGTTTCTTGAAACAGCACCACATCCTTATACCAAAACCCCAATTTCTTAAACCAGCTCCAGTGAGTTTCTGCTATTTACAGCCAAAATGCACTAACAAAATATCCCCTACTATGTAATGGGCTCCTTGGGGGGTAGGAACCATATCTGTGTATTCTCCAAACTGCTAAGCAGAATGCTTTGTACATAGTAGGCACTCACACAAAGCATTTATTGAATTGAATCAGCTGCCAGTACTCCTTCCTGAATAACACAGCCACTTTCAGGGGCACTGGCCCCTTCTGATGTGGGGGTAATTCTGACCTATGAGAGGATGAACAGAAAAAAGCACAAATCCACCTTGCCAGCTACTCTACTACCTAAGAATCCAATGGAGGAGAGGTGGAAAGTAGTCTTAATAAGAGAATCAAACATCAGTTTCAAACTGCTTAAGTGCCTCCCAGTCTCCTGCCACATTAGTAGGATCAAAGAAGGTCATCTGCAAACACAGAGAAAGAGCCTGGCTCCGTCATTATAAGGAAGATGTGCTTTGAATCTCTTGGGTCCCTTATGGATCTGGTGAAAGAGCCCTCTAGTGGTGAAAATGAGCAATTACATCTAGGCTTAGACGCCTATTCTACGCACACCTGTACGCACACCGGTACACCCACCCACACATTCAATTGAATGAAAGGATGAGGTCACCCCCTAGTAAGTGGGGAGGCATCATCAGGAACTAACTGGCGGCTTCTCTGTCTCTGCACTCCCACTCCAGTCAGGTGTTCTGACTCTCTCCAGATGCAGGTTCAGGTCTTCCCATTCTCTGTGATCAGCTTTGGCCCTGGGCAGGGGTTGTAAAGGATAATCCTGCCAAACCAAGCCAGAGGCTCAGTATAAAGTTTCATTCTTGTTATGTTGATCCCTTTCTCTCCTTCAGAAAAATTGTCCACATCCTGGCCCATGATTGTCGCCTTCATCTGCCTGAGTTCCTGACCCTTCTCTCCAACCCCACACTGTCTACCTGGATACCTGATTCCTTTCTTCTGGACCTTCTGGGAACCATACCTTGTCTGTCTGGACTTATATTACAGACCAAGGAGGTAGAGCAGGGGTTGCTTTTGTTTTACTGTGTGTCTGGTGAATGGAGTGATTGGAGCACATTCTTCCAAAGCCCAAAGCCCATTGACTTGCCAATCACATGATCCTGTTTTGGGAAAAGACCTTTCTCACTCCTATCAGAAGAAGAGAAGAAACAAACAGATCCTGGAACAGCTGCTTTGGTCATTATTAATTACTTCATATTATTTAAGTTTCAGAGATGGGGAAAGAAAATTTCACTAATTTAGTAACCCTTCTCAGGAAAGACCAACTTCACCTCCATGTTACATATGGCTTTTTCCTTTAAAAAAAAAAAAAAAGGACATTTACTGAGAAGCAATTTTTCTTTTCAGGAAAGAAAAAACAATAAGTAACTTATAGAAGGCCTTGTACATCTTCCCCCATTACCTCCTATCATTCTTCTGGGGTATGACTAGCTGTGGTCTTGGCCCCAAGTTTATCTGTTCTATTTTGGTTATGTGGCAAAATTTCAGTATTTCTATTTCCTGCCCACAAATCAGTGTTTGTGGTCCACGACACATGCATATGCAAGTAAGTGCATGTAGGTGCATAAACCTACACTATACCTATACTTAAGCATGTACACCCACAAATGCACACAGCTATGCATTTGCAGCAAACAGGCTTACTGCAGTTTGCTTGCAGCAAACTGCAAGCAGGTACAGACATATCTTTACATACCTGCTTTACTTCTACAACAAATTCCCAGTCATTCAGAACTCATAACTAAATTGAACACGGCACAGGTAAACATTCAAACACAGTCACATGATGACTATATATTCAAACCTACACATGCATGCGCAGGTATATCTAACACCAAGAACCAAGCCTTTAAGTGAACTTGAGACCAAAACAAACCAAAAAAAAAATGTAAAAAGTAGCAGAGTCACCAAGCAGTTGTGAGCTGCATTTGAGAACTCTTCCGTGCATTGCTGCTACTCATTCATCTGGATAGAAGCTCTCAGATGGAGAGCCAGAGATGGCACCATTATCATTTTTGTCCAGTTAAATAACATTCAAATATGACAGTTGGTTATGAACACATCTCAGGGGTGGCAGAAACAACCCAAGCAGCCTCAATTCCAAACACCTGACCTCTGGGTATCTGTACCATCATGCCAAAGAAAAGAAAATAATAAGGGCGTTCTGTGGACTGTCCTTAGTGTATTCGCTGTGCTCAGAATACATAGTAATAAAAAGCTAGTTAAATGCTGATCCTTTGCAACATTGCAACATTGGCTATTTCTAAGGAAGCATCTCACTAGCTTTCAGGTATGAACTGACATTTGCACTTTGGACTAACAAGGAAAGCAGACCCAACTTCACCTGCCTCCTGGTCTAACTTGGACAAGGATGTTAACAAATGAACATCCCAGGGACCTTTGAAGAGAATCTGACATTTTCAGCGACTCTCCCACCTTGAATCCATCACCACTGCCAACCCCAAAATGTAGGGTTGTTAAAATATACGTGTTTTCAGAGACCACAATCTCACACCCCCTCGGCCCAAATCCCTAATATGTATATAATAGAGTCTACATACTTCTAGCTCCTTCTGTCTTTTAGTAATACATGATCATATGTATATGAACAGTTCCGGGTCTGGTCTGAGCACGTTGTCTCCAGTGTAAACCAGAGCTCCAGAGAAAGGAGGGTAGACATATTGGTTTGTTTTCTGGGGAACCAAATTGAGACAGACTATCCACAGATGTGCCTACGACAACACTTTTTGCCCGCCCAAGTGAGCCATAGAACCGTCGCCCGGAATCGCCGGCCCCTTTAAGAAGACTCGGTCTTCCCCAATGGGCTCCAGCGGCGCCCGCAGCAAAAGGCAAACTTGCCTGGCTCATTGGGGGTGGGGGGGTGGGGAGGGAATGCCGCGTCGGGTGGGAGCGGCGAGAGCGCCAGAGTGCGCTGCGGGCTCCTTTCCCCTTCCCCTTTCCTTAACCCTTCCGGGAGCGGGAGAGGAGGAACGGGGTCGTGCTGCAGCGCTACGGAGCCGGGGCGCTGACTGCTCTGGTCTCCCGAAACTTTGCGCGGAGCGTGGGTTGACTAGGCAGAGCCGAGCCGGCTGGCTGGCCTGGGAAGGGCGGGGAAAAGACAGACCCTTCAGTACCCCAGGTCTCTAGCCCGGGCGCTGGAAAGGCGCGGGGCGCAGCAGCAGCGGAGGAGCTGTCCCTTCAGCACCACGGACTTAAAACTGGGCGTTAAGAAGGCGGAGGCGGGGCAACAGGCGGGGAGCTGTCCCTTCAGCACCGCAGACCTTTGCCCTCCAATGAAACCTCTCGGCCCCCGCCCCGGGACCGTCTTTTCTCCAGTTTGAGCGGGGGTGTCGGGAGCAGGCGGAGAGCTTTCCTGGGAGGCTGGGGAAGCAATGAACGCTCTTCTCAGAGACTCGCCTCCCAGCAGTGCTATTTTTTGCCATCCGCCCTCACCCCCAGCACACGCGCTCGCACACACACGCACGCACGCACACACACACACACACACACACACACATAGACCTCGCTGGATTTCTTTGCCTTGAGTCTCCCGGGGCTGTGAGGAGCCAGGCGCATCTCAAACCGAGCTGGCAGCTCCAGGCTCCAGAGCCATGCCCTGCACGGACCCTCATGCTTACCAAGCTCCTGAGGAATGAAAGGAACCCAGGGACCCTCAGAAGGCAGCAGTGATGTGGACCAACCCCCTGGAGCCTGCACCCTTCCGAGGGCCATAGGCGACCCAGGGAACTGGAGAGAGCTCCAGACAGGAAATCCCAGCTTTCCCAAAGTCCCTGTGGATGCTGACAAAAGGAGACCTGAATTTTTGGAAGGGCCTGTCCTAGGTTACCCAGCTGCAGAGTGATTTTCCCCTCTGGCATTGAACCTCCCTCTCCAACCCCCAGCCATCTAGAGTACCATGAAGAATTATGAGGATGTGTGACAGAGGAATCCAGATGTTGATCACTACTGTGGGAGCCTTCGCAGCTTTTAGTTTAATGACCATTGCAGTGGGCACGGACTACTGGTTATATTCCAGAGGTGTGTGCAGGACTAAATCTACAAGTGATAATGAAACCAGCAGGAAGAATGAAGAAGTAATGACCCATTCAGGGCTGTGGAGGACCTGCTGCTTAGAAGGTATTTACAAATTCCTCTCAATGGCCCTAAATAATCCAGTTTCTGATATTCTGCTATTCCAGTGTGTCGTTGGGGAGATGGAGGCAGTGATGGGGAAAGAGAGATAGTTCAAATTATTGCCGAGAATGTGCAGATGTCCAGATTGTTCCAAGCAAGACTAATGCTGTGTGGGATAAAAGGGTTGGGTCTTGTTGATTGTTTTTGGTATAAGCTTCATGAGATGAGATTTTGTGGTACTCTAGGCAGCTTCTGCAGTTGAGAAAAAAGTCTTCAAATCTAAAACCTCTAGGTATATTGTGAACTGCTTTGCTTTGATCTCTGGCTTGAGATGGGGTCTTTGGCTCTGCTTAAGTTGCATTTCAGTGGGGGAGAGGTGAAGGGAGAAAAGGAGGGAAGGGGGAGGGGGAGAGAGACAGAGAGGGAGAGAGATTGATTCTGACCTAGCCTGGCACACTCTGCGCTATTTCCTTATTTCTCAACATAGTCTTATCAGTTTCTTCTGAGTTTGGTCTAACTAGATATTTTCATGAACTTCCATTGCCAACCAGTTCCAGACTAACATATATGAACCTCTAAACACACACACACACACACACACACACCGCACACACACACATTTTAAGAAAACTTATTAATACATCTCCATTTGGGATCAAAAAACAAACCTGAAGTCTTGGTATTTGGTGTCCACCTGTCTTCTTCCCTAAAGCATCTGCAAACCCAACAAATATATTTCTATGACATTTGCATAAGATTGATTCTCCAAGAATCACAGCATACCACTTCTCATTCAAAAAACTGAGGATTTATTCTAAATGATAATGAAGAGGACAGACCAATTTTAGAATGTCAAGCTCTTAGGTAGCCTGTCTCACTACTAAACTTGCTTTCAGTACACCAGGAGTCACTCTCAGCATCATTGGGCAATGCCTGGATGTCAGTAGGAGTAAACAGAAAAATAGAGAAGGAAACCAAAGCTCTTTAGAGCCTATGAGCCTGAGGGAAGGCACTGGATTAGAGGGACAGAAGGGAGTTTTCTCAGGCTTCTGAGGAATCTGTGAAGCTTGTCATAGTGATGAGCAAGGAAATCTGTGTTTCCTATGTGCTCTCCTCCCCTGCCTGCCATTGGTTCTCCATGCCTGCATTCCTACTGGCTGGCATTTGTCAGGGCTTCTTGAGAAGTTGCATTTATGTAAATTGCTTAGGAAATCATGCTATTACATCACTTGCTAGTGTAATGTTGCATCATTGCCTGGCCTTCCTCCCATGTTCTGACACTCTGAACAACTGCTCTCCTGACTGTAGCACTACTAGAGTTGATTCTGTTTCCATCGCAATTTGCAACTGGTGGGAAGCCCAGGTAGGAAAGGACTACTTTAAATGCAACAAGGATTACTGTATTTGATGTCTGAAGACCTGGGTAATGCTGCAAACTATCTGTGTGACCTTGGCTAAGACATTTACCCATCCAACCCTCAGTATATTAATCTGGTAAATAATTAATTTGGAATAGGTGGTCATGAATTAGCACTATCCAAAGCTCTTATTGTATACAAGGTACTGATGGAAATTCTTTCCTAAACATTGACAAAAATCTAGTATCTATGATTATTTGTGATCAGATATGGTGAAGTCATTTACCTTAAGGAAATACCATAATTCCCTTTCCTATGTTAACAATAAAGAATTGAGTCATCTTTTATAAAGTTGAGATTTGGTGGATGTTTCGATGCTTAGATGGTTCCAGGGTTGGCATAAAAAATCTGAGGTGCCTCCCAATCCAGAAATGGCACATACGTAGACCAAGTTTCAGTTATTTCCAATTCTTCTGCCCCCTTGACCTAAACCTGGGAATTCACAACTAATCACCAATTTTGACCTCCCCTCTTAGGGCCTGGAATTCCTGAATCCTTGCTCAGAATTTCTCAACTGATGGTTTCTCTTTTCTCCAACATCATCTCCTACACCCACAGTTTGTACAAGGAATTGGAACCCCACCCAGATATTCTGTGGGCTTAGTGGGAGAAGTGAGAATTTGAATCAAGAAGAAATTAGATTAATCTAAGATATGTTCTTGGTCAGGTGAATTCTTCTGAGAAAATTTCTTGCAGTCTCCATGCAATTTGGCCCAGTTATTTTTTTTTTTTTTACATTTTGAAGTACTAATACAGTAAGATGCATAAACTTTAATGAATCACAATAAAATTTTAGCTATGTGTACACCCATATACTCAACACCTAGATAGGCCTGGCTGAAATCTGAAGCCAAGGTTTTCCTTCATGTAATGAACATATCAAGTGTTCAAGGAATTTGCAGGAACCTCTGCTTTCCGCACGGGAAGACACATGCAGTAGGCAGCATCCATCCTCTGCTGGAGTGAAGGTGTACAGCCATCTCCTGCCCAGTATGTCCTGTCTCCCAAAGCCTTAGCATCCTCACTTTTCTGGTCCTTTAAGTGTTAAAGGATAACTGGGGTGGGGGGGGGGGCGGCCATCCATACCTTTTTAAGAGTCATGAGAAAATGTGGCTATTTCATACAAAAGAAGAGAATGCTCCAGAGGGACATGACAGCTGTCTGCAAATATCTGAAGGGCTGTCATATGGAAAAAAGATTTGAAATGTTCTATGTGGCCTCAAGGGGTTAGAAGTGGGAGCTAGAAGAAAACAGGTTTTACCTCAATATAAGTAACTATCTAATATGGCATGGGGAGCTTTCAGAAGTTATGAGTTGTCTACCACCAAAGATATTCAAGTATAAGAAAACTACATCAATTGTTTCCGGTCTTAACTAGTCAACAGAATCATATGGGGAGATTTAAAAAATAGATTATCAGGCTCCCACAACTAGGTTCTTTGCCTCCATGGGCCTGTGGTGGATCACTTGGAATCTTAATTTTCTAAAATTCCTCCAAGCAATTACGATATTAAAGCCAACACATGTTGAGTATTTACAATGGGTCTGGGAATGACCATGTGTGTTAGGAAGGATCACGTCTCTCAAGTGAGAGAAGAGATGTTTCCAGTTTTCATTTCTATAACTCACCAGAAAGTCATTCATATTTAGCACTTATTTTGTGCTAGGATTGTGCTAAGAATTTTGAAAAAATAACTTTCATCTTCAAAGGTGTTCAATGATGCAGGTATAAGTATTAGTCTCATTTTACAGACGAGAAAACTGAGGCCAGGAGAAGTTGTATAACTTGCCCAAGGTCACATACCTAAACTCAGCAGACACTACCTCACCTAAGCAATGTTGCTTCACTGAGCACTTGCTAGGGAGCATTAATTCATGCTCTAGTGGATAGGTTGCTACTGGTACAAATATTAGCTTGTGAGAATGCCCTGACACATGGGTTTTTCCATTCAGAAGCCCCAGATCCCAGAACACTCAGCATGCCTGTGCAGCCTCTACAGGGGGGCAGGAGCCACCAGACAGGCAAACACTCAGAGGCAGCAAAGGACACTCTTTGAGTGAAAAAACAATCGACCTATGTAGAGACACCCACACTGAGAAGCCAGAATGAATGCCTGACTCATTAGCTGGAAAGCACGCAAGGCATTCACAAAGCAGTGCCCCTACCTGCTGCGTGCTTTCAATGGCGGTGTGTGAATTTGAATGAGAACATGTTCAATATGTGATTCTCTCATCAAGAAACCTCTTGAACTCCTAGTTATAATCAAAGTGATGTGTTTAGATCATGGAAAGACCACTGGCCTAGTAGCAAGGAACCCTGGGTGCTAATCACATTTCTGTCACTGATAGTTATGTGAATTGTGTACGTTATTTCCTCCTTTGGACCTCAGTTTACCCAGTTCTAAAATGAGAGCTTCAGATAAGATTAGGAAGTAACAAATCCAAAGGTCCCTGTGGACTTGGCAGGTAATGTAAAGTGTGAAACAAACATTTCACAGTCCTCTTACCTCAGTTATATTGGCGTGGGGGAAGGAGTAAGAGTGTGTTTGAGAAGATATAAGGTAACTGAAACTTGGTCTCAGTGTGTGGGCAACAGAGAGTAGTGCGGACTGTGGCACATTGGAAACAATTTCTACGTGGCTTGAGTCGATCTTTACTCTGGGGAAATGTATACCAAACTTGGCCCAATATTCCAAATTTTAAAAAGCTAGATGTTAAATCTCCTGATTTTTAAAATGTGGGCAACTAGTTTAACTTTTTAAACATGCAGTGCCAGCCAAACCAAACTCACTTTATGGCTGAATTTGACCCATAGGCTGCCTTTTGAGCCCCGGAAATTATCTAAAAGCCCCTTTAAATCCAGATTTCTGATATTTTCGTTTTTGATTCCTGAATTGCTCTTTGTTAGTCAATAATCACTTATTCAATTCATTAAAAAATTGCCTACTAAGAAAAGAAAGCCCACTTAGGATTTTAGGACAGGGAACTTAAAATTATGAAAAAGAGGTTCAATAAACTGCTATTTCTGCTACAGATGGGCCTGGATGACATCAAACATCTGGCTGAAAAACTGAAAAAAAATTAACCAGTCATTAGAAATTCCCCCATATTTCCAAATCTCCAGATGGTTGACTTTTTCAGCCAGATGGGGTTCCAGCTTCATTTATGTGTTCAGAAGCCTTCGGGGAAGCTTCAAAGACGTGGTTGAGGACAGGGTTGGGAGAAGGACATAAGTATTTTCTATGTGCCAAGCCCATGCTAGGTGCTTTCACATATATTAACTCATAATTTTCACATCTCCTATCTGCCCCCAGCAGAATATAAACTCCATAAGTACAGGGATTCTTGTCTGTTTGGGGCACTACTATATCCCTAGAGCTTAGAAACAGTACCAAGTAGTCACTTCTGCTCCCCCTGTCCTAGATTTAATGCTGCACCTTCCCTTGGACATGGGTGCAGAATGCATTAGAACTCTCTTACTCTCTTCCCTACTCCTGACCTTCTCCTTATTCCTTTCTCTCCACTCTTCTACCTTGACCCTAAAGCCCATGAGGCAGATAGAAGAGAGAAATGGGCTGGAGTCTTAAGACAGGATGGGGGAGACTGACCGTGACTGTGTCTGGGGGCAGGTCAGGATGGGGAAGGTGGCAGAGGTTGAGGTGTGAGCATGACTAATATTCAGCCAGAACATGTTTGTATAGCCATACTGTTTGTTAAAACGTTGAAATACTTCCCTCCCTGTTGATAAACAACAACTGGTCCAAGTCCCTCACCAAACCCCCGCCACTAGCCCTAAGCCCTTCATGGAACCTCTCAAACATCCACTAGATCCACCAAGTAAGAGGTTAAAACCTGGTCCAGCAGGGCCATCACGATCATGTTCCAGCCCTATGGAAGCATCCATTCTAATTGGCTCGTCTTGTGTCCTACTTGTGGTTAAATAGTTTTGAATCTTACTCTTAGTTGCGTCATCCTTGATGGAAAGGACTCCTCTTTTTTTTACCACAATCCCAGCCTTCTGACCCTAGGATTCTACCCATCTTAGAAAGTAGATAGCTTGAAAATACTTTTTTTTTTTTGCTTAATCATTTGAGATGTTATCTCTGGATTGGAGTAAAGGCAAATGACGGGCAATCCAAGGTTGGGTGACCAATGTAAGCTATTAGCATGGATGATTGGTGTGGGTAACCAGCACGCATCAAGAAAAAAAATAAAACAAGAAATCAGGCAAAAAGATGAGTGTGTCCTTTTTTTAATTTATTTATGTATTTATTTATATTTTTGGCTGTGTTGGGTCTTCGTTTCTGTGCGAGGGCTTTCTCTAGTTGCGGCAAGCGGGGGCCACTCTTCATCGCGGTGCGGAGGCCTCTCATTATCGCGGCCTCTCTTGCTGCGGAGCACAGGCTCCAGACGCGCAGGCTCAGTAATTGTGGCTCACGGACCTAGTTGCTCCGCGGCATGTGGGATCTTCCCAGACCAGGGCTCGAACCCATGTCCCCTGCATCGGCAGGCAGATTCTCAACCACTGCGCCACCAGGGAAGCCCGAGTGTGACCTTTTAATGTTTAATGTCATAGAGTAGTATCTAACCAGCTTACTTAAGTGGTCATCTATTTCTCCGGGGGAATGTACCTTTGTTTGACTTAGCTTTTATTATAGATTCAGGCCCAGTTGTATAGTTAGGTGTTTACTTGTCGAAAACTTGGGAGGATGCACATATATTTTTTAGTTCAGTAGAGGTACAAATGATTTCTGTTCATTAGAGGAGATAACCTCAAATGTTGTGGACTATTGCTCACCCTCTAGGACATTAATCAGTTTTATAGATAACGTAAAGATATTATTTCAGATTTGTTTTTTAAAGACTTAATTTTATTTATTTTTGGCTACGTTAGGCCTTTGTTGCGTGGGCTTTCTCTAGTTGTGGCAAGCGGGGGCTACTCTTTGTTGCGGTGCACAGGCTTCTTGGGCTTCTCTTGTTGTGGAGCATGGGCTCTAGGCGCGTGGGCTTCAGTAGTTGTGGCACTTGGGCTCAGCAGTTGTGGCTTGCAGGCTCTAGAGCTCATTAGTTGTGGCACATGGGCTTAGTTGCTCTGCGGCATGTAGGATCTTCCCGGACCAGGGCTCGAACCCGTGTCCCCTGCATTGGCAGGTGGATTCTTAACCACTGAGCCACCAGGGAAGACCCTCAGATTTTTTTTCTTTGAAAAAAAAGTACATAACATCTTCCTTTGAGCCAGCTTTGTCATTCTGCTGGTTCCCTCACTGATGAATTGAATAAAACTTGACATAAGCTCACTGTGTATTTTAGGAGAATTATGTTTTTAACGATTTGAACATTATACTCCGACATGTGGAAGTATCCGCAATGAAAACCAATGTTTCTGAGGTTAAAAAGAAGCCTACAAAACTCCAAGGTTGTTTTTCTTTTCCTTCATCCCATGACCCTGCCAGAGTCTACTTTTTCGATGTAGGAGCAAATGGGCCTTTAACAATTTATGTGTGGCCACAAAGAATATCAGATAGTAGGAGGGGTTTTGAGGTCAGGCAGACCTGGGTTCTTACCTGAATCTGCCGTTTACTATCTACAAGACTTTGGAAATTGCTAAACCTCTGAGCATGAGTTTCCTTACCTGTACAACGAGGAAGCAAAAGTAGCAAGCAGTTTCATCTGTTTCTGCCTTAGTTCTTAGTTGTGTCTTGTGGTTCCTTCATTCCTTCATACCTCTAAATAATATGTTGACCAGTAGTCCTTGATCCATGCATTTTAGACAAGATCCATTTGCTAAGACAAATGATAAGTACGCTTTTTTTTTTTTTTATAAATTTATTTATTTATTTATTTATTTTTGGCTGTGTTGGGTCTTCATTTCTGTGTGAGGGCTTTCTCCAATTGCGGCAAGCAGGGGCCAGTCTTCATCGCGGTGCGCGGGCCTCTCACTGTCGCGGCCTCTCTTGTTGCGCAGCACAGGCTCCAGACACGCAGGCTCAGTAGTTGTGGCTCACGGGCTTAGTTGCTCCGTGGCATGTGGGATCTTCCCGGACCAGGGCTCGAACCCATGTCCCCTGCTTCGGCAGGCAGACTCTCAACCACTGCGCCACCAGGGAAGCCCCAAGTTCGCTTTCTTATACCACTACCCTTTCTTCCAATACTTTTGGCTCCTCAGTGAGTTTACCTGTGGCTCCAAGAAGAATCATTCATAAAGATTGAGGGTGGCTGGAAAAAAGAGAGACTGGCATCTCATTCCTGGATTGGATATTAGCTTAGGCAGCACACCTGCTCATCTGCTCATGTGCATATTTCAGCAAGGAAGCTGGGAGGCAAGACCAGGGCTGAGAGAGGGAATGGCAGCAGGTCCGCCTGTTTAGAATGGAGAGGTCTCTGAGTTGAGTGGATCTATGGTGGATACTTGAGAGCTTGAGCCATTTTGTCAGTATCCCACCCAAGAGAGCAGCCTGTTAGGCAAGAAGACCCTAGACAGGGCTACGTGATGTTCATGAAGATGTTGTCTTGCACAGGGCTACCTGGCCTAGGGGTCAAGCAGGGGCTGAGAATCAGCTCATGCTCCACTTCCCAAACCATGCATGTTGGTCCAGAACTGAGTCCATCCAGATGGAGGAGAGCCGGTAAAAATGTTCACAGGTTACTGTATGGGCCAACTGCAGACCCAGCAGCATGGGGCTGTGAGTTGCCAGTGATGGGAGCCAAGGTGGGATGGAAAAGACTGACCTGACTCAGGCACCTCACATCAGGAAGGAAGTTGCAGTGGGAAGACCCCACAGGGCCCTCCAGTAACAGATGCATGTGCCTCCAGCGGAAAGTCAACATACAGACTCCTGTGTGCAGAGAACCTGACCATCAGTGTCAGCTGGAGGAACGGTAGCAATGAACAGTAATGGTTTGCAACCTCATCCAGCTAAGTGAAGTGGCACTTTTGGCCTTTTTTTCCTTCTTGTTCCCTGCCACAGCATATTGAAGGTATTCCCATCTAAAAGAGGGAGGAGTAATAAATAAATAAATACAGTGAGAAAAATAAAATAAAAGAGGGAGGAGTAGGGATACAGCTTTGCAATCAGATAGGCAATTGGAAGTTTTAACAACCAAAAGTGACTGTAAAGTTATGAAATCTGCCCAAAATATCATTAAGAAAATGAGGGATTGGACATAACACCGTTGAAAGCCAAAATAAAACAAGTGCCTGTTTATATACCACTTAGTTCAGACTTATCAATAAACAGGATATATGTCATCATGCTTTGTCTCTAAAATTCTACAAGTTGAAAATTTAATGATGTATATGTACTGTGATACATAATTACATCTCAGGGGTTGGCAAACTATAGTCCATTGGCCAGATTTGGCCCATTGCCTATTTTTGTGCAACCCACAAGCTGAGAATATATTGTCCATTTTCAAATGGTAGAAAAAATTAAATAACATCTCAAAATATTTCATGACACATAAAAATGATAAGAAATTCAAATTTCAGCATCTATAATTCTGAATGTTGTCAATTTAAAAATTATGGAAATTTGTTTTCTCTACTGTTGTATTAATATCTACATAGTATCCTTGATTTTGCTGCTTGATCTGCAAAGCCTAAAATATTTACTGTCTGGCCCTTTACAGAAAAAGTAAAGTTAGCCAATCCCTGCTATATCTCATTGCAGGAATCGGTAATAACATTTTATTTCTAGAAGTACCCTTTGTTTTCCGAAGAATGTTGAATTGCTTTCTTTTTTTCTTACACGTTTTACCTTTATCATAGACTCTTCAGATCAGGTATTCTGTTGGGTTCTCTTTTCTTTCCTGAAGAACTCTCACTTAGTTCTTTGCCCAGACAGTCCTTGTCCTCTTTCTGAGCCATGAAGAGATTGAAAGAAAGTCAATGAGATCTTCCCCTCTGATGGTCTCTAGGGAAGGCAGCCCCTGGCCAGGTACACAGGGAACAATATCTGTTGGGGCAGGCAAGAGAAGAAAGCTTTGGTAACCTGTGTTCTGATGGCAATGAAAAAAAAAAAAGACCCTAGAGACAGATTGAAGGTAAACTCTATCAGACATGGTTACTGGGTGGGTGAGGGTGAAGAAATTGAGGTCCACAACAGGCAGCTGGTACTGAGAGTCTAGACAGAGGTACTCATCCATATAGTTCCACAGATGAGGTTCATATGATTATGAAGCTTCATGAAGAATATGATGTGAATGGGCACTTTTATAGAAAGAGTCTCATCCTCCGTAAGTGTTAAGAATCACTAATATAGAGTTTAGGACAGAGATGAAACCTGGGTTGACACTTAGGATCATCCAAGCATAGATGGTAACTGAAGACATGCAAGTACACAAGAAGTGTCCGAGAAACCCCAATGACTACAAAGAGGGAAATTGACAGAACCCTAAGTAACATTAACACTATGGGGCAAGGAACAGAGGAAACTGTGAAAACTGAAAAAAATGAAGAAAACTAGAAACAAAAACACAAAAACAGAGATGAAGGAGGAGAAAGAATTCAGGATTTAAATACCATTTTGATGGTCTACTGAGGCTTGCTCTAAAATGATGCAGAGGAACAGAAATGTCTGGCACTAGAAGCCCTCTGGCTTAAGACAGTTCCTTACAAGGCAGAGACTCATCATCTGTGGGCTACTTCCTGGGTTTGCACGAGAGGGCCTGCTTCCAGGGTAGATCTGCCCTTCCTCCTGGGATCGGTAAGCAGGTGACATGACAATATGGATCCTGGAGATTGCTTCTAAGGAAGCTGCAGAAAGAGAGAATGGGTCATGAGAACCCTAGAAAGAGGTGCCAAGGAAACAGTAAAATAATAATTAGCTAACACTTAATGAACACCTTCTGTGTGCCATGCTACAATTACTGGGGCAGATTGCACGTTCATTTCTGGGCTAACTCCTGAGCATTTATTTATTTCTTTAACGTGCACAGACTCTATGCCAAGCACTGTTCTACGTGAGCACTTGACAAACGTCATTTAATCCTTGTGCCTTCTTCAGAAGGTAGACATTACTATTATCCCCATTTTACAAATGAAGGAATGGGGACCCAGAGGGCATGTGGTTAGTAAGAGGCAGAGCTGGGTTTCCAACCCTACCCTGTGCTGCCTTTCATTACTGTACTCTACTTGCTTGGATAAGCACTAGTATAAACAGATGCAACTGATTCTCATAATAGCCCAGTGTACAACTAGCAGGGCTGTTCCACCAATAAGGAGACTGAGGCTTAGAGAATTAAAGATCACCTGCTAGGTGGTGGCAGGGCTGGACTTGAACCAGAAGCTTCACCTTAATCACCACACACTGCACTGCCCAGGGCTGCTGGGCTGGGTTTTTCCAACCTGCCCACTCCTATATCCAGGAGAGTTTGATGTCAGTCACTGGCTCTGAACCATTCAATGACTGGAACTATTGTGAAAAATAATTAACCCAGCCTTTGTCAATTTTTATTCCACATCCAGAAAGCAAGGTCAAGGAAAAGATATGGTAAAGCTAGCAAGATTTAGACATAATAGCAGTAGGTTGTGAAGAAACACCACCTCTGGATCAAATGTAAATAAAAAATAAAAGGCAACACCAATCATTTGGAAGAACAGTTTCTTTTCCAGAGTCTAACTAGACGCAGATGAGCAGACTATTGGAGATTCTTGCATCTTCTACATTGGATTTGGGGTGTTTGCAAACTTGAGGGTGCCATTATGTTCGTGGCTGTCCCACTTCCTGAGGACTAGACTTGGGCACATCATTCATTTGACTTCTTTGAGCTTTATACTCTGTGTCAGGCAGGAGTCAAGTTTTCTGGGTTGGATAATTCTCGTACTTAGGGTTCTGCAGCCTGATTCTCATGCAGCAGCCAAGGCCAGAAACATTTTGGAAGAGCACCCAACCCACACCAGACATGGAATAGACGAGTGTACCACCAGGTCTTGTTCTTAGTGACCTTGGGCCTGAGTAGGCTAGAAACGGGCAGCTGAGATGAGCTTGGGGCAGCATGACTTAACACCCTCTATCCACATTTTAACCTGCATGTTGTAAGAAATATTATCACATATGTTTTGCCATCCAAATACTCTTTATCCACCACATTTCCCTGAACCACCAATCTAGAACAAGAGCCTGGCACATAGTCGATTCTTAATAAATATACATTGAATTTATTGCTTGTGAGTAGGTAATTTAATTACCTTGAGTTTCTCTTAGTGAATCCATGCTAATACCTAACAATCATTGTTCTGCCATTAAGTGCTCACAAACTACTTTTAAAATAATATATCCTATAATCCCTGCCACAATGGATGGTAATTCAGCAGCCTGTATTTTGAGCAAGTCTGACTTGAAGATCTCAACATTGTTTGTCCATCACTTATTTTCCATTTTTTTCCCCCTCAGAAATGATCCAGAGTAGTTTAACAGTCTCATTTAAAAATTCCCTCAATATCCTGGGTGCAAACTTGGGGAAGGAAAAAGGAAAATACATGTTGTGTGGGATATATTGTGCACAGATCTGGCAGGCACTGTTTCTATTCTTCGTGCTTCAGATTCTGTATATATTTGGATACCTGCATGTTTAGGAAATGGAATTTCCACCACTCTATTTTCCATAGCATATGCTATTCAGCGTCATGCATAGCTGCCTTGGAATACAATACTACCTACCAGCTAAATTAAAGTGATTCAGAAACTCACGGGTAACTGTTGAGGTGCCTTCCATCACCTCATCTATTACAAAATTCTACTGTCACCTGTGGAAATTGATTTTGGCATTGAGCAGTTAATACACATGCATATTTACAACAAATCGTTTTGACCCTTTGCAAATCACAGGACAGTAGGACCAATTAGCTGTTTATCAGCTTAAAGTGTCTTAAAATATGTACTATCAAGTAAGTCCTGGTTTTTCAAAATATTACTTTTCACCAAAGATGAATCTGGCTTGCAATCAAAATGCCCTAAGTGTTTAGAGAAAAATAAAAAGATCAAATCAAGAGGCAATGATGTTAATCTGAGTCAAAGGTCTGCTGCACAGCGTAATAATTGCTCTTTTCTGCTTTTTTACTCTGTGGTGAGTGATGGCTTAGCTCTGAGCAGTGGGGAAATGGCAGGGGTTGGATTCTAAGAGATAATGAGGTCTGAACCAAGGAAAAGTCAATCTGGGCCACCCCCAACGATGATTTTCCAGTTGGAGTCCCTGGGGCTGAGCATAGGAAATGGAGAGTCCTAGCCCAAGACCATGGACTTTCTCCAAACTCTCTTAAAGTAGGCAGAAGTACTGGGGAGGGGAAGGGGGATGAAATTTTAAACAGTGTGGTCAAGTTTGGCTTCCCTGAGAAGGTGACATTTAACCCCAGATCTGAAAGAGGTAAAGAACCAAGCCATGTGGGAAGAGCATTCCTAGCAGGCAGAAGGAACAGCAAGTACAAAGGCCCTGAGGTGAGGAGGTGCCTGGGGTGTTTAAGGAGCAAGGAAGCCAGTGGGGTTGAACAGGATGAGTGAGGAGGAAAAGAAAATAGGTGAGGGTGTTGAGGCCAGAAAGAAGCTATAAGAACTTGGACTTAGAGTGAACTGGAAGCCTTTGGAAGAGTTTAATCCCAGGAATGACGTGTTCTTGAATTTGCCATGTCTGAGTCTTCTCCTCACCTGCATTATTTGCTGCTTGATAGAAGGAGCAGTTCGTCCTGTGACCTTCCTTGCTTCCCCCAGGCAAAACTTCAGCTCTAATCGTTAAAGCTTTTGCCTCACCTCGCCCTCGTGCTTCTCTTAGACTGGGCACAGTGGAATAGCATCTCTTCAGCACTGCCTTCCTTCCTCCCCTGAAAACAAGCCATGGTCCCTTACTGTCTTCGGTATTGTATTTCTCATTATGGGGAAATGGGGTTTAAACGAAATGACAATGACGTGGAAGTTTCTAATGCTTACCAGATCTTACAAAGCTCTTGGAGTCATCATTCCTGTAGGGCAACCTCTTCCTGACTCACAGATTCACCCCCTTCTCCCCCTCAAGCTGGCATCTTCTCCCATGCTGGTCCCTCTTCTCAGTCTGGAGAGGCAATAGGAGCTGTGAAGTAAGCGGTTTGCACTTGAGGGGAGCTCCAACCTGGTCCTCCAGCTCTATGAGGGCTTATTTAGCACCTACTGTGTGCCAGACACTGTGCTAGGTGCCAAGGATTCAGCAGAGAATAAAGTAGACACGGTCCCATCTTTGGTAAGTTCACAATTATGTAGGGAAGAAGCTGAGTGCACCCAGGCGAACAGTGCAGAATGCTCCTGGTGCATAAGGCAGGGGGTCCTGGATTAGTCAGGGGGACTAATCATCACAGAAGTGTTCTCTTAGGGCTAGTGTGTCCCCAAGGTGCCTGGCCTACAATAGGTGCTCAAAACACATTTGCCGAATGCGTGAGGAGGGCTTGTGTAGGGCACACAGAGGAGAACCGACCTCTCCCATGTGTTGGGGGCTGGAGTGGACATGAATTCAGAGCCCCTGGCTTCTTATCCTTAAGCAGAAGGGAAAGAGAACAGGAAAACAGCCTACCTCTAGAGCTCCATGGAGACAAACTGAGTGATGATTGAGAGATGACACATTTCTCTCTCTTTTTTAAGTTTTTGAACTGGTTTTTTTTTTTTTTTCGTTCTTTTATTTATTTATTTATTTATTTATTTATTTATTTATTTATTTTTGGCTGTGTTGGGTCTTCGTTTCTGTGCGAGGGCTTTCTCCAGTTGCGGCAAGCGGGGACCACCCTTCATCGCGGTGCACGGGCCTCTCACCATCGCGGCCTCTCTTGTTGCGGAGCACAGGCTCCAGACGCGCAGGCTCAGCAATTGTGGCTCACGGGCCCAGTTGCTCCGCGGCACGTGGGATCTTCCCAGACCAGGGCTCGAACCCGTGTCCCCTGCATCGGCAGGCAGACTCTCAACCACTGTGCCACCAGGGAAGCCCTGTTTTTTTTGTTTTTGTTTTTGTTTTTTTTACAGACAATCCTGGATATTTGATTTTTGTCATGTTTTTGAGTGGCATGTTTTTCCTACTGTATTTTCTTAATTAAAACACTTTTAACATAAAAGTAATACAAAAACATATTCTTAATACCAACTTTTAAAGTAAAATAGACAAGGCAAGGTTTCATCCCCTAACCCCCAGAACTACTGCTACTTCCAGTTTGGTGAATCTCTAATATATATCATTTCCCTGTTTTTCTGCTCTACTCTGTCAAGGAGATTAGAAAGGGTATGTTTTTCTCTTCCAGGTCAAATTACTCATAATTTACTCAAAAGCTTTAAAAAAGTATCTTACAATTTATTAAGACATTTAATCATGCACACTATTTTTAAAAATCAAATCATATGGAAGGGCTTTTAATGACAAGCATCTACCTCAAGGGGGTTCACCCCTCCCTACTCCAAATCCTACTCCTCAGAGCAAGCTTTTTTTTTTTTAGAACCATTTCTGATTCAGTTCCTCTGGTGGTTACATCCACATCTCTAAATAATATGTTTATCTTCTATTTCTTGGTTTATAATCTATTGACTTCCTGCCATAATAGGTGAGGATTTAGCTAACTCACTCCACACTCTGTATTGATTACCTTTCTAATTTCTAAAAATAACATTAATCTTCATTTCTTTTTCCAACCACCTTGGGTAGAATGTCTTAGCTTCCCACTTTGTAGAATGAGGATGTCCACATACCCTCCCCCACCACACACACGTACCCATGTCTATTGGTTATATTTTTACTTCTTCATGGTCAAGATTCACTCCTTTTGCATTCTATTCTATAAATATGCTAATGTCTTCCATGCTGGAGCTATAGATTGATTCTGGAGTTTGAAAACCACTGAACATTATTATGATCATGTAGACAATGTTTGATGCAAAGCTAAGTTGTTTTCTAGGATTACGTGTTTTTCTTTCTGGTTTCAATGTCATTGAAATCTCTGAGTCATTCAAAGATGGAGTCTCCTTTCTAACACTTAACTAGTTGTTCAAAATCATGCCATGTATTTGCTTTGTACAGTTTTCATTTTTCCTGGTGTTTCTGATTGATTCAAAGGTTTTTTTTTAACAGGTCATTTAGAGCAAAATTAGGCTTTTTAAACATGAGCCCTGTGGTGGGGAAAGGAACCTTTTGGAAAAATCACTCCTCCCTCCCTTTTTTTCCTGCTTCCTCAGTGCAGTGTAGTAGTTAAGAACTCAGCCTATACAGTCAGATTGCTTGGCCTCAAATCCCAGGTCAACCACATACAGTTGTGTGATTTTGGATGCATTACCTAATCTCTCTGTGTCTCAATTTCCTCATCTATAAAAAGGGGATTATTACTCATAAGGTTGTTATAGGGATTTAATGAGTTATTCTTTGTAGAGCACTTAGAGCAGTACCTGGCACACGTAAGTACTAATTTGGTGTTGGTTTTCACCATCTTCCTCTGATAAATAGATCAGACAGAATCTGCCCATCTGCATTGTTCTGCCAACAGCAAGGATTCATCCCGGCCATGGATACCACTGTTCTGTTAGTCCCTGAGAATCTTCACAAGTCTTTGCTTCCCTGAGGCAAAGCCAATGACATAGCTAATAGAGACCTTACCAGGAAACAAGATTCATGATCTTTGGTGATACATCTTCAGCCCGATTCCTTTCACACTTGTTGATGAAGGTGGTCAAAACCTTAGGGAATATGTATTCTAGAATATCCCCCAGCTGAGCCACACTGGGGAACAATTAGCACTCAGTAAATAACTGTAGCAAGAGCATACTGAGTGCTTGTATGCATTATCTCACTTGGTCCTCTCAAGAGCCCTGTGGGGTATTATACCCATTTTCCCGATGAGCAAATGGAACTCAGAGAAGTAACTGTCCAAATTCTCATAACTAGTGAGTGGTGGTAGAGGGAAGATTCAATCCCAGGTCTTTTAAATCTGAAAACTGATGTCCTTAATGCTGATGTCATAGCCCAGTGTTCTCAAAATGTGTTCTGTTAAGCCCAGGAGTAAGGGGAGCCTTCCAACACCATTTCATGGGGGTCTGCAAAGTCAAAACTATTGCATAGTGTTAATAAGATGTGATTTGCCTTTTTTCACTATGTTGACACTTGCACAGATGATGCAAAAACAATGGTGGGTAACACTCCTGGAGCCTGAGCATGAATAACAGCAATGGAACCAAATGGTTCTAGCTCTCATCGTGTTCATCACCACCACCACTCACTCACAGTGAAAGAAAGTGCTAGTTTCACTTTGAAACATCCCTGGTGAAGCAGCAAAAAGGTATTAATTTTATTAAATCCTGAACCTTGTATGTAACAAAATGGGAAAGACACGTAAAGCACTTCCGTTGTAAACCAAAGGCCACCGTGGGTCTCCAGCAAAGGCACTCGTGCAACTGAGTTGCTAGCTGAACTAGCTGCTTTTTTCCCATGAAACACCATATTTACTTGAAAGGACGACTGACAGGCAAATTATGGTTATTCAGGCTTGGGTATTTGGCAGACATTTTCTCGAAAATGAGCTAAGTGAGCCTGTCACTTCAACGAAACAACTGACAGTATTTATTGCCAAGGGAAAAATTCAAGGTTTCAAGTAAAAATTACAATTTTGCTCCTATCTGCCCCCATGAGTGAATGTAATTTTTTTTTCTATTGTGTAATGTGCCAGATTTGGAAGATCTGTATAACTCAGCTGATATTTTCCAAATGACCGATGCATGACGTTAAAAATGATCCCTCGGTAAAAGATTCATTCAAGATGCAGAATTAGAAAGAGCAAGGGATTTTAATGTACTAGAGCATAAAAAGTTAATGAATATGGTTTCAAATTCCACATTGCAACTGACTGTTAAGAAACTACTGCTTGTCGAGTTTTGGTGTAATATCAAAGGAGACTATCCACAATTATCTTCAAAGGCTATTCAGATTCATCTATCTTTGTCAACCACATATTTGTATGAGGCTAGGTTTTCTTCATATACCTCAACAAAACATTTGGCAGCAGGTCAAACGCAGAAGCACATATGAGAATTTATCTGCCTTCTTATTAAGCCAGACGCTAAAGAGATTTGCAAAAATGTAAAGCCAAATGCCACTCTTCTTGCTTTTTTTTTTTTTTTTTTTAGAGAATATAGCTATTTTTCGTATAAATATGTTACATATGTTAACATGCTATTGGGTCTATCATTATTTTCAAATGATTTAAAAATAAATATTTTTAAATTTTTTGAGTTTTGTTTTCCAACGCAGTAAGTATTGTTAGATTTAACCCATAGAAACATCTCAATAATTTGCACAAGTGTAAAGGAGTCCTGAGACCCCAAAACTGGAGAATCTCTCTACAGCTGAATTTTCACTCTGTTGACAAACTTCAAGAGGTTGAGGAGAGAAACTAAAGAAGCCATTTTCATACTTCTGTCATAAGATTTCCTTCTAGTTCTGTCTTTTCTCCTCCACTGGGAGCTGAAACACGGTCCCTTGGCGGGTTCCCATTTCTCTGTTTTTGAGTTCTCTTTAGTTGCAGCTAAGCTCAGCCATTGTTCCCCCATCACTGGACTGTAAGAGGCAACGTGAGATTTCAGCAGGTGCTGAAAGAGGTGTCTTGGATTAAAATGCAACCCTGCTGGTATCAAGTTTGACATGGCCTGAAGGATTCACTGTGTCTTGTGTCTTTGTTCACAAACACCGACAAAGCTTAGCTATGTCCCTACAAAGAGGTCAAAGCTCTGGATTTGTGGTGAGATTCCCTACACGTGAGACAAAGCAGAAGGTAGGGAAACTGAGCTGTGAGTCCTCAAGTTTTTGGTGGATAGGGGTTTAAATTTATAAATTGTCTACCTTCTACCTCAAATGATCAGTTAAAGAGACTGAGTGTGAAGATGAAAAGTTTAGCGAATGGAAGGGACTATTGGGGCACCCACTGAACAAACATTTCTCATGCCCCGTCCCAGTGCTAGGCACTGGGAAACAGAGAGAAATGGGAAATCGAAGGGAGGCTTGGGGATGCTGCCAGGAACGTCTGCTCCTGTTTGTGTGTTGTTGTGCCAGCCCCACATCCATCCCCCTTCTTCTGGTAACAGCACTCTGATTTTCTTTTTGGGTTACTATGTCACCCTATCACTCGATCCTCTGTCCATGTGGTTTGAGTGGAACTGACTCCAGTCTGGTCCTCAGGATGAGCAGGAATGACCTGGACACTTATCATAAGATATCAAGAATTTAGGCTAAGCAGTGGTTCTCAGTATGGGATAATTTTGCCCCCCATGGGACATTTGGCAACATCTGGCAACATTTTTGGTGGTCACAACTTGGTAGGGGCATTGGGGAGTACTCCTGGCATCTAGGGGCATCAGGGATGTTGTTAAACATTCTGCAATGCACAGGAAAGCCACCACAATGGAATTTTCTAGTCCCACATGTCAACAGAGCCAGGGTTGATAGCCCTGGTCGAAAGATAATGGGAAGGGCCATTGAAGGGTTTTCAGCAGAGGAGTGATGTGATCTGAACTGACTTTTTAAAAATTATAGTCAGGTGCCATGTGGAAACAGATTTTAGAGATGTAAGAGTGGAGCAGGGAGATAAGCCGCAAGAGGAGGGTGGTGAGTGCCACTGCAATAATCTCAGTGAGAGACTCTAGAAGTTTGGAAAGAAGTTTGATTTGGAAATACACATTTGCAAATCATCAGTGGCAAAGGGTAGAGAATAAGAGAATGAGAATAAGAGCCTCCAAAAAAGCTGTGAAAAAGAAGAGAATGGAACCAAAGACAGAGCCTTTGGAAGCGTCCATGTATGGCATGTAAAATAATGATAATACCTAACATTGCCTGACAGTTTATGTACCAGCCACTATGCTAAGTCATTTACATGATCACATTTAACCCATTTAACAATGCTTATCTTCACCATTTTACAGATAAGAAAACTTAGGTACAGAGAGGTTAAGTAACTGGCCCAAGGTCACACAGCTAGCTAATGTCCGAGACAGAATTTGAACTCAAATGATATGACTACATAGCCTTTCCCCTTAACCACCAAGCTGCATCCCTGGACTAAGAATTTTCCAAAATAAAAACTACAACTCTCACAAGAACTGAAGGATGAATGTGAGTTAGAGAAATGAAGGGATGAGGTAGTGTTCCAGGAAGAGAGAACAGCACATATGGATGTCTGGAGGCTGAAGAGAGCATGGCATAATAGGGGAACTAAAACACTCAGTAATGGCCATAGGAAAGTATACATTCATAGGTGGGGTGAGTGCAGAGAATGGTAGGGGCCAAGTCATGCAGATCCGTGGAAAGTGTGTTAGGTCAGACTTTATCCTGGGGGGCAACAGGAACCGTTTATAAAGTTTAAAATGGTAGTTAAAAAATCTGACATGATAAAGTTTTCATTTTTGAGGCTCATTGCAGATGGAGTGTGGACAGTGGATGGGGGAATAGAAGAGGAATATTTGAAGGCCAGTTGAGAGGCTTTAATGCAATAATCCAGGAGCAATGACCCTCCTTGTTAGGGAGGTGGCCGTGCTGATGGAGACATTGGCCATCACTTTGGGAGGTGTGTAAAAGCTGGAATCCAGAGAAGTGTCTGTTTGTTGTTTGTCACGGGTGAAGAAAAATAAAGTCAGGGGACTCTTGTGTTTCTGGCTTCACCTCTGGATGGGCAGTGATGCCTCTTACTGATGGAAAGTTTGTAGGGGGAGTTGGGGAGTTTGGTTTTTTGAACATGTTGAATTTATAGCTTCTCATCTAATATTCAAGTGCGTGTGTTAAGAGGGCCATTGGATACATTGATCCAAAACTCGTAAGAGATGTCTTGTCTAATTGCTTCCCCATATATGTAGCTATGCTTTTTGATCAGAAGACAAACACGTACATTCCAAACTCTGTTAATTCCTATAGGGACACCCAGTGACAGGTCACTAGATGAGGTTCAGTGTGACAGATTAACTGATGTTAAAAGTCTGAATGCAACATCAGGAGGTCACTGCCAGTCTAATTGGGCACAAATAGAGTTTACTGGGTCGTGGAAAGCAAGTTGTGTGTAACCATTGTTTCAGCCCCACTCCTTCCATTTCTGACTTATCATCTGGTTTGGGGTGAACATTAAAGAATATTTTCATAAATGGTGACCTTTTGAAATTTGAAATGCTGGTTTCTGGTTAATTTCCATTCCAGCCCCGGGGCTGCTGCTTGAAGGTCATGAGCTTGAAGCTCTTGACTTGTCTCTAGCACTGTGCTCTCAACCAGAATTGGAAAAGGGCAGTGTTGTTTTTATCTTTTAAAGGCCCATCATTTGGATAAAGGATTGTCATTCATAATTGTGTGACCACACACTGAGGATGAAAAATGTATGAAGTGCAGAGTTTATGTTAACAAGACCCAATCTGTTCTGTTCTGGAGAATTGGGGAACATTTTGTTTGATGTCATAATAGTACAATAATACTGTTGCATCACCTAAAATTCATTCAATTGCAAGTGACAGAAAACCCAATTCTAACTGACTTAAAGAATGAGAGAGAAAAAGAGATAGAGATAGAGATAGATGAGAGAGAGAGAGAGAGACTGAGTCTATTGGCTCACAAACCTGGACAGTAAAGGTATGACTTGATGTATCAAATTCACAAATACACTATTTCTCTCACCATTCTTTCCCCTGCTTCCTCTCTTGTTGACTCCATTTCAGAGTAATGGATGAGAGACTCAGAGATACAGATACATAACAGCAGCTCTCAGGGCTATATGCTTCTCTGCTTGAATTCAACAGAAGAATATAAGTTTCTTTCCCAGCAAGTATAAGTCTCATTGTATTTCACTGGCTCTGATTAGGTCTATGTCTATTACTGAACCAATCACTGTAGATGAGGGGTCCCAAAGGGCAGACTGGCCTATGTGCTCCAACCTTGGAGTAGGAGAGGCATAGATCCCCAGAGATAATTATGATGATAAACAACAAGCATCAGTTACATGTCAGGCACTGGTCTAAGCAGTATGCATGCTTTTTCATTTGCTACCTGGAACAACCTTTGGGGTAGGTACTATTGTTATTACCCTTTTAATGATGAGGAAAGCCAAAATACAGTGAGGTTAAGTAACTTGCCCAAGGATCCACAGCTGGTAAATGACAAAACCAAGGTACAGAAAGGTGAAGGAACCTTCTCCAGATCCCACAGATGGTAGATGACGAAGCCACAATGCAATAAACCCAGGCAGCTTCTCACCACAGCCTGGGCTCCTAACCCCTGTGCTGTGACACCAGCCTAAATTAGAATAGGGTTACCAGATGTCCACTGTTGCTCAACACTTCACAGTTACAGTGGGCTTTCGTATATGATTTCATTTTCCCTCACAGCGTTATGAATGAGTCAGGACCTGTGTGCATTATCCCCATTTTCTGATGAGAAAATTGAGGTTCAGGTTAATTGAGTGATTTGCTCTAGGTCAAACATCAAGTAAATAATGGAATGGGGACTAAAATCCTACATCCATCCCTTCTGACCCTGTAATAATGTAGCTTATGAGTTTATTAAATGTTTAAGAAGCCACATGGGCCTGGAGACTCGTATTGAGCCCATTGCAGGCTAGTCCTGAGCACTTTACCCCTCAGCTACCACCATGTTAATTTCCTTCTGTCTTTCGTTGTTGGCAGATATGAGAATCTCAAGAACTTGGACACAAAGTTGCCCTCAATATTTAAACCACAAATTAAGCTATTTATGAAATAGTTCATCCACATTGGAGTGGATTATGACCTTTTTCTTTGATTAACTTCACACACACACACAATAGATCTGTATCTGACTTTCTATTCTTTAATCTATACTTCTATTTCTGAGGTTCTATCATACTTGTTTGAATTAAAACCATAGTTTTAAAGATTCTTAATACCAGAAGTGCTTCCTTACTATGTGCTTCCTTAGTATGCTTCTTTACCAACATGTTCTTAGTTCTTTTGATTTTCCTAGTGAATTTTCTGACCATTCTGTCAACTTGCCAGAGAAATGGAATATTAATAAAAATTTAATTAATAGAGTTATTTGGGCACAATAGACATCTTCAGAACATTGAATCTTCCTCATTTAAAAACATAATAAATCTCCCGTGTATTAATGTTTCCTTTTATGTCCTTTAGAAAAGTTGTTCCATTTTCCTCATTCAAGCCTGTGCATTGATTGGGTATATTATTTTTAGATAGCTGTTATATTCCTGGTTGCTAATGTTAATGGGTATGCTTTCCCAGGATATTTTCTGTATATTTCGTATTACTGGTGTGTGAGGAAGCTACCAATTTGTAATTATCTATTTATAAGCTGCTTGAACTTTCTTATTGGTGCCAGTTGCATGGTAATTAATTTCATTTGGTTTTCCAGGTAAACAATCATATCATCTGCAAATAAGAGATAGAACTTATTTTCTTCCTACTCTCTTTTCTTTGACTGAGCCTTAGAGAATGGTGGTCAACAGCGGTGGTGCTTAAAGACCACCTTTGCCTTGCTCCTCACTGTAATTGTGATGCCTATGGACATTGTTTCTCAAAGTGTGGTTACAGACCTAGGTATAAATCCCAGAACTTAGGCAAACCCACTAATCTGCATTTAAGAAAATATATTCATTTATTTGGCTGCACCGGGTCTTAGTTGCGGCACGTGGGAACTTTGTTGCGGCATGCGGGATCTAGTTCCCTGACCAGGGATCAAACCCAGAACCCCTGCATTGAGAGTGTGGAGTCTTAGCCACTGGACCATCAGGGAAGTCCCAGTGATCTGCATTTTAGCAAACTCCCAGGGTGATTCCTGCTCCCCTAATCCTGCTCTTCAGGATTTCACCAAGAAGCATGGTATTTGCTATTGGTTTAGAAAGGTTTTCTTTATCATGCTAGGAAGGTTTCTATCAACGTCTAGCTAACTAAGAATCTTAAATGGGTATGGAGGTTTACATTTTTGGATATCTACCGAGATTTCACACTTTTTCTTCTCTGGTTTGTTAATAGGATAAGATGTGTTGATACCTTTCATAGTACAAAGTATCTTTCATTTTTGTAATAAATCCTTTTGGGCTATATTTTATTTTTGACAATATAATGCTGATATAGGTCTGCTACTATGTAATTTAGGACTTTTCTCTATATTTGTCAATAAAATGTATCTGTAGTCTGCCTTCGATATGCTATTTGTGTTAAGTTTTGATATCAGAGTTGTAGTAGCTTGATAAAATGATTTCCTCTGCTCTGAAATAGATTCAACAACATGGAAATTTTCATGTAAAACCCTCTGGGCCTGGGGCCTTTTGAAAAATAGTTATTTGACAACTTCTTTCATGCCTTATTTGTCTATAACAGGCCTTTTTCTGGAGTCCTTTTTGTTTCCTCGAAAATCATTCACTTCATAGAAACGTATAAATGTTTTGGTATAGAGTTGAACAGTGTGATTGCTTAAAGATTATGTTCTTCCAAGTCTATCTTTTTTCTTCTCTACTTTATCATTTTGTCTCCAACTGCATTTATAGTTGGTGTTGTTTCTTCCAAGATTGTGCCATTGAGTTGTCTTTCAGTCTTTAATTTTTAAGCTTTGAGTTTTCATCTCTTTCTGGTTTTTTATGTATTTTTTAAGAAGCTGGGAAAAGCTATTTGAAGGCAGCTAGCCAAATGCATTTCAAGCAACATGTTTTTGCTCTTGGGACTTTTTAACCCAGATTTAAAGTTTCATCTTGTTCAGGTTGGCAGGTTTTAATGCAAAGAAGTCCTTTTGGGGATCCCAACTCTCATCCAGCAAAGGCACTAGAGTTCCCAGCTAAGTTCCCTGCCACTGTGATTGACTCGCTTGCCACTGCAATTCTCACAGAGTCACTGATAAAACCACTGAAAAGGAAAAGTTCAAGAACGTAGCTCTGTGGTAAAGAATTAGCTAAGCAAAGTCATCATCAGAAGATTCATCTGAGTATAAACTCACTTCAAGTTCAGTGAGCTCACTGAAAAGCCAGAGCCCCTAATGCTGGCTGAGTAAATGTTATTCACGCATATATTTCACACTCACTGAGTATTTTCTCTGGATAAGGAAGGCACCTTGCTGGTCTTAGACGTACAAAGCTGAAAAGATGTGGCCCCTTTCCTCAGGCAATTAGGCTGTGAAGAAAATACTTTCTTAGTTATGTGATCTCACAGGGTTACCTCACACCATTATTTTTTTTCTTACATCTGCAAACACAGATAAAGTTCCCTCTTCAAAAATTACAAGAGTAATGTGTTTACTGTAACCAGTGAAACTATCCAAAAACAGAAAAAGAAGTAATATACCCTGCTCAGTTCCCACCCCGTCCCCACACCGCCCAACTCCAAAGTAACCAATGTTAACAGCTAGCTGTGTTTCCTCCTCATCTTCCTCACCCTCAAAACACACACATACGTGCACAAGGGAGGGGACATTGTTTGATTTTAAAAACCGAATCACACTGGAGATATTATTAGCTGCCATTTGCTTTTCTCCCTCAATATATTATGGATATCATTCCAGGTCGCTAGACACAGATCTAACTCAATCTTTTTAATAGCTAAATAATATTCCACAGAATGGAATCACTTCAATGTATTCAACCAGTTCCCCACTGATGGGCATTCACCTTGTTTCCAGTTTTGTTTTGTTTTGGTTTTGGTCATTCTTATGCATATGTCCTTACGTACTGGTGTTTTTATTTCTATTTTAGATTACCAAAAGTGAGATTGCTGGGATCAATAGAGATATGGTCTTATAATCTTAATAGATATCGACAGATTATTATCTTGATAGATTTTAGCAAGGGGGGGTTGGTTATCAGGTAATTATTAAAAATAAAAGACCGCCCACCCACACACACAAATTCAAAGACTTTTGCTTCGAAAGGAGACTCTCTAGATTGGGTGGGATACACAAATAGCCCTGAGTTGTCTGTAGCACTGGCTATTGCCATCTCCATGCCGGCCTTCAGGGGGCACTGCTCTGAGACCAGTAAAAACAACAACAAAGCCGTTTACTGAGCATTTCCCATGTAATCAGCCAGTGCCTTAAGTGCATGTCTTTCATTTCACTCTCGCTGCCGTGGAAGAGAGAGATACTGTTCATTACCATCCTCAATTTCCAGAAATGGAATCTGAGGCCTAGAAAGTTGAAGTCACTGACTCAAGGTCACACATCTAGTAGGTGGTGTAGCTGGGATCTGACTCTAGTTCTGCCTGGCTCCAAGATCTGTGCTCTGAACCATGTGAGATTTCTTCCAAGCCATTGCTGAGACTTTTTATCAGAGCCCCAAAGTGACATGAGCTTTGACGTTCGCCTTGAACAGGCCAAGCCCTGCCTCCTGAAGGGGAGGAGGAACACAGCAGTGAGCCTGACATCCAGGTAGGGCTTCCTACTCAGAGGGAGCTGAGTGAGCAAGTGGGCTCCCAGAATACTAGGTGGATACGTTTGTTTGCCCTGCACACAACTCCAAAGCCAGCTTTCTGTTCCTCCTCTCTCTCTTCTCTCTTCTACCCTCCCCTCCCCACTCTCTCTCTTTCTTTTTCTTTCTCAAAACGGAAAACTGAAGCAACTAAGAGAAACTGGGAAACTTTGACCTCTCTCCATTCTCTCACCATAGCCAACAGATAGTCATGGTTAAAAGTATAGACTCTGTAGTTAGAATGACCTGGGTTGGAAATCAACCTGCTATCTACCCTTGAGCAAATTTTATGAGACTCTCGAAGTCTCCTGGTCTCCCGGGCAGCATAACCATCCCACTCAGCACTTTTTTTATACATATAAATTTATTTATGTATTTTTGGCTGCATTGGGTCTTCGTTGCTGCACGCAGCTTTCTCTAGTTGCGGCGAGCAGGGGCCACTCTTCATTGCGGTGTGCGGACTTCTCATTGCAATGGCTTCTCTTGTTGAGGAGCTCAGGCTCTAGGCGCGTGGGCTTCAGTAGTTGTGGCATGCAGGCTCAGTAGTTGTGGCTCGCGGGCTCTAGAGCACAGGCTCAGTAGTTGTGGTGCACGGGCTTAGTTGCTCCGTGGCATGTGGGATCTTCCCGGATCAGGGCTCAAACCCGTGTCCCCTGCATTGGCAGACAGATTCTTAACCACTGCGCCACCAGGGAAGCCCCCACTCAGCATCTTGTCTTACCTATTAGAGCATCATCTCACTGGGGACCGGTCAATGCCCATGCCTCTTGGTTTACAGGTCCTGAGGGAACCTGCATTATGCTGGGCAAATATTGATTCTCAATAATTAAATTCAATGATTTTTATAGTAAGGCTGAAGGCTAATAAGGGGAGAAGGAAAATGAATCCACCTTTGAGGACCTGTGTGTTGAGCACTGTCTTGGAACTTAATAAACATTAACTCAACTCTGTGAAATAGGCATCACTATTCCCATTGTATAAAGGACAAAAATGAAACTTGGCAGAGTCAGAATCATCTTGCTAGGATTGCAGAGCTAGAAATGATGGTGGCGGTGGTGGTGATGGTGAGGATAACTGCTGTTTATTGAGCATCGGCTATGAGTAGGTACTATGTCAAGAGCTTTGTTTGTACTCTCATTCAATCTTAACAACAACCCAGCAGGTAGATCCTTTGATTACCCCCTTCTACAGATGAGAAAACTGAGGCCCCAAAAGCTTAAGTGACTTTTAAAGGGCACCCAATTAGTAAGTGTGGGTGCTGGGATTTGAACCCAGGTCTTTCAGATTCCTTAGAAGCCCTTCCTTTGGTAGTGAAGTTATTCAAATGTAAACATTCAGCTTCTTGGACCATTTCCAAATGTAGTGTCATGCTGCCGTACAGAAGGCCAGGCCTTTGGAAGAAGGAACCAGATTCCATCCCACCCGTCTTCATCCCTTCGTCTCCTGGGTTGTGTGGGCATCACTTTCATCACAAGATTCTGCATCCTGTCTCATGGCCACACGGACCGTCTGTGCTTGGCACGGCCTGCTGCCTCCCTGGAACATCTGTGGCTCCCTGCTACTGTGAGTGATTCTATTTTCCACACATCTCCAGCTCGTTAGAAAGCAGGGCTCCTATTTGTTGTTGGATGTTTGCAATCTGAAGCTGAAACACTGCAAAATGATGATGGAGCTGATTCACACCAGGGGAGAGTCTGTGACACACAAACACACACACACACATACACACACAGGCATGAGACACTTAATTAGTGGGGATTAAGCTGGTACCTGGTGCAGTAACTTTGTCCACTGAGGGCCATCTGGCTCCTGGTGACAGCTGCTGAGCCGGAAGATTTTCATGCAGCAATGGTGGTCTTCCCTGGCCAGGGCTGCAGTCCAAATGTCCTCTGGGCCACCCAACTAGCTGAAGTGTCAGTGTCCTAGGGAAACACTCTGTCACCAAAGGGAGTGAGAAAGCTGAAACAAACAGGATCCACCCTAGCAGAATCGGGGCTCTGCAGAGAGGAAAGAGCTTCCCCTCTGAACGCATCTTAGAACTTCCTCAACATTCCTCCCAGAGTCTCCACTTCTGGTCATTGGCCAACTGCAATCTTTAAAAATACACATTTGGCAAGAATCTGAAAAAAATCCCTTCAGATTGTTATGTGATGGTGGGGAAAAGACACATTTTTTTTAAACTCTAAAAAAAGCGCCTTAGCATTTGTAGGCTTTTATAATTCTGAAACAGCTGAAATGCTAAAACTTTCAAGTTGGCAGGATTGAAACTGAAATCTGCAAAGCCCGTTCAATTTGACAAGAGTGGGAGCCTTGCATTTCAGAGGGATTTGATGAAGCCTGTGGGCCTGAGCCATCAACACAATGGGTGGCCACCCACCCGCAGGGAGCCCTTTGTACCTGGGTCCTTGACGCCCTTCCAGCTTCCTGCAGAACTCATTCTCAGGGGCTCTCTCGGCTCAGTCCACCAAGGCTGCCCCGCTGCCCTTGGAACAACTGGGAGCACAACATAGGGGTTAAGGATTCAGGCTGTGAAGCCAGACCACCTGGGTTTGCAGTACTGATTCCATGACCTATAAACTGTGGGACCTTATTCAAGTTACTTGATTCCTCTGTGCCTCAGTTTCCTCATCCGTAAAATGGGGACAATATCTATCTCATGGGATTGCTGTGGGGGCTGAATTATGTCTTGAAAACGCCTTAGAACAGTACCAAGTACATGGGAAACATTAAATAATGCTGGCTATTATTTAGCAGAGAAAACTCAACCACAGAGAAAGATCTGGGATCGGGGCAAGAACAGTGGGAAGCCTGATGCTGGGGGATTAGAGAAGCTTAGAATCTAGCCAGTCAGGAGTGAGATTATGACAAACATCATCATAGATATAATCGAGACCTACTGTGTGTCAGAAGCTCTATGGGAATTCAAAATTAATATATAACATATTTGTTGATTTATACTCATCGTCTTCCAGAAAGAATTTAAGGCAGTTTCTAGGTACACAAAATAAGAAAAGATAGGTCCAATTTTTTAACTGGACTAAGAAAGAAAATATGGGGACTGGACCGAGCCAAGAATGAGAGTAAAATGCATCTCGTAATGAAATACGTTCTTGCCGAGGAGGTTCATAAGGCTGCCTGTAAACCAGGCTTCCTTGAAGCCCCTGGACTAGGGGGAGCTTGGTCAAGTGTGCAGCTGCAGCACTCAGAATGCAGGTAAACCCTAAGCAGACCTCTGGTCAGGCCCACCTGGGCTCCCAGACAGGCTCCAAGGCTTGTCTCTGAGCAAATTACTTAACCTCTCTGAGTTGGAGTTCCTTCACCTGTCATGGGATACTAATTGTAGTCACGGGGCTATTTTGAGGGTAAAATGAAATAATAGACATAAAGCATTTATCACAGTGCCAGCCACTTAGCAACTCTTCAAAATAAATAAATTTCAGAATATATAGATACATACCACTCTCTTTGGTACCAAGATCAGAAAGGACTATCTCCCTTCCTAACATGGTATCTTCAACGTGGGCAGATGGCAAAGTCCCCAAAGCCACAGTGCGCAGCGCTGAGGAGCGTGACAGAAGTACAAGTTCAAGTTCTAGCTCTGCCACTACTGGTGGTGGGACCTTGGGCCCATCACTTCACTTTCCTGGGAGTCGGGTTCTACGTCTGTAAACGGGCAAAACACTAGTACCTCCCTTATACAGGGTTGTTAAGGAAATTAAATGAGATGATAATTGATAAGGTATTTGGAATAGCTTGGGCACGTAGGTAGCATTCCGTGGCCGTGTTGTTGTTTGTTGCGGATGTTGACGGCACTGTGATTCACCTCTGCTGGTCTGGCTTCATCCAGAGGGACACTCGGAGCACCCGGGAGGTGGGTGGTGGTCTGCATATCCTGCTGCCCTTGCTGGGTAGTCTCTGTGTGATGACGCACTTAAAGACTGCCTTTTTCAGGCAAACGTTCAGCTCTTTCATCTTGTCAACTGAGGACAAACCACACAGGCTTAAATAATCAAGTGAGGGGCAGAAGGATCCTTTAGGAGAAGACAAGGTGCCCTCTAAGGTCCTGGGCCTGAATAAGAGGCCATTTCAGTATCCTCCTTAGACCAATCATGTTGGTGGAAGCCGGCTGCGCAGGGTTGAGTTATTATGGCTTCACGGTTAGGAACGTGGCTTTGGGGGTCAGACTGTTCTGGGTTCAAGATCTGCTTCTATCACTTACTGGCTGTGTGACCTGGGACAAGTTACTTAACCCCTCTGTGCCTCAGTCTCCTCATCTGTTAAACAAAAGGGGAGAGACAATAAGAGCACCAGCCTCACATGATTGTGATAGGATTAAGCGAACTGGTACCCGGAAGATGCGTTGAACAGGGGCACGCAGTAAAACCAGCCTAAGTGTTCGCTGTTCTTATCACTGGAGTGAGCTCAAGGTGAGAACCTGAAGACGGTATGGGAGTGGAGGAAAGGGTTAAGGAGGTTGTATTTCCGAAGAGAGGCAGAGTGGACTTTCAGGGTGAGCCGACAGACAGAGAGACTCGGGTAAACGAGGGGTGGCTATTGATGAGATAAGGACATGGGGGCGACAGACCAGACGGGGCTCCTGGGCACAGGTGGAGCGGATAATTGGGTGCGCGGAGGTGGAAGGCATTCGGGATGAGCAAGGTGGCTGCTAAGTTTAGCGCTGGAAGGGAGGGATTTGAATATGCATGAACTGTCCTCCCGCAGGGGCCACTCGGCTGGGTTTTTCAATCAGCCCTCTCGCGGAGTCATGAATGGGGAAACAGAGTCAGCAGGAATCCCCGTGTGGAGGGCTTTCTGTGCCGGTTTCTCCTGGGTTCGGGCCACTGGCTTCCCGCCCCCTTTAGGAGACCAGAGAGGGGCCTTCTTTCCCCTTGTCCAATGAAACTAGGCGTTTAGGGACAGTGCCTCAGCAGGGAGCTGGGCATGGATTCCTTTTTGACATAAACGAGGCCTGGTCTTGGGTCGAAGCTTGTACACAACCGGAAATGGGGAAGGGTCCTGGCTCACTTCCTGGCATCAGCCCTGGAGCTCACCCCCCAGTCCTTCCCTCCCCTCCTCCATCCCATCCCCTCCCCCGCCTCTCTCCTCTCCCCTTCTTCCTTTCTACCCCTCTTCTCCAGTTCCCTCTTTATCTCTCTCCCACAAATCTATATTCAGTTTCTGTCTTCCAAAAAGAAAAAGTGAGTAGGAGGACAAATTGTTTAAAAGCAACGCATCTATTTTAACAAAATGGTTTTTCCTTTGAGTCAGTCCTAAGAAATTTGGGTACAAGCTAAGCCAGAATGAACCAAACAATAATCCTGAAAAATGAAATGGATTAGGGAAAAGAGCCTAAACTCCCCAGACAGGATGGGGAACGGGGAAGGACAGAGAGGATGGCACCCTGGTGTGTTGGAGACAACCAAACCAAGGTGCTTGACCAGAAGACCTGAAAGTCAGCCGGGAGAGAGTAAAACATCTATTCAATCATTTGGATGTCAAGTCCATCCTGTGTCAAACATCTGGCTCTTGGAAACGTTTGGATGATTGCTTGTGTAGACCTGACTTTCAGATCTTGGCCACTCTAGACGTGGGACCCCATCCATGTCCAGGAGTCCTTGTCCCCTGGATTTAAAGATTCTGGAGCTGTCAAGAAAATATTGAAGTCTTCTCTGTTGCAAAAGTCAGAATCTTAGCTCTAGTCTCAGCTCTGTCCCCCAGCTCTGTACTATGGAATAAACCATGCCCTTTGGGGGCCTATTTCCTTCTTTACAAGATAGGATTAGACTAGATGACCTCAAGGGTACTCCAACTGCGACCTTCAGTCTTTGGTTCTCTTTGACCTTGTCACTCCACTTGACAGCCAGTTAAGAGTGTGGTCTTTGCCATCATTTGAATCTTGCCTTTATCCCTAGCAGCTGTGAATCTGTACAAGTTACTTTGAACTCTGAGTCCGCAGTTTCCTCATCTGTAAAATGGATAACAATAGGGTTGTTCACTCCACTTTTTTTCCCGACTCCACTCAACAGAGCCTATCAGAAAGCAACTGAGTGAGAACAGAACCTGCTCTGATTTATAAAAGTAAAAAGTACGTCACTTGCACATTTCAGAACTCACACTGTTACTGGTAATAAGATTCTCGTGATACCCTCTACAGTTGACAGGGAAATATTCTGCAGCCGAGATTTGGTGGCTTCTCTGATCTGGTTCCATTTCAGTTTCTGCTTGAGAAAGCTGAGGACCAGAGAGGCACAACTATCTGCCCAGCATCAGCCAACAGATGTTTTTGTGTGCCTGCTCAAAGTGCCAAGGGAGATCTAGAAAGGGGAAGTCCTCTCTCACTCCTAAACCCTGCATCTGGTTCTGGGATTTGTACTGGAAACATTATGGGTGGGGGAAAAAAAACACAAAACAAAACAAAACAAAAACCCTTGAATCAAGAGCTTTCCAATCCTCCTGCCTCTTATTCCCATCCATCTGATCTACAGCCTCGTCTTCCGCTGCAGGAATGTGTTCTCATAGAAAACTACGCTTGCCTTATCTCTCTTCTGAGAAAACCTGCTGCCTCTGAAAAGATGCATTCTTCCCACAAGCTTAGTGTTGTGCACCTGATCGTAGATGCGGGAGCAAGAAGGTGAATCTAGGTAGTAAAATTGCTTCCTTCGGCTTACCTGCAAACTCTTAACATAGAGGACATCGGAAGAATACACCAGAACATCTCCCCTCCAGGCAGCTGGGCCAGCATCCACTTGGCTTGGGAGCGAGCAATCCCCTGAATCAGTCAGTGTGAAGGGACGTAACACCATCCCTGCTGGCAGCAGAGCCACCTGTGCCAAAGCGGTTCCCAGCTGCTGTTCATTAATGCTGCCCACAGGCTGCAGGACAAGTCCGTCTGCCCTGACGGGCAGGAGGTCCAGGTTCCAGGGCACTGGAGGAGATAATTGTCTTTATAGCCAGGGGATGCTTGGCAAGGAGGTCAAGTGATTTTATACATTCCCCCAAAGTCTAGGTGGATGATGGTGATGAAACCATATTGTCCTTAACTCCTGGCAAAACAAACAAGTGAAAGATATTTTAGAAGCAGCATGCTCTAGTAGAAAGAACAATGCGGGGTCTGAGACCTGGGATCTTGCCAGTTATGAGCCCTATGCCGGTTTATCTGGCAAAATTAAATAAATGATTCTTGCCTTGCATATTTCCTAGGGCTGTTATGAGAATTAAATGAGATAGTAAGTATAAAAGGACTTGGGGAAATATATTGCACTTCTTCATTCATTCAAATGATGGATGCTGAGTGTTCACTAGACGTCAGGAGTTGGGGATAGGGCGGCGCTAGGTGGTACCTGCTCTCACATGCAGGTGGAGGAAGGCAGGTGTGCCATTGCAGTCTGAGCTGAGGAATGGTTTCTCCGGAGCGCCCTCCAGAGGCCAAATCCTAGCCTACCACCTGCCAGGTTAGCTGGAAGTCCAATTTCTTTCTTTGGGTCTCTTCCTAAGTCTCCAGGTTGCTTCCTGGGGTCCAAATGTTCACTCAGCTTTCTCCAGACTTGCCGCCTGAACTGGAGCCCAGATATGCTCCCTGGAGGTTATGGTGTTTCACAGCTGCCACCCGAGATGCCAGCTTCAAAATGGACCTCCTCGCAGCCAAGCCACCCAGCCTGCTGCTGGGAGGGGGAAATCCCCTATAGAGTCTCAACTTGCTACTCCTGGCACTGAGAGCAGCTAGATCAGAGTCTCCAGAGATGGTGCTATTTCTACCCAGGCTGCTGTGATCCTGTAAGGTGTGAATAATAAAAAGAGCTGACTTTTATTGAGTGATTTGGCAGTTTATGAACTAGGTATTATTCTGAGCATATTTCATACAATAACACTTTGAATCCTTAAAACAACTCTAAGAGAGAAGTAAGGATTATCCCCATTTTACAGGGGAGGAAATTGAGGCTTGGAGTGGTTAAGTAACCCTCCTAGGTCACAGCTCTAAGTGACAGAGCCAGGATTTGAGCCAGAGCCATCACCTCTAACTACCAAGTTCTACTGGAGGAGTTAAGGAGGAGAATTTTGCATCACACCAAAATAAAACGTACAGATCTTAGATTCAAGTTCAAGTCTGCCCTCAGGATGGCAAGGTCAGGAGTGCTCCCCGTGTCCACCAATTCCTGACTCTCTTTCCCGCTTGATGACCTCAGTCCTGGTCCTGTCTCTTCCCCGCCACCCCTGCCCTGCCCCAACCCCGCTCTGGGGTCACTTCCATCTAGGGGTCCGCTTGCCCTCCTGCACCATCAGCTGGGCCAGTTTGCACTGAACAGGGCTCCACAACTTCACGTCTTGGTCTCCTTCTGTGAATTTGCCCTCTGAACGTGCAGCTCTTCCAGAACTACAGATCAACTGTTTCTCTTGCAGAAAACAAAATTAAACCTCTTCCTCACCAGACACCCAGCTGTCCACAAAAAATTAATCAATTACTTTTGAGATAAGAGCTGCAAAGGAGAAGCTCAGGGGACTGTGGTGATACTGCTGTTATCTCTGAAGACACTCCTCAACCATTCTCTGGAAATGGAGGCTGGGTTTGCTGGGGATGTGTGCTCACCCTGGTGAGTGTTTTGAGATCTACAGTTTCCCCCATAATGTGGCTCTCTCTCTCTCCCTCTCTCTCTCTCTCTTTCTCTTTCTCTCCCCAACCCCCCCCCCCCCCCCCCCGCTTAAGTGAAGGTATTAAAGCATTAACCCTCCTCATTCCTTGATGTATATGACAACTACTACTGTGCTATAAAACCAGAATTCTGTGAATACCATTAGGGGAGGAGAGAGAGGCTGCTTTGTGCCTATGTGAGTCACAAAAGTCCCGAGGAGGTGATGCCTGGGCCAAAAAGGGCTTCGTGTCCTTCATCCAGAGGCTGCCTGTCGTTTGGGGTGTGCAGATGGGCTTCGGACTTCGGACAGGGAAAGGAGCTGAGCGGACAGCCAGCAGTGACATCCTCAGTCCTGGATGCACGGGCAATTACCTGGGAAGTGCTTGAAAGTACTGACGCCTGCCTGCTCCTCCAGACCTGATTAAGCCAGAATCCTAAGCACCTGCTTGTTTGGAAGCTGCTCTGGGGATGGAAGTGGGCAGCTGGGATGAGGACTGCTGTGCTAGGGGAGTTAAGTCCTCCAAAAGCCAAAAGGACAGTCCTCTCAATTCGAGCCGTAATCAAGGGAGGAGGCACACATCTTCCGTTTACTCAACAAGTGTATATTGAGAACCCACTATGCACGGGGCCGGCTGCTGAGTCCCCTGCACTCGGCTGCCTGAGCAGACCTCTCTGAGGCTAAGGGCTCTTGAGAGTCGTGCAAAAAAGGAGCCCAGAGTGATGGACAGGGGGGTGACTGTTGGAAGGTCTCTGGAAGGTTCTAGAGCCTCTCCACCCCGCCTGGGCCATTTTGCTCTGTTTCCCAGACATGTTCAGCCACAAAACTCTTGCACTGAAAAGATCTTGTGTTTTTCTAGTGGCCTTGAGAAAGGGAAAGACTGGATCTGACCCCATAGCTGCCTGACACAGTGGGCTGAGCGGGAGTCCACGGCCTGGGCCTGGAAGCCTGTAGTTTTTTACATATATAATTATACATATTATGTATATATACATATATATATATATATAATTGTATTATATATATAATGGCTTTTCTTTTTTACTATAGAAAACTTAGAAAATAAAAATTAGTTTGAAAGTCACAATAATTATCCCCATATTCTCATACCAGATATAACCCCCATTGAATATATATTTACATTTTCTACTCTATGTAGTTATTCCTTATTTTTAACCCAAATGGGATTTTACTGTACATTTTTTGTAATGTACATTCACTAAAACATCATAATCACCTTTTCTATATCAACAGATGTTTTCCTACATCATCTAATGACTGGATAGTATTTCATTGTATGATGTGCCATAACTTATTTAGTTAATCTCCTATTATTGGGTATTTAGTTTGCTTCCAATTAAAAGCAGTAGACACACACACATTGTGGTAAATAAATTCTTGCACACATTCATCATAATTTCCTTATGATGGAGCTTCTAAAACGGAAATTACTGGGTCAAAAGATGTGCATATTTTTAAATACACTTTTTACTTAGAATTGTTTTAGATTTACAGAAACGCTGCAAAGACAGGACGGAGATTTCCTGTATACCCCACATTCAGTTTCCCCTGTGGTTAAGATCTCACATTGCTATATTTGTTCCAACTAATGAACCAATATTGATACATTATTAACTAAATCCCATACTTTATTCTGATTTCCTTAGTTTTTACCTAGTGTCCCTTTTCCGTTCCTGGATCCCATCCAGGATGTCATATTATGCTTAGTCATCACATCTCTTTAGGCTCCTCTAGGCTGTGACAGTTTTTCCTTGTTTTCGATACCGTGATAGTTTTGTGACGTACTAATTCTGTAGCATGTCCCTCAGTTTGGCTTTGTCTGATGTTTTTCTCATGATCGCATCAGGGATTATGGAGTTTTGAGAGGAAAACCACAAAAAGTGCCATTCTCGTCACATCACATCAAGGGTACATGTTGCCCACATGACATCACTGGATGTTGACCTTGATCACCAGGCTGAGGTCGTGTTTATCAGGTTCCTCCACTGTAGAGTTGTTCTCCCCACCTTCCGTACTGGGCTATTTGGAAGGAAGTCACTCTGCACAACCCGTACTTAATGAGTGTGGGGTTATACTCCCCTCCCTTGAGGGGGCAGGAGCTGCATAAATTATTTGGACTCCTTCTGTATAGGAGAACTGGCCATTCTCCCCCATTCTTTCTTTCATTTATTCATTTATATCCGTATGGACTCATAGACATTTTATACTTTGGATTATAATCCATTACGCCATTATTTATTTTGTTCCTCCAATTCTCCCAGCTTTGGCCATTGGGAGCTCTTTCACTTGGCTCCTGTGTCCTTTTGACGTTCCCCCATCGTTTGTATCTGAGAACTTCCTCATTTTCTGGCACACAGGACCCTCCGGGCTCATCCTGTATATTCCCTGACCTAGAAGAAGTCATTTTTCCAAGGCTTCCTGGTTCCTTTTACTGGAGAATGGGATTAGAAACCAAGACTGGGTGCTGGCTATGCTCATTGTCATTTATTCTAGGCCCTCCTGGCAGATAGAGCTTGGAAGTGTATGTGTATGTATTAAGCCATGTGTATGAACATATCTGTAATTATTTCTGTATTTATCTATCTGTATCTATATTAAGCTAAACATGAGTTCATAATCATGTCTCCAATTCTAATCCAGTATGACATGGTTTGCTCTAGCCTTCTTCCTTTTTGAAATTAGCTATGTATATTTTTTAATTGAAATATAGTTGACATACAATATTATGTTGATTTCAGGTGTACTACATAGTGATTTGACATTTGCATACATTGTGAAATAATCACAGTCTAGTACATCTGTCCCCATACAAAGTTAGTACAATATTATTCACCATACCCCTTATGCTGTATATTACATCCCTGTGGCTTATTTTATAACTGGAGGTTTGTATCCCCTTCACCTATTTTGCCCACGCCCACACCCCCTCTCCTCTGGAAAATACCCGTTTGTTATCTGTATCTCTGAGTCTGTTTTTTGTTTTGTTCTATTTGTTTGTTTGTTTGTATTTAAGATACCACATATAAGTGAGATCATATAGTATTTCTTTCTCTATCTGACCCATTTCACTTAGCATAATACCCTCTAGATCCATCCATGTTGTACAAATAGCAAGACTTCGTTTTTTTATGTCTGAGTAGTACCACATCTTCTTCTTTTATTTTTAAATTTATTTTATCATTATTATTTTTTAACATCTTTATAGGAGTATAATTGCTTTACAATGGTGTGTTAGTTTCTGCTTTATAACAAAGTGAATCAGTTATACATATACATATACCCCCATATCTCTTCCCTCTTGCGTCTCCCTCCCTCCCACCCTCCCTATCCCACCTCTCTAGGTGGTCACAAAGCACTGAGCTGATCTCCCTGTGCTATGCGGCTGCTTCCCACTAGCTATCTATTTTACATTTGGTAGTGTATATATGTCCATGCCACTCTCTCACTTTGTCCCAGCTTACCCTTCCCCCACCCCGTATCCTCAAGTCTATTCTCTAGTAGGTCTGCATCTTTATTCCCGTCTTGCCCCTAGGTTCTTCATGACCTTTTTTTTTTTTTTTTTAGATTCCATATATATGTGTTAGCATACAGTATTTGTTTTTCTCTTTCTGACTTACTTCACTCTGTATGACAGACTCTAGGTCCATCCACCTCACTACAGATAACTCAATTTCGTTTCTTTTTATGGCTGAGTAATATTCCATTGTATATATATACCTGATCTTCTTTATCCATTCATTTGTAGATGCACAGTTAGGTTGCTTCCATATCTGGGCTAGTTTAAATAATGTTGCAATGAACATTGGTCTGCATGTATCCTTTGGAATTAGTGTTTTTCCTTTGAAGATAGCTGTATTTTAAAGGCTTTTGATTTATATTGCCATACTGCCTTCCATGAACTTCTTTTTCGAGGGCTGGGGGAGAGGACAGGAGTTAGAGAAGTATGCCCTGAACCTCTTTGCTGTCAATCAGGTTTTAATTTTTATTTATTTATTTATTTATTTTTGACTGTGTTGGGTCTTCGTTTCTGTGCGAGAGCTTTCTCTAGTTGCGGCAAGCGGGGGCCACTCTTCATCGCGGTGCGCAGGCCTCTCACTATCGCAGCCTCTCTTGTTGCGGAGCACAGGCTCCAGACGCGCAGGCTCAGTAGTTGTGGCTCACGGGCCTAGTTGCTCCGCGGCATGTGGGATCTTCCCGGACCAGGGCTCGAACCCATGTCCCCTGCATCGGCAGGCAGATTCTCAACCACTGCGCCACCAGGGAAGCCCGCCAATCAGGTTTTAATAAAGTTGATCGCACACACACACAGTATAGAATGACGCATGCTAAGATAACATTTCTTGTGCTATGTGAAGGACCGGCAGTCCTTTCTGCTGGAAGAGATCAAAATCTGAAAGTACTTGTGTGCACAACTCACCCACTTTGAGACCCAGAGACCACTAATATCAGAGAAGCACTCCAGGGGGAAAGCTGTGGTTATTTCTACGCTTATTTCTCGCTTTGTAGAGTGCTTTTTTTGAGCCATGACCATGATCTTTTGATCTGAGTGGCTTCCAAACTGCTTTTAAGTCCAGATAAAGAGTTAGTCTTTTATTCCTAACTTGTGGACCTGAGACCTCATGGGGCAAACAATGGACTATGGAATCTGTATAAAGGGTCACGAAAACTCAGGTGCCTACAGAGCCAGGTGGGTTACACATGAGGGAAGGGGCACTGGCAAACTGGAAAACTCATGGCCTGTTGCAGAAATGTGGGCCCATTGTCGTCAGGTCGTCTGATTTTTCTGAAGAAGCCAGAAATCTAGATTTTTGTGTGAACCCCTGCAGTTTTAAAATATTGGCTATGATTGGTGATCTTTCCAAAAACGCTGTCAGAGCCAACCAAAATATGTCCTCTGGCAGAATATGACCTTCAGGATCCCTGTTGGGGCCTTTGGTATTGGTACTCTCCTGTTCATAGGAAAACCATAACAACTCAATTATGTGGGAATCCATGACCCTCTTTTTATATTATAAAGGGGTCCCACATACTACAAAGTTTGAATTACACTGGGTTACTGTGTCTTGCAAAAACGTTCACTTTTCTTTCTTTCCTGGGTCAATGAGTTTCCAGACAAGTTAGAATCCAGATTCTCTGGAGGGTGAGGGATTAAGACTGGAAGGTAGCAAACCATCAGCGGTAGGACAAGCCAAGTCAACTTCTCTGTGCAGTGTTGCAGGAAGTGTGGCACCCCACTGCCCACCACGGTCACAACAAGTGTGTGTGGGGGCTGGGAAGGGCCTCTGCCCGCCCTGCAAAGGTGTATGCCCTGTCCCCTGTGGTCTTCATTGTTTCTTTTGCTTTTCTGACTCATGACTCTTTCAGGGCTGTGGGGATTGGTTTGAAAGCATCCCGCAAGGCAGGGAATGGGGCTGGGGGAATTATTACCTATCCAGCAAGATTAAGCCTCCAAATGAAAACCGTACTTCTTTTGTTCATCTTGGCAGGCAGACTATGTTCTTTCACCCAAGAAGACACGGTTAGTTAGCAACAAGAGTGGAGATGCTCGTGATCATTTTCTTAAATTTCCAAACAACTGCATGTTCTTCTGGTCCTCTGTACCTCCCTAAATCTGCACCTCCTTTCTACTCTCCGAGATCCCTGCGTTTGGGACACAGATCTGGGTTTGAAAGTCATTACTTGGGCGAGTTATTCCTCATGGAATAGTTCTGAGTGTTTAGCAAGATGACATAGAGAGGGATTCTAGGTTAAAGCCTGGAACACTGTAAATTTCAAATCTCTCTCCTGCTCTCCTGACGCCCAGAATCCCCAGGGCTTCAAGCAACATGGAAAGCAAGAGAAGGCACCCAGCCTTCCCCGTTTTTCCCTTATCTCTTATCTTCCGGCTTCCGCTCTTTTCTCCCTCCAATCTATTTTCTTCATTGTCACCTGAGTAATCTTTTGCAAACACCCGTAAGGTCGAGCTCTCCTTCTGCTTAATATTCGTCACTAACTTCCCATGGTTCTTTAAAAATAAGCCTCCTAATCCCAGCCCCAAACCTTGCCACTCAAAGTGTGGTCCTTGGACCAGGAGCATCAGCTTCATCCGGGAATTTGTTAGAAATGCAGCTGCTGGACCCAATCTACTGAACCAGAATCTGCATTTTTCACAAGATCCTCTGATGATTGGGCTGCACATCAAAGCTGAAGCAGCTCTGGGCTTCCAGGTGCCACACTAGTGGTTCTCAACCCTGGCTGCACACTGAGTCACCTGGGGAGTTTTTAAACACACCCCTGCCTGGGCCCCACCTCACTGTGGTGGGTTCCAGGCTCTGGTATTTTTAAAAAAGCTCCCCAGGTGGTTATAAGGTACAACTGGAGGTGAAAAAACTGCTGTGCCTGTTCTGACCCTTCCTTGCCTCTCCAGCTTCATCCCTGCAACACCTCCCAGCCACATCCATCTTTTTTTTTTTTCATTCTCTAACAAATGCCCCAGTCCCTAGCCCTCGTGTTTCTGCTGCCTAGAAAGCTCATCTTGTGGTCGTCTTCTTCTTACCGTTTAGGACTCTACGTAAACATCAACGTCTCAGGTCCCCTTCTCTGGCTAGTCCCACCACCCACCGGATCCGTACCCCACTGTCCTGTTCGATTGCCTTCATAGCATTTATTGCCATCTGCAGTTAATGTGCTTCTGTATTTATTTGGCTGTGGAATGGCTGCTTTTGTTCATTAGAATTTCAGTTTCAGGAAGACCGAGACCTTGCAGGTTTTATTTACCATCAGGGCTGGATTCATGGTAAACTAAGCATGTGCTTTGGGCAAGAATATGTTGGGCGGGGGGATGTGAGACAAAAGCTTTTTTTAAATGAAATTTGATGTTTCAAAAACTGACCAAAGTTAGTCATCATGGAAATAAAATTAGAATCTGCTGTACTTCCTTATACATATTTTAAGGTAGTTTAAAAAAATTTGCACGTGGGAAAAGGTACCAGTCATCTTTTTAGTACTTAGAGCTTTAAAATTTTTAAACTTAGAAAAATTAAAGTGTAACATGCACACAGAGAAATGCATCCTAAACTCAATGAAATTTCATAAACTGAACACTCCTGTGTAACCATCACCTGATCTGCTTCTAGAAGCTTCTCTCATGCTCCTTCTGGTCACTGACAGCCCTGACTTCTAACAGCACAGACTGAGTTTTTGGAAAGTTGTAATCCAACATCGTCCTCTCTGTGGCCCCGTGACTAGAGCAGTGCCTGGCAAATATTGGACGATCAATCAGTGTTAGCTGAATAAACAAATCGGTTCATTGATTAATTACTTCCTCCTATCATCTCCATGCACACCCTTGCTGGGGAATCCAGAGAGGGTGGCTCTCAGAGGGTGAACTGTCTAATTTGAACAACGAAAAAAAGTGCGATAGGCTCAGATCTGACCTCAATCACCTTTTGGACACCAGGCAATCGATGGCACATTTCCCAGGTCCGGTTGGTGTGATTCTTTTGATGGAATCAGCGAGGCGGGTTTGCTTTGGTACCTCCCTCCCGGTGGTGCCTGCACCACTGCCCCTCAGCAGGAGTGGGAATTATCACACCGGTGGGCTTTTCTTGGAGTCACTGTGGTCACTGCCCTTTGGGTTTCTTTGCATTTGACTAGGGCTTATATTTCTCCCCATGGAAGCTCGAGGCTCCTCTTCTTGCTTGTGGGCTTTTCGTTTTTTCCCTCTGGCTGGTGCAGCAGCCATGCTGAGCAAGGTAAAAAGGTTGAATGGCAGTTTCAGAAGCAGTGAGGTACTAAGCCGCGGTTTCCTGTGCAGCAGGCATGTGGGACAAAGAGAGGAGGGCGCTGGCACTGACCCCAAAAGACGGGAACCACCTGGCAGTCTGTGGCCTCTTTCTCACCACTGCGCCCAGTAACTATTCCTTCTAGCCATTTGCTGTCCCCCTCCTCCACTCCACACCTTTGCCTATATGGCCAGGTACCACAGTGCCTTCAAACTTCAATTGTCCCCAACTGTGAGAAGCTTTCCTGGACACAATCCTCCCCACCCCCAACTCCTGCCCCTCACTCCCAAAAAAACCACGCACATAAATTCCACAATTTGCATTAGATGTGATATCCTGCACTATCTCAGGCATAACAACGCCTCTCATAACACTGCCAAGTCCCATTCTAGAACTTCACCCTCACCCCAGCTCTATGAAGCCCCTCCTGGCCTCATCCCCATTTTACAAATGGGAAAAATGAGGCTCCTGGAGGTTGACTTACCCAAGGTGTCTCAGCTAGTAAGTGGCAGAGCCAAGACTATCACCCCAGTCTGTTTGACCTGACTGACAGATGCTGGGGTCCCCTCATCTTCCAGCTGCTGGATTACACCTGCTGACACAGCCGGTTCAGAGCTGAGCCCCCTCTGGAAATTGCCCTCAGCATAAGGAGCTACCTCAGCCGAGGTCATTTCCTTCCCAAGGGGCATCCCACATCCAATGGCTGCTCAAGGTAGAGGTACATAGGCCCCACCGCCTTGCTTTCATTCAGGACATCTCTAAATGCCATCTCAGCTCCAGAGTCCCTGCGGGTTGAGGCCACATAACAACCGCGTCACAGTTCCATTCGCCCTCTGGCCAGTCCTGCTTCCCTCATTCCCCTACCACGCGGGGGACTGTTCCCAAGAGCCCATCCCAATAAACCTCTGGCGTGCAAACCTCTAGGATCTGTGTCCTAGGCATACAAGCTAAGACAACTTCAGGTCACACACTAAACTCCGAACTCTTCTGTAAACTATACCTTCAGTCTCCCCAACCCAGTACCCAGCAGACAGAGACAGGAAGACCACCCAAGCCTGCCTCTTCTCCATGCCCCTCTTAGAAGAACTGGAGGTCCCCCATTCAACAAAATGGTTGTAGGGAACCGTGTGAGCAGGGAAGAAATCCTGCCTGGTGTGTGATGGGAAGGGACTCTCACCCCCTGAGGACTCACTGCATTGTCTGCCTTTCTGACTCATGGCTCTACTTCTGGCAGTTGGTGGCATCTCCCTAAATAGGGGCTCGGGTGGAGAGGTCATGATCCCTCCAGCAGCCCCCCGGGCCTGCAATAGAAGGATCTCCTTTTGTCGGTCCAGGGGTGTGAGACCTGTCTTCTCTGATCTGCATCTTGCTGCTGCATCTGCCTCCCCCGCTGCATGCTGAACTCTCCAGTTGGCCTTATTTGCATCTGAAACTCCTGGGTGTCGGACAGGGCCTTTGACTTTGTGGACACTCAGAAAACTTTGCCTGAATGAACAGATGAGCCAGGGACCCAGGAGGAAGGCCGATAAAGGTGGAATGGCCTCACAGGCTGGGGGGTAGATGGTGGATCGCCCCAGTGCAGCCCTCGTACCGTCGGTTGCCACAGTCCCCGCCCGCCGGGAGCAGGCGCAGATCCACGCCTCATTGCTTCGTGCCTGGGCGTGGCTGTTCCTGAAGCTATCTGCTCTGCCAGTGTCTGCAGCGGCCAGGGCAGAGGCGGGACGCCCACTTCCTTCCTCTGCACTTGAGGATCTGCACGGCCCGTACGACTTCGCTGGCTGGGCCCTTGTATCTTCCACTCCATCCATCATCTCTACCAGCTGTCCTTGCAGCTGGCCTGTGTTTTACCTGCGTCTGGATTCCCGCATCTTCTTGTCCAGGCCTGAACTCATTGTAAGCACTTAATCGATTAATATTATCAGCGGTAAAAAGCCAACAGTTTTGAAGCATTTGCTAGGTGCCACTGGCCTAACTACCTTTCCTGAATGAGCTCGTTTAACCTTCACAACAGCTCTATGAGTTGTTCTCATGTTGCAGATGCCTAAACTAAGGCACAGAGATGTCAAGCAACCTGCCTGAGGCCACACAGCTAATCAAGCAGTGGAGTCAGGCTCTGAGTGCAAGCGCTTAAGCATCACTTTATATCTCTCCAATGCGCACAAAGTTAGGGCATTTGGACAAAGAAAAAAGGACTAATGATAGGTAGGGTAAAAAAGAAAAGTCAGCAAACAAATGCTATTTAGTGCTAGGTACTTTCTCATACTTTGTCTTTTTCTCCGAACCGCAGCACAGTGAGCTAGGAGAGGCTCAGAAAGTTTAAGTAACTTGCCCAAGGTCATCCCAGCAAGCGTCAGTCTGCATTCAAACCCAGGCCTCCTGACGCCTGTTAGAGCAACTTCACTCTTTATAGAAACGAAATGTTTTCAGCATGCAAAAACCACCAGATGAGCTTCTAGCTTGTGCTGTGACCTCCTGGTGGGCACGAATATTACTCGTTTGCCTTGGTTTTGCACACACTTCCTAGCAAAATGCCTGTTGAGTGAGCAGATGAATTACAGTTCACGTACTTTCATACAGGGGTGCCTGGTGCCTGATGGGGCTTGGTAGAAAGAGTGGAAGGACATGCTGCATAAGTAATGATTTCTCCACAAAGCAGGGAGAATGATCTTCTTAAAGAGTAAATCAGATCATTCCCACCACAGGATGGCAGGGGGAGCCTCTCTGAGGAGGTGACATCTGAGCTGAGACCTGAGTCTCAGCTGAAGAGGAAGCCAGCCATGTAAGAATACAGGGGAGGGCTTCCCTAGTGGCGCAGTGGTTAAGAATCCGCCTGCCAATGCAGGGGACATGGGTTCGAGCCCTGGTCTGGGAAGATTCCACATGCCGCGGAGCAACTAAGCCCGTGCGCCACAACTACTGAGCCTGTGCTCTAGAGCCCACGAGCCACAACTACTGAGCCCACATGCCACAACTACTGAAGCCCGCGTGCCTAGAGCCCGTGCTCCACAACAAGTGAAGCCACTGCAATGAGAAGCCCACACACCGCAACAAAGAGTAGCCCCCGCTCGCCACTAGAGAAATCCCGCGTGCAGCAATGAAGACCCAATGCAGCCAAAAATAAATCTAAAAAAATTAAAAAAAGAAATATTTAAAAAAAAAAACACAGGGGAGATGTATTCCAGACAAAGGGAATGGCATGCTAATGGTGTGCTAAGGCCCTGGGGCAGCAAAGAGCTCAGTGTGTTTGTAGCTGGCATGACCAGAGCACAGTGACCAGTGGAGTAGCATTGTAGGAGATGAGGGCTGGGAGGTAGACAGTGACAAGATCATGGAGGGCATCATGATACACGGTGGGGACTTCAGATGTAGTTCTAAATGTGGTGTGAAGCTATTGGAGGGCTTTAAAGCAGAGGGGTCACATGAAGTGGTTTTCTTCGTCAAATATCACTGTGGGAAAGAAGTAAATGAGACTGGAAGCAGGGAGACCATTAGGAGGAGACATCCAGGTGAGAGGAGATGGTGGCTTGGACCAGTGTGAGGAAGAAGCGTTCCGAATAGTAACATGCTTTGGACATTGAGTTGACAGACAATGTTAACAAATTGGACATTTGAGAGTGAGGGCAAGATATGGAGAAGTCAACTATTCTGAGATAGGGAAGACCCAACAATGAAAATAGCTATCACTTAGACAGTGTTTACTATGTGCTGTTCTAATCTCTTACCATATAGTAATACCTCATTTCAGCTTCACAACAACCCTAGGAGGTAGGTAATGTTATCCCCATTTACAGATGGGGGAAACTGAGGTACAGAGAGTTTAAGCGATTTGCTAAGGTCACACAGCTAGCAGATGGGAGTGCTGGGATTTGAACCTGGGTTGTCTGGCTCCAGAATCCATGCACTGACATTTCACCATGTATTCTTCTCCTCAAAGAAGAATGTTCACAAAGCAGGGGACTTTATGAACTCCCTACATCCTGCTGTGAGCTGTCAGTACGTACAAATAGCTATTCTCCTGGGGCTGTTAGAGTTCAAATGGAAGCAGACACTCCTCCCAGATATACTTCAGGTGATGTCCTGGCAAGGCACAAAACCAGGGACTCCACAGGTTCTGCTTCCTGGCCAGCTCTCCAGCATAAACACAAGGGACCCAGTCCTTAGGGCATTTTCAGGCTGTTTCCCTTTTCTATGTTGGGAAGCAGGAAGCCAGCCACAGGACACTTGGGTTGTCTCCTTTAGCCACAATATGGGGCAAAAGTTAAGAGCAAAAACTCTACACAGAGACTCAAGGCACATTAGTTGACTTCTCTCTGTCTCAATTTTCCCATCTGTAAAATGGGGACAATGTTAGTATCCCACGAAGTTATAATGAGTTAATATATATAAATTGCTACTAAAAAGTGCTTGGCACATTCTAAGAGCTTTTTAAGTGTGTGCTAAAGAAATAACATGGTAGTGGGTGAGGGCACACTAGGGAGAAGTGATGCTTCTCTAAGCCAAGACCACCGTCCACAGACCAAGATGATCACTCATCATGTCTGTCCCTGGACTGACATATTTGGGGGGTTGATTTGGAAAAATGTTAAAGTCAGCCTTCAACCAATCTGTTCTAAATATGAAATCAAAGTCAACAAGAAGGAATAGGGAGCTAAACATTGATGGCTGGGCTGGACTGTATTAGGCAGTAGGAAAATATGGTTTACATGATGAAACACAACCCCTGGCTGGGAGGCTGCAGGTCTAAAACGGATCGGAGTGTGAACCCAGCTCAGTGTCTCTTCCCTCCCATCAAAACAATCTATGTCCCACCCCAGCTTAGGTTGAGTTGTGTAACGAAGAGGAGTACAGTGTACAAGTCCAGAGCTGGACTGGTTCAAAGCCCAGCTCTGCCACTTGTCAGCAATGTTTCCTTGCACAAGTCATTTACCTTCTCTGTGCCTCAGTTTTCTCATCTGTAAAAACTTGGGTGATAATAATAATATGTATCTTACGGTGTTGTAGTGAGGATTGAATGAAAGTATGCTTCTAGCACCCAGTAAGCCCTGAATAAATAGCAATCACAGTGTGTATAACGTTTTGTCTTTTTAAAAATAATAGTAGCTAAAACATTCGCTATTCTAAGAACTTTATATGAACTCATTTATTTCTCATCATAACCCTCTGAGATAAATCCTATTTTTTTTATTGAAATATAGTTGATTTACAATGTTGTGTTAATTTCTGATGTACAGCAAAGTGATTCAGTTATACATATTCATCCATTCTTTTTTAATATTCTTTTCTGTTATGGTTTATCATTGGATTTTTAAAAAAATATTTATTTATTTATTTGGCTGCGTCGGGTCTTACTTGCGGCATGAGGGATCTTTCATTGCGGTGCATGGGCTCTTCGTTGTGGCACACGGGCTTCTCTCTAGTTGTGGCACGCAGGCTCCAGAGCGTGCAGGCTCAGTTGTCCCGCAGCACGTGGCATCTTAGTTCCCCGACCAGGGATCGAACCTGTGTTCCTTGCATTGGAAGGCGGATTCTTAACCACTGGACCACCAGGGAAGTCCCTATCATTGGATATTGAATATAGTTATCTGTGATATAGAGTAGGACCTTGTTGTTTATCCATTCTGTACCTAATAGCTTACATCTGCAGATCCCAACCTCCCACTCCATCCCTCCCCCACACCCCCTCCCCCTTGGCAACCACAAGTCTGCTCTCTATGTCTATGACTCTGTTTCTGTTTTGTAGATAAGTTCATTTGTGTCGTATTTTAGATTCCACATATAATTGATATCATATGGTATTTGTCTTTCTCTTTCTGACTTACTTCACTTGGTATGATAATCTCTGGTTGCATCCATGTTGCTGTAAATGGCATTATTTCGTTCTTTTTATGGCTGAGTAGTATTCCATTGTATATATTCCAATGGAATACTATATATAGTATTCCATTGTATATCCACATCTTCTTTATCCATTCATCTGTTGATGGACATTTAGGTTGCTTCCATGTCTTGGCTATTGTGAATAGTGCTGCTGTGGACATAGGGGTGCATGGATCTTTTTGAATTTGAGTTTTGTCTGGATAGATGCCCAGGAGTGGGATTGCTGGATCATATGGTAATTCTATTTTTAGTTTTCTGAGGAACCTCCATACTGTTTTCCATAGGGGCTGTACCAACTTACATTCCCACCAACAATGTAGGAGGGTTCCCTTTTGAGATAAATCCTGTTATTATCTCTAATTTACAGATAAGAAAAATGAGACTCAGAGAAGTTAAGCAACTTTGGCCAAGGTTACACAGCTTGAATTGTCAGGATCAGGATCTGAACCCAGGCACTCTGGCTCGAGCCAAAGCTCATAACACCACACTAAGAGGGCTTTTTGTTTCCTTTTGTTCTCTAGCACATCTATTTTTTTTTAAAACTTTCATTTTTCTACACCTTTCAGGATTAGTTAAAAAAAAAGATGAAAATGGCCAAAAAGGTATATCTAGCATGTCTCAATGCCCTAAAACAGAGCTCCTCTCCAGATGTGCCGTGGGTTACCGGTGTGTAGAACAGGAGTAGATCCTTAATTTAACGGAACCAGTGCAAAATGAAAAATTTTTTCATTTTTCCAAAAATGTTAAGGATTTCAAGACAGTAAGAGCAGAGCATTCAACCAAGCACAGGACTCTTCTGAGCATGGGACACTGTGAGACCGGTCCATTCCTCCACCCCTGAAGCTGGCCCTGATGCAGCGGCCTGGATCCCCTTGGCCCTCAGGGCAGCCCAGCGGCCCTGGCTGAACCTTTATGCCTCAGGGCTGTGAGTGGCCTTGACCTTTTGCCCCAGGGCACCATGATGTGGAAAAGGTAGGAAGCCCTGCCCTCATGGATGGATCTAGAGAAAAGACTCTTCCTTGGTCTGAGCCAAAGCCCAGTTCTTTTCCCAGGATTTATTAGCCATCAAAATGTTCTGCCTGTATGGGCCGCCCCAGTCCTCACAGTATGGACACTTATATATGTCTCTGTGCTCCCACTGACGCCCCAGCACCCTGTGGCAGCTTCATTCTGAAAACCGGCAAATTCTCCAAGGACTTCCCCTCCCCTTCTCTCCCCCTCCTCCTCCTCTCACTTCCCCTCCCCTTCTCTCCCCCTCCTCCTCCTCTTCCTTCCCCTCCCCTTCTCTCCCCCTCCTCCTCCTCTTCCTTCCCCTCCCCTTCTCTCCCCCTCCTCCTCCTCCTCTTCCTTCCCCTCCTGCATCCCCCTACCCAACCTCCCTCATCTTCACGCCATCCAGAAGCCCCCCACAATCAGGAAATCCAGGTAGGAAGGGAGTGGAAAATAGGAGCCGTGTGGTCTGAGTATTACATGATTGAGAAATCAGAGATTTGCAAGGCTGTATAAGGAAGCTGTGGGTTTCTGCGGGCTATTTTTATTCTCTGCCGGCTTTCTTAGGGAAGCTCCCGGAACATGGGAGTGGCCTTGCCCACCTGAAGATCCTAAGGAGATGGCTCCATCTGGGAGCTTCTAAAACAGCCCCCCCCCACCCCTGCTCCGGTCATGCTGGTGCTTCCCTCACTCAGCATCCCCGGCCTCTCCTCCACACCTCGCAGAATTATTTTTGGAACTCTATTAATTCAACAGGTATTCACTGAATGCTTATCTGGGGCCAGGCCACACTGTCAGACTGCCGACTCACTTTGTATCTTTGGCCGAGATTCACCCACGTTTGTATCTTTCCCAGCCATCCCAAGAGAAAGGTGTTCAAATCCAAGGAAGGGACATGTGGGCTTCTCAGGTGTGGTTCTTCAGCTGTCAGAACACACCGCCACTTCACTTCTTCCTCTTCTGATCACCACCCTCACCATCAGCAGTATCATCGGATCGATAACGTTTATTGAGCAGCTACTATGACCCAGACAGCGTGCTATGTGCCTCACAGGCGTGTCTCGTCTAATCCTAGGGAGGGTGTACGGTTATTATCCCTGTCTTACAGAGGATGAAACGGAGGTTCAGAGAGTGTAACTCGCCCAAGGCCACACAGCCCAGGCGCCAGGCTAGAGCAATACCTTGCCCACTTGGAGGATCTCAGGCACCCTTTGGATTTTATCGATCCCGCATGGCATCAGGAGCAGGCGCAGTCTTCCTTTCCAGTCCCTGGCAGGAGCCCCTCCTGTTCGTCTGCGCTGTGCTCCCCCCGACGCATGCCCCAGGCTTTCCCACATCAGTACCCCAGCTGAGGCCCAGTCTCGGCCTTTCTTCAAGCCCCTGCCCGAATGCCCAGCACCGTGGGAGCGCCTCTGAACACCGAGCGCTCGTTCCAGCTGGATTCCCTCTGCGCGAGTCTGTGCTCTGGCGCCCCAGTGAGACGCAGCTCCCGTGGGAAGGTCCGGACCTGCTTCCCTGCATCCCCACGGAGCCAGCGCGGAGCGGGCAGCCGTGTTGCTCGCTGCGGTGACAACAGACTGATCCATCTGTGGTTTTGTTCTGCTCTGGCCATCTTCTTAGACCTCCTCCCCGCAGCCTGGCTGAGACACCCAAGACTCCACCCCACCCCCAGCAGCCCTGGAGCCCCTCGACTAGCTCCAGGCTGTGCCTAGTCTGCCCTTGGCTCCTGTGGGTGAGGGACAGTTTGGCATCCCCCCAAGGTTCCGGCATGGTAGCCCAATGGGGAGTGGAAACAGACCTGGGTTCAAATTCCAGCTTGGCTACTTGGCTGGCTCGTCAAGCATTCCTTATCTTCCCTGACCTGTCGTGTTCTCACCAGTGAAATATGGATAAAAATGCACAGGTAATAACGTAGTAGTAACATAACAGGGGAAATGCCTTGTATAGTACCTAGGACACAGACATCACACAACAAGTAGGACCAGCTTCTGAAACTAGGGAATGAATGAAGGAACAAGAATGAAAGGATCCCACAAGTGACCCATCTGGCTGCAGAGTAACCATCATCATCCTTATTGCCCACATAGCCTATGTCCCAGGGACATGCTACATGCTTTATTTATATTATCTCATTGAATTGGCCATTACAACTTTCCAGTTAAGGAAACTGCAGCTTGGAGGTGCTGAGAAATTTGAACAAGGCTGCACGGGCAAGAAGGGGCAGGGACAGGTTTCAGCTTGGGGTTGGCTATGCCTGAGTCTGAGCTCTTAACCACTGAGCTATGCTGCCAGGCTGGCTGTCGCTGAGGCTGTTAGATTGCACCAGGGCATTGTAGCAGAATCAGATGGCGGGAGGTGAGGTGGACAGAGTGGAGGGGATGGTGTGTTTCTCAGCCTGCTCCAGGGGCCACAGGGAGAACTGGGAAGAGCCACTGCTCACAGGGATGCGTGAGCCCGGGGGCCCAGGCAGGGCTACCGTGGAGCCCGGAGCCACAGTTCTGGAGAAAACGAGCCTCCTTGTTCCCACTCAGGCCATGGGCTGGCTCCTGGCAAAATGAGGGCTGGAGAGCACACAGCCTGGTTTTGCAGCTGGAGTGTCTGCACTCCAGATTTGGATGCCTGGCGAGCCCGCACACCCCACCACCCTGGGCAGGGGGATCTGTGCTTGTAGATGAAACCAGTGGCTGTAAGAAGGTGAGGAGCTTCCCTCAAAGGGCATTGTAAGTGGGGACGGGGTGGGGCATGCAGAATAGAAAGACCCCGCGCTAGCAGCACCAGCATCTCCTGGGAGCTTGTTAGAAATGCAGAACCCTGGACCCACCCCAGACTTGCTGAATCAGGATTTCTAGGGAATCTGCATTTTAACAAGCCCTGCAGGGGGTTCTGCACCCCTGAAGTTTGGGAAGCGCTGCCCTCAAGGGTTCCAGCCTCTGGGCCTTTGCACTTGCTGGTCACCCCGAGGGAGGATTCTCTCCCTCTTGCTCTGGGCGCGGCTGGTTCATGTTCAGCATCCAGCCTCAGCTCAGATGCCCCTTCCAGAGGCTTCCCTCTCCTCCCACTGTGACTGGCTGTCCCGGCACCTGGATGATTTCCTTCACAGCACGGCCCCCCCGCAGTAACCAGCTTTTTCCTTCTCTCTCTCTCTCACCCACATCCACAGGGGCGGAGATTTTGTTAGTCTAATGTTCCTCTGCCTCCCTGGAGCCAGGTGTGGTGCTTAGCACATAGTAGGCCCTCCATAGATCCTTTTATGGATGAATGAATGAACAACACCAGCTACCTGCCTGGCACCAGCTTCTAGGGTTGCTACCCCCTGGTTATTAAATGGTGGCCCCTTCAACACAAAGTCTCAGCAACACAGGCCTGAGGGCCTTATAGATCAGGAGGAAATTGCCTATTACAGGTGGGGTAGGGTGGCTTTGGGCAAATTTTGGCTGCTGTAATCACATGAAGGGCCCCTGTTAATGCTGTTCCTTGAGGCATTGAAAATCAGTGCCACCCAACCCAGATGGAAGGGGGGTTACCTAGCCCCTTCCTTCTACCTGGGGGCTACAGTACAGCACACCAGCAGAGGCTCCCATGCCCCCATGCCTCAGGGGGCACCTACCATGGCTAATGCCTGGAATCCGGACATTGTATTAAATAACATCTCACCACATGCGGAGAAAGCTATTTACTTTTCAATTCACAGTGTCTAGCTGGAATTTAATAACATCACTTTGTTTTTATTGTGTTTATTTTCTAAGTGGCCTTCTATTTATGGCCAGTGGTACTAGCTTTCCATTTACAGTCAAGTTATAAAGTCTCCTTTTAAATAAATTTGGGTTTTTAAAAAGTGAGTTGATTTAAGGAGACCTATCAGACAAATACTAAAAGCTGGTATAAATATACAGAGAAAGGCATGAAGGCTGGAGAACACGTGTTTTGCTGTAGCTGTACCCACAGACCTGTACTCAGATGCATTTTCGGAATCAGAATGTTTAGGATTTCAGAAAGGGACTAGGGTACATTTACCGTAGATGGCTTAACGCCTCTGGGCAGCACCCTGCTATCAGATGCATTAATCACTCTGCAGCAAAACTTCAAAATAGTTCCAACAGGCGAGATCCATAAAGACCATGGATACTTTCTCAAGTCAGCTCAGGTCAGGTTTTGCCATCAGCTGAGTCCATGTCATGACCTCAAAGCTTTGTTCCCAAATAAATAACAAGGAACTTTTCATTTTTTTTCGGAGCTTTTTGGATTTCAGAATTTTGGAAAACGGATTGCAAACCTTGGAAATAATACTCATGCGAATTCTAGCTGGGAGTTCATGAGTATTTCACCATGTGACATACTTCCCCCTATGTGATCTCATTTAATCCTCATGACAACCCTAAGAGTTAAGGACTATGATTATATCCATTTTCCAGATGAGGAAACTGAGGCCTCGAGTGGTTAATTCACTTGCCAAAGTTACACAGCTAGTATGATGGTGGGACCTGAACTGGGAGCCAGACTGGCTGGAGGAGGAGGGCAGAATGGCCTGGAACCCAGATGTATCCACCCCCACGGCCACCCCATGCCCTGCTGATGACTCCCACTCTCCTACTAGGACTGAAACTCTCACATCAGCATCACTCCTTAGCTAGATGAGAAAAAGGAGCCACTGTCTCCAAATCCCCAGAGAAACAAGCCCAGCCAGCTCCTGAGAACAGCTCTATGACCTCATTAGCACCTCGAAGGAGCCCTGGACACTCTTGGGTACCTGCCAGAAACTGCCAAGACAAGCTGTGAGCTTCATGGCCACAGTTTCTTTTAGCCTTCAGACCTGCCCCTCCTCATCAAACACACTCTCGATTGCCTCTTTTCCCCCTTTGGTTGCCATTTTTATTGAACACACAAGCCCCAGACAGTGATCAGCTAAACATTTTTTTATATACTACCTCTGTTTTTTGGAGCGTTTTTAATCTGAAAAATATAGGGAAATGGAGCCAAAAATGTAAAACTCACTCATAAGCCACTTTAAGAAATAGAGTAAGAGGCAAAAGTCCCCCCATTCTGCCACTCAAATTCTGTCCCTCCCTACCCCACAGATGTAACCGCTGTTGAAAGTAACCTTCTCAAGCTTTCCTATCCTTATTGAGACATATCTATGTCCAGATCTACAGCCACGACTATTCTTTGTCTAAATCAGTAGTTACATCTTTAGCTATCAATCCACAAAATAACCTATATACAGTTGCTCAGGTGGTGCACTGCTCAATTCCTAGAGCTACTATTCAGATAAACTGCCTTATAATCCACTTACACTTATTTTTTGCCTTACAAAAATGAGATGACACCTTCCATATTAAACTGCAACTTAAAAAAAAATGCATCCATTATGGACATCTTTCCTGATCAACCCATATAGTCAGAGCAAAGGCTGCCTGATAGTCCATAGTACGGCTACACCTCAATGAATCCAACCCTTCCCATCTTGAGAGTCATCTAAGATGTTTCCAAACTTTTTGGCTCTTACATAGTCCCTTTAATATTCATAGCAGCCCTCTGAGGAGGGCATCATTATACCCATTTTAAACTATGGAAGCTAAAGCTCAGAGAGGTGGGATAACTTGCCCAAGGATGAACAGCTAGTAAGTGGCAGAATCAGGATGCTATCCCAGGTCACTCTGACTCCATGTTTATGTAAAGCAGTTGATACTGAGCATGGGTCAAGATCATCACCTCCACAAGGTTGTTATTGATAAATATCAATCCACAAACAGAGACCTGACCTCTACCTAGAAAGGCAAAGGGAAGAAAGCTAAAACTAACTTTTATTTAGCACCCGGTGTGTGTCTGGCACCTTGCTGGATGCTTTATATACATTATTTTATTAAATTCCCCCAAAGACAAACAACAACACTAAAGTCTTTTAGAAACATACTAGTGTCCTCATTTATAGAAAAACGAAGTTCAGGCCCAAGGTCATACAGGAAGTGGCGGAGCTGGATTCCAGCACAACTTCTTCCAACTTCTTTGCTTGTATTTCTAATGAATACAGATCTCAGCCCACAAACCCAAGTCTGCATGAATACAACTGTATTTTTCTGAGAGTGAATTTAGTTTCTTAATTTCCTTCTGAAACCTGCTCCTCGTCCAGTTTTCCCATCTCGTTTCCTGGTACCAGTACTTACCCTGTTCGAACAGGCCAAAAACTTAGACAACCTTGATGCCTCTTTTCTCCCCCAACATCCAACATCCAAATCTTGTCAGCTCTGCCTTCAAAATACAGAATCAGGGCTTCCCTGGTGGCGCAGTGGTTGAGAATCTGCCTGCTAATGCAGGGGACACGGGTTCGAGCCCTGGTCTGGGAAGATCCCACATGCCGCAGAGCGACTGGGCCCGTGAGCCACAACTACTGAGCCTGCGCGTCTGGAGCCTGTGCTCCGCAACAAGAGAGGCCGCGATAGTGAGAGGCCCGCGCACTGCGATGAAGAGTGGCCCCCGCTTGCCACAACTAGAGAAAGCCCTCTCACAGAAACGAAGACCCAACACAGCCATAAATAAATAAATAAATAAATAAATAATCAGCCAAAAGCTTCTCCCACCTCCCGACCTGCCTGCTTCATTAAAGCCACCATCATCCATCGCTCTCATCCCAGGACCGCAGGGCCCCAGCTTTTGTGCTTCTCCCTGTCAAGACCATTCTCCACTCGGCAGCCTGAGGGGTCATTTTTAAAATGTCCATTGGGTCATATCACTCTCCCACTTACCCTCCGTCCCCAAGTCCCCACCATACTTGGAATAAGACCCCAGTGCTGTTCTGTGGCCCACAGCTCCCGCCGGCCCCGTGGCCTCAGCCTCCGTCTCCTTCTCCCTCCACTCTCTTGTTCCCTACGGGGTCCTCCCTGTCCCTCGACAGCCCAGCTCACTCCTACCTCAGCGCTTCCTCTTCCCGCTGACTAAGGTGGGCCTGGTTCCTTCTCCATTCAGTCCTCAGGCCACACATGCCCCTCAGAGACACCCCTGATTGATCGTCACCCTCGGTGACTCCCAAGTCCCTCATCCTGCTTGGAATTCTTCAGAGCTCTGATCACTGTCTGAAATCATCTGTTCAATTGTCCTCCCTTCCCCCCAGGAGGGTCCCAGGGTGTTTTCCATGTCATGGAACAGTAGTCCCAGTGCCTAGGCTGGTGCCTGGAACCTAGCAGGTGGCTAATTGCTATTTCATGAGTAACATGAATGAATTTTTGTTATGAGCCCTGCTCCATTGGGGGAGGAGTTTAATCTCAGCCAATCCCTTTCCTTGAAGGGCATCTAAGCTCAGAGGGTCAGGAGGAGTGGGGACGTCTGGTCTGGGTCATCTTACGTGCATACTGGCATCTGCTGAGGTTTTCTCATTCCCTGGGGCAAAAGAAAGTATGATGGGGAAAAGGGATGGCTGGGGGAGGGGGGGCGGCGGAGGAGATCAGTTAATATACCAGAAGAGTCAGCGACCACGCAGCTTTGTCCCACTTCACTCCTCCACACACTGGAGATCCAGCACACTTAGTAGTCTGGGCTCTCCCTGTCCTGAGTCCCAGCTGCCAGACCCCAGAGATGCATAAGCCTCGCCCACTCCAGCGAGCTCTGCTCTTGGGGAATGATGCTCAGTCCTCTTCCTGTGCCCACGACCTCACTGATTGATTTCCTGCAAGCCTGAGAAGCAGGAAAGGTAGGGCTGGTGATCCTCATTTCACAAACGTGGATACCAAGACCAGAAATGGTTACGTGAGTTGCCCGAGTCTGCAACGCTAGCTTGGGGCAAACCTGAAGCTGGGAGACAGATGTGTTTTGCTCTGGGGTCACCCATTCTCTTCAATGGGTAGCTTTTTAGACAGTTGCTGGAAGTTGAAACCACAGAGGAGTGATGAGAGTTCAAATCCTGATGACCTCAGCTGAGACCCTGGATTCCGCCATGCCTGAATCAGCTTTACCTCCTGGATGTATCAGTAACTGTTGAAATTCAGTAACTGCTGATTGTCAATCCAGTTCTTTCAGCAGGAGGCACGCTCATTCTTATGCAAGAAATATTTACTGAGTGAAAGAAACAGAATCTGGATTCCTAAGGGTGAGACTCATACTTGGTGAAAGAAAAGGGTCCAAATGGGGTACAGGCTGAGGCTGTGAAATGACTGAGAACTCTCACACCCAGAGGAAGCTCTGTGGAGGAATTAGGGTCTATGAGAGCCTAGAAAAAGGCTGGTTACTGAATCCTTTTCTGGTTAGTCATGAGGGAGCACACTGAGACTTTTGGAGTCAGAAGAACCTGCATTTACATTCTGAATCTGCTCCTCATGGGCTGTGTTAATTGGGTAAGATACTTACCCTCTCTGAGCTTCAATTTACACATTGTAATACGGTCATAACAAGAGTGGTGTGGTGTGAGGGTGAAATAATGTGTGGCAAACACTGAGTACAGTCAGTTTTGGAAAGAGAGGCAGGGCAGGAGAGGGGTACATGCATGGACTCTGGAACCGGACTCTGGGTTTGAATCCTGAGTCTGCCACAGATTGGATGTGTCATCTTGGGCAAGTTACATATTCCTCTATGACTCAGTTTCCTCATCAATAAGATGAGTACCTATCACATAGGATTAGATCAAAAGTGCTTAGAACTGGGATTGACAAATAACAGGGTTTTTAATATATTAATGTATAGTAGAGACTACTGTTCCAAGAAGGTGATCTTATATTTGTGAACACTCTTGACTGCAAATGACAGAAACCCATCTCCAATAATCATAAGTAGCCTGAGGAGCTACTGGCTTATGTAACTGAAACACCCAAGGGTTTACCTAATTCAGGCATGGTTGGATCCAGGGGTTCAAATGATGTCATCAAGATTCAGACCTTCAACCCCTCTCAGCAATACGTTTTACGTTTTCATCTCAGTTTCACCCTCAGGCTTGCCCTCTCCAAGAGGGGCCCTTGCCAAGCTCCTGTTCCAGCTTACTACCTTAGCAACACAGTGGGAAGGAACATTTTCCTTCCTTAACAGTTTTAGCCAAGGCTCCAGGACTATCCTCAACAGACCAGCTTGGTCACTTGCCCTTCCCTGAGCCAATCACTCTGATCAGGGAGGTGGAATGTGTTGATTGGTCACATCTAGGTCATGGGCTCCCCCTTTAGCCAACCACAACAGCCAGGCCAATTTAGAATTTTGATTGGTCATTACATGTCCGCCTCCAAGCTAATAATGGCGTCACCCTTCTCCCCCCGCAAACCCGATACATGGACTGAAGTGAGGGATAAATGATTTCCTACAATGGAATCAGGGTGCTGATACCAGAGATGGGAAAATGGACAATCCTCAGGCAGGTAGAACAGATGTCCCCTCCAGAGTCCTGGTACTGACCAGTGACCTCAGCCTCCCTGATCACCAGAGAGACACACCATGATCTCTCCCCACTGCCACTGGATCCTGAACCAGCCTAGCTAGTGACAACTGACTGTAGGCTCCAGGCCTGAGGCTGGCTGGCCACAACCAGGGGACAGCACTGCCAGCTGAAGGGGGCACAGTGAATGTGCTGTGAGCTCCAGCATCCCCCTTGGAGAGAGATGCATGTATCTAAGGAGTGGGCTTGGCTTGAGGACCCAAAGAGAAAAAGCCACAGACTTAGGAAGAGGGAAAAGGAAAGTGGGCAATTCAAGGGCTCAGGTTCCGAAAGGCTCTGGAATAAGAGGGTCTCAGGCAGTGAAGAGATGCTAACACAAGAAGCTTAGAGAAGACTTCAGACTTGGAGGAGATACTTAATACTCATCCCTTCATTTACTTATTTGTTTATTTAATGGCCTATTGTGCGCCAGGCACTGGGAAGACAGCAGTAAACAAGAAGGAGATGGATGGGGCTTCCCTGGTTGTGCAGTGATTAAGAATCTGCCTGCCAATGCAGGGGACACGGGTTCAAGCCCTGGTCCGGGAAGATACCACATGCCACGGAGCAACTAAGCCCGTGTGCCACAACTACTAAGCTTGCGCTCTAGAGCCCGCGAGCCACAACTGCTGAGCCCGTGCACCACAACTACTGAAGCCCGTGCGCCTAGAGCCCATGTTCCACAACAAGCGAAGCCACTGCAATGAGAAGCCCGCGCACCGCAATGAAGAGCAGCCCCCGCTCGCCGCAGCTAGAGAAAGCCCGCGTGCAGCAACGAAGACCCAACGCAGCCAAAAGTAATAAATAAATAAATAAATAAAAAGGAGATGCATTCTTGGAATTTATATATATATATTTTTTTTATTTTTCGCTGCACTGGGTCTTCGTTTCTGTGCGAGGGCTTCCTCTAGTTGCGGCGAGCGGGGGCCACTCTTCATCACGGTGCGCGGGCCTCTCACTGTCGCGGCCTCTCTTGTTGTGGAGCACAGGCTCCAGACGCGCAGGCTCAGTAGTTGCGGCTCACGGGCCTAGCTGCTCCGCGGCATGTGGGATCTTCCCAGACCAGGGCTCGAACCCGTGTCCCCTGCATTAGCAGGCAGACTCTCAACCACTGTGCCACCAGGGAAGCCCCTTGGAATTTATAGTAGCATAGAACAAACAGACATATAATTAAACCCATAATTAATTATTTATAATATGTCCCCCAAAAGAAAAGCATGGGGTGCTGTGAGAGCAAATAATTAGATGGCATCAGCCTGAGGATGTGTGGATGGTAAGATCTTAAGGAAAAGTAGGAATTAATCAAATGGGGAATGGATAGAGAAGCATGTATGAGGCAGAGGGAGTACAGATTCAAAGGTCCTGAGGCAGGTGAGAAAAACAAAGCCAATGCAAGAGGAGTGTGGGGAGAAGAAGCTGGAGATGGGCAAGGTCCAGATCACAGAGGACTGCATAGGACTTTTGTCCTTATCCAACAGAAAGCCACCTTGTCTAAAATTCCCTCAGATACAACACACAACAGACATTCGATAAATACAGACATTCGATGAATCACCTACTACGTACCAGGCCTTGTAGAAGATGTTTGAGACACAGTGGTGCTTATATTCTAGTGAAGAAGTCAGAAATTAAACAAGGCAATAAATATAAACAAGATAATAAGCACACTCACATATAATCATAAGCTTTGTGAAGGAAGTGACTGAAAGTGCTCAAGGCAGGTGGAGATCTAAACGCTAAGAACAAGACAGCTCTGTGAAGGGCCGGGAGAGAGTGGTCCAGGCAAAAAGCTGTGTTCCTCAATCTCCTGCACAGTAGAATCACCTGGGGGAGCTAAAAAGACTGAGCCTCACATCCAGAAATTCTGATTCCGCTGGTCTGCATTGGGGTCTAGGCACCAGTACTATTTTTTTAAATATCTTTATTGGAGTATAATTGCTTTACAATGTTATGTTAGTTTCTGCTATACAACAAAGTGAATCAGCTATAAGTATACATATATCCCCATATCCCCTCTCTCTTGCATTTCTCTCCCACCCTCCCTATCCCACCCCTCTAGGTGGTCACAAAGCACTGAGCTGATCTCCCTGTGCGATGCAGCTGTGTCCCACTAGCTATCTATTTTACATTTGGTAGTGTATATATGTCAATGCCACTCTCTCACTTCATCCCAGCTTCCCCTTCTCCCCGCCCCCCACCCCGTGTCCTCAAGTCCGTTCTCTACGTCTGCGTCTTTATTCCTGCCCTGCCACTAGGTTCATCAGTACCACTTTTTTTAGATTCCATATATGTGCGTTAGCATACGGTATTTGTTTTTCTCTTTCTGACTTACTTCACTCTGTATGACAGACTCTAGGTTCATTCACCTCACTACAGATAACTCAGTTTCATTCCTTTTTATGGCTAAGTGATATTCCATTGTATATATGTGCCACATCTTCTTTATCCATTCATCTGTCGATGTAGGCACCAGTACTATGTAAGAGCTTCTGGGTGATCTGGGGTCAGCCAGGAATGAGAGCCCCTGGGCCAGACCTGGCTCCTCAAAGTGTGGTCCACAGACCAGCAGCATCCGCACCACCTAGGAGCTGGTTAGAAATCCCAGAAGAGGCAGAATCTCAGCCCCTTTCCCAGACCTACGGGTTTCAAATCCGCATTTTTACAAGGTGCCCATATTAAAGTTTGAGAATAGCTGATCCAGAGTACAGTGAGAGGGAGGGGTGTGAGTAGGACAAGGTGGGATGGGAGAGATGAGAGGAGGTCAGATGGGCTTTACTCTAAGGGCCTGATTTTATTCCAAGTACAGCACAGGTACACATATACCACACCCCAAAACACACACACTCGCCAGCACACAGGCATACAGTCATATCCACACTTGGCCACCAGGCCCGTTTACCTTCTCTGCTTTTCTAAAATATATTTGTATCCACCTCTGATAACTCCAGATGCTCCCTTGGGGGTAGGCGGGGGCATCCCTACCCCATCTCTCTCTCTCTCTCTCTCTCTCTCTCTCTCACACACACCTGCCCTTAGATTCATCCCACCTAGAGATGCCCCCTGCCTCACCCCCATCATACTGCAACTCAGAAGGACTCTGGTGGGTGAGTGGGCAGTGAGAATGGGGGATTTGGAGGAAGAGGCCCCACATTCTTTCTCCTGCCCAGACAGGCAAGAGGCCTGGAGGGCAACTCAGATTCTGGGGAGAAACCATGACGTCCGCACAGGTTACAGGGAGGCAGCCAGGCTCTTTACCCTGCAGAACTAAATCCCAGGATGGTGTTTGCTCGAAATGCCAGAAATATTCCTGGATGTCAGGTGCGGTTAATGGTTGCCATGGCAACCACCCATGCTTAATGAATAGAAAAGAGTTAAAGATGCTGGATAAATGTCAGGGCCCAGGATGGATTTGCTTGGGAGCAAATCTGTTCGTGCTGGGCAGAGCTGCCCAGTGAAGGTTGAAATGAGCAGTCCAAGGTAGCTGGAAACAGATGCAGGAGACTCTCTCTCCTCCTTCTCAGGTTAGTGGAGTCAGAATGGCACAAAATGTCGAAAGTGTGGCTTTCTATATGGACAGTTTCAACATAGACTCCAGGTTTGTGGGTTTGATCCTGCAACATGTTCACAGAGATTGCAGGGGGGCGGAAACTGAGCCCAGGTCCCTCACGATTTAAAAGATGCCACTTTACAAAAACCAAAACTTCTCTGGATTATTTTTTTAATGAAGAAAGTGCCAAATTAGGGTTGAAAAAACAACCTTTTGTAAAGACGATGTCAAGAAAATGAGAAGATAAGCCACAGACTGGGAGAAAATATATGCCAAAGATACATGTGATAAAGGGCTGTTACCCAAAATATATAAAGAACTCTTAAAAACCAACAATAAGAAAACAAAGAACCTGATTTTAAAATGGGCCAAAGACCAAAACAGACATGTCATCAAAGAAGATATATAGATGGCAAAAAAGCATATGAAAATATGCTCCACATCACATGTCTTCAGGCAAATTCAAATTAAAACAATGAGATACTACAAGTACCTATTAGAATGACAAAATCCAGAACGCTGACAACACCAAATGCTGGCAAGAATGTGGAGCAGCAGGAACTCTCATGCATTTCTGGTGGGAATGCAAAATGGAACAGCCACTTTGGAGGATGCTTTGGTATATGTGTACCTGGGCTGTACTTGGAATAAAACCAGGCCCTTAGAGTAAAGCCCATCTGACCTCCTCTCATCTCTCCCGTCCCACCTTGTCCTACTCACACCCCTCTCTCTCACTGTACTCTGGATCACACACCTTGGTATTTACCCAAATACTCCTTGGTATTTATATCTACACAACAGCCTACACATGGATATTTATAGCAACTATATTCACAATTGCCAAGATCTGGAAGCAGCCAAGATGTCCTTCAGTAGGTGAGTGGATAAATAAACTGTAGCACATCCAATGGAATATTATTCAGCGCTAAAAAAAAATGAGCTATGAAGCCATGAAAAGACATGGAGGAATCTTAAATGCATTTTACTAAGTGAAAGAAGCTAGTCTCAAAAGGCCACATACTGTGTGATTCCAACTACATGACATTCTGGGAAAGGCAAAACTATGGAGACAGTAAAAGGAACAGTGATTGCCAGGAGTTCAGTGGAGGGATGGATGAATAGGTAAAGCACAGAGGATTTTCTTAAGGCAGTGAAACTACCCTGTGTGACACTATCATGATGGATACATATTGTTACACGTTTGTCCAAACCCATGGAATATACAACACCAAGAATGAACCATAATGTAAACTATGGATTTGAGTGATAACCATGTATCAACGTAAGTTCATCAGTTGTAACAAAAAGGTACCACTCTGGTGGGGAGGCAGATAACGGGGAGGCTACGCATGTGTGGGGGGAGGAGGATATGGGAAATCTCTGGACCATCCCCTCAATTCTGCTGTGAACCTAAAACTGCTCTTAAAAGTAAAGTCTATTAAAAAATAACAATAACCTTTTGAACGCCATACCTCCACCTGTTATACTGTAAGTGTGCCATTTACATGCTGCTTACAGCAGTTAAAGAACAAATGAAGGGGTCCAGTGATGAGGAGTAGATTCCAAGTCACACAATGAATGTCCCTCAGGTCTGTCAGTGTGTCTCTGTGACTATGTGTGGCGCTGCCTTTGGGAACTGCTAGCGCCTGGGAATGTGAAGGCCAAGTCCAAAGAATGGGCTGCTCTGAGCTCACAGCCGGGGACAGGGACTCAGGACTGTGTGATGCGCACTAGTTGAGAAAAAGTCTTGTACGGCCTCAACCTCAATCTTCTAAGAGGGAATCGCTCTCCACAAACCCTCCAAAACCCTGTCTGGACCTGTTCCCCAGCCAAGGTCTCACATACCCACAGAGGCCGAGTCCTCTGCGTGTGTGACAATGACCACGCATCCATCTGGCTGCAGAAAGTGGCTCTCAGACTCCGGTGCTCATCAGAATCCTGGAGGAGCTTGCTAAAAAGCAGTTTCTCAGACTCTCCCTAAATCACTAAGTCGTGTAGGTGGCCAAGAAATGTGCTTTTTTTCCCTAAGAGCCCAGGTGATTCTTATGCAGGTGGGTCCAACGTTTCCAGGCACCTCTGGAGGAAAAATGTCACCACTTACAAGCAGCAGAGATGAAGGAGTCGCAGCCTTCTCCCCAGAGCCCCTGCCATGGCCACGGCCACCTGTGTGGTCTGGAAATGGATGGGTTCTCGATTCCTGTCGATGCTTGCCAAGGCAGGATTAAGATGATTTTTAGAAGCACTAAAATGATTATGGTGACCACCCCACCCTCCTAGATAATCCGATACTAAAATAATAATACTAAGCTATTAAATAAGAAAGATCAGCACACTTCTGGAGTTTTTTCTGTGCTATTTTAATGATCTTTTGTAAAAGTCAAATATCAATTAATTTCCAATTCTCTTTTTTTGTTTTCTCTCACTCTGTACCCCTGCTTTCCTGGTACCCCAAACACGTGGTTTATTCTGCATAGTTGGTTAATCCTACACCAGCGCCTGTGAAGTTCCAGGTGCCAGGCTGGGTGCCAGGCTGCAAAGGGGATCTAGAACACAGAACTGGATAGAACTGCCGTCTCGGCTAGGATGGGCCGGGCTCTCGGCTCTGTGATCCAGGACCGGATAGGACCTGGGCTTTGGGCTAGGCTGGTGTTCCAGTTAGGCCTGAAATCAACCAAATAACTAAGGACCAGGGAAAGATTTTACCCCAAACCGAGCAAAGGGGCTGATGAAGCAAAATGCCCAACACCAGGCTCTTCAGAAATAAATCAGGCCTAGAACTGGGTGCAGAGAAGGACAGGTAGCACCCACAGGGCCCTGCTCTGAGCTCCCCTTCCTGCACTTGGCTCTAAGGCAGGACACACTCTCGATCGAGCATCTCTCTCTGGGTGGATGTGGCTGGACTCTGGCTGGACCGCCGTTCCTCCCCCATCGGCAGTTACTTCTTCAGAAGTTTCAGGATGGCTTTCAATGATTCCTCTGAAGAAGCTCTTCCCTTCCTGCTCCTCTGCAAGCCCCTGCCATCTTCTAAGAGATCTTCTAAAACTACAAATCAGATTGTGTTTCTCACATGTGTAAAGCCCTCCAAAAGCATGGACCACACGCCTTTCCAGCTTTCCAGCCCTGGCCTGGAAGGGACTCCATCATCTGGCTCCTTCGTGGAACTGGTCTTATCCTGCCTCCCCCTCACTCACTCTGCTCCCTGCACTTCCCTTGGTTCCAGAAACACACTATTATCTTTCCCTGGGGCCTCTGCACTTGTGGTGCCCTCTTCCTAGAAAGTTCTTCCCTCAAATCTTCCCTTGAGTGGCTTCATCTTGTCACTCGGGTCACCTTCTCAGAGAGGCCTTCCCTGTCCACCCAATCTCACAATTTTCCCCCACTGCCCCCAGGATCACTCTCTCTCTCTCTGGGGTTTATTATTTTCATGGCTTTTATCACTATTTGAAATTACCTCTTCCTTTTTACAGAAACCTTTGTTTTGTTTATTTATTTGTTCACTCTCGGTCTCTCCCCCGCTATCATGTAACAGCCTTGAGATCCGGAACCTACACTGTTTCATTCACCGATGAATCCGACGTGCTCAGGACACTGCTTAATGCAAAGCAGGCACCTCAGTAGACATCTGCTGAACAAGACTTAATTCAGGATGTGTACTGACAGCAGTTCAGGAACCTCAGAAGAGGAGGTTTATTTCTCCTTAGCTCACTCACTCCAATGGTGCTCTTGTTAGGAGCCGTGGGCCATAATTGCTGGACCCCCAAGTGCTTCGTCTTGCTCAGAGAGACCAAGTTTAGTTCAGGGTCCTCATTATCCAAATCCCTGCACATGCGCGATTGCACAGACAAGCCAGCAAACTCCATCTTAATGTGAATATGTGATTCATCACCTGACCATTTATAAAGCCAGTCTCTACTCAAACACAACTCCAACCCCAACCCACCCCCGTTTAATACCTTACAATTCATGGTCTTTGCCAGGCAGCCTCTCTCTGATTGCCAGCTCTTGTCAGCATGTGACCATACAATGCAAATAGGAGGCAAAAATGATTGCAAAGTGAGATTGCGTATCTCGCAAAATACACAGGACTTCATGAGATGGATGTGAGGGGCACTGAAGATCTGCTGGCGTGGTGTGACATGCCAGCCATGGGCGGCTGAGAGCCTGGCAGAGGGGCACTGGTTAATGATGGGAGAAGAGCAAACAGACAAGAGTGATGATGTGATAGGCGCATCCAGTGATTTGAATGTTAAAGGATTAAGAGAAGCCCTTGAGAAAATGATGACATGCTCAAATATTTTTTGCAGAAATGACCCACTTTATGATCCTGCTCTGAAAGTCAGACTTTATAATCCAGCTGGGAAAGTGAAAGATTTCATATTGGACCATCATGTGATTTTATCAGACAAAGGATGCCCCCTCCCATTAAAAATCCACATAACTTACTTCTTGGTTCACCCTAGTGCATAGTAAGAAAAGATAAGACAAAGTAAACATATTCTCATAAATGATCTTTTCATTTTCAAGGTAAAGCTGGAAGTACATCTTTGAACTTTATTATTTGCTATGAAATAACGGTCCCTATTTTAAAGTGGATTCCCCTAAAGGCTATGGGTCTCAACCTTAGCTGAACAGTGAGACTCATCTGGGGAGCTCTGCAAACTCCAGATGCCCTGACTAATTAGTAAGAATCTCCAGGGATAGAACAGATCGGTATTTTCCTACTGTGTCCCCAGCCCCCGTAATTCCCATTTGCAGCCCATGTTGAGAACCACCGTTTTAAGGTAACTTATCCTCTGTAATAAAGAGGATATTTAACACTGCTTTAACCCCAAACATTCTTACAATCAGGTGGTGACTTTTGCTTTCTTAACACAAGTACGTCCGGGGCACAAACAAACTTGATGTTTGTTCTTCTTTCCTGATTTCTCAAGGCAGATTCATCACAGTGGGGACTTAAAAGACCTGTATCACTGGACCCAGAGCCCTGGTCTCCAGTGAGCCTTGGTTTTGATTCTGAGCTGGATTTCAGGGCCCTGGCATTTCAGCTGGACTCGTGGCTGAGATGCGGCCAAGCTCTGGGCACTGGTTTGGCTGTGTTTCTGGGCTGGACCAGGTTCTGGGCACTGATGCTGGGCTTGGTGGGCTGGTTAGGAGGATCCACCCTCACTCTGAGCACATGGTAACGGTCCAGAGACTGCTCAGAAGTAATCTTTTGTCAGGTTGGGTGGTGCCACAGCCACCAAATTGTGCCCAGGACCATCAATGTGGGCTGCTCCCAGTTCACGGGGGGTGGATGGGGCTCCTCCTGAAGACCACTGAGCGGCTCTGCCAGTGGGATCTCCTCCCATCAGAGGAGGGACATCCTGGGGACAGCTGCTCCCCATTCAGGGTCCCCCTTCAGGACCGCAAACTTGAAAAGGTTGGGCCTTGGATGACTCTCTCATTTCCCCAGGACTTTCTGCTCTGGGTCTAGTATTTCCTGACTTGAGGCCCAAACCCCTAAAGGCAGAGCTGTCTTTAGCTGACCCAGAAAAGCTCTGTCTGGCCCTTGCCCAAACCTGGTACCGCAGGTGGTCTAGGCCTATTCCTGCTGGGGTGGGCCGACTCCTCAGGCTCCCTGTCTGGCTCAGCCCTGTACGGGTGCACACACACACACACACACACACACGTCTGCCCATGTGTAGATATGTCCATGTGAGGGTGGCAGGGAGGAGACACGATCTCCAGCTTCCCCATGGCTTCTTCTCCCCCCATGCCCGAAACAGAGTTCGCAAATAACATTAAGAGCTGTCCCTTGTTAACCCTCTTCTTGGTGCCCAGTGCTGTGTTAGTGCCACTTAGGGGATTTTGCTAAGATCTCAGGCTCTGAGGTTAGTTAGACAGACCTTGGTTTTAGGCCTCAGCTTCCCCATCTAGAAATGGATTGATTGAATTAACACACACACACAATACTTACCATCGCTCTAAAGCACTTGACAAATATTAACTCTTCTAATCCTCATTAAACCCCATGAGCTAGATACCGTTAGTATTCTCAGTTTACAGATGAGGAAACTGAGACACACATAAGTTAAGTAACTTGTAGCTAATACGTGGCACAGCTGGCACTCACATGCAGGCAGTCTGGCTCCAGAATCCATACTCCTCACCCCAGCCTACGACCAGTAGGAGTGCCTGCTCCGTGGGGTGGTAAGCAGTACCCAGAGATCCCTTAACCCAATGCCTGGCCCAGAGTACATCTAAACAAACAGCAGATAGTGTACTTATTTCTTTGAGAAATCCTAACATCTGCAGATTATTGATATTTTTAACAGATGAGGAGACCAAGCCTCAAGTGAATAAATAACTCACCCAAGGTCGCCCAACTAGTGAGTTAGTAAGTGGTGGAATAGAGATTCGAACTCAGGCCTGAGGGCTCCAAGCTTTGTTCCTACCACTGCACCACACGACCTCTCTCCAGGTCAAATACATACCTGCTGAAGAGGGGGCAGGCTCTGTTTCTCCAGATTGCAAGAATCTGACTCGTTTGTAAAAATTCACAGCAAAACAGTCTAATCCCCACTTTGTGACTGTTGATGGCCATTTCCCAGGATCAGGCTGGGTGCCCGCAGTACTCGGATCTGAAAGGAAATACTCAGGATGGAGACTGAGCCAAGGAATGTGGAAGCACCACTTTCCCTGGAGACAAGGGCTTTAACAGTTAAAAAAAAATATCCCATTTTAGGGGCTCCCTCCCCACCCTGGCTGCCTCCTTTGCATGTCTGGAAGCCACTCAGGACCACGTAGGTCCTTTAGGTTACCCTGATCCTAAGGAAGAGATGGAGTTGACCTTGGTCCTTGTGCAACCCAACCTCCTAGACATTCCAGAGACCTCAATGCTGAAGGGACAGCTAGAAGGGCAGCTGATGGACCCGGTAATGCCACCACAGTAGGCCCTCTTCCACCCACTGGCCTCCCTTCTGGCCCCCAAACTAACCAAGCTCATTCCCAACTCCAGAGCCTGTGTGCCTGCAGTGCCCTCGGCCTAGAAAGCTCTTTCTCTGGCTATTCACACAACTGACTCTTTCTTTTTATCATGTCTGAGCTCACCTGTCCCCCCGAACCACCTTGCCCCAAATTGCCCACCATCTCCCCCGCCCAATGCACAGTCACCATCACATCATCCTGTGGGCTTCCTTCAGAGCACAGTTATCTTGTTCTTTTATTGACTAGTCTATAGACTCTCTTTTCCAGTGAGAATGTAAATTCTGAGGACCAGAATCTTCTCTGTCTTGGCCACTAGTCAATTCCTAGGACTTAAAACAGCTCTGGTACACTGTGCGTGTTTGATAAATTTGGGGGAAGAGTGGAAGGAAGGAAGGAAGGAAGGAAGGAAGGAAGGAAAGAAAGAAGGAAGGAAGGAAGGGAGGGGAGGGGAGGGAGGGAGGAAGGAAGGAAGGAGGAGAAAAAGTTTGAATCAATCAATCTTCACAGGCCAGTTTTCATATCTGCCCTACCCCAGGTACCCATCACATTATCACCTGTCACCAGTGACCACTGGATCTGTCCCCCAGACCAACCACCACTGATCTTCTGAAAGCCCTGAATTACTCCTAGTCCCCAGATGGGGACTCACTCACTCCCATCACTTCACTCGCTGCCTCTCATCACCTCACACACTATTCCACTCTGCCTGAAGGTACACACCTCCCTTACACTGATTAACTTTTAATTAACCTTCAGATCTCAGCTTAGACATGATTTCATTCAACATTTAGTTAACAAAAATCACTCTACGAAGTTATCAAGTGAGAGAATTTTTGGTGATGAGGGAAGTGCTTTTACTTTAATCTTATGCCATTCTGTATATACTGTTTGAATTTTCTAACTACATACACATATTCTTTTAATTTAACAGGGATTATCTGAATACGGGATAATGGACTGCTTCTTATTTTCTTCGTAGTATTTCTCTTCTTTGAAAAAATATCCTAATAAATGTTCCTTTTAAATGTCAGTGCCACAATGACTTAATTATTACAGCTTTATTGTATGGTTTAATGTCCTAGAAAAAGCCAACTTCTTGAGTTCTTTCATTCATTCTACTATTTTTTTCCTAGCAAATTGCCTCCAGTTTCCCAAATAGACTATTCTATCACCTGGAAAAATGATAATTTTACCCTATTTTTTTTTTCTATTGCATATAACTCTTAATTCTGTTTTATTTCTTCTTGCACTGGAGCTTGTAGAATCATGGTACATAATAGAGGCAATTGTGGGCATTCATATCTCATTCTTGATTGTAATGGGACTATTTCTAGGGTTTGACCTTTGAGAAGGATTGTTGGTTTAAAGGAGGTGCCTTCCTCATAGGAAGGAAGTACCCTTCCATTGTCTGAGCCAGAGAAGAACCATTAGCACAATCTTCTCTGCCCAGGATGAGGATTGTTGTCACCCCATAGCCAGTCTCTGTAATTACACTTCAACACTTCGGGAAATCTCTCCCGGCTCTACCTGCCATTCCAAACCTCTTCCTGGGGTCCTGGAGTCTGTGGATTCTCACAGCCTAGCTCTTCTACAAGCTCTACTCTGGGTTCCCATCACCTCTCACCTGTAACCACTGGATCTGTCCCCCAGATCAACCCCCACTGATCCTTCTCCTGGTTTACCACGTTCCTGGTTTCTGCTTCTCTCTGCCCCAGTGCCTTAGCCTAAACTCTGCTAGGGCAGTGCTTATCTCTGTATCCTGACTTCATCCTTGCAGGGTACCTGTTTTCAGCATCTCTTTTGGCTCCAGCCTCTGCAGTTCATGGGCAAGTCCAATCCCATCCTTTTTTTCTTAGATTTATGGATGTGGGGAAATACTGATGAGATAATGTAAGTGAAAAGAAGACCAGCAAGATCCTGATTTTATAAAACAATTTGTGTGTGAAAGCCTGGGGGTAGGGGGAGCAGTTGGGGGGTATGAGGGGAGCCTGGAAGGAAACATACAGAAATGCTAAATAGTGGTTATTTCTGGGAGCTGGCAATATGCTACTTATAGGAATGGCCAAGTTCACTTTTTGATGAGTGTATGACTTGCACCAGCAGCTTCATTTTCAGTGTGGAGTCTTCCTCAGGGAAATTCTTGATTCCCTTTCCTTTTATATTGCTTTTTAAAATCTCACCATGGCACCAATGTGTCTCTTCTGGTCCTAAAATACTTACCAAAACCAATGGTAGGAATAGCTATAATTTATTGAGTTCTTACCATGTGCCAGGAACTGTACTAAGTGCCTTACGTCATTACCTGATTTTAACAGAGTTCTGTGGAAAATGCTGAGTACAGCACCAGGTGCTGTAACTACTATTACAGCTTCAATTAATTCTCATGACAACCCCATGAAGTTATTATTGTTATTGTCTTTATCCTGGAGAAGAAGAAGAAACTGAGGTTTGGAGAGGTAATTTGCCGTAGGTTCTTCAAGTGACATAGGGCCTGGGGAAGTGGGGGGACTTTGGCCAACTAGAGAGCTGGCACCCAGTCCAAAGGGGGGGCTGCTGATGCCCAGCTGCTAGGGATTGTTTTCCCATGGAAATGTGGGACAGAGAGCCCCATTTTTCAAGAGAAGCTGCAAATCAGCGTTCATGTGACATATCCTGAATTTTAAATTGCAGCAGTATATTTAATTTTTTAAAAGTACAATAAAATACTACAAGTAAAAAACAGAACAAAACAAACAAACAAACAAATACACCAAACAAACCATTCTGCAACCCAGATTTGCCATAGATGAGCGTTATCTGCTTTAGAATCACCAGCTTGGAGTACGTCCTCCAGTCCCAAGAAGGCCCAAATTCCTGTTTGCTTTCCACTTTTGCCCTCCCAGAGTTTGTGCTACTTCCCAGGACAGAAATCTCCAGGCCAGTGATCAGCAAAATTTTCCTTAGCCAGAGAGTCAATATTTTTGGCTTTGCCGTCTCTGCCACAACTACTCAGCTCTGCCATTTGGCACGAAAACCATAAACAAATGGGCATGGTTGTGTTTCAATACAATTTTATTTATAGACACTGAAAGTTGAATTTCATCTATTTTTTTACTTGTCATGAAACAGTATTCTTCTTTTGATTTTTTTCTAATCATCTACATAGGCAAAAACCAGCCTTAGCTTGTGGGCTATATAAAACAGGTGGTGGGACACTTTAGACCATTTAAAATTCGTGACTGTTTCTCCAGGAGCTACTGGTGTTTGCTGGCTCCACATTTTAGCTTCAGGTTGCCTTAAGCCACCTTAGGAAAGGCCCATTTCACAAGCAGATGTGAGCATGTGTGTAGTTCCTTATCCCCACGTGGTTCTGACTGGTCTGTTTCAGTAGCTTTCACATTTAATCTTCAGCTGAACATTTCCTTCCTACGAAATCTTTCGTGGAGAATGTAAAACAGCTAATGATAGGTGGTCCCACAACCACCATCCTTGTCCTGCTCTGTGGCCCCTGATGCACATCACGGAAAAAGCACAGTGGATGGAAAAACCAACTGGTCCTGTTCATAGCAGTGGATGGACCATGAAATTATCATAAAGCCATCTGGCAAAGGATTTTGCTTACAACTCTAAAATGTGTTGAAGAGAGTGCAATTCACAGTAGTGGTTATGAACTTGGCTTTGGAGTCTGGAAGACTTACCCTTGAGTGTGCCACTTATAGCTGTGTCCTTGCAGAAATCACTTACTTCAGATTTCCTCATCTGTAAAACAGGGCTCATAATACCAGGTACCTCCCCAGGCTGTCTTGAGAGCTAGAGAGGATAAAACATGTAAAGTGTTTAGAATGGCACGTGGTAGATGGTAAGTGCTTCATGTGTGTGACTTATTCTGATTTGTTACCCAGCCAGCTGGAAGGCGATGGGGCTTAAAAGCAAACAGGAATCTGTGAATGAAACTCTAAAATCCAAACAAGAAAAATGAAGGCCTTCTTTCAATATCAGGGAAGGAGTTCTGAGTTTGTTTTCCTTCCAAGAATTTCCTTGAGTCTTCAAGCCTTCTCTCCAAGACCCTGCCCTCTTAGTTCTGAGTCCATTCTTTGCCTGGTAAGCAGAGAATCAGAACCAAGAGGATGGGCTCATATCACATTGCATTTATTGTGAAATGCCTCTAGTTTGGAGCCTATTTATAGTATGTGTTAAATACATGGCACTCTTTAAGACATGGAAGCAACCTAAATGTCCACTGACAGATGAATGTGAGATACACACACACACACACACACACACACACACACAATGGAATATTAATCAGTCATAAAAAAGAATGAAATAATCCCATTTTCAGCAACATGGATGAACCTAGAGATTATCATACTAAGTGAAGTAAGTCAGAAAGAGAAAGACAAATACCATATAATATCACTTATATGTGGAATCTAAAATATGACATAAGTGAACTTCCACAAAACAGAAACAGACTCATAGAACAGACTTGTGGTTGCCAAGGGTGGGGGGTGGGGCAGTATGGGAGGGATGGAGTGGGAGTTTGGGATTAGCAGATGCAAACTATTATATACAGAATGAATAAACAACAAGGTTCTAGTGTATAGCACAGGGACCTATATTCAATATCCTGTAATAAACCATAATAGAAAAGAATATGAAAAATTATGTATATATATATATATGTATAACTGAATCATGTTGCTGTACAGCAGAAACTAACACAACACTGTAAATCAACTATGCTTCAATAAAATAAATTTCAAAAAATACATGGCACTCATTATTATGAGTTAATAATAGGCATAATAATAATGGCTACCTTCATATTGTAATGGTAAAGCCCATTCAAATATTGATTCTTCCCTTCACCAGCTGTGACAACTCTCTTTCCTCTGTGATCCTGTGTTGTCTTCTCATCAAATATCAGTGTGAATAGTCCCTACCTCCTAAGGCAGTGGATGAGAGTAAATGAGAGAAGAATGTAGGTTTCAGCTCTGTGCCTAGCCCACTAGAAGCACTTAAAAATTGCTGGCCATTATCATGACATGCACAGAGCTTTGCGAAAATTATCTCATCTTCATATATGGCCTTATTTAATTCTTACAGTAACTGCTCTGAAATATAAGCCCAGCTATGTGTGAACATAAGCCTTGTCCACTGTCCACGACACCACCTTGCCCCTCACCTCCAGGCCGTCTTTGCCGGCAGAGACAAGAACAATAAGGCATCATTTCATGCTGTGTTGTGGTGAGAGGTTCTGAAATTGTTTGTCATTTATGAGAACTGGCAGAGCCATTCGCTGCCCCAGAGATTGGTTAATTGTCTACTTAACAAACACCACAGCGATTATCAAACACCCACAACAAGTTAAGTCAGGCTGATGTCGAAGAAAGAAAAGAAAATGCTGACAGTCAGCTTCCCCAGGGTGCACCTGCGCAATTCTGTGCCCCTTGAAGGAGTGAGCCACACCGCAGAGCACAGCAAGCTGTGGTCCTGGGCGAGGGGAGCAGGGAAGGGGGCGGTCCTGTGTCAGAGATGAGCGTTATCCAATCAGGGAGAGTGGGTTACTCCAGAACCCATGCCTGGAATCCACACCGAGGAGTCAGCAGAACTTGATTGGAATTTTGGCTCTCCTACTTACCCGTATGACTTCAAGCAAAATTCTTATGGCCAGCTGCCTCAAGCTGCTTCATCTGCAAAATGGGAAGATAAATATATATATATAAATATTATATATATAATATAATATATATAAGTATATATGAATATATGTGTGTATATATATATTCTGCTTCCTTTTCCCCTTTCCCCTCACTAACTGGGAAAAAAAGAAAAAAGATAAGACGAGACAGTTCTTATGATGAATCCTTATGCTTCATAGCTCTTTGCCCTTCTAAATAGATCCCAACATCATGCAAAATCTAGGAAGTAGAAAGTTTCCATCTTCGGCTTTATTTTTATTTTTTTCCTCTACCGATCTCCTTTTTGTGTCCTAAGAAAGATGCTGATGGGCCAACCGAGGCAGAGCCTGCAACAACCATAAAGCATCTTCCCCGTGGGGGTGAGGACGCAGGCTGGGCCCCAGGGGCTCTTTTCACCCCTCCCCCGCCAGCTCAGGGACGCGTTTGTTTCCGCAGGGGCTTTCCGAGGCGTGTGCAAGAAAATTGATCACTTCCCCGAAGATGCTGACTACGAACAGGACACGGCTGAGTATCTCCTGCGTAAGTTCTCCCTTCGCGGGTCCCCCCCGGGGAGGGGTGGGCGAGGAGGGCTGCCCTGAGGTTGTCCAGCTGCCTCTGAGTTTGAGGCTCCCCAATACCCAGCCCCAGAAATGGATACGTGCAAAGAAGCTTCAGGAAAATCTTTGCTGCTAGACAGAGACATTCAGGTGGTTCTGACATCTGAATCTCTTTCATTTCAATGAAATAGAAATAGGAAAAAAAAAAAAAAAAAGGGAGCTGTGTCAAAACTGAAAAGTTCTTTTTAGGCTGCTTAGGAGGAAATCTAAGGATTTTCTTCAACTTGAATACAAGTTTTCACCTTCCCCAGAGGGCTGATTTGAGGTGCTAATGGGCTAAGTGCTAATGGGTGAGGTGCTAATGGGCGAGGTCCTAAGAGGCAAGGCCTGGGAGAATAAAAGCAAACCAAGGTTCACCCCTCTTCAGTTTCAATCTCATTGGGGCAGGACCAGTGTCTCCCCCTAGACTGTCCCAAGGTCAGTAACCTGGATATGACATGGAACTGTCACAAACGCAGCACGTAGGAGGCAACAGTGTGCTGGCTTAGAGCAAGGGCTCTGGATTCTGGTTGACTTGGGCTTTTACTCCGGTGACGCCCTACTAGCTGGGCTGGACCTGGGCCAGGCTGCTTTACCTCTCATCTCTCACTTTTCTTCATAGTCGGCAATAAAGATGATAATGTCATCCATCTGACAGGGTCATGAAAATTAAATAAGCTGATGCACATTACGCTCCGCCCGGGGCCAACATGTACTCACGAAGCCATACGTGTTGGCTCTTTTCTGGGGCATGGGATGAGCAATGGTCAAGGCCCAGTGGCAGCCACAGGCCTGACATTAATCCAGGCACAGAGAGAATTGGGGATTTAATGTAATTTAGATAGAATTTCTTCAACAGGGAGGTGTGTCAAGTTCACGCAAAAGAAAAGTTCTAAGGCATTGACTAATTTACTATTAGAGAGTGTTAAATGTAACATTTTTTTAAACTGCTGTTATACATAAAAACTTCAAGAAATTGTGCTATTTGGGTTATGCTTGTAACTTGTAGCTCAAGAAGAGTGTTTTTACAATTAAAATCATTTTTAGCTTTACTCATGCTTGCTAGTCTACAGATGGGCAGTGGGTCTATAGATGAGCCTTTAATCGCATAACAACGTAAGTGGTGTGAGGAGTCAATTTGAAAGAAAGTTATTTCTAAGCTAATTTTTAAAACATAAACATATTATTTCTCTTTTTTCAGTCCTTATCCATCTACTAGGATTTACCCAAATGCCAACTAGAACTTATATGAGCAGCTTCAAAGGATTTGATGTGGGAATAGAGGCCACGTTTAGAGAGGTAGCTTGACCAAAGTTTGGGGTAGATTACTTGGACCTCCTTTTGAGGATGATTTTAAAGTCATCTCCAGTGGGGTTTTACCAGAGTGACTGTAGTTTTTGTTTTTCTTTCCTATTTTGACGTTGGCCCTGTTGGGGACTAAACAGAACTGTGACCTCTATTTCACAACTTGCAAAACTGATTTTAATTTCTTCCAAGACATCCATCGCTTTTCCGACAAAATGTATTTCTCCCCTCTGGGAAGGTGGAGGTCCTCACCATCAGCCACAGAACCAAGTTAAGGAGGGACCTTCCTGTGCACACGAATTTCCTGCAGGGAACTTTGGAATCCCCGAGCCAGTCACGTGGCGCCAGGGTCACACTCCTGCAGGGGTCTCCGGGCTCATCCAGCACACGTGCTGCCAGTTCCTGTTGCGACCACACCCTGGTGGGGTGGGATTCTGCACATTGATTATTCTGCTATTTCCTCTTTCTCATGGGTGGTTAGGGAGGCTGCAGCTTAAACCTATAGCAGAAGGTTTAATCAGGGACTTCCCTGGTTGTCCCACTGCAGGGGGCCCGGGTTCGATCCCTGGTCGGGGAACTAAGATCCCACAAGCCCCGTGGCACAGTCGGAAAAAAGAAAAAAGAACCAATCCAGGGTAAACTGAGTTAGGAGAGAATGGCAGCAGAGCATGTCCTGTGTGAGACCGACACCTGTAGCCTCAGTTTATAGAACCTGCTCTTATCTCACTTGTGGGGTAGAGGTGGGATCTGGCCACCAATTGGTTGCCAAGTGGTTCCTGCACCACATGAGAAACAATCACATTCCCATATCTCATAGCCACACGTTTCAAATATACACAACCAACACAATTCAGTAGCTTCCAATGTTCAGATCATCTCCTTCGGGCATAATCATACTTTAATCATACTTTGAAACTAAAACAAATTTTTTTAAGGTGCTGTCCTTTAATCGATTGAACTCATCACATTGAATATTCAAGCAATTCCCATCAAGTACACAATGCAAATGATCGCTTTAAAGATCTGTGCACGCCTGAAATCACTGGGGACAGACCCACCCCTAATATTTGTGGATCCCAGGGCCAAGGTTCACATGGAAACCCGTAGGTCATATGTGTAAGTATTTAGAAGTAATAAATAAGCTATGGCCACCCAAGATCCCAGCGCCTACTTCCCGGGGATCCCCCCTTGACCTGGGGGCTAAATGAACCAGGGGGCCAGCCCTCCCTCCTGCAAGCCTGTGTGGGAGCAGGGAAGCACAGAGCAAGCCGGGCCTGGGCCAGGGCTGTGACTGACTGGCCTGAAGCTAGGATGGGGACTGATTTAATCACGCTCCCAGGGGTCAGGGCAGCCAGGATCCCTCCCCCTACGCCTCACTTCTCCCGTCAAGGATTCTAGGCAGTTTGAAGCCCCTTCCAAAACTTCCCCATTGCAGCAGGGACAGTTCCTGGGACCCTGGTCTGCCCAGACCCCAGTGGTGGGGGATTTGGGGTGGCCATCCTTAAGCAAAAGCTAGAACTCTTTCATTTTCTTCTCCTCATGAAGAGAACCTCACCCCTGTCTGCTTTCGTCGGCCCCTCACCCCCGTTCTCCATCGGCCCTCCCTCCCAGGCAATCCCCGTAGGCTAAGTCAGCTACCAAACTTGCAGAAAACTTGTCCCATAAAAACAAACAGGACTTCCCTGGTGGCGCAGTGGTTAAGAATCCACCTGCCAATGCAGAGGACACGGGTTCGAGCCCTGGTCCAGGAAGATCCCACATGCCTCGGAGCAACTAAGCCCGTGCGCCACAACTACTGAGCCCACGTGCCACAACTACTGAGCCCACGTGCCTAGAGCCCGTGCTCCACAAGAAGAGAAACCACCGCAATGAGAAGCCCACGTACCGCGAGGAAGGGTAGCCCCCACTCACCGCAACCAGAGAAAGCCCGCGCACGGCAACGAAGACCCAACACAGCCAAAAATATATATATAAATAAATAAATAAAAATGAAAAACAAACAAACAAAAACAGTCCTGGTGTTGTGGAAACCCAGTCCTCCGCATTCAGAGCGTGAGCACTGCCACGCAGTAGCAATAGGAAGGGCTGCAGCTGAACCCACAGGAAAACACATAATAAATGCAGGGACATAAAGTTCTGAACACTGAGCTTTGAACTTCCACGCCGAAGATGAACCAACCACCTTCCCGCTGCCCCACTGCCCCTCCTGCACGCGTGCCGGGACTTTAAAGATGCCGCTGCCGGCTCAGCGGCTAAGCACCAGGCATGGGAGTCGTCCTCAACAACCCTTTCTCTCATATCCCACCCCCAGTTCTGTTGGCTTTACCTTCAGGATATATCCTGAGTCCGACACCTCTCCCCACCCGTCTGCCACCCCAGTCCAAGGCACAGTCAGCTCAGCCCTGGGTTCTTACCATCCTTTGAGCCACACTGGCCCCATCCTTCAAGAGCCCCACACCTAGCTCCATGATCTGCTCTCACTATCTTAAAATTCTTCTTCTTCTTCTTCTTTTTTTAATTTGCCTTTGACGGTCATCCTTTATTTTATTTTTTCTTCCAGTTTTATTGATATATAAGTGACATACAGCACTGTATAAGTTTAAGGTGGGCAGCATAATGGTTTGACGTCCATACATCATGAAGTGATGACCACAGTAAGTTTAGTGACCATCCGTCATCTCACGTAGATACAAAATTAAAGATATAGAAAAAAGTGTTTTTTCCTTGTGATGAGGACTCAGGATTTACTGTCTTAATTTTCATATATAACATCCAGCTGTGTTAATTATATTCATCATGTTGTGCATTACATCCCTAGTACTTATTTATCTTACAACTGGAAGTTTGTGCCTTTCCTCTGATTCCCCCTCCCCCCAGCCCCACCTCTGGTAACCACAGATCTGATCTCTTTTTCTATGAGTCTGTTTTTTGAAGTATATCTGATGTACAACACTACGTTGGTTTCCATTACACAACATAGTGATTTGGTACCTCTCTACGTTTCAAAATGGTCACCATGATAAGTCTAGTTACCATGCCATCTTGAAGTTCTTAATACTTTTGGAACAAGAGGCCTTGCATTTTCATTCTGCACAGGGCCCTGCAAATTAGGTAGCAGGTCCTGCCCGTCATCTCTATTAGAATGTAAGCTCCATAAGGGCAGGACCTTAGCTCTTTTGTACCTCAATGGACACAGAATTTATCCAACTGATATTCTGGCCCAGGTGTTCCAGGAAATACTCTTATACTGGCTGGGTAAATACTGGGATCCCCACCTGAAGGTCCCTCTGCCCCAGAACCTTAGGGCCTCTCTGTGATCCGGCAGCTGAAGAGTTAACACATGGGTCTCTAGGACACTGCTGCTCCAGCCCTCAGCCAGTGTCCCCTTCGTCCCCTTAGAAAGGCAGCACCTGCACCCTTGGGGTGGTTAAACATTTCCACCAGTACCCCAGGACACAGCACAGCACCTGGCATTTGGTAGGTGCCCGAAAATATTGTTGAATGAATAACTAAATTCATTTGCTTATTCAGTGACTAAATGGGTATCAAATGGGCATTGCCAGACTCAGTACTATGCAAATGTAGATGTGTGCTGGGACAGACTCTGCGTTTCGGTGAACAGCTTGTGATCTAATGGGAGTCCCAGGATGCCCTGTTGGCTATATGATTTGCAGGGCCCAGTGCAAAATGAAAATCCCGGGCTCCTGGTTCAAAACGCAGGCAAAAAAAGCTATTGCCTTTCTTCTGCCATCTCTCTCTCCATCTGTCATGGTGTCTTTTATTTGCTATGAAATGTCACACTCCCTCCGGCACGGGAACACTCAGGGGGTGAGTGCATACCCTCGCAGGTGCCTAGGGCTTTCAGCCAACCCTGGTTCTCCCAGCGTCCATGCCCAGGCCCCCACCACAAGCCAAGGGTGGCAGTGGTCTCTGGTTGGGGCGGGGGAGTGAGCAGCTGAGGACCCATCCCACGGAGAACGGGAGGTGGGGAGGTGATGGGGGGTGGGATGTCACGTGAGTAGAGGCTCCAAGCCCAGGGCGCATGCTCCATTGACCCATCAGACTTACTTATAAAACACACATTCAAGATAAAGCTATTAAGAATTTCAGGATGGTGACTAAAGAGCATTAACCTCAAGCACAGGGCCCTGTGCGACCGAACTGGTCTCGCACCCATGTTAGATGCAGGCTCTGTCCTTCTGCTCACGGGCTGTCCTCCAACCAGGCACCCCCGTGCCCGTGGAGGGGGGGATCCCGGGGCTGACTGGGTGCAGGGGGAACCCTCTCTCTTTCTCTCCGCAGGGGCTGTGAGGGCCTCCAGCGTCTTCCCCATCCTCAGTGTCACGCTGCTCTTCTTCGGCGGGCTCTGTGTGGCAGCCAGCGAGTTCCACCGCAGCAGGCACAACGTCATCCTCAGCGCGGGCATCTTTTTTGTCTCTGCAGGTGAGCATCTGGCCTCAGCCCTGAGAGCATCACAGACACCAAACCCAAGCCAGGGCCACCAGGACAAAGCAAGGCTGTTCAGGGTTCCCTCCAGGGAAGGAACAAGAAAACGTTCAACTTGTGCGTTAAGAATGAGAACCAAAGACTTTAATTAGAACCAAAGATGCTGACATTCTAGCTGAGAATGCACGGAGGGAAGATGAGGAGAAGGTCAGCTTAGAGGGGGGGGGGATGACTCATAAGAGTGTGCACGTATATGTCGGCACACAGTGGGCGGGGGGCATGTATGGTGTGTGTAATGTGTGACCTGAGAGATGGGTTCAGTGTGTTTCAAAGGGGTCCATCTTTCTGCTCACTTGGACATCGTCATACACTATCTCTGGCCCTTTGAGACCTGTGTTTGCTGGTTTAACTGTTGTTCACAGCTCTTCAAGCGCACAAATCCTCAGACTGTTCAAAGCATCTCTGGGAACAAGGTAAAAATCAGCAGCCCCAGATGCTCTCGGGGAAGACCTTATCATCAATAGCAGCCTTGACCGGAAGGTGGCACAGGCTGGCAAGGAGGATGAGGCAGTCCCCAGGAAGAGGTCCTATTTCTGCCCCCTCTCTCCCCGCTTCATCTCCATCCCTCCGCCACCCTCCTCATCGTCCTCTCTGCCCTCTGGGTTTCCACTCCACAATCGCTTTACAATCTCTTCCCACCCCACCCCTCAACCAATGCCATCTGGATGAAATACTTTAGAGACGCAAAGAACAAGGTGGGGGTGGGAGGGAGGGGAGCTTGACTCTTTGGTGATGACCTCCAAACTTTGACCCATAACGGCAGAATATTTACTGGGGTAGGAACAGTGGGGAGGAGTATAAAATGGTGGGTGAGAGGGGCTTACCCTCCTGGATTTGAATTCTGGCTCTACCTGTGGAGCCTTGGGAATGTTACCAAATCCCTATAACTTGGTTTCCTTGAGTGTAAAATGGGAAATAATAATAGTACCTATTTTATAGGGTTGTTGGAAGGAGGTTGAACATAAAAATCACAATATTATTTTCTAGCATTGGAAAAGCAACACAATATAGTTCCGAAGTTGGAAGCCCAGCATCCCGGCCTCCTCCGAGATCTTGCTCAAGTTTCTTCCCTACTGTTTTCCCTTCTGTGAAATGGGAAAGGTGGATGGCATAAAGCTCTGAGTCTCTGGGAACCAACTCAAGCAACAGACCTGGGGGAAAGCCGCCATCTTGTCAGGAGAATAAGATTAGCCCAAAGGTGATGCTCTGTGTGGACAGATGGTAACAGCTGGTAAACCCAGGGACCTGTGTTGCTTTGAGGCACGTTCTAGTTGCTGGTGGCCCCCTCCAGACCTCCTGGGCTCTGACTGACCCAGAGGATGCTGTGTTGTGCTGACATGAGGGTTTCCTAAACAGGAGAAGATCATTCTTTTGTCCCCCAAGGGGATTGTTGAGGGAAAGTGCGTCACCAGCAACCTTCTTCTCACAAGGGGTGTTGTGAGAGATGGCAGGTAGATTAGACACATGGGAACCGGGGAACATGAGGGGCAGCAGCAAAGCCCTGAGGGGAAGCCAGAAGCTGGGGGTCTCATCCTAGCTATCCCCCCACCACTGGTCTCCCTGAGGACCCTGAAGAGCCTCAGTTTCTCCACCTACAAAGTGAAAATTTGGGAGGATTCAGCACTCCCTAAGGTTCTTTTTTTGCTCAGTTATTCTAAGGTTCTGTGGTTTCAGGCAAGCAGTCAACAACCCTTTATTGAGAACCTACTATGTGCCAGGCACTGGGCATTATGCTCAAGACCATGGGCTCTGAAGCCAGGCTGCCTGGTGCAAATCATGGCTCTACCGCTTCCCAGCTGGGTAACCTCGGGCAAGTCTCTTAACCACTCTGTGCCTCAGTTTCCTCATCTGAAAAATGGGGATAATAATGGCTCTACCACTTAAGGCTGTTCAGAGAATTAAATAGTTGGTATATGGAAAGGGCCTAGAACTGCATCTAGCCCGCAGTAACTGCTGGATGCATAATAACTGCTACTATATACATTGTACCATTTAATGCTCATGCTGATGCAATTCAACAAATATGCACAGTGCTCTTGTTTGGGTCAGGCTCTGGGCAAGGAGAGGAGGCCATAGTAATGAACAAACCTAGCTTAGGTCTGCCCTTAGGGAGCTTACGGTCTAATGGTTGGGAGAAAGTGATTACCCACTTACATCTAGTTCTTCCTAAGCTTCTTTTACTGAAATCTAAATCCACCCATGGCCAAGAGACAGTCCTGGGTTCAAATCCCACCTCTGCCATTTCCCAGCTGTGTTGACTTGGAAAGTTATTTATCTTCTCTGTGTCCCAGTTTCCTCATCTGTAAAAGAGGGGTGTTTTTTTTTTAAGCAGGCCTGTTGCAATGATTAATTGAGATCATGCACATAAAGACTTTGCACAGTGCCTGGTGCATTATCAGTGCCCTAGAAATAAGTGGCAACTCACTTGGCTTGCCGCTTCCTTTAACCTGGGCTGACATCCGAGCCTCTCTTTGAGCTTCTTTTGTTTATTCCCAGCAAGACTTCCTTTCAGGGCTTCTCAAACTTTGCCACCAAAATTTACCTGTGGGCAGAGGAGAGCGAAAACGGGGCCCTGAGAAGTCAGGGGGCATCACCAGAAGCCACCTTCCGTGAGCTGAAATGTCTTTGAAGTCTGTCTCCCATTTATACTTAAAAATTCATGTGAATTCTGCTCTCTCCTCATTATATTTATGTTCATTTTAATATAAAAGAATGTGTCTTCCCTACTCATCTTCAAGCCAAATTGACACTCTAGAAAGAGGAGCCATTTTTCATCCTGTGGTTTCCTGCAGCCTGACACAGGGCTGGCTGCGTCAACCCCCATATTAAGAAATAGCTCAGTGGTTAGAACTCGCTGCCTACCTGCTGAGGGCCTGCGCTGGGGAAGGCCAAGAGGAGACAGGGAAGAAACAGACCTTGGCCCTGCCCTCTAAGGGGTAAGTCCTAGATGGAATATGGCCAGAGATTGTATTCAAAATATGAATTCCCCTTAATGCATGAGCACCAGCCAATCAGAACGATAGCACTGGAGCAGAGTGGGGTGGCCCTTGCTCTAACCCTTTGGTTGCTGGACTCCAGGGAGATCTTGGGGACCCCCAGGAAGAGTATGGGGCATTCAAGGAATGGAGAGGATACTCAGGAGGCCACTGGAAATGGTTATTTACCAACTGGTACTGGGAAGTGTAATGAGAAACAGCTTCCGTTTAGAACCACCCTACAGGCGGCCCGAATTTGGAGGCAAGGAGACTCCAGGTGACGTACCAACCTCCCTGAGTCATTATTGGTATCAAAGCCCGGATGAGACCCTTAAAGCAAAGGACACAAAGAGACATTCTACCTTTGGAGCAATAATGTGAGAGAAGTAGTCACAGATGAGGGCAAACCCCAGGCCCTCAGTTTCTATTGTTTCTTCTTACTACTCCTTGGAGAATCAATTTCTCTCCAAGCGACTAGTCAGCTCTTTCCAGGGCTATTCCGTTGGCACATGGGGACTCTAAGTCGGCAGACCTTGTCTACTGGGGACAACAGCTTCATGTTCCCCAATTCTTGATGCTTGAACAACAGATAATCTAAAGCATTATCGTATCCTGTGCAGATAAAAAGACTTAGCTACTGCACCCTCCCCATTCGTTCCCCAAACTGCAGCTCCAGACCCATATATGTCCACTCAGCAACCACATTCCGACTCTCAATAAGCACTTCCAACCCACCTCCTCTTCTCTAAGCCTATTCTCTCTGCTGCCTCTTATTTTAGCTCAAGATACCATCAACCTCCCCTTCATCCAAGCTAGAACCCTACTAGTAAGTCACTCTCAACTCCATTGTCAATCACCTTTCATCTCCTGATGTTCAGGACCCAGCTTAAATGTCACCTTGTCTTCAGAACAAGGGAGTTTAATCATTCTCTCTTTCTCTCTTTGCTCCTGAACCATTTCATATGTGTCTCTGGAAGAACCCTTACTATATTTTGCTATAATTGCATTTACATGTCAGTTTCTTCTACTAATGGTGAGGAACTCAAGGGCAGGGATCTGCATCTCATTCATTTTACCGTCATTATGACTTATTGCTGAAGACTAAGCTTTGAGGGAATGAATTGCTTCTAAGGGAAAGTACGTGCATTCTGAACTCTACTGCACTTGCTGAAAGAGTAAGGTGAATTCTCTAGCTGAACGCTTCCCACCCAGAACGGAGCAGCAGAATTCTTCATTTCCCGAGAGACAGATCCTGCAAGAAGAGCTCAGCAGCTGGATTTCCTGGCCATAAATCCATTCTCCTCTCTCCCTGTTGACTCCACTTTTTTTTTTTTAAAATAGATATTTCCAGCCTCAAAGTGACAGTTACCTCTGAGGTTTATAAAGGATGTATTTTTCTTTCCCCTTCTCTTAGGGTTAAGCAACATCATCGGCATCATAGTTTATATATCAGCCAATGCTGGAGACCCCGGGCAGCGTGACTCCAAAAAGAGCTACTCCTATGGCTGGTCCTTTTATTTCGGAGCCTTCTCTTTCATCATCGCAGAAATTGTAGGAGTAGTCGCTGTGCACATCTATATAGAAAAACATCAGCAGTTACGTGCCAAATCCCACTCGGAGCTCCTGAAGAAATCTACCTTTGCTCGCCTTCCACCTTACAGGTATAGATTCCGGAGGCGGTCAAGTTCCCGCTCCACAGAGCCCAGATCCCGAGACCTGTCCCCCATCAGCAAAGGCTTCCACACCATCCCTTCCACTGACATCTCAATGTTCACCCTCTCCCGGGACCCCTCAAAGATCACCATGGGGACCCTCCTCAACTCCGACCGGGACCATGCTTTTCTACAGTTCCACAATTCCACGCCCAAAGAGTTCAAAGAGTCGTTGCATAATAATCCGGCCAACAGGCGCACCACGCCCGTCTGAACTGACTTCTGCCCTCTGCCCTCCACCCCAGCACAGCCCGGGGGGAAGTGGACAGAGGTGTCTCTGAGGTTGCATGGCATGGTCCTCGTGATGGTATTACTTTTTACAAAGACTGAAACCAAATGGACTCAGCCCTCTCCCACAGTTCGCCCCTCTCCCTCCAGGTCCTAACCCCTCTGTCCCTCCCCGACTTTTCAAGCCAATCCCATGACATCTCTCTCTGTGTATCTGTGCCAGATGTTTTCCTTTCTTCCTTCTTTACTGGAAGGACCTCCACATTCTTCCCTCCTTGGAAGAGGACTTTACTCAAAGTCACGGGTGGTGGCTGGGGGGGGCGGGGGGGATCTCCGAATCCCCAGACTTGTGCATAGTTGTCCCCATTGTCCACTCCAAATCCTCAGGACACCGACGGCCCAGGTGGTCCTGAGGGAGGCATTCACCTTTCTGTGTTAGAAAAACATGCCCAGAAATCAAAGATGTCAGAGCCCTGAAGCAGCTACTGTAATAAGCACTCACGTATTAAAGGTTTTGCCTTGTCGTAACCAACCGAGCTGGGGTGCTTTGTTTCTTCTGGGTAATTCCTGCACAAATTTACAAATTCATTTGCCCTGCCCTCAAACTGCCTCATGTATGTGTTAGAAGCTGAGCTTTGCTCATCCACACTCTAGCCACTAGGAAGGATCCTCCTTTACCTCTTGAGGCCAGCAGGGTGCTCCTACAAATGTCAGAGTCTGTGTGTCTCTCACCTAAATCCCGGGAAGCTACTGGGGGCAAGCATGTGTTCAAAAATCTAGTTCTGGCACCCAGTAGCTCTAGGACCTTGGGAAAACCCACCTGACCTTCAAACCTCAGTCTCCTCATCTGTAAAATGGAGCATGGTACAGTATTCACCTCCACAGAGTTGTGAGGCTTAAATAAAACTTCATGTGTAAAATGATTAGCACACTGCAAATAATCAATATGTATATTTTTAAATTTTTGGATGAATTCTGGGTAGAGTGAGCATTATCTGAGTTTGGGCTGCCATAACAAATACTATAGATCAGGGTGGCTTAAACAATAGACATTTATTTCTCACAGTTCTGGAGGCTGGGAAGTTTAAGATCAGGGTGCCAGCACATTTGGTTCTTGGTGAGGGCTCTCTTCCTGGCTTGCAGACAGCTGCCTTCTCACTGTGTCCTCACTTGGCAGAGCCGCTAACTCCATCACAAGGGCCCCACCCTCATGACCTCATCTAACCCTAATTACCTCCCAAAGGCCCCATCTCCAAATATCACCACATCAAGGGTTAGGGCTTCGATAAGTGAATTTGGATGGTGGGGAGGGATCCCATTCAGTCCACAGCAAGCATGATTGCAGGAAGATAGAAGCCAAATGGGAGTTATTCTTTTTTGAGGGGAAGGGTGTACTTTGTACAGGCTCTGAGAGGCATGGGGACAGGGGAGTAGAAAGTGGAAGGACATTTGAATATTTTGAAAAATTGATATCAGAAAGCATGAGAAGGGCTTCCCTTGTGGCACAGTGGTTAAGAATCTGCCTGCCAATGCAAGGGACATGGGTTCGTGCCCTGGCCTGGGAATATCCCACATGCTGCAGAGCAACTAAGCCCATGTACCACAACTACTGAGGCTGAGCTCTAGAGCCCGCAAGCCACAACTACTGAGCCCATGAGCCACAACTACTGAAGCCCGCGTGCCTAGAGCCCATGCTCTGCAACAAGAGAAGCCACTGCAATGAGAAGCCCACGCACCGTAAGGAAGAGTAGACCCCGCGCGCTGCAACTAGAGAAAGCCCGCGCACAGCAACGAAGACCCAACACAGCCAAAAATGAATGAATGAATGAATAAATAAATAAAAGCATGAGAAATGGATGTCACCTCTGCCCACAGTGACTCCTGGGGTGCTTGTGGCGCACGCCAGCTCGTCACACCTCCAAGGAGCTTCCCACTTCCGGGTTCAGTCACTCAAGGGGGCAGAGTTATGGTCATAGGAGCTCATGCTTACCTGACACTGTTGGTACCTGGTTGTGTTCTGCAACCTTACACATATTGTACCATTTAATCCTCTAGAAATATCCCCATTTTACCAAGGAGGAAACTGAGGCCAGAGAGGGTATGTGATTGCCCACACTTCATCCCTGCTACAAGCTCGAAGTCCTGGGAAGCCAGTCACGTGCCTACACTCACACCCTCGGTGAATTTTATTGTAAAGCGCAGACTAGTAACAATTTGTTTTGTTTGACACTTGAGAGTCATTGCATGCAAATTACACCCATACATCAAATTACCTCATTGAATCCTTAAGACAACCCCAAATGTAGTAGGAATTATTATCCTCATTTTGGCAGGTGAGGAAATAGAGGCTCAAGAAGAGTATCTTAGGGCTTCCCTGGTGGCGCAGTGGTTGAGAATCTGCCTGCTAATGCAGGGGACACGGGTTCGAGCCCTGGTCTGGGAAGATCCCACATGCCGCGGAGCAACTAGGCCCGTGAGCCACAATTACTGAGCCTGCGCGTCTGGAGCCTGTGCTCCACAACAAGAGAGGCCGTGAGAGTGAGAGGCCCGCGCACCGCGATGAAGAGTGGCCCCCACTTGCCGCAACTAGAGAAAGCCCTCGCACAGAAACGAAGACCCAACACAGCCATAAATAAATAAATAAATAAAATTAATAATAATAATAATAATAAATAAATAAATAAAGAAAGAAGAGTATCTTAGGGGCTGATGAACAGAGCCAGCGTTTAGAGGCAAGCCTCTGCTTCCTAATTTGACTGATTTCCTCCCTCTGCCAGCATTTCCCAAATGTCAGTCATCTGAGTTCAACCGTTGCGAAGTGTTTCACATCCACATACCACATTAACCATTATTTATTTGATGTTTCTCTTTAAATTGACTCATTTTTTACTTCAATAAATATATCTTGAAAGTGAACTTTATATCACTACTGTAAAAAAGAAAACTGGAATTGCTTGCTGTAAGCAAATGGTAACTGGGAAAATAAATACAGTAAAAACAACACAATCACACCATACTCTAGCTGCTGCCTGTTCTAAGCCGAAGGCCAGCTGCCTGCTCTTTGTAAAAAGGATATAACCAAAATGTTAGAAAGATTAGTTAAGATACTCTGGCACCAAAGAAGACGCTTGCTTTGGCTTAATCAGGAGAACCAGAAAGGGGAAAACCTTCTCACTAATACTTCTCTCTAATATTGCAGCTGTGTGTCACATCAAATTACCTCACCCCACACTTTGGGAAAAGTGGCTCCAGGCACCCTTGGAGGGGAAGGATCTGGGAGATGGAGTAAATAGGTGATGAATACTGTGAAGGGGAAGAAGAAGCAACCTGCAGCCCTGGGAACTAGGAGTTTGTCAAAAACAAGGCATCTGGGGAGTTGATCGGGGATGGGGAGAAAGGTCCCAGGGGCTTAACTAGCTGGGTGTCTGCTCTGGAGACCCAGTACGGAGCCTTCCGCAAAGGCCAGAGGGCAGGAGGAGGGAAGCAGGCACCTGATGCCTGGAAGGACCCCCGCACCTCCAGGTCTGCTCCCTGCGAGGTTTTGGTGCCTGGGCCATCAGAGTGCCTTTGCTTGAAGACGGATCAGCTGGACCCAGCTGGCTGACATCAAATAAATATTCATATCAACACTCGTGCTTCACAGCCAGGACCCCAGGCAATCCTGGTCATCCAATCCTCTGTGGAGAGTATTCACATTCACTAGGCTCCCACTGTGTGTGCCAAGCAATGTGCCAGGAACTTCTCTTATTTTGTCTCATTAATCCTAAAATTCGAGGTAGGTACTATTGTTAACCCATTGGATAGATGTTGAAACTTGCAGGGAGAAAGCAAAGCAGGTACTCCAACCTAATTCCAAAGCCTACGCAATAGCCGCTCACTAACCATCTCTGGTCACACTTCTCAAATCTCTTGCTCCATCGCTGAGTTCCCAACCTCCTTCTCCCCACAATGCAGTTCCCTTTCCCAGCCCACTCATTTCTGGACCAGCAGCATCCTACGGCCAATCTCAAGACCAGAACCTTGGGGTTTCTCTTTTATGCTTCTCTATTCTGCGGCCCCCAGAGCTGATCTTTTGCCAAGTTCTTCTCTACCTTTCGAGAGGGCATAACATTCAAGCAAGCAAACTCTGCAGCTGCACTGCCCAGATTTGAATCCCAACTCTGCATTTATCAGCCAGAGAACTTTCACAAGATAATCTCCCTGTGCCTCAACTTCCCCAGCTGTAAAATGGACACAAAAATAGTCCTCACTCCATAGGTTTGTGGTGAGGATTCAATGAGCTTATTTTCATAAAGCATTTGGAACTGTACTTGAAACACAATAATCACCATATAAATGTTAGCTATTATTATTTAATACTGTTCACAGATTTACGTTTTTCCTCCTGGGCCCTTTCCCCCTTGTTTTCCAGATTGTGTTGACACTTTTCTGCTCTAATCAAGGCAGTGTCCACATACTTATTCCCAATTCTCTAGCTTTGTCAATGAGTATTATCCCTGCCTGCAATGTTTTCCCTTGTCCTCTCCAAATTCTGTCCATTCTTCAAGGCCAAGATTAAGCCTCATCCCTTCCATGAATTCTGTAGTGATTCCTCGGGCCACATAATCTCTCACTTCGTGGCATTCATTCATTCACTCACTCACTCACTCATTCATTCATTCATCTAGCACTTATTACTGAGTACCTCTTATGTGTCAGAAACAACCATAATCCCCACAGATATGACCACTGCCCTCATGGAACTCCCAGTCCAGTACTAAACAAGTACTAAAGTCCTAAACAAGTAAACACACAAATCAACATCATTTACAATTGCGATCTGTGTCATAAAGGGAAGGTAGAGAGTAAAAAGTACACAGGCATGTAAACAGAGGGCTCTAATTTTGATGGAGAGTCAAGGAACAGGAGTTGGCATTTACAATTATACCTAAAGGTAGAGTTAATATTATCCAAGTAAAAGAGGGACACATGGAGGGAGAAAAAACCCCAGCGTGTGCAAAGGCCCTGAGACTGGAAAGACCCTTCCTCTAAAAAAGTCAGTAAAGCTGGAGCACATAAAGGAAGAGTAGCATCAGATGAGACTAAAAGAAAAGCTGGATCCAGAGGATGTCAAATTACAGGCATGTTAAAGATTTTGAATTTTGATCCTAAGTACATTCAGAAGCCATTTAAGAGTTTTAATTAGGGATACATTAGAGACAATCTAATATGTATTTTCAGAAATTTTATATGTTAGGCACCCAGTGAAATACTAGTTTCATAAATATTATCTTTAGAAGTACTTCTTTAAGAGCTTGTACGTTGCCTGCTTTATCCACAGTCTCTGGTAGGTGGACATGATCATGAATTGGACATGACCTTGCCCCCAGGCACAGCTGATTGGATCATAGATTGCACCTTATCTAAGGCTAGCCAACCCATTCATAGGGTGGCCAGTGGCCTGGGACTTTCGACTTGACTTAAAGGGGTAAACTGAGAAAAAAAAAAAAGGTAAACGGAAACAATCAGATGATCTCTGTTGGGAATTTTAACTAAGAGGCACAGAAATCAGTTGCTAGTTGGCTAGGGGGAGCAAAACAGAAAAGATATAAGGAAGCCTTGGGACTAGGGCAGCAAAAATAGGCCAAATGCAAGTTGAAGTTTAAAAAAAAAAAAAAAAAAAAACTGTTTGGTCGTGAGAATGCAAAGCCTTCCCATTATACTTAAATAAAATCCAAATTTTTGCCCTGGTCTCCAAGGTCTTGCATTATAAAGATTATACTAACGGGAATTCCCTGGCAGTCCAGTGGTTAGGACTCTGCGCTTGCACTGCTGAGGGCATGGGTTCAATCCCTGGTCAGGGAACTGAGATCCCGTATGCCATGTGGCTAGGCCAAAAAATTAAATAAAAAAAAAAAAATCATACTAACCTATCCATCTTTATTCCATGCCACCTTTTATCTCGTGGCCTACACTTCAGTCACATGTCCACCCTTTTCAGTTCCTTGATCCAGCCAAACATATTTCTGCCTCAGGGCCTTTGCACCTGCTGTTCCCACTGCCTGAATTCTCTTCTCTTTATGTGGCTGTCCCCTTCTCATTCTTCAGGTCTGAGCTGACAAGTCACCTCTTCATTTACCAACTCTCAAAAGCAAATCCCCTGTTATTCTTTAGTATATTCCATACTTATTCTCTTGATAGCTCGGAAGGGTGTAATATTTTATCTTTTGCTTGTTTGTTTACTTACTAGGAGATAAGTTCTGTGAGAGCGGTGTACTTGACTGTCTCGTTCTAGCTACTCATCTGGTAAGTGCTCAACTATCCAAAGGAAGGAAAGAGAGAAGGAGAATGCATTAAGTACTATTTAGGGGAAAACAAATATCACAAAGAGAGGAAGAGAGTGGCTTCCTTGGGTTCTAATAGCTTCCCTGTCCCATTTCCTCCAGGCCCAGCTGTATTGCAGGTGTAGTCCTCAGATCTCTGGGAGACTTTTTCCGAATTCTTTCAACAATCTCCCCTTGCCTTGAGCAACCCTGAGTGAGTCTCTGTTCCTAGTTACCAAATGAACATTGACTAGAACCTCTGAAGCTTCCAGAACTGGGGAACACCCAGCCATATGGGAGCAGCTGAGAATCCCGCTTAGGGACAGCAGGACAGCTGGACCAGAATGGTATTTAGTCAGGATGTTTATAGAAGGGAGATCAGAACCTCAAAGCCAGTTCAGTTCAGAAAGAGCCAAGACTGAGAAAGAACCAGGGACCAGAAACCAAGTGGCAGTGTCTGAGGGCTAGTAAATCATCAGCCTAAAATGAAAGCTACCATAAAGGCAATGGCAAGGCCAAGTTACTAGGCTGAAAGCAAGCAACTCCTGGAGGTTAGATTAAATCTGTGGAACGCTGATTCCCTCTTTGTAAATATAAAAAACCCAAAGAAACAAAAAACAGTTTTAAGATGGTGGTCTGGACTTCATGGGTCCTTCTTTCCCGCTTTAAGTAAGAACCTTTTGTCTGAAAGTAACACCCAGTTCTAACTTAACTAGATTGTATTTATCAGGTAAATTAAGCTATCATAACAAACCCCCAAATTTCTGGGGCTTAACCAAATAAACCTTTATTTCTTGCTCACACAGAGTCCAATGTAGGTGTTTCTGGCTGAGTAACACTCCTGGATGGCTCTGCTCCAAGCTGTAACTCAGGGAACCAAGCTGCTTCTATCTTGTAGTTCTGCCATCTTGTGGCTTCAGGGTGGTCCTGATATCACCCACCTCGGTAGATGGGGCGAGGAGGAGAGGTGAGGGGTGGTGATGAGGAAGTGAAGGATCATGCACCTAAACTTAATTACCTTGACCCAGAAGTAACCCATTCATTCCATTAGTAAGAGCAGTCACATGGTTCCATCTAGATTCCAGGGGAGGTGATACTGAAAACATCATCCATGGCTGAAGAGTTGTTTCCTAGTAATATCTCTACATAATATAAGATAGTCATTGATCTTTGGCAAGTGACTAGTCATCTCTGCCATTTAATTTAAGTAAGAAAAAATGTTTCCTCTGTAAAAAGAAATCTCAAGATAAAGGGGCTCACAGGTTAGTTAATTCAGCAGCTCAAAGATAAATCCAAGAACCCAGTCTTTCCATCCTTCCACGCTTCCATCCTTGGGCCAGTATCCATCATACCAAGATAAAATATCCCATCATAGCCAGATGCAACATCCAGCACAAAAGCTGCCTCTTTCTTGTGTGTCTTTTTGTTGTTGTTTTTTTAAAAATTTATTTTCTTGGCTGCGTCGGGTCTTAGTTGCGGCACGCAGGATCTTCGTTGAGGCATGCAGGGTCTTTTTTGTTGTGGTGTGTGGGCTCTTCGTTGTGGTGCACAGGCTTCTCTCTAGTTGTGGCGTGTGGATTTTCTCTCTCTAGTTGTGGCGCCCGGCTCCAGGGCACATGGGCTCTGTAGTTGTGGTTCGCAGGCTCCAGAGCACGTGGGCTCTGTAGTTTGCAGCACGTGGGCTCTCTCACCGAGGCACGCAAGCTCAGTAGTTGTGGCGCACATGGGCTTTGCTGCCCCGCGGCATGTGGGATCTTAGTTCCCCGAGCAGGGATCAAACCCGCATCCCCTACATTGGAAGGTGGATTCTTTACCACTGGACCACCGAGGAAGTCCCTCTTGTGTGTATTTAAGAGGGAAGAAACCTTTCTTAGAAGTTACTCCGTTAGATTTTCCCCTTATTCTCTTTGGCCGGAATTAGGCTCCGTGTCTACCACTAAGCCAGTCACCAATAAGGGGAATAAAATTACCATGAGGGACCCAGACCAGTGGTTCTCAGCCCTGGATGCACATTAGCACCATCTGGAGGAGGTTTTTTTAAATACAAATGTCCAGGTGCCCCAGCAGAGATTCTTACTTAATTCGTCAGAAGGGAGCCTGAGCTTCAGAAGTCACCAATGACAGTTTAAGGAACAAAGTCCATTCACATTCTTGTTTAGCTTGATCCATAGGTTGTTTATAAAAATTGGGAGCTTAGAGTGATAAAGCAAATGGGGCAAAGTGATAGCAACTGGTGAATCTGGATAAAGGGTATGGGAAGGAGCTCTTTTTTCATTCTTGACATTTTTTCTATAGGCTTGACGTTGTATCAAAAAAGTTACCAGAAAGGGGGGGTGGGATGGGAACTTACATATAAAAGCCAGGATTTGGGGCTTCTCTTGAAAATCAGAAAATCTGGGGAAACAGGGTCTATATTCCTGCAGAAGATAAAAAGTCGATCCGATAGTAGCGCCCAGACCTCTCATCAAGCACATCCAGGGCAAAGGCCTCGGCATCAGCGTCGTTAGCTGGAGCTCAGGTGAGTCTTAAAATCAGGCTTGGGAATCACTCTCTGGAATTCTTTCCATTTCTATTCATTTTCTTCTATCCTGTTCCATCCTCTTCCAACCTCTAAGTATAGCCTGGATTATTTTTTGCCAAACACAGCACCTTGCAGTTGCCCACACTGAAGCTCGTCCTTGGCAACTGCTCTGCCCACTCACGCAGCCTGGTGAGCTCTTCCTGCGATGTATCGCCAGCGGCTTGGCATTTCACTCCCTGGCATAGCTAAGTGTCATGGGCACATGGGGCGCTCTCACCAGTTACTCCTCCAGATCAGTCAGGCAAATGTCAGCGAAGACCAGGCCCAGCACTGACACCCTGCTGTTTTCAATTAATTAATTAACTAACTCATAACAACCCAACCAAGTCTCCAGTGGCAAGCAAAAGAAGCTAACTTTGGTTAACAGAGGAATTTCATGTAAGGCGGAGCTTCTCAACAGCGGTGCGATTGACATTGGGGGTTGGATAACTCTTTGCTGTGGATATGTCCTGTGCATGGTAGGATGTTTAGCAGCAGCCCTGGCTTCTACCCACCAGATGCCAGTAGCACAACTGCCCTGCCCCCGCAAGTTGTGACAACCAAAAATGTCTCCAGACATTGCCAAAGGTTTGGGCTGGGGGAAGGAGGGATTAAAAGCCACTCTCAATGGAAAGCTGAAGAACTAAGCCTTAGAAAAGATGGCAATCTTGAAACCTAGCATGACCAAGCCTTTCTGTGTCCCCCGTTCCTTGCTTGTAGGGAAGAGACTCCAGTCTCCATGACCTTCCCTGAGTTCCAGAGGGCAGATTCGAATAGCTGCTAATCACGGAAGGGAGGGGATGCAGAGACAAGGGAGGGGCAGCCGAGAAACAATAGTGCAGCCTGGGGGCAGCGTCCTGGTTCCCCCTTAAGGGATACACATAAGAATATCTTTGAGCTCTTTACAGAACTAAAACCCCCAACAAATGGAAGATGTTAGCATTCTTCATTCCAGACAAGACCACCTGAGGCCAGATTAAAGGAGTGCAGGCCCCCCACACACCCTAATCCTTATCAGCAACCCCACCCTTGGACCATTTCTATAAAACTCCTCACCAGATCCTCCCGGGTTGGGACACACAGTTTTTCAGGGCACAAGCCTGCTGTGTCCCCCTTTGCCTGGCAAAGAAATAAAGCTATTCTTTTCTACTTCACCCAGAACTCTGTCTCTAAGATTCGATTTGGCACCAGTGCACAGAGGCTGAGTTTTTGGCATCAGTCTGAGACGCTGTAGGGTTCTAGACAGCAAGGACTAATAGATGGTTGAGTTTGAATCTTGGCTCCACCATTTTTATTTGTGTGACTTTGGACAAGTTACTTAATCTCTCCATGCCTCAGTTTCCTCATCTGTAAAGGGAGATAATCAGGATAAATTGGGTTAAAAGGTGGAAACAAATAACCCCCAAATATCAGTGGCTTAAAATACACGCTATGTGTCCAATGTGGTCAGCTAGGATTTCACTCATGTTGCCCACTTTGGGGGACCCAAGCTGGTAGAGGGCCCACCATCTGGGCATTGCTGGTCAACATGACAAGGAGAAAAGAAAGAGGCAATAAACTGGCTCGTAAACATTTATCATTTCTTTGCCTACAAAGTATGAAAGCTGCTTGCTTTGGCCACTTCTTAGATCCCACTTCTACCAGGCCTCTTTAATTTGTGCACATAAATTAAAATTTGTTTCTTTTTCTCCTGTTCATCTTTGTGTCCATTTTATTATTAGTCCAGCCACAAGAACTCAAGAAGGGGAGAGGGATAAATTTCCCCCTCCCTGACAATGACCATGACCGCCTTGACAGGTGCAGTTCTGTCTGCTGCCCTGGCCCCGCCTACCCTATCTTTAAAGCAGACCCAGTTCAAGTTCAAGCTCTGTGACTTTAGGCAAGTTGCTTTCTATGCTTCAGTTTACTCAGCTGCTGAAGGGGATCAGGATATACCATCTCGAAATATGCCACTTTGGCATAAGGTTTATTTTGAGCTGAAGGCAATCAAGAAACAGCAGATGCAGGGAAAGCTCTTTACCCTCCCCCTTTCTGCCTAAAGGCAAGGCATAAATTTCCCTTAGTGAAGCTGTGACCCCTCCTCGATCCTGTACCAGGAAGAGGAACCAACTCTTGTCACTGGTGATGGCACCAACTTGAATTTGCATAAAGAAATTGAACTGAAATAACCCTTATCTTTCTTTGTTTCCCCCCATATATTTACCTTCCTGCAATCTACTGCCCCTAGAAGCACAAACCCTTTTCCTTTGTCTGGTCGCCTCTCTACAAATGTATTGCACTTTGTTAAAATGGTATATAAGCGCTCAGACCGAACCACCTCTTTGAGTTTTTACTTCCTTTCTGCGAGATCCCCTTGTACATGTAAAAAAAATAAAATATTAACATCAAATAAAATTTGTATGTCTTGTAGGGGAGCAAAGTTTGCCACCCCAAAATGTGTCTCTTCAGCATGAGGATTAATGATTATTAGTTTTTTGGTTTTTGGTTTTTTTGCTGTACCATGCAGCTTGTGGGATCTTAGTTCTCCAACCAGGGATTGAGCTCAGGCCCTCAACAGTGAAAGCTTGGAGTCCTAACCACTGGATTGCCAGGGAATTCCCTAGGTTGATTATTTGTAAGAAACAGAAGACTCAGGAAGAAACTTTGACCTCCCCCTTAGCTGCCTAAAGAATGTAGATAGAGGACCTGTTCTAGGAAGGGTGCTATCACCATAGATAAGTATAGTAAGACCTTAGGTGTGTACACAGGGAGAAACAAAACAACATCTGTTAAAATTCATCTGTGTCCCACTGCCTCTGCCTGGACCAGCAAACATTTATTTACCAAACATTTGCTTCTCCATCTCCATGTGAATTGCCTTCCTTACTTTTGAAGTCCCAGATCCCTACCCCTAACATCCTCTTCTGTCTTAAACTGAAGATTGTATTTAAGGTGAGGATTTCAGTCATTTTAGTAAATTACTCAATTTTCCTGGGTCTCTCGCATGTATACATGTTATTAAATTTTGTTTGGTTTTCTCCTATTACTCTGTCTCATGTCAGTTTAATTCTTAGACCAGCCAGAAGAACCTAGAAGGGAAGAGAAAAATGTATTCCTCCTTGACAGCCTCTTCTTCTGTTACCTGTCTTTTGTCAGTTTAATTTGCACAGCCCCATCCACTCAGTCGAAGAGGGTAGAGGAAAAGTTTTTTCCTCCCCTATACTGCAAAATGCGAATCACAATAGAATCCACCTTACTGGGTACAGTAAGGATTAAACGAGGCAAATGCTTGTGTAGCACTTAACACATGACCAGCTCATAGTCAGTGCTTAATAAGTGAGAACTTGTTAGATAATTACCAATACTACTGTTGATGAAAAATCAATCAGTCAATCTAGAAAGAAATGGAACATTGTATTCCAGCCAAACTGAGGATCCAAGCTCAGTCATATAATTTTTTGAGACAAAGGGATTGCTGTACATTAAATGATGTATTATTGACAGTTTACGAAATCTAGATCTACATGTATAATACAAAGCAAGTAGTGGGTCTTGGGTCATCATGGCCCCTTACAAGGTTAAGAAAGGTTATCTCCTAAGGAGTTGTGACCCTTGATGAAATTAAGAAGGAATGTGATCTCCTAAGGAGGTCTGGTTAATGCAGATGCACAATACACACCAAACAGGAGGGAGGAAGCCCAAATGGGCAAAGAAACATTTTATGTTTAAATTTTTCTCGTCTTGCCATAAAACATGAATTTTATTTCATCATTAGCCCTCTGCACCTCCATCCCCAGCCCTGGTATCTTTGCCTCTTAGGGTTCCAGGACAATTTTGAGAAGGGAAAACAGCCGAGTCACAGAAACTTAACCAATTTTATTAACCACAAGGAAGCTGGTATCGACAAAAGATTAATCAGTTGATCTAAGAAAGAAATGGAAAATTTTATTCACGCCAAATTGAGGATTATAACCTGGGAAGAGCATACCAGAAATCTCCAAGAACTGTTCTGCCCATTGAAAGTCAAGGCACAGTTATGTAAGTTTTTTGAGACAAAATGCTGTACATTAAATGACATATTATTGACAGTTTACACAATCCAGATGTAAGCATCATTATGGCTCCTTATAAAATCAACAAGGAATGTTATCTTTTAAGGACTTGTCTTGTTGGTGCTATGAGAATGTTGCTCCTTATGGTTGAGCAGGTGTTTCTGCCGATGCGGGAAGTTTGCTCAATGCATAATGTAGGTACACAACACACAGTAAGGGGAGAGAAGAGGCCAAAGGGCAGAGAAAACTTCTCATGTTTAAATTTTTCTTGTCTTGCCATAAAATATGAATTTCATTTCACACTGGCAACCTCCACTCCAAATACCTCTCAAGAAGGGGAACTTCTACAACCTAAATCTGATAATCTTTTCTTCAAACCTACCCTCTCCCATCACGTAAGGAGACACTTCCTTTTATTTTTTATTTATTTATTTATTTTATTTTTTGGCCACACCTCACGGCTTGTGGGATCTTAGTTCCACAACCAGGGATTGAACTCGGGTCTACAGCAGTGAAAGCCTGAGTGTTAACCGCTGGACCACCAGGGAATTCCCAAGACACTTCCTTTTAGCAGGGAGCCCCAGGGAGCTGGCTTCTATTTCCCAAGCCTGAGCCACTCTCGGGCACCCCGTGGTCAATGTGTCCATATTGCCATCCCAGCTATAGGAGATTCACAAGAAGTCTTGTGCTTTGAAGTGTCCCAGCTTACCTACATTTTACATATCAAGAGGGAAGAGGAAATCATTATTGGTAAGAAAGATAGGGGAAATAGCAGAGGTCGGATATTCTAAAGCAATTAGTTGGGACAACAGAAGGAACAAAAGGAAAGACATTATGCAAATGGAGTCCATTCCATCCCTCAGAAGATAATGTCCTCTTTGAACACAAAGGAAGGCTTTTAAAGCAGCCCAGTTCATTCCGATTCTGTTCAAATATTAAGCTTCCTCATAATTAATATTAGGCCTGGGTAGCGTCAGGGCTCCAATACTTTAACACTTTCATATTCCCCAGTAATGATGTTAGTATTCACTCTATTAGATTTTAAATATTTCACAACATTGGGCAGGAGTCAGTACAGTCATCAATCTTATATTTCTACAAAATAACTCAAAACTGGCATGAGCCCATACCTCTCTTCTTTTTTTGTAGGTTTCCCCTATATAGTCTTCTGAGGGCTACTAAATGGCGGGGAGGGGATCTTCGATAGGAATCCATTCTCTGATTTCAGTTACTTTAGGAGGAGAAAGCAAGGTGTTACTGAACTCAGGGCACCATTCAAAAGCCAATACTTGAGTACTGAGTGTTGGTTGGAAAGGAAAGTTGCCTTTTTCAGGAGGCTGGCAACCTAGGGAGAAGGTAGACTTGTGTCCAAAAACCATCTCCAAAGATTCTGCTCAACCATGAAAGCTTTTAAAAGGAGAATCATTTGGGGAGTGGGACAGAGTCTTCGACATCCTTCACTGTGTACAGACTTTCTTCTGATTGGTTGGTGACGAGGTAACAGGGTGGTGTTCCAGGAATCTTGTGCTCAGCCTGAAGTCACCATCCTCCACCTAGGTGGGGGCTTAGTTCCTGCAGAACTCAAAGGTATTTTGTTATGTATATTCCTTGAGGAGGAACCAGGACCCTGCTTTTTTTTTTAATTTTATTTTTGGCCTTGCCATGCGGGATGCAGGAATCTTAGTTCTCTGACCAGGGATCGAACCCATATCCCCTGCAGTGGAAGCACGGAGTCTTAACCACTGGACCACCAGGGAAGCCCCTGCACTACTGTTCTTGACTCCTCCTCCTTAGTTTCTGCATTCCCTCCCTTCCCTGATAAGCAACTGTTTGAATCTGCCCTTTTGGAACTCAGGGAAGGTCAAGGAGGCTGAATGAAGCCTATTTCCTACAAACAAGAAATGGGGGAACACTGAAAGGATATATACCCAGGAGGGCACCACAGGGTCCTGCTCCGTTTCAAAGGCACAGTGGAATTGGAAAATATCCCCTCTACCCTTGCACCCTTCCTCCATGGGACCAGCACTCTTCTTTCTCTCCATGTGGAGAAACCAGGAGAAATGGAGATCAGAGCTCATCCCTCCCATCAGCAGAAGAGAGCAGAGAACAGTAGACGTGTTACCAGAAGGGGGACCCCTTCCAGGGCCTGAGAGTGGGCTCTTGTCTAACACTTGGAAATGAATTGTCAGAGGAAACATATGTACTGACAAAGCAAAAGACTTTATTAGGATGGGGTGCCCGGGAAGAGAGCAGTAGGATATAGGAACCCAGGAGAACCTCTCTGCCATGTGGCTTGTAGTCTCAGGGTTTACGGTGGTGGGGTTAGCTTTCTAGGTTGTCTCTGGACAATCATCTTGCCTGTGAAACTGAGCAGGACCCTATGGGGCTCCTGGGCACGGAAGCCTTCTGTGTCCCCCATTTCTTGTTTGTAGGAAATAGGCTTCAGCCTCCATGACCTTCCCTGAGTTCCAAAGGGCAGGTTCAAACAGTTGCTAATCAGGGAAGGGAGGGGATGCAGAGACAAGGGAGGAGCAGTCAAGAAACAGTAGCGCAGCCTTGGGGCAGGGTCCTGGTTCCCCCTCAAGGAACATACATAACAACATCTTTGAGCTCTTTTGCAGAATTAAAACCCCCAACAGGGACTTCTCTGGCAGTCCAGTGCTTAGGACTCTGTACTTCCAATGCAGGGGGCATGGGTTCAATCCCTGGTCTGGGAACTAAGATCCCACATGTCGTGCAGTGCAGCCAATAACTAGTAAATAAATAAATAAATAAATCCCCCAACAAATGGAAGATGGTAACTAACTGATGACGCATTCTTCATTCCAGAGAGAAGGTCACAGTTTGATAACTTTGAGAACAACAGAAGCTCATCAGGAGACCACCTGAGGCCGGATTAAAGGATTGTAGGCCCTGCACACACCCAGATCCTTATCAGCAACCCTGCCCTTGAACCACTGCTATAAAACTCCTTACCAAATCCCCCTGGTTTGGGACACACAGTTTTGAGGGTATTAGCTGTGTCCCCCTTTGCCTGGCAAAGCAATAAAGCTATTGTTTTCTATTTCACCCAAAACTCTGTCTCTGAGATTTGATTCAGCACCTGTGCACAGAGGCCAAGTTTCAGCATCACCTGTGCCCGTATTTGGTCCGATTTAAGGCCTTTCCTGGTGGCGCATGGATTTCTCAGTCAAGACGGTTTCCAGTGCGAGGGTTTCTGGGAGGTGGGCAGGACATATTATGGCCTGGCATCTCCCTCCCTCCTTTTGGCCCCTCCAAAATTCTTTTGGCTGACAGTAGCTTGTCAGTTCCATGTTCCTTATTGGGACCTCCTGTTGTGAGATAACTCGTGCAAGTGGTTATTATCCTGCCTGGCCAGGGCCAGGTAGTTTCAGTCAATGAATGGTTCCCTAACAGAGGGATAGCAAATTTTAAGGAAAGGACATTTGGTGACATTAGCAGGCTTCAGAGTGGGGAGGAAAATAGGAGAGGATTAGGGGACAGACAATGTCCATGTACTGGTGTACCACCCACCCATTGTTGACACCCTTCCTTGACAGCCCACATTGCTGTCCATTACCGACCTCAGCTGTCACAATTCAAAGTCAAGGCAGCCCTTCAAGCAGTGACAGTTCCAAGGGAGGTCTTCCACTTACAGTCCCCTCAACCCATCCCCCAAGTTACCAGGCACCCAGGAAGTTTTGTGTTTTTATCCATCCCAGGGATTTACCCAAGAGTTGTTTACCTCCTTTGAGCCCTTAAGAGCTCTTCTTTCACTCTTCCAGGAAGATGGGGCGATTCACCCTTTAAAGGTACCTGGATTATTCCTAGAAGGTCCCATAGTCACCTGGAAACTTCTCCTTAAAGACTGTGATTACTTCCACTTCCCAGACAATAGAGCTTGATTTCCTCCAGAGGGGCCCAGAGCATCACAATACAAAGGCCCAAGAGTGACAGCATGACCTTCTGTTACCTCTCCCACTAGGGCAGAGAAAATGACCCTAATTTCTGGCATGGCATCTGCCACATACACCAAAGCTGAGTTCTCTTCAGAGACAGCCTTGGGTGTGTTAGGATTTCAGTTGCCTGGCAGGGAATTTACCCCATAGGTTTCACCCTCTCTGTGCCCTTCCAACAGGATAGAAACCAAGTCTTTCACTTGCCAGTAGGAGATAAACAACTAATGTGGAAACCAGACTGGGAGGGGAGAACAAATGTATGTTTTCTAAGTCCAAGCACAAATGCTTAAGTCTCAAGAAAGTATTCCTCTCCTTTGTCCACTAATACTCCCTTTATTATTATTATTATTATTATTTTTTTTTTTTTTTTTTTACAGTAAGCCTCAATCTTTATTTTTACAGAGAAGGCATATAATGTAAGATGAAAACAAGTAGGACCAAAACATTCTGGCAGGGAAAAATATTCTAAAATATAACCAAGCTGAGGTTGTAATTATAAATCAGTCACTTTCTGGGCAGCAAGGTCTGATTTCAGCTGAACCTCAGCTAATTTCAAAGTCATTTCTCTGTAAAGGGCACCACTCACTTTTAGGTTCGTCCCCAACATTTGCTTCTTTTCTCTCTGAAGTTCTTTTCTGTAGGGATGGATGCTTTCCTCTATGTCTGATAAGGCAGCCACATCACCACTACTCTTTGCTTGCTTCACAACTCTGCACCAAGTTGCTTTCAACCTTAACTAAGGCAGAAGAAAAAGAACCAAGCGTAACAAATTCCTTCTCCAAAGCTAATGCCAAATGACCAATTAGGAAATCCTCACTTCCTAATTTTAGATATTTGAAGAAACTGTTTATAGGGAGAACTCTGCTGAGATTATGAAGGCACTGGAACAAAACTGTTTGATTCCTGGAATAGACTATTAAAATCCCTTCAAATGGTGTTCTTTGTTTCCAGTTGAAGAGTGTCCCATAGAAACTTCCTGGCCTTTTGCAAAAGCAAATTTCTGGAAATTCTTTGATAACTTCACATTCCATGTGTTCTAAGAGCCACACCTTCATTGAAGTCAGAGCATAGCTGGGTGATATGATTTGAAAACAAGCTCTCTGCCAGGCCGCAAGAAGCGCAAAGAGATCTTCCATGTGTTCTATAGGTTTCTTCTTTGGAAATGTCAGCAGGTATTTCCCACTTGAAAGATCTTCTAGACTTGAAAAAATTCTGCCACACTGAACATAACGAGTTGCAGAATGGTTACCATTCTCTCTCTCTCTAATTTGTAGCAGCACAATGCAACAAAAATTACTGAATGCTAAAAGTGGTGAAAGAGATGTTACAGCAGTAATCATCTGCACATACTCTTTCTCAGATGGTTGTACACAAACAATGCTTTCCTCTTTCTCTTCCTCTTCCTCACTATCAACACTCAACTTGATTTTTTTTACCTCTGATCCTATTTCATATGGCACTGAGCCTGGTACTGGGGAAGATTTCCTACTCAACTTGATCACCCTATTTTGACACTTAATGAGCGGAAAGCTGGAGTTAGGGGCTTGATCCATTGACAGCGATAAAGTCACATGATTCAGGAACACCTTCAAAGAAGATGTGGTTTTCACTCCAACAACCAAGCTATCTTCTATTACACGATACCATATCTTCTCTACCAGCTGTTCTGAATCTTGAAAATTATCTGATAACTTTTCATCAAAGGTATAGACAGGATTTTCTTCTTCACCACAAAGAGTGACAAGACATTCCTCCTCTGCACTTGATGTACTATCATCTTTCCCTTGAAACAGGTTCATTAAAGCCTTGTAAGATTTTGAAATAATTTTTTCCTTAAGCAAGAGATGCTGCTGTAATTCCTGAACAGAAAGCAAACCAACCTTTCCAGAACTTTTCCATGTATATGTTAAGGTATGCTTTCATTCTCCTCCCCATAAACAAAACCTACCCCAAACCAAATACAGGAGCACACTGCACTGCGTGACACCGAATCTTGCTTTCCTGTTCTTATTGTGATCTCTTTCATACATGCAGAAGAGTGTGCAAGACAAAAAAGCCTCCCTTTATTATTATATTATGTATTATTATATACTAATTATATTTATATTACTTGTAATTATATTAGTTATTAGCTATAATATTATATAGTATTATTTCCCTTCTCCTCCTGGAGTCTGTCCAATATACCACATGCCCCTTCCTCAAGCATAGCTTACCCCCACCCCATAAAAATAAAGCCCCATGAGACCCAGGCTGGTCTCATGTGTTACAAAATGTGCCATCTCAAGTGCCTCCTGAATGTGAAGAGATTTCTCCCCGGCTCTGTATGCTGGTGGAAAGGGTGAGCTTTGATACTTTCTTCTAGTTTTTCCAGGTGGTGAGAAAGAAGAGTCCTGGTCCCATGGATGAGGGGTGCAGGGACAGATGGGGGCAGCAGGTATTTCCACCTTAGGCAATGGCTTGTTATCTCCTAAGGTAATTGAAATCAGATGTGAGGTTAATTTCCCTTGTGTAAACCACTCCCATTTAGGCTACCTGAAAAATGTGTTTGTCTCTTAAGAATTGACCTTGGACTTCCCTGGTGGCGCAGTGGTTAAGAATCTGCCTGCCAATGCAGGGGACAAGGGTTCGAGCCCTGGTCCAGGAAGATCCCACATGCCGCGGAGCAACTAAGCCCGTGCGCCACACTACTGAGCCTGCGCTCTAGAGCCCACGAGCCACAACTACCGAGCCCTTGTGCCACAACTACTGGAGCCCGCGTGCCTAGAGCCTGTGCTCCGCTACAAGAGAAGCCACTGCAATGAGAAGCCCGCGCACCGCAACGAAGAGTAGCCCCCACTGGCCGCAATTAAAGAAAGCCCACGCGCAGCAACGAAGACCCAATGCCACTGAAAATTAATTAATTAATTAATTAATTTTAAAAAAAGAATTGACCTTGACCTTATCCCTTGAGAAATAACAAATCTGGCCTTATTATGTTAAAGGCACAGCAAGCCCTCTTTTGACTTGGGTTTTATTACAGTGAAGCCACACGTTTATGGAAAGTGCCTCTACTTACCCTCCAGATCGGTTATTCTCAATGCTGGCTAAACATTAGAACTACCTTAGGAGCTTAAAAAAAAAAGCAAAAAACCTATTCCCTATATAGAAACTCTAAACATACATTTGCCCTATATCCCAACAATTCCACTTCTAATTATATGCCTAAGAAAGATGAGTGCACTGACAAGTGTGTGTACACCAAAAGACACATAAAAAAGGTTTATAGGAGGTTCGTTATGATAGCCAAAAACTGAAAACCACCACATTTCTATCAGAAATAGAATAGATGCATACATTGTGGCACATTCATCTGATGGAAAGAATAACTGCTGACTCCCACAAGGTGGATGAATCTCACGGACACTGTATTTAGGGAAAGAAGCTAAGATCCAAAAGACCACATGCTGCCTGGCCCCATTTCTATCTGTGAAGTTCAAGAACAGGCAAAATGAATCTCAGGTGATAGAAGTACCCTATCATGGGGAGCTGGGACGAGTTACTGCCTCGGAGAGGCATGAAGGAGTTTTCTGGAGGGGCTGGGAAGTTCTATAGCTTCATCAGGATGTTGGTAAATGGGTATAGATTTATGTAAAATTTCATTCTCCTGAAATCTTAAGATATGTGTAATCTCCTGTAATATACTATAGCTCAGTACAAATTTTTATAAAATAAGCAAACCTTCATAAAATACAAAATACCTAAGCCAGGACCCTCCTTCCCTGAGAGTCTGATTCAATTGGCTTTGAGGGGGGCCCAGACAAGGAGGTATTTTAAGAGTCTCATGGGGATCATTTTCCCAGCTTTACTGGGATATAATTGACATTTATAAGTTTAAGGCTTACAATGTAATGATTTGATATACGTATATGTTGCAAAATGATTACCACAATAAGGTTAATTAACATAGCCATCACCTTGTGAAATAAAATTCATATTTTATGGCAAGACAAGAAAAATTTAAACAAAAAATGTTCTCTGCCCTTTGGCCTCCTCTCTCCCCCTTACTGAGCATTGTGTATCTGCATTATGCATTAATCAGACCTTCCCACCAGCAGAAACACCTGCTCAACCATAAAGACCAGCATTCTCCTAGCACCAACAAGATAACTCCTTAAAAGATAACATTCCTTCTCGAGCTTGTAAGGGGTCACATGACACTTAGGTCTGGATTGTGTAAATTGTCAATAATACGTCATTTAACGTACAGCCCTCTGTCTCAAAAAACGTATATAACCGTGCTTTGACCTCTAACAGGCAGAACAGAGCTTTCTGCGATGCTGTTCCCAGGTTATAATCCTCAATTTGGCTTGAATAAAATTTTCCATTTCTTTCTTAGATCAACAGATGACTTTTTCACCAACACCTCATATAGTTACAATTGTGTAATAGGGAATAACCTTGGTATACTATTACAGGTTAATCACTAACTTGTTGCCCATAAGCTATGGGCAATTTACATAATGGCCCATCTCTGGGAACCCTGCGTCCCAGGTAATGAGCATTATGCTAAAATACCTTTGTTTACCTCACAGGAAACGTTCTGACCAGGCCCACCTGTGAATGACTACAGGAAGGAAGAAATTAGCACATCCCCTCTGGAAGTTGACTGGAACCAGGAAAAGTTTGACTTTACTCCCTCCCCTTTTAGTATAAAAAAAGCCTGAATTCTAACTCAGGCAAGATGGTTCTTTGGGACACTAGTCCACCATCTTCTCACTCTGCTGGCTTTCTGAATAAAGTTTCTATTCCTTGTCCCAACAACTCGTCTCTCGATTTATTGGCCTGTCACGCAGCGAGCAGTACGTACTTGGACTCGGTAACGTGTGTTTAAGAACTTTTAAGATCTTTTCTCTTAGCAACTTTCAAATAGACAATACAGCATTGTTAACCATAGTGACATGCTGTACATTACACCAGAGGATTTTATACACAGCCTGCTTTGAGAATTCTGACCCAGATAAGTGGACCTATCTATGCTCAGATAGATTTTCTCTGACCCTGTGGAGAACCCTTACAATCGTGGGGAGAAGCGGGGAGCATTTTGGCCCATGCAGGAATCTGGTCTACTGGACTGAAGCCGGTGACTTGGCCTTAATTCCTAAGGAGAGTGTCTCACTCCTCTGTGTTTCAAATCTAATCATTTAGGTGAAGCAACGAAGGCAGAGGAGACCTACCCCCAGGAAGCCAGCCTCAGAGGCACTCAACCTTTCTGTTGCATGGGAAAGAAGAAAGGCCCTGAAAAGAGAAGATCCAGCCTACCAAGCTGCAGGTCTTGCCTCTCCAGTGATTCCCAACCTTGGCTGCCCAGTGGGATCATCTGGGGAGCTTTGAAAAATCCCAATGCCCAGGCTGCACTCCAGACTCTCTGGGGGTGGTCCAGGCATCAGCATTTTGTAAAGCTCCCCAGATGATTCCACTGGGCAGCCAAGGTTGAGAACCACTATTCTTAGCCCTACAGCCATAGGCCACACCCACACATTAAAGCACAGTGACCTTGGCCACTGTCCAAGAATCTGACCCCACTCCATCAGCATTGCCTTCTCTTGGAGAGAGATGGGAACAGGAAGGAGGAGGGCCTGAGACCTCCTCCCCTCACCAGCTCTGGGGAAGGTACTGTTCTAGGTGTCGTGCAGCTGGAACATACAGACTCTTCCTCAAAAGCCCTGCAACCTCGCAGCTGGAGGACACAACCTCACCAGCCACTTAGTGGACGTGAACATTTTTCCATTGTGCCGGATTGTTCTAGTAGCCTGGTTGTACAGGGGTCCATGCTTCCCAGAATCACCTTCCCTGAGTGGTTCCAGGTTAGAGCTGCCCAGAGTGAAGCAGCCCCCATTGAATGTTCATGGCGGTGAGAAACAGATGCTACTAGGTTCCAGTTTGCCCTGGCTCTGCTCTCTGCACGCTGCCTTCAGCCCTTCTCCTGAATGCCGGCCCTGCTGACCCGCAGTGACACAATCACCACAGGATGCTTCACTGCAAATGCACAGAGGCAGCAGCTAAAGAACCAACAGCTTCCCATGGGTTTCTACACCTGCTCCTCTATGGTCTCACTCCTAGAGCTGGACGTGGCCAGCTGCCGGGCTTCCTGACAATCTCTGACTCATTCACCTGTGTCCTTGCTTCAAGTGAGCACCTTTTCTGATCCCTCTACGCCCTTTTTTTGAACTTTTAATTTCCCAGTTCCTCCCACAGTTGGGTACGGTCAAATTCTTTTAATCCCTGATAACCTAACATTCATCATGGTTCTGCTTTTCTGATTCTACCCTGATGGACACATCACAGAAGGGCAGGAGGGAGCCTTCCAGGATGTTGGAAATGTTCTATATCTTGATCTGGGCCGTGATTACACAGGGACTATAGGTATATATTTTTTTAATTAATCAAACCTTTTTTTTTTCCTTTTTTTTTTAATTGGAGTATAGTTAAACCTTATTCTTTTTAAAGATTTTTTGGACATGGACCGTTTTCAAGTCTTTATTGAATTTGTTACAATATCGCTTCTGTTTTATGTTTTGGTAGTTTGGCCGCGAGGCATGTGGGATCTTAGCTCCCCGACCAGGGATCGAACCTGCACCCCCTGCATTGGAAGGCGAAGTCCTACCCACTGGACCACCAGGGAAGTCCCTCAAACCTTATTCTTAAGGTTCAGTGAAAGCACAGCAATAGACTGAGTGCCAACCCATTCAGGCCTGGACCACAGACCCCCAGCCCCACGCCTGCCTGCTCACCTCCTCCCAGGCCCCAGCACGTCTCTCTCTGCTGCTGCCGCGGCTGCTGCCACTACTGAATATGCAACAGTCCTTCTAAGGACTCCTCTGCCTGCTGGCTCTGACAATAACAGATCATGATTACAAATGGCTTTAGACTGAAGAAAGATCTTTGGTCTTCATTAAGGTTTATTTGTGACTGTTCCAGTGGTGGTTTCTGAGGGAAGAGAAAGAATGCCGATGGTAATTAGGTCCTCCTAATTGCAGTAGCTGCTGATTGCCTGTATTAAAAACATTTGAGGAAGTGTAGCAATTAGAGCTTCGGGAAATATTTTAAAACAAAGTGTAAAGAGGCCTCAAAGTGCAAGGATGTAGAGAGGCAGCCAGGAGCCCCCGCCCGGCTGGAGTAGACCCTGAGTAACCCTAGATGGCTGAGCCCCTCACCCCCGCACGATGGTTGTGACGGTCTCAGGAAGAAGAGGCATGTTTCCTCCAGTCACCCTCCAGACGTGGCTATGAATCAGCCCGTGGAGACACAACTTTACAAACAGGATCATAATGCCAGGCACATATTAATATACATATATACGCATTAGCCTGCCAAATCCACACAACAAGCTACAGCATTGTTCCCATTAAAGATGAAGAAACTAAGGTCTTCACTGAAGGAGAAAGTAGAAAACTTTCCAAGGTCATGTACACAGCAGGTGGCAGACCCCGACTCAAGGCACATGCCCATAACCAATACACTATTCCATGTCTTGCTCATTCCCAAAGCCCTGGATTCCTCTCACCATCAGCACCCCAGCAAGGCAAGCTTGCTTGTGAGTTCACACCACCCCCTCCCACCAACACTTTATCGTGTCTCCTTCCAGAACCACTTCCAAGTCCTCTTGCTGTCTCTCAGCCCTCCACAGACCTGCCCAGGCCCCTCCCCACATGTTCCCTGAGAATGAGCTCTCAGAATTTCTAAACTCCTCTTCCCAGGAAGATCAGAGGTCCAAGGTCTTTCATCTGTCCCTGCATTTCTACCTCAAAGAATTCTAATCACGCTCATCAATCATCTCGAAAAGTCTCCAATCTACCAACCAAACTTTCCTTTTCCTCTGGCCTCGTGGTCCCCCGTTACGCTTAAACAGGAATGTAAGTAACATGAGGGAAGAGATTTGGGTCTGTTTTCTTTCCTGTTGTAACCCTGGTATTTAGAAGAGTGACTGGCACGTCGTAGGTGCTCAATAAACAGTCACCAAATGAATGAGCGCTTTTTTTTATCCAACCAGAAATACATCCTCTACATTTCTAAGCATCTCTTGGTACGTGGTGCTGTCTTAATTGTCAGAGATGCATCCCCTGTGTTCCTTCTTATCCAACACTTTCTCTAGAATCACACCTTCATGCCTTTTAACCTAGCCCAGATGGATCCATATGGCCACTCTTTGAGCCCAGGAAGCATTTGGATTTCTAAAGTCTGACTTCTAAGATGATTACCTCTATGTCACTGCTCCGATGACACCCCAGACAAAGGTGTTCTCAAACTCACCTGTGTGGTGCCTTGAAGAGAAGGTGTTTTACCGCACATTGTACTATGTCCATCAGGAAACAAGATTAAAACTTTATTTCCATCTCTTAATTGGTACTGGTACCCCCAAAAGAAATACTGGTCCATTAAGTAAGGAATGCTAATGGCTTACTCACCTCCTACTGACAGTGATGACAGGCTTGGTTAAGGGTTTTTACTAAGGACCATTAAAGGGAAGACTATGTGACAAGCTTCTGGGTTGCTTGGAAAGGAGAGACTGCACATAGATGCTGGGGGGATGGGATGGGTGTAAAGCGGAGGAAGGTGCAGGTGAATGAGGACGCAGATTCGGGGAAGGGAGGATGCTGGTAAGAGTGCAAGTAACATAGACCACGTGACTCAGAAATGTTTTCGAACCTGAAATATTTCATTGTTAATTTAAAAGAAACTCAATCCTTATTGATTAATATGCACCAGATGCCATTCTAAGCACTTTATGTGCATTGCTGCATTAATCCTCATGGCAATCCCACTGGGTAGGAATTCTTACCATCCCCATTTTATGAATGAGGAATGAGAGGCCTAGAGAGGCAAGATAACTTGCTCAGAGTCCCCTAACTAGTCCATCTATTTCTACAGTACATATTCCTGAACACTATATATGGAGGTCAGGAGTGGGAGGCTAGTGGGCTTTACAGTGTCTGGAAGCTTCTCTCCCACACACTTGTCCCTTGATTCATTCTGCAAATAACTTGCTGACTGCCTACAATAAACCAATACCATGCTCCGTACTGAATATATAAGTAGCATGTTAGAAAGTTTCTTTGGAGATTGGCTATTAGGACAAACTGAATATAAGCACCTATATCTCTGTTACCCCCAAACCCAAGAAACAAACACACAAAGGCATGGGAAAGCAAGAAAGTGTCATCAGATGGTCAGAAATTTTAAGTCAAAGCTGAAGCTGGGAAGCAGACAACATACACACTACAGATAAACAAAACTAGAAGGAACCATCACCCCAAAATTTGCAGGGGAATCTCCAGAGAAGGTAGGAATGTATGGAGAGGGACTCCAAGCTCAGAGTCAAGGGATACAGGCAGGAAGGGCAGGCCCAGGAGTACTTGTCAAGGTGATTAACTGGGGAGATAGAACAACTACGCCAGGCCTGTAAGAAGCTAACCAGGTAAGAACACTGAGAAGTAGGATGAATTTTGAAAGTCTCATACGTGGATGCAAAACATCAAGAATAAAGAGAAAATCCTAAAAATTTCCAGAAAGAAGAAAAAGGTCATGTAAGATCATTGTTCCTTATCTTCCTCCCACCTGTTTTTATTTTTAAAAGAAGAAACTTCAGATTTTTGAATATGTATGAGTACAGAATAAAGATGTAAAAGTTATAGGAGGGCATAATTCATATAGCAAGATCTCTGCTGAGGTGGATTTGGTTGAGAAATTCTTCTCTTCCTCTAAAACAAGGGAGAAAATGCTAAGGATGGGTAGAGATGCAGCTAAGTTTCAGGGTAGATGGTCGGAAAATTGAGGGAGATCATGACCTGGTAGCCTCTGTTCTTTTTATTTTGAATAATTACTATGTGCCAATCACTGTCCTTAACATATCATTCCTCATTTGAATCTCAAAACGAACCTACATACACAGACTGGGGAAAACCATAGTGCATATATCAAAGGAAGAGTATCCAAAATATATTTTAAACGCCTATGAATTAACAATAAAAATCAAACAACTCAATTTTTCTTTAAGTGAGCAAAAGCCATGAACAAAATTGACAAAAGGAAATATACATTAACCAACAAGCACATGAAATGGTGCTCAGCATCTTTAGCCATCAGGGCAATGCCAATGAAAACCACAGCAAGATACCACTTCAAACCTATTAGAATGGTTAAAATCAGATGTCAACAAGAATATGGAGCAACTGGAATTCTCATACATTGCTGTGAGAATGCAGAGTGGTACAACCATTTTGAATTATTTGGAAGTTTCTTATAAAGTTAAAGATACATCTACTGTATGACCTAGCAATTCCATGCCTAGGTATTTACCCAAGACAAATGAAAACATATATCTATTAAAAGGCATGCACACAATTGTTCATAGCAACCTGATTCATAATAGTGTCCCAAACTGGGAACAATTCATAATGTCCATCAAGTGGAGGATGTATTACAAATTGTAGTATGTCCACATGATGGAATACTACTCAACAATATAAAGAAATAAGCCATTGATACCCATAACAGCATGGATGAATCTCAAAAACATTATGTTGAGTAAAAGAAGGTAGTCACGAAAGAGAACGAACTATATGGTTGTACTTACATGAAACAGGCTAAACGAATCTATGATGATGGAAGAAATAGATTGACTAGAAGGGGGTACAAGTGAACTTTCTGGGGTGATGGAAATGCTTCATTTCTTATTTTCAGATGGTTGTTACACAAATGTATACAATAGTCAAAATTCATCAAACTGAACAGTTAAGACCTGTGCATTTTATTATATATATATACACTTATATATATATATAATGTTTTAATTTAAAAATATAGTTTTAGGAACTTCCCAGGTGGTCCAGCGGTTAAGAATCTGCCTTCCAATGCAGGGGACGCAGGTTCGATCCCTGGTCGGGGAGCTAAGATCCTACATGCTGCCGGGCAACTAACCCGCGCACCACAACTACTGAGCCCGCGCACTCTAGACCATGCACGCCACAACTAGAGAGCCTGTGAGCCGAAACGAAGACCTCACATGCTGCAACTAAGACTTGACACAGCCAAATAAATAAATAATTTTTTTTAAAAAATACATTTTTAAAAACCCTGCAAGTTGGGTTTACAGGTAAAATATCAAGGCTCTTTACTTACTCATAAAAAAGAACAAAATAATGTCATTTTCAGCAACATGGATGGACATAGAGATTGTTATATACTGAGTGAAGTAAGTCAGACAAAGACAAATATCATATGATATCACTTATATGTGGAATCTAGAAAAGGGTACAATGAACTTACCTATAAAACAGAAATAGAGTTACAGATGTAAAAAACAAACTTATGGCTACCAGGGGTAAGGGGAGGTGGGGGAGGGATAAATTAGGAGATTGGGATTGACATATATACTCTGCTATATATAAAATAGATAACTAATAAGGACCTACTGTATAGCACAGAGAACTCTACTCAATACTCTGTAATGGACTAAATGGGAAAAGAATCTAAAAAAGAGTGGATATATGATATATGTAAAACTGATTCACTTTGCTGTACACCTGAAACTAACACAACATTGTAAACCAACTATGCTCTAATAAAAATTTTAAAAAATATATCAAGGTTCAAAGAAGTCAAGATACCAGCCTACAATCACACAGAAAGTGAGTGGAGTGGTGGAGCTAGAATTCATAACCATATCTGACTATTTCAAAGTCCATGAACCCACTAGAACTACTATATTCAACCATTCCAAAACTCTTCTGCTAAGGCAATTAGACAAGAGAAAAATAAAAGGAACCCAGACTGGGAAAGAAGTGCAACTATTTTTATTTGCAGAAAACATAGAAAATTCTTAGGAATATACACACACATACACACACACAAAAAAACTATTAGAACTAACAAACAGATACATCAACATTGTACAATATAAGAGTAATATACAAAAATTAATTGTATTTCTATACAGTAGTAATGAACAATACAAAAATGAAATTAAGAAGTCATTCCCCTTATAATAGCCTCAACAGGAATGAAGTACTTAGAAATAAATTCAACAAAAGAAGTACAAGACTTGTACATTGCAGAACATTGTTGAAAGAATTAAAGAAGACCTAAAGAAAAGGAAAGACATCCTACATTCATGGATCAGAAGACTTAATATTGTTAAGATGACAATAGTCCCCAAACTGATCTACAGATTCAGCACAATCCCTATAAAATCTCAGCAATCTTTTTGCAGAAATTGACAGGCTGACCCTAAAATTCATATAGAAATTCAAGGAACTCAGAATAGCCAAAACAATCTTGAAAAAGAACAAAGTTGGAAGACTTGTACCTCCTGATTTCAAACCTACTACAGTTACACTATGAAGACAGTGTGGTACTGTCAAGAGGGTAAACAGATGAATGGAATAGAATTGAGAGACTAGAGATAAACCCTTACATTTGTAGTCAATTGATTTTCAACAAGGTTGCCAAGACAATTCAATGAGGAAAGAAAAGTCTTTCAACAAATGATACTGGGACAACTGGATTTCCACATGCAAAAGAACAAAGTTGGACCCTACCTCACACCACATACAAAAATAAACTCAAGATGAATCATACCTAAATGTAAGAGATAAAACTATAAAACCTCCAAAAGAAAACACTGGAGTAAATCTTCAAGACCTTGGATTAGGCAGTGGTTTCTTAGATATATGCCACTAAAAGCAAAAGTGATAAGAAAAAAATAAATAAATTGGACATCATCAAAATTTAAAATTTTGTGCTTCAAAGGACAAAAAGTAAAAAGACAACCCTCAGACTGGGAGAAAATATTTGGAAATCATATATATAATAAGGGACTTGTATCCAGATTATATAAAGAATTATTACAATTTAATAATAAAAAAAACCCTAATTTTACAATGGACAAAGTGTGTAAGTTTGATAGGAAAAGATTAATCATTAGGTTTTGCAAATCAAAACCACAGTGAGATACCACTTCACACCTGCTAGGATGACTAAAATATAAAAGACAGACAATCACAAATGTTAGCAACAATGTGGAGAAACTGGAACCCTTATACGTTGCTGATAGGATTGTAAAACGGTGCAGCCACTTTGGAAAACAGTCTGGAAGTTTCTCAAAAGTTACCATATGACCTAGCAAAGTTACCACTTTGAGTTACCATACGACTTAGCAAGGGTACTCTTAGAAATACATCCCAAAGAGTTGGAAGTATGTCCACACAAAAACTTGTACACAAATGTGCATAGCAGCATTATTCATAATAGCCCCAAATTGGAAACAACCCAAATGTCCATCAACTGATGAATGGAAAAGCCAAACATGTATTCATACAAAGGAATATTATTCACTCATGAGAAGGAATGAAGTACTGATACAAGCTACAGCACGAATGAACCTTGAAAACATCAGGCTAGTGAAAGAAGCTACACACAAAGACCACATATTATATGATTCCATTTACATGAAATGTCCAGATGAGGCAACCCTATTGCAACAGTAGATACAGAAAGTAGATTAGTGGCTCCAGGGGTTGTGGGGAGGAGGGCAATGGGGAGTAATTGCTAATGGGTATGGGGCTTCTTTTTGGAGTTATAAAAATATTCTAACATTAGATAGTGGTGATGGTTGTACAACTTTGTGAATATACTAAAAATCATTGAATTGTATACTTCAAAGGGGTGAAATCTATGGCATATGAATTAAGTCTCAATAAAGCTGTTATTTTTAAAATTCATCTTCTGGGGAGGAGGGGAGAGTGGGCGTGGAATAGAGAGTACTGAGGGCTCCAAGTGAGTAATGAGGTTTGAAATCGACGGCAGTAGGTGTGTAATAGGATTGCTGAGCAGTGATGAGGCCGTGTCTGAGATGAAATACCACAGAACTGTAATGGCACCCATCTGCATGGCTGGGAGAATTTCACACCTGTACCGTCCAGTTTATAAGCCACAAGCTCAGAGGCCCCAGGCATTGGAGTGGGACCCCCAGAGTGGGTACCACGCCAGGCAGCATTCAGTAGGAAGAGCTACAGGATACCTGCAGCTCCTTCCTGCCCACATCCAAACACCCCGGCTTTCACACACAACAAGAAGAAACCTGAGGACTTGGCTCACTAGTTCTCAAGGAGAATTTCTGGAACAAAAATATCTCCTAAACCTGCTGCCTAAGCATCAGACAGGAGAAAGAATTAAAAAAAAAAAAAAAAAAAGGAAGGCATTTTCCTAGTAATTAAATCTGAATTATTCACAACCTGTTAGACACTTTTTTTCCCTCTGATATAGAAGAATACATTTTCATTTCTCCCCCAAGTCCTAAATGCCTTTGCAATCCAGTTGAGTTTTTGGCTGAGGGCTTTCATTTTAGATGGGAGCCCAAGGCTACACCCTCACCTGTGTCATCAACAGACCCTCCCCCAGCTCCACCACTGAGCTCAAAGGGGCTGGTTTTACCTAATGCTTTAATCCTTCTCCTCGATTAATTCCTCCAAGGCTTGTGTGTTGTGAGGGTTCTTTAAATTGTTTCATGTGACCTAGTTTCAACTAACTGAGGCGAAGTGGGAAATTTATTGACCAAGGTAACTAATAAATCTTGGGAAGATGAGGAAGCAGCTGCCTTCATTGACAATAAAAAACTGGGAACTCAGGTACTCCCTGCTCCTGTGTAGCACGCGGTCTGCCCACCAACCCTCACATCCCCACCACACACACACAACTCCCTTTTGGGTGCGTGGTAGTTTCTTTTTTTCAGAACTGTTTTCTCCACGAAGCTGAAAGCGTGGCAATCAGTGGTGGCCAAGCTCATATCTCCTCAGCTTCACCCCACTTCCCATAGTTTTAATTCAGAAAACTGCAAGGAGGGTTCTGATTTTCCTGGCTCAGGTCTATAGCCAAAGGAACAGGGCAGGCCATGGTTGGCAATGCCCATTAAAAACCATATTGTTGGAATGGAAGTAGGAGGAGTTCCCCTAAAGAAGGAAGGTGATGTTGCCAGTGAGAAAGGAGTCCAGGGCAAGCAAAGCTACAGATGGGCATGTCCATGGCAGCCAGAGTGAGATTCTTGAGGATTGGAAAGATTTCTGGTTCATCTTTGTAATCCTCTCATCCCAGATGTCCATCACCTAGCTCAGTGGATGGAGGAAGAGAGTATCCAAGGTTTATCTCAACCTGGACTTCATTACTGGGGGAGCTTTTTAAACTCCCCAAGCCCAGCTGCACCCAGACCACTTAACACAGCAGTACCTCTGTGGATGGGACCAAGGCAGCAATACTTTTTAAAGCTCCCTGGTTTATTCCAATGCATAGCCAAGGTTGAGAATCACTGATCCCGCTCATGTATCACAGTGGTTCTCAACTCTGCTTGCATGTTAGGATCACCTGGAACACTTTCACAATGTACAGATGCCTGGGCCCCACCCCCAGAGATTTGGTGTTCATTGGTCTGCAGTAGGACCCTTGTATCTATATATTTTTAAAGCTCTCCAGACACTTTGAATGTACAGTCAGGGTTGAGAACCACCAGCTTAGCACATGGAAAGCAGTTCAACAAATGATTATGGTGACTTGAATCACTACTTCCATCCTTGCCCTCTCTTCTGAGCCATACAACTACCAACCCAATGACCTGCTGTGCATGGCCTCCTATGTGCATCCCAGGTGCCTCAAGCTCAATGTCCAAGACTAAACTCAAGCTCCTGATGCCCCTTGCAGGCCAGTGAAGGACCTGAACCTTTTGCTGGGACAGGGAGGTTCTGGGAACTGGACCCAGGTTTGGGGAACTAATGTTATCCTGTGGCCACAAGCAGAGAATAAAGGGTAACTGCAGAGAGTTTGGGGGATGGCAGTAGGCTCGTAACTTAAGGTTCAAGAAACTGAAGAATGAAATCCAGCTGGGATCAGAGGGTATTGGATTGACAGGCAAAGATGCCAGAAAATGTTTACAAGTGAAGGACTTTCAGCCTCATAATATAGGCACTTTGTAAGTGCTCAATAAATGTTTGGTGAAAGAAACAAATGAACTGGAGGAACGGTCTGAAAACACAAGTGTGCAGAGGATGACAGACTTCACATGAAAAAGTTAGCGGCATTTGCTCTGCTAGGAGTTCTCCATTTTTGTGTGCAGAAGAATCTCTGGGAATTCTTCAACCATACTGGTCTCCTCCTTTTCCTTGATCACTCCAAGTGTTACTGAGTCCAAGCTCACTCTGCTCGCTGGATGACAGGCCAATAAATCAGGAGATGAGGTGTTGAGGCAAGGAATAACGACTATATTCAGAAAGCTGGGTGTCCGAGAAGACAGCAGACTAATGTCCTAGAGTATCATCTTATCGGGGTCTGGATGCTAGTTTCTTTCATAGAACAGAGAGGGGGAGGAGGTGAGGAAGTAAAGTAATAAGGCCATAAGTCTTGCAAAACATCTCCTGGTTTGGCCAGCCTCGGGGAGGGGATGTGTTAATTTCTTCTTTCTTGCAGCCATTCACAGGTGAACAGGGTCAGGATGCTTCCTTGTGAGCTGAACAAAGGCACTTTAACATTTACACAGAGGGGCAGGGTTCCCAGAGGGAGGCCATTATGTATGTCAATACCTATAGACAACATCTTTTTAGTGATTATAGTAACAAAAAGCAATGGACAGCAAAGGTTAAAAAGAAAAGAAACGATTCAACATGGAGTCAGATTTTGTTCTTCCCTGTTACACAAGCAAACTCCTTCCTTGGGGCTGTTGTATTTGCTGTTCCCTCTGCCTGGAGCACTGTTCCACCCAGACGGCCACATCTCACTATCTTCTTTCAGTTCTTTACTCAAATTTCCCCTTCATACTTCCTACCCCCTATCCTGGCTTTATTCTTCTCCCTAGCACTTATTACTAACTAATATACTATATATTTTCCATACACGTCTTGTCTATTTGGTGTTTCTTCATTAGTATAACCTCCATGCAAACAGGGGTTTTGTCTGTTTTGTTCCCTGGTATATCCGGAGCCTACAACAGTGCCTGGCAGACAGCAGGCACTCCATAGATGAATGAATGAGTAGAGCAGTTCAAAGTTCAGACTCTACCCTAGAGATGATAACCCAGAAGGCCTGACTAGGGTCCAGGAAAGTACACGTGTACCGGGCGGTTCTAAAGGAGATAGTTGGAGGCCACACGTGAAGAAACATTTCTTAGAGAAAGAAAACCTTGGTTTTTGTCTGTATACAAGTCCCTTGACATCTGGGTAGAGAGCAGGAGGCTGAGGACTGAGGGGCTCAGGATCCCCAACATCTTTCCTGTTTCTTTCCTGTGCTGAGACACGTCTCACATCTGGTGATTTGGCAGAGGGAAGCGAGTGTGTGCAGAAGGCAGAGATGTGGGTGGCCAGCTCCTTGGAGGACGCCTTACTGTCAGAGCCAAACTGCACTTCTGGGCAAAGTCCCAGGTGGAGGAAGCACGGTTCCTGCCATGGGACAGAGCCGTCAGGAAGCGGGAATCTGAGCTTGGCAGGGACCGAGCTGGCACTGCACAGCAGCACTCCTTTTCCCAAAGTCCTGCGTGCACAGCCAGGTTCGGCAATGCTGGTATATGTTTACCAACCAGCTCTGAGGGGGGAAAAAAATGCATGCGTGTCTATACAAACATAAGTTTATTATACACTTTGCAGATATAAAGAAAGGGCATCACACAATTTGCAAATAATAATGAAATATAAAATACTCTGCTATAAATTACACATAGCTGATTAGTTCTTTCTCAAAGTTTTATTGTAGTTAAAAACACGTAACATGAGATGTATCCTCTTAAATTTTTCAGTGTACAACACAGCATTGTTATTTCTGGGCACAACTGTTGTACAGCTGATCTCTAGAACTTACTCCTTTTGCAAAACTGAAATTTTATAGTTGTTGATTAAAAACTCTCCATCTCCTTTCCCGCTGGCCCTGGCAACCACAGTTCTATTCTTTGCTTGCATGACTTTAACTATTTTAGGTACCTCATATAAGTGAGATCATGCAGTATTTGTCCTTCTGTGACTGGTTTATTTCACTTAGCATAATGTCCTCCAGGTTTATCCATGTTACTGCATACGGTAGGATTTGCTTCATTTTTAAGGCTGAATAATATTCCATTATATGTACAGACCACATTTTCTTTATCCATTCATCCACTGATGCACATTTAGGTTGTTTCCACATCTTGGCTATTGTGACTAATACTGCAGTGAACATGGGTGATCATCTCTTTGAGATCCTGATTTCAGTTCTTTGGGATAAATACTAGAAATGGGATTGCTGGATCATATGGTAGTTCTATTTTTAATTTTTTGTGGTATTTTCATGCTGTTTTCCATAGCAGCTGAACCATTTATATTCCCACCAACAGTGTATGAGGGTTGCAATTTCTCCACATCCTCACAAACACTTAACTGTCTTTTGATTTTTCGATAATAGCCACCCTAACAAGAGTGAGGTAATATATTTTTGTGGTTTTGATTTGCATTTAGGGAGATGATTATTGATATTGAGCATCTTTTCATATACCTATTGGCCATTTGTATGCCTTCTTTGGAAAAAAATGTCTATTCAAATTCTTAACCCATTTTTTAATTGGGTTATTAGTTATTTTCTATTGGGTTGTAAGAGTTCCTTATATATTTTGGATATTAACCCCTTAAAACAGACACTTTTGAGATAAAAATGTTTACTGTTAATTTTTTTTTTAAAGCTAAGGAAAAGTACGGTTGGAAGATATACTGTTCTTCCTGGGCTCCTGAGGGCACAGCAGATTTAGGCTGGAGAATTGTCGAGGGGTGTCTCCAGTTTGGACAACTATGGGAACAGGAGGCACCTTTGGAGCAGAATGCGTGAGCTCAGGGAGTTCTAGAATAAGAAACAGATGCATCAGGCATACTGGGGATCCTGGTGACAATGGACAAGTAAAGGGATACAAGTTTAAGACTGGGACTTTGGGGAGGGCAAAGCCAGGACATTTTATGGAAAAATTACCTTTTACAAATGCAAAGAGTGGGAATCCCCTGGCGGTCCAGTGGTTAGGACTCAGTGCTTTCACTGCTGTGGGCCTCGGTTTGATCCCTGGTTGGGGAACTAAAATCCCACAAGCCGCACAGCGCAGCCAAAAAAAAAAGTATAAATGCAAGGTGTTCTGGTTGTAAGAGAGGGTGAGCGGTATGTTTCAAGCACCCCTCAATGAGGTCGGTCATGTGGCTTGGAGATCATTGCCTCCCAAACACTGCCTTCATTATCCTCTTATAGTGCATTTATCCCTGTTGAGTTTGATCTTTCTTTTTCCTCCGCTCTGCTTCTTGTCTGCCCCTCCCTGGTGCATGGCTGGTAATATGCGTTGGGTTCTGAGATATTATGTGAGTGAGTGGATCAGTGCTTATATTGTGAACTGCCAGGGAGATCCTGTTTGTTTCCAGGATGTTTGTGCTTTGGACCAGAGCAGGGATTGTAATAATCTTATTTGTCTTGTCCATTCTCTCAATCTGAGCTGTGTAGCATAGTAATCAGCAACCATAGGTAGGTATTTAAATTGAAATGACTTAAAATTAAATGTAATTTAAAATTCAGTTTCTCAGTCTCACTAGCTCCATTTCAAGCGCTTAACAGCATTATGCTCAATGTTCTATATCAGTGTTTCCCCACCTTTTTTTCACTATTGCTTCCTCTAAAAGCCTTTTTAGACTTTTTTTGCCTAGTTGCCACCCCCATGAAATTTTAATAACACAGATGTATTATATGTATTTATAATACATATATGTATATATGTGTTTCATATATAAAATCAGCAAGATTTTTTTGCCCCCCCAAACCAGGAACCAATTTTTGTCCCCTTGGAGGCAGTAACACCCTCATCAAGAATGCACATGCTACATGAAAAGCTGCTCAACATCACTAATTATTAGAGGAATGCAAGTCAGAACTACAATGAGCTATCACCTCACACCAGTTAGAATGGGCATCATCAGAAAATCTACAAACAACAAATGCTGGAGAGGGTGTGGAGAAAAGGGAACCCTCTTGCACTGTTGGTGGGAATGTAAACTGATAGAGCCACTATGGAGAACAGTATGGAGGTTCCTTAAAAAACTAAAAATAGGGACTTCCCTGGTGGCGTAGTGGTTAAGAATCCGCCTGCCAATGCAGGGGACACGGGTTCGAGCCCTGGTCCGGGAAGATCCCACATGCCGCGGAGCAACTAAGCCCGTGCGCCACAACTACTGAGCCTGCGCTCTAAAGCCCACGTGCCACAACTACTGAAGCCCGTCCGCCTAGAGCCCGTGCTCCGCAACAAGAGAAGCCACTGCAATGAGAAGCCCGTGCACCGCAAAGGAGAGTAGCCCCCGCTCGCCGCAACTAGAGAAAGCCCGCGTGCAGCAACGAAGACCCAACGCAGCCAAATACAAATAAATAAAAAATAAATTTATAAAAAAAAAAAAAAAAAACTAAAAATAGAATTACCATATGATCCAGCATTCCCACTACTGGGCATATACCCAGAGAAAACCACAATTCAAAAAGACACATGCACCCCAATGTTCACGGTGTGTCCTGAAACATCTAAAAAATGGTTAGAGAGCATAGGGCACTTCCACTCATGGGCGTATAAATTGGGAAAACTAAAAATCAGCAAGACACAGGCACCCCAAAGTTTAGGGCTGCTCTGTTGACAACAATGCAGCACTATTCACAATAGCCAGGTCATGGAAGCAACCTAAATGCCCATCGACAGACTAATGGATAAAGAAGATGTGTATATATTCCATATATACAATGGAATATTACTCAGCCATAAAAAGGAACGAAATTGGGTCATTTGTTGAGACATGGATGGATCTAGAGACTGTCATACAGAGTGAAGTAAGTCAGAAGGAGAAAAACAAATATTGTATATTAACGCATATATGTGGAATCTAGAAAAATGGTACAGATGAACTGGTTTGCAGGGCAGAAATTGAGACACAGATGTAGAGAACAAACGTATGGACACCAAGGGGGGAAAGCGGGTGGGGGGGGTGATGAATTGGGCAATTGGGATTGACATGTATACACTAATGTGTATAAAATTGATGACTAATAAGGACCTGCTGTATAAAAAAAAAAAAATGTGATCAAAAAAAAAAAAGAAAGCACATGCTATATGAAGCAGGGCCAAGATTAGGGTGAGGCACCTTATGTTCAAAATTTAAGGAAGCACTCACTCCCAGGATTGTGCAAGTGAAGGGTCGGCATCTGAAAGTAAGAGCTTCCAGGCTTCCCTGGTGGCTCAGTGGTTAAAAATCCACCTGCCAACGCAGGGGACATGGGTTCGAGCCCTGGTCCAGGAAGATCCCACATGCCGCGGAGCAGCTAAGCCTGTGCGCCACAACTACTGAAGCCCGCGTGCCTAGAGTCCATGCTCTGCAACAAGAGAAGCCACCTCAATGAGAAGCCTGTGCACTGCAGCGAAGAGTAGGCCCCGCTCGCCGCAACTAGATAAAGCCCGTGTGCAGCAAGGAAGACGCAACACAGCCAAAGATAAATAAATAAAATAAATAAATGTATTAAAAAATAAAAAAGAAAAGAAGAAAGTAAGAGCTTCCTTAAAGCATGTACCCTACATGCCTCACTTGCCTCATTCTTGTTCCAGTCCTGATATGAGCATTTCCCTTGTGAAAATTAATAAAGAGGAACCTCAGCTACTATGGAGAACAGTATGAATGTTCCTTAAAAAACTAAAAATAGAGCTACCATATGATCCAGCAATCCCACTCCTGGGCATCTATCTGGAGAAAACTGTAATTCAAAAAGATACGTGCACCCTAATGTTCACTGCAGCACTGTTTACAATAGCCACGACATGGAAGTAACCTAAATGTCCACTGATGGATGAGTGGCTAAAGATGTGGTACATATATATACAATGGAATATTACTCAGCCATAAAAAAGAATGAAATCATGTCTTTTGCAGCAACATGGATGGACCTAGAGATTGTCATACTGAGTGAAGTAAGTCTGACAGAGAAAGACAAATATCATATGATATCACTTATATGTGGAATCTAAAAAAAAATGGTACAAATGAACTTATTTACAAAATGGAAATAGAGTCACAGATGTAGAAAACAAACTTATGGTTACCAAAGGGAAAAGGGGGGGAGGGATAAATTGGGAGATTGGGATGGACATATACACACAACTATATGTAGAATAGATAACTAATAAGAACCTACTGTATAGCACAGGGAACTCTATTCCATACTCTGTAATGACCTGTATGGGAAAAGAATCTAAAAAAGAGTGGATATATGTAAACGTATAACTGATTCACTTTGCTGTACAGCAGAAACTAACACAACATTGTATACGCCAATACAAATAAATAAATAATAGAAACCTATTACAATGGAGTCAGGAGACCAAAGGGGGAGCTCTCATGCATGTACCATTCCACATCAATACAGATCCCAACAGGAAGACACTTACCTTGCATCCCCTGCAGGAAGTGACACTACTTTACTACCACCAGCAGGAGGAAGAAAGATCTCCTTGCCTGGCAACAGGTCAGCCAATGAGAGACTGTCACAACTCAGCCAATGGAAAACCACTATACTTCAAGCCCCCAGCTTCCTCCAGTGGACACAACAGCCCCTCCCGACTTCCCCTTCTTCTATAAAAGAGTTTCCCCTCCTTTGCTTTACTAGACTTGCATGTGGTTCACCATAGTTGCATGTCCCAAATTTCATTTCTTTGCTGTTCCCAAATAAACTTGTTTTGCTGGTAAAATAAGTGGCTATTTTCTTGTTTTAGGTTAACACCATCATCACAAAATGTTCTATCAATTAGATTAGAATTTTAGAAAAGTGGAACCAAGAGAGATTTGGAATTAGAGAAAATCCACTTGGAAGAGCTGTAGCTTGCTTAGTCCATGAGCAGCATGTCCCGGCTGTAGGTGAGTCATTCTCAACCCTGACTGCCCATTAGAATCACCTGATAAGTTTTTAAAATCCTGGTGCCTGGGCCCTACCTGAAGCAATTAAGTCTAAGTCTCTAGGAACGGGGCTTCTTAAGCTCCCAGGTGATTCCAGTGTGTGGCCTGGACTGAGAGTCCCTGCTGTGAGTGCAGAAGAATCCAAGTTCCAGCCAGTGAACCTGGGGTAGGGGGAGAGGGGGTGATTCCCTGCTGGCTTTTTTAAGTGGAAAAAGTAGAAAAGGAGCTTTAATTACTCTGTGGAAACAAGGGATTAAGTTGATAAAGAAAGATTTGGAGTGTGAAAAATGTGAAGTAGTGGCATGTCTAAGGATTTTATGTCACAAGCGGTGCACGGTTTGGACTTTGTTTAGTATGTTAAACACTCGGGGGCCTGACTGGACCCTATAACTGAACACCATTGAGATGATAATTAACCCAGAGAGGCTCCTAGGCCCAGTGGAGTGTGGCCTTGAGGTTAATTTATTAACTTCCTTTCTGACATTTTTCAGCAGCTTCTGGGGCCAATGCCAAAGAGATATTTGGAAAGGGCTCTTGTTAAATCCAGTGGTCATTTTCCATTGGTTCCAGATGAACAGCTGGGAGAAGTTTTCATGACTGAAGTCATGAGCATTATCTCCTCTGATAAGTGATCAAAACAACAGCACTCTTTGCTGTCCACAGTCTGGTTGGCAAACTAACTCCAGCTGAAGGAGAACAAACTATGGAAGAGATATTTGAATTCTAAGTGCCACCAACCATCACCCTCATTCCAGGCGAGCTCCAACACACAGATATACACACACACACACACACACACACACACACATCTAAAGAGGATTCGTTTTATGCACTAAGACCTGGGTAGTGCAAGCCCCAGGGTGTTGGGGGTGGTGTGTGTGTGTGTGTGTGTGTGTGTGTGTGTATGTGTGTGTGTATTTTAGTGTGAAGCTGAGAGAGGCGAGAAGCTCTAGCATCCTCATGGTGTTTGTCTCTTCTCTTTGGATTCTTATTTATGGGTTCCAATCTTGGTTCATTTCTCTTTGATCCCAGGTCACTGTGGGGTAGGAAAAGGTCCAAGCCTTCTTCTAGGTAGAGAACCAAGGGGGTTTCAGAGTGGGATGGGGGAAAAGGAAGATTGAAGTTGTTTATTTAGGCTTTACCACTCAAGGCAAGTCATGCGTTCTAGGCTCATGTGCCCACCAGCCTAACTGAACAAGGGGATGACATTGGAGTCTTTGGCCACCGCTGTCATTGTAATAATAACTAATTGCCCTGGCATTTTCCTCTAGGGAGTGGCAAGGTTAATCTAGCACTGTAGGCAAGAATTTAGGTGAAGGTTTATTTCTCAGCTTTCTCTTAATCATCTCCCCAGATACAGAACCAACAGGTATCAGTGGCCTTATATGCCTTAAGCTTGGAAGGGATTGTTAAGGAAATTAAGAGTTTGGACATTTACCCCGATGCCAGCTCCCCGAAAATCTCATCCACCCCATCACCTAAACTCAAAACCTTAAGTCATCCTAGATGCCTCCCTTTCTATCAGATGCTGTGTTTTGTTTTTTGTTTGTTTGTTTGTTTGTTTTTGGGGTTTTTTGGCCATGCTGTGCAGCTTGAATGATCTTAGTTCCCTGACCAGGGATCAAACCCACGCCCTCGGCAGTGAAAGCGTGGAGTCCTAACCACTGGACTACCAGGGAATTCCCTCTACCAGATGTTTTAAAATATTTTGGTTTTTACTTCCTAAATATCTTTCCCTTCTCCATTTTTCTGCATCTCCCTTAATGCCATATTACTTCCAGCTTCATATTACTTCATTTCTCTTCTGCACTCACAATAGTCTGTTTTATTTATTCTTTGAAACATTTTTAATTGCACAAAACATGAATATATTATCATTTTTAAAAATGTAAACAATACAGATAATCAAAAATTCAAAATTTAACCATGGTAATCAGTTGGGAGTGTTTTGTATATTTTCTATGCACATCTACACAGAAGAAAATTTTTTTACTATTTTTTGTATGTTTTTTTTTAAAAACATTAAGGGTGCCATAAATGGTTTTGCTATTTCCTTCTTCCACTTAATATGTCTTGGAGATTTGCCATGTCAGTATATTCAGAACCACCTTATTTGGACTGCTACATAGTGTTCCATGGTGTGACAGGCTCCCCCTAAGATGACCTGTTTCCTTGTATTCACAGCCTGGTATAATCTCCTCGGTAGATATACCATATTTTATGTAACAGTTCCCCTTGTCATATTTTTTTAAAACTGGGATCCTGTTCAAAGCAATCACTTAAGCTTCTTCCAGAAATACTTTTTAAAACAGAAATCTAATCATGTTACTCTGCTTCAAAACTTCAGTGTGACGTAATTATGGAGACTCTAGGAAGATGACAAACTGGGTGAACATCCCCAGTCCCTCCCCTTTGCGATCTGTTTTTGCAGCAGCATAAATACCAAAATAAGAGTTCTGATGGAAACTGGACAGTGTGTGAGGCCAGGAGTTGATCTGAGAGTTCTCCTTCCTGGGATGAGAGAAAGATTTTATGGCTCCCTGAGAAGAGATGTATGATAGACTCCGGGGTTCCCTGGGATGTCCTTAGTGGGAGTGTCCCAAACTAATATATAGTTGGTCTGATTTTATCTCAGTTTGAGTGATTTAAAAAAAAACCATTTGGACCCAGAGGTTTGAGAGTCTAGCCACCACCTCCTCAACCCCCTATGGAGGAAAAAGCATTTATGAGCTCATTTCCCACCAACACACAAAAAGGAAAGCTATTTTTAAATGATAAAAATTATTTACCCAAAACTAGTAGCAACTATAATATAAAGCTGAAGTCATTTCTGTCAGAATCATCATTCTTGGCATTACTTTGGAGACCTTAACTAATTTGATATACCAATTATTAATTATTATTAAATAAATAAATATTGAAAAAAGAGACAAAAATTACATTATTTTCATGTGATATAACTGTATATTTAGGAAATCTAAAGGATTCTACCAAAACTGTTTGAAGTAATTAAACTTTGGTAAGGTGAATGATAGTAGTTAAAAATACAAAAATAAAAAAAATTTTCTTCATGCCAGCAATAAACTGTAAGACATGAAACATAACCTCAATTGTGGTGAATAGAATAACATCCTCCCCCAAAGATGTCCACATACTAATCTTCAAAACGTGTGAATATGTTGCATTAAATGACAGAAGGAACATTGCAGATGTGATTAAGTTAAGGACCTGGAAATGAAGTGATTATTCAATTATCCAGGTGAGCCCAATGTAAACATGGCCCCTTATAAGAGGCAAGAAGAGTTAGGGAAGAGTAGGCGATCTGAAGATGAAAGCAGACATAGGAATGACTCAAGAGAGGGGCCGTGAGCCAAGGAATGCAGGTGGCCTCTGACAGCAGGTAAAGGGAAGGAAATGGACCCCCTCCTAGAGCTTCCAGAAGGAACACAGCTCTGCTGACAGCAGATTTTATGACTTCTGATCTCCAGAACTGTAAGATAATACATTTGTGTTGTTTTAAGCCACTAAATTTGTGGTAATCTGTTACAGCAGCAATAGAAAACTAATACATCATTTATACCAGTGACAAGAATTGTAAAATGCCTATGAACAAATTATCCATAGAAAGTACATGATCTAGGGCTTCCCTGGTGGCACAGTGGTTAAGAATACGCCTGCCAATGCAGGGGCATGGGTTCGAGCCCTGGTCTGGGAAGATCCCACATGCCACAGAGCAACTAAGCCTGTGCACCACAACTACTGAGCCTGTGCTCTAGAGCCTGTGAGCCACAACTACTGAGACCGCGTGCTGCAACTAACGAAGCCCAGGCGTCTAGAGCCCGTGCTCCACAACAAGAGAAGCCACCACAATGAGAAGCCTGAGCACCGCAACAAAGAGTAGCCCCTGCTTGCTGCAACTAGAGAAAGCCCGCGCGCAGCGACGAAGACCCAACGGCAGCCAAATAAATAAATAAATAAATAAATAAATAAATAAATAAATAAAAAAGAAAGTACATGATCTACGTGAAGAGAACTAAATTCTTATTGAAGGGAATAGACCTGAATAGCTGGAGAGAAATATTACATTCCTGGGTAGGAAAACTTGGTATTGGTATCTTAAAATGTCCATCCTTCACAAACTAATATATAACTTTAAGTGAGTTGCAATCAGGATTGTCTATCTTTCACCAACTAATATATAACTTTGAGTTGTAATCAGAATTTTAGGTGGAAGACAAGGGGTGTAAGTAGCTAAAATTATTTTAAATTTTGAATGGAAAAAATAAGAATCTGAGAATAGCCAAGAAAATAAAGAAAAAGCATGAAGTGGTGGGACTTACCTTAACAGATACTAAAATTTATAAGAAAATTATTGAACGCAAAATAGCACCATACACTACATCAAAAGACAAATGGAGTTATGATAGTGTACTATAGTTACATAAGATGTTTCCCTTGGGAGAAGTGGGGTGAAGGGTACATAGGACTCTGTACCATTTCACAACTTCATGTTAGTCTCTAAATATTTCCAAATAAAAAGTTTTTTTTAAAAAATACAAATGATAATCTGGGATAAAAGGGAACCTTTGTAAAACGTACAGATAAAGATTAACAATTACTAATATTCAAAGAGCTTTTACCAAATGATTAAAAAAAAAAAGACAACTGAATAGAAAAATAAGCAGGCAATTCACATAAGGGAATGTACAAATTGTCAATAAACATAAGATGCTCAATGTCTGTAGAAGTCAAGGAAATGCAAATTAAACCAATGCAGTCTTTTTTTTCACTCATTATATTTACCAAAATTTACAAGTGGAAGAGTGATAATGTCCAGTTCCAGCTGACAGTATCGAGGAATAGGAATTTCTACAACCTATTAGAAAAGTAATCTGGACACATCCATTAAAAGTAAAAATGCAAACATCCATTGACCCAGATATCCTGCCTTTGAGAATCTGTTTTACTGAAATGAAAGCCCCAATATACCCAGACTCATCTTGAGGAGGCATACTGCAATATTTTTGTAACTGCTGAAAACAGAAAACAACTTGTCCACCAGTAAGAGAATGGTTGAATAAATAAATGAGTTAAATCTAACTCATCTGGAGGGATGTCCATATACTGTTAAGGGAAAAAAGCAAGTTGCAGGATAAGTTGCAGCTGGCCTTCTGCAGCCCTGCGCTCTGCATTGGCAGTTTCAACCAACCTTGAACTGAAGATATTTGGGGGAAAAAAATTTCAGAAAGTTCCAAAAAGCAAAACTTGAATTTGCCTTGCACAAGCAACTATCTACACAGCATTTACATTGTATTAGGTATTATAAGTAATCTAGAGATGATTTAAAGTATATGGGAGAATGTGCATAGGTTATACGCAAATACTATGCTATTTTACGTAAGGAACTTGAACACCCTTGGATTTTGCTATCCACAGGAGCCCTAGAACAAATTCCCCCATACTAAGGGATGACTGTATATCTTTTTTGCAATCCAGGTGAGCTCAAATAAGCAAACCAACGAACCCTCAAATAGAGAAAGTTATGTCAGGATACTCTCCTGAACACTAGCCCTGGCTACCTCCCATATAGGAGAGAACCGAAATCGTGACCCTATATTTTCTTTTACATCATTTTTTAACTCTTTAAAATAAGCATGTATCATTTGAGTTCTTAAAAATCTAATAAAATTTAAAATGTTGATGTCTCCCAATTACCCTGAAAGGGCAAACTCTTCAACTTAACGTATAAGGCCTCCATGGTCTAACCCCTGCCACTTCTTTGGCGTCATCTCCCTCCATATCCCTTCCACAGTCAATGTTTCAGCCACACCAAATTACAATACACTAACTACTTAGAGTTTCTTAAATATGACATCTGTGTCTTATCTCTGAACCTCTGTACACTCCTCCTGAAAAACTATTCTTTATCTTTTCCACCTGGTGAACTCTTACTCATTCTTCAAGACCCAGCTTAAATGACCCCACCCCACTCTGTTTGTACCTCAGTGACAACATTTGTACTTTATTGCAATTGTCTGTGTCTATATGTGTGTGCATATATGTTGTGTCATCCTTCATTGTGCTTGATTGGCATACAAAAAGTTTTTAATGCTTGCTGAATGAACTGAAATTAATCAAATTAGTGTTTTATAACGTCTGTGTTTTTTGACCTAACAAGAGCATCATTCAGGCTATGTTTTAATGTGTTTTTGATGGGCCAATGTGGGTACAACATTTTATAAATAGGCTAATACAGTTTGATGGAATATTTTGTCAAAAGTTGAGAGACACTTGCAATGACAATTTTCCAACAGCTAGAACTCATTTTTAATTTGGGCTAAATTCCTGAATAGGGAATAAAATAAAAAAGAAGTAATCCCACTTCTTTTTCTTTCTCTCAAAGGATGTGTAAGATCAGTCTCGGGCCTATTTGCACTTGGATCCATTCCCAGCCCTTCCTTTTCTCTCCTCTGCGTTGCAGAAGGGCTGACCCCTGAAGCCTGCATCTCCAGGCTCTTGTTCCTCCTGGCTGCCAGCTGAGCTCAGCTGATGTCCAGCCCTGGTGGGAGATTGGAGGGCAGAGAGAAGAGAGAAGCCAGGGTATTTCCACCCCCCTCTGCCTCAATCAACTCCAGCTGCTCTGTGCCTCTAAGCCTCCATGGGACACTTCTGCCCTCACTCCTCTTCCATTGGGTGATCTGGTTACCCTGGGCCCCATTTATATGGCCTCCTCCCTTTGTCTCTACAGCCTCAGATAGTAGTGACTCCCTGCTGTTGCTAATCTCTGGATTACTCCATGTACCAGTTTGCTTTTGTTCTGAAACAAACTGCTTCAAAACTTAATGGCTTTGGGGCTTCCCTGGTGGCGCAGTGGTTGAGAGTCTGCCTGCCAATGCAGGCGACACAGGTTCGAGCCCTGGTCTGGGAAGATCCCACATGCCGTGGAGCAACTAGGCCCGTGAGCCACAACTACTGAGCCTGCGCGTCTGGAGCTTGTGCTCTGCAACAAGAGAGGCCGTAAAAGTGAGAGGCCCGCGCACCGTGATGAAGAGTGGCCCCCGCTCACCGCAACTAAAGAAAGCCCTCGCACAGAAACGAAGACCCAACGCAGCCAAAAAGAAATTAAATAAATAAATTAAAAAGCTTTCATTAAAAAAAAAAAAAAAAAAAAGTAATGGCTGGACTTCCCTGGTGGTACAGTGGTTAAGAATCCGCCTGCCAACGCAGGGGACACTGTTTGATCTCTGGTCCCAGGAGATCCCACAGCCGCGGAGCAACTAAGCCCGGGCGCCACAGCTACTGAAGCCCACGTGCCTAGAGCCCGTGCTCTGCAACAAGAGAAGCCACCGCAATGAGAAGCCCGCGCACAGCAATGAAGAGTAGCCTCCGCTCGCCGCAACTAAAAAAGAAAGCCTGCGCGCAGCAACGAAGACCCAACGCAGACAAAAATTAAAAAAAAAAAAAAAAAAAGTAATGTCTAAAACAACAACCATTATTTGTAGCTCACAAAGTATGAGGTAGCAATTTAGACTGGGATCAGGTGGGCAATTCTTCCGCCGGTCTTGGCTGGGCACACTCAGCCCAAATCAGCAGGGGGCTCCACTTTGGGAACTGGCTGGCTGTCGTCTGGGGCAATGGTGGGTCCACATGCCTCTCATCATCCAACAGCCTAGCCCAGATATATTCAATTGGCAGCTAGTTCCAAGAAAGAGAAGGGAAATAGGAAAGACCTCTTGAGGCCCCAGCTTGGAACTTACACAACGTTGCTTTTTCCCAAAGCAAGTCACGAGACCTGCCTCAACTCAATACGTAAAGAAATAGACTCCATTTCTAAATGGGAGAGAAAAAAATTTCTGGCCATTTTTGAAATCAACCACACCTTACCATTACCTTCTCCATCACCTGTATAACCAAGCCCCTGCATACATTTCCTCTGTGATAAGCACTGGAAGTCATTATAGTTTCCCTAGTTAGACTTTGCGTGTATGTTTGAATGTGCTTGAAAGATAAGGGTTAAGGAAAACAGGAAACATCTGTTCCTAATGGGCTCCCCTTGGATTTGAAGGTTTCTGTTATAAACATCACCTGCCCAGGCTTCTTTATAATTAATCAACATGACAATATAGATGAATCACAAATTCAACAGAGATGAGTTGAGTGTCTACCACGTGGCAGGCATGATGCTGGGCATGGTGGGCCACGGCAGGGGTGGGGGACGGTGCACAGAGTAAGGCGTGGTGCCTGCCTTACGGGGGCTAATATATGGATGGTGTCTGAAGAGCCAGGCACACAGCAAGTGGTACACAGGGTTTGGTAAGATGAGGAGGAGATTGTCCACTATGATGGTGATGCAGTTCATAATCTAGTGGGGGAGATAAATATTTAATGAGAGTTTTTTGGTCTGTCTCTACAACCTAGAAATTAAGCTCCGTGAAGGCTAAACTCTCCTATACTGTCACCCACCACTATATCTCCATTGCCCAACAAAAGACCAGCACCCAGTAACTGGTGAATAAATATGTATCAAGTGTAGGAGTGAAAGGTGTATACACAATGCTAACAGAGCATAGACGAGAAAGAGGTTAATTCTGAGAACAGGGCAAACAGTGCCAATGACGGGGGAAAGCTTCATAAAAACAGATGATTTCTAAAATTTATAACTGAGATAGAGTTGTCAAAATTTGGCAGCAGAGAAGGGGACTGAAAGGAAAAGCAAAGGGCCAGCATGAATAATATCAAGGAGAATTGGAGGGTGGGCTATCTCCCCTGGGGGTGACGGAGGTGCCCTCCTCCTAGTCATCCCGGTGTAATCATCAGCCATGTGCACATCCTTGGATGGAGGTCGTTGGCACTGTTTCTCTGAACTCATCTCACTGAATATTCAGAAAGTGATCTGAGGCCTGAACTGCTCAGATTTGGCAAAGGATAACTCTACCGTCCTTCAGGCTGTTGTGAAGAGTCCCCCCCAGTATAGCTGGGGGCAGCTCTGCGTGGATGGTTATAATGTGAATTTGGGCAAATTTCTCCTCCCAGTTTGGGTGTTTTTGAACATATGCCCAGAGGCTGCTGCAATAAATCCCTTTTTAGAATCTAAACAAACACACCGGGAAGGGGGGAAAAAGCCAGAGGCAATGGAAATGCCTCCCGGGGGGAGCTTGGTTGACAGGGAAGACATCTGGACCAGAGGAGGAAAGGGATCCTGGCAAGGGTCAGAGCGCTCAGTTCAAAGACCTTCACCAAGCCACCCTCTGCTTCTCCAGCAGGGAAATAAGCCAAAGCACTCTTCTTTTTTTTTTCTGTCTGGGACTCTAGAGAAGGCCAAAGAAAGCTCCATACAGGACAGCTCTCTTTACCTAGGAGGAGAGCCTGCAACCCCTCCTTCTGTAGCAAATCAGACAGGACGTGAGATCATTTAGAGGAAGGGAAAATTTAGTGGTCCTTGCTGTTGTACTGGTGCTTCAAGTTCAAGGTAATTCAGAGCTTTAAGTTCTCTACCTTGGGGCTTAAACCTCAGAGTGATGCTCAACTTCTCTTCCACCTCCATGCTGCCAAACTCTGCAGTGTTCCTAACCCACCGCCCTTCAGGTTTCCTGTAGGTTGGAGGAGATTTCTGGTCTCATACCAGGAGATTGAAAATCAGAGACAGATGAAAGTGAGAGAGCTGGTGAACAGTACAGAGAAGGCAGTAAAGCAAGCATGGCCTCATTGGCCAACACTGCCCTGCCTGGAACACTGGGTAAGTTTTCTGTGGGCAGGCGGGCAGCTTCCCCAGGCAGCTCCTGGTTTATTTGTGTGTTTATTTACATGAGATGATTTCTAAAGCAGATGGTCTTCCTTTCCTCTCAGAAGAGATGGCTGCATGACTGTTATGTTTATTTCACATATAGTGCCCAGCTGATACTCACTTCCTTAGTGTTCTTGCAAAAGCAAGAAGGGGAAACCATGGCAAAGGGATACCTTGAATAGGAAATGACCTGGAAGCGAGAAAACCTCATTTATGAATTTTTTTTATGCAAGTAGAAGTAAGAAAGAGCAGATTTGTTATTGCAAGAAAACGAATAAACGACTTAAAGACCAAATGCAAGAAAATCTCCTAGGAGCTCTCTTTTTTTTTTTTTGAATAAAGAGATTAAAAACTATTCAAGGACAGATTAAGAGATATGAAAGCTAGATATTTGATATTCACAAAATGTATGTAATAGCTATTTCAGATGGAGAGAACAGAAAAACCAGAATTGTAGCATTCAGCAATTTAGCACAGATTTTATGAGAACAGACTTCAAAATCAGAGATACCCAGGCTTGAATCTGAGCTCTGGTATTTTTAACTGTGTAAACTTGGACAATTTTCCACTTCCTCCAGGGGATCCTCCCTGTCTCCTGTCTCCTTCTCTTCACCAGCCTGATGGGGCCATGGTAGGCCTATCCCAGGATCCCCAAAGACCTTGTAGGTTATGTTAAGGCATTTACTCTTCTATGTAGAAGAGAATAGGGAACCACCAAAGTGTTGCCAGCCAGGAAAGATGAGATCCAATATGCTGGTAGGTCTGGGGCTCAGAGAATTATGAGCAGCAGCAAGCAGCTTACCTGGGACACAGACGACCCTTGCTCAGCAAGCGGTGGCCTCATCCTACCTCCCCAGGGGACCTCCAGTAATTCCCTATGGTAGTGTTTTCCAGAATGGGGGACGACTATCACTAGGGGCTCTAAGGATAATTTTAGTGGCATATAACCAAATATTTTTCAAAGATTAACATATTTATTTCAATGGGGATTCAAAAATAAAACTTGCATTCTAAACCACTGCCCCCCCCGAAAAAAAAAAAAACTTGGACAATTTTCTTAAACTCCCTATTTCAGTTTTTTTTCCTTTTTTAAATAAACTGAGTTATAATAGTATGGACTTTTAGGGTTGGTAGGAAAATTATGTGAGGTGATTGATGTTTGCAAAATAATTAGCATGAAGTTAACATGCAATAAACAGTCAATAAATGTCACCCACTATGGGCTGAATTATGTCCCCCCCAGACTCATGTGTTGAAGCTCTAAACCAGTCCCTCAGAATGACTATATTTGGGCCTTTGATGAAGTAATTAGGCTAAAATGAGACCATTAGGCTGGCCTTAATCCAATCTTACTAGCGTCCTTATAAGAAGAGGAAATCTGGATACACAGACACCAGAAATGTCTGTGCACAGAGGAAAGGCCACGTGAAGACACGGCGAGCAGGCATCCGTCTACAAGTCAAGGAGAGAGGCCTCAGGAGAAACCAAACCTGCTGACACCTTGATCTTGGACCACCCACCTCCAGAACTGTGAGAAATAAAGTTTCTATTGTTTAAACCACCCAGCCAGTGGTATGTTGTTATGGCAGCCTGAGCAGACTAATACATCCCCTATTGTTGTCATTATTTTAAAATCCAGATGCTGAGAAGCACGGTGCCCTTGGTTTTCCATACTGATAAAGGCTCCCAGGCCAATTGTGCAGAGGAAGCCAAAATCCACACTCCTTCCAGCCCTGTCACGTGGACTGACCAGCTGCGGAGACCACCACGGTATGACTCAGGCCTTCTCTGGTTTCCGTGCAGGGTGCAGATCTCTAGAGACCAGCTAATGATTGCTATGAGTCAACAGCAGGGAAATCCCTGAGATTCGGAGACCTGCTCCATTCCCCAGCCCCCAGCTCCTTTGCGGCTGCTGAGAGCATGTCACCCGCAAATAATGAGGTTCTCCCTCGGTTTCAAAGTCATTGTGATTGCCCTCCCGTCACCCTCTAGAAGGTCAGAAAGTCAGATTCCACCAAAGGCTGCCACAGATGTGGTTTTAATATAGTCCCTTCAGAAGCCCACAATTAAAACCTAATTACATATCTTTGCCAATTAGTGAAGGAGGTGCCGTTTCCAGTGATGGCAGAGTCCCCCAGAATCCATAATCCCTCTCCCTGCTTCCCCAACACGCACTCTCCTTCAGTGGCATTATGCCATGATTTGTAATTTTGGAAAAGTTACCAAACCTCTGATCCTGATGAATTATCTATCCATACAAGATGGTGCTAACAACACCTGTTGTTAGAAGGATCCTAAGAGGTCATTAATTCAGCTGATATTTATTGAGTGACCTACTGTACATTCATTCTTTCATTCAGCAAATATTTACTGAACACCTACTACATATCAACTGAATAATATCTAGAAGGTTGCAGTTTACCTTCTCAGAGAGAGATCAAGAACAAGTAGACAGGGACTTCCCTGGTGCCACAGTGGTTAAGACTGCACGCTCCCAATGCCGGGGGCCCGGGTTCAATCCCTGGTCAGGGAACTAGATCCCCCATGTCGCAACTAAGAGTTCGCATGCCGCAACTAAGACCCAGCACAACCAAATAAATAAATAAATAAAAGAACAAGTAGACAAACAAGATGACTTCAGACAATGATGTGCTATACAGGAAACAGATGCAGTAATGAGATGGAAACTAAACAAGAGGTGTGATGTCACAGAAGGCTTGCAAAGGGAACTGCAGGTGCAGGGGTTCTGGAAAGAGAGATGCATTTAATGAACAGAAAAGAACAGAAGGAAGGGCAGTAGGAGGAATGAGAGGAGGTCCAGGAGAGCCTGGCGAGGTGGCCAGAGGCCAGATCACACAGGGTCTTCCAGGACATAGAAAGTATGATATTTCCATGATGAAAAGTATAGAAAATTCTTTGATCCACACAGACCAAAGAACTAAAAGACCAGTAACTTAAGCTGAGTTCAGACAGCAGGGACCAGATCAGTCAGGGCCTCCCTGGTTATGGTCAGATATTTGGATTTATTCAGAATCGAATGCAGTGGTTCTTAACATTGACTACACATTGGAAACACCAAGGAAACTTTAAACTAATGCTGATGTCTGAGTCCCACCCCACTAATTCTGATATAATTTGTCTGGGGTGCAGCCTGGGCAGTTGGGGTTTTTTTTAAAGCTCTCCAGTGATTCTAATGGGCAGCCAAGGTGCAGCCTGCTGGATGAAGAAGCCACTGGGGGGAAGTTTCAAGTAAGAGAAACATGGTCTGAATTCTCTTTAAGAGAGATCACGCTGGCTGCCTTATGAATATATAACGCTCCCATGACAGTGCTCTGATGTTTTCTTCCTTCCCTCTCATATCCTTGCAATCTTTTAGAAACTTGGAATTGTTGAACACTGCAGAGAGAAAGCCCAACCAGATACTGAGAGGGAAGACTCTCACTGGCTCTGCCTCCAGCTAGAGAATTTTTCCTTTCTCTGCTTCTGGAATTGTCCATCCATCTCCCGCGTCCCCCACCTCCCAGCCTGCAGCCTCATCTCCTGTGTTTTTCAGATCAAAACTATGCACCATCTTTGACAGCCCTGAGGACCCCCAGCCCCCAGCAGAGCAGCTCCAAGGAATAGTCAGAAGCAACTTAGTGAGTTTATTTTGATGAAATACAATAATTATCATGCTTAGCAGCTGTTGCTATTTAAAATAAGAAAAACCTGGGCTTGAATTTAAACTGTTTGGTAAAGCATGTGCCCCACCAATCTGGTCCAACGAAATCAGACATTATGAAATCCACAGAAGAACTGGAGCTTGTTACAGGAAGTTAAGATGCAAATCATATTTTGTTTCAAATGAGCCCGATGAATGCATAATTTTCCACAAAGAAATACTTTTGTGTCAGGATCCTTTTGCCAAGAACCGAAGTTCTTGGGCTGCAGCTGTTAGCAGTGTCTGATTGTCCATTTCAAACCTCAGGCAGTTCTGCTTTTCTAAGGAGGATTTGGAGCAAAGACAGGAAGAGGGCAGAGCTGCTCTTGTCAATTGTCTTCCAGAATATTCTCTATGAGATCTGCCTGTGCTTCCCAGACAACCAGACTTGTCCTCAGAATTTCCAGAGACTAGACACCAAGGTGAATCAATAGCTACTCCCAACATAATATCCATTCAGAAGGGTTTTTTTTTTTCCCCTCCCTTTCCCCCAGCACCTTCTCTGAGCTCAGGGTCATTAATTCTATTTGTAAGGAGTCTTTTGATTTCAAGTGGAAGAAACCCAATTCAGATTCAATAAACACTCAAATTAGGCAGGAGAGGAATTATTTGTTTTTGTAACTGCAAAGTCCAAACATGACTTGGCTTCAGGCCCACTGGATGCAGGTTGAGGGGAACCAGAGAAGGAACTGGTTGCAGACAAGTGAAAGGACTTATGAGTGGCTCTGGGGGCCCAGCATCTGTTGCCATGGATTTGCAAGGCATCAGTGTTCAAGTTGTGTGATTTTCTCCAGAGGAGATGCAAAAATGACTCACTGATGGATTTGAATTGAGTTTGGCTTGACAGGTATGGTAAAAAGATAGACATGGATAAGTACAAGGGAAATAATCCCCGAGATGGGTCAGAGCTGAGAAGGGATGAAGAGACATCAGACAGGGGCTGGCGGACTGGAGAGAATGAGGCTCCGGAAGTCACTCCAAGGTGGAAGAATAGGTGTTGTGAGAGGGATGGGAACAAAAGCCCTGGGAGGATAGAAAGATGATGGAGACCAAGAGGTGTGATGAGGACAAATCATGTGATGAATGTTTACAATCTCCCACCCACACCCAACCCCATTTTCCAAGGAGGGGAGGATTCTTTGATTGTTTGATCTGCTGATGGGGCAATGGATGAAGATGCAGAACACATGAAGAATCTTACACAAGGGCATTTTAAAAAGATGTAGAAAGACAAATATATGATATGGCTTATACATTTGTGGAATCTAAAAAAATGGTACAAATGAACTTATTTACAAAACAGAAATAGAGCCACAGATGTAGAAAACAAACTTATGGTTATCAGGAGAGAAGCGGGGAGCAGGGATAAATTGGAAGATTGGGATGGACATATACACACTACTATGTATAAAATAGATAACTAATAAGGACCTACTGTATAGCACAGGGAACTCTACTCAATACTCTGTAATGGCCTATATGGGAAAAGAATCTAAAAAAGAGTGGATATATGTATATGTATAACTGATTCACTTTGCTGTACACCTGAAACTAACACAACACTGTAAATCAACTATACTTCAGTAAAAATTAAAAAAAAAAAAGACATAGATCTGATTTGAGAAGAAGTTGGAAAGAGGAGGCAAAGAGGGGAAGGGGTGATTTAGACAGTAGAACTAAGTAGACGGGGGGGAGGTAGAGCATAAGGAAGGAGATAAGGAACCTCCATAAGATGTGGGACTTTGGGGAGAGAGGTGAGTAGAGGTCATTTTTAGAAAGGCTTCCTGTATATTATGTGATGTACCTCGCCCCTCTGCTGCTGTCTCGAGACCCTTTCAGGAAGGACTCACGGTATTTTCCATGGCTCTCTGGAGAAGGAGTAGTATTTTTTTCTAACCTGTGAAACCAAGCTGAGAAACAGGTTTGAGGAAATGTGGTTTTGCCCTGCTTAGAGTGAGATGGTATAGAGCTTTAAGATTTTTAAGATGGGGGCTTCCCTGGTGGCGCAGTGGTTAAGAATTCGCCTGCCAATGCAGGGGACACGGGCTCGAGCCCAGGAAGATCCCACATGCCGCGGAGCAACTAAGCCTGAGCGCCACAACTACTGAAGCCCGAGTGCCTAGAGCCCGTGCTCCGCAACAAGAGAAGCCACTGAAATGAGAAGCCCGCTCACCGCAACGAAGAGTAGCCCCCGCTTGCCGCAACTAGAGAAAGCCCGCATGCAGCAACGAAGACCCAACGCAGGCAAAAATTAATTAATTAATTAATTTAAAATATATATTTTTTAAAAAAGAAGCAGCTAAGGAATGGGACCTCCCTGGTGGCCCAGTGGTTGAGACTCCACACTTCCAATGCAGGGGGCGTGGGTTTGATCCATGGTCAGGGAACTAAGATCCCACACGCCATGTGGTGCAGCCAATAAATAAATAAATAAATAAATAAATGTAGCTAATGAAGCTTCGTTAACAGGGTTTTTGTCTGGCTTCCCTAGTGAAAAGTGTCCTGTTAGGATGACTGTGTCTGCGGACACTCTCAGCCCCTTCCACAGTCAGCTCACAACCCCGTGGCTCCAATTGCTTTCTGCAGTTGACTTTTTTGAGCATCTATTTGTGAACACGGGGTGTGGTTCCTTAAATTAAAAAAAAAAAAACACAAGTCATCAAAAAGCAATTGAGCTGGCAGATCCTGAGCCAAAGAGATGCAATTCTGTTCTTAGCAGTTGCATCAGCTTTGTAAAACTTTTCTGAAACCTCAGCTCTCAGAGGGACTGTACATTTGCCCTCCCAGGAGCAGCATAGAACTGAGTTCAAATCCCAGGCTAGTCACCTCTCTACACCTCCATTTCCTCTTTTATAAAGTAGGGTGTGAAATAAAATTCATATTTTATGGCAAGACAAGAAAAATTTAAACAGCAAAAAATGTTCTCTGCCCTTTGGCCTCCTCTCTCCCTGCACTGTGCATTGCGTATCTCCATTATGCATCAACCAAACCTCCCCATCGGCAGAAATACCTGCTCAACCAGAAAGAGTAGCATTCTCCTAGCATCAACAAGGCAACTCCTTAAAAGATAATATTCCTTCTCGATCTTGTAAGTGGTCACAATGACCCACCACTTTGTACTTGCAGATCTGGATTGCGCAAACTATCTACATCATTTGTTGTACAGCCCTCTTTCTCAAAACCTACATAACTGTGCTTTGACCTCAACGGGCAGAACAATCCTCGGAGCTTTCTGAGAGGCTGTTCCTGGGTTATAATTCTCAATTTGGCTTGAATTAAATTTTCCATTTCTATTTTTCGTTTTTTTTTTATAGATTTATTTATTTTTGACTGCGTTGGGTCTTCGTTGTTGCGCGCGGGCTTTCTCTAGTTGCGGCGAGCGGGGGCTACTCTTCATTGCGGTGCACGGGCTTCTCATTGTGGTGGCTTCTCTTGTTGAGGAGCACGGGCTCTAGGTGCGCGGGCTTCAGTAGTTGTAGTGCGTGGGCTCAGTAGTTGTGGCGCATGGGCTTAGTTGCTCTGTGGCATGTGGGATCTTCCCAGACCAGGGCTCGAACCCGTGTCCCCTGCATTGGCAGGCGGATTCCTTAACCACTGCGCCACCAGGGAAGCCTGAAAAATCCATTCCTTTCTTAGATCGACTGATTAATTTTTTTCATCGACAAGGGGAAATAACCCACCTCATGGAATTGTTATGAGGACTGAATACACATAAAGAACAATAGAAGACACTCAGTTAAGTCCAATTCTCTCCTTTTGTGAAGGAGTGGAATATAGTTTGAAGATTTCTTCAACATCACAAAGTAAATATGCAGAGGAATTTACATTGAACTCAACACCCTCTCTCTCCTGGGGCCACTTTTCACTATGCCAGGCTTGGTTTGGGGATTACATTTTTTGTTGTTCATTGTCTTCAAGAGCCATTTTTGGTTGTATGCCTTCAAAGATTTCAAGGAGCAGAGATTTTCAGAGAGGTCATCCCCTGCCCCCCAAAACTATTTTAGGATCAGCTGAGTCCCCTGAAGCTGGGATAGAAGTTCAGCTTTCACTCGAAAGGGCTTCTCTCGAATGATGAGAGGAAGACTGACGTGTCCTCCCCTGGAGTAGGTGTGGGAGGGCACCTTAGCCTTTGATTTTTCTGTCATTACAGACTAAAAGGTTAAAAGGGCAATGTAATAAAGCCGTTTTTTTGTAAAACAAATTAAAATGATATGGAATGCTAAAAATGGCCATTAAGCAGCCAAAGGAACTGCCATCCCCCAACCTGCACCCAAGGCTGCTTTAAACCCTCTAATGTCTGGCCTCGAAGCCAAGAATGGAATTAACACGAAGAAAGCAGAGCCAAGAGATGGAGAGTGTGAGATCGAAAACCAATGTCCCTTCTGAGTTGCATGAGCCAAGTACCCCTGAACTCTTCTGTTACATGAGCCAATCTCTTGTTTTGTTTCTAAGCCAGTTTGATTGGTTTCCATCTGTCTAAATGGAAAGGTCCTTATAAATACACCTGCCCTCCCCGACCTCTTCCTGAAAAAATTTTCAAGCTAAACTTCCCTGCTTCAGTAGTACTCTCCCCATAGCCATTGTCTCACCTCCGGGACTAATGGGGATAAAATCCCAGTAATTTCAAAAGTTTTTTCTTTCTTTGGTGTATCCCAAAGTCCAGCAGGGTCACCAAATCACCCTGGTACCATTCAGCTAGCAATTTACCAACCATAATGAAAAGGGGACTCTGGCTGTCTATTCTTGGGGTAGGGGTTAGTCACTACATTAGAATTCAAATAACAGTAGGTGATGCTTCTAAAATAGAATTGGCACGCAGGGTCCACCTTCAGTTTGTCCTCCATCCAATGGATGGCTAGTACCAGCCATCAAATGGTAAGACACTTCCCTCTTGTGTGTTTCTAGGAGTCCTCAAAGGAGGTGGGCAGATGTGTCATGTGCAAGACGGGCTTCCATATGCAGCGTGGAAGTCACTTGCACCAGCTCTACTCCTGTCCTGTTTCTGTATCTCTGCTGCTTGGCCACTGCCAGCCCTGGTGCATTGTGCTGTTGACAGACCCAGTGACCTGCCGACTCTTCACCACCAATGATGCCAAAAGCTCACCTTCTCTGTACACTGGTGCTGAATCGAGTCTCGGAGACAGAGTTTTGGGTGAAGCAGAAAAGGATAACTTTATTGCTTTCCCAGGCAAAGGGAGACAAGGCGGGCTCCTGCCCTCGAAAACTCCGTGTCCCAACCCAGGGGAGTTTGATGAGGAGTTTTATGGCAAGGGTGGGGTTGCTGACCAGATTAGGGTGTGTGCAGGGTCTCAGGTGGTCTCTCCTAATCTTGGTGAGTTTCTCTGGTCCCTTTAATCTCACCTCAGGTGGTTTCCTGGCTGCTCCTCCCTTGATTAGCAACTGTTCAAATCTCCCCTTTGGAACTCAGGGAAGGTCATGGAGGCTGGAGTCTTGCCTACAAGAAATGGGGGACAAAAAAAAGGCCTTCCATGCCTGGGAGCCCCACAGGGCCCTGCTCGGTTTCACCAATGCCACTCTATTTCCTGCCCCTGACTGCTTAAGCTCGACAACAAAAATTAAGTGGTTGATCTAAGAAAGAAATGGAAAATTTTATTCAAGCCAACCTGAGGATTATAACCCAAGAGACAGTCTTTCAGAAAGCTCTGAGGACTGTTCTGCCCATTAGAGGTCAAAGCACAGTTATGTAAGTTTTTGAGACAGAGGGCCATACAGTAAATGACATGTTATTGACAGTGTATACAGTCCAGATCTACACGCAGACAAAGGAAGCCATGGGTCACGGGTCATCACGGCCCCTTACAAGATTAAGAAGAAAGGTTATCTCCTAAGGAGTTGTGACCCTTGATGAGGTTAAGACGGAATGTTTTCTCCTAAGGAGGTCTGGTTAATGCAGACACACACAACACACTAAAGGGGAGAGAGGAGGCCCAAATGGGCAAAGAAACGTTTTATGTTTAAATTTTTCATCTAGCCATAAAATATGAATTTTGTTTCATCACAGGGTTAAACTATTTCATTGTTTGTTACCTATTTATGTGCATACCACGAATCTATGTCCTTTGCTGATTTTTCATATTTGGATATAATTGAGGTTTTCTTATTGAATTGGAAGACTATTTTTGATATTAAAGTGTTTTTCCTACAGTGCCTTTTGCCTTTTCATTTTGTTTAACACATATTTGATTCACAGATACTTGAAGAATAATGTAATGAAATCAACCATTTCCTTCACAATTTCTTCCATTATTTTTATGTTTATCAAGGTTATCCTTGTTTCCTTGTAATTTTTCTAAACTCTGTTTTGAATTTTTATGTAGTAAAACCCAAGGGCATTCTCCTTTACAGGTTTTCTTCTTGCTGTTATGCTCAAAAAAGCCTTTCCTCCTCCCTAGGATCTGATAAAATAATCACACACATTTTCTCATAGTTCTTTTGTGATTTCATTTTATGATTAATTTTTCTTGAATAAATTAAGATGAATAATATTTTATTATAAAAATAATATCTGTGACATAATGTATATCTATCATATCATATTTAGGAAAGATATAAATGGCATATGACCCCAATCATGAGGTTATTCAATATATTAACTTTTAAAATAATCCATTTGGGGCTTCTTAATGCCCCATGTTAATGTTCAATATTCTTTTTTTTTTTTAATTAATTAATTTTTTTGGCTATGCCCCGTGCCTTGCGGGATCTTGGTTCCCCAACCAGGGATTGAACACCGGCCCCCTGCAGTAGAAGCTAGGAGTCCTAACCACTGAATCTCCAGGGAAGTCCCAATGTTCAATATTTTTTTTTTTTTTTTTTTTTTTTTACTCATCGATTGAGAGGATCTTTTCTTTTTTTTTTTAATTTTATTTATTTACTTAGTTATTTATGGCTGTGTTGGGTCTTCGTTTCTGTGCGAGGGCTTTCTCTAGTTGCGGCAAGTGGGGGCCACTCTTCATTGCGGTGCGCGGGCCTCTCACTGTCGCGGCCTCTCTTGTCGCGGAGCACAGGCTCCAGACGCGCAGGCTCAGTAGTTGTGGCTCACGGGCCTAGTTGCTCCGCGGCATGTGGGATCCTCCCAGACCAGGGCTCGAACCCGTGTCCCCTGCATTGGCAGGCAGATTCTCAACCACTGCGCCACCAGGGAAGCCCTCAATATTTTTATTTTGATAGACAAAGCCCTTCTTAAATTTGGTCCTGTGTAAGAAATATATTTGGACTTCCCTGGCGGTCCGTTGGTTAAGACTCTGCACTTCCACTGCAGGGGGCGTGGATTTGATCCCTGGTCAGGGAACTAAGATCCTGCATGCTGGGCAGCACACAGTGCAGCCAAAAAAAAAGAAATAGAAATATAGCTGGTCTTTGTCCCCAGTCCTAGCACAAAGCTCCTAAAACTTGTGGAACTTCCTGAGTGATAGGCATGGCTTTTGTCATTCATAAGGAGCCTGTTTAAGCACACCTTAGTTTATACTAACCAGGTGATTTAGGGTGTGGCCCCTAGGTAGCCTGAGGGTGGGGTTGGTTACCTGAAAGACCAAGTGATCAGATGGCTGGGACTTTCAGCCCCACCCACTGACCTCTGGGAAGGGAGTGGGAGGCGGGCTGCAAATTAAACACTATAAAAACTCTTGGACAATGAGGTTTGAAGAGCTTCCTGGTCGGCAAATGCATCCACATTTGGATGTTGGAAGATCAGGACTCTTCCAGACCTTGCTCTGTGTACTTCTTCACCTGGCTGTTCATCTGTATTATTTATAATATCCTTTATAATAAACTGGTAAACCATAAAATAAGCTACAAGGATATATTGTCAGCACAGGGAATATAGCCAATATTTTATGATAACTGTAAATGGAGTACAAACTTTAAAAAATGTGAATCATTATGTTGTACACCTGAAACTTAAATAACATTATAAATCAACTACACCTCAATAAAAAATAAATAAATATACTGGTAAACAACAGTAAATGTTTCCTGAGTCCTGTGAGCCACTCTAGCAAATAATCAAACCTGAGGAAGGGGTCTGGGAACCTCCAATTTATAACCAGTCAACCAGAAGCACAAGTGACAACCTGGACTTGTGATTGATGTGTGAAGTGGAGGCAATCTTATGGGAATGAGCTCTTAACTTGTGGGATTTGATGCTATCTCCAGGAAGACAGTGTAAGAATTTAATTAAATTTGTAGGAAACCCAGTCAATGTCCGCTGAGGATTGGAGAACTGCTTGGTGGTGTTGGGAGAAACACACATCAGAAGTCCCTCCTTAGTTCTCTCCTCACTTCTAGATACGTCTGCATCCATTTTCTGACCTACTTATGCTCCCTGACACTTCAAGTCCTTTAAAGATGCTTTGCCTTCCCCCTAGTGCAGGGTTTCTCAGCCTTGGCACAACCGACGTTTGGGGCTAGACAGGTGTATGGGGCTGTCCGGTGCACTGCAGGATGTTAGCGGCGTCCCTGGCCTCTACTTACTAGATGCCCGTAGCAGCACCCACTCCCCCGGCAAGTTGCAACAACCAAAAATGTCTCTAGACATTGCCTAATGTCTGGGGGGCTTGGGGAGGGGGGCGGATGGAGGAGTTAAGTCCCCTGATGAGAACCACTATCCTACAGTGACTTTCCCCCTAAGGATGTCACCTGCCTATTTCATGCTTACTTATCTTCTGAGATTGGAGTCAAGCCTTACCTCTGCCTAAACTTGTTCTTTGACCTTCCCAGGTAAGCAAGGTACATCACATCCCCACAAACAGGGTGCAGTCTCTTTCTTTCTCTCATTAAACTGTCTTGTGATCTTGGAGATTGTCTCCGCCACTGGACTGTGAACTCCCCAAGTGTCTACATCCTCCAAGCATGGTGCACAAAGAGTGTTTGTAGAGTGATGCGAAAGTTCTAGCCTATGTACAGCCCCTATGAAATGTCATCAGTCTGCACATGGGAAGTGGGATACAGGGAGTGAAACACTGGAAGCTTCTGGGCCCCACAGGATGGGTACATTGGCCAGACTCAGCATCCCCAAATTAAAACTTCACATCTCTGCGTATTATCCTCTTGAGACTGTCATGCTGTGGGGATCATAAATTGTGTTCTTAAATAGGGCAATGAAACCTTATTGCTACAAGCTTGGTGCAGTGGCACTCCATGAAGTCACATGTTATCAAAGATCCACGGACATTTCTTTTCTGTGTCTGGTGCCAGCAATTACCCTGGACCTTACACCAGATCTGGGCCTCCAGAAAGTTGACACTGGTGTTTTGTGGGAGGCAAGTGAGGCCTACAGGCCTACCGCTGGAAGATTACAACCTCCTGCCACCTGTGCTGAACGAGTAACTGTCTTAGTTCACGTGGGCTGCTGTAACAAAATACCATGGACTGCACAGCTTATAAACAGCTAAAGTTTATTTCTCACAGTTCGGGAGGTTGGGGAGTCCAAGATCAAGGCACCTGCACATTCCATGTCTGGTGAAGACTCCCTTCCTGGTTCATAGACAGCTGCTGTCTTCTCCCTGTGTCTTCACATGGCAGAAGGGGCAAGGGAGCTCTCTGGGGTTTCTTTTAAAGAGCTCTAATCCCTTTCATGAAGGTTCCACCTCCACGACCTAATCATCTCCCAAAGGCCTCACTTCCTACCATCACGTTGGGGGTTAGACTTTCAACACATCAATCTGGAGGGGGGACACAACTATTCTGTCTATAACAGTAATTATCATGCCCCAAACACCCAGAGAGCAAGCTGCACGTGCTCCTTAAGTTCCAGTACAAAAAGAAACATTTCCAGGACTTCCCTGGTGGTGCAGTGGTTAAGAATCCGCCTGCCAATGCAGGGGACACGGGTTCGAGCCCTAGTCTGGGAAGATCCCACATGCCGCGGAGCAACTAAGCCCATGCGCCACAACTACTGAGCCCGCGCGTCACAACTACTGAGCCCACGTGCCACAACTACTGAAGCCCGCGCACCTGGAGCCCGTGCTCTGCAACAAGAGAAGCCACTGCAATGAGAAGCCCGCACACTGCAATGAAGAGTGCCACCCGCCCCAACTAGAGAAAGCCTGCATGCAGCAACGAAGACCCAACACAGCCAAAACTAAATTAAAAAAAAAAAAAATTAAAAAAAAAAACTTCTTCCTCAAGTTAATAAAAATATGTTTTCTTTTTCTGCTGTTATTGGAAACCTGAATATCATACTTTCTTTGAGTGGGTAAAAGTGATCTTAAGTATATGATTAAGAATGGAAAAATAGGAGACAAAAACAGGTATTGACAAGTATTTTTTTGTTGTTTCTATTTTCATTTGTGTAAGAATCTTTAATGCAAAACAGGGAAATAAAACATTCATGCAAGTCAAAATATTTGGTGAACAAGTCTATAGTAATCATAAATACACCAGTTAAGTGACTTCCCTGGTGGTCCAGTGGTTAAGACTCTGCGCTCCCAATGCAGGGGGCCCGGGTTTGATCCCTGGTCGGGGAACTAGATCCCGCATGCCACAACTAAAGATCCTGCACACTGCAATGAAGACCTGGTGCAGCCAAATAAATATTTTTTTAATGTTTATTATAAATAAATAAATAAACAAACAAACCAGTTAAGTATTTTCTAGACCATGCCAGCATTTGGATTTTTAAGACTGGTACCTTCCTTCCTTCCTTTTTTTCTCTCTTTCACTCTTTCTCTTCCTTTCTTTCTTCTTTCTTTCTTTCATCTTTTTAGTAGTTGATGACATTTATTTAAATTTTAGAGATATAACACATAACTTCAAGGAAATGCCAGACTTTGAGAGAGCAGTTTGCCTGCTTCACAGTATCCATTCCCACTCTTATGACATTAGAGATACATCCATGAAAATGTCTGAAAAGCATTCATACAGAATTTTTAACATTACCATTATCAAAGAATAATTAGTAAATACTTGTAATACTAATTAGAAAGACCAGAGAAGAATGCATCAAATTTAGTAAAATATGCATTTGATGCTGTTGGTGCCCTACCCAGACAGTATCCACTTGAACAGTAAACATCACGCCCAGCTCCTGTGAGTATTAGCTGCCCACGTCTGCCCCCTGTTATGTAGATTACTCTCCTCCAATGAGAGCCACCTTAACCAGGTACGTTTCTTATCCGATGACAACTAAATGATGCTTGTAGCACTTTAATTTGATACTGGAGTCCATTCACTCACTTTTTTTAAAAAAAGCAAGTCATCCAGCAGGTAAGTACATGTTTTTAATGTACTTCTCTGTTGTTCCTGTGGGTTTGTTATTTAAATGCAATTAGTTGAACGCATTGATATAATTTTTTAACTGTGCAGAGGCTGGACAATTTTTATTTTTCTAATAAACTGAAGCCCTGTGAGGTTTAGGACAGCGCTTCAAAAGCTGTCACGTGCGTCCAAATCACCTGGGAGTGTTATTCAAATGCAAATGCTGGTTCCACAGGTCTGGGCTGGGGCCTGAAATTCTGCATTTCTCTCAAGCTCCCAGGTGATGCTGATGCTGCTGGCCTGGGGACCACACTTTGAGAGTGAGGGTTTATAGATCAAAGCCACACAGCTAGTCTGTGCCTCTTGGGGTGAGGACCCAGTTCTCCTGACTCTTCCTCTAGTTATCTTTCAAGTATACTGCATGGACTTTAATAAAGTAATCATAAAATGCATCATGCAAACAGACTGTTTTGTTTTTTTTTAAAGTAAAAGGGGGCACCATTAACAATTACCAGGCATAAGGCAGAACTGTCCAAGGCAACTAGGGACTTACGGTTACCCTGGCTTTAACAGAAGTGGAGATTACCTTCCAATGAACAAATGATCAAACATTTATTTTAAATCTACAGGGAAGAAGTACAGTGCTTTCTCCAAGAGGAAGTCAATCTGGAATATTTTGCAATTGCTAGAGATGTTTGGAAGGGTAAATAAAAAGGGAGGATAAGAGGGACAAATTTAATTTATGTAGTTGTTCAAAAGGCTATTGATAAGGTTCTCCAGTAAATGCTGATAAAGATGAGTCAGCAGAGGATGGAAGGAATGCTTCCTCGTGATAGGAAACTGACTTAGAGCCCAGAAACAAAGGCAGGGATAAACAGGCACTTATCTACGCTGGGGTGGGTGGCAAACCCACTGCAGCACTGCGGAGAAAGGAGGAGTGGTGGGATTGGCTGTAAGGAGCCAAGAATGTGCACTTGGCTTAAAATAAGGAAATGAATGTATCAAAAAGGCTGTTTCAAGGTGTCGGAGTTTAGGAAGGGGTGAATGGGAAGCTAGAATAAATGCCACGTGAGATAACACCTTAAATAGGACCAGTCTTTTTTACTCAAAGGCAAACTAACTTCAAGGCAAATGCAATTAAAAATAAAATGCTCAGCTTGTCAGCTTGGATGAATATTGGGGGTGAAGTGTGTGACTAAGGGGAATACTATGCAGAACTTGCAATGAGATAGCAGAGCTTAAACCAGAGGCTCTCTACCCCAGCTGCCTATCATTGTCGCTTGGGGAGTGTCTGCAAACTACCAAGGCCTAAGTCCCACTTGGATCTGCTGAATCAAAAATCTTAAAGAGCATGGGCTCCAGGCAACTGTGTTTGGGAGGAAGAAACCCTCCCCTGGAGATTCTGATGCACAGCCAGGGCTGAATACAAATGAGTTGACTAATAAAAATGATGTAGAAACAAAGGTTAATATTTGCTAACCAAAGAAAAGGGATTTCAGTTAGTTTATGGAGAATAATAGCATGGCGCATGATTCTTTTTTTTTTTAATTATAATTTATTTATTTTATTTTTGGCTGCGTTGGGTCTTCATTGCTGCACGTGGGCTTTCTCTAGTTGCAGCGAGCGGGGACTACTCTTCAATGCGGTGCGCGGGCTTCTCATTGCGGTGGCTTCTCTTTGTTTCGGAGCACAGGCTCTAGGCACGCGAGCTTCAGTAGTTGTGGCTCGCGGGCTCCAGAACGCAGGCTCAGTAATTGTGGCGCATGGGCTTAGTTGCTCCGCAGCATGTGGGATCTTCCTGGACCAGGGCTCGAACCCGTGTCCCCGGCATTGGCTGGTAGATTTTTAACCACTGCGTCACCAGGGAAGCCCTGGTGCATGATTCTTAATCTTCATTTTTCTTCAACACGTATCAAGAAATAGAATGCACTCTTTGTACATATAACACAAATATACAACTCAACGAATTGGATAAAGTGAACACCTATGAAACCACCATCATGTCAGGAAATGTGATTATTGCCAGCACTCCCAGAAATCCTTCCTGCGCCCCTCCCGATGATTCCAACCCCTCCCTACTCCCCAGAGGTAACAACCATCCTGGCTTTTTAAATAATAAATTCCTCATTTTGCTTTATAGTTTCACCACCTCAGTATGTACCCTTAAACAATATAGTTTCATTTTTACTGCTTTTGAACTGTATATAAATGGAAGATGCCTTTGTGTCTGTCTTCTATTTTTTTTTTTTGTATTTCGGCTGTGTGGCATGCAGGCTGGCTCCCCGACCAGGGATCTAACCCAGTCCTCTACAGTGAAAGCGCCGTATCCTAACCACGAGGCCACCAAGGAACTCCTGTGTGTCTGTCTTCTTTCATTCAATACTTTTTAAAGATTTATCCATGACGTTGCTTGTGGTCATGTCCTTTCTCAATGCTGTAGAGCAAGGTTCAGAAGACTATGACTGCTGGGCCAAATCTGGGCCACCACCTGTTTTGTAAATAAAGTTTTATTGGAATTGTCCATGGCTGCTCACACACTACAATGGCAGAGTTGAGTAGTTGCAGCAATGTCCCTGTGGTCCACAAAGCCTTAAGTATTTGCTATCTCTATTTGACCAGCTGAAATGGGGACAGTAATATCCATCTCCAGAGGAAGATCTGTACCTCAATAGGATAGCCAGTACAACTTACTAACTCAGAAATATCATTAGAATCCCTACCATGTGTACTATTTTGTACACCCATTGTACATCCATTACCTTAACTCATCCATTCAAACAATAAACATTTATTTTACCCACATACATGCCAGGTTTTGGGTAGGCACTAGATTGTCAGAAGAACTCTATATAATGATTAGCATTCATTGAGCATTTGCTCTATGCCATTATGTTAACCATTCTGCCTATATTTTCTTCTTAGCCTTCCTATGGCAGAGACCATTATATCTCCACCAAACGTTCACGCTCCCCATTCCATAGTTTAAGGTTGTTGCTGTTCCCAACAAAGTAGGACATCTCCCAATCACCGTTATAGTTAGAGGCACCATATAATCAAGTTCTAGCCATGGAGTGTGAGTGGAAGCAATGTGCACCTTTTCTTTTCCTCGTCCATAAAAGCTTCCCACTTTTGGGAGGGGCTCATTTGTCCTCTTTCTTCTTCCTCTTCCTTGAAGCAAAAAGTGCTAAAACCCAAGGGGATGGTAGCCACAAGAGAGAAGGATCTTAGTGTAGTAGCCAACCTCCAATATGGTTCCCAGTGATCCTCACCTCCAGGTATTCATACCCATATATTCACCTCTTCAATTGAATAGGACTGAGTTATGTAATCCATAGGATTCAATGGAAATGATGACTTCTGAGATTAAATCATAAAAGACATTGTAGTTTCTGTCTTGCTTTATCTTGGATCACTCCTCTGGGGGAAGCCAATGCCATGCTGTAAGGACACTCAAGCAGCCCTGTGGAGAGGTCCATGTGATAAGGAACTAAGGCTTCTTAAGAACAACCAGCATCAACTTGACAGTCACGTGAGAGTACCATCTTGGAAGCAGATCCCATAGTCCCAGTCAAGGTTTCAGATGACTGCAACCCTGGCCAGTATCTTGAATACAAGATATTGTATTCATGAGAGACTCTATCCGTAACCATTCATCTAAGGCAGTCTCAAATTCCTGACCCTGTGAAACTATGTGACATAACAAATGTTTTCATTGGGTAATTTGTTACACAGCAATAGATAACTAATACAACTGGGTCCCTGAATGATTACAAGGAGATCTATCACTGACTAGGAATGCAGGAATTGAATGAGTGATACATAATGTCTAGAGCATTAAGCCACTAAATATTTGGGGTTTATGATACACTGAATAACAACTATTACAATATTATTAATTTAAATTTGATTCTTATCTACTACTTTGTATGAGAGACCCACATGACAATAAAGGTCAGGACATAATAATATTTGAATTGTATGCATTTGTTTGTACTTATATAACACTGTTGTTTTTAAAATTTGCTTTGTAATGGAAATGTTTTTTCCAATAAGCCCTTTTCAAAGCCCTCAGTATAAATCAAATAATATCTGAGCTTGTTCAAACTGCAACAGTGTTGAACTAGTGACAATTTTACATCTTCTGTCTTCCACTCACTTCTTGAAGTTACTTTAAACATAACAGCATTTCCAAAAAGGAAGACATGGTTTGAGGATTGCAGGTCCATTGAATATGAAATTAGGAACATTTTGTAATGGAAAAGAGTCCTTGAGAGGATTAGTTCCCCCCCTCTTTCTCTCTCCCTCCTGTCCTCTATCTTTCCTTCCATCCTTCCTGCCCTCTCTCTTTCTCCCCAGCTAGTAAATTATCCTGAAATAATTTGCACAAAGTAAGTAGGCATGTGTGATGATGAATTCCAAGAAATGTCATTTGATTGGGGAAAAAACAAGCTCAACCAAAGTAGATAAAATTTTGGAGAGTCAGAGAGAACTCTGAATGTTAAAAAGAGAGCCAAATTATACAGCTCCCATCGGTGTGAGCCTTCTGTCTCTGGTCAGCTCAGCAGTTAAAACCCAGTTCTTCTTGAAATACTTTTATGTTCTAAGACTTTCTTTCTTCCACAGGAAAAGGCAAAGGTGATTCCAGTTAAAGCCGAAAATTGGCAATGAGCTTGATGTTTAACTGCTCCCAGTTCACTTTCCAGGCAACTCTAGAAGAACACATTTTTTTATATTTTAATAATACATTTTAAAAGGGCAAAAAGGATCCCTTTTTTTATGTTCAAGAAGAATTAACAAGTATGGCTTCATCTCTTCCCTTAGGAAAGGTTTTGAAGGCAAGTAAGAGGAGGTGTTACCATGTGAAGTAGATCCTGCTGTCAAACCCAGAGGGTTCAACAGTCTGGGAAGAAAGCTTGCCTGAAGGAAGTAATCCAGGCGGTTTTCAATGGTAATGACTTAACACCATTTTCCTTTTTATTTACAATCACATGGATACATTTAAGAAGCAAGAGTTGCAAGGTCGAAAATTTATCCACATTCTGCCTCATTTAGGATGCTTTTGGCTGCAAGTAATAGATATTCATCTCAAATAGCTTTTTTTTTTTTTTTTTGGTTGCGTTGGGTCTTCATTGCTGCATGCAGGCTTTCTCTAGTTGAGGCGAGCGAGGCTACTCTTCGTGGCGGTGCAAGAGTTTCTCATTGTGGTGGCTTCTCTTGTTGCACAGCACAGGTATAGGCATGTGGGTTTCAGTAGTTGTGGTGCGTGGGCTCAGTAGTTGTGGCTCATGGGCTCTAGAGTGCAGGCTCAGTAGTTGTGGTGCACGGGCTTAGTTGCTCTGCGGCATGTGGGATCTTCGCGGACCAGGGCTCGAACTTGTGTCCCCTGCATTGGCAGGCGGATTCTTAACTACTGCACCGCCAGGGAAGCCCTCAAATAGCTTTAACCTAGGGAATTCCTCTCACATACCAAGAAATGTGGAGGTAGGGTGGTCATTTCAGGAATCCAACAGCATCATCAAGAACCCAGTTTCCAGGACTTCCCTGGCTGTCCAGTGGTTAAGACTCTGTGCTTCCACTGCAGGGGGCATGGGTTCAATCCATGCCCACATGGCATGACCAAAAATTAAAAAAAGAACCCAGTTTCCTTCTAGCTTCCTACCCTACCATCACAGTGTGTCTGTTAGTCCTCAGCTAGCCACCTCTCCAGGTCCCAAGTTGCCTGCCACAGTTCCAGTTATTACCTACATTAGAACAGAGACTTTCTCCCCTGTGTGTCTCTCCTTTTCAATGAGGAAAATCTTCCCAGATGCCCTCCAGGAGATGTCCCAATATTTCATGGACAGAGGTGTTGCACAAGCCCATGCTGAAACAAATCACTGACAAGGAATGGGGCACAGTGACCAGTTTGGACTAATCAGTATTTGCTTCTGAGTTGTGGGGGAGAGAACTACTTTCCTGGAACAAATGACTGTCCAGAAAGAAGGACACCTAAACTCAGGGCAACCAGCAGTGTGTGCTGTACACTACAACCCCGTGTGCAAAACATAAGCTTTCTCATTTGTCTATACATATTTTGCTCTTGAGATATGGCAGAGGTGGAAAAATCTTAACTTCCAATTAAGGTAACTTGGTCACTTCTAGTTCAGAACAGGCTCTCTCAAGTTGGCTCAATTTCCTTTGGATAAATCGTTAATCCAATTTAAGGTTCAAATTCACTACCAGAAAAAAAAGGCGGCGGGGGGGGGGGGGGGGAAATCCTCTGGCGGTCCAGTGGTTAACACTCCGTGCTTCCACTGCAGGGGGCATGGGTTCGATCCCAGGTCAGGGAACTAAGATCCCACATTATCTGCGGCATGGCCAAAGGAAAAAAAAAAAAAATTCACTTGCTTTCTTTGTCCTTATTGGTGATGGTGGAAGGGATGGCTGGGTATTCCCAGGCGCCAGGGAATTGACAAGAGTCTCAAGACACCAGCACAGGCCCTCGTGGCATAGGTACACCAAACCCCCAACGGTATAAATACAGCCTCCCCACTGTAGTGCAGGGCTCCCTATGACTTTTCACCCCAGAGTGCCAAGTGGGGATTGTGGCCCAGGCACCACTGCTCTAGTATTTCCTCCAAGTGCCTCTAGCTGTTTCTAATCCACATCCTCCACGCAGGAGTCTTGATCCAGAGGGAGGGAGATGGAACACACTTATCTAACCCCATGTCCTTCCTCTTTTCCGCTACTTTTAGGTCCACCCCTCCAGACTGGAAAGAAGGCATTTGCTCCGCTTCTCCCTACCTGTTCAGAACTCCTCATGCATCACATCCTCCTTCTCCCCTATCCTATGACTTCCCTTGTGCCAGCAGGGGTTTTCATCCCTCCTCTTTCCTGGGTACATGAATCTCATGAGTGAGCCTTAATAGCGAAAACTGTTCCCCTTAAGAGGAAAAATGACTCAGATCACTGAAAGAGGAAAAACACTTCTGCTTGCAAAACAGCATTTGTTGCTATGGGTATTTTAAAAATATTATCCCTGCTCCATCACTTACCAATTGTTTATGTCAAATGCATGTTTTTCAGTTTGAAACAGGCAAAGTTTTGTTAAGGACAATCACTTTCACAAACGTACTTATTTATGATGAGCATTTAGAGCAGTGACTCAGAAGCCAGGGATTCATTCACATAGTTCTTGTCTGCCTGGTAGCAATGTATTCTATTAATTCGCTTAGTTTAGTGGGCTATTATGATAGATGTCCCTTATTGAGCACCTACTATGCTCCCCAAATTTTACATCTATTAATTCAACAATCTTAATTCTAACCCCTTACCCATAAGGTAGTAATTATCATTTCCATCTTACATCTTACTAAAGCTCAGAGAGGTTAAGTAACTTTCCCAAAGTCACACAGTGCTGAATTCAGAATTTAAGTCCAAGTTTTCTGACTCTCAAATCTGAGTCCTTTCCTCCCCAGTGGAAGCTGTGGTGACAGTATAGCAGGGTTAAGAGCACAGACTCTGGAATCTGACCAACCTGGATTCCAGTTCCAAGTGGACAATTATTGTGTGCCCTTGAACAAGGCATGTAACCACCTTAATCCCCAATTTTCTCATCTCTAAAAGGAGGTAATAATAGTTCATACCTCGTATGGATGTTGTAAAGATGGAATGAGATAAAATACCATACACATTAGAGTTTAGGGCAGCATGCAGGAGTACTCCATAATTAATTTTGGCTATTATTCTTGTTGTTATATTATAGTACTGCATCTCCCAAGGGCCCTCATACTAAAAAGAACTTAGAGAGAACCTGTTTCTATTGCAAAATTTTACAAATGAGAAACTGAGACCTTAAAAGTTACTTATCCATATTAACATATATATGTGTATATATACATATATATAATTATATATATATGTAAAATCTTTGTCTCCAAAAACCTATGATACATATGTATATCACAGCCTTTGGAGACAAAAAGTTCATTGTCCCTTCAAAGACAAGTTCAAAAATATATGGATTCTGGGCTTCCCTGGTGGCGCAGTGGTTAAGAATCTGCCTGCCAATGCAGGGGACACGCGTTCGATCCCTGGTCCAGAAAGATCCCACATGCCGCAGAGCATGCAACTAAGTTGCTGCAGAGCAACGAAGCCCGTGCACCACAACTACTGAGCCTGCGCTCTCGAGCCCGTGTGCCACAACTACTGAGCCCATGTGCCACAAATACTGAAGCCCGTGCGCCTAGAGCCCATGCTCCACAACAAGAGAAGCCACCGCAATGAGAAGCCCGTGCTCCGCAACGAAGAGTAGCCCCCACTCGCCGCAACTAGAGAAAGCCCGGGCAGAGCAACGAAGACCCAATGCAGCCAAAAATAAATTAATTAATTAATTAAAAAATATATATATATATATATATGGATTCCGACTGGGTTCCTCTTCAATCCATTGGTTTGGGGGTGTCTGATGAACCAGTGGGGTCAGAAAGAAGTTGAAGATGCCATGGGGGGAAAAGCATTCATGGGTGTGGGCAAAGCAATAAAAGGAAACTCTAGAAGGCAACTAAGAGGGTCAGGAAGGAAAACTGCCAGAGACCATGAATAGTTCATCTATCAGCAGAAGAAATCAGCTCATAATTCAAGAAACAAATAAAAATTGGACCATAATGAGGCCCAATTAACTCATCCTTCAAACACATTCTCTGTAGTGGACATCTGTTGTTTTGGCTGCCTTTCTAGTAATTACAGCCCAGTTTCTCTTCAGAGGAACTATATGGCTTCCATCAACTTGTTTGGGGAGTGACCCTATCCCTAGCTCCAGGACCCCATGGATTTAAACCAATCAGCTAATTTCATCCCCCAAATCACAGTTCAGACAGGCACATAATCCACCAGAGCCCATGAGACTTGAAGGTGTGTGTCTGGGAGAGAAGCTCTTCCTCTGAGTATGTCACAGCCATCTCGTCAACATGCAGAGGCAGACTAACGATGAAGCTGACATAGAGAGGAAGACAGAGTCAGGATACTTGCACTGATTGAGCCTGAATGTATCACTAGAATACTTCTGGAACTTCTCAGTACTGTGAGCCTATACTGACCTCCCCGCACAGGACATATTTCATTTACCCAGCCCAGTGAGAAGTAGGGTATTACCCCTTTTCTCCAGGAAACCCAGGGCTCAGATAAATTAAGAGAATTCCCTAGTGTCACAGAAGCCAGGATTTGCACCTGGTTCTCTTTGCATGCGTCTATAATCCTCACAGCAAATGAAAACTCAAGAGAGTTTACGGAACATGGCTACAGTCACACAGGAGTAGGTCAGAGGTGGAGCCAGGCTTCTCATGCAGAATTTTTTGTCTCCAAAGTTTGTATACCCTGCTCTGACTTTAAACTATGAGCTAATTTTTGAGTCAGAGCAAACAGCAAGATGAACTCATGCTTTATTTTTTTAAATTAATTAATTAATTAAATTTTGGCTGCCTTGGGTCTTCGTTGCTGCGAGCGGGTTTTCTCTAGTTGCGGCGAGCGGGGGCTACTCTTCATTGTGGTGCGCAGGCTTCTCATTGCAGTGGCTTCTCTTGTTGAGGAGCTCAGGCTCTAGGAGCATGGGCTTCAGTAGTTGTGGCACGTGGGCTCAGGAGTTGTGGCTCGCGGGCTCTAGAGCACAGGCTCAGTAGTTGTGGCGCACAGGCTTAGTTGCTCCGCGGCATGGGGGATCTTCCCGGATCAGGGCTCGAACCTGTGTCCCCTGCATTGGCAGGCAGATTCTTAACCGCTGCGCCACCAGGGAAGTCCCTGAACTCATGCTTTTAGGAGTAAGCTTCCAGAGCCCATGAAGTTGGTGTACTCAGACTAAATAATTTCACATGCTTATATAGCTTATTCTTTTTTGTTTTTGTTTTTGTTTTTTTTTGCCTCACTGCGTGGCTTGAGGGATCTCAGTTCCCCTACCAGGGACTGAATGCAGGCCCTCAGCAGTGAAAGTGTGGAGTCCTAACCACTGGACCGCCAGGTCATTCCCACTAAATATCTTATTCTCAAATTGCCCCTCTGCTATGATACAGGGAAAGGGTCAAGAAAGAGAAATATCATGAAAATCTCACTATGTGCAGACAGATGCCCAGCTGGGTTTGTCTCCTGCTTGGAGAGTCTACTGGAAGCCACTAGCTTGCCCACAAATCCGTTCTCTCCTTTTCGGATATGTGGCCAAGCTACACTTCCCAGCCTCCCTTGCAGTTAGGTGTGACCACGTGATTCAGCTCCTGCCAATGGAATTCAAGTGGAAGTGCCGTCGTGCACCTAGTACTTAAGCAGTGGGCGTGGCTCCTCTGTGTTCTTTTCCTTTCCCCTTGACCATGCAGATGAAGTTTATGACTTAGCCTACAAGGCAAAGTGACATGATGGAAGGAACCTGGGTCCCTGACAGACCATGCAGGTTAGAACCACCCCAGCAATGGAAAGTGCTCACCTCAGAACTGTTACATAAGAGAGAATAAACTGCTTCAAGCCATGTACTGTTGGATATTTTTGTTACAGCAGCTTAGTGTGTGTACCCTAAAACAAGGGTCTAGTCATCCCACAGGTGAGCTCAGGTAGGGTAAATGAAGTCAGCTCTTGTACCTCCAGTGAAAAGGTACAGAATTTCATGCCTCTTTGTTAGTCTTTCAGCCTGAATGCTCACTGCGGTGAGCATTGGATCAGGGACTAGAGCAGGCTGCAGAGTCCTTAAAGCATGGAACCAGCATCTGTTGCAGAGAGCAGGGGAAGAGGGCCACAGAGCTTAGGAGAGCTTCTTAAAATCCTGGTGCTGTGAGCAGAGACTTGGGGAGAACAGGTAGACCCCAGAAACATCTGTTAAGTGAAGACCAAAGATGAGATGTCTCTTCTGCCTGGGGGAAGCTTCTGAAAATACTTTGATGGGGTTTCTTAAAAAAGAAATCAAACAGGCTAGCAATTCACTGATAGCCAAGGACTAGAGCTTCCTTTCTCTCTCTCATAGTACCAGTGTTCAGAAATACCTTTGGGCACATTGCAGGAAAGGGGACCCCTTCCAGGGCCCAAGAGTGGGCTCTTGTCTAACACTCGGTAATGAATTGTCCGAGGAGACACACATGCTGACAAAGCAAAAGACTTTATTGGGAAGGTGCACCCAGGCGGAGAGCAGCAGGGTAAGGGAACCCAGGAGAACTGCTCTGCCACGTGGCTTGTAGTCTCAGATTTTATGGTAATGGGGTTAGTTTCCAGGTTGTCTCTAGCCAATCATCTTGCTTGGCCCATAGTCTGACTCAGGGTCCTTCCTGGTGGTGCAAGCATCTCTCAGCCAAGATGGATTCCAGCGCAAAGGATTCTGGGAGGTGGGAAGACATATGGGCTGGCGTCTCCTCCCTCCTTTGGCCCCTCCCGAATTCTCCCACTTAGTTTTCGGTGGCAGCACCGTGTTCCTTGTCGAGACCTCCTGTTGTGAGACAACTCAGGCAAGTGGTTATCATCGTGCCTGGCCAAGGCAGGTGATTTCGGTCAACGGTTCCCTAACAGGTGGATTGACTTCCCAGCATAAATAGTATCTCTGAATATTCACAGTCCCTTTGAGCAGATAGATATTACCCACTGTGGGCAAGGGTACAGGAAAATGACCACCTCATGTTGTACTGCTCAAAATGCTGGAGAAGCAGCATGCATGGCACAGTGGTTAGGAGCTAGGACTCCAAAGCAGCCCTGGCACTTACTAGCTCAGTGACCTGGGCAACCGCTGCTGACTCAGCTTCATCATCTGTAAAATGGGGATGATAATAACAGTACCTACTGCATGTCATCATCATGAGGATGTTCGCAGAATAGTGCCTGGCACACAGTAAGCACTACGTAGATATTTGTTGAAAAAATGTCGATACCACCTTTAAGGATGGGATTTTGAAAATGTGCATCAAAAGCTTTGACCCACCAACTCCACGTCTAAGAATTTTTCCCGAAGAGCTCATCATGGGCGTGTGCAAAGATTTATCTTCAAGAAAGCTCACTGAAATAATACGTGACCATCAATAGGGGGCTGGCTAAATAAACAGTAGTAGAGGGCGGTCACATTTTATGCAAGGGATTGTTTTGCTGGAGATCTTGCAGAATGCAAAACTCACATTATGCAAGATTAAATTCCCTACCAAAAATAAATGCAAAGCAGGATTTACATTCTTTCAAATTTTGCCCATAAAGCAAATTTTAATTAATATTTTGTATCCTACTACTTCTAACTGTGTAATTCAAATTTGCATTAAATGTAACCTACTGTATATTTATTATGGAGCCACACAAAAATTTATGTTACAGAAGAACAAGCAATGGCTGAGCAAGACCTCCATGATACATCAGTTTGTAGAAGTGTGACCCCATTTTCATCAGATAGACTTTTTTTTTAATTAATTTATTTATTTTTATTTATTTTTGGCTGCACTGGGTCTTTGTTGCAGCACGCGGGCTTTCTCTAGTTGCGGCGAGCAGGGGCTACTCTTCTTTGCGGTGCGCAGGCTTCTCATTGCAGTGTCTTCTCGTTGCAGAGCACGGGCTCTAGGCACGCGGGCTTCAGTCGTTGCATCACGCAGACTCAGTAGTTGTGGTGCACGGGCTTAGTTGCTCTGCGGCATGTGGGATCTTCCCGGACCACGGCTCAAACCCATGTCCCCTGCATTGGCAGGCGGATTCTTAACCACTGCGCCACCAGCGAAGTCCCTAGACATTTTTTAAATGCCGGGAAACTATACATCAAAATTTAAAGTGTGCTGGCAGCTTTACTGGTAAGTTTTGTTTCCTTCTTTTTATTTACCTACATTTTCTACATATTCTCTGGGGATCATGCATTGTTTTTGTAATAAGAAATAATAAATGGAAATTTTAAGGAATAAATGTATCATTCATACTAACCTAATTTTGAAAAAATTTACAGAAGTATCTATGCAAACAAATAGTTTCATAAAAGAAAATAGCTCCAACCTGTTCAGTGATGTCTACAGTGAACTGGAGATGTGTTCTTCTCTATTATTTGGTCCCGAGGATAGGTCTGGACAGGAAATAGCAGAGTTGACCAGAGCTCAAACTGAGGTTCCGTCGACCTAATCCAGAACAAATTAAATCAAATTGTGTTTCAAAATGCATCAAAGAACACTTTTTAAAAAAAATTTTATTTTATATTGGAGTACAGTTGATTTACAATGTTGTGTTAGTTTCAGGTATACAGCGCAGTGATTCAGTTATACATGTATCAATACATATATCTATTCTTTTTCAAATTATTTTCCCATTTAGGTTATTACAGAATATTTAGTAGAGTTTCCTGTGCTATACAATAGGTTCTTGTTGGTTATCTATTTTAAATATAGTAGTGTTCATATGTCAATACCAAACTCCCAATTTATCCCTCCCCCCCCACAAAGGACACTTCAGAAGCCAGATTACCCTGGATCACTTGCTCAATATGCCTATATGTGCTTCTTTTTGAGATTTGGCCATATCGTTAAACAAAAAAAGTGTGCTGTTTTGGAGACTCAAAAAAGAGCAAAGGACACTAAAGGGCCTTCTCTGAGCAGAGCTGGCGTGCTCCATGCAAAGCAGAAAGGAAGAGGAAGCTGCAACTCTTCATCACTTGCTCCTTTCCAGGGAAAGGCACATGGGGATGCGGGATGGTCTCTAAGGGACCCCAGGGAAGCAACGGTTCTACACAACAGCCCAGAGCAGGCTGTGGCCTCCTGAACCTTCCGTCCCACAGTTGGTAAACAGTGGGTGTTAGTGTTCATTTGAGACCTTACAGGCCTTATCTCTCCCCTCACCAGGGATTCTGAACCCTCTTTAAGTTTTTGTTCATTTTTCACTTTGAACAAACACTCTGACAACCCACGGGAACGTGCTAACACACTCCCATGGATGGTCTGGTTCACCCATCACAAAAAGCCTATGAACTTTCGGCTATGCAATGAATGAGGTCTGAGGATCTAATGTAAAACATGGTGACCATACACAGACATAGAGGACAGACCTGTGGTTGCCAAGGGGGAGAGGGAGCGGGGAAGGGATGGAGTGGGAGTTTGGGGTTAGTAGATACAAACTACTGTATACAGGATGGATACACAACAAGGTCCTACTGTACAGCACAGGGAACTATATTCAATATCCTATGATAAACCATAACAGAGAAGAATATAAAAAAGAATTTATATACACGTATAACTGAATCACTTTGCTGTACAGCAGAAATTAACACAACACTGTAAATCAACTATACTTCAATTTGAAAAAAAAAAAAACCATGGTGACCATTGTTGATAACACTGTATTTTATAATTGAAATTTGCTAAGAGAGTAGAACCTAGAAAACTTAGAACTTAAATGTTCTCACTGAAAAAAAAAAAAAAAGATAATTATGTGAAGTGATGGATGAGTGAATGAGCTAGATGAGGGAATCCCTTCCCAATGTATACGTGTACCAAATCACCATGACGTACAATTAAATATCTTACAATTTTACTTGCAATTATACTTCAATAAAGCTGAAATAAAAATAATTTTAAAACATTTTAAGCCTTCGAGGCAAACATGATTATTCTTCGAATCTTAAAGAGTTGAGAACGGCAGAAGAGTGTAGAGGATAAGAGCTTGGACTCTGGTTTGAATCCTGGATCCACCAGGCTTCTGAGCTATGGAACCTTCAGCAAGTTACTCAAGCCTTCTGTGCCTCATCCTTCATTTCCTCATCTGTAAAATGGAGACAATAATAACAGCACCTAGTATACCACCAAGTAGACAAAAATCATTAAGCATGCAAGCCAAAGTTGGTCATATATATAGTAACTCCGAGACTTGAAATGTTTCATCTTGATTTTTATGGTTTCACTTCTGAAATTTAAAAGTGACCTTGCCGAATAAAATCGCAATGTTTCTTCAATCTAGAAACTTGCCCAGGATTTTTGATCCTAGACTAGTTCCACTTAACCTGGGCCAAACAGAACAGTTTGTTTATTTTGAGGTTGAACATGGGGATATGTTGCAAGACCTGGGGTTAGGGGCAAAATCTTCAACAGGTATAAGTGTTGATGGAGAAAAATACCTCTAAGCATATAAGGAAGGACGTTTCTTTTCCTGTCTCCTGAGTTCTTTGCAGGATGCGCTGGAACTCAGCAGGTGTAGACCTGCCCTCTAGTGGATCTGGGTGCGCGACGATTTAGGTTCAGCGTTGGCTATGTCTGGCTTGACAAGCATTATTAAACTCAATCGTCCATCAAAAGTGACCTGTTGGGGGTCTGGGTTAGGTGCTGAGCAAGTGAAAAGTTCAAGTGGCAAACGAGACCCTGCGGCTGAAGGTAATGCCCGTTCTTCAGCTTCCAACTGGGGACGCGAGGCTTTTAACTGTCCCAGCCTCTCGGGCTGCACACTTGAACGGCTGCGAAGCCCTCCCCTGAGCTCTCGGAGCTGGTCTTGGCTCTCTGCACGCGGGCGCTGAGGCAAACCCCCATCGGGCTGGAACTTTGGGAAGTGGCCCCGCGGGGACCCGCCCCGCGGTCAGCGCAGAGCAGCCGTGACGGGCCTGCAAGTGAGGCCGCGGAGTCCCCGCGTCGCCTGCCCAGACTGTGACGGCCGCCCAGGGGGCGCGGCTTCCCGCCGCATCGTCGAGGCGCTCAGACACCTCGGGGGCCCAGAACATGGCTGCGCCTGCCGGCTCGGTCCCGCCCCGCTGCTGCCTCCTGAGGACGCGCGGCGGGCGCGGGAGGTGACGGCCCTCCCACGCTTGCGCCCGGCGGGTGCGTAGAAACGCGGGGCACGTCTCCGGGGCGGCCGAGGGGCGGCCGCAGGGCAGATGGGGCGGGGCGGGCGCACGGGCGCCGCCAGCCGGAGCCCCAGCCTCTGCAGTTTTGTTGTGGAAAGCTCTTGGAACAGTGCTTAGCACAGAACAAACGCTCGAGGTACGTTAGCTATTACGCAGCAGATGCGGAAACCTGGGCTGAGACAGATGTGTTAACGTGCCCATGGTAAAAACAGCAAGTGTTGGAGCCAAGATTTGCTTGGGTTTCCTCAAGATTCTCAGATCTTAAAGTTTGATTTGGGTCTTTTATAATAACCTCCCGTGTCTCTCCTTAACATGCTCATGCTTTCCTCTCCCTTCTGGAGCATGTAGTATGCATTTCTAATAGCTGTTCTAATGTCCTTGTCTACAAATCATCTCTGACAGTTCTGGATCTGTTCCTATTGACTGATTTTTCTCCTCATTATAACTCATACTTTCCTGCTTCTTTGTATGCCTGGTGATTTTTTATTGGATGTCAGACATTGTGAATGTTACCCTGTTGAGTGCTGAAGGTTTTTTGTTTTGTTTTGTTTTGTATTCTTTCAAATATTTGGAGGTTTTGTTTTAGGATGTAGTTAAGTTAGTGGAAATAATTTGAACCTTTTGAGGCCTGCTTTTAAGATTGCTAGGCAGGTCCCGAACAGCCTTAGTCTAGGGCTAATTTGGGCACGACCAAGGCAATATCTTTCTCAGGATTCTGCTCCATATCCCACATGTTAGGAGTTCTTTCCTTTCTGGTTGGTGATGTTAGGGAGGGGGAAATTTCCCCCCCTATCCCTCTTGAGTTCTTGTGGCTGGACATAATAAAATGGACACAAGACATATTAATAGGAAAAAAATTTTTATTCATGCACATGGAGGCCCAATAGAAATGGGACCTAGGAAGTGGCCAAAGCAGGCAGCTTTTATACTTTTTAGACAAAGGAACAATACATTTGTGAGGAATTGACAGAACAAAGAAACTTAGTGAAGAATCTAAACAGAGTTTGGGCTTGGGATAGTAAATTGAAGAAGAAAAAAGGTTTTGTCTATATAGGCTTCTTGGCCTGATAATTCCCTACCTCTGGAGATAAGGGTGTCCTTCTACATCCAGATGCAGGGAGGGCACCTTTCACATGAGGGCTTTATTTCCTGCTTTCAGGGAGACACGGAGGAGGGTCAGAGTGTCCCATTTGCATCAGCTGTTTCTTATTTAATTCAAAAAATCAATATGCCATTGAGGCATATTTTGGGGTGGCCTGCCCTGGGCCCCAACAGTGAGAACACAGATAATTCCCGACATGTGTAAGCTCCGCCTGATTCTTCTTGGTGGTCTTTCCTTGGCTTCGGGGAACCTCACGCGTATGCGCTGCTCAGCACTCAGCTGCAGAGTTGAGGGGGACCCTCTGCAGATCTCCAATCCTCTCTCCATAGAGAGAATTTGCTCCCATTGCCCAGGCCCTTGAGCAGGATCTTGAACTTATGAAGTCTTCAGTAAGTAGTTGCTGAATGAATGACTATCGTCCTGCTCTCTGTAAGTTAAGCAAACTTGGGTTGGGGCTTAGCATTTGCCTTCTAGAAAATATCCCACAATTGGTTTGCAATTGGTTTGCAAACCAAGGGCAGATTCTCCACTAACAGCAAGCTCATTCTTCCAGGAGAGAGTAAGCTGGAGATAAACATTGTCTTGGGACTCAGAGCCACCTGCTGACATCAGTGACGGAGCTGCAGGACAGAGAGATCCAGGGTCTAGAGCTGCATCACCCAATACAGGAGCCAGTGAGTACATGTGGCTATTGAACATTTGAAACATGGCTAGTCTGCAGAAACAGACTCACAGACATAGAGAACAGACTTGTGGTTGCCAAGGGGAAGGGGGGAGGGGGGAGGGATGGACTGGGAGTTTGGGGTTAGTAGATGCAAACTATTACATACAGAATGGATGGACAACAAGGTCCTACTGTACAGCACAGGGAACTATATTCAATGCCCTGGGATAAACCATAATGGAAAAGAATATAAAAAAGAATGTATATATATGTATAACTAACTTTGCTGTACAGCAGAAATTAACACAACATTGTAAATCAATTAAACTTCAATTTTAAAAAATTAATTTTAAAAAAAGAGGGAATTTCCTGGCAGTTGAGTGGTTAGGACTCTGTGCTGTCACTGCTGAGGGCCCGGGTTCAATCCCTGGTCGGGGAACTAAGATCCCACAAGCCATGCGGTGTGGCAAAAAAAAAAAAAGCAAAGAAAAGAAACGTGGCTAGTCTGAACTGTGATTGTAAGTATAAAATACACACCGGCTTATTCAAAGATTTAGTATGAAGAAAACAATGTAATGACTTTTTACACTGAATACACATTGAAGCAATGATAGTTTGGGTTAAAACAATATTAAAATTAATTTCAGTGGTGTCTTTTTACCCTTTTAAGGGGGCTACCAGAATGTTTAAAATCATGTATTGTGGCTCGCATTATATTTCTTTTTTTTTTAAATTTAATATAGGTTTTTTTTTTAAATCAGTCATCAATTTTATACACATCAGTGTATACATGTCAATCCCAATCGCCCAATTCAGCACACCACCATCCCCACCCCACCGCGGTTTTCCCCCCTTGGTGTCCATACGTTTGTTCTCTACATCTGTGTCTCAACTTCTGCCCTGCAAACCAGTTCATCTGTACCATTTTTCTAGGTTCCACATACATGCGTTAATATACGATATTTGTTTTTCTCTTTCTGACTTACTTCACTCTGTATGACAGTCTCTAGATCCATCCACGTCTCAACAAATGACTCAATTTCGTTCCTTTTATGGCTAAGTAATATTCCATTGTATACATGTACCACAACTTCTTTATCCATTCGTCTGTCGATGGGCATTTAGGTTGCTTCCATGACCTGGCTATTGTAAATAGTGCTCGCATTGTATTTCTGTTACCCAACACTGCCCTGGAGGAAGAGGGCATCCCAGAAGGGCAGGCCTGGGCCAGCCACAGAATCTTAGAACCCATCCTCAAGACTTGAGGCTGACAGGAAGTAGAATTAAGTGAAGGCAGAGGAGATGGGGAGCAGGATACGTAGAGGCAGATGTGATATATGTCCATCTCTTGTTACTCTGCCATCCTTCCCCACCCCAATCCCCCAAGCAACGTAACATGAGTCACTCACCCACTGCCTTAGGGAGATAGTTGTCACTGTAAAAGCAGAGAACAATGGAAGCATATTCTCAGTTTTTAAGATCAAGAGCCAAAGAAAAAGCCAAACTCCAGACTAGGAAAAGCCACCCCAGCCTTTGTCTATTTACAGCATCCAGGAGGGAGAGCTGGACCACCTGCATTCAAATCCTAGCTCTGCCACTTACAGCTGCGTGACCTCCGACCAATGACTCCCACCTGTGTTCATCAGTTTCCTCTTCTGTAAAATGGAGCTGATAACAGTACCCAGCTCACAGGGCTGCTGTGGGGGTTGATTTATATCAGGACTTGGAATAATGACGCCTAGAAAATACAGCTGAAATGTATGCTGTGACCTGTGAGCGAGTCCTGCACAGCGTCAGGGCTGAAAGGCCACATAACGGGGTCCAGTAAGGACAGCAGTAGCGGCCATGTTGCTGATTGATTATCGCGAGGAGTGATGTCCATGTGAGCCCCAATCATTGCTGCAGGTCCATCTGATCTACCCCCTGATATCAAATCTGCCCCATGAGCCAGACTCCCCCAAATTAGCTGAAGCCAAGCAGGTATGGCTGGGTTATAATGCGTCCATTTGCATTTAGGATCCAAGGCTGTGCATGACGTGTCTGAGTGTGGCTGGCTGCTTAGCAATGGATTTTAGGAGGAGGCTTAGCAGGTGACTTGGACTGGGAAGCCTGGCTCCTCCTTGCCTGTCCATTCAGAGAAGAGCTCAGACTGGACCCAGCCTGCCCACGGCCCTTTCTCCAGTGCAGCCTCAGAGATGCTCCCGGTTCTTGACATTTGGTGGCGCCTGTTGAAACTGTCCAGCCCTAGTGCTACTCTTCCCTTAACCAAAGAGACAACTGTGATGAGTTCTGCTTCTAAGTGGGCAAGGGTCAAGTACACAGGAAATGTCTAGGGATGGTGGATCCAACAGGGGATTGGACCGCAGAGACCTGGACTCATAATCGCCAGCTTGTCTTATCCTGAACTTGAAGCTCTCAAGAGTAGGCAACTTATGCTTCTCTGTAGTTCCAGAACTTGTCAGGAGAGAAGCACACGTGTTTGCGAATGAATTCATGAATGGCTTAACAGTCGTTAGGAAATGATTGATGTCATGCTGCCTCAGTGGGAATATAGAAAGGGGGGAATACTTCCACTTCAAGGGACATCCAGTGGGAAGAGTCAAGCAAATATCAGCAAATATTTCTTGAGCACCTACTATGTGCCTGGCACTATTCCAAGCATTAGAAAAAATGTACTAAACAAGGAGTCTTCCCTCCAGGAACTCACATTCCAGCAGAGACAGAAGAGGAGTCAGAGAGGTTGGCGGGTGACCTGTGAGGAAGGTTCTACAATTGACAGAGGGGGAAACTGAGGCCCAGCGAGGTCCTACTTGCCCAGGCCACACAGCTGGCAAGTGGCAGGGCCAGGATTGGAACCTATGTCTGTGTGACCCCCAAAAAGCCACAGACAGGAAAGAAGGAGGGAGCGATCAAGGGCCCTGTCTGGTCCAACACACCTGAAAGATTTGGCCCAAAGACGGAAAGAATCAGCACCTGGAAAGTGCTCAGAGCCTTTAGTGGTTCATAGCTCCAGGCCTGAAATAAGTTAGTTGGCTCTTCATGGCAGTAAGTCCTGGGCTCAGGCCAATCTCAGTCGTTTATGTCCCTATGCCAGCTTTACATGCGTAAAATGAAACTAACCATACCCACCCCATAGACTTTTATAGGCATTAAATCAGTTAATATGTGTAAAATTCTTTTAAAAGTTCCCCACACATTGTTAAGACTCAGAAATTCCCCCCGAACACGCACCTCGCGTCATGTGGGATCTTATTTCCCCGAGCAGGGATCCAGCCGGCACCCCCTGAAATAGAAGCACAGAGTCTTAGCCACTGGATCGCCAGGGAAATCCTTTTTTTTTTTTCCTAAAGACTCAGAAATTATTATGACTTCCAGCTTTCTCTTTCTTTTGTCTCCTTTTTACCCTGATGATTTCTCAGAAGTAGCTCAATGCATTTGCCCTGTTTGGGCGTTTCCATCGTCTTAGCCTAGGGATGAAATCCAAGCGCTGGTAGCGGGGGACACAGGCACACCTGGGAAGGCGCATGTGTACACTTTGCACAGGACAAGTCCGCTTTTGCCTCTGGACACAGAGTTAAGGTGCTTTCAACTTTGGGGTTAGCCTGACCTCTAGTGGTCAGACAGAGAACTGAGCAGAAAGCTCGTAGGAGAGGATCAAACGTCCAAACACTAAGGGGACCCAGCAAGGTGCTTTTTGGGTAGCTTTTTCCGAGAGCTTACTAAATGCTGAATTGTGCTAATCCACAGAAAAGTTACTCCTCGTGGTGACGTCCACACAGTTTATAAGTGGAAGTGGAGGGAAGTTTAACCTAATCCCGTCTGGCTTGAGAACCCTCTTGTTTATCCAGGACGCACAGTGCCTGGCGGTAGAGAGCCATCGTCTTGTATTCAAAGAGATAATCCCACTTATAAAGCCCTTCACTAACATCACTGGAACAACGCAAACATCCTGTGACGAAGGCTTTTACACCTATTTTTCACACCTAGAAGCTGCAGTTCTAAAGGGCCTGCCCCCAAATTTGTATGCATATGTATCCATCCATGTGGGGCTCTATGCTAGACTCTGGCGATAAATGGAAAGCAAAAGACAGGATCCGGGTCCTCGAACTTAGAAGCTACCACGTAGGTACCAGAACGGAGATCCCCGCTCACCCTCCAAATGCTCTTTTGTCTGGGACGTAAGAAAACCCGCCGTGGAAAGCCAACTCGTTTCAGGGCACCTGGCTTCCCACCCGGACTAGCAACTCAGCAAAGACAGGGATGCCACGGTTTTACTTCCTTTTACTCCATCCATGGAGCTCCGCGTAGGACCTGGCCTGCAGTCGTCCCGGAGCTCAGGCTGCCCTCCAGTTACGTGGGTTGGAGGGACTTAGGTGTCATGAACACCATCACTGCTAGGACTAGCTGCTGCTGGTTAAGTGTGGACCCTCCTGGCAGGCGTTAAGCATGCCTGACATGCCTCCGCCCAGGTCATCCTCCCAGCACCCCAGCAAGGCAGGTACTACGGTATCATCATTTTACAGAAGAGGAAACTGAGGCTTAGAGAGGTTAAGCGACTGCTCCAAGAGACTGTAGAGCCAGGATGTGAGCCCAGTTCTGTCTGATTCCAAATCCCACACATATTTTGTTTTTTTGGGGGTTTTTTTGGCCGCACAGCACAGCATACGGGACCTTAATTCCCCGACTAGAGATGGAACCCCTGTGCCCACTGCAGTGGAAGTGTGGAGTCTTAACCACTGGACCACCAGGGAAATCCTAAGAAGTTACCTCCACCCCGTTTCTTTTTTTAATTGAAGTAGAGTTGATTTACAATGTTGTGTTAATTTCTGCTGTACAGCAAAGTGACTCAGTTACACACATAGACATTCTTTTTTTATATTCTTTTCCATTATGGTTTATAACAGGATATTGAGTTCCCTGTGCTATACAGTAGGACATTGTTTTTTATCCATTCTAAATGTAATAGTTTGCATCTACTAACCCCAAACTTGTTGCCATTGTTTTTTTTTTTAATATATATAAATTTATTTATTTATTTTGGCTGTGTTGGGTCTTTGTTGCTTTGTGCAGGCTTTCTCTAGTTGCAGTGAGTGGGGGCTACTGTTCGTTGCGGTGCGCAGGCTTCTCATTGTTGTGGCTTCTCTCGTTGCGGAGCACAGGCTCTAGGCGCACAGGCTTCAGTAGTTGTGGCACGTGGGCTCAGTAGTTGTGGCTTGCAGGCTCTAGAGTGCAGGCTCAGTAGTTGTGGCACATGGGCTTAGTTGCTCCACGGCATGTGGGATCTTCCCAGGCCAGGGCTCGAACCCGTGTCCCTTGCACTGGCAGGTGGATTCTTAACCACTTCGCCACCAGGGAAGCCCCGTTGTCATTGTTTTTAAGCTCCCCTTCCATCAAAACCAAACTCCCAGTCTGTCCCTCTCCCTCCCCCCTCCCGCCAACCACAAGCTTGTTCTCTATGTCTATGAGTCTGTTTCTGTTTTGTAGATAGGTTCATTTGCATCATATTTTAGATTCCACATCCCTTTCCTTTAAACAAAAAAATTTATTTAAGCCACACCGCACGGCACGCGGGATCTTAGTTCCTGGACCAAGCGTGGAACCTGTGCCCCCTGCAGTGGAAGGGCAGAGTCCTAACCACTGGACCACCAGGTAATTCCCCCCAAATCCACACTTTTAACCCCTGCACTCTATCGCCGTGTCCCTGACTTCTGAGCATTGCAGCTTGGTCTATAAAGCTCCGTACACTCAAGGACCTTCTCATCACTGGTCTGAGAGTTGGGTACCTGAGACAAGGATTTGAGTGCAAATTATTTATTTGGGAAGTGGTCCCAGGAGGCACTGGGAGAGGGCTGGGGGAATGTATTAGTCTGCTTGGGCTGCCATAACCACATTCCACGCACTGGGGGGCTTAAACAACAGAAATTTATTTTCTCACATTTCTGGGGGCTGGAAGTCCAAGATCACAGTGCCAGCAGGGTTGAATTCCTCAGAGGCCTTCGCTTTCTTGTTTCCTTTTCATGTGGTTGTCCTTCTGTGTGCACCCCTGCTGTCTCTCTGTGTGGCCTAACTCTTCTTTTTTTTTTTTTTTAAACTTTGGGTTTATTTATTTATTTATTTATTTACTTATGGCTGTGTTGGGTCTTCGTTTCTGTGCGAGGGCTTTCTCTAATTGGGGCAAGTGGGGGCCACTCTTCATCGCGGTATGCGGGCCTCCCATTATCGCGGGCTCTCCTGTTGCGGAGCACATGCTCCAGACGCGCAGGCTCAGTAATTGTGGCTCACGGGCCTAGTTGCTCCGTGGCATGTGGGATCCTCCCAGGCCAGGGGTCGAACCCGTGTCCCCTGCATTGGCAGGCAGACTCTCAACCACCGCGCCACCAGGGAAGCCCGGCCTAACTCTTCTTATAAGAATATCAGTCAGATTGGTTTAGGGCACACCCTAGTGGCCTCATTTTTTTTTTTCTAATTTGAAGTACAGTTGATTTACAATGTTGTTTTAGTTTCTGGTGTACAGCAAAGTGATTCAGTTATATATACGTACATATTCTTTTTCAGATTCTTTTCCATTATAGGTTATTACAAGATATTGAATATAGTTCCTTGTGCTATACAGTAGGTCCTTGTTTTTTATCTATTTTTATATACAGTAGTGTGTATCTGTTAATCCCAAATCCCTAATTATCCCTCCCCCCCCTTTCCCCTTTGGTAACCATAAGTTTGTTTTCTATGTCTGTGAGTCTACTTCTGGGTTTTGTTTTGTTTTGTTTTTTTACTTATTCCTTTATTTTGTGTGTGTGTGTTTAATTTTTATTTTTTTTAACATCTTTATTGGAGTATAATTGCTTTACAATGTTGTGTTAGTTTCTGCTGTATAACAAAATGAATCAGCTATACATATACATATATCCCCATATCTCCTCCCTCTTGCGTCTCCCTCCCATCCTCCCTATCCCACCCCTCTAGGTGGTCACAAAGCACCGAGCTGATCTCCCTGTGCTATGTGGCTGCTTCCCACTAGCTATCTATTTTACATTTGGTAGTGTATATATGTCCATGCCACTCTCTCACTTCATCCCAGCTTACCCTTCCCCCTCCCCGTGTCCTTAACAGTATACATTGTGAAAGTCCTAGATCAGTTGATATCATTTTTTTCATGAGAAAATGGAAAATTTTAGTATTTTTTTCTCTTCTTATGCCACACATCATAACATAGAGGAAATTAAAGGAAAATATCATTGTATATATAAACTTTAAAAATAACAACTCTATAAGTGTGAATATGTAGGTGTGTCTGTTTTTTTAATTAATTAATTTTAAATTTTTATTTTATATTGGGGTATAACCAATTATTAATGGCGCGATAGTTTCAGGTGCACAGCAAAGTGACTCAGCCATACATATACATGTATCTATTCTCCCCCAAACTCCCCTCCCATCCAGGCTGCCACATAATATTGAACAGAGCTCCCTATGCTATACAGTAGGTCCTTGTTGTTTATCTATTTTATATATAGTAGTGTGTATCTGTTAATCCCAATTTCCCAATTTATCCCTCTCCCCCTTTTCCCCTTTTATAACAATAAGTCTGTTTTCTATGTTTGTGAGTCTATTTCCATTTTGTAAATAATTTCATTTGTATCATTTTTTTAGATTCCACATATAAGTGATATCATACGATATTTATTTTTCTCTGTCTGTCCTACTTCACTAAGTATGATAATCTCTAGGTCCATCCGTGTTGCTGCAAATGGCATTATTTCATTCTTTTTAATGGCTGAGTAACATTCCATTGTGTATATGTGCCACACCTTCTTCCATTCCTCTGTCAATGGACATTTAGTCCATCAACAGATGAATGGATAGAGAAGATGTGGCACATGTATACAATGGAATATTACTCAGCCATAAAAAGAAACGAAATTGAGTTATTTGTAGTGAGGTGGATGGACCTAGAGTCTGTCATACAGAGTGAAGTAAGTCAGAAAGAGAAAAACAAATACTGTATGCTAACGCATATATATGGAATCTAAAAAAAATGGTCATGAAGAACCTAGGGGCAAGACGGGAATAAAGACACAGACCTATTAGAGAATGGACTTGAGGATACGGGGAGGGGGAAGGGTAAGCTGGGACAAAGTGAGAGAGTGGCATGGACATATATACACTACCGAACGTAAAATAGATAGCTAGTGGGAAGCAGCCGCATAGCACAGGGAGATCAGCTCAGTGCTTTGTGACCACCTAGAGGTGTGGGATAGGAAGGGTGGGAGGGAGGGAGACGCAAGAGGGAAGAGATATGGGGACATATGTATATGTATAACTGATTCACTGTGTTATAAAGCAGAAACTAACACAACATTGTAAAGCAATTATACTCCAATAAAGATGTTAAAAAAAATTAAAAATGGACACTTAGATTGTTTCCATGTCTTGGCTATTGTAAAGAGTGGTGCTATGGACATTGGGGTACATGTATCTTTTCAAATTAGAGTTTTTGTCTTTTCTAATGGCTTCATTTTAACTTAATCACCTCTTTAAAGGCCTTACCTCCAAATAAATACAGTCACATTCTGAGGTACTGGGGTTAGGGCTTCAGCCTAGGAATTGGAGGGGGCACAATTCAATCCATAAGTAAGTAAGTAAGTGAGACAGGGAGAAGGAAAGAAGCAAATGAGGGGAGCTTTGGTTGCTGCCGTGGGTGACTGGGGACAATGGGAGACAGCGTAAAACGCTCAGAGTTACTCCCAGGCACTGACTCTCCAGCACTCCTAGTCCAACAGGAAGGGCTCAGACTGAGCTGCAGCTGCCTGCAGTCAGATGCAGTCAACATGCAATGGAATGGAGTGTGCCAGGGGCATGTGGGTGGGCGCTGAATGTCCACTGTGCCATCCCCCATCTACTCCTAAGTCCATCAGATTCTTATGTTACAGTACTTGGCTCCAACCCAACTCTAGTTGGTTTCAACAGCCAATCTCAAAATGATCTTCATGTTTACAAATGGCAAAGTCAAGTCAGAGCCCTTCCATCAGAGCCTGCTCAGTTTCCGCGTTTTGCTGCTCTTCCCATCCCATGGCGGGAGCAATTTCATTTTCACGCCTTCTGGTTCAACCTTGTAAGAGTCAGGACTCTCGCATTGCAAATGGCAGAAACTCAGTTCAAACTGGCTTAAAAATAAAGAGGGAAGGGGGTTAGTTAATAGGCTCGTGTAACTGAACATGCCAGCACTGCTGATTCAGGAGTTCAAAAAATAACCTTGGGAACTAACACAACATTGTAAACCAAGTACACTCTGATAAAATTAAAAAAAAAAAAAAATAGCCTTGGGAATTTGTCTTTCTGAACCTATTGGCTCAGTTTTTCTGTGTTGGCTTCTCTTGAAGGTAGGTTCTCTCTATGTCATGGCACAGGTGACCTCGAGCAGCTCCAGGGCTACATCCTACCAGTAGCTTTATCCATTAAGATGCTTTTGGCTACTAGGAACAGAAAAACTGGCTCAAGAATAAGGACAACACCCAGGGTCCAGAGGCGGCTGGGCGTTCACTATTTCACTTAGCTGTTCAGCAAATACCGCCAAGCCCACCAGGCAACAACTCCATATATGCAAAGGGCACAAAATATGTGCTCTGACTGCACCTATTCCTGCCCTCTCCTCCAATCTATTCCCTATACAGAATCCCAAGTGACCCTTTACAGTGCGAATATAAGTAACTATATCACTCCCCTGATCTACACCCTTCTGTGGCTGCCTGTTGCTCTTTGGAAATCTTCACAAGCAGAGATGAACGCAGCCTCTGCACTGGGTGCATCTTTGACCTGGCAGATGAGTTCTTTTCAATCCTCATCAGAAAGGAGGACCCTGAGGAGTTCCATTCACTTGTTCACATTCGTGATCTTGTCCAGAGTGATACCAACCCTCCTGCTCTTTGTGGCAGTGTAGTCCCAAGTGATCTCAATCTTTTGGACATCCCACTGGTCCACTATACCTATCACTCCGGTTCACTATACTGATGACACCATGCTCATCAGACCTAGTGAGCAGGAAGTAGAAAATATCTGGACATTCTGGTGTATGACAGGAGAGGAGATAAACTCTACAGAGATTCAGGAGCCTGCCACATTGGTGAGGTTTACCTTCCAACCTTGTGGTCTGGGGCGTAGCAAGACATCCCCTCCAAGATAAAGGGAAGAATACTGCAGCTTGCATTTCATATTACTAAGAAGACAGCACAAGGTTGGCCTCGGACTTTTAGAGACAATTCATACATACTTGGGGATGCTGCTTCTTGCTAACTTAGAAAGCTATTGATTTTGAATTAGGCCCAGAGCAAAACAGGGCTTTATAGTAGCGTTTGCACATTACAAGGGGTCCTGCGACTTAAGCCATATAACATGGCAGATCCCATGGCAGAGAGGTACCCATGGTGGAAAATGACATTGGGTAAAATCTCTGGCAAGACTTGATAGGAGAATTGCAACACAGACCCCTAGGGTTCTGGACAAAGGCCATGCCATCTGCATCAGAGAACTCCTCGATATTTGAAAAATCAGGTCCTGGCATGCTACTGGTCTCTAGTAGAGACTCTAGTAGAGAGTACCTAACCATGGGACACCCGTTATGAGCTGGCTATCGTTAGACCCACCAAGTCATAAGATTGGGCAAGTGCCTTAGAAACCCGTAGTACAGTGGAAATGGCACATTTGGGATCAGTCTTGAGCAGGTCCAGAGGGCTTACTTAAGTTATACAAACACGTGGCCCAGACCTCCCTGTTATCTACCTCTGTTGTTCCGATACTCTTCCTCAGCTCATACCTATGTCCTGATGAAGGGTTTCCTACATACCTGTTGGAGAAGGAGAAAATCCAAGCCAAGTTCATGGATGGTTTGGCTCAATATCTTGGTGTGATCTGAAAACGCACTGCTCCTGCATGAGTTCCCCACTCAGGGGCAGCTTTGAAAGACTGGACGGAGCTTTGGGCAGTGTATTTTGTGAGAAGAGGAAAGTGGCCTGAGTTAAGGATATACGCTGACTTCTTGGCAGATTAGAAGATCAGAGATCTTAAAGCAGAAGTATGTGGATGGATCTGTGAGAGAAGCACAAAGTATGTGGATCCTTGTGTCTTGTGTTAATAATCATCAGAAGGCATCCACCAAAAGAGAACAACTGAAAAACTGGGTGCACAGGGTGACTTGTTCAGTGGAGATTGGCCAGCCTTTTTATTCAGCTGTAACTGTGCCATAACTGTGAGCCCTTGAATGGAATAAGCACATGCAGAGTTGGAGGCTCAGCAAGGACCCAACAATGTGGGCTCCCTCCCACCAAGGCTGGTCCAGTCACGGCTGCTGCTGGACATTTAGCCTGTCAGCATCACCTGTTGACACTAAACCCTCAGTATAGTGCCATCCCTGGAAGAACCCAACATGCCCACTGGTGGCAAGGTGATTGATTGCATTGGACCATTTCCACCCTGGAGGGGCTAGTGGTTTGTCTCTACTGGAATTCATCTGGATTCCAAGTATGGGTTTGTTTACCTTTCCCGTCCATCCAGTACCTTGGCCAGCACCACTATCAGAAGACTCACAAAGTGTCTGACTTTCCATCATGGGATCCTGGGTAACAAAGTCTTAGACCGAGGGCCTCCCTTTATGATGAAGGACGTGGACATGATATTCCACATCACTCAGAAGCTGCCTGTCTGAAAGAATGCTCAAATGGCCTCTTAAAAGCACAGCTAAGGGGGGCTTCCCTGGTGGTGCAGTGGTTGAGAATCTGCCTGCCAGTGCAGGGGACACGGGTTCGAGCCCTGGTCTGGGAAGATCCCACATGCCGCGGAGCAACTAGGCCCGTGAGCCACAATTACTGAGCCTGCGCGTCTGGAGCCTGTGCTCCGCAACAAGAGAGGCCACGATAGTGAGAGGCCCGCGCACCGTGATGAAGAGTGGCCCCCACTTGCTGCAACTAGAGAAAGCCCTCGCACAGAAACGAAGATCCAACACAACCATAAAATATAAATAAATAAATTAATTAATTAAAAAAAAAAAAGCACAGCTAAGACACCAGCTCCAGGATGATACCTTGGGGGGTTAGTATGCAGTCCCTCAAGATGCAATATATAATTTGAACCAACAGCCATTATATGATGGTGTGTCCCTAAAAGTTATAATGCATCTATACATTATAAGTTATAATGTATAGAGACATCACTACCCCTCCACCATCACTCCCAGCAACCCACTTAGGGAATCTGTATTTCCTCTCCCTGCAACTTTAAGCTCTCCTGAAGCTCTGGTTCCTAAAGGAGGGTGACACAGTAACCATTCCACTAACCTAAAGCTAAGCTGCTACCTGGTCACTTTGGACTCCTTGTGCAGGCAAAAAAAAAAAAAAGAAGCAGTTACTATATTAGCAGAGTAATTGACTCACTATCACAAGGACATGGGATTGCTGCTATATAATGAGGACAGAGAAGAGGATTCTGAAACTCAGAGGATTTCCTGGGGTGCCCCTTGGTCTCCTATGCCCAACTTTAACTGTGAAGAGGCAATTACAGCAACCCCAGCCTCCTTCTGGCATGGAAACCTGGGACTCAGAGCCCTCAGGGATGAAGTTCTAGGCTAAATCGTCACACCAGCAGAATTGGTGGCCAAAATAAGTCCAGGAAAATATGCTCAGCATCGTCCGTCATTAGGGAAATGCAAATACAAACCACAGTGAAATATCACTACACACCCACTGGGAGGTCCACAACCAAAAAGAAGAACAAGTGTTGGTGAGGAAGTGAAAAAATTGGAACCTTCATCATTGCTGGTGGGAATGTAAAATAGTACAGCTGCTTTGGAAACAGTGTGGCAACTTCTCAAAAAGTTAAGCTTTGAGTTGCCATATGACCAAGCAATTCCACTCCTGGGTATATACCCAAGAGAAATAAAAACATATGTCCACACAAAGACTGTACATAAATGTTCATAGCAACACTGTTCATCACAGCCAAAAAGCAGAAACAACCCAAATGCCCCCCTTGAATGGATAAACAAAATGTTATATTCATACAATAGAATAGTATTCAGCCATAAAAGGAATGATGTACTGATACGTGCTACGACGTGGATGAACCTTGAAAATACTATGTTACTATGGAGAACAGCATGGAGGTTCCTTAAAAAACTAAAAATAGAGTTACCATATGATCTAGCAATCCCACTCCTGGGCATATATCTGGAAAAGACGAAAATTCTAATTCGAAAAGATACATGTACCCCAGTGTTCATAGCAGCACTATTTACAATAGCCAAGACATGGAAGCAACCTAAAAGTCCATCAACAGATGAATGAATAAAGAAGATGTGGTATATATACACAATGGAATACTACTCAGCCATAAAAAAGAATGAAATCATGCCATTTGCAGCAACATGGATGGACCTAGAGATTATCATACTAAGTGAAGTAAGTCAGACAAAGACAAATATCATGATATCACTTATGTGGAATCTAAAATATGACACAAATGAACTTATTTACAAAACAGAAATAGACTCACAGACATAGAAAACAAATTTATGGTTACAAAGGGGAAAGGAGGGGAGGAATAAATTGGGAATTTGAGATTAACAGATACACACTACTATATGTAAAATAGATAAAAAATAAGGAGCTAATATATAGCACAGGGAACTATATTCAATATCTTGTAGTAACCTATAATGGAAAAGAATCTGATCTGTATATATATATATATATATATATATATGTGTGTGTGTGTGTGTGTATGTATATATGTATATATATATATATATGAATCACTTTGCCGTACACCAGAAACTAACACGCCATTGTAAATCAACTATACTTCAATTTAAAAAAATTAAAAATTTTTAAAAAGAAAATACTGTGATAAGGAAAAGAGGCAAGATGGAAAAGACAACATATTATATGATTGCATTCATAGGAAATGTCCAGAACAAGCAAGTCCACAGAGACAGAAAGTAGATTGGTGGTTGCCAAGGGTTGGATGGGGCGGGGGGTGGGGGGTGGCGGTGAAGGGAGTGGGGAGTGGCTGCTAATGGCTATGGAGGGATGAAAATGACCTGAAATTAGATGGTGGTGATGACTGCACAAATTTGTGAGGATACTAAAAACCACCGCACTGTCCCCTTTACAAGAGTGAATGTTATGGTTTGTGGATTTTATCTCAATAAAAAGAAAGGTATGAGAAAAAAAATTGCTGGCCAAAAGTTGAGGAGAGTTGAGAATGGTGATTGAAGATAAATGACGGCCTCAGGACCAAATGAAAGAGCAGAGATTGAGCTTATACCACGGACCCTCCTTTTGGCAATCTTTTTTTAAAGAAATTGTCATGATGGGCCACCACCCAGAAGGATCGGTGACAGGACAGAGGGAAGAACACAACGTGAAGCATGAGGGAATCCAAGCACACACCCTTCGCTATAGCTTCGGCAGCAGCTATATTGGCCTCAGGGCTCTCTCTGGCCACAGGCAAGGAAGCCCACTTGGTCCACCTGCAAGGAAAGCCTGGAGTACCCTTAACAAATGCTGATAAGAACTGATGGGGGACTTCCCTGGTGGTCCAGTGGTTAAGAGTCCCCTCTTCTACTGCAGGGGGCATGGGTTCGAGCCCTGGTTGTGGAACTAGGATCCCACATGCTGCGCGGTGCAGCCAAAAACAAAACAAAAAACTGATGGATTACCCAGCAATTACATTTATAATGCTTTATACTATGAGACATTCTGATATGGTGTGTACAAAGATACAGTGTGTGTAGGATGCTAATAATAGCAGTGACGACAGCAACAAAAAAGGAAAACAACCAAATGTCCAAAATAAAGGATGTAATAAATATACAGTAAAAAAAAAAAAAAAAGAATTGATAGATTAGCAGCCCATCTCTCTCTTTGGGTTGCCTTAACTCTGTGATGCGTGTTCTATACTATCTCCCCGAGTTCCCCAGTGGGGTTTGCACCCCAGTTGCCCACAACAGTAACTTGTTGCATAAAACATTTTTAATTGGCTTCCTTCCCTTCCCTGTCTTGTGACTCTAATACCCTACTGAGGCTTCCTGGGATCCACTGCCAAATAAACTACTTGCATTCACGTCCTTGTTGCAGGATCTGCTTCTAGGAAAACTCCACTGGTGACAACCCCATTCCAGGCAGGGTCTCCCCAGTTGCCATCAGTACATTCAAGTTTACATTTTATCCTTTCATCAAACTAAACTGGGAGGAGGGGGTTAGGGTGGAGATAGATTGTTGAATTATGTTATGGCCCTGGGAGGAGGGTAAAGTGAGGATCTCTGAGAGCACTAGGCATTTTCAAGGAAGAGTGAGAACTCTTTTTTTTTTTTTTTAACATCTTTAGTGGAGTATAATTGCTTTACAATGGTGTGTTAGTTTCTGCTTTATAACAAAGTGAATCAGCTATACATATACATATATCCCCATATCTCCTCCCTCTTGCCTCTCCCTCCCACCCTCCCTATCCCACCCCTCTAGGTGGTCACAAAGCACAAGCTGATCTCCTGTGCTATGTGGCTGCTTCCCACTAGCTATCTGTTTTACATTTGGTAGTGTATATATGTCCATGCCACTCTCTCACTTTGTCCCAGCTTACCCTTCCCCCTCCCTGTGTCCTCAAGTCCATTCTCTACATCTGTGTCTTTATTCCTGTCCTGCCTCTAGGTTCTTCAGAACCTTTTTTTTTTTTTTTACATTCCACATATATGCGTTAGCATACAGTATTTGTTTTTCTCTTTCTGACTTACTTCACTCTGTATGACAGACTCTAGGTCCGTCCACCTCACTACAAATAACTCAATTTCGTTTCTTTTTATGGCTGAGTAATATTCCATTGTATATATGTGCCACATCTTCTTTATCCATTCATCTGTTGATGGACACTTAGGTTGCTTCCATGTCCTGGCTACTGTAAATAGAGCTGCAATGAACATTGTGGTGCATGACTCTTTTTGAATTATGGTTTTCTTAGGGTATATGCCCAGTAGTGGGATTGCTGGGTCGTATGGTAGTTCTATTTTTAGTTCTTTAAGGACCCTCCATACTGTTCTCCATAGTGGCTTTATCAATTTACATTCCCACCAAAGTGCAAGAGGGTTCCCTTTTCTCCACACCCTCTCCAGCATTTATTGTTTGTAGATTTTTTGATGATGGCCATTCTGACCAGTGTAAGGTTGTACCTCATTGTAGTTTTGATTTGCATTTCTCTAATGATTAATGATGTTGAGCATTCTTTCATGTGTTTGTTGGCCATCTGTATATCTTCTTTGGAGAAATGTCTATTTAGGTCTTCTGCCCATTTTTGGACTGGGTTTTTTGTTTTTTTGATATTGAGCTGCATGAGCTGCTTGTAAATTTTGGAGATTAATCCTTTGTCACTTGCTTCATTTGCAAATATTTTCTCCCATTCTGAGGGTTGTCTTTTCGTCTTGTTTCCTTTGCTGTGCAAAAGCTTTTAAGTTTCATTAGGTCCCATTTGTTTATTTTTGTTTTTATTTCCATTTCTCTAGGAGGTGGGTCAAAAAGGATCTTGCTGTGATTTATGAAGAGTGACAACTCTTTGAGATTTCCAGAATTCCCTTGGGCCCCAGCAAATTTTCAGCAGTTGCCAATGTTCCCTATTTTGTCATATAAGAAGCTACCACTGTCTTGAAAGAATCTTGGTGTCCCATTGGAGTGGACTCATGCCCTGTGAAATTTTCTTAAGCTTTTCTTTCAAGGGAACATTTTTAGATGTCTCTGCACGCTGACAAGTGTTTCTAGATGTAGGCACTGCACCTTCACTAGCACAATATACATGATCTAAAAGAGGTATTTCAGGAATTCCCTGGCAGTCCAGTGGTTAGGACTCCACGCTTCCACTGCCGGGACCCGGGTTCCATCCCTGGTCGGGGAATTAAGATCCCTGCAAGCTGCACAGCTCGGCCAAAACAAGGAGGGGGGGCGGTTAGTATTTTAAGTGGAGGAGCAAAGTAAGCCTTTGCATGCCACCCCAGAAGCTTAGATTTTCGATGGTCCCATGAAGTTCATCTGGGATGTAGGGCTCAGGGGACCTGAAAGCAGACTTGATGGAGGCTGCTATGAGGCTATACAGGTCCTGGCGGACAGAGAGTCCTGCTATTTTTCTTTCTTTCTTTCTTTTTTTAAGTGGGGTGGGTGGGAGAGAGGTGCATGAACAGTGTCTCTGTAGGGAGAGGAAGCATTTAATAAACCAACTCGAATTTGCTGGGTAGGGTTTGTGGCAGTGTAAGTAAAGGGTTAATTAGCTTCAGGCCTGGGCTGGGGCAGGTCTACCTGAGAATGACCCCAGGTCTCTGAGTTCTCACAGTTTCCTTGGAAAACAAAGAGTTAGGGTGAATATGGAATGTCCTGAGTTTTTTCTGCTGTGTGGGAATGCAGGAATGCACCTATATTGGAGGCTCTCTGAATCTGCATGTGAGCCTTAGGGCCATGTGACTAAGATGGTATAAAAGACGGGTAATAAGTCAAGGCTGAGGCTTCTCTGTATAAAGGTGATGTATGCACACTTTAGCTCTTGTCAGGGCAACTGTACACAGGTGTTGGATGTCACAACTAGGAGAAGGGTGCTACTGGTATCTATCTAGTGAGTAGAGGCCAAGGATGCTGTTAAATATCCTACAATACACATGACAGCCCCACAACAAGAGATTATCAAGCCCAAAATGTCAATAGTGCTGAGGGTGGGAAACTATTAAAGTCTGTGATGCCTCTAAAGTCTGATAAATAGCCAACCCAAACTTGTAACCAAAGCTGTGATGCTACAGGTTGATCTCGATCTTGGTTCCCGAAAGTGTACTCATGCTGCAGGGGTAAGAATGTTACTTCTTTACACCTTGGCCACACTGAGGATTATCAATTTGTTTACTCTTTCCTGGAAGCAGAATGCTAGTACAGAACAGAGACCTGACTTTCATCAGGAGAGTGGTGAGGGACCCAAAGGGGGTTTCTTACCCTCCAGTGGGAGCAGTTTTGCAAATGTCCATTAGGGGGCAGCTATCAGCAGCATCCCCTCGTAAAGGTGGCTTAAAATTAAATCAAAATAAAACAAAACAAGAAAAGACCTGCTACCTGTCACCATGCTCTCCTAAAGAGAAGTGAAAGAGCCTGGAATAAGAGAGACACATGGCTTAAAATCCCAGCTCTTCCATTTACCCATATTTGCCCAAAAATAAGAGATGCTGATGAATAGCACATTCTGTTTTTCCATGGAAATTTTTCAGTGAAAAATATATGTAAGCACTCTCAACGTATGTGTATGGAAAGTTATTTTTTAAATGACTTTATAAAGACAAATTTGCTTTTAAAAATAGTGTAACTTTTTTTTAAGCTGTTTCCAATTTTCCATTATTACAAATAATGCTACAGTGAACATTCTTTTTTTTTAATTATTAGCACCTTTTTAATTATTATTATTATTATTATTTTTTGGCTGTGTTGGGTCTTCATTTCTTTGCGAGGGCTTCCTCTAACTGCGGCAAGCGGGGGCCACTCTTCATCGCAGTGCGCGGGCCTCTCACTATCGTGGCCTCCCTTGTTGCAGAGCACAGGCTCCAGATGCACAGGCTCAGTAGTAGTGGCTCACGGGCCTAGTTGCTCCGCGACATGTGGGATCTTCCCAGACCAGGGCTCGAACCAGTGTCCCCTGCATTGACAGGCAGATTCTCAACCACTGCGCCACCAGGGAAGCCCTAGTGTAACTTTTATAATTGAACATACACATGGAACAAAAGTCAAAATGTGCAAAAGAATACACAACGGAAAGTAGATCTCTATCATGCTTTTTATTTTATGCCATATCATTAAATTGGCAAAAAATTAAGAGTGTTGTCAAAAATAAATTTGAAATGGATCAAAGACCTAAATGTAAGGCTGGACACTATAAACTCTTAGAGGAAAAGCTAGGCAGAACACTCTTTGACATAAATTGCAGCAATGTCCTTTTGATCCACTTCGTAGAGTAATGAAAATAAAAACAAAAATAAACAAATGGGACCTAATTAAACTTAAAAGCTTCTGCACAGCAAAGGAAACCATAAACAAAATGAAAAGACGGCCCACAGAATGGGAGAAAATATTTGCAAACGAAGCAACCAACAAGGGGTTAATCTCCAAAATATAAAAACAGCTCATGCACCTCTACATCGAAAAAACAACCCAATCAAAAAAAATGGGTAGAAGACCTAAATAGACATTTCTTCAAAGAAGACATACAGATGGCCAAAAAGCACATGAAAAGATGCTCAACATCACTAATTATCAGAGAAATGCAAATCAAAACTACAATGAGGTATTACCTCACACCGGTCAGAATGGCCATCATCAAAAATCTACAAATAATAAATGCTAGAGAGGGTGTGGAGAAAAGGAAACCCTCCTACAGTGTTGGTGGGAATGTAAATTGGTACAACCATTATGCAGAACAGTACAGAGATTTCTTAAAAAACTAAAAATAGAACTACCATGTGATCCAGCAATCCCACTCCTGGGCATATATCCAGAAAAGACAAAAACTCTAATTCAAAAAGATACATGCACCTCAGTGATCATAGCAGCACTGTTTACAATAGCCAAGACATGGAAGGAATCTAAATGTCCATTGACAGATGAATGGATAAAGAAGATGTGGTACATATACACAATGGAATATTACTCGGCCATAAAAAGAATGAAGTAATGCCATTTGCAACAACATGGATGGACCTAGAGATTATCATATTAAGTGAAGTAAGTCAGTCAGAGAAAGACAAATATCATATGATATCACTTATATGTGGAATCTAAAAAAATGATATAAATGAACTGATTTACAAAACAGAAATAGAGTCACAGATGTAGAAAACAAACCTATGGTTACCAAGGGGTAAAGGCGGGGGAGGGATAAATTGGGAGATTGGGATTGACATATACACACTACTATATATAAAATAGATAACTAATAAGGACCTACTGTATAGCACAGGGAACTCCATTCAATACTCTGTAATGACCTATATGGGAAAAGAATCTAAAAAAGAGTGGTTACGTGTATATGTATAACTGATTCACTTTGCTGTACAGCAGAAACTAACACAACATTGTAAATCAACTATATTCCAATAAAAATTTTTTAAACATTAAAAGTGTTGTGATTCTATCTGTTGGTATGAATGGAGATTCATAGACACTCCTTTACTGCTGGTGGAAATATGAGTGGGTACAACCACTTCGGAAAACAGTATGACGTTATTAAAGATGTATAATTCCTCTCCTCGTGTATATATGCAATACATATATACATCTGAGAACATTCATAAGATCATTGTTCATAATGCTGTTGGGAACGTCCCATATGTCCACCTATGGTAGAATGCATAAATAAATTATGGTATATTCATGCAACTGATACTATACAGAAGTGATTATCTTTTTGATCTCAGGACTCCTTTACACTCTTAAAAACTACTAACCACCCCAAAGAGCTTTTGTTTACATTTATACCTATACGTATTTACCATGTGGGAAGTTTGAACTGAGAAACTTTTTAAATGTTTGTTAATTCATTTAAAAATAATAAATATATACCATAACATAAATAATATTGTTATGAAAAATACCTTTTTTTAAAGCCTAGCAAAAATGGCGACATTACATATTTGCAAATCTCTTTAATGTCTGCCTGAATAGAAGGCAACTGCATTCTCATATCTACTTCTGCATTCATTTGTTGCAATATCTCACATCATGTAGTTCCTAGAAAGCTCCACAGTACATTTTTTCTAGAAAGCTCCACAGTACATTTTTTCTAGAAAGCTACACAGTACTCATGAGAGAATAAAGATAAAAAAGGCGAATCTCTCCTTAGTATTTATATACTATGTGTGTATACTTGGTACTATGAAAACAGTTTTGACCTCTTGGATGGTCTGATTTTGAGAAGCACCACTATATAGCGATGAAAATGAATGAGCTACATCATTATTTGCCTTGTCATAGAGAGTTCTCACAAACATCATATTGAACAAAAGAAGCACAATACAAAAGAATAAGCTCAGGGGAAGGGGGGAGAATGGGGAGTTAGTGTTTAGTGGGTACGGAGTTTCAGTTTTCAGTTTTGCAAGAGTAAAAAGGTTCTAGAGACGAGTGGCGGTGATGGTTGCACAATATTGTGGATGCACTTAATATCAGTGAAATGTACACTCAAAGCTGGTTAAGATGGTGAATTTTATGTTACATGCTGTTTTCCCCCCAGTTAAATGGTTCCTTAGATATGGCACCAAAAGAAAAAATAGATACATTGCACTTTATCAAAATTATGAACTTTGCTGCTTCAAAGGACATCATCAATAAAGGGAAAAGGCAAACCATATAATGGGAGAAAATGTTTTAAAATTATATATCTGATAAGGGAACTATATCCAGACTATATAAAGAACTCTTAAAACTCAACAACAAAAAGACAAATAACCCAATTTTTAAATGTTCAAGGACTTGAATACATATTTCTCCAAAGAAGATGTACAAATGGCCAATAAGCACATGAAAAGATGCTCAACATCATTAGTCATTCAGAAAATACAGGGACTTCCCTGGTAGTCCAGTGGATAAGACTCTGCGCTCCCAATGCAGGGGGCGTGGGTTTGATCCCTGGTAAGGGAACCAGATCCCGCATGCCACAACTAAGAGCTCACATGCTGCAACTAAAGATCCTGCACATGGCAACAAAGGCCCCGTGTGCCACAACTAAGACCCGGCGCAGCCAAATAAATAAATATTTTAAAAAAAGAAAATACAAATCAAAACCACAATAAGATACCACTTTATATCCACTTAATGGCTGTAATAAAAAAAGAGGCAATAACAAGTCTTGGTGAGGATGTAGAGAAACAGGGACCCTCATACATTGTTGATGGGAATGTAAAATGGAATAGCTATCAACTATACTTCAATTTTAAAAAAAATTAAAAAAATAAAAATAGGGACTTCCTTGGTGGTCCAGTGATTAAGACTTCACACTTCCAATGCAGGGGGCATGGGTTCAATCCCTGGGCAGGGAACTAAGATCCCACATGACGTGTGGCGTGGCCAAAAATATTTTTTTTAATTAAAAAAAATAAAAAATAAAAATAAGTAAAATGGAATAGTTGCTATGGAAAATATTTTGGTGGTTCCTCAAGAAGTTAAACATAGAATTACCATATGACCCTGCAATTCCATTCCTATACTCAAGAGAATGGAAACATCTGGCCACACAAACACTTGTGCATGAACATTCATACAGCATTATTCATAATAGCCCCAAAGTGGAAACAATCCAAATGTTCATCAGTTGATGAATGGATAAACAAAACTATACAATGGTGTACTATTCAGCCATAAAAAAGCTGGACAGGGGACGTCCCTGGTGGTGCAGTGGTTAAGAATCCGCCTGCCAATGCAGGGGACACGGGTTTGAGCCCTGATCCAGGAAGATCCCACATGCTGCAGAGCAACTAAGCCCATCATGTGCCACAACTACTGAGCCTGCACTCTAAAATGATTTTTTTTAAATTTATTTATTTTTGGCCGTGTTGGGTCTTCGTTGCTGTGCGCGGGCTCTCTCTAGTTGTGGTGAGCGGGGGCTACTCTTCGTTGTGGTGCACGGGCTTCTCATTGCAGTGGCTTCTCTCATTGTGGAGCACCAGCTCTAGGCGCGCGGGCTTCAGTAGTTGCGGCACGTGGGCTCAGTAGTTGTGGCTCACGAGCTTAGTTGCTCCGCAGCATGTGGGATCTTCCTGGACCAGGGATCGAACCCATGTCCCCTGCATTGGCAGGTGGATTCTCAACCACTGCGCCACCGGGGAAGCCCTGAGCCTGCACTCTAGAGCCCGCGAGCCACAACTGCTGAGCCCGCGTGCCACAACTACTGAAGCCCTCATGCCTAGAGCCCGTGCTCCACAACAAGAGAAGCCACCGCAATGGGAAGCCCACGCACCGCAACGAAGAGTAGCCCCCACTCACCACAACTAGAGAAAGCCCGCGCGCAGCAACGAAGACCCAAGGCCGCCAAAAATAAATAAATAAATTTATTTTTTAAAAAGTTACAGAAATTACTCCAGCCTCAATTTTTATAACACATTGTCTTAGAGACTTCTTTGAAGAATGATTAGCTTCTGTGTCACAGAAATATTTTTATTAAAGTATATTAATTCCTTTCAGTTTTTCTTTGTTAGTAAGTCCAAGTAAAATTAAATGTAAAACTTGTATTAAAAAACAAAAAAGAGAGAAGCCACTGCAAAGAGAAGCCCACGCACTGCAACGAAGTGTAGCCCCCGCTTGCTGCAACTAGAGAAAGCCCGCGCGCAACAACGAAGACCCAACGCAGCCAAAAATAAATAAATAAATAAATTTATTTTTTAAAAAAAGCTGGACAATTATTTGGCAAAAAGTACTAATACATGCTACAACATGATGAACCTTGAAAACATGAGCTAAGTGAAAGATGCCAGACACCAAAGAGCATGTATTGCATGATTTCATCTATATGAAACGTCCAAAATAGGCAAATCCTTGAAGACAAACTATGGTTTGGGGCAGGGCTGGGGGAGGGGAGGCAGGGTCAGGCAGGCATGAACGGGGAGTGACTGCTAATGGGTTTCTTGTGGAGGTGACAGAAAATGTTCTAAAATTAGTGGTGATGGCTGCGTAACTCTGTGAATATACTTTAAGCCACTGAATTTATATGTTTAAAAGGTAAATCTTATGGTATGTGGATTATATCTCAATAATGCTGTTATAAAGATATATGGTGACAAACAAGCATGTGAAAAGATGTTCCTCATTATTAACTATTAGGGACATATATATGAGATACTCCCACATATCTGTTAGAATGGCCAAAAAAAGGAAAAAGACGGACAATATCAAGAACTGACAAGGCTGTGGACACACTGGAAATCTCATACATTGCTGGTGGGAATGCGAGACGGAGGCACTTTGGAAAACGGTTTGGCAGTTTTTTTGTAAAGTTACACATACACGTACCATATGGCTCAATAACCTATTCCTAGGTGTTTACCAAAGAGAAGTGAACACATGTTCATACAAAAACCTAAACATGAATTTTATAGCAGTGTCATTACCAGAACAAGAAAACCCAAGGACTTCCCTGGCGGTCCAGTGGTTAAGACTCTGTGTTTCCAATGCAGGGGGCGTGGGTTTGATCCCTGGTCAGGGAACTAAGATCCCACATACTGCACAGCACAGCCAAAAAAAGAAAGGAAGGAAGGAAGGAAGAAAGGAAAGAAAGAAAGAAAGGGATGACCCAAATATTCAACTGATGAATAACCAACCATGGTGCATCCATACAATGCAAGAGGAGTCCGCAACAGAAAGGAATGAACTGTGGCTATAACGACGTGGATGAACGTCAAATTAAATAGGTTAAATGAAAGAAGCCAGCCTCAGAAGGCAACATACAGTATGATTCCATTTATAGGATGAGCTGGAATAGGTAAAACTGTAGGAACAGGAGACAGGTTGATGGTTGTCAGGGGCTGGAAATAGAGGGAGGGGTTGACCGCAGAGGAGCACACGGGAATTTTGGAGGCGATGGGAATAGCCTACATGTTGACTGTGGTGGCTGGTATGTGATTGTATGTGTCTGTCAACAATTGGAAAACTGTAAACTAAAAAGAGTGAATTTTTCTGTATGAAAATTATACTTCAGTGATTCTGACTTAGAAAAAAAACAAAACCAAAGGGGGAAAGAAAGTGGTTCTTCCTCTCATAGGGTTGGACAAATCTAATTCCATTTTCCCTTCCCAGAAAGCAATCACCATTACCAGTTTGTGTATCCTCTCAGAAATACTCTAGATATATACAAGTGCGTATGTATATATGCATGTATACATATATATATACACGCACAGATATGTATACATACAATTTTAGAAGCCTATTATACACTGGGTTTTTTTTTTTAATTTTATTTATTTATTTATTTATTTATTTTGGCTGTGTTGGGTCTTCGTTTCTGTGCAAGGGCTTCCTCTAGTTGCGGCAAGCGGGGGCCACTCTTCATCGCGGTGCGCGGGCCTCTCACCATCGCGGCCTCTCTTGTTGCGGAGCACAGGCTCCAGACGCGCAGGCTCAGTAGTTGTGGCTCACGGGCCTAGTTGCTCCGCGGCATGTGGGATCTTCCCAGACCAGGGCTCGAACCCGTGTCCCCTGCATTGGCAGGCAGATTCTCAACCACTGCGCCACCAGGGAAGCCCTATACACTGGTTTTTACTGTGCTTTGCACTTTATATATTTTGAATATCCTTCCATATCAGTACAGAGCAGGCTGTCTCATTCCTTTATTTTTTTTTTGTAAATTTATTTATTTATTTTTGGCTGTGTTGGGTCTTCGTTTCTGTGTGAGGGCTTTCTCCAGTTGCGGCAAGCGGGGGCCACTCTTCATCGCGGTGCGCGGGCCTCTCACCATCGCGGCCTCTCTTGTTGCGGAGCACAGGCTCCAGACGCGCAGGCTCAGTAGTTGTGGCTCACGGGCCTAGCCGCTCTGCGGCATGTGGGATCTTCCTGGACCGGGGTACGAACCTGTGTGCCCTGCATTGGCAGGCGGATTCTTAACCACTGCGCCACCAGGGAAGTCCTCATTCCTTTATTTTTTTTAATTAATTAATTTATTTTTATTCGGTTGTGCCGGGTCTTAGCTGTGGGCAGGCTCCTTAGTTGTGGCATGCGAACACTTAGTTGGGGCACGTGAGCGGCATGTGGGATCTAGTTCCCTCACCAGGGATTGAACCTGGGTCCCCTGCGCTGGGAGCGCAGAGTCTTAACCACTGCGCCACCAGGCAAGTCTTTCTTTTTTTTTGAAGCAGGCAGATAACTTGGCTGAACTCAAGCTGCAGGCTGCCCCCCGCCCCACCCCAGGTCTTAGCTGAAGTGTATCCGTTCACTTTGTTTAACTGCAGCTGGAGTTGCCCTGTATACAAGTGTTCTACTAGAGATTGGAGCAGGGCTCACGTATAGAATGGGGGTTTCCTCTTCTCTGGATCTCCCTTTCCAGGATTGCCCCCTCAATTTCCAGAGGCCGTGTTCACGCACACTTAGCTCTCTGATTCTTCAAGCCAGTAAAGCAGGCATTCTGGCAGAGATGCAGCCAACCCCCCCCCCACCCCCTTTGCCCTGCCTTTGAAAACGGGACATGCACCCGGGTCCTGTCCCTTTCTTCCACGCGATGACACCCCTTCAGCAACGGTCTGTTTTTGGTCATTCTCCAGTGCCCTCAGGTAGTTAATTTTTTTACATTTTATCCAGCATTTACAGCTGTTAACTGCATAGGATTGATCTAGGGAGGTGCTCGGCCATGACTGGGAGAAGGATTTTGCCTCACTCTTGCTAATGGCCACATTGCACCTTCAGGACAACCCTGAAGGAAAGGTAATATTATTGCCCCCTGTCTGCAGAGCAATGGGTCATATGGGCCCATCAGACCCCAGATCCTTTGAGCATTTTGGGATCGAGTGTGATTTTTTTCCCAAAGATTTTATTTTATTTTGTAACCATCTTTTAAAATTGAAGTAGAGTTAATTTACAATGTTGCATTAGTTTCAAGTGCACAGCAAAGTGATTCAGTCATATATATATTCTTTTCCATTATAGGTCATTACAAGATATTGAATATAGTCCCCTGTGCTATACAGTAGGTCCATTGTTGTTTATTTATTTTCTATATAGTAGTGTGTATCTGTTAATCCCAAATTCCCAGTTTACCCCTCTTCCCCCTTTCCCCTTTGGTAACCACAAGATTGTTTTCTATGTCTGTGAGTCTATTTCTGTTTTGTAAATCAGTTCATTTATATCATTTTTTTTTAGATTCCACATATGTGATATCATATTATATTTGTCTTTCTCTGTCTGACTTACTTCACTTAGTATGATAATCTCTAGGTCCATCCATGTGCTGGAAATGGCATTATTTCATTTTTTTATGGCTAATATTCCATTGTGTATATATACCACATCTTCTTTATCCATTCAGCTGTTGATGGACACTTAGGTTGTGTCTTGGCTATTGTAAATAGTGCTACTATGAACATTTGGGTGCATGTATCTTTCCTAATTAGAGTTTTTGTCTTTTCCAGATATACGCCCAAGCGTGGGATTGCAGGATCATATGGTAACTCTATTTTTAGTTTTTTAAGGAACCTCCATATTGTTCTCCATAGTGGCTGCACCAATTTACACTCCCACCAACAGTGTACCAGGGTTCCCTTTTCTCCACATCCTCTCCAGCAATTTTTATTTGTAGACATTTTAATGATGGCCGTTCTGACCAGTGTGAGGTGACACCTTGTTGTAGTTCTTTGTGGTCTTGTTTTTTTTTTTTTGCCCATGCTACGCGGCTTGTGGGACCTTAGTTCCCTGACCAGGGTTTGAACCTGGGCCCTTGGCAGTGAAAGCACAGAGTCCTAACCACTGGACCACCAGGGAAGTCCTGATACCTCATTGTAGTTTTGATTTGCATTTCTCTAACAATTAGTGATGTTGAACACCTTTTCATGTGCCTGTTGGCCATCTGTATGTCTTCTTTGGAGAAATGTCTATTTAGGCCTTTTGTCCATTTTTCTACTGAATTGTTTGTTTTTTTGTTGTTGGGTTGTATGAGCTGTTTGCATATTTTGGAAATTAAGCCCTGTTGGTCACATAATTTGCAAATATTTCCTTCCAGTCTGTAGGTTGTCTTCTCGTTTTGTTTACGGTTTCCTTTGCTGTACAAAAGCTTGTAAGTTTGATTAGGTCCCGTTTGTTTATTTTTGCTTTTATTTCTATTGCCTTGGGAGACTGACCTACAAAAACATTGGTATGATTCATAGCATACAGCTCTTAGAGTTTTGATATACAGTCTGTAACCACCACCATGATCAGTGTATAGAACAGTGTCATCACCCACAAAAGTTACCCCGTGCCTCTTCGTAGTCACCCCCTCTTCAAACCTCAGCTTTTGGAAAGCACTGATTTTTTTTTTTGTCCCTATAGTTTTACTTTGTAAGAATGTCATATATATATATATGTGTGTGTGTGTGTGTGTGTATATATATATATATATATATATATATATATATATATATACACACACACACACACACATATATATATGTATATTTCTTGACTCTCTATTCTGTTTTATTGATCTAGATATCTATACTATCTCTAGTACAATGCTGTTTGGACTATTTTTTTTTAAACATCTTTTTTTTTTTTTTAATATTTTATTTATTTATTTATGTATTTATGGCTGTGTTGGGTCTTCGTTTCTGTGCGAGGGCTCTCTTCAGTTGCGGCAAGTGGGGGCCATTCTTCATCGCAGTGCGCGGGCCTCTCACTATCGCGGCCTCTCCTGTTGTGGAGCACAGGCTCCAGATGCGCAGGCTCAGTAATTGTGGCTCACGGGCCCAGTCGCTCCGCGGCATGTGGGATCTTCCCAGACCAGGGCTCGAACCCGTGTCCCCTGCACTGGCAGGCAGACTCTCAACCACTGCGCCACCAGGGAAGCCCTAAACATCTTTATTGGAGTATAATTGCTTTACAATGGTGTGTTAGTTTCTGCTGTATAACAAAGTGAATCAGCTATACATATACATGGGGATATGTGTCTGGACTTTTTAGCTTTTATAGTAGGTCAGAAAATCAGGTAATGTGAATCTTCCAACATTGTTCTTCAGTTTCAGAATTGTTTTGGCAATTCTAATTCCTTGACTTCTATAAATAACTTTTAATATCAGCTTGCCAATTTCTACAAAAGTCCTGCAGGGATTTTAGATCAGAATTGCACTGAATCTGTAGATCAGTTGGGAGTGATCAGCTTTAAAACAAAAGCTTTTAAGTTTACTTAGGTCCCATTTGTTTATTTTTGCTTTTATTTCCATTATTCTAGAAGATGGATGCTAAATGGCCATGATTTACGTCAAAGAGTGTTCTGCGTATGTTTTCCTCTTGGAGTTTTATAGTATCTGGTATGACATTTAGTCTCTAAACCATTTTGAGTTTGTTTTTGTATATGGTGTTAGAGAATGTTCTAATTTCATTCTTTTATGTGCAGCTGTCTAGTTTTCCCAGCACCACTTATTGAAGAGACTCTTTTCTCCATTGTGTATTCTTGCCTCCTTTATTGTAGATTAATTGACCATAAGTGTGTGGGTTTATTTCTGGGCTTTCTATCCTGTTCCATTGATCTATATGTTTGCTTTTGTGCCAGACCATACTGTTTTGATTACTGTAGCTTTGTAGTATAGTCTGAAGACAGGGAACCTGATTCCTCCAGCTCCGTTTTTCTTTCCCAAGATTGTTTTGGCTATTTGGGGTCTTTTGTGTTGCCATACAAATTAAAAATTTTTTTCTAGTTCTGTGAAAAATGTCATTGGTAATTTGATAGGGATTGCGAGCATGGTTTTTTGCTTTGTTTTGTCTTTTTATTTTGGCATCTATGCACTTAACCACGTGCAACCTAGAACGTGGTGGTTCTTAATCCTGGCTGTGCATCAGAACCACCTGCATATCCTGCCAAGCCCTGCTGAATCAGACTCTTTGGGCTCTGCTTTGGAAAGACGCTCCATGCCTCAACACAGAGTCAGGGCTCAAATATGGGCATGGCTTTCCCCTCCCGTCTCCCTTTTTCTGCCTCCCTGGGGAAGATTTCTACTGCCAGCCTCTTCCTCTACCAAGTCTCAGACCTAGATAATTAGGGTTACCTTTGACCCGTTCCTGCCAGATCTATGTCACCAGCCTGCACAACAGGTGGAACAGGTTCCAGGAGCTGCAGGAAGAAACAGCTATCCTTTGGATCATCCTTCTCCACCTGTCAGAAGCCATAACCCTGATTACGTGACTGCTGGGAAGGATGCTATGAGCCATGGTGTATATGCCACCCAATCTCTGCCTTTAAATAAACCACACCTGACAGCCCCATGCTATCCTGGGCCCCTTCAAGTTCCTGGAACCTCCCAGATGCTTCTGAAGGTAATTATAGTTCAGCTGTGGTACCAGCCATACTCAAATTGCCCTGAATGTTAACATGGGAGGGAGTTCTCATACCCCTCTAGGACATTCCTCTCTAAGTCAAAATTTGTTCAAATGGCTTTTATGGTCCTACATGATTGGGCCCCTGTGTATGTCTCTGGCCTAAGCCCTGTCACTCCCCATCGTTATCCATACCTCAGCCGTCCCAGCCTTTTGACTGTCCCTAGATCACACCTCAGGACTCTTGCACATGCCACTCACCCCAGCTAGAAACTTCTTCCCTTAGAACCTCACACTCAAATGTCACCTCCTCACAGAGGCCCTTCCTGACCATCCAGTGTTAAGTCACCCTCACCCACCGCCCTGTCACTCTCCATCTCCCTAACCCGGTTTAATTTTCTTCATAGCACTTAACACATTCTACTGTTATCCTCTCTCTGCTTGTCTAGTTGCTTATTGTAGCTCTCCCCCACTAGATCGGAAGCTCCAGGATAGCAAAAGACTTGCGCTTCGTGTTCACTGCTGTATCCTGCATGCCTCGAGCAATGCCAGGAACAAGCTGTCACTCAATAAGCATCCATGAGAGAATGATACCTTTGTCATCAGCAGCAAACTGAAGACAGGTAGACACTGGAGGCAGGCACAGGGGACAGGCACGGCGAGGAACCCCACACAGGGTAAGTCAGCTCACCCACTGGGTTTGAATCCTGGCTGCATCACTACTAGCTGTGACCTTGGTCTCACCTCTGGGGGATGTAACCTTGGGCTTCCTTCTCTGATCCTCGGTTTTCCTCCTGCATAAAACTGGGAGAAGAATCAGACCTACCTCACAGTGTCATAGTAAAGGTAAAGGAGGTACTACACTTTCAACATGCAGCACAGAGCCAGGCCCATTGGATCAACAATCCTGGATGCAGAGTGGGGTAGGGGCACGCACAAAGCCTGAGAGATGACCTGTGTACCTAAAGGCGCCCCCGTTTGCACTTCCTTAAAAGGTAGATTCAAGGCCACTGCCCTGTGTTAATCAACCAAGCTTGTGAACTGCTGGAGAAGCCAGACAGAGCCACTTATCAAGGGTCCTTTTGGGGCTCCACAAATAATTATTTGGGGCACCTGCCAGGTGCCTGAGGGAAGACAGATGAAGCAGATGAGGTCTGTGCCCTCTGAGAACTTAATCTAGGAGCAGAGACAAGATAAAACACAGGATCAAAGATAACAGAGGGTAACTGTGAGACAGAAGAAGGCCGGGGACGGTCTGTTGGCAGCGGATCAGCTTTGCTCCTGGTACACGAAGATAGGATGCCCCTCCCCGTGGGCCCCTCCATAGGACGCCTCTGCTGTCAAATAGAGTCATGGTTAGGAGACTGTCCTCCCCAGCCAGGCACACCCTGTTTTAAATCGTGGATCCTGGGCTTCCCTGGTGGCGCAGTGGTTGAGAGTCTGCCTGCCAATGCAGGGGACACGGGTTCGAGCCCTGGTCTGGGAGGATCCCACATGCCGCGGAGCAACTGGGCCCGTGAGCCACAATTGCTGAGCCTGTGCGTTTGGAGCCTGTGCTCCGCAACAAGAGAGGCCACGATAGTGAGAGGCCGGCGCACCACGATGAAGAGTGGCCCCCGCTTGCCACAACTAGAGAAAGCCCTCGCACAGAAACGAAGACCCAACATAGCCATAAATAAATAAAGATAAATAATAAATTGCCATATCTTAAAAAAAAAAAAAAATTTCCTTTATAAATCGTGGATCCTGTGTGACCTCAAGCACATGACTTCATCTCTCTGAACCTCATCGCCTCGTTTATAAAATGGAGATAATATTAGGACCTATTTGCAGGGTTCTTGGGAGAATTTAAGGAGCTTTGCATTAAAAATACTTGGCACGGGGCGTGGTGAATAGGAAACAGGTGGCAAATGCCAGCCAGAGTTGTGGTGGTGTTGTTATGTTTATCCAAATGGGAAGCGCGTCAAAGAAACATCTCTAGCATCTGCCACTTGAATTTATTTACATGGTGCTTGGGTGCCAGACAATGTCAGGGAATTGTCTTGACAAACATATGAGGAAGATACTATTTTTTTCGTCTTTTTTTTTTTTTACACATAACATAAAATGTATCATCTTAACCATGTTTAAGCATACAGCTTAGTAGTGTTAAGTGTATTTACTTTGTTGTGCAACAGATCTCTAGAACTTTTTCATCTAGCAAAACTGAAACACTTCCCATCTCCCCCTCTGCCAACCCCTACTTTCTGTTTCTAGGAAAACACTATTTTAACTCTGTTTCACAAATCAAGAAAACCAAGACCAGCTACATACTTTGTGGGACTCAGGGCCAAGTGAAAATGAAACTTAAGAGGAATGTCTAGACCGCAATAGCAGAGCATTAAACCAAGCACAGGACCCTTCTGAGTGCAGTCACACAGGGCCCATGAAACAGGCCCCAGAGGAAACCAAGGTCCAGAGAAGTTAAAGTACTTTCCCAAGGTCACACAGCAAGTTTGGGAGCCTCTAAAATTACACGGTTTCCCTTACTTATTGTAAACGCCCTGCAGGCAGGGGCTTTGATGTGTTCACCCCGGATCGCCCAGCAGCCAGCACAGTGCCTGCCACACGCTGGCACTCGTTACAAAGTTCATATCTGGGGGAATGAATGAATGAATAGGTCACATTCATCCTAGAGAGAAGAGGCTTCTCCAAGTTTCTGAGCTCTACCCCAGCTCTGGCACAATAACATTCCCATTCCTACTCGTCTTTTTTTTTTTCCTTAACATCTTTATTGGAGTATAATTTCTTTACAATGGTGTGTTAGTTTCTGCTGCACAACAAAGTGAATCAGCTATATGTATACATATATCCCCATATCTCCTCCCTCTTGTGTCTCCCTCCCACCCTCCCTATCCCACCCCTCTAGGTGGTCACAGAGCACGGAACTACTCATCTTTTGCGTTTACCTAGAGCCCTCGCATTCCTAGGAGAAGCAAGCGTGGCGTGTGTCTGTCTCTACATAATGTCCCCTGGCACTTTTATGAGGCCACGCCTCTTCAGAACATTCCTGGTTTTGAGTCCCACTTTTATGAGGTGAAGTTAGAAGACACAGGACAACATGAGGTCCCTGGTGGCACGTTCTGGCTCCAGGTCCCTAGGTCACCCAGAGTCTGAGGGTCAAGTTGCCCCTCTGATCTGAACACAAGAAATCTAGAACAGAAGTATACAAGTATAAGCAAAACATGAGGGTTTTTTTGTTTTGTTTTGTTTTTTTACAGTTATGGCATTAAGTGCTACAAGAGTTTAGGGAGCTAGCCTAATTTTGGTTTCTTTGAAAGGGACTTCATTTTTCTGTCTGTTTGTGAGATTCTTTGCTGGTAGTGGGAAGAAGGGAGGGCTGGAACTTCAGGAGGACATCAGTGGATTAATCATAACCCTGATCTCATGACCTCTTGTCATCATTGCTCTGTGCATGGCTCCCTCGTAGTTTAATTGTTCTTTCCTTCTTTCTTTTCATTAAAATAATGAATACCTGTGAACCTACCCAAGACCAAGATCATTACCAACAACTCTGGGTTCCTCTTCCGTATCTCATCCTTCCTTCTCAGAAGTAATGAGTCTCCCGAATTTTGTGTTTTCCAGCTGTCTTTTTGCAGACGTGTTATATCCATATGACTAAATAACACATTGTTTAGTTTTACTAGTTTTTTTGAAATTCACAGAAAGGGTATTATATAATACGCCATCTTCTGAGACTTGCTTTTTTGATTCAAGAACAGCTTAAAAGATTCCCATCACAATATTGTTACATGTAGCTGTATCTTACTTATTTTCACTGCTGTACAATATTCTAGTGTCTGGATGGATTTTAATGAATCTATTCTCATGGCATGGGCATTTGGGTTGTTTCAGCTTTTTGTTATTAAAAAGAGAGCCTTCATGAAATTCTTGTGCAAGTACACGAGTTAAATTTTGCCTTGGGTATATAACCAATATAATATGAGAAAGATACTATATATATATATTTTTGGGGGGGGCGGGGGGAGTGTTGCGTGGCTTGTGGGATCTCAGTTCCCCAACCAGGGATTGAACCCCGGCCCTCAGCAGTGAAAGCACAGCGTCCTAACCACTGGACTGCCAGGGAATTTCCGAGATACTGTATTTCTGGTCTTTTTTTATTTTCATGTAACACAAAATTTATCATCTTAAACATTTTTAATTGTATGCTTTAGTAGTGTTAGATATATTCACTTTTTTGTGTAACTAGAATTAGAATTTTTTCGTCCTGCAAAACTGAAAGTCTATACACATTGAACATCTCCTCCTCATTTTCCCCCTCCCCCAACCCCTACTTTCTGTTTCTAGGAAAGTAGCATTTTAACTCTGTTTCACAACTCAAGGAGTGGAATTACTGATTCATGGGGTATAGGAATGCTCAATTTTGCAAGAGAATCCCAAACTGTTTCTCCAAATGACTGTTCCAATGCATACCCCCCAATGATCACAGGGGATCCCACTGTTCCCCATCTCCCACACATGGTATTATCATAATTTTTTTTTTTTTTTTTGCCACACCACATGACTTACGGGGATCTTAGGTCTGGGACCAGGGATTGAACCTTTGCCCTCAGCAGTGAAAGCACCAAGTCCTAACCACTGGACTGCCAGGGAATTCTCAGTCAAACTTCTTAATTTTGCCAATTGAATGAGTGTTGAGTGAATACGTGAATTAACGGTGGAGGGAAAATAGGTTGCTCATATCAGTTTTTGAAAACTCAGTTCATATGAGGCTTTAGATAATCAATGACCTTTAGCTTTCAGCAAATTAAATGTGCCTTAAAATGCTGCTAAGAAGGCAAAATGGAAGGGAGTCGAAAATAAGGTTGCAAAAATATTCTAAAAAAAAAAAAAAAAATTCTAAAAACTAAAATCATCTATTATAAATAGACATAAGATAAAAATAGTTTAAAAACAAAGTCCCTTTATAGATGATATTGTAGTTTGCATCAAATCATAGTATCTATATTTATGCTTTTTTTCTTTGTTAACAATATATTTCACAATTTTATTTTATTATTTTATTAGTTTTATTTATTTTTTTTTAGAAATGGGTGTTTTTTTTTTAAAACAAGTTATTTATTTATTTATTTATTTATTTTCAGCTGCATTGGGTCTTCGTTGCTGTGCGCAGGCTTTCTCTAGTTGCAGAGAGCGCGGGGGTTACTCTTTGTTGTGGTACGCAGGCTTCTCACTGCAGTGGCTTCTCACTGCGGAGCACGGGCTCTAGGCTCGTGGGCTTCAGTAGTTGCAGCATGTGGGCTCAGTAGTTGTGGCTCACGGGCTCTAGATCACAGCCTCAGTAGTTGTGGCGCACGGGCTTAGTTGCTCCGGCATGTGGGATCTTCCCGGACCAGGGATCAAACCCGTGTCCCCTGCACTGGCAGGTGGATTCTCAACCACTGCACTAGCAGGGAAGCCCCGCAGTTTTAAAAGGGATAAAATGATCTTTGCTCTGTGTATCCTATACACTAAAATATTCAAATAGATTACAGAGTTTAACTTAAACTCAGGAAGCTCATACATAAACTAGAAGGACACATAAGCAAATAAATATCTGAAGTGGGTGCTGAATGGCCAGGAACTACTTTTTTAAGTATACAAGTAAAGGTAAAAACCATGAAAGAGGGAATTCCCTGGCGGTCTAGTGGTTAGGACTTGGCACTTTCATTGTCGAGAGCGTGGGTTCAGTCCCTGGTTAGGGAACTAAGTTCCTGTAAGCTGAGTGGTTCGGCCAAAAAAAAAAAAGTGAAGAGAAAAAGACTGATGGATTCTATTAAAAATGCAAAAATTTTTGTAGGCCCCAATATTAAATAAATATAAAGGTAATATAAGGGCAATCAATCAACCATCTGGGGAAGATACATTGGTGGTATGGGGATATATGTATCTACCTTTGATGAATTTAGCCTGAGAGTGTGCAGGCCAGAGTAAGAATCTGGTGATGTCACTGCTACTGGGGCACTTGGGGGATTGGATTATAAATGTATATAAATGCAGTCTCCGTGGGGGCAGGCCTCACTCTAACTTCTGGAGCCTGGGTAGTAGTCCAAGTCCCCTGCAGTGGACAGGCAGAGCTTCTTCAGTCTCCCAATTAGGAAATTTTAGCAAAAGGAAATAAGGTAGGAGATCTACTAAATGTATGTGTTTGGTGGAGGTGTGAGGGTACGGTGGGTTTGAGAATGACAAAGGTAAAAATCCTAGATGTGAGAGCCCCAAAATTGCTACAGAGGAGGAGCTTGGAAAGGGATGCTTCATTCACCATAGGTATAGCACAAAAGGCTTCTCAAGGGCTTACAAAAATACTGGGGAGGTGGGTACAGCAGTGGCAGGGAATATAGTTCCATATAATCAAAAGAAATTTACAAAATTGATATTAGTAAAGGAATTTAATGAAATGGACCAAATGTAACATTTTGTCAATTAGTCAAGCAGCTCAGTTAAATCTCATCAGGGACTTCCCTGGTGGTGCAGTGGTTAAGAATCAGCCTGCCAATGCGGGTTCGATCCCTGGTCCGGGAAAATCCCACATGCCTTGGAGCAACTAAGCCCGTGCACCACAACTACTGAGCCTGCGCTCTAGAGCCCGCAAGCCACAACTACTGAGCCCGCGAGCCACAACTACTGAAGCCTGCCTGCCTAGAGCCTGGCTGCTCCTCAACAAGGGAAGCCACCGCAATGAGAAGCCCGCGCACCGCAAGAAAGAGTAGCCCCCGCTCGCCGCAACTAGAGAAAGCCCGCGCACAGCAACGAAGACCCAACGCAGCCAAAAATAAATAAATAAATAAATTTTAAAAAATCTAATCAAAAGTATATTTAATGTGGGTTGTGGGTGCATTTTGACCTGTTTGATGTGATAAGGCGTGAGCTCTCCATAAATGAGTGCCGAGGGTGAACAAAGCTTTGTAAAGGGCTCTTGGCTGAGGAGAACGGTTGGACCAAGTCATACCACTGACTGTATTCTTTCAAAGTACACTTACTCCTCTTCTGGCAGGGGTCTGATCTACTCTACCCTAAGGGTGTGGCCTCCTTTGAATCCCATCAGGTTGATTAATTAAATTGGGTGTGGAGGAATTAACCAAAGACCACTTTGGAGGCAGGGATACCAAGACGATTCGCCATACTCTTGTCCAGTTTTTCTTTCATTAGATGTGATTTCCCCCTTTCATTCACACAGAGATTTTTTTCAAGAAAAGCAGCTGTTCTACAGTGGACCCAAGAGCAAGAAAATTTTAGTGAGTTACCAAAGATAAAGGAGAAATTTGTTACATGTGAAAAGCACTGATGATGATGTGGTTGAATTAAATTGTATTTGTGTATCTGGGACTGCCCTTGATTTGCCAAAATCTTATCGCCATGGTATTTCTATAGGTCACATAAAAATGTATTTAGTTATTCAACAGATATTTCTTGAGTGCCTACTATGTCCAAGCAGTGTTCTAAGAGCTGGGTATACAGTATAAGCAAAAGAGACAAAAGTCCCTTTTCTCAGCTGAAGGGGAGACAGATGATTTAAAAGTAAACATACACCCTGTAAGTAATGATGAGTGAGTGCTTGGAAGAAAATTAAGAGTAAAGGAATGGAGAATGATGACGGTGCTATTTAGATAAGGTGGCCTCAGGAGACTTTTACAATAAGATAATTGATTTAAACCGAGTTCAGTAAGAATTTGGAGTGTGTATTTAGGAAGTCCCTGGCAAACTTTGCCACGTCTTGGCTGTGTGACCTTGCTCCCAGTGACTAACTTCTCTGAGCCCAGCCTGTAAAATTCAGAGAGGATGCAGAAAATGCATTTGTAAATAATAGTGATTATTGCAGTTTATGAACACAATTTTATTACATTATGAATTTTATGGATGTAATAATAACTTCCCCATGCACCAAGGAAAAAATATTCCAATCCACTGAGGGGGTTCTTGGTACAGTTCCCGGCATGTATAATTAGCGATGGAATTTCGGACCCCGCCACTGAGCAGACATTCCCCTGATTCTGCGAATTCAGAAAGTGCATGATCGCTCGCTAGCTTCAGTTCCCTCATCTATAAATTGGAGATAACGGTAGTGCTGACCACCTCGGGTTTTTTGTTGATGTTGTTAAACTAACATTTATTGAGCCACACTGAACCATGTGCCAGGGACGGTCCTAAACAATGGAAATGTATTCATTAATTTAATCTCTAACAACCCAGTAAGCCAAATACGATTTTTTTTAACGACATTTTATAATATAACCGAGGAAACTGAGGCACAGAGGAGTAAAATCTAGAGTCCCCACAGCTAGGATTCCAACCCAGACAACTAGGCTCCCGAGCGTGGAAATACTGTAAAGCGCTTACCCCCATGCTTAGCCCAATAGTAAGAGCTCAATATATCTTTACAGTAGTGGTTGTTATCAGTTCGAGCCCGGGGCTGCTCCAGAATTTCTCCTTAGGAAGAGCTTTAGGTAACCAGTTTGTTGTAAGAGGAAGCTAGGGGGTGCTTGCATAGCAACCATAGTTTACTGCATTTCAACCATAATGTTTTTTTAAATTGGGGAGAGGAATCGGTGGTTCCCCCCCACCCTTTGACGCAGATGGTTTCTTCCGTTCTCCCGGATGGCTTAGGTTCCGCGCTCAGGAGTCACAAAGCGCGGGGTCACGTGGGCGGGCCGGTGCGCTTTGTGACGCCGCAGGCCCCGCCCTTCGGCCCGCCTATGCGCGCACGCCAGGCACGCCCCGCGCGCGCCGCCCGTGCAATCCCTGCTTAAGAGACCCCGGAGTGGGGCGCTCGCCCGAAGCCAGGCCGCGTCCGCCATAGTGCCTGGCTTGGAGGTGTCGCCGGCGCCTGGCGAGGGCCTGAGAGCGGCAGGGGGGCGAAACAAAAAGGGAGACGGCGGAGCCCTCACCGTTGCCCGGCGGTTTCCGGGCCTAATCTTGCGGTACTGGGCCGAAAGGCGACGGGAGCGAAAGGCGAGAGAAGCGCGGAGCGCTCGGCGAGAGGAAGCGTCAGGGAGCCTCGGCGGCGTCGCCAGGGTCAGCCGAAGCCCCCCGGCCGCTGGCTGGGGCCCGGGGTGGTGAGGAGGCGCTGCGAGGCCTAGCCGAGGCCTAGTACCGGCTTTGTGTCTGAGGCGGCGTTGGCGGCGGCGGCGGCGGCGGGGGGGAGGTGGAGCTGGGGGCGGCCTGCGGGAAGGCCTCTCCTCCGCCGACCGCGCGTTTCGGCCTAGGCCGCGGGGCCGCCCGTGGCCTCCGGGGAGCAGGCGAAAGGGGTCTGTGTGTGGTGGGGGCCTGGGCCTGGGGCAGTCGACGCCGGTCGTCCGGAAGCCAGGAGGAGGCGAGAGGCCGCTCGTGGACTCCGGGCCTAGGCCCTCTCCCCTCAACCTTCTCCCGGGGCCTGGGTCACCCCCGTCCACGGAGAGAGAGACCAACCGGGAGGTGCGGCCGCGCTATGGACCCCTGACCCCGCGGGGTCGTTCGGACTTTAACGTGTGGACTGACCGCTACTGACTGCACCGCCTGCCCCCGTCTCCTGCCGGCCCTTAGCATGAGCGAGGGGGACCCAGCGGGGTGACATTGTGCCCGTTGGCGGATTCTCGCTTGCCCCCTGCCCCGTCCTCGTCCGCCTCCTCCCACATGAAGCGATTCTGAATATCCGGGGGGGGGTGTTTCTGGATTATTGTTTTTACGAACCCCCGCTTGTGGTTGGGGGGGTTATTTAATCTGAGGCCTTAGGGTCCTTCGGTGTCTCTGAGTGTTCTGTGTGTGTACATATTTTGCTCTTAAGTTTATAAATATACATATATTGAGCGTGTCCACGTCTCCTCGCTGAACCTTAGGAATCCTTTGGCACCATGTCCTGTGTGCATTATAAATTTTCCTCTAAACTCAACTATGATACCGTCACCTTTGATGGGCTCCACATCTCCCTCTGCGACTTAAAGAAGCAGATTATGGGGAGAGAGAAGCTGAAAGCTGCCGACTGCGACCTGCAGATCACCAACGCGCAGACGAAAGAAGGTAAGAGCCACAGGGGCTCCAGATCCTCGCTGGTGGAAGAGAGATGCTGGTGGCGAGGTGCCTGGCAGGAGACTAACCGCCATGATGTCTCTTGTGGGACTGTTCGTTCAAACACTTTGGGGACGACTTTCATTGATAGCCAAGGGTTGCAGCAATCGGCCCTGGAGTTTGACTTATTTGATTTCTGCGTACTTGGATCATCTGGAACAGGCTGATCCCCAGTCGTGCGAGTCTGATGATTCCTCCCGAATGATTTTTTAAAACGAGGATTTCCGTGGCACAGGATGGGGGTGTCGTCCAGGTTCTCTGAGTGCTTGCCCTGGGGCGTTTTCTAACCTGTTTTTCATCGGAAGGAGGGGAGGAGCGCATAAGCCAGGCTGCTTATTTGTTAAAGCAGCACTAGAGATACTTTTCTAACTTTCTAACCTAACCACATTTGGGGGTTTAATGGCAAATTCTGTGTTCTCTTCTCCCTCCCCTGATTTATTTAGTTAGTTTTAATTTTTGGAGTTGCCTGCGTTGTGGCGAAAGATCCTCACTTTAATGTTTTAGAGGATTTAATCCAGCCGGTCTTTAATGTTGGAATTGCTTTTGGAACTTGGTATATTCCGGTGTGACCACTTTTGTCTTGTGTGTAAATTCCAGAATTAGTAATGCAGTAATTAGGTAGTTGAACTCTTAGTTCATCACATTACTCTTAAACTTTAGCAATTTTGTAAAGATCAAAAGTACAGGTTTTTCTTTTTTTTAAAATAGTAATTGCTAGACTTTACATGATTATGTTGATACTAGGTAGGATACTGAAAAATAGTCGGCTGCTACCATATGAATAGCTTATTTGAAAAATAGTCGGCTGCTACCATATGAATAGCTTATTTGTAGAAGCCACTCTTTGGAATCTTTAAGTTCTTTCTCCTTTTTAAAAGCATTTTATATAATATTGAGAATGTAGCATAGGTATGAGAATGAGACAAAATGGCCTTTCAGACTGTGGCTTTGAACTTGTTTTGGTTTCTTTTTCGCATTACTGTAATGCTGATGTGTAGTTTTTAGTAGGTCAGTCTTTTGAGTTTTACTGATGGGATGAGAAGTAAAGTGAAGTGCTAGTTAGAGTATTTCATTGATCACTAAATTTGGCTTAAGGTGGAACATGGGTTCTTTTCGTTGAAATTTGGGGGGGCCCCCACGTCTGGCATATAGTTTGGTAGGTAGAGTAACTCTTGTCATGTACAAGAGCTGTTTTCCATTTATCAGTACATCCAGACATAACTATAATTGTGTTATGTTAAGAAACAGTACTACTGGCATATCACAACTCAAAAATACTCAATAAGGAAGAACTTTATATACTCACTTGATAACATGTGAAAGAATAGTCTCCACTTCCCCCCCTTTTTTCAGTGTATCAGACCTAAGGGACACTTCATGTGAGGCTTTGGTAATTGTAGTTATGTGGGAAAATTATTGGTGATCATGAACAGTTGAGAAACAGCTTTTAAAAATATTATTCAAGAAAATACCTTAAAGAAGATATTCTTGAAGGCCACAAAAGCATCCCTTAAGCATTATAGTCACGCTTAACAGAACAGATGGATTTATACGAATTTTAGGCCATCTTGATATGTGACATTTAATGAATGAGAGGAAAGAAAATATAAATGAAATTAGAGAATATTAAGGCAATTTTAATCACATACTATGCAATTTCATATTTTATTGGGGTATAACAGGATTTAATCATTTAAGGCTAGACTTTGTCCATCTTTTCCACCTAGTAATTGATAACAACTTTGTTAAACTGGAGTAAATTATTGTTGATGGAATTCCTGTCCATGAATCTAAGAGTTTTGTCATGTGTTGGTTTTTTTTTCCTAAGCCAGGAAATTATATGATACATTATTTTTACAAACGCTGAAAGCAGGGAAGTGCTTTGCCCAGCAGCATATTTTTTATGTATTTGTGAACTGTCATTATTGGAGAAAGCTTTGCTATTAGATTGGTTAAGAGAAGAGAAAATTTGTATCTTATGCAGTCCTCAAATTAGGAGAGAAAAAGATATCTAGGCACTTAATGAGTTTTATGAGAAATAGCATCCAGTGTCACAAGGCAGCTGAGTAAGAATGCCACTTGGTTTTAGCACCGTCCAGTGAATTAAAGAGGACGGAATAAATATTTATAGCTTCGTAGTTAGGAGATTCCCTAGGAAAGAATGCTGAACTGGATCACTTTCGTTTGTTTGAATTAATATTTCTGTCATGTTTCTATAAAACATTATTTACAGTTTTGGAAATCTGTCCATGTTTAGGACTCTTACATCTTAATTAGACTAAAATGCTTGGATCAGAATTTCATGTTTTAGATTTAAGAATTCTTCTTTATTTCTAGACTGTATTTCAAAATGAATCTCAGATTATCTTTTTTAATGTTTTTCCTGAATAAACTTGTTTTCCTAATTTTCTGCTTATTTGCAATCCCCCTCCAAAAAAAAAAAACCACACACACACACAACAAAACAACCTTTATCCTGAACTTAGTGTGAAAGATTTGGAAGCTGAGGATGAAGTATTTTCAAGACTGTTTCTCCATTTCTTAAATTCATCTTGTTTTTCATTTCATCCATAATCTTCATGTTTTTGGATCCGAAATGACAGTGTTGCATAGAAAGGGTCTTTTGAAGCTAACAGGCTACTTATTAAGGAGGTATTTAAAGGGTAAGAAATCATCAGTGTAATTCAGGTACTTTAAAAGTTCAATTAGAAAGCATGTGGCATCAGGGCACCAGACTTTAAGCTTGACAGAGCACTGTGTTGATCAAATGAATAAGTTTTCTTGGAGAGCTCATGAACATATTTGCTATTTGTTCCCACAGTGAACTCTTTTGAGGGTTGTTACATAGGCAGAAGCTTAACTGTCCTGTGTTTGACACCAGGTTTTGGTTCCAGAATTTTTAAAAGATACCCCATCTCCCCTGCTCCCAGTTTTCCTTACTCAGAGCTTGCTTGGAATTTGGGACTATCCTGAACTATCCAAAAGATAATGATGGTAGTCTTACATTGGTATGCGAAATCTAGGAAATTGCATCACTCTAATTGGATACTTGTGAAGATACAGCTTACTACCTGAAATATATTGAAAAGAGCCCTTTCCTGAACAATTTAGTTTATAACAGGAAATAGTAATAGTGTGATTAAAAATAATAGAGCTGATACATATATAAAAACTTAAAATGCTTACATATGTGATAAACTTAAAATAATTAGAACAGTGGTAGTCAGCCCCTAGGTGCTGAGTAACGTTAGTGAATCAGGTAAACTCAGTGATCTTAAAAGAGTGAACCCTGATACCTGATTGTGTGATTAAGGGAGATGGGTACATTTTTACATCTGTCTCCCTGTAGTGGATTATTTTTCTTTTTGGTAATTTTACAAATTCTTTTCACAGCAAATCTTTTTTTTTAACCATAGTTGAATTCATTGGTCCAGCTTCTTTTTTAATTTCATTCTTAGAAAAGTATTGCAAGCAATAGTCCAAAGAGTAGAAAAATTCTTCCTCCCTGTTTGTCTGCTGAGAAAGTGACATCCTTGTTCATCCAGCTGCTTAAGCCAGGAACCCAGGAATTCATGCCTGATTCCTCTTTCACCTTCATCTCTGCCCCCACATCCATCCGAAAGCCTTCATTCTACCTCAAAACACTGACTCTTGATTTCTCTGTCACACTCCAGAACAGATCATTATTCTCTCTTACCTAAACTACGCAGCAATCTCCTTATTAGTCACCCTGTTTCTATTCTTGTTCCCATGCAGGTTCATTCTCCACTTAGATACCAGAGTTATCTTTGTTTTTAATATTGTTTTTAAAATTGTCATCATTTTTATTTAAAATCCTTCAGTGACTTCCTGTTGTACTTAGAAACAAAATATGAATCAGTATATATAATCTGTACCTTTCTACCTGTATTTCAAGTCATTCTTTCATTTTCATCAGCTCTTCTGGCCTTTTTGTGTCATTTTTTCACATGCTTTTCCCTCTATCTGAAACATTCTTTGTCCGGTGTTTTTGCACATCTTGCTGCCTTCTTAGTCTCACATGTCATTTCCTCAGAGGGGCCTTCCTTGAATCAACATACTATCCAAAGTTGCATCCACTTTTAATTCTTTATTACAAAGCCCTTTATTCTGTATTTGAAATGTGTCATATTTTAATTTTTACTGTGTCTTCCCCAGTAATCCTGTATTTAGGGCCTAGGAGAGAGAGAATGTTTGCATTCTAAATAACAGCTTTTTCTCATATAGTTCAGATGTTCTGCATTACTGGCTAAATAGAGAATGACTTAGTCTTACTGAGATTTGGGGTTCCACAAAACTAGAGGTGCCAGAGCCAAGAACCTGCTGACACTATTGGGTGTCCTTTTAAGAGAAACCCCTTATGGCTTTGGATATTTGTTCTGACAGTTTCAGTAATCTGGATGCAAGGAGCATGTAGTTATTAATGCTCCTTTATATTTAAGATTATTTCCCGTAACATTTACGTCTGGTTGAAGTTTTCTAATTCTTGAGGACTATGACTTATCCAAATCCCAAATAGAAATTCAAATCTTTATCTTTTATTTACAGAATATACTGATGATAATGCTCTAATTCCTAAGAATTCATCTGTAATTGTTAGAAGAATTCCTATTGGAGGTGTTAAATCTACAAGCAAGACATATGTTATGTAAGTATTTATTAAATCCCATGTTTAAGTTCTCAAAATAGACGTTTTTTGTGAGAAAGAACAAGTATATTTTAGAACTGAACTCATTACTTTACCCTAATGAGTATGTCTTCTTAATCCTTAAAATTATGAGGATGAGTTTGTTTTTTCCTGATTTCTTCCCCCAGCTAACTTAACTTCTAGTTAGGAGTAAGAGCTATTAGAAAGATTTTTTGCTCTGTATAGGTAATATTTACAAAGACAAGAAAACGATGTTCAAATTAGTGAATAAATATTACTGAACCCTTCTTTGGTTTTTATTTGCCTGTACACTTTTTCCTCCTACCATTTTTTTTTCCCCCCTACCATTTTTTCACTACAGAAATGTACGTTAAGTGTCTTAAGAGATCTGTCCTAACTATTTTGTCAGCATCAAGAGTATTCAGTAATGCTAACATTTGTTCCTAATCAGTACGGGGCTTTTGTTGGGAAGCTGTAGCGCTTAGGATTTACGACCACAGACACTGGAATCAGGCTTAGGTTTGACTCCATTTACTCCGTTTACTGTATTTGGGTAAGTTACCTAAAGTCTGTGACTCAGATTCCTCAAAATAAAATAGGGATATGAGTATTTAACTCCAGGGAGTTGTAGGAATTAAATAGTGCCTGGCACATGGTAAATGCCCTTTATTGGAGTAAGAATGCGGTACTATCTTAGGAGTGGTCTAGAGCTTAAGAAATTCACTAAAGGGGCAGGATTAAAACTTTATATCTAATTTTATCTGCTTTCTTGAAATTTCAATGGTGATAACAATTATAATATGTGAAAAGGGTAGCAACTTGAGCTATTTAAAGTGTAGAGATTTTTACTTAAAGGTGAGGTAGCCTTACTTGAAATTCTGGCAATTTCTGCTTTTGGTCAATGAAACATTCTGGAATTTGCCAGTCCTAGGAAATGGAATGTGTTCTTGGAATTGAGGGAAAATAGTCATTTCCTGGAGCTTTACTTCATGTGGACAAGTTTTCTAAGAATATTCTCATTAGTTTAGTGTAAAGTTATATTCCATATGTTTACGTTTGGAGGTTCTTTTGTGTAATATCTTCTGTATAGCAACAACTTAAAAAGCTGAATACTTTTTTTTTTTCCTGTGAATACCAAGTGAACTATGTGCCTTTAACTTTACATAATTTTGAGACATTGTAAGAGAAGAATTAATTCCTAGAATCTAGTGTGAAGTTATTCCTTAATTTACCAAGTGCTTTTTAAAAATAGCAAATGTTTGATTTCAGTAGATTGTTTTGATATTCAGAGACTTTGGGGAGAGAATAGTTCAAAGTATCAATACTAGGGAAAATAGTTACCCCTTAAAGAATTAAATGTGAATTCACTATGTATATGATTTCCTTTGTAATATACTTGCCTTGTGAAGTGCCTTTGAATTTGTTGAGCAAATACTAGTAAATGAAAACTTCATTTTTATCTCAGGACTTCCAAATCATGCACAAATTTAGAAACTCCATTCATACGCTGTCTGACATTTCTTTGTAGTCAGGATAGCATAAACTTAAAACTAAGCCTTTAAAGGCTGTATTTTAGCAACTTGACCCTTGTCCCCTTTTCTGTGTGGACTTTTAAAGGAGTTTCTCCTTGAGCTTATTTGTGTATGTATTTTAAAAATCAATTTGTTCAGTTCTCCATAACCAACTTATTTAACTTATTCTTTTAACCAAAATACTCTGTCAGACTGTTGATTTTTTTGGAACTTAGAATTCTTATTTAGTCTTTGGTCATTGTCTTGAGACTTTTTTAAAAAATTAAACTGCCAACCTGTCTTTCTGGATTTGAAATTTAGTTTTTGGAGCACAGCAATTTCTCAGGGATCCAAATTAAAAAATGTTAACAGCAGTGGTCTTGCTTTAAGGAAATCCGATGTATGAAAATTCATGTCTGTACCTATTAAGAAACTGAGGAATAATATTATTGTTCAATCTATTAAGAGATAACGACAAAGTTTCTTAAATAACAAAATCCTCATACTACCTTTCAGAAAACATTTATTGTATAAGTGGCAAGATAACACACCTATTCTAGAATTCCCCAGTATGGATTTTTTTTTTTTTTAAACCAGAAATGCACCTTAAACTATTCAAAGGTAGTAAAGATTAATCAAGGTAGTGTGTTTATTACTTCTGAAATTGGCTGATTTTAAATCTTTATGCCAAGGAAAAATTGTGTTCCTAAAAATGTGTGATTAGAGAGATGTTTTTATCGCAAAAATTCATTAATAGCTATTCACAGAGAGCTAATGCTGTTTTTCTTTTTGTCGTTTTAGAAGTCGAACTGAACCAGTGATGGGAACTTCAAAAGCAGTATGTAAAAACACAATCTCACACTTTTTCTACACATTGCTTTTACCTTTATAATGTAGCAGTGAAGTAAATCATTTTAGAACTTAATATCCAACTGATCATAGTACATATTGTAAATAAAATGTATTTGATGACAGCTCAGTTGAATATGGATATATGTGGCATAATTTGCACACTTTATTTTGTAGAAATGGGTAGTTTGTGCCCAAAAAAACACTGTTTCATATTAAATATGATAGCATTCTTCCTGTATGACGTTGTGTTGTACAGTTAATGTATGATCTTTTTTTAGATCATGTAGGTTTTACACTAATGAACATGGTAACATGTTCTACATCTGTCTGTCTATAGTTAGTATTTTGTATGTATGTACAGGCTGTTGTGTGCTTTTTGTTTCTTGCAATAAAAAATGTTTGGAGTGTATATTTTGCCATTTTCACGTTGTATCACTTAGTTTTTTTTTTTTTTTGGTTTTTGTTTTTTTTTGGTTTTTGTTTTTTTTTCTGCCTGATTGATGGCTTTGAAAAATGCATTAGCAACATCCAAAGCATATATTTAAGGTTTGATGCTTTCTCCAATTTCAGACATGTCATAGAAAAGAGCTTTCCAGAGACCATTGATGCAGCTTTTATTATTTAGTTTTGCTTTATTTGGCAATTTTGAGCTCTTATTCTTTGTTTATATCTGTACTGTAAAGTGAAACCTGGAATTGGGCCCCCTACAAGTATATCAGTGTCTCGTCGATGATTTTGATGATTTTATACAATTGAGTACATCGTTCTCAAGTTTTAACAGAGGTCTTCTACTTCTCTAGTCTGCTCAGTTGTCCAAATTAAAATATTTCCTCTTTCTCGTAAGATATTAAAATGCTGCATTAATTGTAAGCCAGCTGAAAGCTGTAGCTTATCAAAGGTAACTCCCCTTAACCAGGGTAACATCTTAATAACCTTAAGTATGACACCATTTTGACTTTGAGCTTTTAAGTAAAAGGTAGCAGCATTCCTAAGTTGTGGGGTGAAACATCCATTTCAGAACAGAGATCTGTAGTAATTGGGTTCTGTAAAACTTGATGGTTCTCTAAACATTTGACTACTCAGGCTTGATTTGTACACAATACAAGATGTCTGAAATCTTCACGTAGAATTTAAGGGTATTGCTTGCTGTTTCAACTTTATCCTTTTAAAATGCTACTGATCTTTTAATTGTGTATCAGGCATTTCACTAACCTTGGATCATTGGATCTTAAACATGATAACGTAGAATATCTGAACTTTGGACTTGTTCTCTAAAGTATATGGCCTTTAGTTCTCATGGAACTAAATATAGTGATTCAAAAATCACAACTCTTAGTGTTTTGTTTTTTTTTTTTTTCCCCTCTTTGGGGTATTTGGGGTTTTTTGGGGGGGTGGTTTTGTTTTTTTTTTTTAAAGCGTAATGCTGTAAAGACTGTCCACAGTTTCTGTTTTGCTGGTGATTGGTTTAAAACTGATTTTTATGTATCCAAATGCTAGCACAAATCAGATTGACTATACTGGTGACTGTAGTAGTTAATGTAACACATTTTGTATAAAGTACAGTTTATATAGTATTTTAAACTAATTCAGATGAAGTTTTATTTCTTGAAAGCAATTATTTCCTTTTTGTTTATTAGCATGTGTATAAACACAGATCACATGTTCATAAATAAAGTTAATGTTCTTTTAGCCTTGTGTGTTCCCTGGCATGTCTGTATTACACTTACAAGAAGCAGTTTATTTTATGCTTATTTAGGTTTCTCTTTTCTTTCTTCTTTTTTTAAAAAATAACTTTAAAAGTGGCTTTGATTTTTAGGTAGAATAATTTTAAGTGGAGATATTAGGTAACTTAATATCCCCATCATTTATTTGCTTGGGGTACATTTGCTGACATTTAAGATTTGAGAGAATATATTCATAAAGTGTAATTAGTGCCCATCTTAGGAGACTTAACGTGTATTGTGCAAATTCACAAAAGCCAATTAAGACAGAATCACTAAACCAGATTTCTAAATTCTAATTAGTAAAAGTAAATGTATGTACACTTTTGATAATTTAAGCCAGCTCTAATCAAGGATGACTGTTTCTATCTATATTCCACAACTTTTGTTTGTAGTCATCCTTCTATGTTGGTACTCCAAAGCTGCGGGTTCTTCCTGCTTACATTTTGTAAGATCCTTTAATTTCAAGCAAATATAGTTGGCATAAAAGATTTCAGATTCTTGCTTTCAGATGCAAGACCACAAATTAGATGTGAGAATGTGGGTTAATTTTGATGTCTACGGTGTGCATTAATCAGTGTTTTTGGAGACTACTTTTTTTAAGTAGCGTTTTTTTTTAAATCCTGAAAGTTACTGTATTTATTGATGCTTAGTACGTATAAATTCCTAGTTTCTAAAGCATTTCTTGTCAGCATTTTACACTTATTTCTTAGTACCTTGCTATATGTAGAAAACAATTGGATGCCTTTCTAAATTTGTGGTAAATTTGACTTGTGTATTATAAGGTATTAAAGTGTTATAGGGATTATTTGGTGGAAAAAAGTGATTTAGATGCTGTTGAATATCTGAAACCACTTTTAACCAGATAAATATACACTACTAATAACAAGTTGGCAGAAATCTAAAAGGAAGGATAGGAAAGCCCAGCATAGTAACAAAAAGACAGCTATATCTTAGGAGTGGGAAGAACAAAAAAATGTTAGTTTTTTAGTTCCAGGAATAAAAAAGGGTGATATAACTGATTGCTTTCTTTCTAAGGAAATGATCAGTGTGCATATTCTAGACAGTAATAGGCTATTTTTAAAGACTATTAATTTCATTGATTGACAGCAGTTTGTTCAGTCCTTGTTTCTTAAAATTCAGGTAATTCCTGGTTGATATATCAATAAAATATTACCCTCTTCAAAATAAATTGAATAGGTCAGAATTTGTTCTGGATAAAAATAGTCTATTTATGTGTTCTTTCAATTTTTCTTTTTTAAATTTACCTCCTGAGATACTCGTTCTTTAAGGAAAGAACACTTCAAAGCTGCACGAGAGTGAGAACCCACTGGTGGGTTATATGGCTAGGATTGTATGTGGGATTAGTGCATTATGGACTCTGTAGCCCCTCAATGTGGAGCTAAGAACCTTTGTTTAAATAAACATCCCAGTAATAATATCCATCAAACTAACTTTTAAAACTCTTAAGATATTTATAAGATGTATTTTAAATTTAGCCAACATCAGTTTTGTTTCCATTTATTGAATTACTGCTGTGGTGGGCATTGGGCTAAGAACTTCATATCGAAACTGATTACATTTCTGTTTGGGGCTCTAAGTCATGCTGCTTTTATTTTAATACTCTTAGTTCTCTGGAATACTTGAAAAATACATGATGAAGACTCACTTTTTTTTCTTTGGTGCAGACATCTTGTTACATTCTCTCCATTTTAAAGAAGAGTTCTGACCAATAATGCATGAGAAATTTGTAACATGTTGAATAAGCAGCCCACTTACTCCATAGGAAGCTAATAATGTTTTCATTTTGGTACACTTGTAGGGAAATCATATCTTTAGACTTACATGCCGAAGATGTGTGCGTACACACATACATAAACATTTTTTTAAAACTGATATTAACATATTCAGGGGAACAATAATGAAGAAGTTTTAAATGTCACATTTGAATTTTTTTTTTAAAGCCCTTTTATATCCATGTTTAATACTTGCTCTGTTTGATTAAATTAACTTTCTTTTCTCTGCATATTAAAGTCCATTCTGTAACTGCTCTGTTTGCCCTGCCCCGGGGTACCTTTTGTTTGGCTTAACATCTTTGCCCTGATAAAGCTGTGGTTTCTTTGGCGAGATTAGCTATTGTTACTCTTTGTATGGGAGAATAAATGAACTTATTCAGACTGAGCAGTACATACTCAAAGAAGAAAAAAGTAGCAATTATCTGGGACCTGTTTTATTAAAGCAATTATCTGAGCCTTTAAAGAGCTGCTTGTTTTTACAGTGTTATATAATGGCATTACAGGAAAGTTCGAAAGATTTCTTATTCTCTCTTCTAGTGTACATTGTCTTGAGCATTATCAAATTTAGAGACCATTGATAGACATGGGACTCTTACTTAGTATTAAACCACCACTCTGAACAGATTTCCTATGTGATATAGTTTTCTTTACCCTGTTTTCTCATTGTAATTGAGTCCCTATCAACGGTTAGCCTTTATTTACTGTATGTGGGATGTGTGGAGAAGGATAAGTGGGGTGAGTTACATTTCAGCTTTAAAACAAGATAACATTCTTTAGAAAACGTCTAAGAAAAATGCCCAGTATTTGAACATTAAGTGGCAGTAGGGACTAAATGATCACTTTCAGATGTTTTCAGTGTGGAACTTGAATGTGTGTTTAATTTTTTGTGAACAGATTGATGACTCTTCTGCGTCTATTTCTCTGGCCCAGCTTACGAAGGTATATATATATATATTCTTGAAAATATAAATCTTTTTCTAACATCGTATTTTTTTTTTTTGTTTAATGTGGAGCAATGTTTTAAGAGGGGTTGGGGGAGGAGATATTTTGCAGACACATTGTACATACTATTACTATCCTGTAAAGAGTAGTTGCTGTTTTGAGAAGATAGGGGGAGTATTTTGAAATCAGCTTCACCATAATGTTGGAGTATTGTTCATCTTCAAGACAGAAGAAACATATGAAGCTACACTTACTCGCTTTTTTCCCTCATACATTTTGTTTAATTATACATTGGAAACTAACAAATTTCTGGAGGAATTCCCTGGTTTTGGCTGTAAATTATGTGGACTTTACGCAGCCAAAATAGAAGCTTTCCTTTACATGGACGATTGCGTGGTTATTTCTTGAATATTTGAATTGATCCCTTGAAGGTCAACATTTTAAATGTGATACAATTGTTTCTTTATGCTATAGACTTGTAGTCTGTCTGCATTAGAAAAAGTTTTATTTAAACAACCTAATTTGTTTGAACACAGACTACATGAATTGTGTAAATGTATAAAGTTGTTTGCAGGAATATACCAATGTGTATGTTTGGCAGAGGGGAAAATTGTTACCTCCTGAAATCATTGTATATGCCATGTTTTGCGATAAGATTGCTTGCAATTTTCTGCTCAACAATGTGTACCTTTTGTTTGGGAAAGCACTAGTGATGGATTAATTTTTAAAACAATAGACTTAGTTTGCAAATTGTGCCTTTAGGGGAAAAAAGGCAAATATTACAGATCAGGCAGATTTTTGAGGGCCAAGAAGGAAGTTCTCCAGTTTTCCGAAAATCATTTTTTCCCTGCTATCAGAAATGTAAAACCAAATTGAGCAACCAAGGTTAATGAGTTAGATGAGTTTTCCATTAGTGCTGTCCCTATCTTGTCTTTGGCTTTGTTATAGGTTTTGTCCTTATCCCCTAGAATGTATCCCCCAAAATGTCCTAGTAACAAATACAACTTTTTAAGCTCCTGTTGTGGGAAAAGTAAACATTAAAGTTGATGATTCTAGAACATGAAGTGGGCTAAAACCAATCTCTATAATTTTTTTAATGCAAAGTGGTTTAGCATAGAGTTAACATCTTTAGCAACTTATAGTTCACTGTTTTAATTCATGTGTACTGTAAGGACCATATTTGAGTTTTGGTCTATTCCTACCATTGTTTCTTTGTGGGAAGCAGTTGCGGAGTTTTGGAGGTTTGGGGGATTTTTTTTTTTTTTTTTTTTTTTAAACTATTTGTAAGTTACTGTTTGGGTTCAAACAAATTAGTTGTTCAACATCTGTAATCCAGTTTTCTGTAAATGTTGCTGTTGTTCTAAGCTCTGTTAATGTTAAGCATTCTTTGTATATAAAATTACAATAAAGTGTTAAAACTGGTTGCTTGTTTTGTGGATGAATGTAAAGCTAAAACCTAATGAATGGCTGATGTGAGTGCTAGATGCTTGAAGATTCAAGTTATTAGGACTCACTCCCTTAGACCCTGCTTATATCTAGACTATTGTATGTAATACCTTAAAGATAAAGTTCATAACTCTTTGGAGAGTTGGATTTAAAATTTGAATGCTCAGTGCATGTGCTTTGCACTTAGTTTGAAATTTGACACCACTACCTAAAGAGCCTTCTGACTTCTAGTATCTGCTGCATAATATGTTCAATTGTTCTACCCCCAACCCTACCTCCAAGTTATATGCTTGACATTTGATGCTTAATGCTGTGACACTTGAACTATTTTTAAGACTTAGAAACATCAAGTGTTTCTCTCCTAGCTTAATCTCAGTTTTTAACTCTTAGAAGAGTAGTATGCAAATCTTAAATGTAAGGTACAAACAGGGTCTAAGGTTTGAGTGCCCCCAGAAAGACTTTCCTCAGCACCGTAGACACCCAAACATCATGTAATGACCTAACGAACTCCCAGTGCCTCTTCTAGGTTATATTTGTAAATAACTGTTTTTATGCAAGATTAGATACTGCTCTTTACAGGATGAGTGGTGTTGTCTTTGGCTGTGTGGTCTTAAATGTGTTTCTAATGTGTGTGTCAAATAATTACCTGTTAAACAGACTGCCAATCTGGCTGAAGCCAATGCTTCTGAAGAAGATAAAATTAAAGCAATGATGTCGCAATCTGGCCATGAATACGACCCAGTCAAGTAAGTTCATAAATACTTTATACTAATAAGGTACTTTGGGGTGGGGTCTCCTCCCCCCATATCAAAAGCATTTTTTTCAAGTCTTTGTATACATGTAATTTTTTTTTCCCCTTTCAGTTACATGAAGAAACCTCTAGGTCCACCACCTCCATCTTATACTTGTTTCCGTTGTGGTAAACCTGGCCATTATATTAAGAATTGCCCAACAAATGGGGTAAGTTCAAAGTAGAAGCTATGATACACCTTATCTTTCTTAAAATTTTTTCTTAGCCATATTATTTTTCTTGGTAAATACTGCCTTCTCTATTACAATGGCAAATGAGCTTAGCTTTTAGAGCCAAACTGCCAGGCTTCAAATCTTGACACTGCCACTGAATGAGCAAGTTACGTGATTTCTCCAAGCCTGTTATTTCTTCTCTGTGAAATGGAGGTAATAATAGTACTTACCTCACATGGCTGTTGTGAGGATTAAATGAGATCATATATGATGTTAGCACTGCGTGTTAGCTAATATTAAATAAAGGTAACTGCTTTTTCTCTTCCTCCTCTCTCCTTTCCCATACATACAGGATAAGAACTTTGAATCTGGTCCTAGGATTAAAAAGAGCACTGGAATTCCCAGAAGTTTTATGATGGAGGTGAAAGATCCTAACATGAAAGGTGCAATGCTTACCAACACTGGAAAATATGCAATACCAACTATAGATGCGTAAGTATTCAAATTAGGTATGATCTATGGAGACTACAGTCAGTCCAGGTGATAGTGTTTTATTTAATCTTGGGCTTGTAAGTTGGCTACTTGGATTCCTTATGAACGTTGTATACCAAGACTTAGTCTCAACATGTTGCATTTTTGTGTTAAGAATGAGAGGCTGCAGTCTGCTCCATTTAAAGCAAATTTAAAATGGATTTGGGGTTTTTTGCTGCCAGTGAGTGCCACTTCCCTTGTGGTCTTCTAATTTTTCTTTTTCTGTCATTCCCTGCTTTCTTCCTCATTCACATACATACTCCCACATAGTCTTATATGCTGTTTGCATCCTTTAAAAGAACAAGACAAGTATCTTAAACTTTCTGAGAAACAGGAGACTTAAGAATAAAAGTTCTGCAAGATATCAAGGCAAATTTAAGTGCCAAGATTAAAGGAAATGCTGAGGTATCTTGAATAAGTTTGGATATACTGTGTGAGTCTTAAGATTCTGAAGTGTGGTTTATTTTATAAACCATTAGTTCAGATCAGCTATAGCTCTATAAGCTATACCTTAATGCTTATTTTTAATGTGTTTTCAGATTTTATTTTATGAGCCAATTTTTAATGAAATGAATAGACAGTAAACCTAGAGGCATAGTTCAACTAGATAACTTACCATTTAATCTGCTTTTATTCATACATTTAATTACCTTTTTGATTACCGTCAACAGTTGTAAACTCTCACAATATAAAACACAATATTAAGTGTTCTTTGGAATATGGTTGGCTAACTTAATCGTGCATAAGAATCTCTTACAAAACTGTTAAACAACCTGGGTGCCCTGCCCCGCCCCCAGGGGTTATATGATGAGACTCTGAGTCTGCCTTTTTTAACAAGTCCTCGAGGAGATTATGAGTTTAGGGGATCCTTAGGGCATACCTTGAGAAACATCAATTTAGAGAATAGATGTCCATGGTCTTAGTGACAAAATATATATTAAGAACAGTTTTCCTCAGCTTTATGCTATATTGTCAGATGTGGTGAGCAGGTAAGGACAATGAAAAGGGCTATGCTTACAAAATGATACTGAAAAAAGATTGTGTTTTTGAGTAGGTAAATACATTGTTTTTGAGTAAATACATTGTTTTAGTTCACAGATAAGAATTAATGTTTTCCTAAACTCCCAACCCTGCTCACTTTCTCAACTTCACTCCCATCTATTTTTTATCAGTCTACCATCCTGTGTTTTTGTGGTTCATCTTAGAGCAGTTTGTTGTTACGCTGTTTCTAATTCAGACATTTCATACATGCTTCCAAACAGCTTTAGGTTGAAATTGATGACTTTTACAGACACAGTTTAAGAGCAGACGGCTAAGATATGGAAATGTGTGTATATCTGTAGCTGATTCACTTTGTTATAAAGCAGAAACTAACACACCATTGTGAAGCAATTATACTTCAATAAAGATGTTTAAAAAAAAAAAAAGAGCAGACGGCTACATATTAATATAATATGTAGATATAAAAGTATTTAAATAGAAATTTGTGTTGGAAAAATTAACATCACCTGTGAACCCCTACTAATAATTAACTTCATTGCTTTTGAATACTGAAATACAAAAGCCCATTTGTGCCAAACACAGAGCAAATACTGGGGAAAATGGGAACCCAAATATTTTAAGTGAAACTTTCACCCTCTCCACTAACACCACTGATAAGCAACTTAGACTCTTCTTCTGTTTCTTTTTCTATCCTCTCTTCTCTTCTTTTTTTTTTTTTTTTTTCTTTTCTTTTCTCTCTTTTGGGCAGTGGGAGACTCCTCTTTCACAAATTGGGAACAATGGGGCATAAGCAAATTGATACATATTTCTGGAATCGTGGTGATGTCTATGGAGCAACTGCAACACAAATAACACACCTAAGGTACCCTGCTCTGTCCAGATGAGATTCTTTCATTTTCAGCATTGAGATGAACACACCCTGTTCCAGAATGAAACAGAAAGGATTTCTCTAGGAATTCCTGTGTTTTACAAATGTGCATGATTACAGAGAAGATGAGGGTGTTGGAAGCAGTGGTGATAAGTCTGAGAATAGAATATTTTGGTTTTTTATTTTTAATATATTTAATACCCAACATTTCTGCAAAGTACATTTCTACGAAAAATGGACCTCCAAATATCTGAGGTGTTCCTTTAAATTTTTTACACATATTCTAAATATTTAAGTCATGAATATTTCTTAATTGACTATAAATAGATTAATCTCTCTTAAAATGTTAAGTATAAGTAGACCACTGTTTTGAAGTCTAATTCTGGCTATTAATTACTGGTGTGATTAGTGTCAGTACCAATTTTAGTTTCCCATATTGTGGTATTCACATTAGTACCTTCACAGGTTTTGGGGACTGTTAGACTATGGAGGAAGAAGAAACAATTTTTTTCCCCCAAGAAACATGGTAGTAGAGAAAATAATGATTAGGGTGTTGTCATAGCTTAAGCTCAAATCCCGTCTCTGCCACCCATATAAATATAACTTTGTGGCACTGATTGTGTCGCTTTACTTCTCTGGCTCTCAGTTCTTAGAGTTACAGATTCGAAGATCCTTCTAGCCACTTTGATAGCATTTTTTTTCTTTTTTGTTATACTTGTTTAGGATTTTGTTTTATATCTTTTTGTTTAGGGGAGGATGTTCGTAACTGCTCGCTTACTTTGGGAGGTACACACTTGTGTAAACTGATTTGACATTGTACTGAATTATAAGTACCCACTGTGGTATAGTAGAATATATAAATTTTTTTGGAAATACTTTGCCTTAACAATGTTAAAACACTAAAACTTTCTTTTACAGAGAAGCATATGCAATTGGGAAAAAAGAAAAACCACCTTTTTTACCAGAGGAACCATCATCATCTTCAGAAGAAGATGATCCTATCCCAGATGAATTGTTGTGTCTCATCTGCAAAGATATTATGACTGATGCTGTTGTCATTCCGTGCTGTGGAAACAGTTATTGTGATGAATGTAAGAAATGTTGAATCTTTGACAATACATAATTTAGAGTATGTGTATTTCCTTGGAAAGGCTGTTAGCAATATTGTATATTTTAATAATAAAATATGAATTATTGATAAATTAATCAATGAGCATTTAATAACTTTTTGTTGCTACTTTTTTTTTAAAAAAACAACCTCCTTGTCCTTTTAAATATTAGAATTGACCACCTTCTTTACCTTCATCAGGGTGACTTTACTGAGGTTTTATAAAATGTAGGATTTTTATTTCCTCTGTTTTAAATGGTATAGAGAAATTTAAAAGCCTTTTGGGCTTTAGATATTCCAGAAGTACTTTTAAATGATATCTAAGTCCCTCTCTAGGAATGTGAAAAATAGCTTATTCTAAAATTCTTACGTGTGATTGAGAACTACTCTGTAAAGATACTACGCAACATTTGCCAAGGGGTTACTTGTGACTTTTGTCTCGAGTCATTTATATTCTATTAGCACTTGATTTTTTTCTGCTACTTATCTTAAGTTTGTCCCTTCTTACCCAGGTGAAAATGATGTCATCTGAAAATTTCATTGCTCAGTCCTGCTCTGGTCTTTATCATTTCTAAAGATAGTTTGCGGGGACTTCCCTGGCAGTCCAGTGGTTAAGACTCCACACTTCTACTGCAGGGGACACAGGTTTGATCCCTGGTCGCATGGCCACAAAAAAAAGGTAGTTTTGGAATACAAATCTTTCTTATGGGGCCTCTTCAGTGAAGACCAAAGTCAAGAAGAGGTCACTTAAGACTTGTTTCAGAGTGTGTCTTGAATTTAACAGACCGCTTATGATTGGATTTTTTGCAACACTGAAGCATAGTCAGTGCATCTATAATTTAGTATTGGTTCTTACCTGCTGTGCTATAGATGTCTCTGATTTCCTTGACTGAATAATGCTTCTGTTATTTATAATGCCCTTTTCTAGTGATGCTTTTTTTCTTAGCACCACACACCTTGTGGGATCTTAGTTCCCCTACCAGGGATTGAACCCGGGCCCTCGGCAGTGAAAGTGCGGAGTCCTAACCACTGGACCACCAGGGAATTCCCAAGGGATGCTTTTTTAAAAGCCCTATATTAGCCATATAATGTTTTTGTCTCTTTCTAGAGTATCTCTTTATTTCTTTTTTTTTTTTTTTCCGTGTAATATTCCGATTACTAGCTAAACAAAGAGAATGGTATTTGGGAAAGAGCATCTTTTCTCTCAGTTTAAATGTTTGTTTAGCTTATATCCGTTACTTCTGTTTTTAAGGTAGAGAGAGGTTAGAGCAGAGGAGTACTATCAGGCGAGAAATTTTACTTTTAAATTTCTTAATCTAAGAATAGAAATGGTTAGTGATGCGTGCTTGGAAAACAGTAATGTAACTGAACACATGTAAACTGTCTTTTTAATTCATTCACTAAAAACTGGGTTCCTAACTATGCTTCTGTTAATATTTAAAATCTTATACATAGGTATAAGGACTGCTCTCTTGGAATCAGATGAACATACATGTCCAACATGTCATCAGAATGATGTCTCTCCTGATGCTTTAATTGCCAATAAGTTCTTACGACAGGTAGCTATATTTGTATCCCTTGTTATGAAAAATTTTTTTAAATCTTTTAATTGATTTAACTGTACTTGAGTAAATACTGCATTACATTTTTCTGCATTTTTATGTTTGGTGTCTGTAGGCTGTTAATAACTTCAAAAATGAAACTGGTTATACGAAAAGACTAAGAAAACAGTTACCTCCACCCCCACCCCCAATACCACCTCCAAGACCACTCATTCAGCGGAACCTACAACCTCTGATGAGATCTCCAATATCAAGACAACAAGATCCTCTGATGATTCCAGTGACATCTTCATCAGCTCACCCGGCTCCATCTATATCTTCATTAACCTCTAATCAGTCTTCCTTGGCCCCTCCTGTGCCTGGAAATCCATCTTCTACCCCATCCCCTGTACCTGATATAACTGCAACAGTCTCCATATCAGTCCACTCAGAAAAATCAGATGGGCCTTTTCGGTAAGTCTATGTATATTTCTCACTGTTAGGAAACAAGTGAGATCAGTGATGTAGTTTTTTTTATTGTATATTGCTTTAACAGTTGTTTTAGTGACCTTCAGTCTGTTGCATCCCACTGTGCTCAGTAAGGTGGATGACTTGTAAGAAATGACCTAGTCTTTGGGAATTCCCTGGCTGTGGTTAGGACTTGGCGCTTGCACAGCTGGGACCCAGGTTCGATCCCTGGTCGGGGAGCTAAGATCCCACAAGCCACACGATGCAGCCAAATTAAAAAAAAAAAAGAAAGAAATGGCTAAGTTTTACTGGAGGAACAGACAAATGAAGGAGATTCATTTGCAAATTATTAAGCATCCCAAGGTCAAAAACTATACACATTGCCAGCAACTCATATTAAATGTTGAATAATATCCCATAACAGCTCTGCAGTTCACAAGACGGAGAGGTCACTTATGGTCACCTCTTATGGTGGTATTAGAAAACAGTAGATTTGAGCAGAACTAAGAACAATTTGGATAAATAGAGAAAGAGGGGATGAAATACTGGTAGAAGTAGAGAGGTCAGAAATAATTGTTTTGGAGCATAATTATGTAGGAGAGTAGTGAAAACTCACTTAAATCCTACCACTCCTGAAATGAAAGGGACCTTTATAATCCAATGGTTCATAAAGTCTTAAAAAATCAACCAGCTTTTAAAAAATAGATGCCAGGGGTTTGTTCCCAGAAACAAAATCTTTAGGAGTAGGACCTTTACAAGTATATTTAAGAAATCCCTGTAAAGTATTATATATAGGATGGATAAACAAGGTCCTGCTGTATAGCACAGGGGACTATATATTCAATATCGTGTAATAAACCATAATGGAAATGAATGTGAAAAAGAATGTATATATATATGTATAACTGAATCATTTTGCTGTACAGCAGAAATTAACAGAACATTATAAATCAACTATACTTGAATAAAATAAAATTTTTTTTAAAATCCCACTTACCTAGTTCAGCCTTTTATTTGATTAATAGTGGGAATAAGGCCCAGAGAGTTCATTGACTTATCTAAGGTTACCCTTTTGATTTAGTGGTAGAGGTTTGGAAGTAGAATTTACTCTTAATCCTTTATTTATTTATTTTGTCTCTCAAGTTTTTTTTTTTTAGGTTTACTAGTCTTAAAACTGAACCAGTTTCTATCATATCTATCATAGATTGTACTTTTTAATGAGGCTCCTTCATTTTACATTTCACTTACATATGAAGAACTCTTCAAAAGTCCAGTTCTCTCTTACTTTCCCCAGAAGTTTTCATCATCTTTGATGTAACTCATCTTAATGCAAGTGTGATGGATAAACAGTTAGTAACAAGATGTGATTTTTACTCTTTTTTTTTCCTTTGATAATTTTTACTCATTACATGTAAAAGTAAACTTTATAATCCTATTATCACAGATTATGTATTCCCGAAATAAGAATATTTGTGTAATGCAGACATTTCCTTCAGGTCTATTATTTTTCAAACTTTGTGAGTATTATATATAGAGGCCTCTTAAATATGACGCAAATCTTTGTAACATGGAATTTATTCTTCAAAAATATGGAAAATATTGCCTTTTTTTTTCCAGTTTTATTGAGAAATAATTGACATACATCACTATAAGTTTAAGGCATACAGTACAGTGATTTGACTTACATATATTTTGAAATAATTACCACAGTAGGTTCAGCTAACATCCATCTTCTCATGTAAATACAATAAAAAGGAAAAAAAATTTTTTTCCCTTGTGATGAGAACTCAGGATCTGTGCTCTCTTAACAGCTTTCCTATATACCATACAGCTGTGTTAGCTATAGTCATCATGTTGTACATTACGTCCCAAGTACTTATTTATCTTATATAAGTGGAAGTTTGTAGCTTTAATCCTCCATTTCTGGTAACTTGTTAATGTATTGTAAATTATATTATTATCTAGGGATTCTGATAATAAAATACTGCCAGCTGCAGCGCTTGCATCTGAACATTCAAAGGGAGCCTCTTCAATTGCAATTACTGCACTTATGGAAGAGAAGGTAAGTTTCACTGGCTTTTAAATTTGGAGATTTTTTTTTATTATTATTACAGTAGAGTTTTTTGTTTCGTTTTTTAAACTATACCTTTTTGTGTTTTTTTCCTAAAGGGTTACCAGGTGCCTGTACTTGGAACCCCATCTTTGCTTGGACAGTCATTATTGCATGGACAATTGATCCCCACAACTGGTGAGTAAAATCATTTTGGTTTGAACTTTTTTCCTTAAAAAATAATTTTAACTTTATTTAACCTGTAATTTTATATTTACTTATTGTTTTTGTTTATTTTTGTTTCCAAGGTCCAGTAAGAATAAACACTGCTCGTCCAGGTGGTGGTCGACCAGGTTGGGAACAGTAAGTATATGTCTCAAATAATCTTCAGATGATTGCTTTCAAACCGGATAATGGAAATTACAGTCTAAGCAGTGTGTGCTGAGTGTCTTTTATTGTAAACTCTTTTATATGCCATGTTAACACAGTTTTTATGTAAAATGTCACAAATTCAAGACTATATGAAGAATTTTTCTAAAAAAATGAGTAATTCTTTTCTGTAATAATAAGATGTAAACTCATGTAAATTCTTTTTACTTTTATGACTTAACAAATGGTGATCTTGGCAGAATCTCAGTTAATGAACAGATAAGAATTACTTGAAAGAATATTTTAAATACTGAATCAGTTATTATGCTAGTAGATTAAACTTTTTCCTCTTTAATTTGGATGTTTTTGATTTGAGTAAATAAACACATACTAAGATTAAAGTCTTTCAAACACAGAATTTCTCATTTTGACTAGCTATGTTAATGAAATTTTATTGCATATTAAAATCTGTAGGGTGTGGGACACACTGCTTTTTGAATGATCCCTGGTGTTCTCCTTACTTGCTGCAAGTAATAAATCCTTCCATCTCCCAGAAGAAAAAACAAAAAATTATTTAGGGTATGATTTTCTACCCTGAAGTACTAAGAACTTTGATCTTCTATAGGATGTTCTATGGCATTAAAAATCAGATTTATTTATTGTTTTTATATAATTATTTCTGTTTATGTAACCCATATAAATGGGCTCATATATTTATGTAAACTGGCTTATATTCTAAAACTTTAATCTTTTTGTTTGAAAGATAAATCAAACTTCTTATAGAAAAAGTATGTTAGAAAAAGTATGTTAGTTGAGAGACTAGCAGAATATATCAGTAGAAAGAACGCAGGATTTGGAGACAGACCTGGGTTTGAGTCCCAGCTCCTGCATTTGCTAGCTATATGACATTGACAATGGGTGTGTGATTCTACTTCTCAGCCTCCATTGCCTCATCTGTAGAATTGGAATGGTGCTACTTACCTCACATGTCAAATGCCTCTGCATAGTGCCCAGCAGATAAAAGGGCTCTTTTCCTTTTCTATAACAATAAGTTCATAGAGTAACTTATAGAATGCTAATTATAATACAGTATTACATAAAATATATATTGAAGCTTAATTGTTTATAATATGTTAATCAGAAAGAATATTTAATTTTAAGTAAATATACCACTTGCTCATATCTCTATCTGAAACAAGTTTAAGAATCAGGATCAGAGAGTAAGGAAAAGTTTTCAGAATAGTTAAAATAGGTATATTAAAGTCTACATACGAAAAGGTGTGTATAATACTCAAGCCTATTTTATCCTTCTTTCCACACAGTTCCAACAAGCTTGGATATCTGGTTTCTCCACCACAGCAAATTAGAAGAGGGGAGAGAAGCTGCTACAGGTAGGCTTGCTAAAAATCTTGAAAAACAGTAATCTGATGACACACTGAAAAATATAACACAAATTAAAAAGCACAGTAGTGGTAGGGGGAGTGGGTTCATTTGGTTTATACTTTCCTCGCTTAAATCTTAAGAAGTTGCCCTTAAGAGGCCTATAAAAGAATAGGTTCCATTTAGTATTTTTTTAATATATATAAATTTATTTATTTTTGTCTGCGTTTGGGTCTTCATTGCTGCATGCAGGCTTTTTCTAGCTGCGGCGAGCAGGGGCTACTCTTCGTTGCCATGCGCGGGCTTCTCATTGCTGTGGCTTCTCTTGTTGCGGAGCACAGGCTCTAGGCACACGGGCTCAGTAGTTGTGGCACATGGGCTCTAGAGTGCAGGCTCAGTAGTTGTGGCGCACGGGCTTAGTTGCTCCGCAGCATGTGGGATCTTCCCGGACCAGAGCTTGAATCCATGTCCCCTGCATTGGCAGGCGGATTCTTAACCAGTGTGCCACCAGGGAAGTCCCTACATTTAGTGTTTTAAATGTTGGTTTTTTAAGGCTGCATCTTTACTACTCCTTCCCAAGGACTACTTTCTCCCTGTCAACACACAGCAGAATACTGGCTTACATTTACCCTGTTGAGTGTAGAGGGCGGTCAGTAAGGCCCAGACAAACTAAGGTGTCGATTTAATTTAAGATGGATGTTAACCAGCTCAGCTCCCAAGTGCGAAGAAGACTTGCATTTATTTCTCCCCTAGACTCAGTTATCCCCATCTTCTACCATCTTCTCTTCCAAAAGGAGAGGCAGATTGTTAGGGACCCTTGCCCAAAAGATGCACAAGCAGTGTTAATCTAAGAAGTAAGCCATATAGTTCTTACTATCTGGGTCATACTTAAAGGGTATCTTCTAGTGCTTCAAAGAGAATTGCTAAGCTTATGAAAGATAACTACTGTTTTGTTGCTAGATCACATATTTAATAAGAAGATAATATTTACTAAATCAGACTCTCTGAAAAGAGGCCTGAAATCTAAATCCCAGCTGCTGCTATTGTATACCAGTTACCTATAATTTAAAGATCCTTTTAGCTTAACAGAAATAAGCTCACTTTTTTAAAGAAGCCACTGTTTCTTTGATGAGGCAGAATTTAGAAACTTTGGCCAGCACTATTAATTTTAACCTAACCCTTTGAGAGAAAAAGTGAGATTTTCAGTTGTTAATTACAAATGTTAAAACTAGTATTTATTCTACTTTGTTTTTAAATAAATTTGTTAGTTTTTGGCTGTGTTGGGTCTTTGTTGCTGCACGCGGGCTTTCTCTAGTTGAGGTGAGCAGGGGCTACTCTTCGTTGTGGTGCGCAGGCTTCTTATTGCGGTGGCTTCTCTTGTTGCGGAGCACGGGCTCTAGGCGCGCGGGCTTCAGTAGTTGTGGCATGCAGGCTCAGTAGTTGTGGCGCACGGGCTTAGTCGCTCCACGGCATGTGGGGTCTTCCCAGGCCAGCGATCGAACCCGTGTCCCCTGCACTGGCAGATGGATTCTTAACCACCATGCCACCAGGGAAGTCCCATGTTTATTCTACTTTGAAGGGTCTTATTTCCTCAAAAAGATTATAGGAAGTGAGTTTTCTTCATTTAAACTTTTGGTCTTGGAAGGCATTTTGGGGAGAAATAGGTCACAGAGACATTAACCTGTCAGTTCCTTTAATTGACAGTTTAAGAAGTAATGAGATCATTGTGGAGTGATAATTTGGACTTCAGGAAAGAGAACTTTTTAGTATGGCATCTCCATATAAAGAAGGCCTTGTAAACTTATCTCAGTCCCTAACTGGCCTTAAAAGTTGTTTTTAACATATAAATTATGTTACTTTTACATATAAACAATATCAGTGTCCCTGTGCTTATTTGAATAGTTGATTCTTTTCCATTGTTTGTGGATTGAAAAGATTATGAGTAGAAAAGATAAGCTCACTTGTCTCAGATGCTTTAATATCTTGGAATTTATTTTTCCAGAAGTATAAACCGTGGACGACACCACAGCGAAAGATCACAGAGAACTCAAGGCCCATCACTACCAGCAACTCCAGTTTTTGTACCTGTCCCACCCCCTCCCTTGTATCCTCCTCCTCCCCATACGCTTCCTCTCCCTCCAGGTGTTCCTCCTCCACAGTTTTCTCCTCAATTTCCTCCTGGCCAGCCACCACCTGCTGGGTATAGTGTTCCCCCTCCAGGGTTTCCTCCAGCTCCGGCCAATTTATCAGCACCTTGGGTATCATCAGGAGTACAGACAGCTCATTCAAATACCATCCCAACAACACAAGCACCACCTTTGTCCAGGGAAGAATTCTATAGAGAGCAACGACGACTAAAAGAAGAGTAAGTGTTTGAATTTGAAATTACTCTACACTTTCATTTTCTGATGTAACGTTAAATAGGTATCTTTGGAAGCATTTTCCAGTGTTTCCAGTTAGTGTAAGAAAAATCACCTAAAAATTAAACAAAGCCATACAAACAACTTCCTCAGGGATTCCTAGTTACTTATAAAGTGGAAAACTAATGGCAATTTCATTCATTTCATTCATGATCTAATTACATTTGTCTTGTTAGTTTTCTTAAATGGTTTTTGTTAACTTTCGCTCTTTAACTTTATTTTACTAGGGAAAAGAAAAAGTCCAAGCTAGATGAGTTTACAAATGATTTTGCTAAGGAATTGATGGAATACAAAAAGATTCAAAAGGAGCGTAGGCGCTCATTTTCCAGGTTAGTGTTTTGCAAGCCTTCACAACAGAATTACAAATGGGACTTTGAATATCCAGGGATTAGCTATGGATATAAATAACATTGCAGTGATGGAATTTTTCTGATTCGGTCTAGGTTTATAAAAATGGAAATGTAGCTTATTTCCCAATATCTGTTTATTGAAATATCTCACTGTAAATGCTATTGTGTAGAACTAGCAGTTATGGGGATTAAATTGCCCTTGTCCCTTGAAGTTATTTATAGTGTGAAATAATTGGGAAATGTTTGTGGAAGGAAAGAAATAGGGGACTAGCCAAAGATTACATTTCTGAGGACCCTTTTACCTAAGGCTACAGCTTTCTGCTGGAACATTAACCTGTGTGATTATGAACTAACAGTAGAATACAAGTTGCTTTATTGATAGAAAAACTGAATTATAAATATTCCCAGGAAGTTTGTTTAAAAGACTTATTTTTTATGCTTGAGATATTCCTTTTAAAGCCAGACTGTTGGCCACCGTAGGACAAAAAAAGTTACTCCTACTTAATAATCAGATAGGAAGTAATGTTTACATTTAATTGGCATTTTATTTAATGTTAGGTCATATAACTCACAGTACATTAATGCACTTCACTCTAATTGTTAAGATTTCACTTTTGTTTTATAACAAGTGATTGCTCTGATCTTTGTGTACTTTATTCCATTCCAATAGAGGTCACTGTGCCTCTTTAATCATCTAAGATGAAACGATATAAAGAAATAATGAACTGTGAGGAGAACATACTGAAATCTGAGAGTCTGTATTTTATTTTGTATATATTTCTCAACTATCAACTATTGTTTTATTTTTGCTTTTAGGTCCAAATCTCCCTATAGTGGTTCATCCTATTCAAGAAGTTCATATACTTATTCTAAATCAAGATCTGGTTCAACACGATCACGTTCTTATTCTCGATCGTTTAGCCGCTCACATTCTCGTTCCTATTCACGATCACCTCCATACCCCAGAAGAGGCAGAGGAAAGAGTCGAAATTACCGTTCACGGTCTAGATCTCACGGGTATCATCGATCTAGGTCAAGGTCACCCCCATATAGACGGTATCATTCACGATCAAGATCTCCTCAAGCATTTAGGGGACAATCTCCTAATAAACGTAATGTACCTCAAGGAGAAACAGAACGTGAATATTTTAACAGGTACAGAGAAGTTCCACCACCTTATGACATGAAAGCTTATTACGGGAGGAGTGTTGACTTCAGAGACCCATTTGAAAAAGAACGTTATCGAGAATGGGAGAGAAAATATAGAGAGTGGTATGAAAAATATTACAAAGGCTATGCTGCTGGAGCACAGCCTAGACCATCAGCAAATAGAGAGAACTTTTCTCCAGAGAGATTTTTACCACTTAATATCAGGAATTCTCCCTTCACAAGAGGCCGCAGAGAGGAGTACTCTGGTGGACAGAGTCATAGAAGTCGAAACATAGGTGGCAACTATCCAGAAAAGCTTTCCTCAAGAGACAGTCACAATCAGAAGGATAATACAAAGTCAAAAGAGAAGGAGAGTGAAAATGCTCCAGGAGATGGTAAAGGAAATAAACATAAGAAACACAGAAAAAGAAGAAAGGGGGAAGAAAGTGAAGGCTTTCTAAACCCAGAGTTATTAGAAACTTCTAGGAAATCAAGAGAGCCAACAAGTGGTGAAGAAAATAAAACAGACTCATTGTTTGTTCTCCCAAGTAGAGATGATGCTACACCTGTTAGAGATGAACCAATGGATGCTGAATCCATTACTTTTAAATCAGTGTCTGAAAAAGACAAGAGAGAAAAAGATAAACCTAAAGCAAAAGGTGACAAGACCAAACGGAAAAATGACGGATCTGCTGTGTCCAAAAAAGAAACTGTTGCAAAACCTGCTAAAGGACCTCAAGAAAAACTAGATGGAGAGCGTGAAAAATCTCCTCGATCTGAACCTCCACTTAAAAAAGCCAAAGAGGAGACTCCAAAGACTGACAGTGTGAAATCATCATCTTCCTCTCAAAAAGATGAAAAGATCATTGGTACCCCCAGAAAAGCTCACTCTAAGTCAGTGAAGGAACACCAGGAGACAAAACCAGTCAAAGAGGAAAAAGTGAAGAAGGACTACTCCAAAGACATCAAGTCAGAGAAGCTAACTAGTAAGGAAGAAAAGGCCAAGAAGCCCAATGAGAAAAGTAAACCACTTGATAGCAAGGGAGAAAAAAGAAAAAGAAAAACTGAAGAGAAAGGTGGAGATAAAGATTTTGAGTCATCTTCAATGAAAATCTCTAAATTAGAAGTAACTGAAATAGTGAAACCATCACCAAAGCGCAAAATGGAACTTGATATTGAAAAGCTGGATAGGACGCCTGAAAAAGACAAAATTTCATCATCAACTGCTCCAGCCAAAAAAATCAAGCTTAACAGAGAAACTGGTAAAAAAATTGGAAGTACAGAAAATATATCTAATACAAAAGAACCCTCTGAAAAATTGGAGTCAACATCTGGCAAAGTTAAACAAGAAAAAATCAAAGGAAAGGTCAGGCGAAAAGTGACTGGAACTGAAGGATCCAGCTCAACACTTGTGGATTATACCAGGTATTTGATAATGGGCAGGTGGAAAAAGTGGAATATGTTAATTAAGAATGTATTGATGTTGGGGGTTAGCTGGTTACTCTGAATTGTTAAAAGATAAGTAGATTTTGGGGGTGAGCCACATTTGTTTTTATATAATCATACACTTAAATCTTTATATCTCAGAGCAAAATAAGTGGCTTTTGAAAGTTAAAAGGACATTTATCATGTTTAAGTTGGTCTTTTTATACTTATCAATGTTTAATAACTGTAAGTTCTTCATTAATTAAAAAATATTTTAATTCTTTTTAGTACCAGTTCCACTGGAGGCAGTCCTGTGCGGAAATCTGAAGAAAAAACAGATACAAAGCGAACTGTCATTAAAACAATGGAAGAATATAATAATGATAACACAGCTCCTGCTGAAGATGTTATTATTATGATTCAGGTTCCTCAATCCAAATGGGATAAAGATGACTTTGAATCTGAAGAAGAAGATGTTAAATCCACCACACAGCCTATATCAAGTGTAGGAAAACCTGCCAGTGTTATAAAAAATGTTAGCACTAAACCATCAAATGCAGTCAAATATACTGAAAAAGAAAGTGAGTCATCAGAGAAAATTCAGAAACTCACCAAGGAAGTGAGCCATGAAATTACACAGCATGAGGTCAAAAGTTCAAAAAACTCTGCATCTAGTGAAAAGGGGAAAACCAAAGATCGAGATCATTCAGTGTTGGAAAAGGAAAACCCAGAAAAGAGGAAGAACAGCACTCAGCCAGAGAAAGATAGTAATCTGGACCGTCTGAATGAGCAAGGAAATTTTAAAAGTCTGTCTCAATCTTCCAAAGAGACTAGAACTTCTGGCAAAGAAGATAAGCATGATTCTATTCGAGGTTCCTCAAATAAAGACTTCACTCCCAACAGAGACAAAAAAACTGATTATGACAACAGAGAGTATTCAAGTTCCAAACGTAGAGATGAAAGGAATGAATTAACAAGAAGAAAAGACTCTCCTTCTCGCAGTAAAGACTCTGCAGCTGGACAAAAAACTAAGCCAAGGGAGGAGAGAGATTTGCCTAAAAAAGGAACAGGAGATTCCAAAAAAAGTAACTCTAGTCCCTCAAGAGACAAAAAACCTCATGATCACAAAGCCACTTATGATTCTAAACGTTCAAGTGAAGAGACAAAATCTGTAGATAAAAATCCCTGTAAAGATCGTGAGAAACATGTGTTAGAGGCAAAGAACAATAAAGAGTCAAGTGGCAATAAATCACTTTATATACTTAACCCACCGGACCCACAGATTGAGAAAGAGCAAGTTACTGGGCAAATTGATAAGAACACCATCAAGCCTAAACCCCAGTTAAGTCATTCCTCTCGACTGTCCTCTGACTTAACTAGAGAAACTGATGAAGCTGCTTTTGAACCAGATTATAATGAAAGTGACAGTGAAAGCAATGTATCTGTAAAAGAGGAAGAAACTTCAGGAAAAATTTCTAAGGAACTGAAAGATAAAGTAATGGAGAAAGCAAAAGAGAGCCTGGACATAGCAGCAGTCAGCCAGGTAGGTGTAACCAGGAGCCAGAGTCAAAGCAGCCCTAGTGTCAGTCCAAGTAGAAGTCATAGCCCTTCTGGAAGCCAAACCCGAAGCCACAGTAGCAGTGCTAGCTCTGCAGAAAGTCAGGACAGCAAGAAGAAGAAGAAAAAGAAGGAAAAGAAAAAGCACAAGAAACATAAAAAACATAAGAAGCATAAGAAGCATGCAGGCACTGAAGTAGAATTGGAAAAAAGCCAAAAACACAAACATAAGAAAAAGAAGTCAAAGAAGAGCAAAGATAAAGAAAAGGAGAAGGAGAAGGATGACCAAAAAGTGAAATCTGTCACTGTGTAAAAGGGCAGATTTTAAAAATTGACTTAATTACTAAGTCATCTGTATTAAATTTTGTTATAATGTAAAGAGATTCAAGCCTTGTAAATAATGATATGGAAGACCCTGTGCTGCACTTAAAATATTGCTGCTTGATTATTTGATTTTTACATCAGAGCTTTATAACACGAACTTTTGTACAGAATTGTGAGTTGTGACCATGTAACATGAGAGGTTTTGCTAGGGCCTATTATTTTTAACCACCATTAATTAGTTGGGGTGGAGTTTACTGTACTGTGAAATTTTCACATTTGAATTTTTTTAATTGCCTGGCAAAAGCTGATATCAGTTCTAAAATATCAGCAGAATGATTTGCTGAATTCATTACAACTCCGTTATGTCACTTTTTGATTACAATAAAAGTTTTCAGTAAACTTTTCAAATGTTGAATATTTGCCTTATTTGAAGGAAAGTGTGTCATGTCTCTTCCCCCTTCCATTTCCATATTTAAAATATCCTTTGAGACTTTAGTATAAGCTGAATAGTATAAGCTGAACTGTATATATAAAATCCTGAAGTAAACATGGAAAATGTACTTCATTAGTGGGCTGGTAATAGGTGGCCAGAAATAAGAAATCATGGTTAATCGGAGATCTGGTTGAATAAATCTGGAAGGGTCTTAAAATGTAGTAATTAGAAGTTTGGACTTGAATTTTAGAGATGAGGAATTTTGTTTATGGTTATGTATTTTTCTTGAAACCCTGATAAATGAGTATTAAATTCCTTGATAAAGTACTAAATAACACAACAGTCTGTGGCCTACCCAATCTGTCCAGTTGACAGAAGCAAGCAGCAATAGGTCCAGAAGCACTAGGTAAGGCTACAATGGATTTCCTTAATGGCTCTGGTTTAGGAAGTTTATTGTAAGCAATAAAAGCTATTGAAAGTATGTCGGGAGCTAGGATAAGAATGGTACTTTAGAAACATAGCTGTATAAATGGAGATTAAGAAGACAATGGCTGAAAGCAGGAGAAGACCAGTTCTAGTGTGAGGTAGTGGTCCTAAAGTACTTTGGCAGGAGGCATTGGACTGTGGTAGTAGAAGAGGAAAGGGTTTACATTAGCAGCAACTTTTATTAATTTTCTGTCTTCTTGCCTTGATTCATTATTTCCAGAGTGTACCATATTTACAGTACTGTATACCATTGTTGGTACTCGGTTTTAGATGGTATTCAAACATACTTAAATGTGTGTAATGCAGCATTTAATATTTAAGGAAAAACGAATGATTTAAAGAAAAATTGTAAGGGTGATAATAAGAATGCTATTAACCTCATGAAAGCCGTTCAGGACTGAGTTAAGTTTGGGAAACACTGCGTTTAAATGAAACAGACTTGACTTTAAAGGGCTCTGCTTTTGTTGTGATTCTGAAGTCACATTTTTTTATTCCTAGACATCTCCATCACCGGGGATGGGATGCCTGTTCTGCCCACTGCCAGCCTCACCCCACCCTACCCACAACACATACTTGTATTTTCAGATACTCCAGCGAGACTACACTCTTTTTTTTTTTCTTTAATTATTTGTTTATTTTTTGGCTGAGATGGGTCTTCGTTGCTGCACGCGGGCTTTCTCTAGTTACGGCAAGTGGGGGCCACTCTTCGTTGTGGTGCACGGGCTTTTCATCGCGGTGGCTTCTCTTGAGCACAGGCTCTAGGCACGTGGGCTTAGTTGCTCCGCGGCATGTGGGATCTTCCCGGACCAGGGCTCGAACCCGTGTCCCTTGCATTGGCAGGCGGATTCTTAACCACTGCGCCACCAGGGAAGCCCTCACCTTCACTTTAATTGCAGTCCACTCCTGTGACAATTTTCCAGAGTTGTTAATCACCTGTCACCATTCCCATCTTAAATTTAAACTCCAGTATGTCATCTGCAACCTGCTTTTTCAGCTCCATTCTCTATTGGCCTGAGGTTTCAACTCATCCCGTAATCATTCTTTTATTGTCTTTCCTTCTATAGTTGTCTATATCCCATCATTTCAACCACATGCTAACACTCCCAAAACCTGCTGCCCCTTGTCCATCTTGCTGTATCTGAACAGGTTAAACCCCAAATCTAGATACAGGTGCTGCATGCTGCTTAACAAAATTAAAAGGCTTGAAAGAATTTAAGAAATAATTGCCGGGCACTGTGCTAGGTGCAGTACTTGATCCTTAAAAATTCTGATGGCTCATGTTGTCTAATGCTACTTCGAGCAGGCAACTCCACTGCCTATGAAGGTTCAGTCCAACCTTGGGTACTCTGGCTAGTGCCTAGCTTGTCCACCTCACCCTGCCATTTGGAGTTGGACACATGAAACCTCTCCAAAAAGGCAATGTTATATCTTAACTCAATTGGCTGTTTCACCTGGCTGGAATTTCCTTCCTCTGCCTGTCTTCACAAGTTCCTACCCATTGTTTGAGAGTTAGCTTGATTGTTTTGAGTTCTCTCAGTGCTGTCTGCCTTCCTCAGTATACATACTCAAGATGCAGTAGCATCACTGAATATGCTATAGTAACACCAAAGTGCTTACTAACAGGCTCTGTTTGGTTGTCTCCCTCACTGGATCATGGAAACCAGGAATATGTCAACTTTTTAAAGAGAGGAAAACACTTTTGAGCTACTATAGATTTGGGTGATAGTATCCTTCCAATGACTGGCTGCTTCAGTGTGCCAGGGAAACTCCAAAGCCTTACAATTAGGAATCTAAAAATAACTCCTTTGCTAGCCTCAGCATGCCTAATGAAGAAAGCAAATCCCCTCCAAAATGTTTAGGACAGAGATTCAGAGAGGTAGAAAGCTAGTTAATGGTTTATGCATCCTGATTTGTGCAAGTGTCCTCATCTATGTCTTGTCCATTTTTTCCTGCCTTTAATTCCTTTAATGAGCACTGTTCTTATTGTACAGAACTACATAGAACAGAACCTCTGATTTGGAACTTTCTTATGAGTGCTTTTACACTACTGCCATTTACTTAAGCTAGCTTCAGTGGGTCTCTTAACAACAACAAAAGCCTCACTAATACATGTGTATAGTGTACCCTGCTTTTTCTTTTTATGTATGATAATCACATCCTTTTGACATTAACATTTTTCACATTTTTTAAGAATTGAGAATGATCATGAAAAGAGAACTGAATAAAAGTAAACCATTTAACTCCTTGATAAAGGGTAATGTAGAGCTGCTATAAGTGAATAACAGGCATACAATGTGAAAGAAATGGGGTTAACAGGAATATTCAAAGATTTCACGTGAATTTTTTCAGTAACCTCAAGTATAAACAGTTTATCAAGTCTTTCTTTGTTGCCTTTGAGGTTATTTTAAGATCATGTTAAAAGGACTTTTTTAGGGCTTCCCTGGTGGTATAGTGGCTAAGAATCCCCAGTGCAGGGGACAAGGGTTCGAGTCCTGGTCCAGGAAGATCACACATGCTGCGGAGCAACTAAGCCCATGCGCCACAACTACTGAGCCCGTGCACCTAGAGCCCGTGCTCCGCAACAAGAGAAGCCACCACAATGAGAAGCCTGTGCACCGCAACAAAGAATAGCCCCCGCTCACCTCAACTAGAGAAAGCCCGCGTGCAGCAACGAAGACCCAATGCAGCCAAAAATAAAATAAATTTATTTAAAAAAAATTTTTTTTAAAAGACTTTTAAAAAATAGCTATTGATAATTTCATTATGCACTTAAAGCTGGAGGGTGAACAGTGATCTTTTATTAAAGCCAGCACCAACATGAATCTTTTCCACTTTGCAATGTGGCTATTTAGTAATTTGCTATGAAGTTGGCTTGGCCAGTATGAATCTTGCTCAATTTAATTGTTAAAGTCTTTAGTAGTAAAAGATACTAATATAAGAGTGGACATACATTTAGGATTTAAAAGAAAATATTCTTTTGTAGAGACATTAGCACCTTAAAATGATAATAATTGCTTATCAATGTTTTTACCTAGGCTTAATGATATATGAATAAAGCTGGTAGACTGATTCTTTTTCATGTCCTAAAAATTAACAAATTTAATGAAAAATGAACATGAGGCAAACTGTATCAGTGCTAGATACCAGGTAAAGCATAGGAGGGGCAGACATAGAAGAATGTAATTTCTGCCACAATACCACATTTTTAAGGTTTTTTTGTTTTTGTTTTTTGGGTTTTTTTGGTCACTCAGTGGTGGGTGGCCATCTGGTGATTATTACTGTTGGAAATATGCTAAGAATAAAAATAGCAGTTCATCAGTTAGTAGCAATTATTAAGAAAAGGTTGAAACTGACAATTCATGAAATTTTGAACCCCCTGAATTGAACTGATATTTTGGAAGGATTTTAATTTGACTTCATCAAATTAATTCAGATTCAAAAAGAACCCAATCCAAGAATCCAAAGAATCTTGGCTTTACTTGAGTCAGAATCTCAGGCTAAAGAACAGACTTCCCGTCATGCAATCAGTCATTACCTCTTGTAATTACTCTGGGAAATGTTATTTTTCTATATTTAGTGTGTATTTCTTAATTTAATAATATATATTTAAATAACAATTATCTTAAATATTAATTGGCTTTGGAAATATAAATTTAATAAATATCAATTTACAAAATCACATTGATGATTAATTTTATTTATTTATATATATATATTTTGGCTGCATTGGGTCTTCGTTGCTGCGCGTGGGCTTTCTCTAGTTGTGGCAAGTGGGGGCTACTCTTTGTTGCGGTGCATGGGCTTCTCATTGCAGTGGCTTCTCTTTGTTGCAGAGCACGGGCTCTAGGTGTGCAGGCTTCAGTAGTTGTGGCATGCAGACTCCATAGTTGTGGCTCGCGGACTCTAGAGCGCAGGCTTAGTAGTTATGGCGCACGGGCTTAGTTGCTCCACGGCATGTGGGATCTTCCCAGACTAGGGCTCGAACCTGTGTCCCCTGCATTGGCAGACAGATTCTTAACCACTGTGCTACCAGGGAAGTCCCTATCTTGTAATTTTAAATGTTTCTAATATCAAAAAACCTAATTAGCACAACTCTTATTTTATTATATATAACTGACATAACCTGTTTAAGTTTAAGGTGTATAATCTGTTGATTTGATAGATTTATATATTGCAATATGATTGCCAGCATTGTGTTAGCCAACATCTCTATCACGTCATGTAATTATTATTTATTTTTGTGGTGAGAACAATTAGGATGTAGTCTGTTAGCAACTTTGAAGTTTATAATACAGTATTGTTGGCTATAAAAAAAAGTAAACACCTTTAATTCTTTTCCTTGAGAAAGCAGATGGCCTCTTGAGAAGTACAAATAGATCATCACAGGCATTATGAACACCTTGTAAGTTGGAGGGACAGGGTAGGTTGTGGAGCACATGAGGAATATTCCCTTTGAGTCCACTTTTGATATGATGGAAATTGCACTTCAGAGTTCCTTAACCTGGATCTTAGGCTACAGTGTTGATTGGTAAAGGGGACAATTTTATCCAAATATAGATTGCTATACCTGGTCTCATTGCCAGGAAGAAGGCTAGGCCACACAGACCTCATTCCCCTTGCTGTTACAGGTAAGGGGAAAAAACACTTAAAGATATATAATTTTCAAATCATTATGGTATTGGTACTAGCAAGGGCAGACAATTAAGTGGAATTGAATAAAATTCCAGAAATTGATCCAAGTATAAGAGTAGTAACAGCTTCAGCATAAATAAATGTGAGAAGGATAGATTTTTCAGTAAGTAGTTTGAGAGAACTGGATAGCCATTTAAAGTAGCTTTTTTTCACATCTTAAAATTCTAGACAGATTAAATATTTTTTATCCAAAATTTTGTTTCATTGCGTAACTCAAGTGTTGATCAGTTTTCCTCCAGCCTTGTAGAATCACCTTTTCTTTACTAGTTTAGGTCTTTATTTTTCAAATCAGACAGTCAATTGGAAACCCAGGTCCTTCCTCATTATTTCTGATGGTAGTTGTTGAGATCTGGTTTATCTTGGTTTACCCCTTTTTGATTTCCTGATGTCTCTTCTTGGTGCTGATTTTTCTCTTCTAATCTCACTAGGGTCTCAGTCATCATAAGTTTTTATGACATTTCTCCTAGAATAAATTTTCCTCTCATTTTTCTATGTACAGCATCATCCTTCTTTTCAGTCCTATACCATAGGCTCTTCATCTTTTAAACTGAAATTAATCATTAAGTTATTTTTCTGAACCAAGAAACAATTCTCCTGTGATGAATTATGCCATTAGGGGGCAGAAGAAGCTAGTTTGTTCTTTAAAATAGCAACTTTTTTTCCCTCTACAACTTTTAAAAATTACAAACTCAACTATTACTCAGTAATACAAATGGTCAATTAACATCTGAAAAAGATGTCACTGATAATAAAATTCCAATAAAACAAAGTTCCATTGCCCTCAGGTGTTTAGAATTACAAGGCCAAAGCCAACCTGATTCTCCCTTCTCCCCCCCACCTTGACACTTCCACCAGGATTTGTCTATGATGGTTAGTTTTTTCATGAAGTTCACCCAGATCATGATTTACACATTATCAATTGGAAGGCTTTTAAATTTTGTTTTTAACAAAGTTGTACATAGTTTTAAAAGTCACAAATTGCCTCAAGACTTAACATTCAGTCTCCTGCCCTAACGCATTGCACCCTGACTCCAATTCTTCAGAGGCAATTTCAACTCTGCTAGTTCTTTCTTTAAAAACAAAAGCAAAACCCAAAACCCAAAAATAGAGCATACTCCTATTTCTTGATTTTCCAGTTTCAAGTATTAACTATTACTTTAGCTCTTCCTTGTCCCCACCTGCCCCTGCCCCACCACATATACATCCTCTCCCATCCTCCAAATAAAAGTTTCACTGTTTGGGCTAATCGAATGGTGTGTACATTATGATATATTCAGAATCAAGTCATTTGGTATATTAGGATTTCTTTCTTATAACATTTTGTTTTTCCTGGAATTAATAACTGGCTCATTTTAAAAAGTGTTTTGTTTCCTATGGATTACCAAGAATGTAAACAACCTCTTGGCATATTCAAATAAATCTTGTTCCTTCAGTTTTTTCTTTTTTCTTGTGATAATTCTAGAACCTTCTTTATAGCTATTCCTATTTTTTAAAAATGGGTTCTCTTCTAGGCCTGCTGCACAGCTCTGATCCCACAAGCTTATTTTACTATCCTGGGAATTTTCCTCAGCCTCTCACCTGCACTTTATCTTTGTGTTTTCCATCCTGTGTGCCTCTTTCTAGGTTTGTTTCCTCATTTGGGGTGGAGGGCATGTCATTTGGGGTGGAGGGCATGTGCTCTAGTAAATTCCTGAGAGGTAAATTTTTTGAGCTCCTATAATATTAAAAAGTGTTTTTACTCCACCCCACATTTGATTTATGGCTTGACAAGGCATAGAATTCTAGGTTGGAAATTATTTTCACTCGTACTTGGAGGCCTTTCTCATGATACAGCTTGGCATTGCTGATAAGGAGTTCAAATCCATTCTGACTTCTAATCCATTTATATATATATATATATATTTCCCCCCCCCCCTCCCAGGAAACTTTTGGGAACTTTCTCCTATCCTGGGTGCATTAAAAAGCCCAGTGATGTACATTGATGTGAGTTTTTAAAATTTATTTTGCTGAGTGCTCTATGAGCCCTTTCAATCTGGAAATTCATGTCCTTCAGTTCTAGAAAACATTCTTTTATTACTTGTGGGACAATATCCCCCCATTCCAGTTTTCTCCTGGGGCTTATTATTTAGGTGTTAGATTTCCTGGACTGATTATCTAATTTTCTTACCCCTTTTCTCTTATTTTCTATCTATGTTTTTTATGGTGAAGACTCCTCAACATTTCCCAATTTTTATTTCTGCTAGCATATTTTTAATTTCTCAGAATTCTTTCTTGTTTTATTCCCTTTTTGTAACATTTTGTTCTTTTTTCATGGATATAATAGGACTTGTGGAGAGATGATAGGTTTTGAGGGTTTTTTTTTTTCTTTTGGTTCTTGTCCCTTGCATTAAAAACTGTGTGTGGTGTTTGTCAAGTGGGTTCTATTGTTCTTTTTGGATCATTTCATTAGGGAAGCCCCAGCTGCTAGTACCTCCCAGACATTTTTCTTGGGCTAGTTTCCCCAAAGAGGAATTTTCCACTCTTCAGAATGGGATAGAGGAGGTGCAATATAATTACAAAGCTTGCTACCAGGAACTTTTGGGGAGCCAGGTAGGCTTCATTCGGTATATAGACTTAGAGTTGATCTTCCTATTCTCATTATAGCACCCCTGATGTCCTTACATCCAGAGGCTTTCTGTTCAGTGGTTCTCACAGGGCTGCATATTGAAATTACCTGGGGGGCTTTAAAAATACTGAAAACTGGGTGGATGCTACCCTCCAGAGTTTCTGATTTAATACGTCTCCCAGAGGATTCCAATGTGCAGCCAAGGGTTGGGAACCACTGCTCTCGTTGAGCTAGTCTCCATTCTTCTGCAGGATGAGCTGCTGTGTATTCACCCTTCTGGCCCTACCTGCATTGCTGCCTTCAGTAGTATCTGTCACCTATGTATTCTGATTCTTCCTGGGCTTCTGTGTTATGAATAGCCTCACTTTGGGCTACTTATTTAGACCTCTGATTTTCTGGTCAGTTTCTACTCGTCCATATGAATTTCACCTTCCAAAAATGTGTTGCTATTATTTCTTCTCCTTGTCTTGTTCTTGTTCATTTGTGCCCCTTTTCTCCCTTTATTATCATTATAGTGAATTTTCAGGAAGAATCAGAAAGAAATATATTCAGTCCACTATGTTTAGCTGGAATCCCTCAATCTGACTCTCTATCATCAATAATATTGTTAAACAATGTCAGCTGGAGGACTTTGCCAAGTCCTCCAGCTTAGCAAAACGTGGGCCTGTAAAATGTCAAAGTTTCCCCCAAGATTCTATAAATTTCTGGACTGCTCATGTTTTCAAGGCCATTCTAGATTTGTGCCTAGAATCCTTGGTCAACTATATCAACCTAAGTTCTTCCTTTAGGTCAGGAACTTTTTCTTCCACTGTTTCCTTATTTCTTCTTCTCTTCCTCCACCTCTTTTATTCTTTTGGTAACTCTGATTCTTTGTAGGGTATAGCTAAGGGATTTGTCTTCCATATACCTTTCCATGCGCTTGTTTTTTAATTAAAAATTTTTATTGAGTTATAATAAAGTATATTAGTTTCAGGTGTATGACATAGTGATTCAATATTTTTATACATTATAAAATGATCACTGCAGTAAGACCAGTTACCATCTGTCACCATGCTAAGTTGTTACAATATTATTAACTATATTGCCTATGTGTACATTACATCCCCATGACTTATTTATCTTATAGCTGGAAATTTGTACCTCTTAATCCCCTTCACCTATTTTGTCCATTCCCCCCATCCCCTGCCTGGCAACCATCATTTTTTTTCTCGGTATCTGAGTCTGTTTTTGGTTTTTTTGTTTGTTTCTGTTTTGGTTTTTAGATTCCACATGTAAGCGAAATCATAAGGCATTTATTTTTCTTTGTCTGACTTATTGCAGTTAGCATAATAACCCTCCATGTGTCTATCCATATTGTCACAACTGGCAAGATTTCATTCTTTTTTATGACTGAGTACTATTCCATTGTATATATATACCACATCTTCTTTATCCATTCATCTATTGATGGGCCCTTAGGTTGCTTCCATATCTTGGCTGTTGTAAATAAAGCTGCAGTGCACGTAGGGGTACATATATGTTCTTGAACTAGTGTTTTTGCCTTCTTTGGATAAATACCCAGAAGTGGAATTGCCAGATCGTACAGTAGTTCTATTTAATTTTTTGAGGAACTTCCATATTGTTTTCTATAGTGGCTGCACCAATTTACATTCCCACCAACAGTGCATGAGTGTTCTCTTTTCTTCACATCCTCACCAATACTTGTTATTCTTGTCTTTTTGATAATATCCATTCTGATAGATGTGAGGTAGTATCTCATTGTGGTTTTGATTTACATTTCCTTGATGATTAGTGATGTTGAGCACCTTTTCATTTGCATCTTGACCATCTGTATGTCTTCTTTGGAAAAATGTCTATTCAGGTCCTTTGTCCATTTTTTATCAGGTTTTTTTAAAATACTGATTTGTATGAGCTGTTTTTCATTTTGAACATTAGCCCCTTGTTGGTTCACATTGTTGGCAAATATTTTCTCCCAGTCTGTAGGCTGTCTTTTCATTTTGCTAATGGTCTTATTTGCTGTGCAAAAGCTTTTAAGTTTGATTAGGTTCCATTGGCTATACCACTTTTTGTTGATGCCTCAATTGATGGGCATTTGACTTATTGCTCCTTTTTGGCTAGTATGAATAATGCTGCTATTGAACATTCATGTGCAAGTCTTTTGGTGGATGTATATTTTCAATTTTCAGTCTTGTGTATTTGCTGGGTTACATGCCAAATTGTTTTCCAAAACTCAACTCAACTATTGCTTTCCAAAACAGCTGTACCATTTTATGTTCTCACCAAAAATTGGAGAATTCCAATTTCTCTACATTCTCCTCAGCACTTGTTATTGTCCATCTTCTTGTTTATAGCCATCCTGGTGGATGTAAACTGATATTTCATTGTGGTTTGGATTTGCATTTCCCTCATTCCTGATGATATTAAGCATCTTTTCATGTGCTTATTGGCAATTTGCATATCTTTCTGGGAGAAATATCTATTCAGATTCCCTGCCCAACTTTTTCTTGGGCTATTTGTCTTTCCTCTGTTAAGTTGTAAGAGTTCTTTATATAGTCTGGATCCAAGTCCCTTATCAGATATACAGTTTGCAAATATTTTCTCCCAGTCTTTGTGTTGTCTTTTTATTTCTGCTATGGTGTCTTTTGAAGCACAAAAGTTTTAAATTTTGATGATGTCCAATTTATCTTATTTTTTCTTTTGTTAATTTATGTGTCACGTCAAAGAAAACTTGCTTAATCTAAGGTCATGAAGATCTACTCCTACATTTTCTTCCAAGAATTTTATTATTTTACCTCTTACACTGAGGTCTATGATGCATTTTGAGTTAATTTTGGCCTGTGGAAGGAGGTAGGGGGTCCAAATTCATTCTCTTGCATCTGGATATTCACTTGTCCTAGCACCATTTGTTGAAAGACTACTCTTTCCCCATTGAATCTTGACATATTCTCCAAATCAATTGCCCATAAATGTGAAGGTTTATATCTGGATTCTTAACTCTATACTATTGATAATATATGCTTATCCTTAAGCCAATACCACATTAAAGTTTTTAAATTGGGAAGTGTGAGTCCTCCCACTTAGTTCTTTTAAAATATAATTTTTTGGTTATTCTGAGTCCCTGACATTTCCATATGAATTTTAGGATTAGTTTGTCCAGTTCTGCAAAAAAAAGGCAGTTGGAATTTTGATAGGGATTACATTGAATCTCTAGATCTCTCTTGATAGTATTGCCATCTTGATAATATTAAGTCTTCCAGTCCATGAACAGTGGATAGCTTTCCATTTATTTATATCTTCTTTAATTTCTTTCAGCAGTGTTTTGTGGTTTTCAGTGTAAAAGCTTTGTGCATCCTTCTTTAAATGTATTCCTAGGTATGTTTTTTCATGCTATTGTAAATGGAATTGCTTTCTTAATTAGATTTTTGGTTGTTCATTATTAGTGTGTAGAACTACAATAGATTTTTATATATTGATCTCGTATAGTACAGTATTCTTGAGTGAACTTTGATCATTTTTGTCTTTCCAGGAATTTGTCTAATTTATCTAAGCTGTAAAATTTATCAACATAAAGTTATCATAATATTCTCCATTATCCTTTTTAATATCCATAAATCTGGAGTGTCATCTCTCTCATTCCTGATATTGGTAATTTGTGTCTTCTCTTTCTTTTTTCCTGATCAGTATGGCTAGAAATTTATTAATTTTATTGATCTTGAAAATATCAGGGTTTTTTCATTGATTTGTCTGTATTTTCAGTTTTCTATTTCATTGATTTCTGTTCTAATCTTTATTATTTCCTTTCTTTTGTTTACTGTGTGCTTCTTTTGCTCCTTTTTCTCTAGTTTCTTAAGGTAATAGCTAAAGTTATTTAGTTGTGATCCTTCTTTTCTAAAATATTCACTTAGTATTACAAGTTTCCATTTAAATATTCCATTAGTTGCATTCAACACATTTTTATATGTTGTGTTTTCATTTTCATTCAGTTCAAAATTCTTTCTAGTTTCCTTTTTGATTTCTCCTTTCACCCATGGGTTATTTGGAAGTGAGTTTTTAAATATTTTTTTCCACATCTTTATTGGAGTATAATTGCTTTACAATGTTGTGTTTGTTTCTGCTGTACAACAAATTGAATCAGCTATATGCATGCATATATCCCCATATCCCCTGCCTCTTGGGCCTCCCTCCACGCTCCTTATCCCATCCCTCTAAGTCGTCACAAAGCATCGAGTTGATCACCTTGTGCTATGCAGCAGCATCCCACTAGCCATCCATTTTACATTTGGTAGTGTATATATGTCAATGCTACTCTCTCACTTCATCCCAGCTTCCCCTTCCCCCACTGTGACCTCAAGCCCATTCTCTATGTCTGTATCTTTATTCCTGCCCTGCCACTAGGTTCATCAGTACCACTTTTTTAGATTCCATATATATGCGTTAGCATACAGTATTTGTTTTTCTCTTTCTGAATTACTTCACTCTGTATGACAGACTCTAGGTTCATCCACCTCATTACAAATAACTCAATTTCATTCATTTTTATGGCTGAGTAATATTCCATTGTATATATGTGCCACATCTTCTTTATCCATTCATCTGTTGATGGACATTTGGTTGCTTCTATGTCCTGGCTATTGTAAATAATGCTGCAGTGAACATTGTGGTGCATGTATATTTTTGAGTTATGGTTTTCTCAGGGTATATGCTCAGTAGTGGGATTGCTAGGTCCTATGGTAATTCTATTTTTAGTTTTTTAAGGAACCTCCATACTGTTCTCCATAGTGGCTAAATCAATTTACATTCCCACCAACAATGCAGGAGGGTTCCCTTTTCTCCACACCCTCTCCAGCATTTATTGTTTTTTTTAAATTAAATTAATTTATTTATTTTTGGCTGCATGGGGTCTTCATTGCTGTGCACAGGCTTTTTCTGGTGCAGCGAGCGGGGGCTACTTTTTGTTGCAGTGCGCTGGCTTCTCATTGTGGTGGCTTCCCTTGTTGCGGAGCACGGGCTCTAGGTGTGTGGGCTTCAGTAGTTGTGGCCTGCAGGCTCAGTAGTTGTGGCTCGTGGGCTCTAGAGTTCAGGTTCAGTAGTTGTGGCGCATGGGCTTAGTTGCTCCACGACATGTGGGATCTTCGCAGACCAGGGATCGAACCCGTGTCCCCTGCATTGGTAGGTGGATTCTTAACCACTGCGCCACCAGGGAAGTCCAGCCAGCATTTATTGTTTCTAGATTTTTTGATGATGGCCATTCTGACCAATGTGAGGTGATACGTCACTGTGGTTTTGATTTGCATTTCTCTAATGATTAGTGATGTTGAGCAGCTTTACATGTGCTTCTTGGCCATCTGTATGTCTTCTTTGGAGAAACGTCTTTTAGGTCTTCTGCCCATTTTTGGGTTGGGTTGTTTGTTTTTTTGATATTGAGCTGCATGAGCTGCTTGTATATTTTGGAGATTAATCCTTTGTCAGTTGCTTCGTTTGCAAATATTTTCTCCCATTCTGAGGGTTGTCTTTTCGTCTTGATTATGGTTTCTTTTGCTGTGCAAAAGCTTTTAAGTTTCATTAGGTCCCATTTGTTTATTTTTGTTTTTATTTCCATTACTCTAGGAGGTGGGTCAAAAAGGATTTTGCTGTGATTTATGTCATAGAGTGTTCTGCCTATGTTTTCCTCTAAGAGTTTGATAGTGTCTGGCCTTCCTTTAGGTCTTTAATCCATTTTGAGTTTATTTTTGTGTATGGTGTTAGGGAGTGTTCTAATTTCATTCTTTTACATGTAGCTGTCCAGTTTTCCCAGCACCACTTATTGAAAAGGCTGTCTTTTCTCCATTGTATATTCTTGCCTCCTTTATCAAAGATAAGGTGACCATATGTGTGTGGGTTTACCTTTGGGCTTTCTATCCTGTTCCATTGATCTATATTTCTGTTTTTGTGCCAGTACCATACTGTCTTGATGACTGTAGCTTTGTAGTATCATCTGAAGTCAGGGATCCTGATTCCTCCAGCTCCATTTTTCTTTCTCAAGATTGCTTTGGCTATTCGGGGTCTTTTGTGTTTCCCTAAAAATTGTAAAATTTCTTGTTCTAGTTCTGTGAAAAATGCCATTGGTAATTTGATAGGGATTGCATTGAATCTGTAGATTGCTTTGGGTAGTATAGTCATTTTCACAATATTGATTCTTCCAATCCAGGAGCATGGTATATCTCTCCATGTGTTTATGTCATCTTTGATTTCTTTCATCAGTGTTTTATAGTTTTCTGACTACAGGTCTTTTGCTTCCTTAGGTAGGTTTACTGCTAGGTATTTTATTCTTTTTGTTGCAATGGTAAATGGGATTGTTTTCTTAATTTCTCTTTCTGATTTTTCATCATTAGTGTATAGGAATGCAAGAGATTTCTGTGGATTAATTTTGTGTCCTGCAACCTTACCAAATTCATTGATTAAGTCTAGTAGTTTTCTGGTGGCATCTTTAGGATTTTCTATGTCTAGTATCATGTCATCTGCAAACAGTGACATTTTTACTTCTTCTTTTCCAATTTGTATTCCTTTTATTTCTTTTTCTTCTCTGATTGCTGTGGCTAGGACTTCCAAAACTATGTTGAATAATAGTGGCAAGAGTGGACATCCTTGTCTCATTCCTGATCTTAGAGAAAATGCTTTCAGTTTTTCACCATTGAGAATGGTGTTTGCTGTGGCTTTGCTGTACTTGGCTTTTATTATGTTGAGGTAGGTTCCCTCTATGCCCAGTTTCTGGAGAGTTTTTATCATAAATTGGTGTTGAATTTTGTCAAAAGTGGTGAGCTTGAATTGCTATAAACTTCCCTCTTAGAACTGCTTTTGCTGTGTCCCATAGGTTTTGGATCATCATGTTTTCATTGTCATTTGTTTCTAGGTATTTTTAAAATATCTTCTTTGATTTCTTCAGTGATCTCTTGGTTATTTAGCAGCACACTGTTTAGCCTCCATGTATTTGTGTTTTTTACAGTTTTTTCCCCCTGTAATTGATTTCTCATCTCATAGCATTGTGGTTGGAAAAGATGCTTGATAAGATTTCAATTTTCTTAAATTTTCCAAGGCTTGATTCGTGACCCAAGATGTGATCTATTCTGGAGAATGCTCTGTGTGCACTTGAGAAGAAAGTGTATTCTTCTGCTTTCGGGTGGAGTGTCCTCTAAATATCAATTAAGTCTATCTGGTCTATTGTGTCATTTAAAGTTGTGTTTCCTTATTTATTTTCTGTCTGGATGATGTATTAGTGTGAGTGGGGTGTTGAAGTCCCCCACTGTTATTGTGGTACTGTTGATTTCTCCTTTTATGGCTGTTAGCGTTTGCTTTATGTATTGAGGTGCTCCTATGTTGGGTGCATAAATATTTATAATTGTTATGTTTTCTTCTTGGATTTATCCCTTGATCATTATGTAGTGTCCTTCCTTGTCTCTTGTAACAGTCTTTATTTTAAAGTTTATTTTGTCTGTTATGAGTATTGCTACTCCAGCTTTCTTTTGATTTCCATTTGCATGGAATATCTTCTTCCATCCCCTCACTTTCAGTCTGTATGTGTCCCTAGGTCTGAAGTGGGTTTCTTGTAGACAGCATATATAAGGGTCTTGTTTATGTATCCATTCAGCAAGCCTGTGTCGTTTGGTTGGAGCATTTAATCCATTTATATTCGAGGTGATTATTGATATGTATATTCCTATTACCGTTTTCTTAATTGATTTGAGTTTGTTTTTATGGGTCTTTTTTTTCTCCTGTGTTTGCTGCTTAGAGAAGTTCCTTTAGCATTTGTTGTAAAGCTGGTTTGGTGGTGCTGAATTCTCGTAGCTTTTGCTTGTCTGTAAAGAGCTTTTGATTTGTCTGTCAAATCTGAATGAGATCTTTGCTGGGTAGAGTAATCTTGGTTGTAGGTTTTTCCCTTTCATCACTTTAAATATATCCTGCCACTCCTTTCTGGCCTGTAGAGCTTCTGCTGAGAAATCAGCTGATAACCTTATGGGGATTCCCTTGTATGTTATTTTTTGCTTTTCCCTTGCTGCTTTTAATATTTTTTCTTTGAATTTAATTTTTGTTAGTTTGATTAATACGTGCTTTGGTGTGTTTCTCCTAGGGTTTATCCTGTATGGGACTCTCTGCACTTCCTGGACTTGAGTGGTTATTTCCTTTCCCATGTTAGGGAAGTTTTCATCTATAATCCCTTCAGATATTTTCTCAGACCCTTTCTCTTTCTCTTCTTCTTCTAGGACCCCTATAATTCGAATGTTGGTGTGTTTAATGTTGTCCCAGAGGTGTCTGAGACTGTCTTTAATTCTTTTCATTCTTTTTCTTTATTCTACTCTGTGGCAGTTATTTCCACCATTTTATCTTCCAGCTCACTTATTCATTCTTCTGCATCAGTTATTCTGCTATTTATTCCTTCTAGAGTATTTTTAATTTCAGTTATTGTGTTTTTTCATCACTGTTTGTTTGCTCTTTAGTTCTTCTAGGTCCTTGTTAAACATTTCTTGTATTTTCTCCATTCTGTTTCTGAGATTTTGGATCATCTTTACTGTCGTCACTCTGAATTCTTTTTCAGGTAGGTTGCCTGTTTCATCTTCACTTATTTGGTCTTGTGGGTTTTTACCTTGCTCCTTCATCTGTAACATATTTTTGTTTGTTTGTTTGTTTGTTTGTTTGTTTGATGGGCAAGACTGAATTCCTGTCTTATTTGTTGTTTGGCCTGAGGCATCCAGCACTGAAGTTTGCAGGCAGTTGGGTAGAGCCAGGTATTGGTGCCAAGATGAGGACCTCTGGGAGGCCTCACTCCAGTTAATATTCCCTGGGGTCTGAGGTTCTCTGTTAGTACAGTGGTTTAGACTCGGCGCTCCCACTGGAGGAGCTCAGACCTGACCCCCAGCCTGGGAATCAAGATCCTGCAAGCCGTGTGGCGAGGCAAAAGAAAAGAAAAAAAGAAGCAGTACAATAACAAAGAATAAAAAATAAAACTAGAAAGATAAGAAATATATTAGGAAAAATAAAAATATAAGTGAAACAACTGCAACAAGGTAAAAGGAAACCACAGCAGAAAAAAGGAAAAAAAAAAGGAAGAAGTCAAAAGGAGCAGAACAATAACAAAGTATAAAGAATAAAATAAAATTAGAAAAATAAAAGATTTATTAGAAAAAGTAAAAATATAAGTGAATCAACAACAACAAGGTAATACAGAGGCCCAACCTAAAAGAAGAAAAAAGAAAAAAAAAAAGGCCCGAAAAGGCCTTGACTAGGGGGGTGCAGAGCCTAGACGGGAGTGTGGAACTTAGGCAGGGGTTGGGTTTAGGGTGGGGTGGGGCCTAGGCTGGGGAGTGCAGTTTAAGCATGGAGTGGGGCCTAGGCTTAGCACCTGTGCAGAAGGGGAGAGGTGGCACGTCCAGAGGGGGGCCTCTGAAGTGTGGAGTTCCGGAGTTTGGAGGTAAGTCCCTGGGTGAGGGTTTGTGGGTGCGGTTTAGGCCCAGGGCAGTTGGAGGGGTTCTCAGAGTGCCACCTGTAGAGGTAGGGCTCTGGGTGGGAGTGTAAGGGCGGTGCTTGGGTTCTGCACAGGAGGAGGGAGACTCTAAGGGCAGAAGATTAGGCCCAGGAGTCCAACAGGCTCCCTGGTGCCCAAGTGGACAGGGAAAATGCTGGCTGTGGTCCCTTCCGTTCCTCCACCCCCTCCCCCTCCAGAGTCTCCTCCATTGCCTCTGGACCCCTAACTGTGGGTGGGTCCCGCCAGGTGTAGGAACTCCTCCCCTCCCCCAGCCACCCCTCAGGGGTGCCAGTCCCAGAGGTCCGGCCTTTACTTTTGCTCCCCCTTCCCTCCCTCTCACTCCCTCAGGACCCGCATGGCTGGAGGGGGACTCAGTGTGCAGAGGGTCAGGCCTGGGATCTCAGCAGGTTCCCGGGGGCCCAAGTGGACCGGCTAAACGCTGGCCATGCTCCCTTTTGGTCCTCTGCCCTCCCAATGGTCCCCCCCCATTTCCCCTCCAGGCATGGGATCCCTTTCACTCCCCCAGCCGCCCCTCAGAGGTGCCGGTCCAGTCCAGCCTCCACTTCTCCTCTCCCCTCACTACTCCCCACATCCTACCCAGTTTCTGGGGGTTCCTCCCATCCCCTTAGGTGTCCATGGTCCCCCACCAGTGCCTGGTAGGTGCCCTAGTTGTGCAGAGACACGAATTCCTCATCCTCCTAGTCCGCCATCTTGACTCTGCCTCTAGAAATGTGTTTTTTAGTTTCCAACTCTTGGGGGCTTTTTCAGATTTATTTCTGTTACTGATTTCCAATTTAATTCCATTTTGGTCTGAGAAGGTACTTCATATAATTTTAATCCATTTTCTTGAGATCTGTTTTATGACAGAGACCATGGTTTATCCTGGTAAATGTTTTATGTACACTGGAAAAGAATGTGTACTCTGCTGCTGTTATGTGGAATGTTCTATAAATGTCAATTAGGTCAAGTTGGTTAAAATATTGGGTCTTTTATACCCTTACTTATTTCCTGTCTAGTTTTTCTATGAATTATTAAAAGAGAGATGTTGAAATATCTGCCTATAATTGTGGATTTATCTGTTTCTCCTTAGTGATTTATCCATATCTATATGCAGTTGTGCTCCTCTTAGCTTATTAGCTATGACTCTTAATTATGTTATTTTAGTGGTTGCTTTAGGGTTTACAGTATGCATCTTTAACTTACCACATTCTACTTTCAAGTGATATTTCACTTCACATATAGTTAATATAAGAATCTTACAACAGTATATTTCCATCTCCCCCTCCTGATCTTTATGCTATTTTCACCATCCATTTTACTTCTATTTATTTTGTATACCCACGGTACGTTGTTATTACTTTTGCTTTAAACATTATTTTCAAAGAGATTTAAATAATAAGACACAGAGTCTTTATATTTACCTGCATAGTTACTATATCTTGTGTTTGTCATTCCTTTATGTAGATCCAGATTTCCATCTAGAATTATTTCCCTCTGTCTGAAGGATTTCCTTGAACAATTCCTATAGTGTGGGTCTGCTGGTGATTAATTCTTTCAGCTTTCATATGAATTAAAATGTTTTTAATATGATTTCAGTTTTGACAGATTTTTTTGTGGTATAAAATTCTAAGTTGATTTTTTTCCTTTCAGTACTTTGAAGATGTTGTTACTGTCTTCTCACTTGCATTTTTCCAACAAAAATTTTGTTCTCATTCTTATCTCTGTTTCCTCTATATGTAAAATGTCTTTTCCTCCCTCTCATTGCTTTTTAATTTTTTGTAACAATTTTATCAAAATATAATTCACATCCTATATGATTCACACATTTAAAGTATACAATTCAGTGGTTTTTAGTATATTCACAGAGTTGGCAGCAATTGCCACAGTCAATTTTAGAACATTTTCATCACCCCAAAAAGAAACCCTGTACCCTTTAGCTATTACTTTCCAATATCCTCATCTCCTTCAGCCCTAATCTCCTTTCTGTCTCTACAGATATGTCTATACTGGATATTTCATATAAAGAGAATCATAATATGTGGTTCTTTTGGTGACTGGTTTCTTTCACTTAGCATAATGTCTTCAAGGTTCATCCATGTTGTAGCATGTATCAGTATTTAATTTATTTTTATGGCCAAATGATATTCCATTGTGCTTATCCATTCATCAGTTGATAGATATTTGGGTTGTTTCCACCTTTTGGCTATTGTGATTAATACTACTATGAACACGCATATACCAGTTTTTATGTGAACATATGTTTTAATTTCTCTTGGTTATATACTTAGGATTAGAATTGTTGGATCAAATGGTATTCTTAAATTTTTGAGGAAATACAAGACTGTTTTCCAAAGTGGCTGTACCATTTTACATTCTCAAAAGCGCAGTGTATGCGGGTTCCAATTTCTCCACATCTTGGCCTACACAGATGATATTATCTTTTTAAAAAATTATTGAAGTATAGTTGATCTACAATGTTGTATTAGTTTCAGGTGTATAGCAAAGTGATTCAGCTATACATAAATGGAGAGATAGATAGATAGACATTTATTCTTTTTCAGATTCTTTTCCATTATAGGTTATTACAAGATATTGAATATAGTTCCCTGTGCTATACAGTAGGTCCTTGTTGTTTATCTATTTTATATATAGTAGTGTGTATCTATTAATCCCAAACTCCTAATTTATCCCTCTCATGCCTTTCCCCTTGGATAACCATAAGTTTGTTTTCTATGTCTGTGAGTCTATTTCTGTTTTGTAAATAAGTTCATTTGCATCATTTTTTTAGATTCCATATATGTGATATCATGTGATATTTGTCTTTGACTTACTTCACTTAGTATAATAATCTCTAAGTCCATCTATGTTGCTGCAAATGGCATTATTTTATTCTTTTTCTGGCTGAGTAATGTTCCATTGTATATATATACTACATCTTCTTTATCCATTCCTCTGTTGATGGACATTTAGGTTGCATCCATGTCTTGGCTATTGTAAACACTGCTGCTATGAAAATTGGGGTGGATGTATCGTTTTGATTTAGAGTTTTCTCTGGATATATGCCCAAGAATGGGATTGTTGGGACATATGTTAGCTCTATTTTTAGTTTTTTTAAGGAACCTCTACACTGTTCTCCATAGTGGCTGCACCAATTTACATTCCCACCAACAGTGTACCAGGGTTCCCTTTTCTCCACACCCTCTCCAGCATCTTTTATTTGTAGGCTTTTTGATGATGGCCATTCTGACCATTGTGAGGTGTTACCTCATTGTAGTTTTGATTTGCCTTTCTCTAATAATTAGCGATGTTGAGCATCTTTTCATGTGCCTGTTGGCCATCTGTATGTCTTCTTTGGAGAAATGTCTATTTAGGTATTCTGCCCAATTTTTTTTTTTTTTTTTTTTTTTTTGGCCATGTGATGCGGCGTGCAGGATCTCAGGGACTGAACCCTTGCCCACTGCAGTGGAAGCGTGGAGTCTTAACCACTGGACCTCCAGGTAAGTCCCATCTGCCCATTTTTTGATTGGGTTGTTTGTTTTTTTGATACTGATCTGAATCAGCTGTTTGTATATTTGGAAATTAATCCCTTGTCAGTTGCATTGTTTGCAAATATTTTCTTCCATTCCGTAGGTTGTCTTTTCATTTTGTTTATGGTTTCCTTTGCTGTGCAAAAGCTTTTAAGTTTAATTAAGTCCCATTTGTTTATTTTTGCCTTTATTTCCATTACTCTAGGAGATGGATGCAAAAAAATATTGCTGCAATTTATGTCAAAGAGTGTCCTGCTTATGTTTTCCTCTAGGAGTTCTATACTATCTGATCTAACATTTAGATCTGTAATCCATTTTGAGTTTTATTTTTGTATATGATGTTAGAGAATGTTCTAATTTCATTCTTTTACATGTAGCTGTCCAGTTTTCCCAGCACCACTTATTGAAGAGACTGTCGGGACTTCCCTGGTGGTCCAGTGGTTAAGACTCCATGCTCCCAATGCAGGGGGCCCAGGAACTAGATCCCACATGCTGCAACTAAGAGTTCACATGCTGTAACTAAAGATCCCGCATGCCACAAATAAGCCCTGGCGTAGCCAGATAAAAAAATAAATATAAACCAAACAAAAACAAAGTACCATTATTATAAGAAAAAAAAAACCGAAACACTCTTTTCTCCATTTTATATTCTTGCCTCCTTTGTCATAGATTAATTGACCATAAGTGCATGTGTTTATTTCTGGGCTCTCTATCCTGTTCCATTGATCTATATATCTGATTTTGTGCCAGTACCATACTGTTTTTTAAATTTTATTTATTTATTTATTTTTGACTGTGTTGGGTCTTCGTTTTCTATGCGAGGGCTTCCTCCAGTTGTGGCGGGCAGGGGCCACTTTTCATCGCGGTGCGTGGGCCTCTCACTGTCGCAGCCTCTCTTGTGGTGGAGCACAAGCTCCAGACGCGCAGGCTCAGTAGCTGTGGCTCACAGGCCTAGTTGCTCCGCAGCATGTGGGATCTTCCTAGACCAGGGCTCGAACCAGTGTCCCCTGCATTGGCAGGCAGACTCTCAACCACTGTGCCACCAGGGAAGCCCACCATACTGTTTTTATTACTGTACCTTTGTAGTATAGTCTGAAGTCACAGAGTGTGATTCCACCAGCTCCATTCTCCTTTGTCAAGATTGTTTTGGCTATTTGGGGTGTTTTGTATTTCCATACAAATTTTTAAATTATTTGTTCTACTTTTGTGAAAAATGTCATTGGTAATTTGATAGGGATTGCTTTGAATCTGTAGATTGCCTTGGGTAGTATAGTCATTTTAACTATATTGATTCTTCCAATCCAAGAGCATGGTATATCTTTCCACCTGTTTGTGTCATCTTCAATTTCTTTCATCAGTGTCTTATAGTTTTCAGAGTACAGGTCTTTTGCCTCCTTAGGTAGGTTTATTCCTAGGTATTTTATTCCTTTTGATGCGATGGTAAATGGGATTATTTCCTTAATTTCTCTTTCTGATATTTTGTTGTTAGTGTATAGAAATGCAACAGATTTCTGAATATTAATTTTGCATCCTGGAACTTTACTGAATTCACTGATGAGCTCTAGTAATTTTCTGGTGGCATCTTTAGGATTTTCTATGTATAGTATCATACCATCCACAAAACATCTTCTTTTATTATAGCAATCCTAGCAGATATGAAGTGACCCCTGACAGCTATTAATACTTTCTCTCTATCATTGGTTTTTAAAAATTTCATTATGATATTCTTTGGTGTTGTTTTCTTTATGTTTCTTGTGTTTGGTGTTTAGCTTTTTGGAACTGTGTGTTTATAGTTTTCATCCATTTAGAAAAATTTCAGCCATGATTTCTTAAAATATTTTTTCTATCCCCCTCCTTTCAGGGTCTCCAAGTACATGTATACTAGGCCACTTGAAGTTTTTCTAAAGCTCACAATAGTTTGTTCGTTTCTTTCAATCTTTTTTTTCTCTATGCACTTCACTTTGGATTATTTCTATTGTTACGTATTTAGGTTCGCTAATATTCTATTTTACAAGTATAATCTGCTTTTAATCTTATGTATTATAATTTTCCTCTCAGTCATTATAGTTTTCATATCTAGAAGCTTGATTTTGGTATCTTCATGCTTCTACTCAACATATTTCATCTTTCCTCTAGGCTTTTATACATATGGAGCATAATTATTATAACTGCTTGAATTTTCTTACATACTAATTCCATTTTGTGTCATTTCTAGGTCAGTTTTGATTGATTTTTTTCCACTCTGTTATATTTTTCTGTTTCTTTGCATGTTTGATAATATTCAAGATTGGATGGTAGAATTGTGAACTTTATTTTGACATGTGCTGGATGTTTTTGTATTTCTTTAAATATTGTTAACTTTGATATGAGGTAGAGTTAAGTTACTCAGAAATATACTGATTCTTTCAAGGCTTGCTTTAAAGATTGTTTGGCTGAACTAGAGTTGTGTTTAGTCTGGGGATAATTTGGTCCCACCACTGAGGCAAGACACTTCTTAGTACTCTACCCAATACCCTGTAAATTACAAAGTTTTCCATTCTAGGGTGGTGAGCAGGAATTATTTCTGGCCCTGTGTGTGCCCCAGGAATTGGTCTCTTTAATCCTTTTGGGTGGTTCTTTCAGTTGTCTTGGGTAGTTTTATCACATGTGTGTGATGATCTGTACTCAGCTAGAGACTTGAAGGGCACCCCTGCCAATCTCTGGAGGTCATTCTCCGTGAGGCTGTCTCCTCTCCAGTACCCTGCCTTGCAAACTATAACTGCCTTGGCCTCCCTGGCCTCTCAGCTCTGTCTCCTCAACTCAGGGAGACTGCCAGCCTCAGTCTGAGTCCCACCTCTCTCACTGCAGCCTGAAGACTCTTTCTAGACAAGTAATATGGGGCAATAATAAGGCTCATCTCATTTGTTTCCTTTGTCCTTTGTTATCTAATGTTCTATGTCTTGAAAACTGTTGTTTTATATATTTTATCTTTTAAGTTGTTTCACACAGAAGGGTACATCCAAATCCTGTTATTCCATCTTATTTGAAATCAAGAGGCAGTATCTCTTTTTAAAAAGTTAAGCATAAAGTTTTTTAAAATAGTCTCCATCTAACTGTTTTATTGTATGAAATTTAGAGGGATCTAATACTGTTCTTTGTTCTGTCTACTAGTGCTTTATATGTTATAACTGGTGTTTTATCATTTTGGATTATGAACTCATCTGCTGTGGGAACTTAATCTGTGGGAAGTCTGTGGAGCCTGGGTTTAGGGAACTTGCCTCTGGGTCAGTTTTATGTTTGCCTCTCCAAGGCTCCTCTCTTTATGTGTTATTTTTTTATTTTGGGTATTCCTGGGTCATAAAAGTAGTGTATATTCAAACATCAAAGTACATGAGCCAGGCCTTGGTTATTAATTATCAGAGGAGTCATTTTTCCCTTGACCCAGAATTCAGGTCAAATCACACAAGCTTCCATGCTTTCTTGGACTTAAATGTAGACCTTTTTCTGTTGCACCTTTTCAGTGAGAATACAGCACTTTAAGGGTCCTAAGTTGTCGAAATTTCAGTTCTAATTCCCCAGACTTTGTCTTCTACACTGCTCGAGGTTACAACCCAATCCTCTAAGGCTGCCATGTCCCCATTAAGCACCAGCTCCCCAAGGTTGACACAGTGTTACCTCATGAGCTTAGCTCTCTGCTTTTCTTTTTCTCCTTCCCTCTCAGAGTACTCAACTATGCACTTAAAAGAAATGTGTTATATTTTATCCAGATTTTTTTCTATGCTTATTTGGTCCTCTGTATTGTCAGGAACAGAATTTTCCAATTTACTTCTTTTTTTTTTTTTTTCAAGTTTATAACTACTTTATTTATTTATTTATTTTTTGGCTGTGTTGGGTCTTCGGTTCATGCGAGGGCTTTCTCCAGTTGTGGCAAGCGGGGGCCACTCTTCATCGCGGTGCGGGGACCACTCTTCATCGCGGTGCGCGGGCCTTTCACTATCGCGGCCCCTCCCGTTGCGGGGCACAGGCTCCAGACGCGCAGGCTCAGTAGTTGTGGCTCACGGGCCCAGCTACTCCGTGGCATGTGGGATCTTCCCAGACCAGGGCTCGAACCCGTGTCCCCTGCATTAGCAGGCAGATTCTCAACCACTGCGCCACTAGGGAAGCCCCCAATTTACTTCTTGACTCACTATCATCAGACTTCCACCTCCACAACTTCACCAGTGCTATTCTTCCAAGGCCATTGATAACCAGGAGGCAACTGCCAAATTCAGTGGATGCTATGTCAGGATATGTTCCAAACACAAGTGATAAAATACCTGGATAAAAGTGTCTTAAACCATAAAGGTGCTTAATTTTTCTAAGAGAGGTGGACTCAGGGTCAGTTTGGCAACTCAGTTTCATTAAAGACCTGTGTTTTTTCTGTCCTTCCTCTTTGCCATCCTTAGTATTATGACAATGATTTTTTTTTAACCTCATTGTCACATGATGGCTGCCTCCCATGACCACATCCAAGTAACAAAAGGTGGCAAGCAAGAAGAGAACTTTTTCCTCATGAGTGTGTCTCTTATCAAGTAGGAAAATCTTTCCAGAATCTCCAAGAAGTTGACCCTTTTGCCCTTATGGCAAGAACTGTCACATGTCCATCCTTGGAGCAATCACTGGCAAAGGAGAATGGAGTCATCCCCGGGGCTGGAAACATTGCTGTTGGAACCATAATGGGGTTTTGTTGACAAAGAATAAGAGTTGTAGAAACACGTAAGGCAAGATCTCTGTCCTTGAGGCACACGTTGTCAGTGGAAGGCAGAAGAAACTCAAACACAGCAAACCCAAATTTCATGGTCACAGAAACTCAGGAGTGCAAAAACATAAGTGCTCTAATTGTCTACTCCTAAGCCTAATTTCTACCCTCAGCCCTCACTCTGCCCCACACAGGAAACTTAATCTATCACATCATGTAAACTCAGCCATTTGTGCCTACCACAGACACCCTTTCTGCTCTTATTATATAGGACGGAATAGAACAAAACTTCTGATTCAGAACAGGATCTTTTCTCTCATAGGCATTTTACACTGCTGCCCATCTGGTCTTAAAATGTAATCTTCCTTTGCTCAAACAGCCCCCAGATTGTAAAGTAACGGTCATACTATCTCCTTCCAAGGAAAGTGGTCCGTACAGTTTGTTTACCTGTTTATTTATTTGAGCGAGTGTCAGAGTTTAGTATCAACCCTAGTATGCAGAGTGATAAGAGAACAGAAATTTAATTTGACTTTAAATCCGAAGCAGAGAAAAATCACCCAGACAAGTTTATTCGGAAGTGATTAGATTAAATCTCCTATATTGGGCAGAATGGAGGCGGGGGGCTGGAGGGAGAGGTGAGGTTGGGGTGTAGACAAATAGAGGATTCACGTTTTTGCATGCCTGAGTTTGTGTGACTCTGAAATTTACGTCTACTACATCTGTTGATGTTTCTGTTGCCCCTAACAAACAACGTGCGCCTCCAGGATGGAGATCTTGTTTTACGCATTTCTTTAACATCTCTTCCCTTCCTTTCTCCTTTCTCAGTGCCTAGCACAAGATCCACAACGCAGTAGGTACTCGACAAAAATGAGTTTCTTTAATAAAAGATTGTTTGAGTGAAGGAACAAGTGAGACAAGGAGGTTACTGCAATGGGAGGAAACAAGCCTAATGGATTTTTAAACCAGATCTACTTAACTGAATCCTGATTAAGGAGGGAAACGAAGGAATGCTTGTGGGCACAGAAAGAGAGAGAGAGAGCGCTGCAGACAGAGCCGAGCTACAATCACTAAGAGGAGACAGCCTAATCAGAGCCAGACGGGCCCCACCTGACTCCTACTGCAGCTAGAAAAAAAAAAGACTAGAAGGTTCGGCAGGAGCGGCTCCCCTTCTCCTGCAGCTCCAGCGTCTCCCACCTCCGCCCCACTCCCACTGCTCTGTGAGGAGGCATGGAAGCTGTGGGAAGGGCAGGCAGGCGAACGGGGCTTTCCAGGACGAGGCAGGATGGTGTGAGCTCAAACGCTCTGCAATTGCTGGAGCAACGGTGGCGACACTTGAGTTATTCACAAAGGCTGGAATTCAAATGAGGCTGGCACTGCTCCAAGTCGCGGTAGCTTAGGAGGAGGGCGAAAGGCATATTACTATTCATCAAGACCCGAGCGTCGCGTGGGCTCTGAGGTTCTCCATCTGCATCCCTCCCTCTATCACTGACTTCCTGGGGAAGGGGAGGCTCCTCCAGAAGCACTTGATCTGCCAGTCTGTGAGCTGGAGGTGGGGGCGGGGTCTGAAGTTAGGCAGATTTGTCTCATCACATGATGGGGGACCTGTATCACGTGATGACTCCGGTGATGTTGCAGGCAGCATGTGACTCCCAGGGCTACGTGGGCTCAAAAACAATTTAAATCCAAAAACACAAGCAGGTTCCCCTCCTCTCCTTTGCCTTTTGGTCTGGCTCTCCCTCCCTTTGGGTTGGTGCCTGACTGAATGGAAAACCCGTCGTCTTGCAGCCACTAACCCGTGAGCGCCGGGTACCTGGAGGCCAGGCCCCTCTGCAGGGGGTCCCCCCCACCCCGCCCCGGGAGCTGTGCCCCATCTTTCTGCAGCCCGGTAAGTTCCTGAACACTTGGGGCAATTGTGTGTGAAGCCGTCCTAGACTGCCTCATTAGCATGCACAGGCACCCTGGCTGGGCGCGCTGGAAGGAACGTGCCTGCCGGCTCTGGGGAGCTGCGGCTCTGGCCCCGCCAAACAGACGCAGGCTTCCTGGGATCAGTGCTGCGCGGCTGTGCCGGGGTGGCATGTGTACCCCATCTCTCTTCTTCCTGCCTTCCCGGGCTCCTCTTCCGTCATCTCTCTCCTCTCTCAGCTTGCTCGTCTGAGCCTCTCTCTTCTCAGCCTCTCTTAGTTCGCACCTCCTGCCTCTCCACCCCCTCTTATTTTCTCTTTTCATTCACCCACACCTTCTGTTTTTCTCTCTCCCACGCCTTGTCTTAGGAGTTCCTCTCCCCTCGCCTTGAAACATTTTTTGGGGGGTGGGGTACCTAGGTTTTATGTTCTTTCTGTCCAGAACCTGAAGGCCCAGCTTCTGAGGACTTGGTGGTTGGAAAACTACTAACGGTCCCTCTGGAGATGATTTTCTTACTAAGACAATGCAGAGGGCCCAGTTCCTGTCATGCATGTGTGTGCGTGTGCGTGTGTGTTAAGGGTGATGGATGTATTTCCCATCAGAACTGTTTCTTGAGTGGTTGTTTGCGGCTCCAGATCCCTGCTCAGCCAGGGGATCATCAAGAGACAGGAGGGGCAGTTACAGCAGTTAGGAGACCACGTCCTCTGACCCCAGATGTCTGACTCTCTGTGCAAGAAGTCGGGTCTTAAAGCAGGAGTCAAAATCCCGTGTTCATAGGGGCTCGCTCAGTTGTCACAAGGCACCCCACAGAGACGGCTTCGAGTTTGAGGCTGCACCTTGGTGGAACGAGCAGAGCATTAGCTGAGAAACTAGCCACAGGGAAGACAAATGTAAATTTAATCATGGCAGTGTCTGTAGCCTCATAGGAAGAAGATGTTGGCAGTGTCAGAAGCTCCTGGTTCACTGTTCTCCAGGTATGCTGACACCTGAATTACTGAGCATAATCCATCCAACAGTTCAATGAAGAGGTGCTATTTGTATCCCCATTCTAGAGATGGGAAAACTGAGGCACAAAGGAGTTAGTTGTCACTCAGTTCGTAAGTGATGGAGCTAGGATGTGAGCCCAGGCAGCTTTTCTCCAGAGCCTGCACGGTTAACCACTATGATAAACTGCCTCAAAAAATATCTATCCACATCCCTATGTGACAGGTGGTATGCAAGGTTTGGGGCTACATTTGTGAACAAACAGAGACATCCTGTTCTCATGAAGTTTGCAATCCAGTGGAAAAGGCAGCTAATAAACATACCATCACACAAGACAATATATCATTTCAAATTAAGGTATTTGCTAAGAAGAAAAATAATAGGGTAGCATGAGAATATATAAATGGAGACATACTTCAGTTGGGGGGCAAAGGGGAAGAGTTGGTCAAAGTGGTCAAAGAAGTCCTCTCTGCTGATGTACAATAATATTTAAGTTATGACTTGAAAGAGGAGCAGGAGTCAACCAGGTAAAGAGCCAGAAAGAGCATTCCAGGTAGAGGGAATGGCATGTGTAAGGGCCTCGGTGCGGGAAGGAACTGGGACCACTTCAAGAGCAGCAAGAATGAGTGGGACAATAGGAGGTGAAGCCGTCAGGTAATGTGGGTCACAGTAGGCCTTGCTGAAAAGACTTGGGTTTCATCCCAGGATCAATGAACAACCATTAATGCATTTTAAGTAGGGAAGTAGCATAATTGGATTTGCAGCATGAAAAGACTCCTTCCAGAGGTGTATCGGTTAGTTTTTGCTGTGTTACAAAGCACCCCAAAACTTAACAGCTTAAAACAACAATCATTTATAGGTCATTATGCTGCAAGTTGACAGTTGCAGCTGGGATCATCTGGACAGGAATTCTGTTCTTGGGTGGGTTCACTCATATAGCTAGTTAGCTGGCAGTCTGGCTGGCGGTGGTTGATATTAGATGTTCTCTCTCACATGTCTGCTAATCGGCAGAGGCAACTGAAACTGACCAGGCCATGTGTCGCCATATCTAACAAGCTAGCTAGCTCAGTTGTCTTCATATGATGGCTGAGTTCCAAATTCAGCAAGAGAGGGTGAGCCCCAATGCACAAGCACTTTTCAAACATCTGCTTGCATTGTGTTTGCTAGTGCTCCATTGGCCTAGACAGGTTACATCCCAGATTCAAGGGCTGAAGAAATATACCTCTTGACAAGAGGAGTTATAAAATACTGTGTCTGTTTGTTTCCAGCCTACTACATGAATTCAAAATGGTAAGCTGGATACTCTCTTCCTCTACTATGGGAAGAACTGAAAGCCAAGAGGAAATTTGGAGCCAGTTTTGCTATGATTAGAGATGAACTTAGACCTGGTCATATATCAGACTTTATTATCTGCTTAGAACAAGCAGGGGTCTGAGCATCTCTTTTGGACGTGAATCATGAGAGGGTATAGAAAGCGGTGTAGAAATGTCGAAATGTCTCCTCTTCTCATGGGGTTATCTGGGAATGACTTGGAGTCCAAGAAGACTTTGTGATTGTTATCCTAGAATGAAATTTGGGCCATATGGAACTCGGAGTGTGTTTCAGTGTTCTAGGCAAGAGAACAGTGTGTGCAAAGGCCCTGAGGCAAGGAAGCAGGTGGCTTGTTTTGGGAAATAGGAGGCATTAGTTTAATGTAATTGCAGTGGAAATGGCATGGGAGTAGACAGATTAGAAAAATATTTAGGAGGTAGAAAGAACAAGCCTTGCCGATGGATTTGATAGGAGTTTAAGAAAAGGGACTTAAACTTGGTAATATCATTTCCTAAGGTGGAAGAATTAGGAGAGGATCAGAATATTTTGGTGGAGGAAAGGGAGCAGGCAGGAAAAAATCAAGCATTCTATTAACTGGGTCAAAAGTTGCTGAGACGTTGAGTAAATTGAGGACAGAAAATTGTCTATTCAAGTTGGTAACATGGAGATAGCTGAAGACTTTGACAAGAGCAATTTTGGTGGATTGGTGATAATGGAAACCAGATTGGAGTGTGTTAAGGAGTGAATAAAAGTAAATAAACTGTGAAAGGGAGCACAGAAATCAAGCACCATTTAGATATGGGTCAGGGTCGGGAATCTATCTTGATTTTATGTTTGCTTTAAAACAACAAAAACAGGAACCTGTAGATTATGTAAACTGTTGGAGTGGTCCAGCTGAAAGGGAGAGAGGGGAATGGGATCCACAGTGTATGTGAATGAATAGGTGATGATAGATTTTTATTTTTTTAAAGGAGGGAATAACGAGAAAAAAGATGGAGCAGATACATGAAGGCTTCTAGATTTTGGTATTGAGAGGATGAAGAGTTTCCTATCTGCCAACTTTTATTTTCCCAGTGAAAGGAGATTAGTAGAGAGAAAGGAGGTGAGAAGAGGGAGGAGGTAAAGATATAAAATGGTCATTTTGGGAATAAGCATCCTGAAGAGAGAAGTAGGGTTGCTGGGCAAAGCAGAGTGCCTACTGAGAACAGAGAGCATGTATTTAAAATTGTCTCATTTTCTCCAGTAACATTTAAGTGCTTGGGTTCAAGAACGTGGAGATGGTGGAGTGCAAGTCGGGTTGAAGTGTTGCTGAACAAGTTCCACAGGGGAGAAAAGGGCGAGGATGTTGAAGGGGGTTTCAAGGGAATGATTGTCCAGGTGAGCCGCAGAATCCAAGCTGGACCAGAGTGGGAATGGAACCAGGAAGGAATGATGGAGGATGAGTAAGTGGTAAGCTCAACGGAATAGAGGTTATGATGAGGTGAAAGACTGCATTCTTGGAGGTAGTCCAGCATCAGCATCACATGGGAGCTTCTTAGAAATGTGGAATATCAGGCCCCAACCTAGATATTCTGAATCCAAATCTGCATGTTAACAAGCCTCAGGTGACTTGTATGTACACTGAAGATTTAGAAGCCATGATCTAGATTGTCTTGTGAAAAATAAATGGTGCTGAGAATTCCTGGTGGTCCAGTGGTTAGGACTCCATACTCTCACTGCTGAGGGCCTGGGTTCAATCCCTGATCGGGGAACTAAAATCCCACAAGCTGCGTGGTACAGCCAAAATAAAATAAACAAAATAAATGGTGCTATTCTGGGCAGAGTGAGAAGGTAATGAACCCCAAAATGTCACACTCACTTCTTTATTTATTTTCCCTTTCAAAACAGATCTTGATTTAGCAGACGTTCTTTTTTAAAATTTTGCCCTGGTTTTTATTGTATTTTAATTTTTATTATGCAACATCTCAAACGTATATATAAATATAGTGAAAACCAGTATACCAACATTAGTTTCAATAATTTTCAACTCATGGCCAATCTTGTTTTCTCTATACTAACCCTCCACCCCACCCACTGCCGCCACCAAACAGGATTATTTTGAATCAAATCTTAGACATGATAAAATTTCATCTGTAAATATTGGAGTGCAAGTCAGGTTGAAGTGTTGCTGAACAAATTCCACAGGAGAGAAAAGGGCGAGGATGTTGAGGGGGATTTCAAGGGAATGATTGTCCCTTAAAAGACAAGGGCCCCCTTTTAAAACATAACCACTGTATCACCGCTTCCCTATAAAATCAAGAATAAATTCTTATTATCATCAGATATCCAGTTAGTGTTCACATATCTGCAGTTGTCATATTTGTAGTAATTTGTTTGTTTGAATTAGCATCCAAACAAGGTCTGTACCTGGCAATTGGTTAATATGTCTCTTACATCTTTTGTAATTTATAGGTTCCTGTTCATCTCTTTTGTTTTTTTTCTTGAAATTTTGTATTGAAGAAACAAGATGATTTGTCCTCTAGATTTTCCCAAAATCTAGACTTTACTGATTGTTTGCTCAAGGTATCATTGAATATGTTCCTCTAAATACCTCTAGGTAATTAGACCTAAAAAGAATTGCTTTCAAAAAAACTTTTATGGTGAAATGTATCACACATGAAACATGTATGTATAAATACATACATATATACAGACAGCCTGAAGAATAAAAATGTCCTTGTAACACCTACCTAGTGCCTTAGAAGCCCTCCAATAACATCTCTCTTCATCTTCCCTAGAGGTAACCTCTATCTTGACTGTTATAATAATAATTTTTCTGCTAGTTTTATTACATATGTGTGCATCCCTAACCAATATATTAGTTTTTCCAACTTTTTGAGTTGTATATAAATGTAATCAGATCATAGATATTCTTCTATGACATTTATTTTACTCAGTATTTTATTTTTGAGATTCATCTGTGTTTGTGTATGTTCATTCATTTTCACGGATGTATAGTAATCCACCAAGTGAATGTGCTACAATTTATTCATCCATTCTACTCTTGATGGGCATTTGGTCTTGTACATGTCTTATGGACTTGTACAAGAATTTCTTTAAACTATGTACCTAGCAGTGAAAGTGCTGGATCATAGAGTATGCATAAGTTCAATTTTACAAGAAAATGCCAAACTATTTTCTGCAAGTTAATTTTTTTCCTTTCCAATCCTTACACCTTTTAATTTTTGTTGTCATTGCCTCATTGTACCAGCTAAGTCTTCTAATACAATATAATAGAAATAGTGAAAGCAATTATCCTTGTCTCATTCTGATCTCAAAGGGAAAGCATTCAACATTACACAATTAAGTAACTGATTTTTTATTTTTTTTGGTTGAATGGGGTTTTTTAGAATTTTATCTCTTATCAGATTAAGAAAATTCCTATTTTTCTTTGCTTGGAGTTTTTAAATATGAATTGTTTTTTGAATTTTATCAAATACTTTTTCTGTGTCTTCTTAGATGATAAAATGATTTTCCTACTTTATCCTTTTAGTGTAGTGAATTGTATTGATGAATTCTCCCTTTTTTTCCAGCTTTATTGACATATATATACGTTTGTTTAAGGTATACAATGCGATGATTTGAAACACACACATATATATACTGTGAAATGATTACTACAATATGCTTAGTTAACACCTTCATTCTTCCACGTAATTACCTTTTTGTGTGTGTAGTGATAACATTTAAGATCTATTCTCTTAACAACTTTCAAGAATATAATACAGTATTGTTAAGTCTAGTTACCAAAACTTATGCATCTTATAGCTGGAAGTTTGCACCCTTTGACCAACATCTCCCCCATTCCCCCCAAGCCCCAGCCCCTGTCAACCATCATTCTACTATTTTTTAAAAATAAATATTTATTTATATATTCATTTTTGGCTGCGTTGGTCTTTGTTGCTGCACGCGGGCTTTCTCTAATTGCGGTGAGCGGGGGCTACTCTTCGTTGTGGTGCGCAGGCTTCTCATTGCGGTGGCTTCTCTTGTTGCGAAGCATGGACTCTAGGCGTGCAGGCTTCAGTAGTTGTGGTGCACGGTCTTAGTTGCTCTGTGGCATGTGGGATCTTCCCGGACCAGGGATCGAACCCATGTCCCCTGCATTGGCAGGCATATTCTTAACCACTGTGCCACCAGGGAATCCCCATCATTCTACTATTTTTATGAGTTTGAATTTTTTAGATTCCACATATAAGTGAGAACGTGTAGTATTTGTCTTTCTCTGTCTGACTTCTTTCACTTAGTATAATGCCCTTAGAGTCCATCCATGTGTTACAAAAGGCAGGATTTCCTTCTTTTTTATGGCTGAATAATATTCCAGTGTGTGTGTGTGTGTGTGTGTGTGTGTGTGTGTGTGTGTGTGTGTGTGTATCACATTTTCTTTTTCCTTTCATACATTGATGGACACTTAGGTTGTTTCCATGTCTTGGCTATTGTGAATAATGCTGCAATGAACATGAGGGTGAAGATATCTCTTTGAGACAGTGATTTCATTTCTATTAGATATATATTCAGATGTGGGATTGCTGGATGATATGATAGTTCTATTTTTAATTTTTTGAGGAATCTCCATACTGTTTTCCATAGTGGCTCCACCAGTTTACATTCCCACCAACAGTGCCCCAGGGTTTCCTTTTCTCCACAGCCATACCAACACTTGTTGTCTCTTGTCTTTCTGTTAATAGCCATTCTAACAGGTGTGAGGTGATATCTCACTGTAGTTTTTATTTCCATTCCCCTGATGATTAGTGATGTTGAGCATCTTTTTATGTACCTGTTGGTCATTGTGTGCCTTCTTTGGAAAAATGTCTATTTAAGTCCTTAGTCCTTAGATTTTTAAATCAGGTTATTTGTTATTTTGATATTGAGTTATACAAGTTCCTTATATATTTTAGATATTAATCTCTGATCAGATAGATGGTTAGCATAATTGGGAAAAGAATTTGAAAAAGAATAGGTACATGTATATGTATAACTGAATCAATCTGCTATGCACCTGAAATTAACAAAACGTTGTTAACTGTATGCCAATGTAAAATAAAAAAATTTTTAAAGATAGTTAGGGGGCTTCCCTGGTGGCGCTGTGGTTGAGAGTCTGCCTGCCAATGCGGGGGACATGGGTTTGAGCCCTGGTCTGGAAGGATCCCACATGCCGCGGAGCAACTGGGCCCACGAGCCACAATTACTGAGCCTGCGCGTCTGGATCCTGTGCTCCGCAACAAGAGAGGCCGCGATAGTGAGAGGCCCGTGCACTGTGATGAGGAGTGGCCCCCACTTGCCGCAACTAGAGAAAGCCCTCGCACAGAAACGAAGACCCAACACAGCCATAAATAAATAAATAAATAAATAAATAAATAAATAAATAAATAAATAAATAAATAAATAAATAAATAAAAAGATAGTTAGCAAATACTTCCCCCCATTCTGGAGGTTGCCTTTTCATTTTGCTGATTGTTGCTTTTGCTGTGCAGAAATTTTCAGTTTGATCTAGTCCGCCCTGTTGATTTTTGCTTTTGTTGCCTGTGCTTTTGTTGTCATATACTAAAAATTGTTGCTAAGACCAATGTCAAGGAGCTATCTCCCTGTGCTTTCTTCTTGTAGTTTTAAAGTTTTGGATCTTCTATTTGAATCTTTAATCCGTTTCCAGATAATTTTTGTGGGTTATATAAGATAGGAGTCTAATTTTATTATTTTGCATGTGAATATCCAGTTTTCCCAACACCATTTATTGAAGAGAGACTGTCCTTTCCCTATTGAGTATTCTTGGCTCTCTTGTAAAATATTAGTTGACTGTATATGCATGGGTTTGTTTCTAGAATAAATAATCAAGAGATTCTTTTTCATTGATCTGTGTGTCTGTCATTATGCCAGTACCAAACTGTTTTATTACTATAGCTTTGTAATAAATCAGTAAGTGTAATGCCTCCAGCTTTGTTCTTCCTTCTCAGAATTGCTTTGGCTCTTCAGGGTCTTTGTGGTTCCATACACATTTTAGGATTGCTTTTTCTATTTTTGTGGAAAATGCATTGGGATTTTGATAGGGATTGCATTGAATCTACAAATGCCTTTGGGTAGAATGAACTTTTAACAATATTAATTCTTTTGATCCACAAACACAGGATATCTTTCCATTATTTGTGTCTTCCTCAGTTTCTTTCATCAATGCTTTATAATTTGCAGTGTACAAACCTTTCACATCCTTGGTTAAATTTGTCCCTAAGTATTTTATTATTTGTAATGCTACTGTAAATGGGATTGTTTTCTTTACTTCTTCTTCGAATAGTTAATTGTTGCTGTATAGAAATGCGACTGATTTTTGTAGGTTGGTTTTGTATCTTCAACTTTACTGAATTCATTTATTAGTTCTAACATTTTTTTTTTTGGTGGAGTCTTTAGGATTTTCTGTATATAAGATTATATCATCTGCAAACAAAGACGCTTTTACTTCTTCCTTTCTGATTTGTATGCTTTTTATTTCTTTTTCTTGCCTAACTGTTCTGTCTAGGACTTCTAGGACTCTGTTGAATAAAAATGTTGAGAGGGGACACCTTGTTTTGTTCTTAATCTTATTGGGAAAGCTTTCAACCTTTTACTGTTGAGGATGATGTTAGCTGTGGGTTTGTCATGTATGGCCTTTATTATGTTGAGGTACATTCCTTCTATACCCAATTTGTTGAGATTTTTTATCATGAAAGGATGTTGAATTTTGTCAAGTATTTTTCTGCATCTATTGAGATGATCATATGATTTTTATCTTTCATTCTATTAATGTGGTGTATCACATTTATTGATTTGCATATGTTGAACCATCCTTGCATCCCAGACATAAATCCCACTTGATCATGTTGTATGATCCTTTTAATGTGCTGCTGAATTCAGTTTGTGAGTATTTTGTTGAGAATATTTGTATCTATATTCATCAGTGAAACTGGCCTTTGGTTTTCTTTTCTTGTAGCATCCTTATCTGGCTTTGGCATCTTGGTCATGGTAGCTTGTGAAATGAATTTAAGAGTGTTCTGTCCTCTTCAATTTTTTGGAAGAGTTTGAGAAAGATTGGTGTTAATTCTTCTTTAAATATTTGTTAGAATTCATCAGGGAAACCATCTGGTCCTGGAATTTTCTGTGTTGGGAGGTTTTTGATTGCTGATACAATCTCCTTACTTGTTATTGGTCTGTTCATATTTTCTATTTCTTCATGGTTCAGTCTTGTTAGTTTGAATGTTTCTAGGAATTTGTCCATTTTTTCTAGATTATCCAGTTTGTTGGCATATAATTGCTCATAGTAGTCTCTTATAATCCTTTGCATTACTGTGGTATCAGCTGTAATGTCTCTTCTTTCATTTCTAATTTCAGTTATTTGGGTCCTCTCTTTTTTTCTTAATTAGTCTAGCTAAAGGTTGGTCAACTTTTTATCTTTAAAAAAAAACCCAGCTCTTAATTGTGTTATCTTTTCTATTGTTTTTCTGGTCTTCATTTCATTTATTTCTGCTCCAATCTTTGTTATTTCCTTCCTTCTGCTAATTTTGGGCTTAGTTTGTTCTTCTTTTTCTCGTTCCTTAAGGTATAAAGTTTTGTAATCTTTCTCTTTTTTGGGGGGGTGGTTCTTGTCATTTTTTAAAATTTAATTTAATTTAATTTTTTTAACATCTGTATTGGAGTATAATTGCTTTACAGTGTACAGTGGTGTGTTAGTTTCTGCTTTATAACAAAGTGAATCAGCTATGCATATACATATATCCCCATATCTCCTCCCTCTTGCCTCTCCCTCCCACCCTCCCTATCCCATCCCTCTAGGTGATCACAAAGCACCTAGCTGATCTCCCTGTGCTATGTGGCTGCTTCCCACTAGTTATCTATTTTACACTTGGTAGTATATATATGTCCATGCCACTCTCTCACATCGTCCCAGCTTACCCTTCCCCCTCGCCATGTCCTCAAGTCCATTCTCTACGTCTGCATCTTTATTCCTGTCCTGCCTCTAGGTTCTTCAGAACCTTTTTTTTTTTTTTTTTAGATTCCATATATATGTGTTAGCATACAGTATTTGTTTTTCTCTTTCTGACTTACTTCACTCTGTATGACAGTAATCAAGACAGTATGGTACTGGCACAAAAAGAGAAATATAGATCAATGGAACAGGATAGAAAGCCCAGAGATAAACCCACGCACATATGGTCACCTTATCTTTGATAAAGGAGGCAAGAATATACAATGGAGAAAAGACAGCCTCTTCAATAAGTGGTGCTGGGAAAACTGGACAGCTACATGTAAAAGAACGAAATTAGGACACTCCCTAACACCATACACAAAAATAAACTCAAAATGGATTAAAGACCTAAATGTAAGGCCAGACACTATAAAACTCTTAGAGGAAAACATAGGCAGAACACTCTATGACATAAATCACAGCAAGATCCTTTTTGACCCACCTCCTAGAGAAATGGAAATAAAAACAAAAATAAACAAATGGGACCTAATGAAACTTAAAAGCTTTTGCACAGCAAAGGAAAACATAAACAGGATGAAAAGACAACCCTCAGGATGGGTTCTTGTCATTTTAATTAGGTTCACCATGAAAAGCAATAACCTCAGCTAACCACTCTGCCCTCTTCTTCCACCTAACTCCCATCTCCCTTCACATGCATACAGCATAGACACCCCAAAACCCTCCTCCAATGATCCACCCCACTCCCATTGTGGGAAGAAATGTCACAAAATGAATTTAGTCTCTTTCATCCAACATGAAACAGGATGAATGAAAATATCTTTATGAAGAGTTTTATGGTGCTATTATCTTATAGTGGAGTCAGAGGCAGAGATAGAGGCTAAGGCTAAGTGAAGCCCAGGGATCTCTTAGAGATCAGAATTTTCTGGGGGGGCACAGAGCCCATAGTTTTCCCAGAAAGGGGGATATGAATAAAAGGATAGGAACTAGGATGGGCTAGACTGAAAGTTTTTCTGAGTACTGTGAGGATAAGGACACCTAAAAATTTATTCTCCTTCCTTTCCCCATGCATTCTCCAGCTCCCAGGTAGAAGGGTAGGGGGACTCCTGAGCAAGGAACACTCACCGGGTTTTATCTGTGATTCCCAGAGCTTTAGGCAGGCAGTGAGTGGGGCACATCCGCTGGTGCTGCCTGCCCTCTTCCCTCAGCTCAGGGCTGCTTCTCTCTGCCCGTGAGCACTAGGTCCTACAGGTTGTCAGATAGTGATACAATTCCCTTGACCACATCACTCTCATCCACCACTGCAAGTCGGTGAACCTCTGCTTCCACCAGCCTATTGATGATGGTCTCCAGAGTCTCATGCAGGTAGCACTTGAGGACACATTTAAAGTAATGTGATTGATGTTGCAGGGCTTTGGCTACAGACACATCTAGGTTGTTGTAGATCTTTTCTGCTGCCTGGTGGATAGCATCAAACTTGTAAAAGATGTTTACCACATGACCTTTCTCATTCACCACTGGCAGGGCTGAGAATTGATGCTATACAGAGATGCCCAGAGCCACATACAGCAGATCATAGCAGTGTTGGCATAGAAGCTGATTTGTAGCTCTTCCAGAGACTTAGACATGAACTCTGGCTTGGGAACTTAGTGATAAACAATTTGAGGAACTTGAGACTGCATTTGTGGATGAGGATGTACAAGATGTTGCCTGATTCTGGGTTAACAACTGGCAGCCTGTGGATCTTGTTTTGAATTAATGAAGAGACAGCATCAAACATGCTGGCATTAGGAGAAATGCAGGCAAGTGGTTTAAAGAAGTCCTGTATGTACACCTCCTTCCAAGTTTCTATCTTGTGTTCTTCCAACTCATAGATCTGTACCAAGGCTGATTTATAGTAACGGTGCAGGATATTGATGAAATTAGTGATAGTACACATGCCCACAAGTCCTTGCTTTTTGCTATCCCAGAAAGGGGCAGCTTGTATACCATTAGTCACCAAAGCAAAGAAAGCTTTCATCACCTGCAGGGAAGTAGCAAATACAACCAAACTGGAGCTTGTGATAATCAAGTCATAGCAGCAAGAGACTCTATAAAGGAAGTGTATATGCTATTGTTAGATTCTGGGGCCTCTTGAGGATGCTCATTTTTCCAGAGTTGGAAACTCTCAAGACGTGGCCATCTCCATTGCAAGAGGCACTGGCTGGGTTCATTCACTTTAGGAAACTTGCTTTTTTTTTTTTTTTAAATAGAGATGTTTATTGCATTATACTTCCCTCTTAGAACTAGTCTTGCTGTATCCCATAAGTTTTGGTATGTTGTGTTTTCATTTTTGTTTGTGTCAAGATATTGTTTGGTTTCTCTTGTGATTTCTTCTTTGACCTACTGGTTGCTCAAGAGTGTGTTGTTTAATTTCCACACATTTGTGAATTTTCCAGTTTTCCTCTTGTAACTGATTTCTAGTTTCATATCAGTCAAAAAATATACTTGGTATGATTTCAATCATCTTACATTTGCTATTTGCTAGGCTTGTTTTGTAATCGAACATATGATCTATCCTGGAGAATGTTCCGTGTGTGCTTTAGAAGAATGTGTATTCTGCTGCTGTTGGGTAGAATATTCTATACATGTCTGTTAGGTCTATTTGGTCTAAGGTGTAGTTCAAGTCCAACGTTTCATATTTATTTTCTGTCTGGATAATCTATCCATCATTGAAAGTCGGGTACTGAAGTCTCCCACTATTACTGTAGTGTTGTCTATTTCTCCCTTCACATCTACTAGTATTTGCTTAATATATTTAGGTGCTCTGATTTGGGTTGTATATATATTTACAATTGCTGTATTTTCTTGATTAATTAACCCCTTTATCATTATATAATGACCTTCTTTGTCTCTTGTTAACACTTTTGACTTAAAGTCTATTTTGTCTGATATAGGTATAGCCAATCCTGCTCTCTTTTGGTTTCCATTTGCATGGAATATATTTTTCCACCCCTTCAGTTTGAGCTTGTTCATATCCTTAAGTCTGAAGTAAGTCTCTTGGAGGCAGCATAAAGTTGGATTCTGTTTTTTAATCCATTCAGCCACTTTGAGCCTTTTGATTGGAGAATTTAATCCATTTACATTGAAAGTAACTATTGATAGGTAAGGACTTAACTAATGCCATCTCATTGTTTTCCAGCTGTTATGTAGTTCCCTTTTTCCTTTCTTTCTCTTTTGCTGTCTTTCTTTGTGAACTGGTGATTTTCCATAATTGAGTGCTTTGACTCCCTTCTCTTTATCTTTTGTGTATCTACTGTAGGTTTTTGCTCTGTAGTTATCATGAGTATTAAATAAAACATCTTATAGACGTAACAGTCTATTTAAAGCTGATAACTTAACTTTGACTGCATACAAAAACTCTTATTCTTTTATTCCCACCCTATATTTTATGTTTTTGATGTCACAGTGTACCTCTTTTATATTGTATATTCACTAACAAATTATTGTAGCTATTGTTATTTTTGATACTTTTGTCCTTTAAACCTTTATACTAGAGTTAATTGATTAACACACCACCATATTACAGTATTAGAGTATTCTGAATTTGACTATATACTTACCTTTACCAGTATCTTTTATATTTTCATATATTTTCATGTTATTTCATTTCTACTTGAAGAACTCATTTCAGCATTTCTTGTAAGACAGGTTTTGTCATGATGAACTCCCTCAGCTTCTGTTTGTTTGGGAAAATCTTTCTCTCTCCATTTCTCAAAGACAAATTTGCTAGGTAAAGTATTCTTGACAGTTTTTTTTTTTCTTTTAGTAATTTGAATATATTATCCCACTTTCTTCTGCCCTACAGGGTTTCTGCTGAGAAATTCATTAATAGCCTTATGGGGGTTCCCATATAGGTGAGATTTTTTTTTCTCTTGCTGCTTTAAAAATTATCTCATTTTCTTTGATTTTAGACAATTTTATTCTAAGTTGTCTTGGAAAACATGATTTGGGTGTTGAAATTTTAGAGTCACCTATTAGCTTCATGAACTTGGATGTCCAAATCTCTCCCCAGGTTTGGGAAGTTCTCAGCCATTGTTTCTTTAAATAAGCTTTCTTTTCCCCCTTTCCCCCTCTTCTTCTGGGACTCCAATAATGCACAGACTGTTTCTTTTAATGGTATATCATGATTCACATAGGCTTTCTTGACTCTTTCATTCTTTTTTCTTTGACTTCTCTGACTGGATGATTTCAAATGATCTGCCTTCTAGCTCACTAATTCTTTTTTCTGCTTGGTCAAATCTGCCAAAGCTCTCTATTGAATTCTTCAGTTCAATTATTGTGTTCTTCAACTCTAGAATTTCTACTTTTTTTTAATACATAGTTTCTGTTTCTTTGTTGAACCTCTCATTTTGTTCATGCATTGTTTTCCTAATTTCATTTATTTGTATATCTGTGTTTTCTTGTAGTTCCTTGAATTTCTTTAAGAGGATTATTCTGAATTCTTTGTCAGACAGTTCATAGATCTCCATTTCTTTAGGGTCAGTCATTGGAGTTTTATTAGTTTCTTTTGGTGGTGTCATGTTTTCTTCATTATTCATGATACTGTGGCCTTGTGTTGGTGTCTACACACTTGAAGAATGGCTTTATAGACTGGCTTCAGTAGGCAAAGCCCTTCACCAGTCAGCCCATCCAGAGATTCTAGGTGATATCCATAAGTGGGCAGGCCTGGTGCCTGGGTCAGCAGGTGGGAAGACCTGGTGCCTGGGTCCTTGGGGGTGGACCTGGAGCCCGGATTCACCAGGCAGGCCTGGTGCTTGGGTCTGCAGTGATGGGTCTGGGACCAGAGTCTGCATGGTTGGACCTGGATCCTGGGTCCACAGGGGCCAACCAGGTGCTGGGGGCCACTAGGGTGAGCCCAGCATCTGGATCCACCGGGGCCAGTTGGTATTTGTCCAGTGACTGATCTGTAGACTGTTGGTCTTCAATAGTAGTGTGAATGTATCCCAGCAGGTACACAAGATGATCCACTGGGTAAGGAAGGAAAATAGTGGAACTTCTATTTTTATTTATTCCTTACCTCATTCCTTTTCGTTTCCATTTCGTGAATGTTTTGTAATATACTGCATGTTAATTCAGTAGTACACATACATAAACTATAAATAAATACACACATTTGCAGGGGTGCAGGTTCAAATGTCTACTGCTGAAGTGAGTGTTCAAAAGAGTTTAGAGACCGTTGCTCTAAACCACCACCTTCTACTTTCTCTCTTTTTTAATTAATTAATTAATTTATTTATTTTTGGCTGCATTGGGTCTTGTTGCTGCATGTGGGCTTTCTCTAGTTGCGGTGAGCAGGGGCTATCCTTCATTGTGGTGCGCAGGCTTCTCATTGCAGTGGTTTCTCTTGTTGCAGAGCACAGGCTCTAGATGCACGGGCTTCAGTGGTTGTGGCTCGTGGGCTTTAGAGTGCAGGCTCAGTAGTTGTGGCACGTGGGCTCAGTAGTTGTGGCTCGTGGTCTCTAGAGAGCAGGCTCAGTAGTTGTGTCACGTGAGCTTAGTTGCTCCGCAGCATGTGTGATCTTCCTGGACCAGGACTCGAACCCATGTCCCCTGCATTGGCAGGTGGATTCTTAACCACTGCGCCACCAGGGAAGCCCCTACTTTCTCTTCAGAGAGAATATAACTGATTAACTTACAGCTTCCTTAATTACCAGTAGACCTAAAGATATATTCTTGCCACCTTGATAGAGCTGTGTTTTCTAAGTATCCATAAAACAATATCCCTACCAGTTCTTAGCGCCAGTGAATTTAGAAATTTTACTTATTATCATGGATCTCACTCTCCGATAGTAAATTGGAGAGGGTAAAAAAGAGAATGTATTCCCTGTGCCTCATGAAGTTAACTAGTTGCTATTATAGATGCAATAAAAATTAATTCTGTCCTCTGACCACCTGAGAATAACATTTTAAGGTAAGGAATTGCCTATTCATTGAGGCGTAAATCAATAACTGGAGTCGACTAATGATAGACCAGGGAACAATCAGGTACAATGTAGTAAATTATGTTCTGTCATCTTATAATTCTTAGTAACTCAGCTGTCACTCTAGACATTTTTGCATTTTTGTCTGGAGAATGGAAAGGAATAAAATTTAGGCTGATATTACAGACAAGGTAAAAATCTGGGGTGTGGGTGGAAGGAAAGTCTTCATAGAGGAGACTCTTAAATTGGGTGCTGAAGGGTGAATGAAAGTTCACAAGGGTGACGTGAGGAAAAACGGAGGGCATTCCAGACAGAAGGAACAAGATGGGCACAGACACAGGTGGAAGACCTCTTCTCTGGGGAATGGAAGGTAGTGTGGCCTGGCTGGGGCATACAGAGGCTGTGTGCGTTTGTGAGAGAGTACAGGAAGGGGAGGTTGAAGAGGCAGGGTGGGGCCAGGTAATATAGTCCTTAAGAGTTAGACAAGCCTGGAATCAGATTCCTGCTCGGCATCTTACTAGCTCTGTGATCTTGAGCAAGTACCTCTGTAATATTCATAATTCCCTATCTGTAAATTCATAATAACAAACTAGTACCTACCTCCTAGGGTTACTGTGAGTTTGAAATAAGAGAATCCCTTTTAAATGCTTAGAAAGGCACCTGATCACATGGCATCATCTCAGTAAATAGAAAGTGTTGTTGTTGCTATTGTTATTGTTATACTAATAACAATGTGTGTGTGTGTATACACACTAATAACAACTATTGTTTTATATGAATCAAGGGACTAGATTATGAAGTGGCTTATATATCATGTCAAAGAGTTCAGGCCTTTTAGGTCAGTGTTTCTAAAATGTGATCAATTAACCTGTGAAACTAATGGTCCTCAGGCAGCTTCTGTGGCGCAAGTAATAAAAAGATATGTTCTTTAAAATTTTATGAATTTGAAATGGAAGAAAAATTATCAAATACCATTATGTTCTTAATAATGGTTCATGCATATGGATGGATCAAATTGGTCAGACACTTAACAAGGTGTAGTTAAAATCAGTTACTAGGATATAGTTTATTTTAGCTATATCATTGGAAGATTATTGTTTATGTGTGTAAAATTTGCATTTTTTGTTGTTACTATTGTGTTATGGCTCTGATTAACAAAAATAGATTAATGACTAAAAAGTGGTTCATTGAAGTGTAAAAGCAATGATAAAAATAGTAGTATAAACTCTACAATTCAGAAGCATAATTAGTGAACAGGACTTCAGGATCTATTGGGACAAGAGCATCTGTGAACGTGATGATTTCACCCAAGCAGCTGAAAGGGAAAGTGTGAACAGGAAGTGTGGCTATGAATATCTAAAAACTGGATTTTATTGAACAAGGGATTTATCCCCCCTTGCACACTCTGTATTAGAAAACTCTGTCGGAGAGCTTCGTGATGCTCTCAGAGATTTTACATCATTTCCAAAATAGCATAACCTTATAGGTCAACCAGTAGTTTTTCTGGGACCAAACGCAAAATAATATTTTCTAGTATGAAATTGATTAATTTTATTTCTAAGTGCAAAGATGCCAAGGCAGCAGCACCAACAGATACAAGTCATGCTATGGCCAACATGCTTATAAAGCCAGCCTCAAATTCAGGACAAATAAAATGCTGAGAGAGAAAGCCAAAGTAGCCATAAGCAAACCTAATGTCAGGATAGTATGCTGCATAGCACAAATGGCACACAAAGATGGTGGAACTATTACTGTTGTACTGATGACAGCCAATATTTTGTTTTACAGTTGAGTGAAACCACTTGTGGGAAAAGAATGAACCAGCTTTTTGCATCTCCGTGGTAGCTATATGAATGAGAAAGACATAATTTATAATTTTGAATTCTCATTATCAATTAATCTAATATTTTTGTGAGATATGATGCAGGTTAGAAGTGCATTTGAGATAATGCTGATGGAGGACCAGCCATGCGTCCAGCAAAAAAAAGTTTGGTGTGTCAGTATCTATTGCTACAAAAATGTAAAACAACTACAAACCCTAGTCACTTAAATAATAGGAATTTATTAATCTCATGAGTCTGTAGGCCAGTGAGGTGGTTCTTCCCATCTCAGCTAGGCTCATCCAGGTGTCATGCTAAAATGTGGGCAAGACCAGCTACATAATTTGTGGAGCTCAGTGCAAAATAAAAATGCATGGTCCCTTATTCAAAAGTTATTAAGAATTTCAAGGTCATGACAGCAGAACATTAAACCAAGCATGGGACTTTTCTTAGCACAGGACCCTGTGTGACTACAAAGGCCCCATAGCCATGAAGCCAGTCCTGGCTGTGGGTGCTGTGGGCAGCTCTGCTCCTCTCAGCTGGGTTCTTTCATGTGTCTGGGTATCAGCATGGCTAGTCTGGGATAGACTTGGCTGGGACAAGTGGGGTAACTCTACTCTATGCGTCTCATCTTCTAGCAGGCTAGCCCAAGCATGTTCTTATGGCAAAGGCAGAGGAGCAAGAACGAGCAAGCCCAAACATGCAAGCACTTTTCAGGTCTCTGCTTTGTCACATTTGCTGCCATCCCATTGGGCCCCAGCAAGTCCCATGGCCAGCTCAGATGTAGAGTGTGAGGGAGCTACCACACTGTGACAAAGGGCATGGACATAAGGAGGGATGAAGAATTAGGGCCATTTTTGCCATGTACCTCACTTGACTACTCAAAAATAGTTGTATCCAGGTGCTAAAATTGCACCCTGTTTTATTTACCAAGAACAGTTATGCATGCTGATCTTCACTAAGTGTTGAAGAAGTAACAAAAATTGTTAGCACAATCAAATCTCCATCAGGGAGCATATGTCTTTCCTGTGTGTTTTGTGAAGAAATGGGCGGCGTGTACTAAAACTGTTTTTCCACCCTAAAGCGTGCTGTCTATCCAAGGGGAAGGTACTCATGTGAATAATTGAAAGGAGGGAGGAGATAAGACTTCTTTATAACACCAATAATGCCAGGGTAAGCCAGAAACCATAAATCTGGTCCTTGTCGTCATTACCAGTGTTGTAAGGAAATGTTACCTCAATGATTTCAAGTGGGTGTCAACACGCCCTGGGCAGTAGCTTGAAAAGCTCAAACCTCTCACTTCAGGCCCAACCTCTTAGGACATTCAGTGCCAAGGATAAGATATCAGGAAGTTGAACTGTGGTGAAGAGGCTTTGTTAGCAGGCATTGACTCTTTCCTAATACTTGATTTTTTTCATTTTCTGGAGAAACACATCAACAACATACTATTGGGCATATTTAAAAACCATTCACTATGCCAGAAAACATGGAGAAATTCTTTCCAGAGCTGAGCCCAAACAAAAAACATTAGAAATTCATTTGCAACTACCATCCAAGTTAAAACATCCAGCCATCCAGCCTTTGAATAAGATATATTCTTTGACTTACCTGCTTGTAAAAGTGGCCTTTAGTGAGAGACTTCACCACTGTTTCTAGGTATAGGTCCCATCCAAATATACACAACCATCTGTAGGGCCACCAAGCATTTGCTGCCCATAATTCTTAGTTATGCTTTCTAGTTTAGCAGAACAAAATAAATGGAATCTGTCATTAATCCAGATGCACATATACATGTGTGTATGTTATATACTTTAATGATTGATTGCAAATAGCAGTATCCCTTTCGCTGACTTGATATTTCTCATCATCCTACTTTTGCTATTTCAACTCTCTCTACCCAAACTCAGGATCTGAGTATATTTGAATACCTCTTTTTAGTAGGCCTGGTATACTGCATTATCCAAACTCTTGCTACTTGTTATCCAGAATTCAGGTACCAAGTATATGTATCCCTTGCTATATGAACTTGATTTCCAAACTCAAACTCAGGAGATAAATAGGCTTGGATAACAAGGGATACTTGAATATTATTAATTTTTAAGTTAATTTATACTAATTTTATTATTTAAAAATTTTATGAATGTTTACCTAAAGTTGAAGGTTTTCAATATGCTCCAGACAGCTAATAAGTAGTTATTAGACACTGAAAGTTTAAGAAACACTGCTTTCCTTTAGGGAATGAGGGGTCATTGAAAGATGCAAAGATTTTAAACAGAGGGGAAAATATAGTCAGATCTGCATTTTCAGAAGATTACTCAGGTAGTAATATAGTGTTGAGTTTGGAAAATGGCACATAAAACTCGATGCTGGCAGACTTGATTTTAATCTTTCTACAAATACTCGCCAGTACTGAACGCCAGTAACAGAGCTCAGATCTGGGGATGCAAAAATGGAAAGACTGCAATGGGCCTATTGTCCTGGATCCAGCCTAGTGGGAGTGATCAGTATTCAAACAAATTACCCAAAGATTAAGTTACAATTGTGCTAAATCCTGATGAAGAATGGAGATAGAAACCATTCTTAGAGAAAGATGAGATATGGAGGTGAGAGAGGAAGGAATTAAAAGATGATTCTAGGTTCCTGGTTTCTAGCCTGAGGTAATTAATGAAGAAAAGGAATTTAAGAAGAGGAGGGTTGGCACCTTTTGATAATTAAGTTTTGGACATGATGAATTTGAACTGCCTCTCAGACATGTAGTATAGTTGTCCAGAAGGCAAGTGTGTATATAAACGTGGAGAGAGAAATCTGAGCTGCAGATACATATTTGGGGATATAGGATGGACTGGTAACCATGGAGATTGACTCAGCTTGTCCACTGTCCTTAATAGTTTCTTCTTTGGCCTCAGTCAAGGCCATAGACAACTGTTTCTGTAGGGCAGGATATTTTTTTTAACCAGTTTCCATCTCTTAACCTCCACTTTGAACCTACCCACTTTGGTTTAGTTTTTATTGTTTTCTAATGCCTTGAATCTATATTTCCATTATGGAATTTTTTTTTCTCTTTGGTTGCCCAGCTTCCATTCACTCTACTTCTGCTAACAGCTTCTGGGTTTTGCCTGAGGCTCCAGCTCTCCCCCATACTTTCATCCCGTGTAGTTCTGGCAATATTGACTGCACCCTGAGTTTGGGGCAGGGGGTGGGCATGCCTGTGATGTAGGCCTGGCCAACCAAAGTCTCCTGGTCACAGTGATTAGCTCAGGGTTAAGCACACGATCACAGTAGAAGAAAAGAGATGCCATGAAGGTTTTGCTGAGATATCTGGCATAAACTCAAGAGTTCTTTCCCTCTTAATATAAACCTAAAAGCACATAGGGATAACATTTCTACAGCAGTCCTGTAGCCACAAGGAATTTGAGAACAGAGCCAATACCGAGATAGGAAACCTGAGATATGAAGGAAACTTGAATCTCAGTGATCTTGTTGAGTTCTTTTACTTTGAGAATTTAACCCATTAACATTGATTGTGATTACTGTTTCCTCCTGTTGAATTTGTTTATTTTTATTCTTTTAGTACAGTGGTTCTCAGATACATATGTCCCCATCCCAGAGATTCTAATTCATTTGGTCTGGGGTGTGCTCTGGCCATCAGTATTTTTAAACCTTCCCCATGTTGTATATGCAGCCAGGTTTGAAAATCCCAAATCTAGCAGTCACTCTTGATTTTTTAAATGTTTTATTATAAAATACCATATGTACATAAATATAAGACACTCAGGGGAAAAAAAACATAAAGCAAACAAAATTTAACATTTTTACGTTGAGAAATGAAATACTTCTGGCACCCCAGAAGCCTCCTGCATGACCCATTCCAATTCATCTTAAATCTCCTGTCAGATATCTTCCCATCAGTATCTAGATTGACTTTGCCTCTACAGCCCCCTTGGAATAATTCAAGCCATAACCTACTTTCAAACCCTTTCCTGCCCGCTCCAATGTTGAAATCTTATGAAATTGTAGGTCCAGTTTTTAATTTTTCTCACAGTAAACATATCCACATTTATTTAGATATAGTCATAAGTTTTACTAGTGTTTATAGACACTATGTTTCTTGTATCCACCACTCCTTTCTCTAGAATTTGCAGTGTTGGAAGCTGGAGCGTTGTTAGTCCAAATGAGAATCCCTGCACTTATTTCAGGAGCCAATTCCTGGGATTTTAAGAGATGCGGTAAATGTACTGCCAGACCAGATAGTTTATATTCTAGGGGTAGAGATATTCTATCCTTCTTTGTAGGTAGCTAAGTATTCTCTGGGGCACTGCTTGCCTCCTTCGGCTGCCCCTGCAGTTATTCTGAAGCATCCTACCTTGGAGAGCTACCCATGTAGCAATGACAGGACCAGGCACTGGGGACAACCTTTTCTCTTCCTCCCCAACCTCGGTCCCTATTGTTATGGAGACCCTGTTAAGAAAGGCTCTGCTTCCCCATCCAGGCCAGCCTTCAAGTTCAGAGCCTTCTCCAAGAAAGGTATTTATTCCCCTGTTCAAAAATAGTCCTGGGGTCTTTATCCTGGGAACTTTATCTGCCTTGAGCTGCCAGCTAGAGGGCGATGTCTGATCCAGACAGGCCAAATGCAGCCCTGTATTTAATTACTTTAACAACTGTCCAGGCAGACCTCTCTCTCTCTCTTCTATTTGTTTACTCTAATCTTGGATTTCCCCCTGGATTCCTTGGGAAGAGCTACCTTCCCTCAGGAGTGTTTAGTGTCAAGTTTCTCTACCCTAGTTTTGCCGTTGATTGGAGCCCTTATATATTCTATCTTACAGGAATTCTTCATCATTTCTGATTTACCAATAGGACTCTTAGTTTTGGCAATTATAGATCTACATGCAAAATTTGCCAGACCATATAAATATTTTATATATAAATAATATATATTAAATATAAATGATTTTGTATATATAAATAATGCATATTTTTCTGTCATTTTAGTGGAATTTTGGAACATGGAAGGTAGATACCTGTGCTGAGAAAATAAAATGGTGAGACTGGCATAAGATGGCATCTCATAGGGAACAGCCATATTTTTAGCATCTAAATTTGGGCCTTAGTGAGTACAAGAGTATACTTACAGTTACTTGTATTTTAATTAATGCTCAATTTGCTAAATTTGTAAATGTAAAAACCCAATTTTCCCTAAGCCTTTAACATATAGCTCACAGATGATTTTGTTGTATTTATAAGTCTTATCTAAAGTTAATGACTAATTTTCATTTGTTCTTATATCAGTGCTAACTTAGCTTGTAAATTTGACAGTAAATTCTCCTAAATATTTAACATCACTTACAAACTTGATTAATAACATTCCCTTAGCTTTGGCATTTTTAACCACAATTACAGATTTGATTCTCTTCAGTGCTTCAAACGTCTGACAAGGCAGACTTATAAATGAAACAAACAAAATTGCTAAGCACTGAAACACTATTTACAAACCTAATAAATCTGAAATTGTTTACTAATCCAGAAGTTTTTAAGCATTCAGTTTTAGTCTAAGTCAATCAAATTCTCTTAAATATTTTTTAATTAAAGTCACAAATCTTCTTACATCAATCAAACTCTCTTAACCCAACTTTCTGCCTGCTTCACCTGTTTGTACCCTGGCAACTGAAGGTAGCAGAGGAAAACCATGCACGATTAAGCTTATTGGTTTTGCTTTAAATTTATGTCCATAAATCTCCAGTAAGCTCCTAGTACTGCCTCTAATATTACATTTCCCTAATATATTTACTCTCCTGTTTTCCCAGGTAGCTTTTTTTTTTTTTTGAAAAAAGGAAGGATGGTTATTTATTAGCCTTTTTTCACCTTTTGAAATTTTTTTTTTCTTTTGGCTGAGTCACACGGCTTGCAGGATCTCAGTTCCCGACCAGGGATTGAACTGGGATATGGCAGTGAAAGCCCGGAATCCTAACCACTAGGCCACCAGGGAACTCCCTAAGATGATTATTATTTTTAATTATGGTAAAATACATAATAACATAAAATTTACCATCTTAACCATTAAGTGTCTCAGATAACTTTTCACAACTTGTCTCTCCCTACTCTCAGTGGATGATCTCATTTACTAAGTAATTGTAAACATTAGAAGCAATTAGAAAAGAATGATTTTTCTTCTTCCCACTGCCAGATTTACGAGGCTACCTACATCTGTGCCCTTTGAATCTGCTCTCCCTCATCCAAAAGTGGAAGAACTGTCTGTACCAATCTCTCCCCCTGAGGCTTGGATCCTGTCCCTCTCACCTGCTGAAGGACTGTGGGCCCATCATTATCCCCATTCTCTCCTCCACTCATCCTTTCCATCACCATGCAAAAGTGCTGTCTTTAAAAAGCAAAAAGACTAAGTTTTCTTTGGCTTTTCCTTTCCTTCCAGCTACTTCCCCATTATAGGAAAAGTCCCTCCAAAGAGGACTACACTGCTTTCTCACCACGTCACCTCATATTCCCCATTCTCTCTTTAACCCACTCCAGTACTGCCCCTAAGCCCCATGCTTTAGAGGACCCCACTCGGGCCCCCCTCAGGCTATGCCCCTTCCCACAAGGGGAACACAAACCTTTGGACTTGCCGCCTCCCCAGACCTCACTCAGGATGCCTAGGACCCTGTCTAAATGGTCCCAAACCAGCTCCCAGGGCCTATTAGGGGCTGTTCCCCAGATCCAAGGGATGTGGTGTATATATCTCTATGCCTCAGAGATGGCTGTTGACTAGGGTGGAGGGTTGGGGAAGCATGTGTAGGTGGAACTTGGATATTCAATCTGGAGGGAGAGAAGAAAAAGCTGGGGGAGCAGGTCAGGGTACCAGTTCTCTCTATGCCAGTTCCTTCTGGTAAGGAACTCAAGGAGTTGGAGAATTCTAAATTTGAATCTCGCCTTCCAAAATGTAATAAACACAATAATATTTTATTTAGCAGTTTGCTCGATTGATAAAATTTAAATATTTAGACGTGTGATGTGTAGACCTCCACTTGTACTTTTGGCCCCATGATTGCCCGCTCCAATCAGATTTTTACAAGTCCCATGAATCCTCTCTAGTGAAGCTCGCTGATGACCTGCAGTTTGCCAATCCAATGCCCACATCTCTGTCGTCATCCTCCTCAACCTCTCAGCAGCATTTGACACAATGAACCACTTTCTTCTCCTGTGTTCCACAGCCCTGAAATCTTGGTCTGCCTCCTGTTCCCTCTCGGTTTGGCCCGTTTGTTTGTTCCTCCTCCTCTTCCCACTTACCCTAAGTATGCCCCAGGGTTCAGGCCTCAGACCTCAACATCACTCCACTTAAATCCTTTCCTTTGTTATCTGAGGTCTCATGTCCGTAAATACCACCTGCGGCTGGGGTCCCCAACCCCTGGGCCTCGGACCGGCAGCGGTCCACGGCCTGTTAGGAACCGGGCCGCACAGCAGGAGGTGAGCCGTGGGCAAGTGAGCGAAGCTTCATGTGCCTCTCCCCATCGCTCATGTTACCTCCTGAACCATCCCCCTCAACCCACATCCGTGGAAAAATGGTCTTCCACGAAACCGGTCCCTGGTGCCAAAAAGGTTGGGGACCGCTGACCTACGGGCTGATAACGCACTCCTAGTTTCCCTGCTTATCACCACCACATGGGTATCTAATAGGCACCCCAAATTTTACATGTCCAAACTAGAATTCTTGATTTCCCTTTAACAAACCTGTCCCCCCGACCCCAGTATGTTCCCATCATCCACCCAGACATTTGGTCCAAAATGGTACATGTTTTTCCTGATTTCTCACTGCCTCACATGCCACACCCCGTCAAGGCATAGGTAAGTTCTTTGGTTCTGTCTTCATAACCTGTCTTCAGACTAGTCACTCCTCTCCAATTACACTGCTACCGTCCTCTTCCAAGCCAATATCATCTTCCACCTGGACTCTTTAAGGGGCCTCTCAACTGGCTGGCCTGCTCCCACTCATACCCCTCCTCACTACAGACTACGAATTCTTTTCTCTTTTTGGCTGCGCCTCGAAGCTTGAGGGATCTTAGTTTCCCGACCAGGGATCCAACCCGGGCCCCTGGCAGTGAAAGCACCGAGTCCTAACTGGTGGACTGCCAGGGAATTCCCAACAGACTACTAATTCTTACAGCGGCCCCCATGGGCTTTTAAAAGCCATAAATCAGACCACATGACACCCTTGTTCAAGACGTCCCAAAGACTTCCCTTCACATTAAAAATAAAATCCAGACTCTTCCACATGGTCTACAAGGCCCTACGTGACCTGACATCTGCTTTACTTTCTACCTCCTCTCCCCGTTGCTCACTCTGTTGCAGCCGTAGTGCTGCGTTGCAGAGTCTGGAACACACCAAGCTCGTTTCTGCCTCTGAAACTTTATACTCTCTCTTTGCTGTGCATGGACGCTTTGCTTCTGCATGGTTTGCTCCTTCATACATTTTAGATCTCAGTTCAAATACCTCCCCAGAGAAGTCTTCGATCCAAAGTACACTCTCTTTCGTGTCTATCACCTTAACCAGGTTTATTTTCTTCATAGTATCAATTACTTTTTAAAAATTGAAGTGTAGTTGATTTACAATATTATACTAGTTTCAGGTATATGAAACTAGTATTCAGTAACGATTCAGTATTTTTGTAGATTATACTCCATTAAAAGCTATTACAAGGTAATGGCTATAATTCCCTGTTATCCAAAATAACCTTGTTGCTTACCTATTTTATACGTAGTAGTTTGTATCTGTTAATCCCATAACCCTAATTTTTCCCTCCCCCACTTCCCTCTTCCCTTTGGTAAACCACTAACTCATTTTCTATATTTGTGAGTCTGTTTCTGTTTTGCCTATACATTCATTTGTATTATTTTATAGATTTCACATATATGTGGTATCATACAGCATTTGTCTTTCTCTGAGTTATTTCACTAAGCATAATATTCTCTAGCTCCATCCATGTTGCTGCAAATGACAGAATTTCATTCTTTTTTATGGCTGAGCAATATTCCATTGTGTGTGTGTGTGTGTGTGTGTGTGTGTATGACATCTTCTTTATTCATTCATCCGTTGTGGGCACTTGGATTGCTTCCCTGTCTTGGCTGTTCTTATAAATAATGCTGCTACTACATTGGAGCACATGTATCTTTTTGAATTAGTGTTTTTGTTTTTTCTGGGTCTATACCCTGGAGTGAAATTGCTGGATCACACGGTAGCTCCAAGTTTTGTTTTTAGAGGACCCTCCATACTGTTTTCTGTAGTGGCTGTGTCAATTTACGTTGCCACCAGCAGTGCACCAGGGCTCCCTTTTCTCTGTACCCTCTCCAACATTTATTATTTGTAGACTCTTTTGTGACACCCATTCTGACCGGTGTGAGGTGATATCTCATTGTAGTTTTGATTGGCATTTCTCTAATAATTAGTGATGCTGAGCATCTTTTCATGTGCTTGTTAGCCATCTGTATGTCTTCCTTGGAAAAATAATCTCTTCAGGCCTTCTGCCCATTTTTTGATTGGGTTGTTTGGTTTTTTTAATGTTGAATTGTATGAGCTGTTTATATATTTTGGATATTAACCACTTGTCAGTCACATCATTTTCAAATATTTTCTCCCATTCTGTAGGGTTTTTTTTTTTTTCGTTTTGATTGTTTTCTTTGCTGTGCAAAAGATTTTAAGTTTAATTAGGTGCCATTTTTTAAATTTTTGCTTTTATTTCTTTTGCCCTAGGAGACAGACCCAAAAAACTATTGCTATTATTTATGTCAAAGAGTGTTCTGCCTATGTTCTCTTCTAGGAGTTTTATGGTTTCAGGTCTTACATTTAGGTCTCTAAACCATTTTGAGTTTATTTTTGTGTGAGGGAATGTTATAATCTCATTGTTTTACACATGGCTGTCCAGTTTTCCCAGCACCACTTGTCGAAGAGATGGGTTTTCCTCCATTGTGTATTCTTGCCTCCTTTGTCATAGATTAATTGACCATAGGTGCATCAGTCACTTTTGAAATAATATTAGTTGTGTATTTGTTTGTTCTCTGTGTCCATCTCTGAGTAGAACTTAAGCTCACTTAAGGCAGGGACGAGATGCCCAGTACTTAGAATAGTGTGAAAATTCAAGCAATAACATTTCAAAATAAACGTACATTAGATAATAAAATTCTTTTAAGTATTTCACGCACCTCAAATAATATGCAAAAACCACAAATTATCACAAGGGCCGTGAAAACTTTCTGCTGAACCAAGGGGTTCAAGTTGGACCTAAATAGGGTCATCGTCCTGATTCTTGTTTTTAGACTTTCCCATGTTTGTCAAGTCACTTCTCTAAGAGAGCAGATTATCATCTCAGGGAAACTGAGGTTACAAGTATGGGAAATTCAGACAGTGATTACAAACAGTAACGGGAGAAGTGGGATATGCTTTCCAGGGTGGGGCAATATCAGCCCCATTTTAACAACCTTGACCCTCTCTCATAGTTAAGCTGTATGTGATCTGCTCATGATAGATATCTAGCCTGTCTCTTTCACCTAGAATTTAATGTTAAATTCACAACATAAGCATCATTTATTCTTCACATTTAGCCAATTATTTATTTATTATAAATGTATTTATTTTATTTATTTATTTTTGGCTGCATTGGGTCTTCATTGCTGCACGCTGGCTTTCTCTAGTTGCGGCAAGCGGGGGCTACTCTTCACTGCGGTGCGCGGGCTTCTCATTGCAGTGGCTTCTCTTGTTGCGGAGCACGGGCTCTAGGCATGCGGGCTTCAGTAGTTTGTAGCACACGGGCTCAGTAGTTGTGGCGCACAGGCTTAGTTGCTCTGCAGCATGTGGGATCTTCCCGGACCAGGGCTTGAACCCGTGCCCCCTGCATTGGCAGGCAGATTCTTAAGCACTGCACCACCAGGGAAGCCCCTAGTCAATTTTTTTAAAAAAATCTTATTCTCCATACAACTTTTTTCTTTTTAATTTGTAAAGCTAGGATTCTGTATCTTTCACCTAGACTGTTTTACTTTTTATTCATGGGATTCTGTGCCTTTTTTTTTCTGGCCGTGCCACACAGCTTGCAGGATCTTAGTTCCCCAACCAGGGATTGAACCTGGGCCACCACAGTGAAAGTGCCAAGTCTTAACCACTGGACTGCCAGGGAATTCCCTGTGCCTTCTTTATATTGTACTTTCTCAGCTATCTCATAACTCGTCATTCCATGGACATTCCATTTGCTGATTTTGGGGGAAAACTATTGCTCTTTTGAGTGTTTATTTTGTAAATTTCCAGAACTCTCTTCTTATTGCTGATAGTTTTTGGATGATTCTGCTAGGTTTCATGCAAGGAAAGATCATTTTTGTCTCCTTGCCAAGAGCTATACCGTGTATTGTCTCCATGGTTTTTTGTTTGGTTTTGCTTGAGCTTCCAGAAAAACATCAAATGATAGTGGTAGCTCATATCCTGGTTTAGCTTCTGACTTTAAAGAGACAACTCCGGTGTTTTATTGTTAAGTATGATGTTGACTGTTGATCTGAGATTCTTTGATCATCCATTCCTTAATTCATTACATATTTATTGGTCCCCAGCCAAGTGCATTGGATTTGGCAATATGTAGGGCACTGAGAGCCTTGGGGAATGCAGTTTTCATGGCGTGGTGCCAGCAGAAGCCAGATTGCAGTGGTTTGCAGAGAGGCATATGATGGAAACCTTCTTTAACATGTGCCAAGGGTTTTCATCAGGAATGGATGCTGAATTCTTTTTTATTTTATTTATTATTTATTTATTTTTATTGAAGTATGGTTGACTTACAATGTTGTATTAATTTCTGCTGTACAGCAAAGTGATTCCTTTATACATATATATACTTGCTTCTTTTATGCTAAGTTCTTTTTTAATGCTCTTTCAGCATTTATTAGTTCAATTATTTTTTTCTTATTTGACCTATAGGGATGATTTAACATATTAATATATTTTACATTCATTCATTCAAAAAATATTTGAGTGCTTACTCTAAGCCAGGCATTCTTCTATTATTGTGACATTAAATTTGTGCTTTTTATAAAACGCTGTAGGCCTTTGTGATATCTTTAATATCAGTTTGTAAATAGTCAGTGGTTTTTACAATGCTAGGATAACTTCTACTTAACTGTGGTGTGTTATTCTTTAAATTTCAATTACTAAAGCAATAGACCTTATTATTAATAATTCAATAGATGCAAAAGCATATAAAGACAGAAAGTTCACATCCAATTTTCCGATATCCCAAGGGATATTCCCTACTGATAGATGTTTCTGGACCTTTTTCTTTCTCAGTTTTAATAAACTTTAAAAAATCATTTGCAAGGATTTTATGTAGGATTTTCGCATCGGTATTCGTGGTCACGGTACAGATGTCACAGTAGGAGAGCCACACCTGGCTCCACATCAGGTTGGCGTCTCCTGCTAAATGACACTTTGTTGCAGTCCTGACCCATCTGTTCTTTGTGGGCGACATGGCATTCCACCCCCAACCCCTGACTATGGGCGTGCTGGGAGCCATGCGGAAGTAGCTGAGGTTCATTTGTTCACAGGGTATTTATTGAGCACTTATCCGACTCCACGGAACTTACATTCTAGGCAGGCAGCAAAAGATAAAATAAATAAAATGTACAGTATGTTAGATGGTGATAAGAAGTATGGAGAGAAAGCAGGGAAGGGGGATGGGAAATGTTATTGGGAGAGAGGGGACCATAATTATGTGAGGAGGTTGAGGGTCTTGCTGAAAGAGAATTCAGACAGCAATGAAAATGAATGTCTGCAGCTACTTACCACAATATCCATGAATCCCCAAAATACCATGTTGAGCAAGAGAAGTGAGGCAATGAGAGTGCATTCTGTACGATGCTGCTTATACAGAGCACAAAAACAGGAACCCTGATCTATAATGTCAGAGTCAAGCCAGCAGGTATCATGGAGGTGAAGGAGTGTCTAGAAGGAGACCCAGTGGGAATTCTGGTAATGTTCTGTTTCTTAATCCAGGTGCTCTTAACACTTGTGTGTTCAGTCTCTGAAAATTCATTAGACTGAGCATTTGTAACTGTGTGCATTTTCTATATAAATGTTACACATTAATAGTTGCATTATTATTATTTTTTAATTCAAAATTATCTGTCTCATTGGTAGATGGCACAAACACCAGAGGGACCCTCCCTGAAATCTGCTGCCTTGTCTTTTTTCCTCAATACCTGGCACATTAAAGGGATTCATTACATGCGTGTGTTTGAATGAATAAGTGAGTCAGTAAACAAATGCATCTCTATAATCTCTAACGGGTTTTGTACCTGGCTTCCCTTAAACTAATCACCCTGGAGAAAACTGAAGCAATAGCTGTTTTTATTGTCATTTTTGCATTTTATTATTATTTTTATTTTTTAGGTTTTATTTACTTATTTATTATTTATTTATTTATTGAAGTATAGTTGATTTACAGTGTCATGTTAGTTTCAGGTGTACAGCAAAGTGATTCAGTTATACATACATATATATATCTTATTTTTTTTCAGATTCTTTTCCCTTATAGGTTATTACAAAATATTAAGTATAGTTCCCTGTGCTATACAGCAGGTCCTTGTTGTTTATCTATTTTATATCTAGTAGTGTGTATATGTTAATCCCAAACTCCTAATTTATCCCTCCCCCCACCTTTCCCCTTGGTAACCCTAAGTTTGTGTTTTATGTCTGTGGGTCTATTTCTGTTTTGTGAATAAGGTCATTTGTATCATATTTTAGATTCCACACATAAGTGATATCATATGATGTTTGTCTTTGACTTACTTCACTTAGTATGATAATCTCTGGGTCCATCCATGTTGCTGTAAATGGCATTATTTCATTGTTTTTTATGGCTGAGTAATATCCCTTGTATATATGTACCACATCTTCTTTATTCATTCATCTGTTGATGGACATTTAGGTTGTTTCCATGTCTTGGCTATTGTAAATAGTGCTGCAATGAACACTGGGGTGCATATATCTTTTCGAATTGTGGTTTTCTCTGGATACATGCCCAGGAGCGGACATATATTTTTTAAAAATCATTTCTGTCTCCCCTCTGCTTATATGAGAATAATAAATTCATTCAGCAGACATTCAAACACTTTTATGATTTAGAGTCAGGAGATCAAGTAAAATGAGGACAAAAATTTGTCCATTGGATTTGGCAACATGTCGGTTCTTGAACGTGTTGGTGGAAGCAGTTTCACTCATGTGGCTGCAACAGATACCAGACGGCAGAGGTCTGAGGGGAAATGGGGTATGAGGAACTGGAAACAGTGAATGCTGGCACATATTTCAAGTACTTTAAAAGTTAGGAGAGAATTATTTGGGGTTGATAGTTTTTTTTTTTTTTTTTAGTGTTTTTGTGAGTGTTTATCATGAAAAATGAGAAAAACTAGAGCATGTTTACATGCTAAAGTGGGAAATCAGTAGACAAGAGTAGTTTCATTCATTTACTTCTTCATTCAATCCGTCAGTCATTCATGCGGTCCACAACTACTTACTAAGTACCTGTTGTATCAGTTCTTGATCGTGGTAAAGGGCAGTGAATAAACTAGACACAACCTCTGCCCTCCTGCAGCTTACAGTCTATTAGGAAAGAGAGACGTTGAAGACGTAGGTGACAGAAAGAATGATGCTGGCATGGGCGGGGGCAGGGGTGGCTGCTGATCAAAATACAAGGGGAAGAATTAGCATGGGCAAGAGGGATCTTTTCTTACAGTGAGACAGCAGTGATATCCCTTTCTTACAAAGGGATAAAACTGAAAGATGGATACAAATGTTGCTAAGAAAACTTATTAAAACAGCAGTGCGGAGCCCTCCTCTTAGGCGGGAGTGTGGAGACATACACTAGATCAGGTGAAACCAGGTAGGGGATGGTAGGCTTAAGCCAAGCTGTTCCCAGAACTTGGATGCTAGGTGAGACCTTAGAGATACCTAATTCAGCAGCTACCCACCTCGGTTCACAAATCAAGCAGTTGTCAAGGGTGAAGACTGCATAGAATTCTGGAGAGTCACAGCTGACGTGAGGATCAGTCAGCAGAGGTGAAAACTGCATGAAGTTTCCAGTGAAAAATCTCGAAGGAAGAGGCCATACTGGAGATGAGAAACTTTCTTGGCAAGTTTTCTTGCAGAAAAGCATAGGTAGAGATTTTTGTTTCTTTAGCTGAACATGAGCTGATGTCATTGGTTTGCCTGTAGGGGCTTTGTATCAAAAAATGATTGTTTAACTCTCAGCTTAATGAACCTCACAGGATGGGAGATTTGTAGAGACCGAGACCAACCCAGAAGCCACCAGGTCCCTGTTTCCCATGTCACACTATTCCTCACTATTAAGGTGATGAGTTTTTCTTCCTTATGCTTTCTCTCTCCCTCCCTCTCTCTCTCTTTTTATTCTGAAAGTGGGTAATTAAATCCTCAATAAGTGTAACTCTATTACAGTCCAAATATCAAGCTTGCAGATTACTTATTTTTTAAAAATACTAATAAAAACAAATTTTCGCTGTCATTCCCTTGCATTCTGTTAGGCTTTCTTGAGGGGGGAAGAAAGGGATGTAATTAGCATCAAAAAGTTGCATATGTGTGTGTGTCTCATAAGTAAATCTATATCACTGGCTATATTCGGGAGGGAGAAAAAAATTAAAAGCAGAGAATCACTAATATAATGCAACCCCTTCATTTCTCAGGTGTGAACACTGAGGCCCAGAGAGGTGATGTGATTTGCCCAAAGTCATGCAACTAGTGGCAGAGCCAGGCCTAGAAGCCAGGTGTCCTGGCTCCCAAGACATTCCGCTGCCCGAGGAATGGAACAGGTAGTATCACTCACACTGGGGCCCATGGGTCAGTCCGTTCAGCCCAGAGCTGCCTGGGGTTCCAACTAAGGAAACCAGAGGAAGCGTTAGCTCAAAATTCTGACCACTGAATGACTCAGGGATGAAATCAAAACTGGGTAAGAGAAAGAAAGGGAGGTTTGAAACGTAACCCTGATGAGTCCAAGACAGAGGCCAATGGACCATGCTCCCACGGCAGCGGTTATCTTCTCAAGGTGGATCTAGCTCGCCGTATCATGTCCATCTTCAAATAGCAAGGTGGTGAGTCACCTTCTGGCCATTCTGACACCTGTGCTCTCTCCAATGCAATTCAGTGTTAGGAAAGTCAATGGCCACTTAAAGAGGACAGTTGGGGAGTCGGGGAAAAAGGGAGTCAGGAAGACCAGTTAGGAGGCTTTTGTAGACACCCAGGAGGGAAATAATAAGGAAAGTCTGGCTGGTGGGTCTGCTGGATCAGTGTGACATCACCTGGGTAATGGCTGGTAAAGCTGGCCTGCAGTGATAGTGGAAAGGTGGACAAAAAATGAAATCCACATCAAAATGGGGAGGAAAAGAGTTCCTGCTTTCATATATTAAGGAATGTTCTTAAGACCAGCATTGATAAAACAAGAACTACCTAAGATGCTATAAGTAAGATTTATCCTGTGTGTTATATGTTAATATGGGTACTAGTCACTGCTAACGCATATTAATCCCTCTGAGGAGTCTGAGTCATAGTTTCTTTTTCCTTTATTCAATGGTTATTTATTGAGTACCTACTATGTGCCAGGTTCTATTCTGGGTACTTGGAACACATCAAGTGAGCTAAACAAACGAATATCCTTGCCCTCATGGAGCTCAATCAGGGAAAAGTAGCTAAAGAAGCTAGTCTCTTGGGAAAAACAATGGAGAAGAAAGCTAGGAGGGAAATTGCTCATTGAAATGGTATTAATCAAAGTAAAAGCCAGAAAAAATAGGCTGAGTTTCACTGGGTTCCTCAGAGAAAGGTTTTTTTCTAGGCAGAGAGAACTGAGATAGCAGAATCGTCCCAAAGGCTCTGCCCAGATTAGTGGCTGTGATCTTGAGACTCCTAACAGGACTGGACACCCAGGGACAAACTGCAACACAGGAGGCACTTGGGGAAGGACTGTGGACCTGGGCCGGGTGACGAGGTTCAGATTTGCAGACAGAACAGAGTGCCCAAAGGAATGGTCAGTTTACATGGGTAGTCGGACTTTAAGAGACCAAGCAATTTTGTCACAGGTGGTTTCAACACAGGGGTGTGGGGAGCAAGCCGTGGGAAGTCTAGGAGCACCTGAGATCCAGGTAAGTCAGGTAGGTGAGCATCAGTCAGTGGGCAGAAAGCAGGGCTGTGGTCACTGAGCTGAGATTCAAAGAACATTTCCAGCCTCTGGGAGGAATAAACCACATTCCAAGCAAGGCATTGAGACAGGGACTCAGTCCCAGGAGTGAAGAAGGCAGATGCCGTCAGAACCAGGGCATAAGGTAGGGACTTGCTCACAGGAGCCCAGTTATAAGCTGGACCCTTCATCAAACCTGAGATGATAGCCAGAGGGACTGAGCTCCTGAACCTTTAAATCTCTCTCTGGATTAAGACTCCTTCCCATTGATGGGAAGCACAGGACCTGGTCTTTAGAGAAAGTAGGATGAGGAGACAGGAAATGGGCACCACCTCCCTCCTCCCCCCGCCCCATGCAGAAGGAAGGAGGGGGGAGATCATGTCTGTGGCTCCTGTTGTCAGCAGGAATCCCCACTATTGCTTCCTTGGTTGCCATAGTATTGGATGGTTCCAGAGAGCCCTTTTTCCTGAATTAATCCAGGTATTCACTCCAAAACTCAGAGGATGGTTTTCTTAGCAGGACTGCTGATTAGGGCAGGCATGGAGTCCTTATCTGCGTCTTACTTAATCTTTATGTGGTTCTTTCAGCTACCATTTAGTCTCAGCACATGCTGCAGTCCGCATTCCATCCCGTTTCCATCTCCCTGGCTTCTACATTTCTCACTTACTCCCTATTTGGAGGCTTAGCTCAACCTTCACATGGCTTGACACCACCTTTGCCTGATTTGACATCTTCCTCTGGCTACACTTCTGTAGTGGACATTCTGTTTGACTCTTCAACCCACCCCCCATTAGTAACAGCAATACAATTTGATCCACACACTACCACCGATACCACGTCAAGGTTGACTTCCAAACAGTCCTTCTGTCTCTGCACCACTTAGCCCAGAATCAAAGTCCCAGGAGTAAGCATCTGACTGCCCAAGTTCGTGGATCCTTGGATCTGGCTCCTTAGGCTTCCACAGTGTGGGAGCTGAGAGAGGTGGCAGGTGCCTTAAATTGCCCTCCTGTCAGACCTAATCACAATGGATAATTCTCCCAGAGGGAGATCTGGTGCTAATCAGAAGGGAAGGATTCTAATCTGTGCTGTCCAATAGAATAATAATGCAAGCCACATATGTACCTTTTTGTTTCGCTGATTTTTTAAAATTAATTCTTATTGGAGTATGGTTGCTTTACACTGTTGTGTTAGCCTCCACTGCACAACAAAATGAATCAGCCATACACATACAGACATCTCTTCCTTTTTGGACTTCCCTCCCATTTAGGTTACCACAGTGCATTAGGTAGAGTTCCCTGTGCTATACAGTACGTTCCCATCAGTTGTCTATTTTATATGTAGTATCAATAATGTATACGTGTCGATCCCAGTCTCCCAATTCCTCCCACCCCGCCCCTTTCCCCCTTGGTATCCATACATTTGTTCTCTATGTCTATGTCTCTATTTCTGCTTTGCAAATAAGATCATCTATACCATTTTTCTAGATTCCACATATATGCGTTATTATACGATATTTGCTTTTCTCTTTCTGACTTACTTAACTCTGTATGACACTCTCTAAGTCCATCCACGTCTCTACAAATGACCCAATTTCATTCCTTTTTATGGCTGAGTAATATTCCATTGTATATGTGTACCACATCTTTATCCATTCCTCTGTTGATGGACATTTAGGTTGCTTCCACGTCCTGGCTATGGTAAATAGTGCTGCAATGAACATTGTGGTACATGACTCTTTTTGAATTATGGTTTTCTCAGGGTGTATGCCCAGTAGTGGGATGGCTGGGTCGTATGGTAGTTCTGTTTTTAGTTTTCTGAGGAACCTCCATACTGTTCTCCATAGTGACTGTATCAATTTACATTCCCACCAACAGTGCAAGAGGGTTCCCTTTTCTCCACACCCTCTCCAACATTTGTTGTTTGTAGATTTTTTGATGATGACCATTCTGACCGGTGTGAGGTCATACCTCATTGCAGTTTTGATTTACAGTTCTCTAATAATTAGCAGTGTTGAGCATCTTTTCACGTGTTTGTTGGCCATCTGTATGTCTTCTTTGGAGAAATGTCTGTTTAGGTCTTCTGCCCATTTTGGGGTTGGGTTGTTTATTTTTTTGATATTGAGCTGTATGTGCTGCTTGTATATTTTGGAGATTAATCCTTTGTCAGTTGCTTCGTTTGCAAATATTTTCTCCCATTCTGAGGGTTGTCTTTTTGTCTTGTTTATGGTTTCCTTTGCCGTGCAAAAGCTTTTAAGTTTAATTAGGTCCACATATGTAACTTAAAATCTTCTAGTGCTACATTAAAAAAGGCAGAAACAGGTGAAATTAATTTTTATATTTTATTTGACCAATATTTCCAAAATATTATTGTGTCAACATGTAATCAATATAAAAAATTATTAGTGAGATATGTTCCATTTTAAAAATTTTATTTTATTGAAGTATAGTTGATTTAGTGTTTGCTGGTATACAGCAAAGTGATTCAGTTATACGTATATATATTCTTTTTCATATTATTTTCCATTATGGTTTATTATAGGATATTGACTATAGCTCCCAGTGCTACACAGTAGGACCTTTATCCTACTGTTTATCCAGATATGTTCCTTTTTGTTGTTGTTTTAAGTCTTTGGAATTCAGGGTGTATTTAATTCTCATGGTACAGCTCAGCCAGATGCTACATTTTCATTGGAAATATTTGATCTGTATTTATATTTACAGCTGAAAAAGTAGAATCACATTCCCAAGTTGTTCCAGACCTGCTTAAAAGTTTTCCAATTACTGAATCAAGTACCAAAAAATCACTTGCCTTTAATATTCACCTCCACATTGACAAAACAAATTCATCTTTATTAGAAGAATTGTTTGAAGCAAAAGCATATCAATTTCAAAGCTATGTTTGTCCAAGTTATGTTAATACATTGTTTCTTGCATCAACTCAGTGTTATTCACATGGAATGTAAAGGAGTATTGCACAAATTGAAAAGTAACTTTATCAATACCCACAAAAATGTTTCTTCAAATTTCTTCCAGTTTTTTGGTAGGTTTTGCAGATAATTTACATAGTGCTGGTTATTACCATTTAAAGTATTATGTACACTGATTCATATTAAAATGTGTAAAAATTATTGATTTGCATTATAAAAATATTTCAGTTTCAGTGTAAATCCTTGTACTTTTCTAGCCTGGTCACAAGTAAGCTTTTTCTCTTTCCTTAGAGCTTCAAATGTATCTCATTCATACACACTATGACATCAGTAAGAAAACATAAATCATGCTGCCATTTTTTTAATCTTTGATTGTTAAATATTTGGTAAGAATTTCTTCTCTTTCAAGTAAATCTTGAATTGGAATTGACAGTACAGTAAATCTTTGTAAAACTCTTCCATGACTCAACCCGTGAACATAGATTAAGAAACAAGATCATCGTATTCATTGCTTTCTTTTCCTTTCCATAAACTGGTGATGATTCACAGCATTTGAATGCATACACTGAGTAATTTTAACAACTGTATCCATAACACTTTCCATAGCGTTTACTTCTGAAAGTGAACACAAATATTTTCAATATATATCATACGGTGGGATGAAGCAATAAGGGAAACATCAGTCTCTTGTTTTGAAATTCCAATAAATCCACATTTTTGACTGAACATAGCTGGAGCACCATCTGGCATGATAGAAACTATATTTTTTTTCATATCTAACTGAAATTCATCTTTATCAGATGTCAAAGATTCAAAAATTCTGATCTACAGTTTTTTTAGAGCCATGAATTTACAATGTTTCTGTATAAATTTGGAAGACCTTTACATACCCAAAGTATTCATTTGGCAGTGTCTCATGGCATGATTCAGCTAAAATTTGCTATTTTTCAAAATGTGAATTAATTTATCTTTGATAAATTCTTTTATTCTATGGGCATTTGTTTGGTGGCTTAATTGAAGCTTGTTCACTTGTTATGAAATATCTTTTTAGTCTCTTCATAATTTTCTAACAAAATTTTCATAACTGAAAAAATAATTTCTTTTACCATCTTTCCATTAAAAATTGTGTGTGCACACATATGTGTGTGCAAGAATCATTTTATAACTGGCCAAATTTGCAATCTCTGATTCTGTTAACACCTATTTAAAATTTTGTTGTTCAGCATTTTATTCTGATTTCAGGCAACTAATTTCAATGTTGTGTGTATATGTTAAAACATACCGAACATAAAATTTACCATTTTAACCATTTTTAAGTGTACAGTTCTGTGGTACTGAGTACATTCACATTGAGCAACCATCACCACCATCCATCTCCAGAACTTTTAAAACCTTCCACAACTGAAACTCTGTACCCATTAAAGACTAACTCTCCATTTCCCTCTCCCTGCAGCCCTGGGCAAGCACCGTTCTACTTCCTGTCTCTATGAATGTGACTACTCTAGGTAGCTCATATAAGGGCAATCATGCAATATTTGTCCTTTTGTGACTGACTTATTTCATTTAGTATATGTAATGTCTTTAAGGTTCATCCATGTAGCAGGTGTTAGAATTTCTTTCTTTTTTAAGGCTGAATAATATTCCACTTAAGTACATACCACACTTTGTATATCCATTCATCCATTGGTGGACAAATGAGTTACTTCCAGCTTTTGGCTATTGTGAATAATACTGCTACAAACATGAGTGTACCAATATCTGTCCCTGCTTCTGCTTCTTTTGGATATATACCAAGAAGTGGAATTGTTAGATCATACAGTATTTCTTATGTTAGTTTTTTGAGGAATTACCATACCATTTTCCACGGCAACGCACAGGGTTCCAGTTTGTCCACATTCTCACCAAAGCTTGTTATTTTCTGGATTTGTTTTTTGTTTGTTTGTTTGTTTTTTCAGTAATAGCCATCCTAATGGATGCGAAAAGGTATCTCATTTTGGTTTTGATTTGCATTTTCTTAATGACTGCTGATATTGGGCATTTTTTCATGTGCTTCACCAATTCTTTTTTGAATGTTGAGAGAAAACTTATCAAATTCAACTGTATATTTGCTGGAAATGCCTCAATATTTTCCACTTTATTATTTTTTTAAATGTTTGTTTCACCATAACACAGCGTTTTCATCTTGCTCTGCCACAGCAAATTATAATTGAAATTCATTGTGAAATTCGTGGCATTATCTTCTTCCAGTCCCTTTTTTTTTTTTTTTTTTTACAATTTTGGTCACTAGCTTCTGCAACTCCATTTGATTCTGCATCATTTGTACGCCTTCATTTTATACCTTTAAAATGGATTCCTACGTAAAAAAGTAATTGAATTATAATTAAAATAATACATATTTTGATTTAATTACTAACTGCAATTTAAAAGGTATCATGCAACTCATACTGTCTGCATAAAATATTCCAGTAAACACATTACAGTGATTTACATCAGTGCACAGAAAAAAATCATTCAAACTGAATCAGTCCATATACACCAATTAAATAGGTGTTGTGTTTATATATCATCCTAGGAACGTGCACAAGTGGCCTACCTATACCAATGCATATGTGCCCTACATTATAACAATAATATTTTATGCAATGCAATTATTTGTTTGTCCTACCAAAATTCAATATAACAAAAAAAAAACTTATTCTGATTCAGTTTCAAAATTTTAAAAATTAAGTAAAGCTAAAAATTTAGTTCTATTTCAAGTGCTCAGTGGCTGTATGTGGCTAGTGGCTGCTGTATTGGATAGCACAGCTCTAGAAATACAAAACGACAACAGTAAATTGAGCAATTCCACTGCTTAGTTTCTTCCCTAAAGCTCTGTATATGGACACAGGAAGGCATATAGAAGGAAGTTCCTTGCAACATTGTAAACATTGTTTACAGTGGCCCCCAAACAGAACAATCTCATATCCGTCAATTGGGTTATGGCCAAAAGAATTGTGGTGTATCCATTGTAAGGAATTTTATGTAGCAATTTAAAATAGATCTATGGTTAGATCTCTAAAACATATCACTATGTGGGGACGGGAAAAAGCAAGCTGTACAATGTGATGTCATTAAAAAAATACCACATTTTAAAATTGATTAGATAGATAGATGGATAGATGAGAGAAAGAGAGAGAAAGAGAGAGAGATAAAGATAGATTCACACCAGAGTGGTTACTTCTGTGCCTCTGTAGAGGGAGAGAGGAAACTTAGACTAACTTGGATTTAATAAGAAGAATGCATTCGTGTCTTACTCATGTAACTAAAATAATTTGGAAAAAAAGATCTTAAGAAAAGGAAAGACTTGATAGAAGTGGAAAGATGAACAAAGACACCAATTAAATAGAATTAACTGCAATAGAGATTATATGGTGTCTAAATAAGTATAATCACATGATTATAATATTTAATGAATATGTCAAAAGTAATTCTTCAAAAAGAAGATATACATATAGCACAGGGAACTCTACTTCACTTTGCTGTACAGTAGAAACTAACACAACATTTTAAAACAACTATACCCCAATAAAAAAAAAATAGAAGATATACAAATTATATAGTGGCCCTTCTGTAAACTGAAAATGGGAAATGCCAAACAGTGATCAAAACTAATTTATGAGGCTCGCCTCTACCAGCGTTTTGGAGAACACCCATCACCAGCTGCTATTGCATTAAAAGCCTCCAGTCTAAGGTCCCAACTGGCATCCAACCCCATGACCTCAACGTTTTCCAACACATCAATTGTTTTTGTAGTTCCTACTTTCATATCTACTGTTCTTTTTCTTCTGCTTCCTTTGTTTCTTAAATATAGATGTTGATTCAGTGGCAATTAGGATCCAAACAAGTGGTGATGAGATCAAACGACATAACCTTTCTCAGGAAAGAGAGGGGAAAATACCTGTTTGGGATCCTCAATTTGCCCTTCTGTACCTAGAGAAACCCAATTTCAAATTAATAAACGCCCCAGTGCTAGTTTTTTGCCTTCCCATAGATCAAGTTTACCCCAGGGCCTACAGGACATGGATTGATTAATTTCATCCTGATCCCAAATTCCCCTCAGCCTACCTGACATTGATTGAGTAAACAGATTAGTCAAGACAATTAAATCAGCAGAGCGGCCTGCCGGGGAATCTTCTTGAACTTTGTGTGAAAGTGTCCTGAAATTGGAGCTTCTTGGGAGCATTCGCTTCAAACCATTTCCTAAATTGAAATTGTATTCCACTTCCCTAAGATCACAGCCTTTCACTAAGACAGGGTTATGGAAACTCTGAACTACCCAAGCAGAGGATGTGTGTCTGGGAATAAAACAAATGAACAAATCTATAAAAAGTAGAACAGTAACACCAACAAAGGCAGAATGATTCATATTGCAAATGACAAGAGGAAAAAATAAACAAGGGAGCATTAACTTCAGAAAGTATAAAGTAAGATGACAATGATAAGACCTAACAGAACAGTAATGAAAAGACTTAACCAATCCCATTAAAAAACAAAGCCCTTTTAGATGAGATTTTTAAAATCTAGGTATATCATGTTTCCAAGAGACAAACCTATGGAAAGTGAATCAAAAGTGTTAAGCAAAAAAAAAAGGGAGGAGGGTGATCTAAAATACATCAGAAATATAAAAGTAAAAGAAACAGAACAGTAATATTAATTTTAGAGGAAAGAGGACAAAAAAGCATTTTGGACGGAGTATTATTTTATGGCAGAAGGTACAATCCTCCTAAAGGATAATAATATTTGTGAACATCTATGAGATAAAAAACAAAGCACTGCAGAAAAAAAATGATAGGAACTGTCAAAGAAAGTGAGATTCTACTTTGTGGTTTTAAATAGTTTCCACTGTAATCGCCATTTATTTCTATAATATGACTTCGGTAAGGAGAAAAGTCTTAACAAGAGCTTTCCCTTAACTCCAAGAGAATATACAGAGTTTATATGCTGGCTGGGTTCATTATAATTGCATCAGTAAGAAAAATTAACCTCCCGTGATAAATGTAGCTTAGAACATTGAGGAAACAAGCAAAATTCTCTACAACAAACACTCTAGCAAATGCCATTTCCTGTATCAAATATTTAATTTTTTAAGATTTTAAATTAACGGTCCTAGGAGTATTAAAATAATTTCTGACTTTAAGAAAGTTCCTTGCCTTTTATAGTTATCAGACTTAGACCAAAACTTATTTTTATGGTGACAGAAATTCATAAAAGTACATATTTAACTTAATTTTATCACTAGATTGTAAATATGTTTTTAACATGTTTTTTAAAAATCTATTTAAGTAAAAGCCAGTGTTTTGCATTCTCAAAAGAACTGGAGTCAACAGTTTTTTTTATCTTAGGGCTTTCATTAAGTGCCTTTGAGTTTATTACCTCAAATTTAAAGCAAGGCTGAGGCAAAGAATGTGGGGATTAAAAATAATTATTTCGGGGCTTCCCTGGTGGCGCAGTGGTTAGGAATCCGCCTGCTAATGCAGGGGACACGGGTTCGAGCCCTGGTTCAGGAAGATCCCACATGCTGCAGAGCAGCTAGGCCCGTGCGCCACAACTACTGAGCCTGCGCTCTAGAGCCCGCGCACCTAGAGCCGGTGCTCCAAGACGACAGAGGCCACCACAATGAGAGGCCCGCGCACGGCAATGAAGAGTAGCTCCTGCTCACCGAAACTAAAAAGAAAGCCCACGCACAGCAACGAAGACCCAACGCAGCCAAAAATAAATTAATTAAAAAAAAATGTATTTCCAATAAAATTTTTTTAAAAAATAATTATTTCTATGGAATTATAAGAAATATTAAAAATAAAATTAAGCAAGAGATTAACAAGCTATTGTCATTCTGAAAGAACAAAATACAAGAAAATCAGGATTTGAATAAAAAATGATAACACGTCAGGTCAAATGAAAACTTAAATAAATTCCAAAGGCAGAAATTGTACAAGTCAAATTACATATTTGATAAAAACAAACTATAAATGAATAATGTCAGATTACTGAAAAAATCAAAATACTTAGAATTTTTAAAAATCCCCTAAAAAATTACTTTGGGGAAAAGAGGAAGTTAAAACTTTAGTTTCTGTTTGTGTACAAAATAACACAAAAAGAACACTACCTTTCAAAACTGATGAGAGAGAGGCAACCTAGTAATCAGAGGCAAAATCATAATTTTAAATGCTTTTATTAAGAAAGCATAAAAAGAAATGAAATAAATTTCTGATAAAAAGATGTTATGGGAAAGAACTAAATGAACTAAAATAGGAGGTAGATAAAATCAGTCATGACAAAGTCAGCCACTACTATATTAAACAATAGAGAAAAACAAATGTTAAATAAATCCATGAACCAGATCTTTGGTAAGATCAATAAAATAAAACTCTAGAGAGATTTACAAAGAAAAAGAGAGTGCATATTTCAAAAATTGGAAGTAAAAGAGGAGGTTTAGCCAGATATACAGTAGAGATTTAGAAAGACGTAAGAGAATATTTTGTTGTCTATGCTAATAACATTAAAATTTTTATATTATGGCGATTTTTAAAAAAAACAAAATGTATGGGGAACAATGATTATTAAGAGATTTTTTGGGAGTTCCCTGGTGGCCTAGTGGTTAGATTTCTGGATTTTCACTGTCACGGCCTGGTTCAATCCCTGGTCTGGGAACTGAGATCCCACAAGCCGTGCAGCCAAAAAAAAAAAAAGATTTCTTAACACTTAGCATTACCTACATTCCTGAAATATGTTAGGTTTTCTTTAGTAATATCTTATTTGAGATGTAATATTTATAAATGATCTTGGTATATGGTTTTTGTGACATGATTTTCATGTTTTGATGTGGCTTTCACAGAAAATATGAACGTCTTTTACTTCTGTGTGCTCTGATACAATTTACATAGAAGCAGAGTTGTCTATTTCTTGGCTATTTAGAAGAATTTCTCTAAGAAACTCTGAGTCTGGTGGGTTTTTGGTAGGGAGCTGGTTGATAACATTCTCAGTTTTGTTCCTGCTTACTGTTTTAAGATTTCTAGCATTGTATTTATTTTGGTACAGTTATTTATATTTTCCTGGAAAGTCATCTATTTCAGATTTTCAAATTTAATTGCACAAAGTTTTGCTAGATACTAAATATTTTCATTTCCTCTGTATTATGTTGTTTCCTTCTCCTTACTTTTAAAGTGTTTTTGGTGCTTTTTCTGTTTTGTTTTCATTTTTTCTAATTAGTTCACTCTGTAGTTTATCTATTTCACTTTAACCCACCCCATCCCAAAGAGTCAGTTCTTGGATTAACCAATTGTACTTTTAAAATTTGTTTTGTTTTCTAGTTGATTCATTTCTTTATGATTTTCTTCCTTCTAATTTCCTAGAATAGTTTGTTGTTTTTCTTCTTCTTTGAATACTAAATTCATTTGTTTTCTTTGCCTTCTTTACTAATATATTTGTTTAAGGCTCTGTATTTTCCTCTTAACAAAGCATATTTGCCATATGACACAGGTTTTGATATGTATTGACTTTATTTCATTATTTGAGATATTTTTTTAAAATAAATTTATTTATTTATTTATTTATTTATGGCTGCATTGGGTCTTCATTGCTGCGCACGGGCTTTCTCTAGTTGCAGCGAGCGGGGGCTACTCTTCCTTGTGGTGCACAGGCTTCTCATCGCGATGGCTTCTCTTGTTGAGGAGCACAGACTCTAGGCACACAAGCTTCAGTAGTTGTGGCTCACAGGCTCTAGAGCACAGGCTCAGAGTTGTGGCTCACAGGCTTAGTCGCTCCAGGGCATGGGGGATCTTCCCAGACCAGGGCTTGAACCCGTGTCCCCTGCATTGGCAGGTGGATTCTTAACCACTGTGCCACCAGGGAAGCCCCATTATTTGAGATATTAAGAAATTTTGGTTTAAAAATTTTCTTTGATCTCTCTCTCTCTTCCCACACTTCTCCCCCACCCAGGTGGGTGGTAGGTTTTTCCCTCCTAATTTTGTGGTTAATTTCTAGTTTTCTTGTGTTATTTGAAAATGGTCTGTAATACTTCTACTTTTCGAATTTTGTTAAGATTTTCTTTGTGGCTTGATACGCAGTCCATTACTGTAAAAATTCCACAGGACTATGAAAAGATGTATCCTCTATCATCAGTGTACAGCATTTGATACAAAACTACAAAGTCAACCTAATTAAATGTACGTTGAGGTCCTCTAAATCTTCATTTTTAATTTCCTTCTCTATTGTGGACTGGGAGAGGTGAGCTACATAAGTCTGTTAGTCCTTGGTGTCTGTTTGTAGTTGATGCTCTGATCATTTTGATACTGTCTTCAATTGTGTCCTCATATCATTGAAGTTTTAGCCTAATTGTGGTGTGTACACACCCTTTGTCATTATCAAATGCCCCTGTTGGTCTCAACTACCTCGTGTAATTCTAGATTCAACTTTGTCTGATATTAATATCATGAACCCAGCTTCCTTTTTGTCATCTTTACCTGGTATGTCTTTGCTCATACCTTTCAACCTTCCTGAGATATTTTGTTTGACATATTCTTTTGTTTTCAGCCAAAGGTTGTGTTTTGCTTTTTTTTTTTTTAATTAATTAATTAATTTATTTATTTTTGGCTGTGTTGGGTCTTCGTTTCTGTGCGAGGGCTTTCTCTAGTTGTGGCAAGCAGGGGCCACTCTTCATCGCGGTGCGCGGGCCTCTCACTATCACGGCCTCTCTTGTTGCGGAGCACAGGCTCCAGACGCGCAGGCTCAGTAGTTGTGGCTCACGGGCCCAGTTGCTCCGCGGCATGTGGTATCCTCCCAGACCAGGGCTCGAACCCGTGTCCCCTGCATTGGCAGGCAGACTCCCAACCACTGCACCACCAGGGAAGCCCTGTGTTTTGCTTTTTTGATCCAAGAAGTCTTTCTCTTTAAATTGCTTTTATAAAACTCCACATACGTTTACGGGAATAACAGATATGATTTGTTTTCATTCCCTCATCTTTTCTGTTTTTAATATTTTCTTTGTTTTCTACTATTTTGATACGAGGATTATATTTGTTTTGCTTCCCCTTACTTTGTTTCTGGTAATTTTTAGCTTTATAATTTTAAGTTGCCTTTATACTTTTAGGTAATATTTTAAACCTCCATTTCCTGATTTGTCAACTTTAGTAAATGTCTATTGAGTTCCCCAAATAAAGGAAAATGGGTGAGCTTGCCGGGGTTCTGTTTTGTCAGTTTTTGCATTGGGATAGGGTGGGGCAGGCAGCAAAGGGAAACAGAACTAGGCTGAGCCAATGAGCCACAGTCGCTGCTGAAGGCTGGTTCCCGTTTTCTGCAGTTGTGTTAAATGCCCCATCACAGGGCTCACTCCACCTCTGTTATCCCCTCACCCAACTTTCCCAGAGGTTCCTCCCACTTCCTTCTGAGCCAGAAGGCGGGGGAGAGGGGGGACAGGCACCAGGTACTTCCGCCTGCCACACACACCATCGGGAGACTTATCTGATGTACTGATATTTTCTTTACTGTCTCCTCTTCCGTCCGGTCCTTTTATGGCAGTGAGTAGTTAGAACGAGGTGGTCAAGACCAGTCTATGTCTCCTTTCCTGCTTTCCTGCCACCTGGGATATACCGTGCCAGACCCTACCTGTTTTTCAGCTCTCTGGAAGGACACCGGGATGGAAGCAAGGAGCTTCTCCTCCCGTAGGTGTGGGAGACTTTCCCCCCGGCTGCTGGCTTATCCCCTCAGTTGTCTTCTCTCCAAATGGGGGGATATTACTAAGATTTTTCAGGATTTTCACCTTTACCTTCTACCCCTTCCTCACCCCTCTTCACACTTCCTGGGGTACAGGGCAGAAGCTGCCTGTTAATTGCATGAAGCTTCTGTATTTTTTTCCATTGACGTTTTAGAGCCAAAACCTGAGGTCATACATCTTCCTCTCTTCCTCTAAGTGATCCGGGTGGTTTTTTAAATCTAGATTTTGTTAATTTTTGTCCATTTCATTATGTTGGGATAGGAAAAGTCTATCTCTTTGCTTCTCTTCACCTTTATATTCCAGAAGCTTCCCTTATTCTTTGCAGCATAATATTCTGTAGTATAAGTGTCCCGTAATTTAGCTAACTATCCTCTTATTGATAGAGCAATTTGTTAATTAATGGAGCAAGTAATTAACGCACAGTGTGATAAGGAAGCAGGGAAACAATCATGTTTGCATAGAACTGGTGAATTTTTAATTGATATAGTCCTCAAAGAAAATACTCTATCAAAGATCTTAAAAACATTTGTACTCTTTAATTCAGAAATACCATGTATAGAAATTTATCTTAAGATAATAATTATAGAAGAGCCTGATGGTTACTATGCAAGAATCTTTATTGGTGCCTTATATGGAAGAGCAAAAATGTTGGAAACAACCCAAGTATCTAACAATAGACAACTGGTGGAAAAAATCATGGTACATCCATATGGTGGAATCTACACAGTCATTAGCTGTTGGGAGGAAGTGATGAAGAGACCTTCACCTTATTTGCAGAGAGGTACACTGCCAATTGTGTTTCTCATTCTACTTTCACTGGCCTTATGGTGAGTGGAAATGATTTCTAGATTCTAGCAGAAAAGTAACTCCCAGCCCTGGTTCTGGTAATGGTAGGACAGTTCTGTGTGTGTGTGTGCATGTGTGCATGCACACACACATACATGCTTACAAAGTAATATCTGCAAAAGTATGTAATAAGCTAGAGAAAATTGTTTTTACCAGCCTCATTTCCATGGAGAGCACTGAATTTATTTGAAAGAAATTTATTGATAAACTACTTAGAAGAAAACATGAGACCCCAAATGATCTGCATATGGTCAGAATTGCCTTACAAGAGAAAATAGAGGACTCTTTAGTTTATTCCAGAAGAAGTGAAAAGAGAGAATAGGGAGTGGGAAGATGTGTCAGGGGTCCCCAAGACCACCCTCAGGTTTGAAGATTTGCTGGGAGGGCTCAGAACTCAGAAAAGCTGTTATGTTCACAGTTAAAGTGTATTACAGTGAAAGGATACAGATTAAAATCAGCAAAGGAGAAAGGTACACAGGGCAGGGTCCAGGCACTGGCTTTCAGTTGTACCCTCTCAGTGGAATCATAGAGATACTGCCTTAATTCTCCCAACACAACCAAGGAAGCTTACCTAAAGCTTTGATATCCATGGTTTTTGTTGGGGGTCAGTCATGTAGACATAGAGTGACTGTGTCACTGACCTTAGTTACTCAATCTCCATCCTCTCTGGAAGTAGAACTAATACAACATGGCCCAAAGCCCTCACCATAAATCACACGTTAGCATAAACCATCTGGCATGGCCCAAGATCCCAGGTATATGAAGACACTCTTATCAGGCAGGATATTCCAAGGGCTTAGAGGTCATCTCCCAGAAGCAGATCAGAGGCCCGTCCTTTTCTTTGATATGTACATGGTTTGACCATCCCAAGCCTGCTGAGTTAAGCCCAGAGTGCACAGAAGAGAAGGGTGAATAAACGTAGGGAGATATCAGAAGACTCTCCTGGAAAGAGTGTCCTGCCAGTAATCCCCAAATATCCAAGAAGAGCCTATAGTAAATCGTGAAATCTTCCTGTATATGAAGGTCTTAGGAAAATCTGTGAGCAGGAAGAGTCTTGCATCAGAGAAAAAGTGTTTGTTTGGGGCAAGTGTGGTGGAAACAGACAGAAGCTAGGGGAAGTAAACCACAGGACTCAAAGGAATTATGCACAGGGTTGCAGTCAGATTCTAACACCAGGGGAGCAAGAATCCGGGTGCAGAGGCTACTCTGACAAAGAGAAGGGGCAAACGTATTTTTAAAAACATCATTTCACTATCTTATTTGTATGACTCATTGTCCGCTACTTTTCCTAAAGTAGTGGTTTTCAGCCCTAGCTGTACGTTACAATCACCTGGAAAGAATTTTTTAAATGGCCCCACCCCAACTGAGTCAGGGTCTTTGGGCATGGGGGCTGGGTGTTGGTATTTCAAGAAAATTTCCTGGATGAATCGAATGCCTAGCCAGGGCTGAGATCTGCTGCTCAAAAGCGTTTGCATCACAGTCATAATGATGGTCTTGTTTACATGTTATCTTAAAACGGGGTCTGTCGACCTCGCCACGACTGACATTTTGGCCAGATAAGTCTTTGTTTGGGGGCATTGTCTTACGCATTTAGGCTGCATATTTAACAGCACCCCTAGCCTCTCTCCACAATACGCCAGGAGCACCTGCACTGCCCAGCTGTGACAATAAAAGATGTCTCCAGACACCACCGATGTCCCCTAGAGGGTCAAAATCACTTCTGGTTGAGACCCACTGCCTTCAAAGAATTATTGAAGGTGCCATTTGTAGAAAATTTTCTCGGGACCCAAGTCTTTTCCTGCTCCTCCTTTATCTGTTGACCAAATCTTTTTGATGTGGTGGTGCAGGGCAGCTGTGGTCCACATTCAGTGGAAAGTTGTGAGCTGTGCTGAGAAAATGATACCTACCAGTGTAACTGGGAAATCTCAGTGTTCCTGAGAAATAGTGTTTAAAAGCACAGCCTGGAGGGAAAAAAAAGCATAGCCTGGGAACAAATCCTGACTCCAACATTTATACGCTGGGTTAGCCAGGTTTTTCAGTTAGCTTTTGCTAACCAAAGTGGCTCTAAAACTAACTAACCCCACTCTCTACTGCTCATGAGTCTATGATCAGCTGGTGGTTGTTCTGGTCTCGCCTGGGCTCACTGTTGTGTCTGGGGTCAGCTGCAGGTTGGAGAAGTGGCTTTGCTGATCTTGGCCGGGCTCTGTCACGTGCCTGGGCTGCAGCTGGAACAGCTGGACTCTGCCCTACCCGACCTCTCATTCTTCATTAGGCCAACCGGGTCTTGTGCACGTGGTGATGTCAGGGTTCCAGAAGAATGAGCAGAACCATGCCTGGCCTCTTGAGGCCTACGCTTGGAACTGGCCCATCGTCCCTTCCCTACATTCTTCTGGTTCAAGCTGACCCCAAGGCCAGTGGGTGGGAAAACAGATTCCGCTCTTGATGGGAGGAACTGCAGAGTCCCTTTGCAAAGTGACTACAGTGTGACAAACACGGGGAGGATGGAGAGTTGCGGTCATTTTTGCAATCTACCACATTTGGGCAGCCACTTAACCTCATTAAGGCTTAGTTTCCTCATCTGTAAAACAGGGATAATATTGCCCCGTTCAGAGCTGTTGTGAAGATTCGATGCCAAGTGTATAGTGGCGCTTGTAAACAATAGCTATTTTTACTCTCTTATTATTCTACTCTTTAATATATCTCAATGGTTGCACTTTACTCAGTGAATGAAATTGGAATTCCTTAGTGCAACTAACAAAGCCTTTGTGATTTGGACCTTGTCGGCCTGCCCCTCCCTGCTTCAGTGACTCTGAACTACTTAAAGCTGCCTGATGGAGCATGGTCATAACCTGTGCCCCCACATTTCACCCGTGTCGTTCCTTCCACTGGGATGTCCACCTGTGTCCTTGGCAGCCTGAACAATTAGAAGCAGTTGAAATGCAGTCTGCTCTAGGGCCTACCTCTTGCCCACCCCCTTCCCCTCGAAGAAGAGGTAATTATTTGTTCTTAATTAAGGTCAGCAGTGATTTCAGGGGGACACACATGGAGCATAAGATATCACTGGACCATATAGTGAGAAATTCATTCCCCTCCAGTGGTTTTCAATACTTCACACAGGAAAGTTTCATTTTGGTGCTAGCGTATCTTTAACAACCTCTTGCCAACCTCCTTTATGAACAGAGAGGGTGAGCCCGAGTCTCAAAAGTTTCAATAGGAAAAAAGTATTAGCTAGAATTCAACAGCACTGAATTGTTTCCATCACTTTTCTTTTTACAGTGACTTTCTTTCATGGCAAGTGATACTAGTTTTACATTTTTCATAGTGCTCTAAAATTTCCTTCAAAACCACATTTATTTGGCCAATAAAAAGGGAGTCAAGTTCAAGGGAAGAACCTGAAATAAAGAACAACGTGGGTGGTACTCAGGACAAAAATAGAGAGGGGGTACTTGAGTGACAAGTTTGGAAAAAGTCCTGAAATACATTAGCTGTACGATCTCTTCTAACAAAGATCGTATTGCTCTTCCAGGATTCCCTAGTTTTCTGTGGAGTCATGCTTTTGCCTGACCCTAGATTCACAGCCAGTGAGGGCAACAACAAGGTCTTCCCAGTCTCTGACCCCAGCTCCTCACAAAGGCGCTGGTACCATTTAAGGGAGAAGAGGCAGTTGCCAGTGAGCCATAATCCTGACTCAGCTGATTTGTGTTATCCCCATGGTGACAGGAGGAGGAAGAGGAGGAGTAACAGTAGTCATTGTTATAGTAATAGTAAGAATAGTAACAGTAAGAGTACCAGTAGTAGTAAGAGTAATAGGTGGAATAATAGAAATAGTTGTAGTAGTAACAGAAATATTCACAGTAGGAAGAGTAGAGACCACTTATTGAGCATCTAATGAGGGTCAAGAATTGGGCTTAACTCTGTATGCATCTGCTCCCTTATTTCTCATCACAACCCTGTGAGGCAGCTACTCTTCTTACCTCCATTTCACAGATGAGGACATTGATCTTAATGAGGTAAAGTAATTAGCCCAAAGCCGCTCAGCTGGGAAGTAGCAGGGCTGGGAGTCTAAGGTCAGTCTGATTCCCAGGTTGGCCCTGCTCACGACCAGAGACATTCCTTCCACTGAGGTTTCCAGTGTGCAATGCTTTGCACCTTTCCTAAGGCAATGGGAATGCTGCTTCAGCAATTCATGTATAATTTAAGGGAATTCTGAAGCAGTTTGAATATTTAAATTATATCTTATCAAGGTAATGTAAAAAATCTGCTTCTCTTCAATCTACAATTCCCAGAAATTCAGTAGAATATCTGAGAACTCTCCTGTTTCCATCTCCAAACACCCCCAGCCCCACCCGTGCCATTCCCAGCCTCTGGTCTCTCGTTTACTGAAGAAATGAGATTCAGATGGAAAAATACTGGCACAAGCTTGACCGAGGTTCTCTAATAAAGACACTGTGCATCACGCATCAGCTGCTGCTGTTGCTATGGTGACAGCCACAATTTCTCCCAGACAGCTTGGGTCTGAAGGGAGGGTGGACCCTAGGGGAACAAGTGGATTTCTCCAACCTGTCAGTCCCTCTCACCTTTCCCGTTTCTCTTGCCTCCCCCACTCCCACCAGCTTCCCCCCTGCTTCCTTAGATGACGCCGACAGAGGGTACCAGCACTCCCGGGCCATCGTAATTAGCATCTGGCTCTGAGCCCAGTCTTTTGGCAGCACATTCTTCACCTTCCTCACCAGCCAATCTCCTTTCTCCAGCATCCCTCCATCAGCACTGCAGCAGCTGCAGCACCAACAAACTCAGCACCAAGGTCACCACCAGAGCCAACAATGACAAAGCAACTACTTCCTCCCCAGGTGGACATTACACCAGTTAATGCCTCACTATCATCTGAGCCATTTTGTAGTAATAAATCTGTGATTCTGAACGAAGAGGGTGTCCTTAGGAGGATGGGTAAATGCTAACCACCAGTTCTTGGAGGGGCTAAGAGATTCACTTGGCTTAGGATTAATCAATTAAGTTCTCCAGGACAGAAGGAACAGAGCAAGATGAGCATAAGATATCCCAGGAGGGTGAGGAAAGAATCAGGAAAGTTTGTGTACAACCGCAGCTTGGAGCCTGCGGTGCTGAGGATGGCGGTGGTGAGGAGGATGTGGATGAGGAGGATGAGGAAGGTGCTGATCATGATGTGACAATAGTACCATTTATTGTGTGCCAGGTACCGTACTTTCCAAGCATTATTGCATTTAATCCTCACATCGACTAAATAGTAGTATTTAGTAAGAACTGGCAGGTACTGTTACTGCACCCATGGGTATATAAGCCTAGAAAAGTTAAATATCACACCCTGCCTGAGGAAACAATCACAGAAATCCAGAATGTGGGACATTCTACAAGACAATTGGCCTGGATTCTTCACAATATCATTAACAAAAGGGTAGGGATATTTTCTAGAAAAAAAAGGAGAGTAAAGAGACATAAAAACCAAATGCAATTTGTGATCCTACTTGCACTTGATATGGAAAATAAAAACAGTCATTAAAGACATTTGAGGGAGGGACTTCCCTGGTGGTCCAGTGGTTAAGAATCCACCTTCCAATGCAGGGGATGCGGGTTTGATCCCTGGTCAGAGAAATAAGATCCCACATGCCACAGGGCAACTGAGCCCTCACACCCCAACTAGAGAGCCCGAATGCCACAACTAAGACCCGATGCAGCCAAATAAATAAATGAATATTTTTTAAAAAGATATTTGAGGGACATTTGGTAAAATTTGAATATGGACTGTATATTAGATGACATTAGGAAATCACTGTTAATTTTTGCTAAGTGTGAAAACGCTATGTAGGGTGCTTATGTTGGAGAATGGCCTTATTTTTAGGTGATACAGGCCAAAATATTTAGGGGAGAAGTGTTATGATGCCTGTAATTTACTTGTACATATACTTACTCTGTGATGTTGTCCAACACCAGCAACCATTTCTCTGGTTCTCTGGACACCAGTGGGGTGTCCTACAATCCAAGGGCTCAGTCCCACTAGACTGCCCCACTTCAAATGCCAGTCATGAGCCCCAGTTGTCACCTGCATTTCTCACTGATAGCCTATAAATTCAGGGGATTCCCACAACCCCCTCCCCAGGTTCAATAATTTGCTAGAATGACTCACAGAACTGAGGAAAGCACTTACATTTGGGGGCTTATTATAAAGGATACAACTCAGGAACAGCCAAATGGAAGAGATGCATAGGGCGGAGTGTGGGAGAAGGGGTGCAGAGTTTCCATGCCCTCTCCACATGCACCAGTATCTCTATGTGTTCACCAACTCAGAAGCTCTCTGAACACCATTATTCAGAGGTTTCTATGGAAGCTTCATTACATAGGCAGGATTGATGAAATCATTGGCCATTGGTGTTTAGCTTATATCTCCAGCACCTCTCTTTTCCCAGGAGAGGGTGAGACTGAAAGTTCCAACCCTGTCATCAAACCTTGGTCTCTCTGGGGACCAGCCCCGTCCTGAAAATATATAGTGGCCCCCAGACACCAATCATCTCATTAGCGTACAAAAGACACTCATCACTCCAGAGTTCCAAGGGTTTTAGGAGCTGTGTGCCAGGAACCTGGGACAAAGATCGTTTTTTTAATTATATCATCCTTATATGTAAGCATATATGGCAAACATAGCAAATATAGTAAAATGTTAACAAATGTTGAATCTAGGTGGTTCATCATTGGGTTATCAATATAGTACATCGTATATTACTGTATATTTATCATATATATCATAATAGTACTATTCTTTCAACTTTTTTGTATCTGTGAAAATTTTCATAATAAGATTATGAGAGAGGGTAGAAAAGAAAGCTTAAGTAACTTGCCCAAGACCCAAGGTCACACAGCTATTAGGTGTCAGAAGTGAACTCAGATCTGAACTGCCAGGCTTCAAAGCTCATGTCCTGGGGGCATGGCTCTGCTGCCTTCCCAGAGAGAGAGGACAGGGCTTTGCTCACCTAGGGATGCCAGAGAGTTCCCTTTGCAGGGCCATGTCTCAGGCAAAGGTAAGGAAGAAGGTTGTGGCAGCATATGAGAATCCCACTGGCCCAAGCAGTGAAACAACCCTTCAGCAACTCACTCAAGAAATATTTTTGCGAGACAACTAGGTGACCTTAACCAGCTAACAAAATGCAGCTGTGAATGAAAACGGACCAAAGTTCCCACCTTTGTGGTAATTACACTGCATCCGCTTTAGACTACATTCTCCTTAGCAGCAGAGCCTGGCATCAGATACCATCAAAACATAAAACAGCCTCGGAAAGGGAGTCAGGAATATGGACCATAATTTTGTAGCATTTAAAAAATATCTGTGATATCAATAACAACATCGACGTTAGCAGCAATATCAAGAGTGTTTTTTAAAAGCACTATGTCCAAAATTTACTTTCAACACTAGCTTTAACAATAAGCCTTAAAGGCTCCTGCTGAGATTTGTCACTTTCTCATTTAAGAAAATGAAGTTATAATAGACTTGAACTTAAAAAGTGTCTTTATTGTTTTATCTGTGCTTGGCTCAAAATTTAGCGCTATGGGCTAGCTTTGCTGGGTGTTTTTAGCTTCTACTGATAAGCCAGGAGATAGGCAGTGGTTCTCATCCTGGTTGTACAGTAGAATCACCTGGCAAGTTTTGACAACTGATAGCCAAGCACTAAGCTTTGGGGATTCTGAATAAAGTATGGTAGGGTCTAGTCTTAAATACACTATAGAAATAGAGTTAGCGACCTCCTTCTGCCCTCCTGCTCCAAATGTTGGTTGAAGCATCTACTCGGTCTTAAATGCATTCTAGGAACACATATATAGATCAACAAATTAAACTAATAATAGATTATCAGTGAATAAAAGATAAAATGTTGGAACTTATGAAAATATTTAATAGCATGAGATGAATTACAAAGATGAAAGAGCTCAGAAGAAAATGTTTCTCCTGATACAAAGATTTACTGCAAAGAAGGCAGCATGTTTGAAAAACAGTCTACACTCAATGAGATAACAGGCCAAGAGTGAAAAAAAAATGAAGCAGGTACAAAGGAAAACTTAAAACATCAACTGAACAAAAATCTTATTGGAAGCAAGAAAAGCAGAAATGATACAGGAGAAGGTTGTATCAATGCAACAAAAGAACTTGTGAAATGCAGAGGAAATAGGTCAAGAAGTGAAAAAAAAAAAACAGAAAAAAGTGATCATGGAGCTTCTGAATTCAGTGCAGTGGGAAAGAACTGGCTGGGAAACTTAACACTAAAATTAATGATATAACACAGCAATGGTTCAGTCCCCAGAAACATTATCATGGGGAGGAGGAGAAGATGGAAGGAGCAACACAAATCCTCCTCCATGGTGCACTGTTATACACGATAAAAGTCTGGTTGAGGAACATCACGTCAGACCTGGATGAGTCTCTCCCAAGGAGTAAAGTCTACAGATTACAAATCATTTTTATTGTCCATAACATTTTGCAAAACTTGCCTGTTTTCAGGTCCTAAATGCAAGTCTAATGTCTGAACATATATTGATAAAATGAAACTGCGGGGATGGCACAAAATAAAAACAAAACAGCTCTTTGGATATGATTATTTGGGAAGCAAGTGAACAAGAAAATGCCAATGGCAAATTAGTTCTAGAGTTTCCCAGCCCTGGCCACCTCTTTCTAAATGCTACCTCCCAATAGAAGGTCGATGCAGGTCAAATGCTAATGTTTAGAAATGGTCTACTTTTTATTTCCAACTTGTGATTCAAAAGTAAAATAGTATTAAATGAATCAGTGGGTCCACAAAGAGCAAGGTGCCAGTTTTCCTGGGTGGGATTAATAATTTGGGACTAGTTAGAAACGGACTTTGCAAGTAATAGAGCCTGGATTTCAGGTGAAGGTGGGGACATCCTTTTCTCTCCATTGCAACAGAGTGACACACAAAAGCAGATGAATTGTTCAGTGTATTGTGACAGAAGGTGACACCTGTAAAGGAAACTTTTTAAGCATTGTTTCTCTTAAAACACCCTCCCCCCTCACCCAACACACATACACACACATATACAGGCTGGTCTACATCTGAACAATTATGTGAAGTAGATTTTTTCAAAAGGATCACAAGAAAGATTATGAAAAGACTGCCAAAGGAACCATGTCAGTCAATCCACTCAAATTCTCCAATCAACACCATCAAGTTCATGCAGTTTTCTGACCCCAAGGGGAAGAAAAAAAATTAAAGAAGCAAGGCCTCTGGTGGACAGAAAGAACAAGTTTATACTGCAGCAGTCCAAAAAGATAGTTGGCGTGAGAAAAGCTGAGATTCTTCCTACTTAGATAGTAAATGCTTGAATTTTCTAAGAAAGATTCCATCTTGCTAAAGGATATGGACACATTTCAGCTTTGGAAGAGGATTCAGTTTAGATAGGAGATATTGAGTACCCATAAGGGATCTAGGACTTCACAGCACCTCAGCCTTTGCACTCCTGGAGACCTCTGCTTCTCTGTTGACTGGAGGTTACACAACCTCACAATCACAGATCAGAAAGATGTGTCCCCCCCACCCCGGCTTTTCTTCCTACTCTTTCCCCACTTGTCAAAAGCAATCCTATCCTTCTTGCCTAATAGAACTATTCCCAACCAAAGTATTAGGACTGAATGAGAAAGGAAGAGCTGACAGCCTCGCAGACACTAAAATAACGTCAAGGATGGACATTTAATTCAGATAATGCCTCGGTATTCATATATGTACCAATAGGATTAAGAAAAGTCAAGAATGATTTACTCTCACTATCTCTACTTCCTCACCCCTCAATCACTCCTCAACCTTCTCCCTTCCCCACTCCCCACTTCTGAAGCTCTTCTCATCATGGTCACCAGTGACTTCTTTGCCCCAAGGGAGACATCTTAACTGGGTTTGACAGAGCTGCTCACTCCTTTTTCTTCCAATTCTCTCCTGCGGAATCCATGACACTCCCTCCCCCCTCTCTGATTGCTCCTTTATCTTCTCTCTCCTTTTGCCTCCTCTTTCCTTTTCCCCACCTCATAGATGTTCCAATTCCTCAGGGTTCCACTAGCCTTCTTTCCTCTCTCCATTCATTGGTGTGGCTTAAATATCACCACCACGCCATTGACGTCTTGTTCTCTGTCTTGAGTCCAGGCATCACTGCTGAGCTCCTATACTGGTGTCCATTGCCTCCTGAGTATCACCTCGTTGTTCCAGAGATTCTTTAGACTCAACACATCCAACACTGAGCTTATTATCCTTCCCTAAGTCTATTCCCCCTCCAGTTTTCTTCCTCTTGGGCAAGGTACCAGAGTCCACCAGTTGCCCAGCCTTGAAACATGGGAATCATCTTGAACTCCTCCCTCCCTCTCACTCACCACATCCTGTCACCAACAGACTGTGGTGAGTCTACCTGTTAAATCCCTTATGAATTGCATGACCGCTGTCTTGTTTCTTAGGCTCATTACCTCTCTAGTTGCCTTGTCTTGCCTCTGCTATATTGTAAACGCCATGAGAGCCTGAGCTTGGTCTGCCTTGTTCATCATTTTTTGCTCAGAACCTAGATTAGTGCCTGGTCACAATACATAATTGTTGGGCTCAGTACTTGTTGAATGAATGGATAACTTCTTACACAGCTCCTGCCTTGAATTACCTGTGCTTCCTCTATTATCTTTCATCATATCCATTGTTCATGTGGTTGCTTATCTTTCCCAGGATAGGTAATGGCCAAGATGGTCCCCAATGATTCTTGCCTTCTGATATTCCTGCCTTTGTATAATCTTCTCACCCTTGCATGTGGGCTGGACCTAGTGAATCATTTCTAATGAATAGAATGTGGCAAAAGTGATAGGATGTCACTTCTAAGATTCAGTGACAAAGAAACTCTGGCTTTCATTTCTCATGCCTTCTCTTGCTTGCTGTCTCTGAGGGAAGACAGCTACTATGTTGTGAGCTAGCCTCTGGAAAGACCCATATGGCAAGGAACTGAGGAAGAACTTCTAGCCAACAGACAGCAAGGAGGCCTGACAACAACCATGTGAGTGAGCTTGGAAGTGGATTCTCTCTCACTTGAGCCATCAGGTGAGACCACAGTCCTGGTCAACACATTGAGTGCACGCTTGTGAAAGACCCTGATTCACAGAATCTGTGAGACAGTAAATATTTGTTGTTGTTGTTGTTGTTGTTTTTAATTTTATTTATATTTATTTATTTATGGCTGTGTTGGGTCTTCGTTTCTGTGCGAGGGCTTTCTCTAGTTGTGGCAAGCGGGGGCTACTCTTCATCGCGTTGCGCGGGCCTCTCACTATCGCGGCCTCTCTTGTTGCAGAGCACAGGCTCCAGACGCGCAGGCTCAGTAGTTGTGTCTCACGGGCCCAGCTGCTCCGCGGCACGTGGGATCTTCCCAGACCAGGGCCCAAACCCGTGTCCCCTGCATTGGCAGGCAGATTCTCAACCACTGCGCCACCAGGGAAGCCCATATTTGTTGTTTTAAGATGCTAAATTCTGGGGTAATTTATTGTGTAAAAATAAATAATTAAATCATGACCTAAGGCTTAATTTTAAATTACAAGCTCTAAACCTTCCAAGGGCCTAAATTAACTTGGTGTACCCATACTGTGAGTACAATGGAGTGGTTAAGAGAAACGAAGCCAATCTTTTGGTACTAATGTAAGGCGTTTACAACACTGTATTTTAGAAAGCAAGGTGAAGAACAATACTTATTGTAGGATATCATTCATGTAAAAGAAAAAAACTCAATACACAATATATTTTCTGTAGCTACAAGTAAATGTATGTAAATGCATGGAAATAAATCTGGAGGTAAACATATCAACTCATAGCTGTGGTTACCTTGGAGTAGTCAAGAAGAACTTAAACTTTGTCTATATTTTTTGAAACTTTAACACAAAGAATGTATTTATGTATAACTTTTAAAATTAAAAAAGTAAATACTACTTTAAATGGAAAAACGCAGGCTTAGAGATTTTATTGTTCAAAGTGAAAATATATTTTTTAATTGGCAAAGCTTATTCCAATAAAACTCAAATAATATAGACTGTATAAAATATAAAATGAAAGTCCATAATTACCTCCTTGCCCCAATTAATAATCATTAAGTTTGTTTTATATTCATCCATATTTTCTTCTAAATCTGACAAATAAAAATGGGATCCTATTTTACTTACTGTTCTGTAGCCAGATTTTTTTTCTGTTAATATCACTGACATCTTTCTATACTCATACATTTGGAACTACTAATTTTTTTTGTCTTTTTGCATGTCATTCATTATATACATGTGCTGTAATTAATTCAACTGCTAAAATGTAAGCTCCACGAAAATAAGACTTCATCAAACTTGTTTACTGCTAGATCCTTAGGGGCTAGAACAGTGCTTGAAGCTCCGTAGGTACTCAAAAAAATCCACTGGGTGAATTAATTTATCTAGTCAACTACTGATAGACAATTTGTTTGACTATAATAGAACATCTTTTCACACTTGTATGATTATTTTCTTGAGATAAATTCCTAAAGATGAAATTACTGGGTCAAAGGGATGTCTTAACATTTTGAAACATGTTGCCAGATTCCGCTGCATTTAGTCTTTACTGTATTGCATTCCTACCCATCAGTATATAAAAATACCTACATCCCCTACACCCTCACCAGTATGGGATATAATTCATCTCTGACATAAAGTTGTGATGGGATTCGCAACTACAAATAGCGTGTTGGGGAATTCAAGAGCAGATCCTTTGTGAGACCGGGCAGAATATAATGAGCCTACCATGCTTGGGAAATTAATTTAAATGAAGAGTGTGCCAGTCGGGGTCCCAGCAGGAAAGGGCACACTCAAATTAGGTAATTTAAAGGGCGTTTAATAAAGAAACTCTTTCCAAAGGAGGGCAGAAAAGGAGGGTGTCAGAAAACCATAAGTATCCCCAGGGACTAATTACATTGGGCTCTGTTATCACCCCTAGACCTGAAGGGGCCAAGGGGAAGAGTGACTACTGTAACCTGGAGACTGAGAAGCCCGTGTGCAAAGGGCCACCAGGCAGGAGCTGCGACCCTAAGGAGGTCACACCCACCCAGCAGGGAGGAAGCTGGAGGTTAAATCCTTCCAACTTTCTCCTCCCCCACTCACCTTCTCCAGCTCCCTATTGGTCAAAACCAATGGGAAGCCACAGGGCAAAGGAGCCCTGTGAATAGTCCATGTTTTTGGCCTCCCAAAGGCACAGGGCATACAGCATACAGTAATTGCCCAATAAGTGTGTCCCTGAATTCAGCCCTCACAACAATCCTTCAAGGTAGGCATTTACATTCCACTGGGAAAACTGAGGCTCAGAGAGATTAATTAATTGCCCAAGGTCGCACAGCTAGTTTTGGAGGGCTCCCAAGCCCTGTGCTCTGAAGCACTGTGGAACTTGGATCTGAGGGCAAGTAGATGGTTGTCACCACAAACACTTTGTCAAATAATGAAGTCCCCCAACATGGGGCAGGATCCAAGGAGTTGTGGTGGTCTCGAAAGACTCTCCTGCAGCTTCTGTGACAGGTGAGGTGGTAGCTCAGGTGAGGTGCAGTGAAGAGTCACGCTCTCAGCTGTAGGTCCAGCACGGCGTCCCCGGGGACACCGGCCTCATCACTGACGCCACCTGGGAGAGGTGGCAGGGCACAAACTGCCTGCGTTCAAATGCTGATCCTGTCACCCACCAGCTGTGTAACCTTGGGCAGGTCCCAAGGACATCTGTCCTGTTTCTTCGTGTGTTAAGTGAGGATCATCATCGTACCTACTGTGGTGAGGGACCTCAGAAGTCAACACGCGTGGTACCCATCACCTTGTTACTCGCATCACCGCTAACTCGCAGGGAACTGCCACTTCCCGGCCTCGCTGCCCTTCAAAGGTCCAGATGCTCGATTTCTACCTACTTACACTCTGCTCCGCAAAGCCGGAGGCGTCTTGTCCAGGGCTTGGCAACTTCCTTCCATCAGGGGTCAAACATTCAATATTATCGGCTCTGTGGGTGGTGCATCTCTGTCTCAAGTACTTAACCCACTGGCGCGGCGCCAAAGCGTCCAGAGCCCACTGGCCAACGTGGGCGTGGCTGTGTTCCAATAAAACTTTATTTAGGGACACGGAAATCTGAATTTCATATAATTTTCACATGTCACAGAATATTTTTTCAAATTCTTTTTCAATGACTTAAAAACATAAATGCCAGTTTTAGTTGGCAGGTGCGTACAAAAACACGCAGCTGCCCAGACTTAGCTCTCAGTCTGGAATTGGCTAGCGAACCCCTAGTGTAGGCCCCTTCAGGCAGGACTGATCCCTGACAGTGACCGTGAAACCTGACTTTCTTCTGTAATCTCACAGCATCAGGACTGGGAAGGAACCCCACCTCTTCCCATTAGAGAGAAATCTACCGTGGGTACTGTGTGATCCAGCTTCTGGCACTCTCCATTGCTGCTCGGTTCTGCAGCCCCTCTGGCTTCCAGTTCTTCCAAGGGGCCAACTCCTTCCTGCTTCGGGGCTCCCAGGGGGGCACTTCCCTCTGTCCTGAATGTGCCTCTGTCCATCTATAAGCTGCTTGATCTTGGGACTGCATTTGTCTTCCATCCTGCTGTACTTTCAAGGCCCAACATTGTGCCCCACATGCAGCAAGTGCTCAATAAACGTGCATTGGATTTAACCCTAAAACAATCCTTCAAGGCAGGTGCTCTATACCACTGGGGAAACTGAGGCTCAGAGACACTAATTAACTTGCTCAAGGTCACACAGCTAGTTTTGGAGGCTCCAAAGTCCTGTCTTTCTTTGGCCATGCTGCGAGGCTTGTGGGATTTTAGTTCCCCAACCAGGGATTGAACCCTGGGCCCTTGGCAGTGAAAGCAACAGAGTCTTAACCACTGGACCACCAGGGAATTCCCAAAGTCCTGTCTTAAGTGCTATACTCTGTTGACCAAGAACTGTCCAAGCACCTCAAATTCTGATGCCACCATCAACAATCTGGTGACCTTGAGTGAGTCACAAGAACTCTGTGCTTCAGCTTCCTCATCAGTAAAATGGGTATGACAATAACACAATGCCTTCCTCACTGAGTTGTCACGAGGATTGGGGGAGTTAATAGATCTTGCCTGGCACCCAGCAAACACCATATAAATGTCAGTCCTTGTCAGCAGGGAGCCCCCAGCCGTGAAGGAGACTGAGGCCTTAGGTCCAGGCAGAAAAATGGCTTCCTCCTTCAGCCCTGGGGTGACACTGCCCTGGGGACCCAGAGCAGGCTGGAGTTGTCGTCATTCAGCCCTTGGTGCTAAGGGTCCTTGGAGGAGAGGCCACTGGACATTTCTAAAGAAAACCAGGACCTCTTAGACTAGGAGGTGAGGCTACCCTGGCTTCGTGGGGGTTAAGTCCAACCAGAATGTGTTTATTTTCCCCTGTGTCTGGAAGGGCCTCTCTGGTCTCCATGGCAACGTGATTTCCTGTCCTGGTTTTCCCTTGGATGAGATACCTGCTGAATGCAGAGGCGCCTGGGCTAAAGCTTGGGGTGGAGGCCAGCTCTGAGGCAGGCTGCTTTCCCTGCCTCTCTCCCACACGGCCGAGTGGCCAGCCAGGGCCCCTGTCACAAGAGCCTTTGTTTACCAGTCCAGACATCCAACTTCAGGGTGACGTCATGGAATCCAGCCCGGAATCCTTGTTACGCCCCATTTTCTTTCTTCCTTTTCAAGGTTTTTTTTTTTCCTCCTGAGGCCTAGGAAACAGGCCAGTTTGTAGAGAATATTTCAAAACCCTCTCGATCACAGGCCATACCCTGGGTATGGAAACTTCACTTACAATTATTCATTCATTCATTCACTGTTTCATTCATTCAGCAAACATTTGCATACTGGATCAAATGCTAAAACTGTGCTAGAGCTGAAGAAACAGAGGGGAATAGATCAGGTCTTCAGTCTTGAGGAGTCTCTCTACTGGAGAATGGAGAAAGGCGTGGAAATAATCAAACATATACAGTATGGTGTCTCCACAAAGCCCTCTTCAGGGGTGGTGTGGAGTTGTGACGGGGAAGAAGCTCAGTCTCTGCCACCTGCCTGCTTTCAGGTTCAGCTCCTAAACTCCATGGCTTTAGGCAAATCCTAGCCTGCACCTCAGTCTTCTCATCTGTAAAATGGCGATGATGCTGGTACCCACTCGAGGGCATTACTTAGCGTGGTGTTTAGGAGTCTGCCTTCTGGAGCGGGACTGACGTGTTCAGGTCTCAGCTCTACCACTTACTAGCTCTGTGTCTCGGGGCAAGTTACTTACACTCGCTGTTAAATGGGGACGGTCCTGGTGCCCATCGCATAGAGCTGTGTGAGGTCTACGTAAGTGAGTGCATGTACTTAGGACAGGGCTCTTAGACCTGTTGTGTTACTACCACTACCTCAGGGGACCCTGGGAGCCCAGAGGAGGGAGAAACGGGTCCCCCTGGAGAATTGGGTGATGAGCAGTGAGAGGGACCTTCCCAGAGGAGGTAGCATGTAGATAATTAGCTATCCAATTAGCTATACAGTTGGCCCTCCATATCTGGGTTGCACATATGTGGATTCAACCAACTTGAGATCGAAAGTATTTGAAAAAAAAAAAATCCAGAAATTTCCAAAAAGCAACACTTGAATTTGCCACCTACTGAGCACTGTACTGAATCCACATGAATGCCGTGATGTGTAGGCACACCCTGCTGTGGCCTCGGGCCCCTCACAGGTCCTCAGTATCTCTCCAGAGCTCCTTGCTTGAGCATTGTTTGCCTCACCTCTTGTTCCCTTGCTCCTTGTGTTGTGTGCACCCTTTGTTTCTGTGCAAAAAAAAAATAGCTTCTAAAGAGCAATTAAGTGGTCAAAGCAATCCATCAAATGCTAAGAGGGGGCCTAAAGTGCCATCGCAACAAGAAAATTAAAATCTTAATCTTTTGAAAAGCAGCATGTGGCTTGTGGAAGTGGGAATAAGGTTGCTAAGAACGAATCAAGCATTTACACAAGGAAGCAGAAAGAAGCTGAAATTCGTGGAAGGGTCAGTGCTGGCCCTACAATGGCAAAAATGGTCTCTCTGGTTCGTGATAAAGTACCTGCAAAGCCTGAGAAAGCATTAAGTGTGTGGCCAGAAGACACGTCACAGAAGGATGTCCCTGATGGTGGCAAAATTATGTGTGAAAAAGCACCCAGTTGCTGTGAACACTACTGTGAGGGGCTTGAGGAGAGTGAGAGGAAGGAGATGCAGGCTGGCAGTGGTTGGCTGGCTGGCTTTGTAACGCTGCAGCCTCAAGAACTTAAAAATCAGGGGGGAATCAGCATTGGCTGATGCTGAAGCAGCATCAGTGTTCCCAGGAGAGTTCAAGAAACTCATAGATGAGAAAGGCTATCTTCCAGAGCAAGTTTTCTACTTGCTCTGGAAGAAGATGCCCAATGGTACCAACATGCATAAGCGTGCCAAGCATCTAGAGATGATTTAAAGTATACAGGAGGATATGCATAGGCTATGCAAATACAATGGCATTTTATATAAAGGACTTGAGCATCCATGAATTTTGGTATCTGTGGGGGGTCCTGGAACCAAACCTCTGCAGATACCTGGGGGACGAATGTATCTCCCTATACTTCCTTGAGGTCAGGGATTATATCTGCATTATTTCATCATCTTATCCCTACCTCCTTGCACAGTTCATGAAGCAGGGAATCAAAGAATGTGCGAATGGTCGAATGACTAAAGAATAAATCCAACCTGTTTATCATGGCATTCAAGACCTTCTACAATTTGACTAAGACCCACTGTGATGGTTAATTTTATATGTCAACTTGACTGGGCCAAAGGGTGCCCAGATATTTGATTAAACATTATTTATGGGTGAGGTGTGTCTATGAGGGTGTTTCTGGATGTAAAGATTAACATTTGAATCAGTAGATTGAGTAAAGCACATTGCCCTCCCCAGTGTGGGTGGGCCTCATCTAATCTGTTGAAGGCCTGACTGGAATAAAAGGCTGAGTAAGAAAGAATTCTTTCTCTCTGACTGTTTTTGAGCTGGGACATCGGTCTTCTGCCTTCAGACTCAGACCTAGGCCAGAACTTACACCATCAGCTCTCCTGGTTTTCAGGCTTTGGACTCAGACTGAAACAATACAATTGGCTCTCCTAGGTCTGGACTTCTCAGTCTCCATAATCCTGTGAACCAATTCCTTATAATAAATCTCTTTCTATATACAACCTATTAGTTCTGTTTCTCTGGAGAACTCTGAAACACTCACTTGGACTAATTCCTGGAAATTCTTCCCAGCCCTACCATCCTAGGCTCTAGTTGTAACAAACCTTAAGAAGTCTTGGCTTTTTGGGCTGTTCCAACTTTCTTGAATATCTTTCATCTCTAGCAGATGAAACCCTACTCATTCATTTATTCATTTACTCGCATTTATTCAAAATAATAATTGTGATAATTGAAGGAATAGTATACGGGGTGCTGTGAGATATATTGTGAAGCACATTGTGTTATTCCTTCAACACCCTTCCCACCTCCTCTCCACCATTCAGAAGCCACTAGAGGCATTGACCCTCAGTGCCATGGAAGCAGGTAAAGGGAGGAGTCTGACTGATAAAAACCAATTATGATACTACATCCTCCAAGTCAGTGATTGATTCAGAAATCCGGACCTAGGTCAACCAGAGCATGGCTTTCTCCTAGAGGCAGGGACTGATTTAAGAAGGGGAAATGACCCAACCTAGTCCAGAGGGAAGTGAGGCAAGGGCTCATGACATTTGAGAGAGAGCCTTAAGATGCATTGGTCTCTCCATGGAAACAACCTAAATGTCCATCAACAGATGAATGGATAAAGAAGTTGTGGCATGTATATATATATATATACAATGAAATATTACTCAGCCATATAAAAGAATGAAATAACGCCATTTATAGCAATATGGATGGACCTAGAGATTATCATACTAAGTGAAGTAAGTCAGACAGAGAAAGACAGATACCATGTGCTATCACTTATGTGTGGAATCTAAAATACGACACAAGTGAACATACCTACAAAACAGAAGCAGACCCACACATATAGAGAACAGACTTGTGGTTGCCAAAGGGAAGAAAGAGTAGGGGAGGGAAGGATTGGGAGTTTGGGATTAGCAGATGCAAAGTGTTATATATAGAATGGATAAACAACAAGTTCCTACTGTATAGCCCAGGGAATATATTCAATATCCTGTGATAAACCATAATGGAAAAGAATATGAAAAAGAATGTGTGTGTACATATATATATATATATATATATATATATCTGAATCACTTTGCTGTATAGCAGAAATTAACACAACATAGTAAATCGACTATATACTTCAATAAAAATTTTTGAAAAAGGTATATTGGTCTCTCCTCTTCTGGACGTTGTTGAGTGAGGAAGCGAGGCCAGCATTGAAGCTGCTTTCTCTCTACGAGCCCATGAATGAAACCTACATAGGACTGAGCCAAGGCCAATGGAGCAGGAGCCACGGGGTCAAATCAGACTCTTTACTGGATTCAATTCATGTCCACATTGTTTCAGTTGAAGGTATGTTTGTTTTCTGGTTTAAAAATAAATCCAGGAGCATCCTAACTGGTATAAACATGTAACATGGGGATCTAGCCATCAAGAGGCGACATAGATTCTTCCAGAGAAGAGTTACATGACCAGATCCAGTGCTTTAAAAAGAGCCCTCTGGTGGCAGTGAGGAAAGTGAGCCGGATTTGAGACTGAAGCAGGACCATGTTGTTAGATGCCTGGTGTGGACATGGGTCAAGGACAAACTGAAGGAGACACCTAAGACTGGAGGCTAAAATATACACCTTGACAAGAATCATTCCTCAGACTCCAAACGTTCTGAGATGGTGGGACCGTATGCAGAGCTGGAGAAAATTTAGGAATATTCATTCATGCATCCAACACAATTTTTGGAGCTCTTATGTGCCAGCACTAGGCTAGCTGCCAGAGATGCAGCAGAGAACAAGACAGACACAAATCATTGCCCCTATAGAGCTGATGTCTCAGTGGAGGGACAAGCAATAAACAAAAAGAATAAATACACGGATAAAGTTGGTTAGGTGGTGATACATGCTATGAAGAAAAAAAATTTTTAAGGGAAAAGAAATAGGGAGTGTCAGGGAAATCATTCAGCCAGAAGTTCCCATTCCATGGTCTTCAAAAGTGAGGTTTTTCTCGACAAAAACCTCCAAGGAATGGTAACTTTCTGTATTATTTTGTGGCTGATAAGGTACAGAAACATCCTTCCTAGATAAAGTAACCCTAACATTGATTGGGTGCCTACTATGTGAAAACCAAAAGCATTGTTCCAATCGGTTCACAAATACTAGTTTACTTAAGCTCCATTTTATAGATAAGGGAACAAAAAGTGAGTGATGTAAAGTATGCCACCCAAGATGGCACGGTGGCAATAACTGTGAACCTGGGTTCGTTCAACACTGAGTCCCTTGTTTTGCTTTTTGACTGTATGATGGTAACTTAGGGAGTAACTCTGCTTAATCCCAAATAAATGTTTCTCAGCAGCTACAATTAGTAGTATTAGATAAGACAGCCAAAGAGAAAATAAACTTGTTATGAAAGCTATGTTTGATTAGATAAATGCAGTCTTTCAAATGTGTTCTGTGAGAGGAAATATAAAAGTCTCTGGAGAGTAAAGATAGGTCAGCCTGACCTCCAGACTTGGCTAGTCTTTTCACCAATATTCTGATTCCCTCTTGCTCCACTGCCCACATATCTCCTCCTTTTTGCTTCCAAATTTATAATTTCCAGGGGCTGCCTGGAGTTTTTGGAGATCTGGAACAGACCCAGAAAGGTGAAGATCTTTGATATTTGGAGCAATGAGTCAACCAGATTTCAGATAATGGGTTCCTTGTCCCTTTCTCAAACAAACAAACAAATAAAGCTCCATGTGGTTATGGAAACCCCATGTTAGAGACCCAAGGGCCAAAAAGCAAAGCAAAGGGTGCTCTGTGCATACCCTTCCTCGGGGCTACTTGGCTCCTCTCCCGCCCACTTGTTTTTCAATCATAAGTTAACTTGTCAGAAAATGATTTTAATTGTACACAAAATATATGAATATCTTTTCCTTAAAACAATTAAAGGGGCTTCCCTGGTGGCGCAGTGGTTGAGAATCTGCCTGCCAATGCAGGGGACACGGGTTCGAGCCCTGGTCTGGGAGGATGCCACATGCCGCGGAGCGGCTGGGCCCGTGACCCACAATTACTGAGCCTGCGCAACTGGAGCCTGTGCTCCGCAACAAGAGAGGCCACGATGGTGAGAGGCCCGCGCATCGCGATGAAGAGAGACCCCCACTTGCCGCAACTAGAGAAAGCCCTAGCACAGAAACGAAGACCCAACACAGCCATAAATAAATAAAATTTTAAAAAAAGAAAAAAAAAGAAAAGAAAACATTAAAAAAAAAAAACAATTAAAATGTAACAGGTAAGGATTAGTCCCCTTTAGTTGCCATTGCCAATCCTGGGCTCCCCTTCCCTGCCTCGGTTCAGTGTGCTTGGAGTCTATCCCTCTGGATGTTTTTCTAAACGTTTCTTTTTTTCTATAGAATCCACATACTGTTGCTGTCTATGTGCTTTTTTAAAAAAAAAGTGTCATACTGTACATGTAATTCTGTAATTTTCAGTCTTTATTTAAAAGATAGTCAGCCCTAAAGATATGTGGACCCCAATGTTCATAGCAGCACTGTTTACAATAGCCAAGACATGGAAACAATCTAAGTGTCCATTGACAGAGGAATGGATAAAGAAGATGTGGTACATATATACAATGGAGTATTACTCAGCCATATAAAAGAATGAAATAATGCCATTTGCAGCAACATGGATGGATCTAGAGATTATCATATTAAGGGAAGTAAGTCAGAAAGAGAAAGACAAACACCATGTAATATCACTTATATGTGGAATCTAAAAAAATGATACAAATGAACTTATTTACAAAACAGAAATAGACTCACAGACATAGCAAACAATGTTATTTATAGCTGACTCACTTCATTGTACAGCAGAAACTAACACAACATTGTAAAGCAATTATACACCAATAAAAATTCTTTTTAATTAAAAAGTAAATAAAATAGGGCTTCCCTGGTGGCGCAGTGGTTGAGAATCTGCCTGACAGTGCGGGGAACACGGGTTCGAGCCCTGGTCTGGGAGGATCCCACATGCCGCGGAGTGACTGGGCCCGTGAGCCACAACTACTGAGCCTGCGCGTCTGGAGCCTGTGCTCCGCAACAAGAGAGGCCGCGATAGTGAGAGGCCCGCTCGCCGCGGCTGGAGGAAGCCCTTGCACAGAAGCGAAGACACAACACAGCCAAAATAAATAAATAAATAAATAATTAAAGGTGCTAATAATTTAAAAATAAATAAATAAATAAATAAATAAAATAAACTTTAAAAATAAAAAAGACAATGTTATGGTTACCAGAGAGGAGGGGGGGAGGGATAAATTAGGAGTTTGGGATTAACATATACATACTACTATATATAAAATGGATAATCATCAAGGACCTACTGTAAAGCACAGGAACCTATACTCAGTATCTTGTAATAACTTATAACGGAAAAGAATCTGAAAAAGAATAGATATATATAGAATCACTTTGCTGTATACCAGAAACTAACACAACATTGTAAATGAACTATACTTCAAGTAAAAAAAAAAGAATATATAGCCAGCCAGCACCTTAAAAAAAAAAAAAAGATAGTCAACCCTTAATATCTAACACCTCACCCAGAACTGTTCTTAGTGAACCTTCTGGGAGGAAAACTAATATTTATCATGGTTCCAGTAGGTGCCAGACACTGCACTAAACGATTGATGACAAATCCTTGAGGTCTCAGATTTGAGCCAAAGCTGTATTTATTCTAGGGTGAACTGGCAAATATATTCCCAACTGAAGTATATTTAAAATAATAGTTTTAAAATAATAATAGTAGTATTATGAAAAATAATCATATAAGCATACTCATACTATGGCAAGATAATTTAGCCAGCTATTAATTCATAGTGTGGTCCCAGTGGATTTTTCCCTCCCTTGCTCCAAGAAGGAAACCAGACTTTGTGTTCTCTCACCTGAAAGGGATTGGCTGATATGGAGGAAAGCAGAAGGAACCTCAAAACAGCCCCCATCTCTGGCTTTGTTCTTCGAAATATTATTTGTTGCAGGACTTACGTTGGGTCATCGCTGAGGATGAGGGGAAAAGGCAGGTACCTTAGATGGAGGGGAGACAGAGCCATGAATACCGAGTGGAGCTGAACTGTCCCCAGGACTAGACATGGGCCAGAGACTGGCGTGTCCCCACCCATGTCCCACCTCTTACAGCACCCTGGGGAGGTGGCAGTACCTCGGAGGGAAATGATTTCATGTGGCCACTTGGACTGTGGCCTGGGGCTCCCATCTTAGCCAGGGACCCTTTGTCCAAGCTCCATACAGCAGAAGCCAAGCCACTTATCTTTAAAAGCCCAACACATGGGCTCAGACAATGGTGCTAAATGCTCTGATCCAAGAGCAAGGCCCGAGAGCTCTGCCACGACCATCACCCACCAGCACGGGCAGCTGAGCAGGTCCAGTGAGCTGATGAAGCTCCCAGGGTTTTAATTTGGCTTATTTGTTTGTTTATTTATTCATTCATTCATTTAAAATTTTTGTTTTATATTGGAGCATAGTTGATTAACAATGTTGTGTTAGTTTCAGGTGTACAGCAAAGTGATTCAGTTATACATATACATGTATCTATTCTTTTTCAAATTCTTTTCCCATTTAGGTTATTACAGAATATTGAGCAGCATTCCCTGTGGTTCAGATAAAAGCCATGCAACACTGTGATATTCCTTGCACCTGTGTGCTGGGCCCTCTCAATGAATCCCACCGTGAGGGTGTTTCTTTTTCCCACTCCTGAAGCTGAAGAAACTGAGGCTTTTGGAAGTGAGGTCAAGCAGTTAGCAAGTGACAGGAGGGGAATTCAACTCGAGTTTGTCTGCTGCTGGAGCCCATGCCCATAACCATCCTAAGTTACAGTGCCTGACAGTATTAGCCGCATGCTTTCAGCTGCCAGTGACCGAAGCCCAATGCAAACTAGCTTAATTGAAGGAAGGAATGAAAACACTAATTTGAAAAGATACATGCACCTCAATGTTCGTAGCAACGCTATTTACTATAGCCAAGATATGGAAGCAACCTAAGTGTCCAGCAACAGATGAATGGATAAAGAAGCTGTGATATTATATATATATATATATATATATATATATATATGTAAAATGGAATATTACTCAGCCATAAAAATGAATAAACTCTTGCCATTTGTGACAACATGGATGAATACAGAGGGTATTATGCTAAGTGAAATATCACATATTGTATAATCCCATTTATGTGAAATATCCAGAATAGGCAAATCCATAGAAACAAAAAATAGATTAGTGGTTGCCAGAGGCTGGGGGAAGGGAAGTGAGGAGGGACTGCTAGTGGATATGAAGTTTCTTTTGAGGGTGATGAAAATGTTCTAAAGTTGATAGTGGTGATGGTTGTACAAGTCTGTCACTATACTGAAAACCGTCGAATTATACACTGTAAAAGGATGAACTTTATAGTATGTGAATTATATCTCAATAAAGTTGTTATTTAAAATAATAGAAGAAGGGAAACAGTTGATGGCAGGAATGGGCAGAATTTCACTATTCCACTGCCCTCCTTATGTGTATGATGGTTTGAGAAGCTTCCTGGGAAAGACTTCGTGCTAAAGGTGCTTGTTCAGCTCAAAGATTATGCACCATCCCTGAACCATAGAGGCAGAGAAAAATTATTTTACTAATCCCATAATTTTCTGAGAGTGACAAGAAGTGGTGTGTACATGAATCTGGGCATATGCACAGACTGGCTGGTATTGCCAGTTGCTTATCTCTTATCCATTCCTCTCATTCTTTCCCATTTTGTTTTAGGCAGGACTGTGCCCAAACACCTTCCCATCCTTCCTTGAAGCTAGTGGTAGCCATGTGAAAGCATTCTTGCCAATGAGATGTAAGCAGAGCTTTGTTAGAGGTGTGGGGGATAGCTTTTGCTTTTGTATTAAAAAGACATGCTCAGAACAGGCCTTCCTGTTGACCCATCCCCCTTCTCTCTGCCTGGGTCTTGGACTTGATGGCTGGAGCTAAAGCAGCCATTTTGTGGCCAAGAGAATCACAGACCCTGACAACATTAAAATGCTAAAACAATGGTAGCAACTACCTATGTCAGGGTACCTTTTGATTTCTTTCTTTCTAATCGTCTTTCTAATATTAACTTATATGCTTGTTTCTCACTTATTTGTGAGAAAAACCAATCCTTATTGTTTAGGTCCTTGTTAAGTCAAATGTGGTCTGTGGACCTACAACATCAGCATCACCTGGGAGCTTGTTAGAAATGCATCATCTTAGGCCTGCCCCAGCTTCCAAATCAGAATCTACAAGATCCTCAATTGATTCAGAGACACATTAAAGTGGGAGAAGCCATGGTTTCAGTAATCACAGGAGTGTGGCTGATTGCAATCTAACCGACACAGAGGTTGCCTAGACTCCACAAGATTGGATTAGGTGCCTTTTTTTTATCAACAATAGTGGGAGATCATCACAGGCAGCTGGAGTGGGAGAGAAGGAGCATGGCGGGAGAGCCAGGAGGACTGGTGTGGGGCATTTTCCAGATGTTTATTAAATACTTTCATGGTATGTACTACATTCCAGGCACTGTTACAAGCGTTATGCCAATAGTAGCTTATTTAATCTCCATGGCAACCTCATGACTCATTTCATGGGTGAGTAAACTGAGGCACAGATAGGGTCAATCACAGAGCTGGTGAGTGGCAGAGGCAGGATAGGAACCCATGCATTCTGTTTCCAGAGTCTGTGCTTTCTTCCCTGGAGTCTCCCCACAGGATTTGGGGAGAATTTTAAGGGAGCCAAAGCACCTACAGAGAGGGTACAAAGTGGGTAAGTATTCTTTCGTGTTCCTAGTGTGTTTTGGGAGGCGTGGGCTAAACCTGCATGATCTCACTTCATCTTCAAAACTTCATTTCATCAACATTTATCTGTTGAGTGCCCAATGTGTGCCTCGAACTGGGGGTACGACGGTGGCAAGATCCTGCTCCTGCCTCCACAGACCTGGCAGGGAGATGGACAAGTAAAGAGTTCTGATGTGGTGCAGTTAGTCCTGGGAAGGGGGTAAGCGAAGCGGGCATGAGAGGGACACCTAATCAAGAAGAGCTTGCAGGAGACAGAAGAGAGCCAGATGAGATGCAAAGGATGACCAGGAGATATTCAGGCAAATCTGGCTTGTGTAAAATGTGCTTCTGAGGGAACAACCAAAACAAAGACCCAGAAATGAACAGGAAAGTAGCACTGGACGGCCACTGACACCATCTCCTCAACAGCCAGCCCTGAAGAGAAGATATATTAATTAATTTCCATTTTACAGATGTGGAAGCTGAGGCTCCAAGAGGCTAAGCAGTGTGTCAAATTCTAGTGTTACACAGCAAATAAGTAGCAGGGACAGGCTTGAAGTCTACATCTGACACCAAAGGCTATGGTCCTTCAACCACACTTCATACTGTCCCTTCTAGAATCAGGAACCCTATGCCTCCTGGTGCCCAGAGACTTAGACCAGCAGTAACTCCAGTATAACTCCAATAGCTGGGGTCAAAAGATATTTCTTAGGGTTCCCTGGCACCCTCCCCTTTCTCTTGTGATTCTCCTGAACCCTAATGGGCTGAGGATCTCCAGGGTAAAGGTGCTTGATTGGCTATGCTCAGTAATTAGGTTCAAGGCGATGGGTGATGTGCCAGTCTGGCTGGCCTTACCCACCCCTGGGGAATGTTACCCACCTATGTGTCTCCACCCTGTTCCCTGATCCCACACATTTAGACATTCGCCAACATGTTAAATATCTTTCTAGCTTCTTTGACAAACCACTGGTCTGCTTCCACCCCGCATTTTCCCGTGCCTAACAAGGGGGGCTGATGTGTTATCAGACAGATTTCTGTCTGCTCTTTGGATTTGTTTGACACTGACCCAATGCCGTGAGGCTGCCAAGGGGAATCTAGTCATCTTAGGTTGAATTAATGAAAGCACAGGGCTCAGAACCAGGGAGGTGGACTTGGATCAGCCCTCACCGGCCAAGAACACTCAGTTCTGGGAGGAAGGTTGCCAAAGGCAGCCAGTTCAGAGGAGACTATCCAGAGAGGAGGAGGCTCAAAGCCAAAGTGTATGAGTAATATTGAAAGAATTGGGGTTGTCTGGCCCGAAGCAGGAATGACTCAGGAGGAAATGGCTCCCGAATGAGGCTGCAGGGAAGAACTGCAGGGGTCTTGTCTCGACATCACTTCAGGATCTATTCCTCTGCTGGCAGCCGGGTCTTCAGGCTCCCAAGCCCCTCTGGGTTCCTCGCTCACTCCCCTTACTAAGCTCTAACTTTCCCCTCTCCTCAAACCCACGACCTTGATTTCTCTTCTCTTATTTTTACAAATGATTTTGCCTTCTTTCCAGAGAAAATTGAGGCCAGTAAGAAAAAAAAAATTCTCTGCACCATCAACTAATTAGTATCCGAACTCATCCTCTCCCCCTTCCTTCTGGCCTTATGGGAGGGAGGCTGGACTCCTTCCCAGGTGATTGCTTCCGCCCCGACTCTGGAGGTCATCCATCAACCTTGTTCCTATTTCTTCAGCATCTCCCACTCTGCTGGTTCTTTCTCCTCCTCCTATATGGGAAGTCGAAGTCTCTCCCATCCTCAGCAAGCAAACAAACCTCCCGCTGCCCCCACGGGTCGCCTCCTTTCCTATCTTCTCATGCAGGTAGTCTTTATACTCACTCTTCTGTTCCCAGATTCACACATAAACTCTATCAAATCTTCAAGCCATACCATATAAGCCAGTGCTATTTAAGATACTGGACAATATTGGGTTGAACCGTATGAAATTGACATGTTTCTGGCAACAGCTTTCTTGAGATATAATTCACATACTCTACAATTCACACATTTAAAGTGTACAAGTCAATGGGTTTTAGTATATTCACAGAGTTGTGCAACCATCGCCATAATCAATTTTAGAACATTTTCATCATCCCAAGAAGAAACCTCAATACCGTTTATCTCCCACTCTAGTCCCCCAGCTCTCCATCCCAGCCCTAGGCAACCACTAATCTACTCTGTGACTCTACGGATTTACCTATTTTGGACATTTCATGTAAATGGAATCATATAATATGTGATCTTTCCCGAATGACTTCTTTCACTTAGGGTAATGTGTTCAAGATTCATTCATGTCATAGCTGGTATCAGTACTTCATTCCTTTTTATGGCCAAATCATATTCCATTGAATGGATATACACATTTCTTTATGCATTCATCAGTCGATAGACATTTGAGTTATTTCTACATTTTCACTATTATAAACAGAACTGTTAAAAACTTCTGTGTGCAAGTTTTTGGGTGGACACATGTTTTTATTTCTCTTAGGTGTATATTTAGAAGTGGAGTTGATGGGTCAGTATATATGGTAACTATATGTTTAATTTTTTGAGGAACTGATAGACTGTTTTCCAAAGTGGCTGCACCATTTTACATTCTCACCAGCAGTGTATGAGGGTGCCAGTTTCTCCACATCCTTGCCAACACTTGTTATTATCTTTTTGATTATAGCCATCCTAGTGCATGTGAAGTGATATCTCACTGAGGTTTTTTTGGTTTTGGTTTTTTTGCATTTCCCACATAACTAATGACGTTGAGCATATTTTCATGTGCTTATTGGCTGTTTGTCTTGGAGAAATGTCATATAGATCCTTTGCACATTTCTTATTTGTGTTATGTGCCTTTTTTTTTAAATGGAAGTATAGATGATTTACAATGTGTTAAAGGTGTACAGCAAAGTGAATCAGTTATATATATATATAAAACTATATATATGTATACACACACACACTTATATATTCTTTTTCAGATCCTTTTCCATTATCGGTTATTACAAGATATTGAATATAATTCCCTGTGCTATACAGTAGGTCCTTGTTGTTTCTCTATTTTATATATAGTAGTTTGTATCTGTTAATCCCAAACTTCTGATTTATCCCTCGTCCCCTTCCCCTTTGGTAACCATAAGATTGTTTTCTATGTCTGTGACTCTGTTTCTGTTTTGTAAATGACTTCATTTGTGTCATTATTTTTAAATTCCACATATAAGTGATATATGATATTTGTCTTTCTCTGACTTACTTCGCTTAGTATGATAATCTCTAGGTCCATCCCTTTGCTACAAATGGCATTATTTCATTCTTTTTTAGGCTAATATTCCATTGTGTGTGTTTTATATTTATATATATATATATATATATATGAAACATCTTCTTTATCCATTCATCTGTCAATGGATACTTAGGTTGCTTTCATGTCTTGGCTATTGTAAATAGGGCTGCTATGAGCATTGGGGTGCATGTTTCTTTTCTAATTAGAGTTTCTGTCTTTTCCAGATATATGCCCAGAAGTGGGATAGCTGGATCATCTGGTAATTCTATTTTTAGTTTTTCAGGGAACCTCCACACTGTTCTCCATAGCGGCTGCACCAATTTACATTCTTACCAACAGTGTAGGAGGGTTCCCTTTTCTCCACACCCTCTCCAGCATTTATTATTTGTAGACTTTTTGATTATGGCCATTCAGACTGGTATGAGGTGATACCTCATGGTAGTTTTTATTTGTAGTTCTCTAGTAATTAGCGATGTTGAGCATCTTTTCATTTAACGGTTGGTCATCCTTGAAGAAACGTCTATTTAGGTCTTCTGCCCATTTTTTGACTGGGTTGTTTTTTTTGATGTTAAGTTGTGCGAGCTGTTTGTATATTTTGGAAATTAAGCCCTTGTTGGTCGCACTGTTTGCAAATATTTTCTTCCATTCCGTAGGTTGTCTTTTCATTTTGTTTATGGTTTCCTTTGCTGTGCAGGGTTTTGTGTCTTTTTATTATTGAGTTCTAAGTGTTCCTTACATTGGTTTTCTAGATACAAGTCCTTCATCAAACATATGACTTGCAAGCATTTTCTTCCGTTATATGGGTTATCTTTTCACTTTCTTGGTAATGTCCTTTGATGCACCAAAGTTTCTAATTTTCATGAAGTCCACTTTATCTATTTAATTTACCTATTTTGTTGTTGTTGCTTGTGCTTTTAGTGTCATATCTAAGAAACCATTGCCAAATCCAAGATCATAAAGATTTACTCCTATGTTTTCTTCTAAGAGTTTTACGGTTTTAGTTCTTACATTTAGGTCTTTGATCCATCTTGAGTTAATGTTTTTATGTGCATAAGTTAGGGGTCAAACTTCATTCTTTTGCATTTGACTATCCTGTTGTCCCAGCACCATTTGTTGAAAAAACTACTCTTTCTCTCATTGAATTGTTTTAATATCCTTGTTGAAAATCAATTGATCATAAATGTGAGGGTTTATTTCCAGATTCTCAATTCTATTCCATTTATCTATATGTCTATCTTTATGTCAGTATCAAACTGTTTATTTACTATGTTTTGTAGTAACTTTTGAAATCAAGAAATATGAGTCCTCCAAGTTTGTTCTTTTTTTTTTAGATAGCTCTGGCTATTCTGGGTCCCTTATACTTCCATATAAATTTTAGGACTGGCTTGGCAATTTCTATAAAGAATCCAGCTAGTGTTCCAATACAGATTGTGTTAAATCTCTCAATCAATTTGAGGAGTGTTGCCGTCTTAACAATATTAAGCATTCTGGATGTCCTTTAATTTGTTTAAATCTTCTCCAATGCAATTGTTGTTTCTGTAGTTCCAAAACAGTTGAATATTGGCAATTTAGTAATTTTCAACCTACTGTATAAAGAAAGTCAACTTTTTCCACAAAGCCGGCATATTGTTGATAAACAAACCAGAATCCAGTAGCATCTCAACACCAAAATGCACCACAACCTGTTTGCTGTAACAAGGGTGGTGGTTTCCTGGGGGGAGGTGTGTCGGGGTGGAAACGGGGAGGGGGATGTGTGGAGTTACGTGTGTGTTCACTTTTGTAGTTGATTCAGCTTTTTTTTTTCACTAATTGAAATTTTTGTTTTATCAATCATAAAAGCATCCCAGTAAACTTTTTAATAAATTTTTTACTGGAGTATAGTTGATTTACGTTTTTGTGTTAGTTTCCGGTATACAGTAAAGTGAATCAGTTATACATATACATATATCCACTCTTTTTTAGATTCTTTTCCCATATAGGTCATTACAGAGTATTGAGTATCATTCAGCTTTTTTTTTTAAACAGCTATTTTTAAACATTATTCTAGATGTACCAAGATTTAAAGATAAGAAGTTTAAGAATCCAATGTGGAGACAATATAATGATTATTCGCAGGTAGTATAATTACATATCTAGACAATCCAAGAGTACTATTGAAAAATCTCTTTTAAAAAGTTAAGAAAATCTCTTAGACACAATGAATTAAGTCTGAAAGGTAGTTGGTTGCAAAACAAATATCCAAAATCAACAGCATTTTTATGTTTCAGAAAAAAAGCTATGAAAAAAAAGGAAGAAAAATATTGTACTTAAAAGAGCACCAACACCCACTTTTACAATGTTGGCAAAACAAAAATGAAGGAAAATGAAAGAAGAAGCAAATGAAAATACATACCCTGTTCATCAAGAAGAAGATTTAATGGTGTAAAGATGCATATTCTCCCTAAATTAACCTTTATTTTTAACTTTATATCAATAAAAATACATTATGAGTTTTTTTTGGAAGTAGACTCACTGAGTCTAAAGTTCAAATGGAAAAATAAACAAGTGAGGCTAGCCAGGAAAATTCTGAAGAAGAAAAGTAATAAAGAAGGATTAACCCTAGTATGCACTGAAGCATATTATAAAGCTGCTTTTATGAAAAAAGTTTGGTACTGGTACATAAAAAGAAAGGCAGATTAACGAAACAGGTTAGAATTCAGAAATAGACCTAAGTACATTTGAGAAGCTAGTATATGGTAAAGCTGTATTTCAAATCAGGGAGAAAAGAAATAAAATCATACAATGCAGTAATCAGTACTGGGGTATTGGCTAGCCATTTGAGAAAATATGACTTAAAGCTGGGTGCTTATCTGATTTCTTACACCAAATAAATTCCAGACGAATAAACAATTTAAATGTAAATAAGTGACACAAAAAATAAGAAAACATGAACATGTGTACACACGCATATAATTTTGAACTGAAGAAAATCTTTCTAAGCAAGCCACAAAACTCAGAAGCTGAACAGGAATGAATGGCAACATAAAAATGAAAATAACTGCATAGTATAAAAACAGCATAGACTAAGTTAAAAGATAGATAACATGCTAGAAAAAAAGTGTTTACAATTCAGACTACAAAAAAACAATTTCTTTAATATACAAAGAGCTCATAAATAAAAAGGAAAATATGAATAGCTTTAAAATTGGACAAAGGATATGAAGATGTAGTTCACAAAAAAGAAATCCAAATTGCTTTTAAACACATAAAAAGTTTCTCAACCTTGCTAGTGACTAAAGAAATATAAATTAAAATGAGATAACAGATTGGCAAAGATAAAAGTGTTTAATAGTGTCCAAAAGGAGTGAGAGGAAATAAATGCTTTCATAAACTGTTGGCCAGGGTATAAATTGGCACAATCTCTTTGAAAGGCAATTTGGTGATACTTACCGCATTTAAAGATGTTCATAACCTTTGACCCAGTTAGTCCACTTCTATGAATCTGTTCCACAGATATCTCAAATACATTAACAAAGTTGTAAATAGAAGAATTCTTTTTTAACAATCACAAATTAACAGAAAAGTTGGAAGTACAGAAAAAGAACTTTTTTCCCCCTGAACCATTTGAGAGTAAATTGCTGACGCAACCTGAAAATAGACCCAAATCCATGCCACATCACCCTGGAATAAATTAGTGCATATTTCCTACGAGCTAAGAAACTCTCCTGCATAACCTTAATACAATGATTGAAATCCAGAAATTAACATTGATATCATCTAATCCTCAAACCCTTTTCAGGTCCATAATTATCTGAATGATGTCTTTGTAGGGAAAGGATCCAGTTCAGAATCAAGCATTGTTTTTGTTTGCCATATCTCTTTAATCTCCTTCAGCCAGTCTTTCCTTGATTTTCATAACCTTAACACTTAAAAAAATTACAAGCCAGTTATTTTGAAGAATGCCCCACAATTTAGTTGGTCTGAGGTTTCCTCATGATCAGGTTCAAGTAATGCATCTTTGACAGGAACAGCACAAAATGATGCTGTGTTCTTCTCATTGCATCCTACCAGGTGGTGCTAGATTTAGAAGTATCCGTCTCTTGATGATGTTCACTTTGATCACTCGACTGAGGGGGTGTCTGTCAGGCTCCTCCAATGTAAAGTTACTTGTTTTCCTTTTACATTTTTGAGTATTTTGTGGGAGGTGTTTTGAAATTATGTAAATATCCTGTTCCTTGCCAAGCTTTTTTTGGGGGGGGGGAACAGCTTTATTGACTCACATATTTAAAGTGTATAATTTGATAAGTTTTGACATATGTATACAGCTGTGAAACCATCACCACAATCAAAATAGTAAACATATCCATCACCCCCAAAAGTTTTCTCTTGCCTTTTTGTAATCTTTCCCTCTTGTCTTTCCCTGAATCTTCCCCATCCCCTGGCAAGCACTGATCTACTTTCTATTACTATAAAATAAGTTGTATTTTCTAGAATTTTATATAAACTGAACCATACAATTTGTACTAATTTTGGTCTGAGTTCATCCATGTTGTATATATCAATAGCTCATTTCTTTTAAGTGCTGAAGAATATTCCACCATATAGATTTATACCAGTTTGTTTATCCATTCCTCTGTTGATGGACAATTGGGTTGTTTCTAGTTTTGAAGTGTTACAAATGAAGCTTCTATGAACATTCATGCACAAGTCTTTGTATGGACAAATGCACTCATATCACTTGGGTAAGAATCTGGGAATGTAATCGCAAGGTTAAAAGGTAGGTGTGTGCTTATCTTTTTAAAAAAACTATCAAAATGGTTTTCCAAAATAATCGAATAATTTTACATTCCCACCAGCAGTGTCTGAGAACTACAGTTGCTTCACATCCTTACCAACAATAGTATAATGAGTCTTTTTAATTTTGGACATTTTTTATAGGTGAGTAGTGGTATCTTATTGTGGTTTTAATTTGCATTTCTCTAATTACTAAAGCTTTCGAACATGTATATATCTTATTTACTGAAGGTCTGTTCAAATCTTTGGCCCATTTTAAAAAAATAGGTTGCTTTCTTATTGAGTTTTGTGACTCCTTTATGTATTCTGGATATAAATTCTTTATGTGATTTGCAAATATTTTCTCCCAGTCTGTGGTTTTTCATTCTCTGAACAGCATCTTTTAAAGAGTGGAAATGTTTAATTCTGATACCTTATGGACTGTGTTTTTGGTGACTATGAAATCATTGCCTAACCCAAGGTCACAAAGATTTCTCCTATATTTACTTCCAAAAGTAGTTGAGTTTTTTTTTCAAAGTTTTTTAGTTTTTGTTTTCATATTTAGGTATACGGTCTATTTTGAGTTAATTTTTGTATATGATATGAGGTAAGGGTTGAGGTACTATTTTTTGCATATAAATATCCAGCAAAATTTATTGAAAAGATTATCTTCACTCCACTGAATTGTCTTTGCACCCTTTGCTGAAAATAGATTGACCATATGTGTATAGGTTTATTTCTGGACTCTCTGTTCTGTTACATTGATCCATTTGTCTATCTTGATAACTGCTGCTTTCTAGTAAGTCTTGAAGTTGGGTTGTCTACATCCACCAATTGTTTGGTCTTTTTCAAGGTTATTTTTGCTATTATATGTCCTCTACAGTTCTAGATGAGATTTAGAATCAACTTGTCAATTTTCACCAAACCGCCCCCCCAAAAAAAACCTGATGGGATTTTGATTATCATTACATTAAATCTATACATCAAATTGGAAGAACTGACATCCGAATAATACTGAGTCTTCCGATTCATAAACACCATATATCTCTGTTTATTTAGGTACACTTTAATTTCTCTCAGTAATATTTTGTAGTTATCAGGGTATAGGTTTTGCACATGTTCTGTCAGATTTATGCCTAAGCATTTCATATTTTTGATGCCATTGAAAATGGTTGTGATTTTTAATTCCAAATTCCTATTGATCATTGCTATTGTATAGAAATATAAGTGATTTTTGTATGTTGCTTTTGTATCCTACAGCCTTACTAAACCTACTTATTAATTCTAGTAGCATTTTTTAGATTCCATCGAACACTCTGCATAGAAAGTGAATAAAGACAGTTGTACTTCTTCATTTCCACTTTTTTGCATTGACTGGAACTTCCAGAACAATGTTGAATAGAAGACGTTCGAGCAGGCATCTTTGTCTTATTCCTGATATTAGAGGAAAAATATTCAGTATTCCATCATTAAGTACAATGTTAGTTGTAGAATTTTTATAGATACCCTTTATCATGTTGAGGAAATTCCCTTCTATTCCTAGTTTGCTATGAGGTTTTTTTTGTTTAAATAAGGAATAAATATTGGATTTTGTCCAAAGCTTTCTCTGCATCTATGAGATGACTATGTGGTTTTTCTTTTATAGTTTTATAATATGATGAATTACATTGATTTCATTTCTGGGATAAATACCACTTGGTTGTGGAATATATATATGTCTTTTTATGTATGGTTGGGTTTGTTTTGCAAAAAAATTTTAAATTCATGCATTTGTGTTCATTAGAGATGTTGGTCTGTAGTTTTCTTTTCTTGTAATATCTTAGCCTTTGTTACTGGAGTAATTTTGACTTCCTAGAAGGAAATAGGAAATAGTTCCTCCTCTTCAATTTTATGGAAGAGTTTGGTAGATTTTTATATTATTTATTTCTTAAATATTTGCTAGAATAAATGAAGAAACCTTAACCTGGAGTTTTCTTCATGGGACGGTTTTTAACTATAAAGTTAAATTTTTAAATAGATAAAGGACCATGCGGGTCATCTCTTTCTTCTTGAGTGAGTTTTTGTAGTTTGTCTTTCAAGGAATCTGACCATTTTACGTAAGTTGCTAAATTTTTGGCATAAACTGGTTCACAATATTCCCTTATTATCATTTTAATATCTATTGAATTCATAGTGTTATCATCTCACTCATTTCTGATATTACTACTTTGTGTCTTCTATCTTTTTTTCTGGCTAAACATTTATGAATTTTATTGATAAAACTAGTTTATCAAAGAACTAGTTTTTTGCCTCATTGATTTCTCTCTCTCTCTCTCTCTCTTTTTTTTTTTTTCTGTTTCACTTATTACCACCCTGATCTTTATTATTTCCTTTCTTATTATTTTGGGTTTCATTTGCTTTTCTCTTTCTGATGTCTTAAGTTAGAAACTGAGGTCATTGATTTGAGACCTTATTTTCTAATATAGATATTTAGTGTGCCATAAATGTCCCTCTAAGTACTGCATTAGCTACATTCTACAAATTTTGGTATATTTTCATTTTCATTTTTCATACTTTATAACTTCCTTTTTGATCTCTCCTTTGACCCTTGGGTTATTTAGAAGTGTGTTATTTTGTTTCCAAATATCTGGGGATTTCTCAGATCTTTTTCTGTTATCAATTTCTAATTTTATTCTGTTGAGTATGATAACATGCCATGTATGATTGGAATTCTCTTTAATTTATTGAGACTTCTATGACTAAGGATATTGTTTATCTTCGTAAGCATTCTGCATGCAATTGAAAAGGATGTGTATTCTGCTGTTATTGTGTAGAGTATTCTGTATATGTGAATTAAGTCAAGTGGTTGATAATATTGTTCACTTGTTCTATGTTCTTACTGATTTTCTGTCTACTTGTTCTATCAATTATTGAGCGAGAGGTGTTGAAATCTTTGGATACAATTGTGGATTTGTCTTTTTCTCCTTTCAGTTATGTCAATTTTTGCTGTGTTTTGAAGCCCTCCTAGCAGCTGCATAAACTTAGGATTGTTATGCCCTCCTGATGAAGTGACCCATTATCATTACAAAAGAATCATCTTTTTCCCTGGTAATAGTCTTTGCTCTAAAATCTACTTTGTCTGGTATTAATATAACCACTTCAGCTTTCTTTGGATTGGTGTTAGCCTAGTTTATTTTTTCCATCCTTTTGCATTTGACTTGTTTGTGTCTTAGTATTTAAAGGGGGTTTCTTGTACGCAGCATACAGTTGGATCCTTCTTTTTTATCCATTCTATTTCTGCCTTTAATTGAGATGCTTAGACAACTTACATCTGATGTGACATGGTAGATTTAAATTTTACATTTTGGCTATTTGTTTTCTGTTTGTCCTGTTTGTTCTTTCTTTCCATTTTCCTTTTTTTTTTTTTCCTGTATACTTTTAGTTCTGTAATTTTTATGACTTCATTTTACTACTTTGTAGGATGCCAAGAACTTTTAATGGTTGGAGGACAGTCTTTTAACAAATGGCAATGGGAAAACTGGATATCCACCTGCAAAAGAATAAAGTTGAACCCTTACTTTGCACCTTTTTACTCCTCTGTTGGCTTATTAGCCATAACTATTTATTGTATTATTTTAGCAGTTGCTTCAGGGTTTACATTTACAGTCTTAACTTATCATAGTCTACCTTTAAGCAATAGCATACATCTTAGTAAACAGACATTACAACAATACACCCATTTCTCCCCTCCCAGATTTTGTGTTACTTGTCTTACATTTTATTTCAACATATGTTGTCAACCCCATAGTATGTTTTTCTCATTTTTGTTTTAAACAATTATCTTCTAATGATATTTAAATAATAAGAAAAATATTTTTCATATTTATCTATGATTTACCTATGTAGGTACCATTTGCAGTGCGCTTTATCATTTATGTAATCTGGATTTCTATCTCGCTCATTTTCCTTCTGTCTGAGGACTTCATTTTACCACTTTTTTTTTTTTTTTTTGTAGTACAGATCTGCTGGTGACAATTATTTCAGATTTTCTAAGCTTGAAAAGTCTTTATTTTAAAAGACTTTTAAAAGTATTTTTGCAGGTAATAGGATTCTAGGTTGACCAAATTTTTTTCTTTTATTGCTTGAAATATGTTGTTCCATGTCTTCTTGCTTGCATCGTTTCTAACAAGAAGTCTGTTGTTATCTGACTCTATTCCTCTAATCCTTCCAATAGTTCCCAATCTTGAATTATTTCATGACATGAAGGCACTATTCAGTTCTCAGCTAAAGACCCAAACATGACCCTCTGCAGATCTCCAGAGCCCTCCATGTGTGTGGTTCTCTGCTTTCTGGGGCTCTGACCTGTCAATCTAGCCACCTTGACTGCTCCAGACTCTCAGCTACATTGTCTCAATTCAGGGAGTCCACTCTGCTTGGGTTCCCCCTCCCTGTACCACTGTACCATTGCCTGGAAACTATCCTCAAACAGTAGTCTAGGGCAATCATAGGGCTCACCTCATTTGTTTCCCCTCCCTCAGGGATCACCCTCATTCACTCCTTGATGTTCAATATCTTAAAAACTGTTGTTTCATAAATTTTGTTTGTATTTTTAGCTTTTTCAGAAGGGAGGGTAAATAGTTTTGGTTGCTCCACCTTGGTTGGAAGTGGATGAGGAAGCCCTATTCCTCACCTAATGTTTAATGAATGAATGAATGATATACATTTGTGTCTACGCAGATATATAGTTTCCTATTTTATTAAGAGGGTTGTAATCCCTTACTATCTTTATTTATTTTAGTGTTAAAATTACCCTAAATTTGGTCAGTGGGTATAAAAAAATTTAAACATAAAAATGCTCAATGCAGCATTTCTTCATCAAAATTAATGGACTGAGAGTAAAGGAGATTTGCCCTCAAGGCAAAGCAGGTGCCATTATCACTTGTTCAATTCAGAGAAAAAGGGCAACAATAACTGATTACTTTAGCAGTAAATGTTGAGGGACCTAGTAAGAGGTAGATGTACCTACTTTATCCTCAACAAAACAGTGAAGGTGCCTGGTGGATCTGGTGAAAAACAAAAGCATTATGAAAGAATATTGCTTGCATCTGTAAGATAAAGCAAAACCCAGCAGATCTAAGAAAGTAAGCAGATGTCTAGGAGAATCTATTTCTTGCTGGTAGTCAAGGTGGTCACAAGCAGGTACCTGGGAGAACAATGATGCTCCTTGACACACCTGGTGGGACTGCTTGGAAGAAAGACAACATTCATTCTTCATCATTCAACAAATATTAATTCAACGTTTGATACCCCTGGGCACCACTCTAGGTACTGGGAATACAACTCTGAACATCACAGACAAGTCCCCACTCTTATGGACCTTACATGGCAGCAGTGACTGGAAAAAATGAGTTATCTCATGAGAACATGTAAGATTCCAGCCCTAAATGCTCAAGGGGTCCTTTCTAGGGGGGCTGAGTTTCCACCTGAATAGGAAGGGAAAACAATCAGTGAAGTCTAGGTTAGTTCTGATACATGAATCCCATCTATATTAGTATGAGGTCCAGAGAACCTCAGCGAAGGTTTATTAAAGTAGGAAACATTTGAGCTGGGCTTTGAAGTAGAAGTTTATGTTAAGTATACATAATAGGAGAGATGTTCCACCTAGAAGAAATAACATGTTTAAGTCAGAGAGGCTTTGGAAAACATGAGAAAGTAGCAATAACTCAGTGTCACTGGAACACAAAATAGGAATTCTAAGAAATAGGGTAGATTATGTAGTAAGAGTTCTTGAAGAAAGGTTCTTTTATGCTAAGCAAGGGGGTTCAGTTAATATTCTATAGAGTACAGAGATCTCTTTAAGAATTTTTAGGTCCTTCAGCTCCAGTAAGCTACCCCTCTGCTCTGTTGGAACCTGTGCTCAACATCCTTAATTACAGCCACTTGGGCTCTGGGGGAAATTGTGGAAAACTAGACAAGTAAAGTCAAAGTGAGTTTCAGATACATTAGAAGGGTGGTTCAGCCGTGTGGCTGACAGGGTCTTGGTGAACCGGCCAGGTGTCAGGCCTGAGCCTCTGAGGTGGGAGAGCTGAGTTCAGGACATTGGTCCACCAGAGACCTCCCAGTCCCACATAATATCAAAAAGCAAAAGCTCTCCAAGAGATCTCCATCTCAACGCTAAGACCCAGCTCCACTCAATGACCAGGAAGCTACAGTGCTGGACACCCTATGCCAAACAACTAGCAAGACAGGAACACAACCCCATGCATTAGCAGAGAGGCTGCCTAAAATCATAATAAGTTCACAGACACCCCAAAACACACCACCAGACGTGGTCCTGCCCACCAGAAAGACAAGATCCAGCCTCATCCACCAGAACACAGGCACCAGTCCCCTCCACCAGGAAGCCTACACAACCCACTGAACCAACCTTACCCACTGGTAGCAGACACCAAAAACAACAGGAACTATGAACCTGCAGCCTGCAAAAAGCAGACCCCAAACATAGTAAGTTAAGCAAAATGAGAAGACAGAGAAATATGCAGCAGATAAAGGAGCAAGGTAAAAACCTACCAGACCAAACAAATGAAGAGGAAATAGGCAGTCTACCTGAAAAAGAATACAGAGTAATGATAGTAAAGATGATCCAAAATCTTGGAAATAGAGAAAATACAAGAAAATTTAATGAGGACCTAGAAGAACTAAAGAGCAAACAGGGCTTCCCTGGTGGCACAGTGGTTAAGAATCCTCCTGCCAATGCAGGGGACACGGGTTCGAGTCCTGGTCCAGGAAGATCCCACATGCCGCGGAGCAACTAAGCCCATGCGCCACAACTACTGAGCCTGCGCTCTAGAGCCCGCGAGCCACAACTACTGAACCCATGTTCTGCAACTATTGAAGCCCCTGCTCCTAGAGCCCATGCTCCACAACAAGAGAAGCCACCGCAATGAGAAGCTCGTGCACCGCAATGAAGAGTAGTCCCCGCTCGCCACAACTAGAGAAAGCCCACATGCAGCAACGAAGACCCAACACAGCCAAAATAAATGAATAAATAAAATTAATAAAGAGAAAAACAATAAAGAGCAAACAAACAATGATGAACAACACAATAAATGAAATTTAAAATTCTCTAGAAGGAATCAATAGCAGAATAAATGAGGCAGAAGAATGGTAAGTGACCTGGAAGATAAAATAGTGGAAATAACTACTGCAGAGCAGAATAAAGAAAAAAGAATGAAAAGAATTGAGGACAGTCTCAGAGAACTCTGGGACAACATTAAACGCATCACCATTCGAATTATAGGGGTCCCAGAAGAAGAAGAGAAAAAAAAAAGGGACTGAGAAAATATTTGAAGAGAGTATAGTTGAAAACTTCCCTAATATGGAAAAGGAAATAGTCAAGTCCAGAAAGTGCAGAGAGTCCCATACAGGATAAACCCAAGGAGAAACACACCAAGACACATATTAATCAAACTATCAAAAATTAAATACAAAGAAAAAATATTAAAAGCAGCAAGGGAAAAACAACAAATAACATATAAAGGAATCCCCATAAAGTTAACAGCTGATCTTTCAGCAGAAACTCTGCAAGCCAGAAGGGAGTGGCAGGACATATTTAAAGTGATGAAAGGGAAAAACCTACAACCAAGATTACTCTACCCAGCAAGGATCTCATTCAGATTCGATGGAGAAATTAAAACCTTTACAGACAGCAAAAGCTAAGAGAATTCAGCACCACTAAACCAGCATAACAATAAATGCTAAAGGAATTTCTCTCGGCAGGAAACACAAGAGAAGGAAAAGACCTACAATAACAAACCCAAAACAACTAAGAAAATGGTAATAGGAACATACATATCGATAATTACCTTAAATGTAACTGGATTAAATGCTCCAATCAAAAGACAGAGACTGGGCTTCCCTGGTGGCGCAGTGGTTGAGAATCTGCCTGCCAATGCAGGGGACACGGGTTCGAGCCCTGGTCTGGGAGGATCCCACATGCCGCGGAGCAACTAGGCCCGTGAGCCAAAATTACTGAGCCTGCGCGTCTGGAGCCTGTGCTCCGCAACAAGAGAGGCCACGATAACGAGAGGCCTGCTCACCGCAATGAAGAGTGGCCCCCACTTGCCGCAACTAGAGAAAGCCCTCGCACAGAAATGAAGACCCAACACAGCCATAAATAAATAAATAAATAAACCCAAAGTTTAAAAAGAAATAAATAAAAAAAAAAAAAAAAAAAAAAGACGGAGACTGGATGAATGGATACAAAAACAAGACCCGTATATATGCTGTCTACAAGAGACCCACTTCAGACCTAGGGACACATACAGACTGAAAGTGAGAGGATGGAAAAAGATATTCCATGCAAATGGAAATCAAAAGAAAGCTGGAGTAGCAAGTCTCATATCAGACAAAATAGACTTTAAAATAAAGACTATTACAAGAGACAAAGAAGGACACTACATAATGATCAAGGGATCAATCCAAGAAGAAGATATAACAATTGTAAATATTTATGCACCCAACATAGGAGCACCTCAATACATAAGGCAAATGCTAACAGCCATAAAAGGGGAAATTGACAGTAACACAATCATAGTAGGGGACTTTTAACACCCCACTTTCACCAATGGACAGATCATCCAAAATGAAAATAAATAAGGAAACACAAGCTTTAAATGATACATTAAACAAGATGGACTAATTGATACTTATAGGACATTCCATCCAAAAACAACAGAATACACTTTCTTCTCAAGTGCTCATGGAACATTCTCTGGGATAGATCATATCTTGGGTCACAAATCGAGCCTTGGTAAATTTAAGAAAATTGAAATCACATCAAGTATCTTTTCAGACCACAACACTATGAGAGTAGATATCAATTACAGGGGAAAAAAATCTGTAAAAAATACAAACACATGGAGGATAAACAATACACTACTAAATAACCAAGAGATCACTGAAGAACTAAAAGAGGAAATCAAAAAATACCTAGAAACAAATGATAATGAAAACACGATGATCCAAAACCTACGGGATGCAGCAAAAGCAGTTCTAAGAGGGAAGTTTATAGCAATACAATCCTACCTCAGGAAACAAGAAACATCTCAAATGTTTCTTACCTTATACCAGTTTCTAACCTTATACCTACTGCAATTAGAGAAAGAAGAACAGAAGACCCCCAAAGTTAGCAGAAGGAAAGAAATCATAAAGCTCAGAACAGAAATAAATGAAAATGAAATGAAGGAAATGATAGTAAAGATCAGTAAAACTAAAAGCTGGTTCTTTGAGAAGATAAACAAAATTGATAAACCATTAGCCAGACTCATCAAGAAAAAAAGGGAGAAAACTCAAATCAATAGAATTAGAAATGAAAAAGGAGAAGTAACAACTGACACTGCAGAAATACCAAGGGTCATGAGAGATTACTACAAGCAACTCCATGACAATAAAATGGACAACCTGGAAGAAATGGACAAATTCTTAGAAAAGCACAACCTTCCGAGACTGAACTGGGAAGAAATAGAAAATATAAAGAGACCAATCACAAGCACTGAAATTGAAACTGTGATTAAAAATCTTCCAACAAACAAAAGCCCAGGACCAGATGGCTTCACAGGTGAATTCTATCAAACATTTAGAGAAGAGCTAACACCTATCCTTCTCAAACTCTTCCAAAATATAGCAGAGGGAGGAACACTCCCAAACTCATTCTACAAGGCCACCATCACCCTGATACCAAAACCAAAGACGTCACAAAAAAAGAAAACTACAGACCAATATCACTGATGAACATAGATACAAAAGTCCTCAACAAAATACTAGCAAACAGAATCCAACAGCACATTAAAAGGATCATACACCATGATCAAGTGGGGTTTATCCCAGGAATGCAAGGATTCTTCAGTATATGCAAATCAATCAATGTGATATACCACATTAACAAATTGAAGAATAAAAACCACATGATCATCTCAATAGATGCAGAAAAAACTTTCGACAAAATTCAACACCCATTTATGATAAAATCCCTCCAGAAAGTAGGCATAGAGGAAACTTACCTCAACATAATAAAGACCATATATGACAAACCCACAGCCAACATCATTCTCAATGGTGAAAAACTGAAACCATTTCTAGTAAGATCAGGAACAAGACAAGGTTGCCCACTCTCACCACTATTATTCAACATAGTTTTGGAAGTTTTAGCCACAGCAATCAGGAAAGAAAAAGAAATACAAGGAATCCAAATCAGAAAAGAAGAAGTAAAACTGTCACTGTTTGCAGATGACATGATACTATACATAGAGAATCCTAAAGATGCTACCAGAAAACTACTAGAGCTAATCAATGAATTTGGTAAAGTATCAGGATACAAAATTAATGCACAGAAATCTCTTGCATTCCTATACACTAACAACAAAAAATCTGAAAGAGAAGTTAAGGAAACAGTCCCATTTACCATTGCAACAAAAAGAATAAAATACTTAGGAATAAACCTACCTAAGGAGAAAAAAGACCTGTATGCAGAAAACTATAAGACACTGATGAAAGAAATTAAAGATGATACAAGCAGATGGAGAGATATATCATGTTCTTGGATTGGAAGAATCAACATTGTGAAAATGACTATACTACCCAAAGCCATCTACAGATTCAATGCAATCCCTATCAAACTACCAATGGCATTTTTCACAGAACTAGAACAAAAAATTTCACAATTTGTATGGAAACACAAAAGACCCCGAATAGCCAGAGCAATCTTGAGAAAGAAAAATGGAGCTGGAGGAATCAGGATCCCAGACTTCAGACGATACTACAAAGCTACAGTCATCAAGACAGTATGGTACTGGCACAGAAACAGAAATATAGATCAATGGAACAGGATAGAAAGCCCAAAGGTAAACCCACACACATATGGTCACCTTATCTTTGATAAAGGAGGCAAGAATATACAATGGAGAAAAGACAGCCTCTTCAATAAGTGGTGCTGGGAAAACTGGACAGCTACATGTAAAAGAATGAAATTAGAACACTCCCTAACGCCATACACAAAAATAAACTCAAAATGGATTAAAGACCTAAATGTAAGGCCAGACACTATAAAACTCTTAGAGGAAAACATAGGCAGAACACTCTATGACATAAATCACAGCAAGATCCTTTTTGACCCACCTCCTACGGAAATAGAAATAAAAACAAAAATAAACAAATGAGACCTAATGAAACTTAAAAGCTTTTGCACAGCAAAGAAAACCATAGACAAGACGAAAAGACAACCCTCGGAGTGGGAGAAAATACTTGCAAACGAAGCAACTGACAAAGGATTAATCTCCAAAATATACAAGCAGCTCATCCAGCTCAATATCAAAAAAAACAAACAACCCAATCCAAAAATGGGCAGAAGACCTAAATAGACATTTCTCCAAAGAAGATATACAGATTGCCAAAAGATACATGAAAGGATGCTCAACATAGCTAATCATTAGAGAATTGCAAATCAAAACTACAATGAGGTATCACCTCACACCAGTCAGAATGGCCATCATGAAAAAATCTACAAACAATAAATGCTGGAGAGGGTGTGGAGAAAAGGGAACCCTCTTGCACTGTTGGTGGGAATGTAAATTGATACAGCCACTGTGGAGAACAGTATGGAGGTTCCTTAAAAAACTACAAATAGAACTACCATATGACCCAGCAATCCCACTACTGGGCATATAACCTGAGAAAACCATAATTCAAAAAGAGTCATGTACCACAATGTTCATTGCAGCTCTATTTACAATAGCCAGGACATGGAAGCAACCTAAATGTTCATCGACAGATGAATGGATAAAGAAGATGTGGCACATATATACAATGGAATATTACTCAGCCATAAAAAGAAACGAACTTGAGTTATTTGTAATGAAGTGGATGGACCTAGAGACTGTCATACAGAGTGAAGTAAGTCAGAAAGAGAAAAACAAATACCGTATGCTAACACATATATATGGAATCTAAAAAAAAGAAAAAAAATGGTTATGCAGAACCTAGGGGCAGGACAGGAATAAAGATGCAGACGTAGAGAATGGACTTGAGGACACGGGGAGGGGGAAAGGTAAGCTGGGACGAAGTGAGAGAGTGGCATGGACATATATACACTACCAAATGTAAAATAGATAGCTAGTGGGAAGCAGCCGCATAGCACAGAGAGATCAGCTCGGTGCCTTGTGTCCACGTAGAGGGGTGGGATAGGGAGGGTGGGAGGGAGATGGAAGAGGGAGGAGATATGGGGATATATGTATATGTATAGCTGATTCACTTTGTTATAAAGGAGCAACTAACACACCATTGTAAAGCAATTATACGCCAATAAAGATGTTAAAAAAAAAAAAAGACTTTTTAGCAGCAGCAGCACCTGATGAGGCTTACTTGTTAGGAAACCAGTTTGGTAGCAGTGTGGATATTTGGATAGGGGGAGGTAAGCAAGCATGGAAGAATCATTCCTTCATCCAATAAATTTTATTAAGGGCCTAATATGTACTAGGCAACGTGCTAGATGCGAAAGATATAGTGAGAACAAGGTAGTTATTGTCCTTGCTCTCCTGGAGCTTATAAAGAATCTGGAGAGGGCTTCCCTGGTGGCACAGTGGTTGAGAGTCTGCCTGCCAATGCAGGGGACACGGGCTCGAGCCCTGGTCTGGGAAGATCCCACATGCCACGGAGCAACTGGGCCCGTGAGCCACAGCTACTGAGCCTGTGCGTCTGGAGCCCGTGCTCCGCAGCAAGAGAAGCCGCGGTAGTGAGAGGCCCGCGCACCGCGATGAAGAGTGGCCCCCGCTCGCTGCAACTGGAGAAAGCCCTCGCACAGAAACGAAGACCCAACACAGCCAAAAATAAATAAACAAATTAAAAAAAAAAAAAGAATCTGGAGAATCAAAAATTAAACAAATAATGATGGAAGTACTACATTACAAATGTGATCATGCCAGAAAGCAGAAGTAGAGGATGCCTTTAGAATATGTCATTGGGAGACCTAATAAAGTCAAGGCGGGTGGTGGTCAAAAAGTCTATCCTGAGGAAGTGACATGTGGTTGAGAGCTGAAGGATGGTAAGGCTGGGTGTAGAACTGGACACGTTTTAGAAAACGAAAGAAAAGCCCTTTGGAGAGTTCTCTGGTGGTCCAGGGGTGAGGACTTGGCACTTTCATGGCTGTGGACCGGGTTCAGCCCCTGGCTGGGGAACTAAGATCCTGCAAGCCATGTGACATGGCCAAAAAAAACCCCAAAAGCCCTTGGATTGAATTGTCTGGAGCAAGGAGAGAGGGGTGGTGGCTGGAGATAACACTGGGAGACCTTGCAGACCATGTTAAAGATACTAGGCTTTGAATCAAGAGCCCTGGAAAGCCTTTGAATGATTTTAATAAGTTCAGGAGTAAGATAATCAAGTTTTCAATTTAAGAAAAATCACTGAGGCTGCTGAATGGAGAATGATTTCATGTGAACGTGTATAAAGCTGGTGAGGATGTGGCTCACCAGAGCGCCTCTTGGGATTGGAAATGTAACCTGGTGTAACCACTTCAGAAACACTGTACAGCTTCTTATGTAGTTAAGAATGAACTTATTCTGTGATTCAGTATTTCTATTCCTAGCTGTTTATCCAAGAGAGATAGAAACATATGTCTACTGTCCACAAAAAAAGAAAAAAGAAAGAAAAAAAAAAGACTTGTACAAGAATTCAGCTTTATTCATAGCAGCTTTATTCATAATAACCTCAAACTGGAAACAAGTGTCAATCAACAGGAGGATGGTAAACAAACCGTGGTACATTCATTTAATGGGGTAATTCTCAGTAACAAAAAGGAATGAACTTCTGACACATGCAACAATATGAATGACTAGGATATATTCAGCAAGAGAAGTTAGGCACAAAAGTATACATATACGCATACTATATGACTCCATCTATATGAAGTTCCAGAACAGACAGTACTAACCCATGGTGATATAAATCAGAAAAGTGGTTTCTTGGTGTCAGGTGTGTGTTGGGGGCCAGGGGCGGGGGGGAATCAGGTGAGTGATGAAAAGGGGCTCAAGGGAATTTTCAGGGCTGACCAAGTGTTCTATATAGTGATTTTGGTTACACTGATTTTGGTATTTATTTTGACAAATAACTACACGGGTGTATTTATTTGTCAAAACTCATCAATTTTTTTTTACTTCAAATGTGTGCATTTTATTGTATGTAAACTATACCACAACAAAAAAGAGAGGGGAAGAAAAGTGAATCGATGGCGTTTTCAGGGTATAGCATGGGGGCTGGCAGTGGAGAAATAGGGGAAGGGAAAAATAAGAGAAGTTTGGAAACAAAGTAACAGTGATACATTAGATGAGTGGGAGGGAAGAGTCAAAATTGACTCAGGTTTCTGGCTGGGGCAGCTTAGTGCGGGGTATTACTGCTGCTTGGGGGAAATTGTCTCTTTGGGGACAGGTTTGTGTGTGGTGGGGGGAATGGGACAGAGAAGGAATAAGGCTAAATTCTTTAATTTTTTATTTTATTTTATTTTATTTTTGGCTGCATTGGGTTTTCCTTGCTGCGCGTGGGCTTTCTCTAGTTGCCGCGAGCGGGGCTACTCTTTGTTGCGGTTCGCGGGCTTCTCATTGTGGTGGCTTCTCGTGTTGCAGAGCACGGGTTCTAGGTGCGCGGGCTTCAGAAGTTGCAGCACACAGGCTCGGTAGTTGTGGCTCACGGGCTCTAGAGCGCAGGCTCAGTAGTTGTGGCGCACAAGGTTAGTTACTCCGCGGTATGTGGGATCTTCCCGGACCAGGGCTCGAAACCGTGTCCCCTGCATTGGCAGGTGGATTCTTAACCACTGCGCCAGCAGGGAAGTCCAGAATAAGGCTAAATTCTGACACATCAATCTGAGAAGCATCATTTGTCCCCATTATAGTACCCTTAATCCTGTTAATCGTGCCTTGCTAGGTTGTCACTGGAGTAGCATTCCTCTGCTCTTTCCTCAATCCACAGCAATGGTTCTCCATAGAGTAATATTTCACCTCCACTCCTCAGAGGGGTGGGGGAAAGTGCTGAAGGGGTTTGGCTTGTCACAAAGAGGTGGGATTCAGTGGAGAGGGGCTGGACAGGGACAGTCCCACAAAATGTGGGACCTCCCGACCCCGGACATTCTCATGAGTGAAAGCATGTTTATAATTATCCGAGGACCTAACTCTTTACTTTTTTCAGTGTTACTATACACTTAAATTTTCAGTAATTCAATGTTCCCCTAAATTGAAAGAGAATTGTTCTCTAGTTGTTCAGAACTTGACTGAGAGTTGTTCTGTCTTCCAGATAAATTACATCTCCAGCATCACTACAGTTCTTGGTGTATGAGTAGTTATTTCAGCACTGCTGCATTTGTAGGAGTGATTCAACACATAGGTGCCAGAATCTGCCTACTTTACTGAGTCTTCCAGTGTAGACCATTACTGAGTATTTACATAGTGAAAGACATTTTAGTTTATTTACTTTTCTTTGACTTTATTTCAGATATGTCATTTTATGTGATTTTAAAATTATATGTTAGGTAGCTTATACTATCTATGATGATCATTTAGGGATAGAAAGGGTGGTGTTACAAAATATTTCTTATCAAAGGGAGCTGCGGGGTCTAATTCAGTTGAGAAAAACAGATCTACAATGTAGTGGTTAGTGATCCAGGCTCGGAAGCCAAATTGCTTGATTTTTACCCCTTATTATTTAGGTGACTCTGGGCAAGTTAATTATCCTCATCTGTAAAATGGGGATAACATCATTGGGCTGTGTGAGGACAATGATAATGATCAGTTAATATTTTTAAAGCACTTAGAACAATGCATAATTGGCATGTATTAAGTACCAAATAGATTTTAGTTAAATAAAATAACTGTACTCTTTCCAGGAAATCTCATTTGTGTTCATGTTTTCAATATCCATTTATACATTATTGTGAAAATTTTTCTAAATTTAAAAATATTTTGAGTGAGTTTTGTCTAAATATATATATATATATTTCACGATGGTATTTGGTAGAGACTTGGGAGAAAAAATAATCCTTTCAAGTACATCATTTTTCAAGTATTAGGCTAGTCATTTACCCTTCTTAGATAAGGAAGAGAGGGTTGAAGAATACTTAAGCTCTGGTAACCTCAGAAACCAAAGGAACAAAAAACCCAAGGAAGAAAGACAAATGGAGAAGAGATCTTATTTACGTTTAATTTTGTACAGCCCCTGTTTCTTACTATGCTCACTAAGAAGAAGCAAGAAGCTTCCTGAGATAGTTACAGATTCTTCCAGAGCTATTCCATAAAAAGCTATGGTAGGAAAGTCATTTAATGTTATATACAAATTCTCAAACTGGAAACTTCAACCATAAGGCATGCAACATATTATAATTTCACTTAATCTAGAGAATATGCTTGTTGTAGGAAATGGCATTTGCTTACTTAAACCAGCTATGTTAGTGAAACCCATTACTCTGTAAAAACCTTGTTTCTGGTTTTGTCCCTAATTGTTTATACAAGTAAGTAAAAATGGTGGCACCAGTGGATTTAAAGCTAAATACAATACGAAGCCTGTTTTCATCCACAATAAGGACCCACAGTTTAAGCCTCCAGCCTGAGACCCTTCCTCTGCTGTTCCCTAGGTGCTGGGTTGGCTGCCCCTTATCTCTCAGCTCTCAGATGAAGCTTTACATTTTCAAAGAAACCTTCTTTGACCACACAATCTATGTAATGTTCCTTTGTTTCATGCTTAGCACAACATTTCTTTCCTTCTGTGCACTTGTCATAGTTTATAATTATACACTTTATAGTTTGCTTTAAAAAGAAAAAATCTGTCTGCCTCTTAAGACTTAATGCACAGGAGTAGTTGCTCCTGTATTGCTGAGAACTGGGCCCTAGCACGGTACTTAGCACATGTATTTGTTGCCCAGACAGACTGGCATTTTAGCATTCTGGGGTACACAGGTGAGATATGGGCTAAAAATATGAATTTGAGAGTCATCTACATTTAAATAGTATTTAAATACAAGAGAAAGGATGGAATTACTCATCCCAAGGAGGAAGTTGAGAGACAGAGAGGGGGAAGAGTCTGGAACAAAGCCTTGGGGTTCTCCAACATTTCTTTGGTACAAAGCAAGAGATGATGGCAAAGGATACAAAAACAAGAAATGGCTAGAGAGGTAAAAACAAACCCAGGAGAATATGCTGCCAAGACATTCTGGAAAAGAAGCTCTCTTAAGAAGGCAGGACTGGTCAGCTGTGGCAAATACCGATAAGAAGTAAATCAGGGGCTTCCCTGGTGGCGCAGTGGTTAAGAATCTGCCTGCCAATGCAGGGGACATGGGTTCCAGCCCTGGTCCAGGAAGATCCCACATGCCGCGGAGCAACTAAGCCCATGTGCTGCAACTACTGAGCCTGCAAGCTGCACCTACTGAAGCCCACGTGCCTAGAGCCCGTGCTCCGCAACAAGAGAAGCCACCGCAATGAGAAGCCTGCGCACCACAATGAAGAGTAGCCCCCACTCGCCACAACTAGAGAAAGCCCGTGTGCAGCAATGAAGACCCAAGGCAGCCAAAAAAAAAAAAAAAGAAGTAAATCAAGAGCAGGATAGAAATGTTACTATTGAGTTTGAGAGCTTCAAGGTCATTTCTGACTTTGATAAGAGCTATTTGGGGGGAGGAGTGGGGATGTCAGGTTAGAGTGGGCTGGGAAAGGAGGTGAGCAACTGGAAGCAGCTGGTATAGAACACCTTTTCAAGAAGTTTTTCTGGGAAAGAGAGAAAAAAAAAGAAAAGAAATGAAGCTGGAGAGGAATGAGGCATCCATGGAGTTGTTTTTTGTTTTGTTTGCATTTTTTTCTTATTGTGGAAGTTACTAGAATATGTTTGTATGATGATGGGAAATATTCAATAGAGAGACTAATTATTAATAAAGAGAAAGAATAATAAGAGAAGACCCCTTAGTAGGCTTCTTTTCTTTTTTCTTTTTCTTTTTTTTTGGCCACACCATGCAGCATGTGGAACTTCCCCAACCAGGGATTGAACCCATGGCCCCCTGTATTGGAAGCATGGAGTCTTAACCACTGGACCACCAGGGAAGTCCAGTAGGTTTCTGATAAGGAATCAGTGCTGGTTTTCTGTTGTCATTCTTCTTTGACCTACCCCTATGCACCAAGTTTAAGATATAATCAAAAAGTGATTAGCATGACTTCATAATGCAGCCCTGGAGAAGTCATATGTGATTGTGTCAAACCACTCTGAAAAGATCTTCAAGAAATTATATCTTCTCAGCTTCCCTGGAGCTGAGAATTAGTTCCAGGGTTTCTCAACCTTGGGTGCTATTGGTATTTTGGTTCAGATACTCTCACGCTGGGGGGGAGTGGGGCTGTGCTGTGCACTGTAGGATGTTTAGCAGAATCCCTGGCCTCTACCCACTAGGTACCAGTAGCATCCAGTTGTGACCATCAGAAACCAGAAATTGCTAAATCTTTGTGTGAGGGTTAGGGAGCCAAATTGCCCCAAATGAGAATCAATGATTTATTCAAACCTAAGAAAGTCTAATTTTTTTAAAAAAATCAGTTAATCTTAACAGCTGTGTAAATGTTGATAAATATTACATTGCTTTATGCTCTTGTGGAAAACTATTCACAAACCTGGTATGAAAGCATACTGTTCTATATATACATGTTCATTTTTTTAACTCCTAAAGAAATGCTGTAATGTAATTTTTAATGCTTTAAGTAGAAAGAACAATAAAAGAAAACAAACCCAAATATATGCATGGATGAATCAAACTTAGGGATATGGCAAGAAAAGGAAAGTCACTAGCATTTATTTGGTGCCCCCTACATTTTACATTTTGTAAACCAGATTTAAAAAAAAATTTTTTTTTACATGCTCATTGTATAAAAATGAAAAAAAAAAAGCCAGATACATTAAGAGAAGGAAATCAAAAACTTAACTATATCATCAGTTAACATTTGTGTACATATGCTTTAGGACTTTCTGTGCATCCATTCATTCCTTTATTCATTAACTTATTACCCATCTCCCTGAGAGAGGACAGGAACTGGACAGTCAAGGGAGGTTTTGTTTTCTTTTTAATGGGAGAGATTTGGGCATGTTTTAAAGGCAATGAAAGGATCAAAGCCAGTAGAAAGAGGAAAATGGGATGATCCGTAAAGTGAGGTTCCTGAGAAGGAATGGATTGCAAGCACAGAGTTGGAATCATCTTTAGGGGGAAGAAAGCGTTGTGAGGGACTTCCCTGGTGGCGCAGTGGTTAAGAATCCGCCTGCCAATGCAGGGGACATGGGTTTGAGCACTGGTCCGGGAAGATCCCACATGCTGCAGAGCAACTAAGCCCATGCGCCACAACTACTGAGCCTGCGTGCCATAACTACTGAAGCTCATGTGACTAGAGCCCGTGCTCTGCAACAAGAGAAGCCACTACAATGAGAAGCCCGCACACGGTAACGAAGAGCAGCCCCCGCTCTCAGCAACTAGAGAAAGCCCATGCAGCTACGAAGATCCAATGCAGCCAAAAATAAAGAAAGAAAAGAAAAAAAAGAAAAAGCGTTTTGAGAGGATGGAAAGAATACACACATACGCACAGGAATATATGTATCTTATTGTATATACAGGTATGTATATTGCTGTATCTACCCGTAGGTATGTATCTTGTATCTACATGTAGGTATATATTTTTACTTTATGTACACATATGTATCTTACTGTCTTCATATATAAGTATCTTACTGTATCTACCTGCTTTCACAGTGTGAGCTACTTAAGAACTTGCTTTTTTACTTATTCTATTGTAACCATTTTCCGCTGTGCCATTACTCTTCCTCTCCAGCATTTTTATAGTATCCTAACGCATGCAGTAGTTCAGTTTTTTTTTTAATAGATCTTTATTGGAGTATAATTGCTTCACAATACTGTGTTTCTGTTGCACAACAAAGCAAATCAGCCATATGCATACACATGTCCCCATATCCCCTCTCTCTTGAGCCTCCCTCCCATCCTCTTTATCCCACCCCTCTAGGTCATGGCAAAGCGAGGAGACGATCTCCCTGTGCTATGCTGCTGCTTCCCAGCAGCGAACTATTTCACATTCGGTAGTGTATATATGTCGATGCTACTCTCACTTCACCCCAGCTTCGCCTTCCCACCCCATGTCCTCAAGTCCATTTTCTATGTCTACCTCTTTAATCCTGAACTAGGTTCATCGGTACCATTTTTGTTTTTAAGATACCATATATATGCGTTGGCATACGATATTTGTTTTTCTCTGACTCACTCTGTATGACAGACGCTAGGTCCATCCACCTCACTACAAATAACTCAATTTCATTTCTTTTTATGGCTGAGCAATATTCCAGTGTATGTATGTGCCACATTTTCTTTATCCATTCATCTGTCGATGGACATTTAGGTTGGTTCCATGTCCTGGCTATTGTAAACAGTGCTGCAATGAACAACCACTATGGAGAACAGTATGGAGGTTCCTTAAAAAACTAAAAATAGAACTACCATATGACCCAGCAATCCCACTACTGGGCATATACCCTGAGAAAACCATAATTCAAAAAGAGACATTTACCACAAAGTTCATTGCAGCACTATTTACAGGAGTTCAGTTTTTAAAACCACGTCGTAATGTTGGACATTTTGGCCGTTCACAATTTTTCACCACCATCAACGCAGGACTTAATATCACGACGGTGACATTATCTGTAGCTATCTAGGATTATTTTTTGAACAGAAGTTCATGCAAGTGGAATTGCTGAGTCAAATGGTCTGCCAAATTCGAAGGATAAAAATCGCTTTTAAACCTCACTGTCATCCTCAGGTATGCATTCTTATCTGAGGAGGAAACAGAGAAGCAGAGAGGTTAAATAATTGGCCCAAGGTCAAAAATAATTAGAAGTGGCGGATTTCAAAAGCAGCGCGGGATCATCATGCTGCGGCTGGGGTAGAATTTGCGGTTTAGGCGATTTTTTTTTTTTTTCTGGTGTGTTTTGGTGGGGGAGGGGCCGGGCAGCAGGGAAGGAAACTTGTGTCGCAGCAAAGAAGGAGGAGGAGAGGGACTCAAGTCAGAATCCGAGGCGGCCGTGCCAAGAAAGGCTGGGCTCGGAGTTCGGCGAGGCCCCCTGCCGCTGTGCGGGGCGCCTCGGAGGCTGTGACCCCCCACCCCCCATCCCCCCAGGGAGGTCCAGCCGGGGGCCGCGCCGCGCCGGGGCGGTTGCCAAGGGCCTACCCCGTCTGCGGCTCTAGTTGCTAGGACCTCCATCTTGAGGCCGGTGGCCGCGGCACCCCCGGAAGGGGTTGCCGAGTGGGGCATTCACTTCCGGTTTGGGGCCTGCAGCGGCGGCGGTGGCGGTGGCGGCGGCGGCGGCGGCGGCGGCAGCGGGTCGGTGTAGAAAATGGCGCTGGTGCAGCGGCTCGGGCCTCTCCCCGCGGCGCTACGGAGGGCTTGAGGCTCGCGAGCCTCACTCGCCGCGCCCCACTTGCTCGTGCACTTTACACACATGAGGTGAGCGGGGCGGGGGCCTCCCTCCGGGCGGGAGGAGCCTCGGGCGCTGCCGCAGGGCCCGCGACCGCGGGCTGCAGCGGCGGCGCCGGGCGTCCCCGAGACCTCGGGCCTCGGCGCGAGGGAAGCCGGCTGCGCTGCTGCGGAGGCCGGACGGGAGGCCCGGAGGGGCCGCGCTGCGCCGCTGGGGCCGGGCCGGGGGCTGCGGCTCGCCCGCGCCGCCTGACCGCAGTCGGGGTTGCAGCCCCGCAGCTTTGTGAGCCCCCACGGGCTCCCCTCCCCCTTCCCCTCCCCCTCCGGCTCCGGCGCGAGCCTCTGCCGCAGCAGCTCCGTTTTCATGCGCATCTCTCTCTCTCTCTCCCTTTTTCTTTTCTGTTCCAGAGAATTGGAAGCTAAAGCTACCAAAGACGTAGAAAGAAATCTTAGCAGGTAAGATGGGCGAGCTTACCGCCTCTCGACCTATTAATCTTGTATTTCCACTCTGGCTCGCCCTTGCTGGGTTTAGAAGTTACCCGGTGTCATTTTCTTTTGCACGCAGGGAGCAGACACGGAGAAGAGGCCGGAGGGAATACTGGATGGAGGGATTGCGGGGAGATGCGTAATTACGCGTGTGTTCCTTTCTTTGGGGGGCGGGGGGAACCACAGCGAAAAGCAATTCTTGTAAACTTAGTTAAAGCATTCTCACCCTTTTAGAATTTAATTAGGGGACTTGTGCATTAATTACTATTGTAAATGGTTGCAGGCATTGTGTTACTCATGATTGAGGCGGCCCTTATGGCGGGCTGTCAAACTGTTTTGGCTTCCCCGTTATTACTTTGTAACTCAAATTGTTGCCTTTATAAAAAGATACTATGTGTTCGCAGTTTTTTTCGACACATTGTAGTCAGGCGGATTCTGTTGCACTGGAAACAGTTTTGCCCTTGAACTTTACCAAGCATAAGCTGCGTTTTGTTTTTTTTTGAAAATACATTTTTATCTACGTTCGGTGTGTGCTCTTTTTATCAGCTGGTAAAATAATTAAAAATCTGTTCCCAGTAAGTGGTTCTCATTCCTCTTGGACCTGAGTGCTTTTGCACTGGTAATTTAAATCATCACCACAAAGGGGTTTTTTGGTTTTTTTAAACGATGCCTTTATGGAAATGTTGAGCTTTATTGAGCTGTAATTGCTTAAGCATCAGGGCATTGCACCGTATTTAACTCTTTTTCACATTCATTTTCTGTCTTACAGTCTTTTCCTTTCTTATTCGCCGTTTTCTTTTGCATCGTATTGGGACACTCAGAGAAACTTCTAGATAAACCTAATCAGTGAGCAGCTTTCTTTCACTTGAACAGAATAAAATAAAATTTCTCTGTCTCAGATCTTAATGTAGTTTGTGCTTGGTGATTGTAAGTTTTATGCTTATGTTGAGGTTCTTAACATTCACAGTTCAAATCATCTGAATATTTTTCAGCATATAGAATAATTTCAAGCTGCTAGTCTTTTGAGTTTTATAGATATTAATTTGTTAAAGTGATCATTAAAGAATCTGTTCAGTCGGTGAAGGATGGACGTCATCGTCTTACCAAATAAGAGATTTTCTGTTATTCAAAATAATTACAGGATCATTTAAAGGAAATTAAACCCGATGTCACTGACTAAATAACTGTTGGATATTTAAATAAGTTTTGTCAAAAGCTATTAAAGAAATGTTAAGATATGAAACCGTTAAATAAAACAGGTTGAGTTTTTAAGGTGTAATTTCAGAAAGGAGCTTGGAGGTGTCAGTCTCTCTTTCTGTTTTTGCTTTGTCAGGTAACTATATCAGTGTAATTCCTATGGAGGTTTTCTGGGACTATAAATTAAAAATGGTCTCTACCACAGGTATAATTTTTATATGCTATTACAGTTGGATAGAACTTGGAGTCGCTGTATCAGCTATGTATCAGAGTCTGAATCCCAGCTTTGGCACTTACAATATGACCTTGACTCTTGGCAAATCACTTAGCCTCTCTGTTCCTAATCTATAAAACAAGAGGTTTGGGCCAGCTAGTTGCTAAGGTCTGTTAGGTCCCTAGGGTTTTATAAAAAGGAATCAAGTGTTGTCCCTGGCCACAGAGAGCATGTGCAATCTAGGAGGAGGACTGTCATGGGTACATAAATAACTAATACAAGGTAGATGATGTAAGAGTCAAAAGAAGATACCATTCCATTCATATACTTAAGGCTCTTCAGTTGGTCAGAAGAAATGAAAAGGAAAAACAACAGGGCACTGTGTACTAAGGACCCTGTGAGAGGGGAACATTTCCTAAAGGTTAAAAGTTTCCTGAGGAGGGAGAGAGATGATTAGGGGGGTAAATGCTTCCTTTCAACTCCATCCTTAGCTCTGTGCTTCCTTTTTCACAAATAAGGAGAGTATATCTTTACCCATTTGTGCTCTCCCCAGGAAGGCATTATCCTATATTCATTCAGTAAACATTTCTTGAGCATCTTATATGTTCCAAATGGAAGACTAGGCACTAGGGAAGGGAAGAATGGAAGTAGCTGAATTTATTGAATGTTTTTTCTGTCTGCCTGGCACACTTTTCTGAAGGTCTTATATTGACTCATCTGATCCTGGAACACTGTGAGGTAGGTACTTTTACTGTTCCTGTTTTATAGGTGAAGACTTTGATGTACAGAGAGGTTAAGTAGCTTTCAGGAGGCCACACCACTGGTATGCTTTGGACTGTATTGTGTTGCTTCACAAGAGGCATGGTTCTTCACCTTGAAAAATTTGAAAAAATCTTTGGGGAGGCACAACCCACACATATAAGCAACACTTCTAGATCAGAATTTCTCAACCTGGGCACTGTTGACATTTTGACCAGATCATTTATTATTGTGAATTCTGCCCTGTGCATTGTGGGATGTTCAGCAGCATCTACCAGAAATACTCAGATGTGACAATCAAAAATGTCTTCAGCTACTGCCAGAGGTCCCCTGGAGGGCAAAATCACCCACACTGTTGTAGATCTTCATGTTTCACGAAGATAACCAAACATTTGGATTTTTAACGTTAAATCTTTAAATGTTAGATATGTTTTAATACCGCAGAACTCCAAATTCCCATTGTGTAGACCCCGTGTTTGGAAACTCTAGTCTCTGAATGAATGACAAAGTTATATTGCCATTCTCCTTTCCCTTTGCTGAACTGCAAACCCTCAAGACAGCATGCCAGGTAGCCCGTGCCAGTTAAACAAAATTGGCACAATAGATAAGTTTAGTTGCCCACACGAGGTAAACTATCTTAATTTACTGTTGGCCATTAAAATTGTCACTTTTTGTTGGTATCCTGGGCATTCAAAAGAGAACTGTAATGTCTAGATCTGCGAGATTGCTATTGGAACTAAATTTTAAAGAATGGAATCAGTTTTGAAAGGCAGAGAAAAAGGCAATGTAGGAACAACAGCAGAAATGAAGGCACAAAATCCAGAAAGTATAGGGAATTTTGAAATAGCAGTAAGTAGTTCAGTTGGAGTGGCATATAAGGGTGGGGGCAGGTGTAGAGTTTCTTGAATATCAGGTTGAGGACTTTTTGCATAAATCTTACATTGTGGGAAGCTACTAGGTGCTTTTAGGTAGAGTGGTGATAGGATAGAAAAATGATAACTAGTGATCTGGGCAAGAGGTGTGATGAAGACCTGAATTAAAATGGTAGTAGAAAAGAGGGGAGAGTGTGAGATACTGAAAATGTGGAATCTGGGGTTTAGCAGCTACTTAGTCTGTGATTAGTTGTCTAAATGCACGGGGTCTCTATCTTGGCTGAATGGGAGATTGACCCAGCCTCTGAACAGAATAGATGTGAGAACAGAAATAGGAGTTTGGAGAGAGAAGATGGTAAGTTACAGTTTATAGTTGTAAAAAATCTCTTGTAACTCAACTTATCTAACTTAAAATATATATATATATATATATATATATATATATATATATCCATCCAAAGTGATAGAATCATTGAATATTTAGATTTAGACTATGATCCCAGCCAACATTCTTATCCCTTCATTTTACAGATGAGAAAGCTATGGTCAAGGTTATAGTCTCTAACAAGTGACAGAGCTGGGATTCAAACAGGCCTTTTTGACTCTCACTATAGGGTTCTTAAAGCTAGGCAGTGTTTTATATTGCACAATAGAAGAAAGATAACTTTGGTTTCTCCTTTTTTTTCTGAAAATGTGAGAACAATTCCCTCAATATATTTCATGACCATTTTACTAATTTACTATAATGTAGGGTGTGTTGTCTAAAGTAGAACTACATGCTTCATGTTATGCTGATTTTTTTTCTCCCTAAACCAACCATTAAACGCCATCATTTAAGAGAAGTCGTTAAAGATGCTATGTACCGTATAATGTAGCATCTAAATTGGAACGTTTTTATCTGAGACACCTTTACTTGGGACATGCTAAATAAGAAAAGACTAGGGACAGCAGGAGTAAACCAGGGCATTAGGTCTTCCTAGATAAGGTGGACCCTGCTCTTGGAATTCACCAAACTTTATCCGGAAAAAAAAAAAAAAAAAATCACCTTATGATTTTGTTAAGCTTTTCTGTTGCTTTCCTGTGATGTAGTTTGTAGGCCAGCAATTTCATATTAGTAGGTTTCTTTCTAGCTTTATTTGGTAGCTATGTGGTATATCAATTGGTAGAATAAATGAATCACAAACTGTAAGCTTAATTTTAAAATGTGTAACAGCCCTCTGGAAATTTTAAATATAAACATCATTAAAAAATCTGAGTACCATTCTGTAACTCTTGGGAGTTTTGGCATTTGAAGTAAGTGTGCAAGTATAAAATACAGTCCTTTACAGTTCTGTTTTATGACAACCTCAGAAGTATTGCCCATAATTGGAAAGACTAAAATAGATATGGCTGTATATATTCTTGTCAGACTGACTTATGACGTCTCTCACTCAAAATCAAGAAAATGTCCTCTCATTTACAAAATTAAAAAAATCATTCTAATCTTCAGCAAAGTAGCAAGAATAGTTCAGTGAACACCTGTATCTCCACCTAGGTTTACCAGTTACTAATATTTTGCTAAATTTGTTTTATCATAAATGCCCTCTCACCCCTAAATAAGACAACATGTATCTTCCAAGAACAAGGGCATTCTACATAACAGCAATCAAATTATCACAGTCGGGGAAGTTTAACTTTGTTACAGTACTATTTGGTCCATGTTCAAATTTTCCCAGTTGTCCTAATAATGTCTTTTATTTTTTATTTATTTATGGACATTTTTTTGGGGGGGTCGGGTAGCTATTTAATTTTTTTTTTAATTTATTTTATTTTTGGCTGCGTTGGGTCTTGGTTGTTGCGCGCAGGCTTTCTTTAGTTGGGGCGAGCTGGGGCTACTCTTCGTTTTGGTGCGCAGGCTTCTCATCACGGTGGCTTCTCTCGTTGCGGAGCACGGGCTCTAGGCGCGCAGGCTTCAGTAGTTTTGGCTCACGGGCTTAGTTGCTCTGCAGCATGTGGGATCTTCCCGGACCAGGGCTCGAACCCGTGTCTCCTGCATTGGCAGGCGGATTCTTAACCACTGCGCCACCAGGAAAACCCCTAATAGTATCTTTTAAAATGTAGTTTGTTCTTTTCTCTCAGTTCCTTAATCCAGGGTTGCATTTAGTCATCTGTAATTTCCTTCCATCAGGAGCAGATCCTTATGCATTTCTGCCCCTTTCATGACATGGACATTTTGGAATAGTCCAGACAAGTTGTTTTTGCAGGCTTCCATTTGGATTTGTCTGGTTGTTTCTGTATGATTAGATTCAGGTTAAACCTTTTTGGCAGGAATATCACATAGGTGACGTGTTTGTTCTTAGTGCATCACATCAGGCTGTCTCCCTGACCCCTTTGAAGGAAATTAGCTAAAAGTTTGCCCAGTACTTTTACCTTTACACTAGCTCAGTGTTTCTTCCATTTTAGGATATGCCAAACAATTAGTTGAAACTGAGGTATAATTTTAAATAGTTGAGGTTACAGTAATTACAATCTTTTTTAAATTGGCCAACTATAATGATTGCAGCTTTTTGAAGGGTTATTCTGAAGGTAGTTCTTCTATTGTTAGACATAAAAGTTGCGTGTTTTTGGCTTTCACCAGTAGTAAACTGAACCCTGGTAAGAAAATGAAACATAGGACTGGGCTTGTGATATGCATTCTTCAGAAGAATACCCCAATGAAATTAGAGTGGCATTGTGCCACCAGAACAGGGTTTCTCATCCTGGATTCCACAGAGGGACCACAGGTGGTATGAGGTAGTTTGAAAAACTGAATGTGTGCTTTAAAAAAAAAAGAAAAAGATGATCCTCAGCATTTATCAGATTTCAAAGGCTCATGGCTCCCCAAATATTAAGAAACATTGTGTTATAGGGAGGATGTTAGAGGAGCTGAATAATGTCAGTAAAAGGGAGATTTTAAGATTTAAAAGAGAGAAAGTAAAATTCGACTAAGGCATAGGTTCTCTAAAAAAAAACAAACCCAAAAGACCAACAACATGAAAATACAGTTGTCCCTCAGTATCTGAGGGGGATTGGTTCCAGAACCCGCACCCCAGCCCATAGCAAAATCCAAGGATGCTTGAATCCCTTATATAAAGTGGTATAGTATTTGCATATAACCTGTACACATTCTCCTGTGTACTTTAAATCATCTTTAGTTTACTTATAATACCTGATACAATGTAAATACTATGTAAATAGTTGTAAATACAATGTAAATGTTATGTAAACAGTTGCCCATGTATGGCAAATTCAGGTTATGCTTTTTGGAACTTTCTGGAATTTTTTTTGATCCTTGGTTGATTGAATCTGTGGATTTGGAACCTGGGATATGGAGGGCCAACTGTATAGTTTAAATGTCATATTAAGGTGGTCTTATTTTTAAAATGAATTGCATACTCTGTGTGAGCTGGTTATGAAGCAGAAATCCTAACATTTCTACTCTTGTAACTAGGGAAAAGCATTTTGAATTTTAGGCAGTAGTATGTTGTGTGACCATGACTCAGCTGACTTCCCGTTTCAGATGGAATGTTCAAAACAGATTGAAACTTGGTTAAGGAATTTTATACTTTGAACCTTACAAGATATTTTCTGCAAACAGCAATTGATTGGATTTTGTATAATAACAAACAAGATTAAACCAAGTCACTTGTTTTGCTATTCTTACTAGTGGTTTTGAGTCAGCCAGCATTTATTGAACAGCTTGCTGCAGTGATATTGAATATTTTTATAATTTTGACATCTGTGTTTTGTTGACTTGGGTCCCTTCTTTCTCTTATTCTTTTGGAGTATCCCCCTAAAACACAAGGAAATAGTGCTGTGTGGTGTGAAATATGCACTAATTTAAAATGTATTTTTAAGCATTACTTTGATAATTGACCATACAAAGGCTGTCAGAGAAATATGTTTTACTTAATATTCTTCTTGTGAATCCCTAGGTGATGTGAGGCATATAAGTGAGAATCTTACCATGTAAAAATAGAAAGGGACATAAAATGTGCATTCTCTACACTGCTGCAAGTTAATCATGCTCAAGCCACAGTTCTGAGCCTGTCACTCACTATTTCTTAGAAACCTCTGCTGCCTCCCTAGTGACTCTGGAATTGAAGACCAAACTCTTATCTGTGCTAAGCTTATCTGTTTAGCTTTATCCCTTCTACCTTTTGCCCTGTCCTCAGTTCCTCCTTCTCTGAATGTCTCCTTCAATTTCTCCCTCAATTTTTTTTTCTAACAGCTTTATTGAGATTAAATTCACATACCATAAAGTTCACTCTTTTAAAGTACATGATTCAGTGGTTTCGTATATTTACAGAATTGTGCAATCATCACAACTACCTAATTCCAGAACATTTTTTTATACCCCCCCCCCAAAAAAAAACCCATACCTGTTAGCAATCACTCCCCATTCACTCCATCCCCTGGCAACCACTAATCTATACTCTGTATGGATTTGCCTATTCTGGACATTTCATATAAATAGAATCGTATAATATGTGGCCTTTTGTCTTGCTTGTTTCACTTAGCATGTTTTCACAGTTCATACATGTTGTATCACATACTTAATTCTTTTTATGGGCAAAAAACATTCCACTGTATAGCTGTACCACATTTTGTTTATCCATTCCTCAGTTGATGGGCATTAAGGTTGCTTTCACTTTTGGGCTATTATGAATAGTGATACTGTGAACATTCGTGTGCAAGTGTTTGTGTGGACATACATTTTCAGTTCTCTTGGGTATATACTTTGGGGTGGAATTGCTGGGCATATGGTAATTCTATGTTTAACTTTTTGAGGAACTGCCAAACTATTTCCAAAGCATCTGCACCCATTTTACATTTTCACCAGTGGTGTATGAGTATTCCATTTTCTCCACATCCTCACCCATACTTGTTATTGTTCTTTCTGATTATAGTCATTTTAGTGGATGTGAAGTGGTATCTTACTGTGGTTTTGATTTGCATTTCCCTAATGACTGATACTGCTGAGCGTCCTTTCACGTGCTTACTGGCCATTTGTGTATTTGATTTGGAGAAATGTCTATTCAAATCCTCTGCCCATTTTACATTTGGTTATATTTTTAGTGTTGAGTTGTAAAAGTTCTTTATATGTTCTAGATACAAGTCCTTTATTAGATACATGATTTACAAATATTTTCTTCTATTCTGTGGGTTGCCTTTTCACTTTCTTGATGTCCTTTGAAGCACAAAAATTTAAAATTTTGGTATGGCCAATTTGCTGTCTTAACCATTTTTGAGTGTACATTTCAGTGAAATTAAGCACATTCACAATGTTGTGCAACTGTCACTACCAGTGACTCTTCTTCTTGCAAAACTGAGACTCTGTACCTATTAAACAATAACTCCGCATTCTCTCCTCCCCTCTACCCTTGGGAACCACCATTCTACTTTCTGTCTCTATGAATTTGTTATAGGAACCTCTCTTGAGTGGTTCCTAGAACCACTCGTAATATTTGTCCTTTTGTCACTGGCTTATTTCACTTAGCATAACATTCTCAAGGTTCATACATGTTTTAGCACATTAGCCAATTGATTTTTGTATGTTGATCCTGTATCCTGCAGCTGTGCTGAACTCTGTGTGTGTGTGTGTGTGTGTGTGTATTCCTTAGGACTTGTATATATATAGGACCATATTAACTGTGAATAAAGAAAAGTTTTATAATTTCCTTTCCAATCTTGATGCCTTTTATTTCTTTTTCTTGCCTAATTTTCCTGACTAGAACCTATAGTAAAATGTTGAATAGGAATGGCAAGAGTGAACATCCCTGTCTTGTTTCTAATCTTAGAGGAAGAGCATTCAGTCTTAACCATTAAGTATAATGTGAACTGTGGGCTTTCTGTAGATGGCCTTTATCAGATTAAGGAAGTTTCCTTCTATTCCTAGTTTGAATGTTTTTGTCTTGTCATGAAAGGGTGTTGGATTTTGTCAAATGCTTTTTCTGTGTCTATTGAGATCATGTTGGTTTATCCTTTGTTCTATTAATGTTGTATTACATTGATTTTCATATGTTAAACCAACTTTGCATTCCTGGGATAAATCCCCCTTGGGCAAGGCATATAGTCCTTATTATATGTTGCTAGATTCAATTTATTAGTCTTCTGTTAAGGATTTTTGAGTCTGTGGTCACAAGGGTTATTGATCTGTAGTTTTCCTTTCTTGTGATATCTTTGTCTTTTGGTACTGGGTATGGTCTGGTTTGGAATCTAGAATCTGGGGTCTTGAGCTGTTTGGTTTGGCATCTACCTCATTCTGCATTGTGCATTAATAATTGTTTTTACATATCCAGTTCCATTTTTTCTTTTTAATTTTTTCCCACTTTATTAAGGTATGATTAACAAAATCAATTCCATTTTCTTTTTCCCCCCAGCAGTTAGTGCATTGCCCCTGTATGTGTGTGTGTGTTTTATTGAGATATAATTGACATCTAACTTTGTGCAAGTTTAAGGTGTACAGCTTGCTGATTTGAAATATTTATATGCGTGTTTACCCTTGAACAACATGGGTTTGAACTGTGTGGATTTTTATATGTGGATTTTTTTTTTTCCACTAAATACATATTACAGTACTACACAATCTGTGGTTGGTTGAATCGGTAGATGTGGAACTGTGGGTTTGGAGGGCCAACTGTAAAGTTATATGCAGATTTTTGACTGCATGTGATTAGTGCCTCTAACCCCTGCATTGTTCAAGGGTCTACAGTATTCCAATATGATTACCACTGAAGCATTAGCTAACACCTCTATCATGTCACATAATTATCATTTCTTTTTTGTGGTGAGAACATTTAAAATCCAGTCTCTGAGCAACTTTGAAGCATATACCATAGTATTGTTGACTATAATCACTATTCTGTTCATTAGATTTCCAGAACTTATTCCCCTTAGTTTCAGGAGTTGCAGGTTTGTACTATTTAACAACATCTCCTCAATTCTCCTATCCCCCAGCCCCTGCTAACTGCAAGTTCAGGTTTTTTAGAGTCCACATATAAGTGATAATCATATAGTATTTGTCCTTCTCTGTCTGACTTACTTTACTCATCATAATGCCCTTAAGGTTCGTCCATGTTGTTGCAAATGGCAGAATTTTCTTCTTTCTCGAGGCTGAATATTATTCCTTTGTATGTGTATACAACACCTTCTTCATTCATTGATGGACACTTAGGTTGTTTCTATATCTTGTGAATAATGCTGCAGTAAACATGGGAGTGCAGATATCTTTTTGATATCCTGTTTTCATTTCTCTTGGATATATACCCAGGAGTGGGATTGCTGGGCCATTAGTAGTTGTATTTTTAGTTTTTTAAGGAACCTCCATACTGTTTTCCATAGTGGCTGCACAAAGGTTCCCTTTTCTGCATGTCCTCACCAACACGTGTTACACTTGTTACCTCTTGTCTTCTTGATGACAGCCATTCTAAGAGGTGTGTCAATTCCGTTTTCTACCGTATCCTCTCCTTTCTTTGGTCGCAGTCTTCTTTGTGTCCTAATGTTAGTTTAGTGCCATATTTTGTACCTAATTTCTTGTAGCTAATGTTTAGTGTACACTTATGTGCATCTCTTAAGCACTTCCTCTGCATTACCTAATTTAATCTTCACAACAACCCTCTCAGGGAGGTGCAGTTTAAGACCTCTTATAAACGAGGAGATGGAGGCTTTAGAGAAATTAAACAAGTTGCTTACACAAGTCGGTAGTGGAGTTGAGATTTAAGCCCACACCTCTTTGGGATCAGAGCCAGAGCTCTTAACCTCATGCTGTGCTGCCCAGGAAATGCTTGTTTGAATAGATTGGATTTAAACTGGTCCTTAAAGAAGTAGAATGTGGGTAGAAGAAAGAGTGACAGGAGTGCATGTGTGGTGGTGGATGGGGTTAGAGTTAGTAACAGCAGGGAAGAAGGAATTGGTATTAAATTGGAGTACTAACATAAGTAGAACTGGTTTTTGTCCCCAGAACAGTAATTAGTTCTATTTGGAAGAGTGAGATTAACATCTGAAATAATTAGAAAATGAGCATTGTTTAATCAGAGGTCAAGGGTGAGTTCTGTATGAGTTGGAAAGAATTATGAAGGAACTAGTAATTGTTAAGCCTCAAAAGAGGAGCAGATTTAGGAGAGTAGTTTAGCAAACCAGATTTGGGGTCAGCCTTTACCATTGTCTTATACTATACAGGTCACTTAGAGCTTCCAATCCTTGGTTTCTTTTAGTGTCAAATGGGAATAACATAAATTCTGTGTTTTGGCGTTGTGGGTTCAAAATGGATGATCTCTTCAGAGCACCTTGTAAACTGTACAGTGCTCCTGTTACTACGGTGGGGGGTTCCAGTTCTTTTAAAATTCTAATATCACTATCCTCGACCTGAGCTTTTTATTTGAAAGTAATTTCAGTCTGAGAGAAATTTTACAAGAATAGACAAAAAATTCCTGAATAGCCTCCATCTATGTTCCTCAAATGGTGATATTTAACCACCTTTGCTTTCTCATTCTCTTTTACATGCATACTGGGTTTTTTCCTGAACCATTTAAGAGTAACTTAGAGACATGATGTCCCTTTACCCCTAAAAACTTATTTATTTCCTAACATACTCAGCCATAAAAAAAGAATGAAATAATGCCATTTGCAGCAACATGGGTGGACCTATGTTGCTGCAAACATAGGTTATCATACTAAGTGAAGTAAGTCAGAGAAAGACAAACATTATATGATATCGCTTATATATGTAATCTAAAAAAATAATACACATCAACTCATTTACAAAACAAACAGACTCAGACATAGAAAACAAACCTATGGTTACTGAAGGGGAGGGGAGGGAGGGATAAATTAGGGATTTGGGATTAGCAGATACACACTACTATATATAAAATAAACAACAAGGACCTGCTGTATAGCACAGGGAACTATATTCAATATCTTATAGTAACCTTTAATGGAAAAGAATCTGAAAAAGAATGTGTGTGTGTGTGTTTGTGTATAAACTGAATCACTGCTGGACACCTGAAACATTGTAAATCAACTATATTTCAATTTAAAAATAAAATAAATATTTCCTAAATTCAAAGACATTTTCTTAGTAACTACAGTGCCATTATCAAAATTGGAAAAGTATTATTCAGTACAGTCTTAATAGCAAATCTGCACATCTTACTCAAATTTTGCCAGTTGTCTTAGTAATACCTTTTAGAGCAAATTTAAAAAAAACAAAACTTCTTTCTGGTCAGAGATTCGATCTAGGAATACAGGCTGCATTTAGTTTTCAAGTTTGTTTAGTCACCTGTATTCTCGAACAGTTTCTCAGTCTGTCTTTGTTTTTGAAGACCTTTTTATTTTTTAAAGAGTACAGGTTAGTTATTTGGTAGAATGTCCCTCAATCTATATTTGTCTGATGTTTCCTCTTGATTAGATTTACATTATGTGTTTTTGGCAGGAATAGCACAGGGCTGATGTTGTTTTGCTTAGTGCCTCACATAAGGAGGTGCATCATGTCCATTCATCTCATTGTTGGCGATGGTAACTTACACTATTTGGGTAAGTTGAATACCAACTACTTGGTATATGTCAGGTTTCACCACTGTAAAGTTAGTACTTTCTCTTTGTAATTAATAATTATATTGTTGGGAGTACTTTGAGACTATGTAAATATATTATTTCTCATCAAGATTCTTGCCTGAGTCAATGGATTGCTAAATAGTGATTTTCTAAGTCCATTATTTTTGCTACATTAGTTGACATTCTACTGTATGATCTGTCCCTTTACCCTGTTAATTCATCCATTCATTCATTTATTCATATCAGTAGGGACGCATGGATTCTTCATTTATTCAGTGGGTTGTAATCCTTTACTAGCATTATTTTATTGCTTAGTTTATGAGGCCAGTAGAAGCCCCCTTCAAGCTCAGTCTCCTACTTTTTGAGGAGATCCAGACTGTATCATCTGTATCTTCACTGCTATCTCATCATATCCTATTTTCTTATTTTCTCTTCATTCTTAAGAGGAAGATATGCTGACTTCACTACCACCTATGCTTCACTACCTGCCTATGCTTTATGGTTCAAAATCAAATGCTATCTAGAAATACAGTGTTGCTGCCACCCTGTCTTTTGTCCTCTTTTCTCCACATATTTCTATCACAAATAGGTATTTTTATTAGTTTCTGTATGTGTGTGCTTCTAGAATTCCTTTACGCAAATACAAGCATATGGGGGATATATATTCCTATCTCTTCCCCACTTTTAACACAAAAGATAGTATACTGAACCTTAGTGTTTTCCCCAGTTAACTATATACCTTTCAGATCCTTTCATATCAGAATATGGAGGCCTTCCTTATCTGTTTTACAGCAGCGTAGTTATTCCATTTTATGGATGTATCAATTTTATTTGACTACTTTAGCATTTGCAGGTATGAACTACCTGTGACTGTAAACAAGCTTCTCTTGTGTTACCCCATTTATTATCACCTTCTCTGATACCTTTATTCCTTAACCCCTTTTCTACTTCCAAGTAAGTACTAGTCTTCCTTATTTTAAAAAAAAAACTTCAGTTTTATCCTGTTTTTTTTTTTTCATATCATGGCTAAATTTTTGAAAATCTGATCACTCTTAACCTCTCTTGCAGCAGTTTGGTTTCCATCTTTACTATCTAGTGAAATTATAGCTTTGAAGGTTAACAGTGACTTCCTGTTGTGTGGTGCTAGACTGGCTTTGGTGATTAATTTAGGCATAGGAGGACAAGAAGGAGGAAAAAAGAGGCTGACAAGCAGATAGGAAAAGGGAAGCAGGAAGGCTGGGAGAATACAGAATAAAGTGTAAGGGAAAAAGTAGGTGAACATTTTTTGGCAGAAGATGTGAAATTATTTTCAAAACTAGCTTGTAACATACAGTTGGCTTCTGTGTGAAGGTGAGCTAGCTGACTTATGGTAAGTTGTGACTGATAGGCTAGTTGGGCCCTGTGGAAAGTAACCCCCTATTTTCTATTATCATTTCTTTTTTTTTTTTTTCCTTTTTAAAATTAATTAATTAATTTATTTTTGGCTGTGTTGGGTCTTCGTTTCTGTGCGAGGGCTCTCTCTAGTTGTGGCAAGCGGGGGCCACTCTTCATCGCGGTGCGCGGGCCTCTCACTGTCGCGGCCTCTCTTGTTGCAGAGCACAGGCTCCAGGCGCGGAGGCTCAGTATTCGTGGCTCACGGGCCTAGTTGCTCCGTGGCATGTGGGATCTTCCCGGACCAGGGCTCGAACCCGTGTCCCCTGCATTGGCAGGCAGACTCTCAACCACTGCGCCACCAGGGAAGCCCCTCTATTATCATTTCTAACAGCAGCGCCTCCATTTAAAAATTTTCGCTTTCTACAGTCTGGAGTTGTCATTAACCTGTCTCTCTTCTGTCATTCTTATTAATATTGTCAACTATTCCAATTTCTTGTGATTATCTTGGATTTATTCTTTGCTATTCATTTCCACTTGCCACCACCATGGTTCAGGACATAGCACTTTTACTTGGATTACTGCAACAGTCTTCTCACCCTATTTAGCAAATTTATTTCCTACTTTTACCCAGTGCTTTTCCTCCCTTTTCTATCCCAGTCAACACTGGCCCCTGAAATTGCCATGCTAACAGGTCTCCATGCTTTGCTGGTGTCCATGCCCTTTTGTGCTCCCTTGCTTGAAAAAGCCCACCTCTCTTTAGAAATCCTGCCTCTTCTTTAAGACCCAGATCAATTTCTTACTGCTCCATGAAGCTTTGCTTAGCTGTGACAGCTCATATGCATGTCTTATTTTCCTGAACTTGCTTATGGCCTCTACCAAATGATTTCCTGTTTCCATATTGCGGGTGTGTTCAGTTGTTGTTCCTACAAAATTGTAGTTTAAAACCATGTATTCTACTTGGGTTCTCCCAGTACACAGCAGACTGCTTGACTTTAGGAATCCCCAGGCACATTCTTATTGATTTATTGATTAAACATTGTGTAGGTTATTATTAAATGATTTGGATGCAGAGTCAGATCATCCAGGTACCTTGAGGATCTGCTTCCTTGCTATCCTGTGGATGTGTACTTTTTTTAATGGGATTTTGTTTTTGTTTTTCTAACAAATGATATACTGATCTGGACCTTGACCTTTTTTCAACTCAGCAGTGTGTCTTAGAGATCTTTTCTGTAAGGCCACATTTGGGGGGGTTCCCCAAGACCACCCTCAGGTTTGATGATTCACTAGGAAGGCTCACAGGATTCAGCATATAGTCATACTCATGGCTGTGAATCATTACAGTGAAAGTATACAAAACAAAATCCGTAAAGGGAAAAGACACATTGGACAAAATCCAGAGGAAACTAGGTGTAAGCTCCCAAGATTTCTGTCCCTGTGATGTCACACAGGATGTGCTTAATTTCTCTGGCATCAAATTATGATAACATATGTAAACTGTCTACCAGGAAAGCTCATTAGAAATTCAGTGCCTAGGGGTTTTCTTAGGGGCTGGTTATGTAGGTACCCTCTGCCTAACATGTACCAAAATTCCCAACTGCCATAAAAAAAGTAGGCTTTCAGCATAACTGTACTGTTTGTACTAAGCTTACCCATATCAGTTAGGGATTGGTGGGAACCTCCCTGAAATCCAGGTTCCTTGACACCAGCCAGTGGCCAACCTTGCAGTCCTTTCTTAGAATCACAGTCTCAAACCTGCTGTGTTAATAACTCCTTTCTGCACATCATGGAAATCTATAACTCCCCTCCTTTTTTTTTTTTTTTAAACTAATGCATAGTATTTCATGGTATGAGTACATTATGATTTGTTTAATTTTTCCCTATTGATTGGCTTTTAGGCTGTTATTTCACAGTATCTATTTTTGTACATTTCCTTTTGTAGAAACTTAGATTGAAATTGATGGGTCATAAACATAGTGACATTTAAAAGTTTAGTATTAATAGATACTTCTAAGTTGCTCACCAGAGGTCCTTGCTAGTCCATATCCAACAGCAGTTTACAAGAGTATCCTTTGGAAGTGATTGCTTTTAATGATACTCCTTTTGGGAATGTAGGGAAAACTGACCAAGCATCAGGAAGAGCAGTTCCAGGATGGGCTTTCTAGATCCCAGGTCTGTCTTGCTGCCATTATGGACACTTGTCTTACCCATTCTCTTCCTGTTCCCAAGACACTTGGTTCACACAGTTATCTGCTTCATCTATCTCTAATCTCCCACCTTGTTGCCTTTAATCATTTGGGTGGAGGCTTGTGATCATTTTTGTCTTTTATTATGGAAAATTTCAAACATACACAAAAATAGAACAGAATAAAGAACTTTCATATACCTATTACCCAGTTTCAGCAATTGTCAACATTTTGTCAATCTTGTTTCATTTTTCTGTTTTCCTTTTTTGGGAAGATAGGGTGGGGCCTGGAGTAGTAAAAGCAAATCCTAGACGTGATGTTTTTAAAAAACATTTTTTTGGTACTAATTTACAAAAATAATGCATGTTTACCATAACATTTTCCATGGGGATATGCTTTTTAAAAAAGTCACAATTTCCCCAAACAGTTGGTTCAGTTGTGAGGTTACTCTGATGTCCTAGTTCAGGAGGGTATTTCCTCATGTCTTTCCTTAAATTTGTATAAGGTTATACAAATATACAGACAACTTTAAAAAAATATGGGCTAACACTGTTCACAGTTCTGCAAATTGCTTTTTTTTCATTTAACAATGTTAGGGACATTCCTTCAAATCAATAAACAGATCAACTTCTTTTCAATACAATATGCTATGCTATTATAAAGCCATTTCTTTATTGATGGACATTCAACTTTTCTGCTTTTCAGCTCTTGTGAACCTTGCAGTGAACCTTCATACGCATATGGCCTTGTGTACTAGTGCTTTATTTCTGTAAGACACATTCTGAAGCATGGGGTGGCTGGTTAGGTTATGTCTTCCTTCCTTCCTTCCTTCCTTCCTTCCTTCCTCCCTCCCTCCCTCCCTCCCTCCCTCCCTTCCTCCCTCCCTCCCTCCCTTCCTTCCCCCCCCCCCCCACGTCCCACCCGCACCACGAGGTATCTTAGTTCCTCAGCCAGGGATTGAACCAGTGCCCCCTGCAGTGGAAGTGCGGATTCTTACCCACTGGACCACCAGGGAAGTCTCAGATTATGTGTAACTTTAATTTTTAAAACTGTTACCACAATACTTTCCAAAAGGTTATAGTAGTTTTCTACCAGTAATATAAGCAAGAACCTCTTAACTTTCATTTTTGCCAGCACTGGATATTGTTATTCTTGAACATTTTTGCCAATGAAATTAGCATAAAAAAATAGTGTAGCATTATAGTTTTTTGCCTTTATTAGAAAGAAAACTCAGCAATTTATTTTAAAAAATAATATATTGAATTGGCTTTATACTAGGAAGTACAAAGCTTGGTTCAATACTAGAAAATCCGTCGATAGAGTTAATCTTATCAGTGATCAAAAGACAAAAATTCTGTAACCATTTCAATAGATACAGAAAAGAAATCTAACAGAATATAGCATGCATTCATGACTGAATCTCCGAGCAAACCAGAAACAGAACAGCCTTTTACTTTTTTTTTTTTGCCTGCGTTGGGTCTTCGTTGCTGCGCATGGACTTTCCTCTAGTTGTGGCAAGCGGGGGCTACTCTTTGTTGCGGTGCGTGGGCTTCTCATTGCAGTGGCTTCTCTTGTTGCAGAGCACAGGCTCTAGGCGCGCGGGCTTCAGTAGTTGTGGCACTCGGACTCAGTAGTTGTGGCTCGCGGGCTCTAGAGCACAGGCTCAGTAGTTGTGGTGCACGGGCTTAGCTGCTCCGTGGCATGTGGGATCTTCCCGGACCAGGGCTCGAACCCGTGTCCCCTGCATTGGCAGGCAGATTCTTAACCACTGCGCCACCAGGGAAGCCCTAGCCTTTTACTTTTTAAATATTAAAATTTAATATTAATACTGGAAAAATTTTAATATTTAAGTTTTTGAATACTTACATGGCTCAGAAACTAAAATACTGTATGAAAAGGTTTATACAGTGAGATCTCCCTTCCTCTCGGGCCCCAGATGCCTAGTTCCTTCTGCTTCCTCCCCCACAATTACTGTTAGTTTCTTAGGTGTTCTTTTAGAGTCATTTTAGACACATACAGATGAATATGAATACATAGGCTCTCTCGCTTTATACACAAATGATAGAATACTATGTACTCTGTCATGCAGCTTGCATTTTTCATGAGTGTTTTTTTTTAAAAGACAGGCATTTTTGCTCACTTCTGATAGCCTTTTAGCTACTCTCCTACTTCTCTCTCTTCTTAAACAAACAAAAAACCCCCACAAAAATATTGAACTCCTCAAATATGGACCTTACAACTATTCACTAGTTGTGGTCGAGTTGTTTCTCCCACATTGTCCTCCCACAAACATTCATAAAATAAAAAATACTGAAATTGCTGTCTTAAATATCACCAATGCCTGGTCCCCTCTTGTTAAAACCAGTGGTTGTTTAGTCTTTGTCTTTGAGTCTTCTGCAGTTCTTGCTCCTGATTATACACCCCATGGTTTTTGGAACTCCAGTACTTTGTATTTCCTGTAGTACATTGTTCTTAAGTGTTCTTATAAAAGGTGGAAGGAAATAAGAAAAGGATTGTGGAGGCACACAGTCTGGAGAAAAGATAAAAGTGAGAAGATCTATCACTTAACCTATCTAAAGGAAAAGGATTATTCTCTGTGGCTTCTGAAAAGAGAGCTAGTACTTTGGGAGGTATTATGGTGTAGGGGAAAGGAAGGACCATGACTTAGGGAACCAAGATTTGAATCCTTACTCCACTGTATACTAGCCATATGACCTTGGACAAGTCACTTAACCTTTCTGAGCTTCAGTTTCTTCATCTGTAGAAGGGAAACCTGTCCCTATCATTTAAAAAAAGTGACAAATGGGAAAATAAACTGCCCAGCATAGTCACTGTAACATTTTAATCACTCAGAGGTTTGTTCTCATTCCTAGATCCAGAACTTGCATATTTGAGATATTTTGCTACTAACTTTCAAGGGATGAATGATTGCTGACTGGAATGTTGTCTTTGTGGAGCATGTGCAACTTAGCATGTACAACATGGACAACTTAGACCTATCAAATCCATCAACCCTTATTCCTTTTGATAGGTATGGTGAAAGATAGAATTAAATATCTTAAATGACTCTCTACTAGCATTTAAATTCTGAAAGTCGAAGTGTTTGGGTATATTTATATATTTTTTTTCCAGTTGGCTTTCTGAAGGAGATGTGGGAAAAGTGTGGTTAGTTGGTGGTGATGACGGTGTTGAAGAAGAGAACTTTTTTCTCTTATGCTTCTGGTATCAACTGATACTATAATATTTCCTTGAGGAAATATGGTTCATCTTTTAAGTACTAAAGAGACCAGTTTTAGTCAGGAAAACATTTGCTAATGTCATCAAAAAGTCTTCAAAATGAAGTTTGAGAAGGGAGAAAAAAATTCCGGGTAAATAGTAAAGGAACATCCCGTAGAGTAAAATTATAGTGATGTAGAACAAGGTTAGAAAAGGACTTGTCTGTAATTCACAGGCAAACACAAAGAACAAATGCTAAAGATTCCTGAGTTTCTGCATAATAAGTGACCCTAAATATCTTGACAAAAGTAGAGTGAGTACACTCTTAGAGATGCCACTGAGAATTGGTGAGAGGGGCTCCTGACTAGCCATTTGAGTTGCTTACTCAAATGTCTTAAGTAAGCATTCTTCATTTAAACCTTACAAAAACGCTAGGAAGTAGATGCATACGGTAATTTATCCCCAGTTTTGATGACGAAACTGAGGCTGAAGGAGTTTAGGTATTTGGAGCTAGTAAACAGCTTTGGTTGAATAACATGACAATGATGTCACTTATTTGCTTTTGTTTACGAATTTACTCTTTCTGTCACATGCTGTGGCTGTCTCAGCCTTGGCTTCCAGGATTACAGTGAGTGAGCTTGCTCACTCTCATTACCTCCCTCACACAGAACGCTAGAGAATGAGTCATGGTTACAGTTGGCTTGAATCTGTTTTGCTACTCCATTAGCCACATGACAGTGCTGCTTTGAACAAAACGGAATGAAATACAGCAACAGTTACCATCCTCTTCTTCCAACTTCTGATTTTAGCAGTTGTATACTTTACTAAATTATCATCAATTTACATAATGTCACTCATTTTGTTTTTCATGGTCTCCCTGCGTCTCCTCTCAGTTTCTTCCATCAGCAAAGCCAACTTAAGTTTTGTGTAATCTCAGTGGAATGCACCTATAGCACCCCTTCTAGTTTTGTATGTATTTGTCTGTGTTTCCCATGTTATCTTCTACTGCATCCCCACTGCCATATGCATTCCAGCCTTAATGAATTATTTACAGTTTCCCAAGTGTCTAGTTCATGTCCCTTGAACCTTCTCTGCCTGGTGTTCATAATGTCCCCTCTGGAAAGCTTCCTCAGGGCAGAGTTAGGTACTTTTTCTTTGTGTATTGATTTTCTTTAAGTATCTCGTGATTTTTGGTTGTCTGTTGATACTATGAATGAAGGTTTAGGTTCTAGACTCTAGGGTAATTAATGTAGGTAACTTGAGTGTGTTTCCTCCAGCTTTGTGTAGATTTCATTGCCCAGTAGCCCCTACCTTGAAAGGGCTGGGGGCATGCTGATGGGGAGCCCTGTGTATGTGAAGGGGGTTGATCGTTAGGCTTCACTTGAGAGTTGTTTTTTTGGTTTTAGGCTGGATTTAAATGCATTTGCTACCTGTGGCCATGTAGCCATACAGGAATGGAAAGTGGATGGAAAGAGCTGAGTAGTTGTGGCCTTTCTATTCCTTATGCAGTCTTTGCTCTGTGCCTATTTCTGCTCAACCAGCTCTAATCTTGGAGCCTCTCTGGAGCTCTACCAGAGGATGGCACATACAGCCGTTTAAGACTTCTCTTGTGTTTATTCTTAGGTTGCAGCTTCCTTTGCTCTTGTTTATTCATCAGCTCTGAATAGATTTAGTACCCTTTTCCCTATCATTTCAGTGAGGGAGAGTAGAAAGGAGAAGACAAATACATTTGCCCATTCGTTTTGAAATCCCGAGCCAGAGGTTCTGTTGACAAATTTGAACATTTCTGATTTTAAGAATTGAAACAAACTTATATATGTTAGTGCATTATGGATTGTTTCCCAAGTATTGATAGAATAGTTTAGAATGTTTATAGGATATGAAATTAGTATAATGCTAAAATACAAGTCATCTATTTATGAATAAGTTGTGTTCTAAAAATAGGTATAAAGCTTTTTAGAGCAAGGAGAGCTGAAGATACCCCAGATACCTGGTCAGGAGAGGATTGTGGGGAAGGTTCCAGGCATTGCCGTTAACTACTAATTGATAATTGGGGCCAGAAGCAAGGTAACTCTGCTCATGAGATGTTGTTTACATTCTAGAATTGGAGGAAGTTGCTTGTTTCCCAGTGTAAAATTTGCTAACTTTAGGTTGTCTTCCTTGATATAACATTAAGATAAAAGCTCTACTACTTGTGGCTTACTAAAGAAAAGTACTGTGCAGTGGCTGTATAGTTAGACTGAGGTTGCAAGTTGTGTTTTATTTCAATGAATGATAAAAGAATAATTTGCCATGTCTTTACTTCTAATAAGAGTGAAAATGAATCTATATGCAACATTACTGTTATTAATTCATTTTGGGAAAGTTAATTGCAACTGTGTGGTTCAGGGATTTAGTGCAAGAAGAAGAACAGTTGATGGAAGAAAAGAAAAAGAAAAAAGACGACAAGAAAAAGAAGGAAGCTGCTCAAAAGAAGGTAGTATATGTATAAACTAATTATTTATATTAAGCAGTTTAAACATAGATTAAAAAAGAAAATTACTCTTATCGGATTATTTAAAGCATCTGATTTAATGTTTTAACTTCAGTGGAGATTCATTTTAATATTTAATGTCTTTGAATATGCATTAATAGTAACTTGTTAAGTGTGTACAATTTAATGCATAGTTATTTGATTTTGCCAATAATTTTTTTCGAAGGTAAGTGCTTTGCATAGGTCTTTATTTTTCAATTAGGTGTTCCTAGGTTTTCATAATACATCATTTTATAGTGAGAAGAGCATGGAATTTGCAGCTGCATAGAGAGGCTTTGAAATCGGGCTCTCCCACATAGCATACAGAACAGTGTGGCCTTCAACTTTATTTAGCCTCTCTGGGCCTTAGTTTCCTTATGTTTTGTAAAATGAGAGTTGAATAAGATAAGTTAATGTAATACATACACATAATAGAAAATAAAGTAATAAAGGAAATAGTAATAAACAATAGGAAACAAAGTGTCAATTTCCTTTTCTCTTTTTATTTAGTACCTGGGCTGATTTTTTTAATTTGCAGATTATGTTAGGATATTTAAAAATAAGCCAAAGACATAATTGCTGCAAAAGATCTTTAACCAATACATTAATCAAAAACTGTAATCAAAGCAACACAAATTGCAGAAAAATAAAACATGCCTGTAAAGATTTTTCCAAATTAATACTAGAGGCTGATGACAGTTAACCGAGTTAGGCACTCATCTCCTACTACATCAACGTTTCAAGGACCTTAAAAATGTTCCAGAAGACCCAGTGACGTTACTGTTCCATTTCTGTATTCTAATGAAAAGTTATGATTTTAATTTTTAATATATACCTTTTTTGTGCTAGGAACTGGATATAGACTAGAGCAACATAGTTATCTCCACACTATTTAGTAGAGAAAAACAGGATACAAAACTATGGCAGGTAGGGATCTGTTGAAGCACAGAGAGAAGTGCTTAACTCAGCCTGAAATGGGGTAGAGGGACAGGGAAATTTTCTTAGAATAGAAATTAGCCAAGTGAATAAGGAGCAGAATGGAAAATGATTCCAGCAGTATAAACTGAGAATTAAGTGTCTATAGCCTGTATGTGTTAAAGTATGGGTTTTGATTGCAGGGGGTGGTGGTGGGAAGGAGCCAAGTGTAGAAATGTCACGATGAGACTGGAGGGGTTGGTCATAGCTGTTGGCACTTGTCCCATTTTGGCCATCGGGTGTTGGGGAAAACACCAAAGACATTTTAGTAGAGTGACATAAAAATTTGTATTTTAGAATTGTATTTAGAACCTTGGCCAATTGTGGAATTGGATTGGAAGGGGTAGAAACCAGAGGCTGAGTTATTGGTGAAGGGACTATTAAAAGAATCCATAGAACTTGTTGAAAGGATATGAAGGGAGAGTAACCTAGATTGACTTTTAGGTTCCAGAGTGAGTGGCTGAGTGCATTTTGGGAGCAGTTAACCAGGCTAGGGGATACACAGAAAGGGGAAAAGAAATATAATTCAGTTCTGAACTTGCAGAGTTTAGGGTGTGATGAAGCAAGTAAACAGGGGAAGAGCAGAGTACAGAGCACTGTGGAGGATTAAGAGTGATGAGGATGAGTTGATTTAATAGGTGACCCTTGTTGTCGGCCTTTTGTTTACTCAGGAGTGATGGGAAGAGATTCATTGGTAATGGTCATAGGGTTTGGAATAGATTCCTAGTATAGAGTTTTGGCATTGATGATGCCTTAGGCCGTTGTCAGAGGCCTGTTGGTGGTATAGGATGGTCTTTGCAATTTGATCAATCTTTGCTTAGGATTTGTTATGAAAAAGTTGTGTCCTCTAAGTCTAAGGTTGGGAGGAAGGCTTATCAGACTCTTGTTCCGTGTGTGAAGCCCAGTTACTTAATGAAAAGAGCCTCTAAGAAACTTGAGATATATTGAGGAAGATGCTTGAGTATACTTTGTGTAGAATCATTAGTTTGGCAAGCATCTGAGTGATGCATTAGGCCATGTTGATCCCTGCTTCTAAGGAGTTCAAGATTTAGCTGGTAAGTCAGGATGTATGTGAAATGACTAGAGAAGAGGCCTTAAGTTACTATATAATGAAGCATGTTTATTTGGAATTTACTCTATTTACTGAGGAAATTCTAAGAAAGAGAGGAGTCCCTCGAATGATTTCTTTAGTGTGTTTTTTTTTTAATTGAGGTATAACTGGCATATACAACATTTTAATAGTTTCATTTGTACAACATAATGATTCAGTATTTGTGTATGTATTGTGAAATGATCACCCCAGTAAATCTGGTTAATCGTATCCATACTTAATTGGAGAATTTTTTTTCCTGTAATGAGAACTTTAAAAATTTTAAATATTGTATTTTTAAATATGTAATGTGAGTATGATTTTTAAGTTGTAACATATATAAATAAATGACTCTAATTGTAAAGTTTACCTTATTCTTTATAACCAAATCTAAATCACCAAGGCAGTGTCTTTAACACACGAATGATGCTTTTCGTGGCATTTGGCCCCTCACAAAATCTGAAGTGAGTTCTTCATACTGTTTATCACTCCATCCCTGCCTCACTGAGGGTTCCAGACTCTCACCCCAACTATGTCCCACTGGAACCATCATCAGAGGTGTGGTTCCATAACCATTAGAGAGATGGGGAGGGTTTTTTTTTTCCCCTTTCTTTTGTCAGATCTTCAGCATTGATAGGGATTCCTATGTATCCTATAGAAAAAGTAATATCTAGTGATTGAACACAATATAAAGGAATATATAATATCTCTAATAAATGTTAAGCTTAGTAGACTAATGCCACTGTAAATAAGACTGTTCTCTAGTTAACCAGCTTACAACTGAATTTGAATACAACCCATTGGTGAAATGAGGACAGCTGGTATTTCTGTAGGCTGTTACCACATAGCTCTTTAAAAACAAAATAAAAGGAAAACTATCCCAGGTTGGCACACTTATAGCCCATATGAAAGATTGTGAGTCACAGGAGTTTTAAGATAAGTTTCCTGGAGCTTGTCTTTTGTCTGTAGTAGGAGCTAGCAGGTGTATCCAGGTAGGTGACAGAGATCTCCATAAGCTAGGGAGACAGGCCCATTTATATAAATGTTGAAACATGAATTCACTATGGTAAAAACAATCTGTTTGTTTTATGTAATCTATGCACACTTTGAAAAAAACTATATATTTTTGTTTCTGAAAAAGACTTCAGATACTATCTGTTTTAATCCATTCATTTTATGTATAAGGATCACAAGCATTAAAATGAGTTAAGTGTCACCATCAGCGTGACAGAACAGGAATAGAATTGAAATCTTCTAATTCCCCCAGGTTTTCCAAAACTCGGTGCTATGGCTTTATCCTTTTGGTACAGAACATTATCTTATATACTCTTACTTTATTTTTCACCAACTAAAGGTGAACTTTAAAGCTGGAAATAATATGGTGGTTTTTATAAGGCATTTAATAAGTCTTTATGCCATGAATACAGAAAACAGATTTAACAGTCCCTAACTGTGGTCTTTTAAAGAAATTTAAATTCAGACCAGAGTTAATTTAATTTCTATTTTAAATAAAAAACTAGATACACAACTCCTTACATAAACAATTAGACACCAAACAAAGCTCAGTGCACTATTTGTACTATGATAGTTTTTCTAATTTTGTTAGTTAGTTAAATATCAATTTAAATATTTAAATTCCTTTAAAATTTTTTGACACAAAATACATGGTTTTTATTTTATTTCAGTTCCATACATCTCTAGTTAATAATAGAAATCAATGGATGATTTTTTATTTTTTATTTTTTGAAAAGCCTTCTGTTTCACATCTAAGAATTATGGCTATTTGCTTATCTTCTGATTCTAGGCTCAGAAAATAATTTGATATAGCTCAGGAATGTAGTTTCTGTACTTAAGAAAAGGGTAACAATAGTAGTAGTAGGTTGTTACCATGGATTTATCTCTAGGTTCTGTTTTTAGAAGAAATTTCTAGATGGAATCTTGAGGGAAATGTAGTGAGGAGGAAAAAGGAGGATGAGAAATAGGTTAATTATAGAGGGATCATTTAGTATAAACTTTACTTTAAACATGTAATTGTAGTTCCTAGAAAGCATATAATGGTTGAGGGTTGGAAGGAGGCACCAACACAAATTGGGACCTTTCGGTTGAGAATGTTTAAAAGTCAGTGTTCATGGATATTTTTGTTATTGTGTTAAAAGCTTGAAGGGATTTTTATAAAAGGCTTTGTGGATTTAAATGTACTCATTTCGAGCTTAAATTAGACTTTCGTTGTAGAAAACTTCCAGTTTCATTCCTCCTTTTTGGAAATTTTAGTATTTACTAGTTATGTCTCCCAAAGGCTGTTTTGTTCTGAGACTAGAGATCATATTCAGCAGTCTGAGTAGCAAATTTTCTCAGTAACCTAAGTGGTAATATAACCAGGCCTGGAGCATTGCACTCATCAAGGGCAGTTAGGTATTGTCTTTACAGTCCTGGCCCTTATTTAAGCTTACTCTTCTCTTTTATTTTTTTAAAAAAATCATTCAGCAGACCTGAGTTCTAGACAGCATGCTGCTTGCTGAGAAATCACAGAAAAGATCTCTAACCAGGAATTATCTCATTTAAAATAAGTGAATCAAACTATTAATTCTTTATTCCTTGTTTTAGTTTCTAATACCTGGCACTGTTAAGACATTTTAGATGATTAGAAAAAGAGGAAAAAAGTAAGACCTGGGAGCTGGGAGTGAGTTTGAGTCAAGTTTGTGAGAGAAAGGAGCCAAGGCACGGGCGAAAGCCGAAGCATAACTCAGATTCAGGGCACGAGGCAATATCTGTTGAACGCTTTCTGTATGCTAGGCACTGTCCTAAGCCTGCTCTCTCTTTTTTTTTTTCCCCTAAGCTCTTTATATGAGTTCAATCCTTTTAGCCTCACAACAACTCTGAGGTAGGTGTTTTTGTTGCCTGTCTTATAGGTGAGGAAACCGAGCTTTAGAGAAGTTAACTAATTTTGACCAAGGTCGCACTGTAAATGGTGGAGCCAGGAGTCAAAGCCAGGCAGTCTGGCTTCAGACTCTGAGCTCTTAACCACTGAGGTATACTTAGGGGTCGAGGAGCTGGGATAAGTGGTGCAGAGCCTGACAGAAACAAAGCACCTGGCATGGACCTGGCACGGGTGTGTCTGCCACTTGTCTGATGCCTTCACTAATAAACTGAGGCAATTGTGATAATTGCTTGTGGAATCACAGCTCAGGTTTTTTTGTTTGTTTTTAAGAAAAAAATATTCAGAATAGAAATATTTTTGCTTCTCAGTTTCCCAGAACCCTTTAATTCTGTTGTACAAGATCCACAATGATACCTCACGTTTGAATAGTATTATTTATCCAGAAAAGATCTTTTTATATTTTACTTGAGCCCTATAATAGCCCTGAAAAGGTAAGCAGAACAGGTTTTTTTTCTCTTCCTCCATTTGAGTGATTAGGAAACTGAGACCCAGAGGGTTTAAATGACAAGGTCATTTAAAAGTAAGACAAAACAAAAAAAAGTTGAAGTTAATTTTAATATATTTTATATAACCCAATATATCCAAAATATTACTATTTCAACATGTAATCAGTATAAAATATTATCAGTGAAATTATTTACCTTTTTAAAAAATACTAAATAATAGAAATCTGGTATGTATTTTGTGCATATCACTTCACACTAGCTCTGTTTCAGTGGTCAGTAAACACATGGGGATAGTGGCCACCTTTTAGAACAGTGCAGACAAATATTCTTAAAATCACTGACCCCACTTGGAAAATTCTCTTTTTAATAGTTTGAGTAATACACAGGTTCCCTGGACCAACCAACAAAACCTATTTGAACGAAATGGAACTCTTTCAGTTCCGTTTCCTCCTAATCAGGAGCTCTTGGGTTCTATTACTTACATTCTTTCACTAGATCAGTTGGTGTTCTGATGGGCAGACTCCTTTGAGTGTCCCCTTGGTGCTGTTCTCTGTAGATGACACAGTACTGAATGAGGTTGATCATTGTTCTCAAGCAACATGGAGGTTTTCTTCCCAAGGGGGTTGGCATAGTAGATATCCTTCATGTTGTAAGGCCTAGAAGAGCAACACTGTATATCTTGGGGTTTAGTAGTGTGGTCATGGTTTCTATGTACTGTAGCCTAGTTTCCTTTGGAAGTAAACCGTGGAAGAGACCAGGTGAGTTAAACAAAAAACAAAACAACGCACAGAACAACACATAAAATCTGTCTTCAACATGCAGAGTAATTTCCGTGTTTATTTTTTGGGTTTCAGAAAATTATGTTATCTTACAGTTTGACGTGATGCTTGTAATACTTGGAGGTATTCAGATACTGAGTTCTCTCTAATAAGACTATTTTTCTATTACCAGATTTTAAAAACAATTTCTTCCAGAAATAAATTAAGTGTTCAAGCTAGTTGACTGGTCTTCTGCCATTGTCCTTCCATCAATTTTTTTTTTTTTTTAAATTTTCGATCCATATAAAGTAAAAGATGGGCCTCCATTATTTTATGTGTCACTAGTGCTCTAAAACTTGGTAAAGTGCTTCAGTGCGTAGATTGACTCTCTGACTTTCCGGGGATAGATTAATGTTTGGTGTGGCTTCAGTATTATGGTAATTGCCATATAGTTCTTTGCCATATAGTTCTATAATGATATAATTTTTAAAATGGTGTTTTTGGTAACAATTTAATATGACTAAGCAAAATGAATTATCCTGCCCTATGACAGTTAAGAAAAGCTTTATCTTCATTTAGAAACAATTCCTGGTTATTCAGTTAGTAATTATTCAATCTTCCCTCACCTCCCTGCCTATCCTTGTATCTTTTTTTTTTTAGGATTCCCACACAGTTGGGCATAATCAAAAAGTTGATTTTCACTTGTGGCCTTTGTCTGTAATCAGTTCTTTTTGAGGCCCTTGAAGTTTGAGCCAGACACCTTGAGGCAGGCCTACTGTCCTCAAGCCCCTCTCCCTGTTGTGTCAGAGACAGTGGAAGTAGGGGCAGGCATGGGAAGCAGGGCCCATGTCAGTTTAACTTCAGAAGACCGTAATTTTAATTGAATTGTCAGATGTGTCAGAAGTGACAAATGTTTCAAAAATTTTCCCACCCAAAAATACTTAAACGTTCACCATGCTTAACTGTAGCAGCCTAACTTCCAGGAGTTAAATGTATTACTAATTTGGCCGAAGAAGCTTTATGCAGCTTTTCTTCCAGAAAACTTAATTCATGTTTTATCATGTGAAACAAGAAAATTTGAAGCCCTTTAAACATTTGCAAAACTCATTAGATCCATTAAAAGGTAAAGGTGACAGTTATATAATTTTAAAGCTAAATGATGAGAGAAGTGAAGTTCCATTTATCATTATTATTATTATATACTGTCGTACAGTGGTGTCTCTTCTGCTTTGTGCCTAAAGCATTTCAAGAATTTTTTTTTTTACTAATAAACATTGTGTCAGGGACAATGGGGCACATCTGTGGGAAAAGCATGCTTTCTTTGCATATCTTTTCCTATGCAGTTCATCTAAATGACAAATTCCTTATTTAATAAAAATGTATATGTCTTATGTAATAGTAATATATGAGCATTTTATCATAACAATCCATTTCTTTCAGTTTCATAATTACATTGTTTTTTGTTTGTTTGTTTTTATTTTAGGCCACTGAACAAAAAATCAAAGGTACGTTGTTTAAAGCTATTTTTTATTCTTTTTTCATTAAAGGAAGGTTGTTGATATGCATTTTTATTCACCTCCAGGATGGGAGAGAGAAGAGCATGAAAGGAACAGCAGGGGGTGGGGACAGACTTCTTCAGTGACATCACCGTGGAGTCATCTTTTGGGGTTTATGATTTACTGTAGTATATATTACCACCTTAAAAATATACTGTTTCGAGACCTACCTTACATTTATCTCCTAGAATAAACACCACCTCCTAACATACTTCCTTGATTGGAGTCTTTGAGCACATGTGCCTTTCCTTCAGTCTTCCATCTAAAAGTCTTCTTGTCTGGAGCTACCTTTAGGACTTTATTTCTTGTTCTCTGTATAATATTGTCCCCCACTCCTTCCTGTAGGCAGACAGTGACATCCATTCTATATTATCACTGAGAATAGTAGATTGCTAACCTTATGGTCAGGTTGAACAGCCCCCAGTACATGCCAAGCAAAAGACTTCAGGGTGGTAAGGAAACAGGAACCTAATTCCTCTCACATCCTGAATCAGGAGTTCTTCACCTTCCCAGGAGTTGACTACCTGTAATGAAAGGTGTAGGGCTCTCTGATGCTGAACTTGTTAGGCCGAAAGATTCTGAATTTTTACGTAAGCTATACCAAAAGTATAATCTCTGCATTTGGCTGATACGTGCAGTCAAAACTGCTTGCTTTTATTAGAGGTTAAGGTAAGGCATTGCTTTTTTTTAAATAAATTTATTTATTTATATTTTTATTCTTGGCTGCATTGGGTCTTCGTTGCTGCGCGCGGGCTTTCTCTAGTTGCGGCGAGCGGGGGCTACTCTTCGTTGTGGTGCGCGGGCTACTCTTCATTGCGGTGGCTTCTCTTGTTGTGGAGCACGGGCTCTAGGTGCGTGGGCTTTAGTAGTTGTGATGTGCGGGCTCAGTAGTTGTGGCTCGCGGGCTCTAGAGCGCAGGTTCAGTAGTTGTGGCGCACGGACTTAGTTGCTCTGCGGCATGTGGGATCTTCCCGGACCAGGGCTCAAACCCGTGTCCCTTGCATTGGGAGGCAGATTCTTAACCACTGCGCCACCAGGGAAGTCCAAGGCATTGCTTAAGGTAACATTTTTAGGTGCAGCTGTATGAGAGTGAACAAGAACAGATAAGGAAGACCTTTTTGAGGTTGTGAGTCTTAAAGATGAGACAGCCGGTCAAAGAAAGAATGAAATGGCAGAGGGATCTGCATGATTGAAGGCACAGAGACAAGACATAATGTGATGTTATGTGCATTGGTGGTATTCCAAGAGCATTAAATACCTAGTGATAAGTGGTCAGGGTTGAAGGGTTTTTCTGAAGGAGGTAGGCAGGGACCAGGTCAGAGAGGGCCTTATATGCTAAATGTACTCAAGGAGCCACTGAAGAGCTTAAGAAGAGGGTGACATCATTTGTTTTTTCATTCTTTTAAATCTAGCAATCACTTACATGGAAAGTTTTAGTTGAAAGATGGGCAGGGATTTGAAAGATGGAGCTAACAGAAAAAAGACACTGGGCAGAAGAGGCAGGTGGACAAGAAGAGGGAATTCAGAGAACGAGTGTAAGGGTGTTAAAGGGAGGGGGCCGAATATAGGCATAGAGGTAGGGGGAACTAGAGGACTTCGTGCTGCTTAAAGAGTGGAGAGCTAGCAAAGGTTCTTGCATTTAGAGGTCATGGTCGTAAGCTATGCTTTAAGAACATTTCTTTGTCAGTTGTGTCTAGTGTCACCAAAAAGGAGCAGTACCAGAGAGAGAAGAGAAGGAATAGAGAGGGTAATGAGGATTTGAACTGAGGTCTTGACAGTAGAGGTAGGAGTTGGATGACAGATGTTTGAGATATAATTGACAGGATTGGCAACTGGTGAGATCAGAAGAGGACCTGAAGGTGATATTGCGGCTTTGAATTTGGATGTCTAAGAAAGTTACAGGGATGTGGAATGATGTAGGGAGTAGCACTGCCAAATTAATTTAGTAGGAACATGGGAAATTCCCTGGCCGTCCAGTGGTTAGGACTCTGAGCTTCCAGTGCAGGGGGCACAGGTTCCATCCCTGGTTGGGGAACTAAGGTCCCACAAGCCTTGCGGCGTGGCCTCCAGAAAAATAAATTTTAGTAGGAACACGACCAAATTAATTTTCTTAAAACTCCACTTTTCTCACACCACTCGCCTGGATAGGAATGTTAAGTTGTTCCTTGTTGCTTTGCTTCAAAACCAAACTCCTGGTTGACTTTCAAGTCCCTCTTTAATCTGACCTCCCATGATCTAACCAACTTGTTTCCCATCACTCCTTTATACTTTTCAGATCATTCTTATCTTTTTCATGTTCATTCCTGTTTGTTTCTTTTTGATCCCATTTCTTAGCCAAGGATGCCTTTCAGCTTTTCTAACCCTCTCAGAACTCATCTTCTAATGGATCCCTCTAACTGCCCTTGATCCTTCCCTTTCCAGTTTCTTAGGATGTTGTGATGTGTATTAAGCTTGGGGCATTCACTTATATTCTATCTTAGATTTTTAACGGGTCCATGGATATTTGTTTCTTCAGACATGATCTTTGAGTACCTGCTGTTTATATCCTTTCCAAATGTAAGTCATTCTTTTGCATCCATACATAAAACATGAACATATTTGAATCTTTTTTTTAGATTTTCCACAATCCTGAGAATGTTAGGCTGAGTATATGAAAGTCACTTCAAAATGCTTTATATGTTGTTTTGCCCACTATTTTACTCACTTCATCCTTCTTTTGGTGGCAGCTCCCTTCATACTTGGTCACGCTTATTCTGATTCATGAAAATGTATTTATTTTTGTGGTGTGTACAATATATGGTGTTTATGGCAGTGATTAGATTATAAATTGGAGGCTTGTGGTATATGGGTTTGGCTCACACAGTTGTTTTTTTTACTAAACTTTATTGGAATAATTTATGATTTACTGAAAAGTTGAAGATAGTACAGAGAGTTTCCATATAGACCTCACCCAGTTCCCCATTATTAACATCTTACATTTCTGTGGTACATTTGTCAAAACTAAGAAACGGGCATATGTTGATATTACTGAACTCCAGACTGTATTTAGATTTCACCAGTTCTTCAATTAACTTTTCTGTTCTAGGATCCAATGCAAGATAATTTGTTTAGTTGTCATTTCTCCCTGATCTCCTCTGGTCTCCACACAGTGTTTTTATTGTTACCCTTTAAATTTTTAATTGATTGCCAACATTTGAAAATCAGGAGAATTCACCTAATTCAGGATTATAGTTTATACTGTCAGCATCATTTCTGTCTTTCTGTATTATAGAGTCTATATAAAGCCCAGGTTTAGTCACATGTGGCTATTAAGTACTTGAAATGTGGCTAATGTGACTGAGGAACTGAATTTTAAATTTTATTGGACCACATAGCTCTAGAGCCTTCTTGGTTGTTAAGAGTCAAGATTTTAGTGCTCAGACTGAGCATAACTGGTTAGGCCCGGCACTCCCTGTAGACTTCTGCCTTAATGAGCTATTTCCTTTTCTAAGGCTACTGCCGTTCCCGACTAAATAATACCTACTGATGCTGCTCTCATTCAGTGGTGAAACTGTATAAAAGCTGGATTTTTGTAAGGTGTCATAAATTAAATTCTTGACCAGCTTTCTTATATGAAAACAATATGATGTTTATTTCTTGGTGCAGTGGACTCATGCGTCATCTCATAAAAATGTGGTGGACCATTATAATGAGTGACATCATGAAATTTCTGAAAATTTTATTCTTACCTTGTGACTTGAACTTTGAAAAACTGTAAGGAGCATAGCTATTTGAACGTTTGAATATTTGAAATTCCTTTCTAAAATATGTATATGATGAGTATCTCTTTGAAACAGCAGGGGAATGAAGTGCTAAAAAAATTATGGTGAGGTATAGGAACGGATGGGTATCCTGTGGACCTATACATTGTAAAGACAGGGAAGGACTGGGAACTCTGTCAAGAATAAACGTCATTTTTTAAAAACAGCTTTCCAGCTCTGACACTGGCTTGTTTTAGAAGCATACTGATTGTACATTCCTTGCAAAAGAATAAGCACTGTTAATTTTTGACAGCTAATATTTATTTTTCTGTCTGTCTGTCTATATCATGCCAGTGCTTTCTTCAAGTGGTTTCATAAGCAAGCTAATTACAGAGGATAACAAACCCTAGAGCTCCTAAAGGAGATGAGGGGAGCCTGGGATGGAAGCAGGAATAGAGAAAATTTGATACAGATTTTTTGTTTTCTGGTGATCACATAGGGAAGCATAGTTTATTGTGGCTATTCTCTTTCCGGATTAATTAAAAACTCATGAGAATTGAATCAGCATTTAAAACACATTTTTGTTCCTGCCATAGTTGGAAACCATTATTTGTATTCAATTCTAGCCTGTTTTTCTATCAAACACAATTTCATTACTTAAATCCATTGATCTAGGGAGTGATCAAAATATTCAAGAGCTGTTAAATCAGCTGCATGTCACATCATATTGGAGGCGTCCTGATAGCTAACTCTGAGCACTTACTCTGTAGCATGCACTGTGCTTTATGTTTATATTGTGCTTGATTATATTTCATTTAGTCAAGGTGAGATTCTAAATATTTAATTACGAATAGTGAATGGGCACCAGTGGTTCATAACACTGTACTGGAGCAGACCTAAGATCTTAATGTGCTAAGAGTAACCCTTAGCTATTGAATTTTGGGAAGTGTGTGGGACCCAGCGAAGGGACTAGGGCAGCAGCCTGGGAACTGTGAGATTTAATGCAGTGGATATTTAAAAACTAATACAGGAATAGGGCTTCATCAGTGTATACTAGCACAATATAAGCCTGCTTTTAATCGCTTCAACAGCCCTATGAGAGTGGATAGTATTATCACCATTTACAGGTAAAATCAAGACTAAGAAAGGTTAAGTAACTTGCCTGTTGGTTATGCAGCTGATTGGTGTCTGAGTAAGGGTTGGACTACTAACCCTACTGGGCTGTACTGCTTCTTTTTCTTTGAAAATATCCCTGTAGTTAGTTACATGGAAGACAGAACAGGAGAGCTACACCATTGCCCATGCTTTAATAATATGCAACGAATGAACTAAAACAATGCATCTTTTAAAAATATTACAGAAAGATCTTCCAGCAGATTTTATAGTATTTCCCTGTTGACTGAGCACAAAGAAATAAATAAAAAATTGTATTACCAGCAAAATTTTTTGAATCAGAGAGGTTTCGACAGTTTTGTGATGTGTGAAGTGGTTGACTTTTCAGGAATCATTTAACATTCATGAAATACTTACTGTGTGCCCACCCTGTTTCATGCACTGTTGTGGTCACTGTTGTGCATGAAACAAAACAAACTCCAAGTCCTTGACCCCGCTGTGTTTCCATTCTCATCTTTGTTTTAAATGTTTTTACCTGTGATCTCAGCTTAGCACTCTGTTTTCCCATGAGATCATAAGTTTCTCAATCACAAAGCCACCTACGATAATGAAATTCAGGAACTTTGGTGGCCTGACAAAGGATCACTGTACTGCATAAATTTTCAGAGGAGAAAATTGAGACCCAAATAGATTGTGACTTGAAGCACATTGCCTGACCTTGTTCACATAATGGCACATGTAGAAAATGACAATGGTGGGGCTATTGTAAACAGCAGAGGCTGCTCTCAGCTGAGGATGACGATCCTAGAGAGTCTGGTCCCCTGGCCTCTGAAGTGCTGCTCCCCTCAGCATCCCTGTAACCGATTCCTGTCACACAGGTTGGAAAGGTCTGCTGTTAGAATCGGGGTTCAGTTCAGTGTTTCTCTGCACAGTATGCATGGTAGGAACGTGACTTGGTACTACAGGCAGGTGTTCGGTAAGATTCGGAAGACCAGGTTCTGATTCCGAATGTGCCATGATAGTACTTTGGCTCTATGAGAGATTTTGAAGGCAAATGGGTACTGACCTCTTTGAAGAAGAAGAGGTTGTTACTGATTAAGAATTTACTAATGGTGAATGTGTTTCTATGAAGATGTCTTTGAGCTGTGTAACAAAAAGATTTCTAACTCTGCACTAACAGGAAGGGGGGAAATGGGCGTCTACTCCCATGGGAGTCAATAAAAAGTACTGTTTTTAGGTATATCAGAGTCACCATTTTTCCTTTTCTCCTATTGAGAAAGAAAAATGATTTATATAGATTTATACATGTAAATCTAGATTTATGTACTCAGGAGGTTATGAAGAATGCTAAGGACCCCTTTTTGTTTTAGGTAAGAACCATTTTATTTCTACCAAATGTAGATGTGTTTGCTTATAAATACTAATGAATTATTAAAATAAGTAGAAATTAAAGATTTTGGTGAATTCAGATGTCTGATGAGACTGGAGCAGGACAAAGGAGACAGGAAATAGATATGAGAAAAGCAGAGATTACTGCAGTTAACAAAGTAAACTATTGTCAAAAACTAGATTCAGAGACTAATGAGCCCATAGTTGTTGGAGGCATCGTATGGTTGTGTCCTGATCCCTGAGATACTCTGCCTGGGCAACAATTAGGTCTTCAATTTCAAAGAAAACAAATCAGGAGTCTTCTGGTTTAAATTTTGGAGTAGAAGTCGGGATGGATTAGCAAGAATAGCTTTATCAGTTATAACCAGGTAAAAGAAAGCTCCAGACTAGGAAAAAACACATTATATATCATAATTTTCACTTTTATATACTTGTAGTTCTAATTAGAATAGTAGCTGTGCTTCAGAATGCTTACTAAGAGCTCTCTCTCTCAGTGCCAGTAGCCTTAGTGAAAGTAGGCCTGATAAAATGTTACTTAAAGGCAGCATTTTGCCAGAAGCAAAAAGCATTGATTCATCTAATAAGATAATCCTGGAATTTTTGCGTAAACCAGGCATAGTGGTTAAAAGTCCAGTCTTCTGAGTCAGATAAACTTGGATTTGAATACTGCCTTTGTAGTTCTTATCTCTGTGACCTTGAGTAAGTACTGTAACCTCTAAACTTCGGTTTGACTCTGTTAAAAGGAGATAATCCAGGTTACTTAATGTGGGAATGAAATGATACATAATATAGAACATAAGTCACTGGAGGGTAGTTAATGCTGAGTGTGTAATAGATAACTTATTATTGTAAACGCTGGTTAGAAAATTTTGATTTGTAGCTTTCGAAGTCATTAAGCCAGAATTAGTCATTCCTTTATTTTTGGAGAGTTTGATTTTGCTCTTATAAGTAAGATGAAAATGTATACTGGGAGGAACATTAGTTGGGAGGTCAGGTTTGGTTTTAAATTTTAGCTTCGCCATTTACTAGACGTTTAGTCATGGGCAGCCTTCTTCTGCCCTTAGTTGCCTTATCGGTAAAATGGAAGTAATAATTCAAATGCATAGAATCATGGTGAGGATAAAGAGATATTAGATAAATTGTGTGGCATCCAACTGATACTTGGTAAATTGTAGCTCCCACAACTATGGTTTTGCAGTATCCTAGCAACCTTTCAGTCCCTTGAAACATCATACTAGCAGTTTCCCCAGTCATTTCAGAGTTCCTCCTCACCCAGACGATGACTTGCTTTTTCCTCTCATTAAAGTAGAACCCAACCCAGCATGGGTGAATCACAGTGCAGTGTCTCTGCCATAGTGCAAGGAATATGTCTTGCAACATAAGAATGGGATATATTATCTTTATAAATTTGTCAGGCCAAAATTGGTATTTTATTGCTTTGATTTAAATATAAATCAATTTGTTTATTGATAAAATGGAGTATCATATGTTTAATTGTTTGTACTTTTTTGCTCTTATGAATTGCCCATCCTCTACCCGTTTACCTCTTGGGCCTAGAGTTTTTGTTATCTATTTACATGAGCTCTCTGTATAAGAAGCTCATTAACATTACATTTAATGTGTTTGATGCAAAAATTTCTAAGATTATGGACTGTATTATATGTTTGAGGTTGTTCTGAGGATGAGATACCTGGTAGAAATATCTAAGTATCAGACCCCATAGGGGGTACATATGCAGAAGATGCAAATATATGTTTAGAAGAAGGAAAGCAAAATTAAATAGCATTTATATTCTTAGTTTAAGACTCCGGTCCTAAACTCTAGTGACTCTGTTGAATGCTTTCCTATGTTAGGTTTAGCAGCCTTAAACCAAAACAGTACCTTTTCCCCTTTGGTTAGGGAAAATTGGGGTGGGCAGTGGGAGGGGAGGGAATGGATCCCTTTAACTTGTTCCAAAGGACAAATATTTTCCAGTTTGCCTTTTAGTTTGGAATAAATATATACACACAGACACCTTTGAAAAAATAAAATATACTGCATAATTTTATTTGCTCAAACTTAACCAATTTTTACTCTTTGATTTCTTGACTCATTTTTATGCTGAGAAAACCCACCGTTTATCCAGATTTTAGAAAAAGCTTTGCCTGTGTTTTCTGAAAGCTTTTAAAAAATTTAGCATTGTATAGTATAACTGTTTAATTTATCTGAACTTCATTTTTATATATATTTGGGACCATTTTTTCTAATTAAAAAAATCAAATTAATCAAAAATTAAATTTAAAAACTCCTTTATTATATAACTTTGGCAAACTTTTTTTTTCCCCCAATGTGTTTGGGACTTTTTTTGTTGTTCCTGTCACTAACTTGTAGTTGAATTGTTAGGTATTATCTTTTGTTTTGTTTTGTTTTGTTTTGGACTCACAGATGGAAGTCAAAAGCTCTATAGATGTTGCTACAGTATCTAGTAGAACAGTTTTCCAAATTTACTCAGAAATGAGAAACATGTGATATGTGCTTTTAAAAATACAGATTCTGATTTAGTATATCTGTGAGGCTTGAAAAACCTGTTTTTGTTTTAAACACATGCCCCATAGCACTTTTAATTAAATAAATTTGGGGATCACTTCTAGAATTGTTAGTTATGAAAGAGAGACTTGAGGGTAATCTGACTTTTTTAATTTAATTTTTATTTTATATTGGAGTATAGTTGATTTACAGTGTTGTGTTAGTTTCAGGTGTACAGCAAAGTGATTCAGTTATACATATAGCCATTCTTTTTCAGATTCTTTTCCCATATAGGTTATTATAGAATATTGAGTAGAGTTCCCTGTGCTATACAGTAGATGACATTTTTTTTTTTTAAAGCACGTGCCTCTGCCTGAAAAATAAATCTTTCATCATCCCCCTTTTCTGCATCTCACATATTTGGACAAAATTTGATGGACAGATTAACCAATATCTTGGAAATACCATATTGTGAATATTGTATGGGTATCCTCTAGCTCTTAAAGAAGATCTGTACGTTAGAACAGATGTACCTTGCCTAAGGTATTTTGCTGAAGAGCAGAATTTGTTAATAGGGTCGTTTCATCCAGAAATTCATTAATGAAGCTCGGTGGAAGAATTTATTCAGTCAGCTAAACCTAGAGGATTGTAGGACAAATCAGCTATGTTCCTCTTTGTGTTGGTAATTTAAGATGGGAAATTTTGGGTAGGAAGGTAAGAGTTCCTTGAAGAAGCAGAGCTAAGACCCAGGCAAAGGTATATTTCTGATTTCTCTAGGATTTTTGAACATGCCATTTGCTGTTCTTGGTGCTGGGAACACCAAGTGGAAAAAGGAAGAAGAAGTAAGAAACCTGCACTTACAGAACACATGTAGTGTAAGGCAGGGGTCCCCAACCCCCGGACCTGTTAGGAACCAGGCCGCACAGCAGGAGGTGAGTGGCAGGCCAGGGAGCAAAGCTTCACGTGCTGCTCCCCATCTCTCGCATTACTGCCTGAACCACACCGCCCCACCCCCGTCTGTGGAAAATTGTCTTCCACGAAACCAGTCCCTGGTGCCAAAAAGGTTGGGGACTTCTGGTGTAAGGAATGCCTAAGAGTTTTATGGGAGTGCGGAGGGGATGTTGTCATAAAATACCTCTAAGATTAGCTGAATAGGGGGGTAGTGGGGAGTGATTAGTTGTTTCCTAGGAAAGGTGGTAGACAGAAAGATTTTCAAGGAAGGAATGTCATGAAAGAGCATGATGCCTTTCAGAGAATTGGAGGTATTTGATGCAGAAGAGGAGATGTGTGTGGATGTAGCAGGATATGAATCTGGAAAAGTGGTAGATAGGGGCTGTGCTAAGGACTTTGTGTTAATTCTGAGAGCACTTTAATAATATAGATAATGTGGGGCAGAGAGATGATAGATTTGGGGAGAGTGAAAAGGGGGTGGGATGGGATCAACACTTAAGCCAAGGAGACCAATTAGGTTTTTGCAAGATGAAATTGATAAGGGCCTAAATCACAGCAGTGACATTGGAGTTACAAGGATGCATTTGGATTGTATCAAGGAGATAATTAATCTGTTGGACCTTTAGACTGACTGGACCTAAAGGGATAGGGAGAATTTGAGGAAGATGTCCCTGCTTTAGTAATTAGATAGATAGTTTAGTAAACGTTTACTAAAATAAACAACAGCGCTCCTACTTCCCTGGCAGTTGTAACTTATTCTTGCCATGACTTCTCTTCTTCTGTCTGCTATTTAAACCTATTCTTTAGGTCTTGCCATTTCTTATTTTACAACTTCATAACTTCTTTTTCTACCTGTATGCTGAATCCTAAATCCATATTTTTAGTTCAAACTTTTACTAAATTCTAGAACCATATATTCAGTAGCATTCTTATAGCAGTGGTTTTCATAGTTTACCCGAGGACACCTGAGAGGCTTCCTGAAGCTTTCATGAGATCCACAAGGTTAAAACTATTTTCATAATGATAGTAGAAAGACTTTGTCTAGCCACTTATTCTCTCATGAGTATATAGTGGAGTTTTCTAGAGGGTACATAATGTGCAAGTCACAACAAATTGGATGCAGAAGTAGATGTGAGAATCCACCTGCCTTCTGTTAAGCCAGATGTTAAAGGGATTTGCAAAAATGTAAAACAATGCATACTTTACTTTTTTTGTTTTGGAAAATTTTTTAAAAAAAACATTTATTTTAATATATAAAGGACTTTCTTAATGAGTCAATAAATATTTTAAAATTTTCTTTGTTTAAATTCCTAGTATGGTAAACATCTATAGATGTAACCCACATAAACAAAAGATTTTTGGTGTTCTCAGTAATTTTTTAAAGTGTAAAGGGGTCTTGAGACCAAAAAGTTTGAGAATGGCTGTCCAATAGTAATAACAAACCTAACAATTAAAAAAACAAACAAAAAAAAACTAAACTCATTCTCACATACTTCCCAAATTTAATTTTTGTCTTCCATTTCATATCTTAGTAAATGGTACTACTGTCTACTTGGATTCCAGGCCAGAAACCTGAGGTTCATCCTAATTCCTCCTCCCTTTTTTTACCCAGATGGTAATAGTAATCACTAACATTTATTGAGTACTAACTATGTGCCAGGTACTGTTTTTAGTTCTTTACGTCTATTATCTTGTTAAAACCTCACAAAAACCTGATGGGTGTACGTATTAATACTTAACTCTGTTTTGCAGATGAGGAAACAGGTACAGAGGGGATAAGTACTTTGCCCATGGTCATGTAGCTAGTAAGTTGGAGAGCCAAAATTTGAATCCAGCCAGTCTTTTGAACCTTTACTTCTTTGTTCTGGAACAGTTTATGTAAGATTGATATTATATATGCTTCTTGAGGATTTTATTTACATACTCCCTGTAAAGTCATCTGAGCCAGGTGCTCGTTAGGGAGGTAAATCTTGCAGGATCTTTCAGTGTCCTCTGCTGTCATTATTCCATAGGATCTTCTACTCCTCTGTGAGCTCATTTTGGTAAATTACATTTTACAGAGCAGAGGCTGGAAAACTACAGCCTGCAGGCCAGATCTGGCCCACTGCCTGTTTTTTTTATGTGAAGTTTTGTTGGAACACAATCATATCCATTCATTTACGTGCTGTCTATGGCTGTTTTTTTTGTGCTACAGCAGCAAGTTGAGTAGTCGCAACAGAGACTGTATGGCCTGCAGAACCTAAAATGTTTACTCTCTGGCCCTTTACAGGAAAGATTTGCCAAGCCATGTTGTAGAACACTCAGTTTAGCTGGGTTTTCTGTTTTATTGGTATAGATTATAGTATTTTCTTGTCTTTACAGAATCTCTGTATTTGAAGTTATGTCCTTTTTTCCCCAGTACTATTTATATTTCTTCTTTTATTTCCCCCATTGTTTAGGATTACGAAAATCTTGTCTGATTTATTTGTAACAGTGTTAATGTTGGTATCCCATCTTATGCTGTGCCCTATAACAATTTAAATAGCATTTGATTTAGAGATAAATATTTCTTAAAAGTATGCTAGTTAAAAAAAAAATGAAGCAGTATGCATGGTAGTATTGATCAAACTATGTGATCCTGATTGATGATTTCATAAATTTCTCCACTTCTTCTATACTAATTAATCTATTTTTTTCTGCCTCTTCTGGGATCAGTGTTAAATAATTCCCTCCTCCAGTTTTTCCAATTATTTATTGAGTGGAGCCTTAAGAAATATCTTAATTTTAGAAAATCATTTCTTATTTTTTTTCCATTTTCTTTTTTAAAAATTAGGTTAATTCGTAGTTTACTTTTTTCATAGAACCATGCCTTGGATTTATTGGTTCTCTTATTTGCATTCCAAAAAACTTTTATTGAATCAACAATGTAAAATATTCCAGAGATCAAAATGTAAAATTATAGCATATATTGTTTATACTCCTTTTTTATATTTGTGTCATATATTTATTCAAATCTTTATTTGCTATTGGTTCACTTTTAAAGTCATTGATTTCTACTTTTATTTTTACTGATTCCTTCTTACTGCTTCCTTTAGTTCAATTTTTAACTTGAGTTGGTTGCTTCACATTCATTCTCATTTGTTGAAAATAATTAAGTCTATGGTATCTTAAAATTTATTATGTATATTGTTTTCACTATTTTTTTTTTTATATATAATTCTACAGTTTTGGTATTTATTTCCTCTTCAACTCAAAATTTATTTAAGTAAGGCATTGTATTTGCTAGTGTTTCTAGTGTGATGCCATTGTAATCCAGAAATACCGTCTGTGTTATTCCTACTTCTTGTAATTTATTGATGTTTTCTTTAGTGCTGAATAGTTTGTGTGTGCACTTCATGACTGTTTCTTGGGTACTTGTCAAAAAAGGTGTTACCTCATTTCAAGATATATGGTTTTGCTTTTTCTCAGTTTTTCTTTTCTGTCCCCACTTGGTTTACATGTTTTGATACTAAGATTTGGTATATAAAGGTTCTTAGCTGTTTATTTCTTTTTAGTTGTTTTCTTTTATCAATATGCAAAATCTTTATAATGCTTTCTCTTTGAACTTTAAAAGTCTGATATTAGTGTTGCTTTCATCTAAGTTTTGTTAGCATTTCTTGTTAGTATATCTGTCTCTGTACTTTTTTCCACCAATTTTCCTGCATTGTTTCGTTTCAGGAGTGATTTTTGATAAGTATATTCCTTAAGTTTGTTTTTTCTTTTCTTAACCCTGTTTAAGGTCTTTTATTAACTAGTTAATTTAACCCACTCACATTTTTATTGTGATTACAGATATTTTGAGTCTTACGCTTGACATTTCATTTTGTATTTCATGTTAACCACAATTTAAAAGTAATTCTCTTTATTGCATTTTCTGTGTCTGTTGAATGGATCGTTTTGTCATTTTTCCCCCTTCCAATGGTTTAGATATTTACTGACATAATTAACCTAAATTTTAACTACACATATACAGTAGCGAAAATTATTCAGTATTTATATCTGTTACCCAGCAGCTCCACCCTTACCCTGGCACACCTGCACGCACTGTTAGCTTCTCCTTTACTCTTTACGACTACATCCCATGTTTACATCTGAGATTTTACTTTAGATTATTTAGTTTAGTTTTATAATCAGTAGTTATGTGTCTTAATGCTTTTACTGGTGTCAGTGAAGTTTTCTGGCCCTAGAAACTAGTATCTATTTCAGCCTTATTTTCCCCATGGGGCTTTATTGATTAGAAATACAGGAGTTCTTTGAATTTTTGAGGTAGGTGTGGGGTTGCTGGGTGACCGATGTAAATACTGCTTCTGAGTTCCTAGTCACTTCTGAAGTAGTGTTAGGGTTCTTATACATGTCTTCATGTAGGTTATTCACAGTGTTTGCATGAAGGATATCTTCTAATTCCTTGAATGTATTAAACAACACTTTACTGTCTCACATAAATAACATCTTGTTTGGGTATTAAATTGTTGTCACAATCTTTTCCCTTTAGTAATGAAGTGGCGGGCAAATTTGTATTTTAGCAGTGGGTAACTGTACCACTTTAAGGTTACATTCAATTGCCAAATACCATACTGAGCCCAATACTAGGCATGTAAAAGCTGAGTTAGAGTTTTTATGTGCTGTATAATTTCATAGTTACATATACGTGATCTTCTTTTGGTTTCAGAGGTACTTTAGAATATTCTAGTTCCTTATTTTCCTCATGACAGAGGAATATACATTATTGTTACATTCTGGGAGCATAAAATTGTCTAGGAGACAGAATTTTCTACATAAAGTAATTAGACCTAGAATGCACTTGGCCCAAATGCTAATAAGAGGCTTTTCGGTTGCCTTCAAGAATGGAAGGAATTCCAAGCAATAGATGTAATGTTTGTGATTTTTCAGTGTAATTCCTCCTGAAATACAATTTCTTTGTATTACTTTAGAAAAATCACAATCAGATTTTTAAAAATAAGAGGTCAAGATCATATATTAAAAAGTATCAGTATTAGTGATATAGACTAAATCCACCAGTTCAGAGAAAGAAGACAATAGTGAGGCTAGACTGTTAAATGAAAGGTGGCTCTAGATCTGAGGGTTTGTAAGAGGAAGTTGGGTGGCTATTGGAAACAACCCGTGTGACCAACACTTTATCACAGAATCGTATACATTTTAGGCATTTGATAAATATTTCTTTTATTTGGGCCACAGCAATAGCTTTTGTTTACTGAGTGTTTACATTACGCTGGGTACTAGATCAAGACTGTCTATACCATATAGACAAGGGAAAAGACACAGATATAGCGTAGCTAGTGAGTGGTGGGGTTGGAGCTCTTAACTCTTGAACAGTTTTCTCTGAGTGTCCTCACCGATCACATGGAGACGAATCACTTTATTTATCTGACAGTGACATCTGTGAAGATGCATCAAAATCTCAGAGAAACATTAAACTGCTACAAAAGTACAAAGTGGTATTATGCCAATCATTAAAAAATAGGCACTCTACAGGCATACCTCAGAGATACTGTGGGTTCGGTTCCAGGCCACCGGAGTAAAGTGAATATATATTTTTATTTTAAAAACTAATAACTTAAAACTGCCACACACAAAATGATAAAGTGAATATCACAATAAAGCGAGTCACAAATTTTTTTGTTTCCCAGTGCATATAAAAGTTATGTTTGCACTATCCTGTAGTCTGTTAAGTGTTTAATAGTATTATGTCTTAAAAAATGTACATACCTTAATTTAAAAATACTTTATTGCTAAAAAATGCTAACCATTATCTGAGCCTTCTGTGGATCGTAATCTCTTTGCAGCGGTAACATCAAAGATCACCGGTCATAGATCACCATAACTAATAATAATGAAAAAGTTTGAAACATGGCGAGAATTACCAAAATGTGAAACAGGGACACAGAGTGAGCAGGTGCTGTTGGAAAAAATGGCGCCGATAGACTTGCTCGGTGCAGGGTTGCCACAAACCTTCCATTTGTTAAAAAAAAAAAAAAACAAAAAAAACCACCACTGTATCTTCTAAGTGCAGTAAAGCGAAGCACAATAAACCAGAGTATGCGTGTATAGCCTTGTGTTTGGTGCTCTGTAAACATAAATTATATTTAACCTTAGGATAGCTCTGCAAGCAATAGGTGTTATCCCTCTTTTACAGAGGAGACCACAGGCTTGGGTTTTTACAACTTGTCCAAAGACACAAGGCTTACTAAAGGCAGAGCTGGAATTGAAACCTGGGTCCATCTGGCACCAAAAGTTCATACACCACGCTGCCTCCCTGTAGTTTTAGAGATGGGGTATATTTTCACTGGTTTAGAGCATTTCCATCAGTTTATTTACTTATTTAATCTCTTTTAGGAGTCCAGAAATTCACTGTAGTCTCTGACTGTTCATACAGTAGACAGATAGCTATTTTTCAGACTCGCTTAAGACAGGGTATCCAAGTTATTTCTCCAGTTTTGGTTAGTCTCATAGATTTCAGTCTATGATCTTTTTATTTACATCCCAATTCTGAATTTGTCTTATTTGATTCAGGCTTTATATTTTAATAACAAAAAACAATGTTAACTTTGCTGTTTTGTAAGGGAACTAGCAGGATTATTTTCTACCCTTACTATTGTGTTGTCTTTCAAAGATGAAAAATAGGGACCAAACACATTAAACATGAGGCAGATTAAGAGCAGTTACTGGGGAGTTGAGGATTCTTTTGGGATTACCAAAACTTGATTTGTCACCTTTGTTCTTTTAGTTATTGTGAGTTCCAGCGTTGTGTAATCAGTGCTTGTTCTCTAATTGGAGATAATATGGGAAAGAGATGGTGAGCATGAACTGTCAGCCAGGACAGGGAATGCTGACTGGTGTCCATCCCCTTACCGGATAGGTAGTTAGCAGAAGTAAAATTTGACACTTGGCAGTGATCCTTCTCAAGAAAACTGGAGCCCGTGAATGAGGATACCCCTGCACACGTAAAGCTTCTGTTCCTTTAGGATTGTTTTTCTTAGTGCCTTTTTACTTAGATGGCTTGCAATGGAGGTGCACTTTCCTGGCTAATCTTTTCCACCCCTTTTCTTTTGTTGGGATTAGTGCCAGAACAGATAAAGCCCAGTGTAAGCCAGCCTCAGCCTGCCAACTCTAATAACGGCACTTCCACAGCAACCAGCACTAATAATAATGCCAAGCGAGCCACAGCCAACAATCAGCAGCCGCCGCCGCAGCCGCCGCCGCAGCCACAGCAGCCGCCGCAGCCGCAGCCACCACAGGCCTTGCCTCGGTATCCGCGCGAAGTTCCACCTCGATTTCGCCACCAGGAACATAAGCAGCTTCTAAAGAGGGGTCAGCATTTTCCTGTCATAGCAGCAAACCTGGGATCTGCTGTTAAAGTGTTAAGCAGCCAGTCAGAGAGCAGTGCTTTAACAAATCAACAGCCACAAAATAACGGAGAGGTGCAGATCAGCAAAAACCAGTCAGGTGAGAGAAGGCATTTCTTACGAGACTCCAACTGTCATCATTAGCAGTGTAGCAAGTTTATAAATTCATGCCTGTTTGGTGATGTATTTGTATTCATCAATATCTGTGTTGTAAAAATAAGAATTCTATACAGAAGTTATGAATGGGGAATCTGAAAATGTTTCCTGTAGGTTAACTAGAGCTCTCCCTCCAGATCTTACCCATTTTAATATACAGCTTATAGCTAAAATTGAGCACCCCCTCTAAGTTACGTGCTAAGCAACTGTGCACGTTATTGCATTTAATCCTCAACAACCCTGAGAGGTGTAAGCTGTTCTTATCTCCGCTTTTCAGTAGAGGAAACTGAGGCACCAAGACAAAAATGGCTTGAGATCAGTTACCACGTGCAGTAAAGAGACTACCACCCATGAAGATTCTATTCAGAGCACATGCATTTCAGTTATTGCCTCAGAATGGCTTTTCTCAGCTCAGTAATGATTGTGAGGCAGAAGATATATCCAGTATGTGATTACAATTTTCTCAAAGCCCAGTTTGTTTTGATATGTTCTGACGACTGGTTCGTCCATTCACTTATTGAACTATTTTGACACTTTTACCACAAGTCATATAGAGAATTGAGGATAATCAGGGTTCCCACACATGAAAACAGTAGCAGACTGGTAATGAACAGAGTCTCTAGAGCCAGATGGACCTGGTTTTGAAGTCCTAGCTCCACCATATACCAGCATGTGTGACCTTCGCAGGTTACTTAATTGTTCCGTGTGTTCGAGTCTCGTTTGAGCAGCCTTTCCTAACTATCCCAGGTAGAATATTCACTTTCTACCTCTATGCTCTCTTATATATACCAGGAACTACTCTACATTGTAATATGGTATTTCACAGCTAATAAGTAGCAGAGCCTGCACTCACATCGAGATCTGTCTGACTCCAAAGCTATGTTCATAACAACCGTGCTTTGCTTTGGCAGCATATTGGTAGTGATAGGTAAGGAGGAAGAGGACACAGATGTGATTTTTCTAGCATAGGTAATCAGAGAAGCACATTATTGGAAAGGATGCAAACTTAAATTATCAGCCCAAGTTAATACTTACTTCTACTCCCCTACACACTTTCTTGCATAAGCTTGGCCAAATCACTGAACTTATCTGACTGTCTTTGCTAATCTGTAAAGCGTAGTACCCAGTCTGTAAGGTTGCTTTGAGGATGATTTTATGTGACATGTTAAAGCAGCTAGTTTAGTGCCTAATATTTAGGCACTGAATGAATTAACTTCCCTGAAACTTTTACCGAAGGACCTGCACTTTTCAGGAGGAAGAGTCTGGTTTAGACATGTTAGATCTAATGCCAAGCAATTAATAATTTGGTTTGAAGTTCCTCTGGGAAGTCAGGTTGGAAGCAAAGCAGATGTACTGAGTCATCAGCATCATTGTGGTTAAAACCTAGGAGAGGTTATTTATACAACAAATGCTTGAGTACCTACTGCAAGCTAAGTAATAGTGGTATGATAATTAACAAACAGGAAAGTGGGATAGTAAATTTAGAAAATATATGTTGAATATGCTTTTTCAATTTGGGAAATGAAAAAGCAAAGCTGTTTTTGAAATGGAAACGATGGGAGTATAAGAATCTTATTTCTCAAAAATTGATATGGGTCAAGAAACCCAAAAGTGTTATGGGTATACATTCAGATGAAAAGAAAGCCTAAGATGTGGGCATAGGAAGAAGTCTTCAAAACAAGGCTGAGAAGGAAAAATATCCCACCTGTTTCTAAAACAACTTTACAAAGGTGGACTGAGTGAATGTGGAGGTTAAGATGGAAATAAGGAGGGTGCAGCAATCTGACTGAGGCTTAAAATTAAATCCCCACACAGCTAGAGACTGCAGAGGATGAAGGCAAAGCATTCTGCAGAAGAACCAGACTTGTGCTTTTGTCTTTTTTTAAACTTTTATGAATCCCCCTTTAACAGCATAGTCACATATTTACCTTAAAATATTTTTTAGGTGCTACTAGAAATGATAATAGAAACACCAGTCACATAATAGAGCATTGGGTGTCTGTGAATTAGGGAGGACTTCTTAGGTCTGTCCTGGCTCCCGAAGGGCTAATAATAATATAACAACAATAATAATAATAATATAGTGACTAACCCTTATGGGGTGCTTATGACCCACACACTGTATTAACATGTTTAATTTTCATTTTGCAGATTAGAGAGTAGCCTAGCAATCAATGAAGAGCAGCGTACTGGACAGTACAAACAGCATGAACAATAGCCCAGAAACCCAAAATTGCATGTTGTGAATTATATGTAGTTCAGAAATGTGGGAACATAATCTTAACTGTTTTGTCTGTTTGTACTTGTGTTTGGTTTTTTTGTTTCCTGAACAGAGATAGGTAAGGGAATAGATTTGACATTTAAATCAATACATGCAATACATACATAGACATTTACTTAAAAGTTTGCATGGTAAAGATGAGGAGTGCTGGATGCACTTCCCTTGTACTCACAGGGTGCATTTCTTGTTCATTCACTGCAATCAAGGAAGAGGGATAGTACCTAGATGACATTAGGTATTTTCTAAATTAGAGGTCACACAAACTAAATGCCTTCATAGGCTAGCAGGTAAGTGGAGTAAAGGATGAAAAGAAGTAATGGGAACTGTGGTAAATGTATTAATTTTGTACCCTGCCTGACTACCTTTACATTCTCATTTTAAGTTTTTAGAACCCTGTGCTGGTCAAACCACACAACTCTGCAGGCTGAGCTGCCAGTTTGTGGCTGTGCCTCAAACACTTAGTGATGGTTTCAGTCATCACTGAAGGACCTCTCTTTTGCAGTTGATTTCTTAGAGCCTTAAGGTATCAGGCCCTGCTACTCCCACAAAAAACCCTTGAATTTGGGGGGCCTGAAGGCTATGTGATAAAGGATTTGGGGGGACTTAATGCTTAACAGGGCTGGCAGCAGTATTGTTCTTATGGGCCAGAGTGTTCCAACCCACATTTTTATCATCCAACTGACATGACACATACAGAAAAGTTAAACAAATAGATTCAAATCCATCCGTTACTAGTACATTATATATAGATACATATGCACACGTGTGCACAGATGTTCATTGCACTTCACCTTTAATACTTCCACAGGTAATTTCTTAAAGAATAAGGATAGTCTTCTATACAACCATGATACCACAGTCACCGTTAAGCAGAAGAGGGATATTTTCAGCAATATCCTGTGATACGTAGTTCATGTTCACATTTTTGCAGATGGTACCAAGAATGTCTTTTTGTTTATAGTGTGATATCATTTATATAAAATACAAAGCTTGCAAAACAACGTATTTTGCTTATGAATAAACTCAAATATAGCATTTTATGTGGTTACCACTCAGTTACTTACTGTAGAAGAAAGGAGATGTAATCAAGAGAGGGGTACACAGGAGTTTTCTATTATATTAGTAGTATATTTCTTAAGGTGAGGGGTGTGTGAGTGTTTTTTATATTACACTATAGATTTTCCTACATTTCGATTTTTTTAAGAAACTTAAAGTTTCCAGAGATGTTTAAAGATTAAAATACTGTCCATCCACCTATGCTCTTAGCTGTCTTTTCAGTATAATACACGTCCTCGCTGTCCTGGAACTTCCACTTCTTGCTCTCAGCTTGTCCCATGGTCTGTAAACATATTCAGGTCTTTATAATCTTTAAAATAAATTCCTTTAAACTCCTGTTCTCTTGGGGCTATTGTAGAATTTCTCTCTACTTTTAGAGTTCTTAAAAAAATAATCTATACTTGGAATCTCTAATACATTACTTCATTCCTCTGTAACCTGGCTCCTGCTCACTTGGTTCAAGTGGCTCTTACTAAGGGCACTGATCTTCTGTATGCCAGATCCAGACTTTTTTTATTTTTAATTGTGGTTAAAAAACGGACTTTTTCATTCTTATCTTAATATATATCTACATTTTTTATCATTGACCATTTCCTCCTTTTTAAAGCTCTTTCATTCTTTCATTTTTCTTTGACCAGTTTTCAGATTTTATTCCCTCCCATGGCTTTGTTTCATCTCTTTCCCCAGTTTTAGGTTCCATGTCTTCTGGATGTCTTCAGCTGATGTTGGGCCCTTCAAACTCAGCATGTCCAGAATCGAACTCATTATCTTGCCACATACCAGTTTCTCCTTCTGGATCCCATTGTTCAAAAGGTCGGCAACCCCATTCATCCAGTCACCCATCTAGAACTCTTAAAATCATGCTTAACTCTCCTTCTTCTTCATGTCTACAGGCCACTGGTTTATCATGCCCTGCTGATCTTAACTCCAGAACATCTCTCAGCTTTCCTCTCTCCTCTGCACTGCTGCCACCATTGACCTGGTTCAGACACTCACCACCTGGTCTAGAGCAACAACCCTATGAATGTCTTCTGTAGTCGTCTCCCCACAGTCCCTACCCCAGAAACCAGTCATGATCCATACATTGCATTTGGTTGTGGTATTGCATTTGTCTTCTCTAACCTGCCATGCCCGTTCATTTACATGGTATCTATGGCTGCTTTCCTAGCTACTATGGTAAGTAGTTGCCACAGAGGCCATCTGGCTGGCAAAACCTAAAATATTTTCTAATTGGACCTTTACAGAAAACGTTTGCCAGCCCCTGGACTAGAGGCTAGAATAACTAAGGATACATTTTTTTTTTTTTTAATTTTTTTTGGCTGCATTGGGTCTTCGTTGCTGCACACAGGCTTTCTCTATTTGCGGTGAGCGGGGGCTACTTTTCGCTGCGGTGCGCGGGCTTCTCATTGTGGTGGCTTCTCTTGTTGTGGAGCGCAGGCTCTAGGCGCGTGGGCTTCAGTAGTTGTGGCTCGTGGGCCCTAGAGCACAGGCTCAGTAGTTGTGGCGCACGGGTTTAGTTCCTCTGCGGCATGTGGGATCTTCCCGGACCAGGGCTCAAACCTGCATTGGCAGGCGGATTCTTAACCACTGCGCCACCAGAGAAGTCCCTAAGGAAAGATTTTTAACTTTCTCACTCAAATACTATTTGAAATTGTGCCTCTAAGGTTCTCATATTCCCAATGATAACAGTTCATACTTCCTGGAAATACTATAAAACCTAAATACTCTTAACTTCTGAAGGTCTTTCTTTTTGGTGAGATTGGAAGTCTTTAAGGCAGAAAGCACATATTTAGCCATTTTGTTACATGATACATATTTAATTAGAAAATTGTATGAATTTTCCTGGATCTAAATTCTTCCTGAATGAATTACGCAATTCCCTTGAATTATCACCAGTCTTTGCTCTACCCCACATATCTTCTTTCTGAATAGGTGCTACGTAATGCAGTGCTATGTTCTTTTTTTTTCTTCCTTTGGCCATGCCTCATGGCTTGCGGGATCTTAGTTCCTCGACCAGGAATTGAACCAGGGCCCTCGGCAGTGAAAGCGCAGAGTCCTAACCACTGGACCGCCAGGGAATTCCTTTTTTTTTTTTAATATTCTTTTTGAGGTATGGTACTAGAGCTGCCCTCAGTCCTGCTAAGGCAATTTTGTATGAGAGTAGGATGCTGATGATATTTTGGATTTCAGATGTTTCTCAGTGCAGTCTTCCAAATCTTAGTTTAAAATTTGTATTTTGCATTACACTCAGTGATATTGAACTGTCCCCTTTCCTCCCATTTCCTGGAAAAGTGTAATTATCATCTTCTACTTCATGATGTTTCTATATGTTTGTCTTCCAGATCATTTGTAATGTTGGCTTTTGGCTTCCTTATGTGTAAGGGAAATATATTATTTGACGTCTTCCAGTTCTGAAGTGGTCTCCGGCGCGGAAATGTTTTAGTCGTGGTTGCTGAGGAGTCCTGCACTTTTTATAGTTTTAGTCAGGCTAGTAATCTCCCCACCCCCACCCCGACTCCCTACCCCACTCCCCTACTCTTAGATTTTTATTTTTCTGTCTAAGCTGCAGTGTTTTTCATAACAAAAATGTCTTTGTGATCCAGCCTTGGTAAATGCAGGTTTTGAGATAGCCTTTTTTTTTTTTTTTTTTTTAATAAATTTATTTATTTTTGGCTGTGTTGGGTCTTTGTTTCTGTGCGAGGGCTTTCTCTAGTTGCAGCGAGCGGGGGCCACTCTTCATCGCAGTGCGCGGGCCTCTCACTATCGCGGCCTCTCTTGTTGCGGAGCACGGGCTCCAGATGCGCAGGCTCAGTAGCTGTGGCTCACGGGCCCAGTTGCTCCGCGGCATGTGGGATCTTCCCAGACCAGGGCTCGAACCCGTGTCCCCTGCATCGGCAGGCGGACTCTCAACCGCTGCACCACCAGAGAAGCCCGAGATACCTTTTAATTTAGGTTTTTGGGAAAGTGTCGAGTAGATTCCAGATTAAAAATGGAATTTTAGCTAATAATTACTGATGGCATCTCTTATTTTCCTAAAATGCATGGGAGTACACGGCAAAAGGCAAATTTAGAACATTACCACCTCCAAACTAGGTCATGACCAGATTGTGAGAGAAAGTTTCACTAACATTAAAGGTGATAGAATTGGTTTGCAAAGTGTATTTTGCTGTTTTCTGGGGCTTTTTGCTTTTGATGTATTTGGGCATTAAAAAAAAACAAACTTGTAAGTAGTCAAATCTCTGTTTTTTTAATTGTTTCTTTCTTTGCTTTTATGTATAAAAAATTCTCATTCACAAATAACTTCTTGGTTTCGTCTTAACACTGAATCATTTGGAATTGTTTTTGATAGATTGTCCATTTAAAAAAATCTTTATAAAGTATTGAATATTCCTTTTCTTTTGCTGATTTAAAATGCTAACTGTTGACATATAACCTTAGATAATATACTTGGGTCTGTTTCTGGATTACTTTTTCTGTTCAAGTGAAGTTCTTATGTACTCTGGTAGTACAGTGCTATTTAACTGTTACATGATAACAAGAGTTTTTTTAATCCTCTTATTTGTTTTACGTGAACTTTTAAATCACTTTAATCAAATTACAGACTCTTGTTAGTAATTTTTTTATAATTGAATTAAACTTAAAAGGAACATTGTTATATCTTCCTATTGAGGAACAAGTTTCTATACTTAATCAAGTTGTCTTCTATGGCCTGCAGTAAAGTTTAATCATATATGACTTTTTAAGTATTTATGTTAGCTTTGTTCCAACTTCCTTTATAGTTTTTTATTTTTTGGCTGTGTTGGGTCTTCATTGCTGCGTGTGGGCTTTCTCTGGTTGCGGCGAGCGGGGCTGCTCTTTGTTGTGGTGTGCGGATTTCTCATTGTGGTGGCTTCTCTTGTTGAGGATCACGGGCTCTAGGCGCACGGGCTTCAGTAGTTGCAGCACGCAGGCTCAGTAGTTGTGGTGCACGGGCTTAGTTGCTCCGTGGCACGTGGGATCTTCCGGGACCAGGGCTTGAACCTGTGTCCCCTGCATTGGCAGGCAGATTTTTAACCACGGCGCCAGAAAGGAAGTCCACCAACTTCCTTTATAGTTTTTGTGGCCATTACAATTAGGATCTTTTTTCATCCCATTTTGCTGTAGTCCATGAGATGATGATGGTGATGGCTTGCTTGTTTTAGATTTGGAGAAAAGTGGATGGATTTGGGACTTCGTGATGTTTTGGACAGGAAGGAATCAAGGATAAATGTTAGGTTTTAGGAAACTTACTGAGATGAGGAAAACTAGTAAAGAAGCATGATTGTTTTTTTCCTTTGGGAGGAGGCACCTGTAGGGATATAATCTAGGAGCTGGCATCCTTTCTGAGATATCTAAATGGAGATTTAAAGTAAGCAATTTCTTATATGATTTCTAATTTTGTTCTTCATGAGGGAGGCATGGTGGAATGACATGTGCTTTAGAGATAGGACTGAAAAATAATGATAATCACTGATACACATTAATTAGTGAAAATAATGGTCCTCATTTATTAAGTACCTAATCTGGATCAGATATGGTTCAAAGCACTTTTAATTATTAATCATTTAATCCTCACAGCTGTGTGAGATAGGTACTGTTACTATTCCCACTTTACAGATGAAGAAACTAAGGCACAGAAAGATTGAGGATCTTACCTGTGGTCACATAGCTGGTAAATGGCAGAGTGGCTTTTAAACCCAAGCAGGCTGGCTTCAGAGTTTTGCCCTTAATCACTACACCAAACTGCCCTTCATGGAGCACTTACTTGAAACCGGCACTGAGCTACATACTTCGCGTATGACAGTAGGTTAACTAAACAACCAGGTAAAGAAGTACGTACGTACTGTTTGTATCCGCATTTTGCAGGTTTGGTCATACAGCTACTACATAGAGTCCAGACTTGCACCTGGGTATCTCTAGAGTTCCAGCCATGTTCTGGGCCCCTTGCTTTTTTACCTAATGATGATTCTTGCCTTTCTTACCTTATTTTCTACCACCTTTGAGCCTCGATTTCCTCATCTGTAAAGTGAAGGTAATGCCTGTGCTCTAGGGTTGTTTCAAGGATTCTGTGACAACATTGCACATAAAGCACGTGCTCCAGCGTGTCAAATGGTGTTGCTGGCAGTGCAGTGCTGGTCTGTTGATTTGCTTTTACCCAGTGAGACTGAGTGACATTTTAGTGTCCTTTATTTCATGAGAAGAATCCTCCTCATGGGCACTGAAAGATGAAAAGCTTTACTTGGCAGCTTAAAACTGCCAAATGATTCTTAATCAGAGAGCAGAAGTCAGAGTCACAGAACTTTAAAATGTATATCTATATATCTATATCTGTATATCTATATTTGGTGAATTATGTATACATTTTTGGTCTCTGTCTGGTCCTTTTTTTTGCTACTCTGTCTAGCGCATCACCTTTTGCTGCTTAACAATTGTGCTTTGAGAGAAAATGATGCAAGATGAACCTGATTTTCCATATTAGCAATACCCTTATAGTGAGTGACACTTACTTTCTGGGCTTACAATGCCTGGTGGTTGGTTCATTGCATCTGGGACATGACTTGAGCATATGTATTACTTAGAAACACTACATATGATTCTGGTTACTACTGTAGTAGAGAACTACAATATGAGCAACCCGCTAGGGACAGTCTAAATGCAAACATCTTATGCAGGTTAATATCTCTGAGGAGTTCTAACTACCAGATCCTTAAACTGAATGAGAGTAATGAATTTGGGAAAGCATTAGAAGCACTAAAACTGCCTGCCCTACATGCAGTACAATAACTAGATGATAACATCAGTACATAGCAGTAAGTCTAAGATAGGATTATGTGACTAGTCATTAATGTCTTCAAATGTCAGCAGTTGATTTTTTAATCATAATAACTTTGATCTTCAGCATATCAGCCATTTTTCTGTTGTCTTCTAATAAACATGGCTATTAAGACATTTTTATGAAGGAGAGTAGAACTAAAATTATTTTTACTTGCATGCAGTATTTTTCAGATTGAATATGAACACTAATGAAATGGAAATATAATGGAAAAGGCTTTATAATTCTTATAAACTTGTAATACCCAAAACAGTTGTGTGAAAAAGCTATTCTAAAAAAGTATGGATAGAAAAGGATTCCTAATATATTTCTAATACATTTTATCAAGTTTGGCCTGTTCACTTGTCCTTAACCATTTATATCCCAGCCCCTTCTTTCCCATGTTGGGCCTCCAAGCCTGGGTTGCTCCATTATCCTAATACATCATTACTACCTTGTCCTTCCTGACTCCAAATTCTTTACTTGCTGATATGTTAACAATTCACTCATTCAAATATTTATTGAGGAACTCTTATGTTCCAGGTACTGCTCTAGGCTCTTGGAATAACATCCATGAACAAAGCAGCAAAATTCCCTGCCTATGTGGAATTAATTATTGGATATGGAAAATTGGTGGCTGAGATATAACCAATGCCCTTGTAATTACACTGCCAAGTATTATATCTTGTTGATGTTGAGGAGCCACGTACATTTATAATATATTCGTCAGTTTTCCAAACATTTCATACATTTCTGTGCTTCTCCTTTATTCTAGATATAAACCACAATACTTCAGGATCCCATTATGAAAATTCGCAGCGGGGACCTGTGTCTTCTACAGGTGACTCTAGCACAAACTGTAAGAATGCTGTTGTAAACGACTCGCCTGAAAAAGAAGCATGGCCCTCAGTCCCTGGCAGTGATCCAGAGTTGGCCTCAGAATGTGTGGACGCTGATTCTGCCTCCAGTTCTGAATCAGAGAGAAACGTCACTATCATGGCTTCAGGGAGCACAGGTGGTGAAAATGATGGCCTTCGGAATAGCACTGGACTTGGATCCCAAAACAAGTTTGTGGTTGGTAGCAGCAGCAATAATGTGGGCCATGGAAGTAGTACTGGGCCATGGGGTTTTTCCCATGGAGCCATAATAAGCACATGTCAGGTCTCTGTGGATGCTCCTGAAAGCAAATCAGAAAGTAGCAACAATAGAATGAATGCTTGGGGCACTGTAAGTTCTTCATCAAATGGAGGGTTAAATCCAAGCACTTTGAATTCAGCTAGCAACCATGGTGCCTGGCCAGTGTTAGAGAACAACGGACTTGCCCTAAAAGGGCCTGTAGGGAGTGGTAGTTCTGGCATCAATATTCAGTGCAGTACCTTAGGCCAGATGCCTAACAATCAGAGTATTAACTCTAAAGTGGGTGGTTCTTCTACCCATGGTACCTGGGGAAGCCTTCAGGAAACTTGTGAATCTGAAGTAAGTGGTACACAGAAGGTTTCATTCAGTGGTCAACCTCAAAATATTACCACTGAAATGACTGGACCAAATAACACTACTAACTTTGTGACCTCTAGTTTACCAAACTCCGGTTCAGTACAGAATAACGAACTGCCTAGTAATACAGGGGCCTGGCGTGTGAGCACAATGAATCATCCTCAGATACAGGCTCCGTCGGTTGTAAATGGCACTTCCCTTTCTCACCTTAGCAATGGAGAGTCAAAAAGTGGAGGCTCTTACGGTACTACATGGGGTGCCTATGGTTCTAATTACTCTGGAGACAAATGTTCAAGCCCTAATGGCCAAGCTAATGGTGACACTGTGAATGCAACTCTAATGCAGCCTGGCATAAACGGGCCTATGGGCACTAACTTTCAAGTTAACACAAATAAAGGAGGAGGTGTGTGGGAGTCTGGGGCAGTGAATTCCCAGAGTGCATCATGGGGAAATGGTGCAAATTCTGGAGGAAGTCGAAGAGGATGGGGAACTCCTGCACAAAACACTGGCACTAATATACCCAGCGTGGAATGGAGCAAACTGCCTAGCAATCAGCATTCCAGTGACAGTGCAAATGGCAATGGTAAGAAGTTTACAAACGGATGGAAATCTACTGAGGAAGAGGATCAGGGTTCTGCCACATCTCAGACAAATGAGCAAAACAGTGTGTGGGCCAAAACGGGAGGTACAGTGGAGAGTGAAGGTAGTACAGAAAGCACTGGACGCCTTGAGGAAAAAGTAACTGGGGAAAATCAGAGTAGAGATAGACGAAAAATTGATCAGCACACATTACTCCAAAGCATTGTAAACAGAACTGACTTAGATCCACGTGTCCTATCCAACTCTGGTTGGGGACAGACTCCTATTAAGCAGAATACTGCCTGGGATACCGAAACATCACCTAGAGGGGAAAGAAAGACTGACAATGGGACAGAGGCCTGGGGAAGCTCTGCAACACAGACTTTTAACTCAGGGGCATGTACAGATAAGACTAGCCCTAGTAGTAATGATACCTCATCTGTATCGGGGTGGGGAGATCCCAAACCTACTCTGAGGTGGGGAGATTCCAAAGGCTCAAACTGCCAGGGGGGATGGGAAGATGATTCTGCTGCTACAGGAATGGCCAAGAGCAATCAGTGGGGGAATTGCAAAGAAGAGAAGTCTGCATGGAATGATTCGCAAAAGAACAAACAGGGATGGGGTGATGGACAAAAATCAAACCAAGGTTGGTCCGTTTCTGCCAGTGATAACTGGGGAGAAACTTCAAGGAGTAACCATTGGGGTGAGGCTAATAAGAAATCTAGCTCAGGAGGTAGTGACAGTGATAGGTCCGTTTCTGGTTGGAACGAACTTGGTAAAACTAGTTCTTTTACTTGGGGAAATAACATAAATCCAAATAATTCATCAGGATGGGATGAATCTTCTAAACCGAATCCTTCCCAGGGATGGGGAGATCCTCCAAAGTCTAATCAGTCTCTAGGTTGGGGAGATTCGTCAAAGCCAGTCAGTTCTCCAGACTGGAACAAGCAACAAGATGTTGGATCTTGGGGAATCCCATCAGCTACAGGCAAACCTCCTGGTACAGGCTGGCTGGGAGGACCTATACCAGCCCCGACAAAAGAAGAAGAGCCCACAGGCTGGGAGGAACCATCCCCAGAATCCATACGTCGCAAAATGGAGATCGACGACGGGACTTCAGCTTGGGGCGATCCAAGCAAGTACAGCTACAAAAACGTGAACATGTGGACCAAAAACGTCCCAAATGGCAGCAGCCGTTCAGACCAGCAAGCACAGGCACATCAGTTGCTGCCATCTGCAAGTGCCGTCTCAAACAAAGAGGCAAGCAGTGGCTCTGGTAAGTTTTTATTTTATGGAGTCTGTGTTACAAAGTACTTCGCAGTATTGTGAACCTTGTTTCAAGTTACTGTTATTATAAGATCTGTTTAACGAAGTATTTGGATGTGCACACAAAGCTTTTTTTTAACTCTAATCCAGGAGAAGTTTATAGGGAAGAAAATTATGCGGAAGGTGTTTACCATCAGGGAACAGGGCTCTGCCTTTGGCAGTGTTGGCTGTGAATCCCACATACTCCATTCTCTGTTAGGAATGCTGTAGAAGGCAGAATTGGAAAAGTGATGTCAAGCTGGAATGCTGTACACTTTTTTCAGTTCTTCTGAGTCAAGCCATCACGTTTTGGTTTTATTATTTGACTAAAATATCCCCAGAAATAAAACAAGTATCTAATAAGCACAGTGCTCTCTAAAAAACTAGGTACTATATTTGGCCTTAGAAGGAATTTACTTAAGCATGAAATCTAAGTCTATTGGATATAGCGTGTATGTATGTTTGCTTAAAACATTTAATAATATCTTTCTAGTATATTCCACTTTCGTCTTATAGCAAGGAACTAATTCCTATCCTCTGCAAATTATCTTGACAATGACATTTTTCATTAGTTGTCATTGAGATGTGTTGTCTTTGTTAATGGAGGTTTTATTGAATAATAATCCCATTGGATGTAGAGACAGAAGTGTTTTCATGAACTAACCTTTCAGCACCTAATTTTTTTTCTGAGTATTATTAATTTAGATATAATTCTTAGAAAAAACAGGTAATGTGTCTAAGGGAAAGGCTGTTTTGGTTCTTTTAAACAATGTGTTTATGGCTTGGCTTTGCCTTGCTTTGGACAACCTAATAAAAAATTTTTAAGAAGCATTGTTCAGCATGTATAAAAGTAGGATGCCTACCTATTATTAGTCTTATAGTAAATTGCTTTTTCCAGAACAGTGATGTTGAAAGGTTGTACGTATAGTAAAAATTTTATACACATACTGTACCCAGCTTGATCACCTGCTTTAATTCACTAGGTTTGACTCAGAATGACTTGACTTTTCCAGGAGTTAAATTCATCTTCAAAGGAGGATGACTTGCCATAATTAAGGTTATTCAAAAGAATCTGCTGTACACCCAGAGGGCAATTCTGAAAGAAGAGGTGAAAAAAAAATTCATACCATATAGTTAAATTACAATAATGGGAAATTATTTGTCTTCTTTACATAAAACAGATGCCATCCTTTCTGCCTATCACAACATTATTATTTAATACATAAATGTGAAGGTCTTCTTCTTTTTGTTCCCTAAGTATTCCTTATTGCCCCTACCATGTGCTGATGACTTCTTTTCCCACACTTTCTAAAGGCTGGGGTGAGCCCTGGGGTGAGACTTCTACTCCAGCCACAACTGTGGATAATGGTACTTCGGCATGGGGTAAACCCGTAGACAGTGGTCCCAGCTGGGGCGAACCCATTGCTGCGGCATCCAGCACGTCCACGTGGGGCTCCAGCTCTGTTGGTCCACAAGCATTAAGCAAATCTGGTAAGTTATTGATAATTCCTGGTTTCCGTTTTGTAGCAGTGGTGATCTCATTGACTATAATTAAGTAATTGGATAACGCTTACGTCATTGATAATGTATCTGTGTATTATCATACTAGAAGATTTCACTATCTGTTTGGCTCTTTGAACTTGTTAACGTGGTTTGCTTTATTACCTTTCTGAATTTCCTATCTTTTCTTTTTCTTAGAAGTGTATAACTATTAATGATTTGCATGTACTTCACCAAATCTAAATTATATTTTACCAAATTGGATTATTTAGAAATAGTCAAGCAACTTTCATGCTATCCAGCACGAGAGGCTGAGTATAATAGTCATGGGGACACATGTCCAAACTGTCTGGCTCAGGTTCCAGATAATTCCCTGAGTATTACACAGAAAATGAACAGAGTTCAGGAAGGACCCTCAATATTCAGATGAACATTGTCACTATTCCCATAGGAATTCCAAAGGCCGAGTATAGAGATGAAATACTTTCTGCTTTTGACTTGCTGTACTTCTGGGCCATTCTCCTTAAAAATATGTATTAAAATTAATTTTTAAAAATTCTGTTCATCCTCTTGGCCCTGTGCGTCACCATGCAGCTTGCTAAGCAAGTACGAACAAGAATGCCACCAATGTCCCATGTTTAGGAACCCTCTGATTTGTAAAAGCATGGCAGGTGTTTTATTGAAAATTTTAATGAAAATAAATTCTTGTTTAATGTAGCTTGTAGCTCAGCATATAACATACGTTTTTGCCATGCAGATCTGGTAAGGGAGATAAAAGAGGGTTTTTTAGGTTCTCCCCCAGCTCTGCCTGCCTAATGAATGCTCAGCCTCCAGAGAGAATTGTTTGATTAAAGCATGTTTCTCTTTATCACAAATCCACAATCAGGGCCAAAATCTATGCAAGATGGCTGGTGTGGTGATGATATGCCATTACCTGGAAATCGCCCCACTGGCTGGGAAGAGGAAGAGGATGTAGAGATTGGAATGTGGAATAGTAATTCATCTCAAGAGCTTAATTCATCTTTAAATTGGCCACCATATACAAAGAAAATGTCATCGAAGGTAAACATTTCAAGGGCAAAGCCCTTGAAACTTTAAATTCCAAAGGTAGTTTACCCACGGAAAACTAATGTCCTGCCTACCCGTTTATGGCAATCAGTATAGTCTATGCAGTCCCCAACTTAGGTAGAACCTCTTGTATGGGCAGCCACCTAGAAAAACACGAGACTACAGGAACTTCCTTTCTCCCCACTGCTACAGCTTGGGATTTCTCTCCTCCTCCCCCTCCACCAGTGCTGCCTGGGACAACCCCTCGCCCCAGGGTGGTGCCTGCAGTGCCGAGGATGAAGAGAAGGGCAAATCTCCATGTCGACTCTTTCCATCCCACTGCCAGTTCGTCTCCCATTCCACCTCCTCAGCTGGAGTCCCCGACCTCCCCATTACCCAGAGTTACCATCCTCCTCATTCATCCCCCATCTTTGTCCCTTCTCCACCCTGAAAGGTCCTGTGACAAAAATCCCTAGGAATGAATAGAGTTTTGTTTTGCTTTTAAATGTGGACAGATCTTATCCCAAACCTGGCTGTTCATCAGAATTGTATGGCATTTGTTTAAAAAGTATAATTTCATATACCCTAGGCTACTGTTGTTTTGGAAATTGGACCAAGTTTCTTGTCCTGAACAAGCTCTCTGAATGTTTCTGATGCAGAGCCAGGTTTGAGAACACTGGTGTCAGATTTTCTTGGGGACCGTTTCGAAAATATGTGCCTAGTCCCCCAGGTGATTCTGATATATCTTCTCCACCCTATTTGAGAACAATTTCTTTTTGAGGGACCTTAGAAGTCAAATACCCAGTAGCTCACTGCCAGGGTCCCTCCCTTTTTATCCTGGGATTCTAAGTCTAGGACCTGCCATTTTCATTTTTAAAATTTTTCATTTGGCTGAATTTGCCTATTGCCTCACCATATAGCTTATGAAGTGCTTTCCCATATTTTACATAAATCATTTGATCCTCATAACCTTCTGAGATAGAATACTGATGAGGAATTTGAGACTGGAAAAAGTGGTGACTTGCCCAAAGTTGCATAACTAGTAAGTGACAGAGCAAGGACTTAAGTTTAGGTCTTCCAATTCCAAACCCTGTGTTCTTCCCACTGGACCATGCTGTTTTGTGACTTTGTCTTTCCTTACAGGGTCTGAGTGGCAAAAAAAGGAGAAGGGAAAGGGTGTGTAGCCTTTTTACTCTTTCTCCTTTGTTTCTACTAGTAAAAATCTTTTAGAAAGCAACTGCAAATATTTATTTAGCCTCTGCTGTGTGCCAGGTACTGTGCTTGGTGCTGGGGGTTCAGAAACACTAGGATAAGAGGATACCTTCAAGGAGCTCAGGGTCTAGTATGGGGCATTAAGAGTTGCTCTAAGGAGTGTTAGCTTGAATTTGGAAGATGCCTGGGAGTGGGGTGTGTTAGGGAAAGTGTTAGCCTGATGTTACTAAAATACAGAATTTTAGGGAAGAGGTGACAGTCTAATCTGTAGTTAGATTAGGGGCAGATACCAAAGTGTTTTCAGTAACATGCCAGAGAATTTGAGCTTTATTTTGTTTAAAATATGGAGCCAATCAAATTGAATAGAAGGCAACATCAGTTTGGTTTTTAAAATTAATTTCTTTAAAGAAAGCTAACCAGTGATAGTATGAAAGATAAATTGGAACAGAGGAGAGACCAGAGTTAGTGATCTTAGTTAGGAAGCTTCTGCATTCATTCTGGTTAGAAAGGACAGCCTGAATTGGGAAGCAAGAATAAATATTTAGTAGAAGGGATTGTTGTGAGAGACATTTGGAATAAAAGAGACAGGTCTTGGCAACCAGTTAGGCATGGGGTGGGGGTGAAAAAGGAAAAGGAATCAAAGCCTACTTCAGAAACCTTGGAAAGGGTTAGATGCTTGCTTCAGAGACCTGCAATTAGGGGGAAATTACGAAGCTGTGTTCTGTTCCACAGTCAGAAGGAATAGGTAGTAGCAATGGGAAAGGGAAATGAAGGCAACAAACTGAGAATGGTTCTGTGATCCTCACGTTAATGGGAGGCCTTGGTCTCTATGGCTTCCAGCCTCCCCATCTACCAGACTGCTAATCATGGACCATTTATTCTCTCAAGTCATGTCTCCAAGTAGTTTCCGTACCTCCCATACCCTAAGCAGCCACAGAAAGCCAACACCAAGTAGGAGGAATCCCAGCTTTAGTTGCTGCTGGGGATATTGTGTTCTTGGCAGCATAAATTGGAATTTTAAAATACTCTTTCATATGGAAACATATGGTGTTTTTTCAGTACAGTGCACATAGCATAATTAAATTATGGGTTTAATTGGTTTCTTTGGACTAACCTGAAACCTGGTGACTCTTCTTACTTTGGTTTTGTGTGAGAATTCTACAAATCCAAATTATGATTAATCTTGTAGGACACAGTTCATTTATAAATTGGAAACTGTCGGATGAATAGTTCTCCATTATCCAGAGGACCTTTTTACTTTTTGTGGGTCATCAAGGCCCTTTGCTTCTGTCTTTTCCTTCTGACTGCTTGCCTTTAGAGATTTCTCTGTGCATTACAGCTATACCAGAGGACTGGAGCAAAGGAAGTTGAAAATCAAATAAGTTGATTTTTAATTATGAACAACTCTGTGAGAAGAGTTGGTTGGAGGAGAAATTTATTGGCTAAAAATGAGAGTTGGGAATTGTCTTGAAGTTTTATTAATCCATCACTATACCCAGATAAATAGAGATGGCCATGGCATCTTTCTACTCTTTTATTTTACAAAGGGAATGATGAAAGGTGGAAACAAACAAGAAGAAGCATGGATAAATCCATTTGTTAAACAGTTTTCAAATATCAGTTTTTCGGTAAGTATGTTTTCTTGGCGACCTCCTCTCCTTTTAATGGTGATCCATAAACTTACCCTAATTTCATTTTTTTGTTTTCTTAACAAATAATTCTTTTGAGTCCTTATGAATATGCTGAGGTTAGAATAAAATTTTCCATGAGGTCTTTTTCTTTTCTTTTCTTTTCTTTTTTTTTGGCTTTGAGGTCTTCTTTATTTTTATAGTTCTGGCTAAAAACATTGATCACGTATCTTTTTTTTTCACGTCTTATTTTTAAAAATTTTTTTTTATCATATTAGTGAAAAATGAAGTTTTATGAGCCACTTAAATTTCACAGATAAGGAAATAAAGTAAAATTCTTCACTTTTAATTTATTTTCATTGATAAATTAAGGTCTACTAACATGCTACTTTTTCCTTCTTCAGAGAGACTCACCAGAAGAAAATGTACAGAGCAATAAGATGGACCTTTCTGGAGGTAAGAAAAAATTAAATCAGTTTGAGTTTTATATTCATCATTGATGGAGAAACTTATCTGTGACATGATCCTACTAAAAGAGCACTGACCTTGACCAGGAGAGGGAGACCTGGGTTTCTGTTTCAGTGTTCCTATTCTCTCTAGCATACATTAGAATGTGGGGATTTTATGAGTTAGTGTGCCTTTTAAAGTGTAAGTCACTGTGCAGATCTAAGGTAGCGGTACTGTTAGTCTTTGGTTACCTCAAATTTAGTCCTGTCAAGAATAAGTTATCCAGGTTGAGTGATATAGTCTTCTTAATTTAGGGAACAGTGTGTACAAAGACCCAGATACATGATAGAGCTATCTTAAACCATACTGGAGAAATAACAAGTAGTTCCACGTAATGGAAGAAGAAATATAAATTGGTTGAGGTGGTGGGAGTGTGGTGACGGTAAAAGCTTTACCTAGGTGAGGTTGCTAGAAAACTAGGTAGGTGCTAAATCATGAGGAGCTTGGGTGTCTGAGCTTTATTCTGAAAGTATGGGATTAAAGAATTTTAAGCCAGGAGAATGAAATGATTTGGTTTTATGTTTTACAAAAATAATCATGGCTGTAGATTGAAAATATCTTGGGGCAGAAAACATTGGCAGCAGAGGAAGACTAAAAGATACTAAACATAGCAAAACCAGTTAGAGATTTGTTGCTGTAGCCGGTGAGAATTTTCAAAGCTCTAAACTAAGACAGTTGGTGGGAAGAATCTTAATTCAGTGGAGATATAGGAATTAGAATCAATACAAGTTGATAACTGGCTTGAATAGATTCGCTATGGAGGATGAGGGTGAGGGTGTGGTAAAAGATAATTCCCAGCTTTCTTGCCTGGACAGTTTAGTATGTGGTACTGTTGCTGTTGTATTAGTCTGAGTCCAGGCAGAAGAGAGAAACTACATAGTAATTTGAACAGGGAAAGTTTAATACAAATGTAAAGAATCACTATTAGACTAATGAGGGATTGGCTAGGAAGAGGTAATAACGAGACTCCTCAAGAATATATGAATATATGAATAGCAGGTATAAGAAGTAACCTAAAGACTAAATTGTAAAATCAACAGCTTAAACAGCTGTTCAACAGCTTAAAAAGTGAAAAAAGGGAAGAGAAAAGAAAATGGCCTATACAGATAAGCAATAGATAACATGCAAAACTACTGCCATCCTTATTTCTGTAATTGGTCACAAGCTCTCGTTGGTAACTTTGGCTTCCTTCTTTTACTACCCATTCCATACTTCCCCACTGTCAGCCAGCACCTCAGCTGCTCTGGGTGCTTTTGCTGATGGAGTGACCCAAACCTTCATTCCTGCAGGGTCTGAGCCCTCAGTCCATCTTGCCTTTTTTGGTTGTTATAGTTTTTTCATTAACCTTTACTACTGGGCATGGAATTACTAAGAAGCACCCCCAGAAGCACACACCCACCCCCTGCCCACCTGCCCGGATTCCAGAGTCTTCGCTGCCTTCATTTTGTAGCAGGAAACCAGGTCCCCCTTGGTAATCAGAGTCAGTCACTCCAGCCAGCAGGTGACCCCCCCGCCCCCTTGCCAGCTGGTTCAGTGACATCGGTTCTTAACTGCATCCTGTAGGACAGAAGCCCATCCTTTTAGGATGTTGTCTTTCAGCTTGCTTTGTAACTGGGTCTTCAGGAACCACTTGTACCTATCAGTTTGGCTAGCTACTTTTGGGTGATGATATATGTGGTAAGACCAGTTAGTTAAGCCCATTACTCTACTTCCTTTACTATGAAATGCGTTCCTTGATCACGTCCTCACAGTGCTGTGAGGAGTGATGGATAAGGCCTTTTGTGAGATCATGGATGGCAGGGGAAAAAAGTCCGTATCCAGAATATGTGTCTATTCCTGTGATGACAAGGCTCTGCCTCCTCCATGGCTCACTGAATGGCAGAGAGGTTGCTGTGCTGCTGTGCTGTTGGAACTTGCTGGAAATCTACCCTTCTAGGGTGCTGGGAAAAGCTGTTCATGGAGAGATGTCTCACCTTAGACACTCTGCTACAAAGCTGCTTGGAGGTACGTGGGAATGCTGGGAGAAGGTGGCCTCTGAGCGAGGCTGACCACCCTGCACTGCAAGTGTAGGGCACAGGAGAAGCTGGAAGCACTGCCAAAGCCGCCAAGGGCACGTAGGCAAAACTGCCGCCTGCAGTGTCTCTCCGGCGCCCTCTAGTGACAAAGCCTCAGTGCCAACTGGCGAAGGAAAGAAATGTAGAGCCCAGATATTTTCACAGAGCAGTCAAAAAGTGTGCATTTGGAGCTGAGAGACAATAAATCAATAACTGGCCATTATTTGAGATAGGAAATATAGTAGGAGAAACAGGTTTGATAGACAAGGTTACTGAGTTTAAAGTTGCTATGACAACCATGTGGTGATGTCCAGTAAGCAGTAGAAAATCTGGATGTGGAGCTTAGAAGAGATAGGGCTGGAGATAGTAAGTGTAACTAGACACTGATGATAGTACAGCCTCAAAAATAGGTTGACTAGGGAATTCCCTGGTCGTCCGGTGGTTAGGACTCCACGCTTTCACGGCCAAAGGCCTGGGTTCGATCCCTGGTCGGGGAACTAAGATCCTACAAGCTGCGCCAGCACGGCCAGGAAAAAAAAAAGGTAAAAAAGTTTAACAAAAAAAGAAGGTTGTCTGGAGGCTTATAGAGTAATGGACCAAAGACAAACTCTAGGGGGAATAATGACATTTAAGGAAAGATCTGAGGAGAAATGGAACAAGTTAGAGTAGACTAGAGTAATTTTTCAGTAGTCAGATGAGAATAGAGATTTGAGAAGAGGAAAGTGATTGTCTTGGAATGGATTTGATCCTGGGGGTTAGGACAAGTCATTGGTAACTTTAGCCAAGGGCCTTCTTAAAGGATTGGTCAAGGGGCGGCTGCCACATTTGGCACTCAGATGGTTTTTAAAGTGATGCGGGGACTTCCCTGGTGGCCCAGTGGTTAAGAATCTGCCTGCCAATTCAGGGGACACGAGTTCAAGCCCTGGTCCGGGAAGATCCCACATGCCGCGGAGCGGCTCAGCTTGTGCACCACAACTACTGAGCCTGTGCTCTAGAGCCCACAAGCCACAGCTTCTGAGCTTGTGTGCCACAACTACTGAAGCCCGTGTGCCTAGAGCCCATGCTCCGCAACAAGGGAAGCCACCGCAGTGAGAAGCCCACGCACCGCAACGAAGAGTAGCCCCCACTCGCCGCAACTAGAGAAAAGCCTGCGCGCAGCAACAAAGACCCAACGCAGCCAAAACTAAATAAATGAATGAATGACTGAATGAATAAAGTGACGCGGAATGGTTGGAGGAGTGGTTTGGAGAGAGGATGTATCGTGCCACTTTTTGAAAAAGATTTTATTTAGGTAGGCAAAAATAATGTGGATTGTTAGGAAAGAACAGCTTGGAGAGAGACTTGGAAGAAGAGTTGGTTGGGTTTGGTTACAAGATTAGATGTGGAGAGTGAGGAAAAGAGTTCAAGATGGCTAGCTTGGGTGCGTCAGTGAATGGTGACACCGTTAACGGGCGAAAGAGAACAGAGGAGAGGTTGTTGCAAAAGTTCGTTGCCAAAAAAAAAAAAAAAGTTCGTTGCCATTTAAGGGAGAGCTCTTAATTACAAGTGCTGAAAGGTGGGTTATTCACATATCTGGACCAGTACTTCTGGAAAGCAGCAGCATTTGAAAATTGTACCTATTTTAAGAATACTTTCCTTTTGTTAAAAATTTTTCTTTTCCACTTGCCTAGGATGAGGGTAGTAGGGGTGAGTGTTGTGGTGGCTGCAGCAGCAGGCATGTCAAAGAAGGACAGCAGTTGCAAAGAGATTATGGGTGAGATCTGAGGACTGAGAAAATGTGGAGACTGAGGAACTGGGAAATGGGAGGAGAAGGTATTTTCGCAAGGTAAAAACCAAGGTCTCAAGGCTGTGTGACTAGGAGAATGAAGATGCCACTTTTGAGTCCCATGAGGATCTAGGGGCGATATCATGTGCTTGGTTTCACCTGTCAAAAGTGACAAAGGGGCATTCAAGTGGCTGTGCTTAGCAGGCAGTTAAAGATGTGCGACTGAGCACAGGAGTGAAGTCAGAGTAGGCATTTGTGTTTGAGGGTCACCTTGGTAGTGAATAAGCCTGAGGGAGGCCAGTTTGAGAGAGAGAGAATTGAAAGAGTGAGACCTTGAACATACTGAGTACATACCAGCATCGAAGAAACACAAAGAAGTGGGCTCAGCTATGGAAAGAGGAGGAGAAAGAGAACCCAGAACGGGTATAATAAGATAAGGATGTGAAGTTAAGAGATTTGTTTAAGTAGGATTGTAGCCTGGGAGCTGGCTATTTTGAGTAAAGATTTTTTGCCGGACAGGGGCTTTCCATGAGAGGAGGTCATATTTATTGCAGCTTAGTCAGAATGAGGAGAGCGGAGCAAGCCCTGAGAAAAGAGGAAGACCTTTCCCTGTCTGCTAAATGGGGGTGATGATAGTAGAGTTATTAGCATTAAATGAGAATGCACGTTCAGAACGGTGCCTGGCACTTTGTAAGCATCTGCTAGATGATGGCTTGTCTTGGTGCTATTTCTGTTGTTTGTTATTGCAAACTATGTTGTTATTTTAAAATTAAGCAGATTATAGATGAACAAAGATGTCTTAACCGTCTATTTCCTAGTCTATTTTCAAGTTAATTTGGTTCAATAAAATAACAGTATTCGCTAAACCCAACTTGTGAGGAATGCAAGATTTATTAAATGCTAGTGCATTCTTCACATGTCCTGGTCAAGGCAGAAGTCATTTTGGTTTGGAAGTGAGTATTTTTCTTTCTCCTGTACATTTATCTGAAACCATCTAGGTTAATTATCTTCCTACTTGATAACGTAGTCTCCTGCATTTATTAGGAATGTTACAAGACAAACGAATGGAGATAGATAAACATAGCCTAAATATTGGTGATTACAATCGAACGGTCGGGAAAGGCCCTGGTTCTCGGCCTCAGATTTCCAAAGAGTCTTCCATGGAGCGCAGTCCTTATTTTGATAAGGTAAGTTGTTCGTTTGTTTTTTGTTTGTTTTACCCTGTGGCTAAGAAAGCAATACACTTAATAGCATAATTTTCTCATTAACAATTTAGAACATTTAATATAATATAAAGTGTTATAACCCAGTGCCAAATATTACTGGACTTGTAGTTCATTGTCCTTTTATGTCTCGATTTATCATAGGGGTTGCATTTATATTTTCCTCTTAATCCCATAAAGTATGTTTGGTTCTTTTTATGTACTCTAGAATTAACACTAATCCGATCTCTTCTGTTTTCTGCCTGTTTCCTGTTGATGCTGGAATGTCATATGACTTCTCTTCTGTTCCTGCAATGATTTCTCCCTTCCACTTGTTTGCTTGGCTGGTGTTGCACATCTTTCTGTCTGTCCAATCAGGATGGCATTGTAGCAGATGAATCCCAAAACATGCAGTTTATGTCCAGTCAAAGCATGAAGCTTCCCCCTTCAAATAGTGCACTGCCTAACCAGGCCCTTGGCGCCATAGCAGGGCTGGGTATGCAAACCTTGAGTTCTGTTAGACAGGTGAGTCCTCATGAGTATCTTAGGCTCTCTGTTGATTTGTATAAGTAATAAGATCTCTCTTACATGTAGTTGCTGTGTTTAAATCGATATTTCGGTGTGGTAATGAGGTGTTTATCCCTAAAGAATCCCAGTGTTACTTGGTGGCGGTTGTTTGTTTTCGTAGAATGGCAATCCCAGTATGTTTGGTGTTGGAAACACAGCAGCACAACCCCGGGGCATGCAGCAGCCTCCAGCACAACCTCTCAGTTCATCTCAGCCTCATCTCCGTGCTCAAGTGCCTCCTCCATTACTCTCCCCTCAGGTCAATAAATTCCCACTATATTCTCTACTCTTTATCTGGAAAAGAGCCTTGAATACATTTATATTTGAATGAGATGACTAGTTGATCATCATAGTATTTATTGGCAACTTGGAGATGAAACTAATTCTGAATTAGTTGGGATTATTACAGAGGGATGTGGGTAGGGTGAAGAAAATGAGTCGAAGATCATTTAAATCTAAAATTTATCATTCTCTTTCATAAAATACCTTGAGGGGAGGAAGACAATAGCAAAGTAAATTGACTGGCTTAAGATTCATCTCTGTCACTGTATACTTAACACGTGAAAATATATGTGAACAATAAATTAGTGAAGTCAAGAAAGACAATTATTAGAACACAATCCCCCCCCCCCAGTAATAGTCCACAAATTTTAATTGCTCTACTGATAATTTAAAATACACAGTACATTTTGTTAGCTTGAGTTACGAGTTACTTTTATTTACTGTTATTATTAACCTACCATTGTGATCCTAAGGTTCCAGTTTCATTGCTGAAGTATGCACCAAACAACGGTGGCCTGAATCCGCTCTTTGGCCCTCAGCAGGTAGCCATGCTGAACCAGCTATCCCAACTAAACCAGCTTTCTCAGATCTCCCAGTTACAGGTAAGTAGAATAATAGCCTTACTCAGTGTACATTTATTGAGTGTCTACTGTGTGCTAAACACTAGAATGTGCCCAGGAAGTGTTGCAGGAAACAAAACGGGCATAGTCATGGCCTTCAGGGAGCGTACAGTCCATGTGTGAAGACAGATGGTGAACTCTAAGGGCAGGGTGCTCTGTGAGCAAGGCCAGCCAAGTCTGGGCTGGTGGTCGGGGTATGATGATCAGGAGAAATTTCCCTGGTGAAGTGGAAGTTTAGATTGAGCAAAAGACTGAATTCAACAGAATGGCTGGAGGCCAGAGAGTCCAAACAAGAGATATTAGATGAGGCAGGGCATGTGGGCATTGACTAGATGAAACCATGCCTTTGTAGGTCCCTCTGCCACCGTCACTCTAGGGCACGCTAGTCTACGATGACGTGATACTGATGACCTTTTTGCAATCTTCCCTCCAGCGATTGTTAGCGCAGCAGCAAAGGGCGCAGAGTCAGAGAAGCGTGCCTTCTGGGAACCGGCAGCAGCAAGACCAGCAGGTAGATCTGATCCTTCCCCTTGCTTTGCTTGTTCTCAACTTATATCAATTCCATCGTAAGAGGACAGTCGAAATGCCTTTATTAAACTATAATGGAAAAGGTTGTTTATTAAGTCTTCTGTCTGCCCAGAAGTCTTATTAACTGGTATATAGTGATTCTTCACCTTCCTGCTGAGAAGGAAGTGAATTCAAAAATGAAGGGGAATGAAGGTGTCTGTAAAGACTTTTCTCCACAATTTTTCACAGTCATCTTGTCGTTTTAAGGGTCGACCTCTTAGTGTGCAGCAGCAGATGATGCAACCATCTCGTCAACTTGATCCAAACCTGTTGGTGAAGCAACAGACTCCGCCGTCTCAGCAGCAGTCACTCCATCAGCCAGCCATGAAATCTTTCCTTGAAAATGTCATGCCCCACACTACACCTGAGCTGCAAAAAGGGCCATCACCAATAAATGCTTTCAGCAACTTCCCCATAGGTGGGTTTCTCCTTGGCCAAAGCATTCGGCTGGTGCTTCATGACCACAAGTTAACATCCTGCTCTCTTACCTGTCCAGATGTTCTCTTGTGAGTGCCACGCTGATCTCTAGCTGTTCCCTCTCAGAGAGTGGCCACGCCCCTTCTAGCGTTAGCCTCTTCATGCTTCAGGAAGGCCCTTCTCCATTCGAGAAAATCACACTATTTAAAAAATCCCATGCTCTTTTGAAATGAGTTAGTGTGAAGATATTATTTCTTTTTAACACTCAGATATCTTAATTGTAGGATATGAATTGGAGGGGAGGACTGAAATTATTAGAGCACGCCAGAGAAATTTTGAGCAGTGCTGCTTTGAGGAAACAACTGGGAACAGTCACATCTGAAATTTTAATTACTGTTTAAATATTTATAAATGATTACTGGCATAAATGTAGAAAATAGGGGTGAGAGAAGGGATTGCCTTTATTCCTTTTGCCGTAGCTCCCCCCTCTCCTTTTTTATGATGTCTCCAGGCGTTTTATTCCCTCTGGGAATTTCAGGCTTACATGTCTTCTCCTTCCTTAGGTCCCTTTTCTTCTTGTGCCTTTGAATATATTTTGACCTTTGATTGTTCACACCCTATTCATTTTACTTTTGCTTTCTCTCTTGTAAACCAGCTCTGTTGGTTACCAGGCCCAGTTTTGTTGAAGACAGTCAGTTAACTAGCACGTTCTGGGCGGTGGGCAGGAGTTGGGCCTGCTGTTGCCCCTGGTGCCGTTTCACTTTGGCTGAACCTGATACATGATTTGGCTCTCCCTGGTATTGCCATGGACTCTCAGCTAGGACATAGGTGGAACTTTGAGTTTTAGGGGTTGTTAGCAATCTCTTTACATTCCCTTGTCAGTTACCACTGTAGGTGAATACCAGAGAAGCCGGGTCATCCCAGAGACAACAGTGTAGTGGTAAAAGAATACCCAAGTGTACACTGAGAGGTTTTGGTCTCACTAGTGAAAGGAAGTGACTCTCACTGATTACATACTGGACATATAAATTGGGCCAATGAGGAGATAAGTTTCTAAGTAAGGGATTTCCTAGCCTCGCTGCCCTTACAGCAAGAGACATTTTCTTGATTAAGAAAGTCTGCTTAGTGGCTTCCCTGGTGGCGCAGTGGTTAAGAATCCGCCTGCCAGTGCAGGGGACACGGGTTCGAGCTCTGGTCCGGGAAGATCCCACATGCCACGGAGCAACTAAGCCTCTGCGCCACAACTACTGAGCCTGCGCTCTAGAGCCCGCGAGCCACAACTACTGAGCCCATGTGCCACAACTACTGAAGCCTACGCGCCTAGAGCCCGTGCTCCGCAACAAGAGAAGCCACCGCGATGAGAAGCCCGCGCGCCGCAACGAAGAGTAGCCCCCGCTCGCTGCAACTAGAGAAAGCCCGCGCACAGCAACGAAGACCCAACAGAGCCATAAATAAATAAATTAAATAAATAAATAAATAAATACATTTATTTTAAAAAAAAAAAAAAAAAGGAAGTCTGCTTAACCCAGGCAAGCACCAGTATGGTTGTCTAAATCAGGCATTGGCAAACTACAGCCCATTGGTCAGATTTGGCCAGCTGCCTGATTTTATAAATAAAATTTTATTGGAACACAGCCATGCTCTTTTGTTAATGTATTTCCTATGGCTGCTTTTGTGCTGTAACAACAGAGTTGCATAGAGACACTGAGACCATGTGACCCATAGAGCCTAAGATATTTACTATCTAAGCCTTCACAGAAAAAGCTTGCCAAGTATTGGGTCTAATTAATGAGTCCGGAGAGCAGCAAATTTAATTACTCTCTCCAAATAGGGGTGATATTAGAGAATTTATATTATTAAAGTTTTAAGCTTGACCTGGTATCACAGGGACTCATCAGACCCAAGTATCTAAAAAACATTTGTTTCGAAACTTAAGATTAAGAACCACCTCGATGTGTGTTAAAGATTCTGGCTCCCACTGAAAATTTTTCTTTTTTTCTTTTTTTTTTGGTCGTGCCACATGGCATGCAGGATCTTAGTGTGAGTTTCAGCACTGAGAAGATTGAAGCAAGAAAGTAATAGAACCTGACTTACTTTTTAAGAACTCATCCTGACTTTTCGTTGTGTGCCCATTTATATACTTTTATTTTTTTTAAACTGTATTTTTAAAATAAATTTATTTATTTTATTTATTTATTTTTGGCTGCGTTGGGTCTTCATTGCTGCTCCCGGGCTCTCTCTAGCTGTGGTGCGCAGGCTTCTCATTGCGGTGGCTTCTCTTGTTATGGAGCACGGGCTCTAGGCCTGCACGCTTCAGTAGTTGTGGCACGAGGGCTCAGTAATTGTGGCTTGTGGGCTCTAGAACGCAGGCTCAGTAGTTGTGGCACGTGGGATCTTCCTGGACCAGGGATCGAACCTGTGTCCCCTGCATTGGCAGGTGGATTCTTAACCATTGCGCCACCAGGGAAGTCCCTATACTTGTAATTTCTTACCCTGTGCATACTTCAGTTTAAGAAAACATCTATCATCAATTCTTTTCGGGGGGCGGGGGTGGGACACGCTGCACGGCTTTTGGGATCTTAGTTCCCCGACCAGGGATCGAATCCATGCCGCCTGCAGTGGAAGCAGGGAATTCCAAAAAGTTCTCATTTTTAACAAGCATCTCAGATTATTCTGTTGATGTTGGTCCCCACGATCACACTTTAAGAAACACTGGCTTAATGGTCAGTTTTCTGAGTATAGTATCTAAGATAGAAATTTCCGTCTTTGTTCCAAGAGAATATCTAAGTCTGATGTGTGTCATCAGCAAAGTTCAGGTAAGTTGCACCTTGGGATACGGGAGTCTTGCCCTAAGGTACAATTGTTAGAGCAAGACATTTTTACTTTTAAATGATAATATCCTTTGGCGGGTGAAGCAGTTGAAAATTGTTTATAAGCAAAAGTTAGCAACTGAAAGTGATCATATGTAATTCTTCTCTTGGGAAGTACCTAAAAGGTATATTTTAATAGATAAAGTTTAATATTTGGCTGTCGTAGAATTTTCTGTTATTTTGCCAAGGAATTTAAAAATAATCAAAATTATATGGAGTAGTTTCCCACAGTTAATGCAATTATAGTACGAACAGTTTTATGGTACTAACAGTTTTGAAAATGTTATATTAATGAGTGTTAGACAAGCTATTTAGGATTTCTGTGTGTTGCTTTCTTTTATAATCTAGCCGTGGCTCTTTCTTCTGACGTTGTTTCTGCGTGGCATCGGCCAGGAGTCCAGAGTGTCTGTCCTGCCTGCCTTGCCTTTGTCTGTAATCATTTGGCTGTGCCACATTTGCAGGATGATATTTATTAAGGAACATTAGAATTGAAAACATTAGATTAGCTACATATGTTTTTCTAGAAAATGAAAGGTGTGGTACCAGAAGGAAAATATGCTATATTTTATAAAGTGGTTTTTTAAAATTATTATCTTATTTTTAGGCTTGAACTCAAACTTGAATGTAAATATGGATATGAACAGTATTAAAGAGCCACAGTCAAGACTAAGGAAGTGGACTACAGTGGACAGCATTTCTGTGAACACATCTTTGGATCAAAACTCCAGCAAACATGGTATAAAATACATTCTTATATTTTGACTTTAAAAAGAAACCTGTAGAATACTAAATTTAGGCTTTATTTTATTTTAAATATATATTTTCATAGCTAAATTCTCTTAAGAACCTTTTCTCATTATTAAAAAGTGCTTTATTAGTTATTAAGTCTTAGTTAAAACCAAAAAAATTGACCTTTATTGTGCTATTGTGAAAAACAGATCAGATTACACATTTATTCTTTAATTATTCCCTCTTTAGATGGTCATTTAGTTTTTTGCTATTATTTTATTGTTTTAGTGTTCTACTTAACATTTACTCAATTTAATCTGATATAAGGGATTAATAAAAACTTCCACCATAATTTGATTTCTAACAGTTTCTTTCCATTCATCTAGTAATTGTTAATGGAGTATTTTCTGCTTTCCAAGAACTGTGCTAGGCCACCTGGAATATACATAGATACATATGTACATACATGCACACAATTGACTGTATGTAAGCAAGTAAAAATACTTGCCCTGAAGAAGCTCATTGGTAGCAAAAATAAACGTGTAAACAGCTTTACTACACTGTGATAGGTGCTATAAAAGTTAATACATACAATAGGATAAATAGTATAAGAATGTGAAATCTAATGGAGAAGTGAGTCAGGAATAACAAACCATGGGTCTGAACTGAGTCTTCAAGTTTACCAAAGGAGTGGAGAAAGAACACCATGGAGAGGATAGCATGTGAAACGTTCAAAGACAGGACCTCCTGGTGAGTTCTGCTAGGTGGGCATGTCTGGGGGTGAAGGTACAAGTGAGAGAAAGGAGGAAGGTGTAGCTGCAATAGTAGGTATTGAGCGATCATGGAAAACTTTTGTGCCAAAAAAATCACCTTAAACAGGAAAATGGTGGATATCTAAAGGCACCTAAGGCTTAAAGGAGTCGTAAGTGAGAAAGAGGGCAACGGACATGAGAAGACGGAGTGCATTGAAGAGAGTGTTAGAATTAAGGACAAAAGAGCTTGGTAACTAACTTAATTCATTCTGCAAATATATGATTATCTGTGATGTGCCTCCTGTGCTTCTTGCCTTCCCCAGTCCAACCCTATACCTTACCCTGGGCTCAAGAGTCATTTCCAAGAAGCCTCCTCCAGGCTTTGTGTTCGAATAGCACCTCTTATGTGTATCTGTCTTGTGTAAGTATCCATTTAGGCCTGTTTCTGTCACAGGACATAAATTCCTGGAGGAGAGAGTCCACGCTTTGCTTACCTGTAGCCCCACTGAGCACATTGCAGCACTCGGGGGACATTTGCTAGGTGAAAGGATGAGTGGACGGTAATGCAGTTAATGGTAGAGTAAATGTAGGAATTGAAGCAGACCTGCTGGGACAGGTAATGGATGGATTTTAGACTTGTTGAGTGTGGTATTTTAAGGATAGCTCAACGTGGAAAAGCCCAGTAAGAAATTAGAATTAGAGGCCTGGTACTCGGAAGAAAAATCTGGGCAAGAGTAAGATTTTGTGTTCATCAGAATGTTGATGTCGTCGACATGGACAAGGTTGCCCAGAGAGACGGTGCATAGAAGGGAATAAGGACACACAATCCTAGAGCCAGTAGTAGTAAAGAAACCTGGAGAAGAATGGGTAGAGAGATAGGACGTGGAGACCCAGAAAAATGTTTCTGCCGTATGGTTTTCTGTCTCCTCTGATTAAAATGAATTTTTCCATGTCTGTTTTGCATGTCTGACCCTCAGTTTCTTTGTAAAAATGTTTCCTTCCTCTCACTGCTGTTTTAGGTGTAATGTATATCATATATTCTCAAGTGCTCGGCATACTTACCTAGGGCATACTGGTATATAGTATGCGTTATATAAATGGCATGTCATCATGCAGCATAGGTTTTGAGGGCAGATAGACTGGGGATTTGATCCCAGTTCTTAACCTGTTTAAGCCACAGTGTTTGCATCTGTAAAGTGGAAACGATACATCATAGAACTGTTGAGGATTGAATGAGATAATAACTATTAAGCTCCTATCTCATTGCCTGGCATGTGACATGCAGGTAGTGGGTGGTGGTGTCTTCTTATAAGCAGCCTATTATCATAAGTTTGTTTTTCATTCAATTCAATTAGTAATTTTATATTTTAATTTTTAATTTTGTATTTTATCTTCTCTCTTTTTTTAAACTTAGTATCTGTTTTTTATCATTTTTTTCATCATGCATTTTATTGTTTGATTTTGCATAAACCTGGAATGTGAGCAGTGAGTTTTTGTTTTTTAGTAATTAGCTTAAACAATAGTTTTATTCCTGTATACATAGCAATCTAATGAACATATTCTAGTAACGTTCTCTTCTTCAGAATAAGGAGGTTGATGCTCTTCCTCCTTTCCTTCAGTGTGGGTTCCTGTTATTCTTTTTTTTAATTAAAATATAGTTGATGTACGATATTATATAAGTTACAGGTGTACAATATAGTGATTCACAGTTTTTAAAGGTTATACTCCATTTGTAGTTATTGTAAAATATTGGCTAAATTCCTTGTGTTGTACAGTATATCCTTATAGCTTATTTTATGCCTAATAGTTTGTGCCTCTTAATCCCCTATCCTTATCTTGCCCCTTTCCCCACTGGTAACTACTAGTTCTCTATATCTGAATCTGTTTCTTTTTTGTTATATTCACTAGTTTGTTGTATTTTTTTAGATTCCACATATAGATGATATACAGTATTTTTCCTTCTCTGTCTGACATATTTTACTCAGCATAATGCCCTTAAGGTTCGTCCATGTTGTTGTAAATGGCAGAATTTTCTTCTTTCTCCAGGCTGAATATTATTCCTTTGTATGTGTATACAACACCTTCTTCATTCATTGATGGACACTTAGGTTGTTTCTATATCTTGTGAAAAATGCTGCAATAAACATGGGAGTGCAGATATCTTTTTTTTTTTTTTTTTTTTTTAATTTATTTATTTTTGGCTGTGTTGGGTCTTCGTTTCTGTGTGAGGGCTTTCTCTAGTTGCGGCAAGTGGGGACCACTCTTCATCGCGGTGCGCGGGCCTCTCACTATGGTGGCCTCTCTTGTTGCAGAGCACAGGCTCCAGACGCGCAGGCTCAGTAGTTGTGGCTCACGGGCCCAGTTGCTCCGTGGCATGTGGGATCTTCCCAGACCAGGGCTCGAACCCGTGTCCCCTGCATTGGCAGGCAGATTCTCAACCACTGCGCCACCAGGGAAGACCCAGATATCTTTTTGATATCCTGTTTTCATTTCTCTTGGATATATACCCAGAAGTGGGATTGCTGGGTCATTAGTAGTTGTATTTTTAATTTTTTGAGAAACCTCCATACTGTTTTCCACAGTGGCTGCGCCAATTTACATTCCCACCAACAGTGTACAATGTTCCCTTTTCTCCACATCCTCATCAGTATTTGTTGTTTGTGGTCTTTTTGATGATAGCCATTCTGACAGTGAGAGGTGGTATCTCATTGTGGTTTTGATTTGCATTTCCCTGATGATTAGCGATGTTGAGCATCTTGTCATGCGCCTGTTGGCCATCTGCATGTCCTCTTTGCAAAACTGTTCAGGTCTTCCGCTCATTTTTAAATTGGGTGTTGTTTTTTTTTTATATGTTGAGTTGTATGAGCTGTTATATATTCTGGATATTAACCCCTTATCAGTCATATCATTTGCAAATATTTTTTCCCATTCATTAGGTTGTCTTTTCATTGTCAGTGGTTTCCTTTGCTGTGCAAAAGCTCTTAAGTTTAATTCGGTCCCATTTGTTTATTTATTTATTTTTTTAAAAAATAAATTTATTTATTTTATTTATTTATTTTTGGCTGTGTCGGGTCTTCATTGCTGCACACGGGCTTTTCTATAGTTGTGGCAGGCAGGGTCTACTCTTCGTTGCGGTGTGCAGGCTTCTCATTGCAGTGGCTTCTCTTGTTGCGGAGCATAGGCTCTAGGTGCGTGGGCTTCAGTAATTGTGGCACACGGGCTCAGTAGTTGTGGTTCACGGGCTCTAGAGCGCAGGCTCAGTAGTTGTGGCTCACAGGCTTAGTTGCTCTGCGGCATGTGGGGTCTTCCTGGACCAGGGCTCGAACCCGTCTCCCCTGCATTGACAGGCAGATTCTTAACCAGTGCACCACCAGGGAAGCCCCATTTTTTAATTTTTGCTTTTATTTCCTTTGCTTTAGGAGACGGATCCAAAAAAATACTGCTACAATTTATGTCAAAGAGTGTTCTGCCTATGTTTTCCTCTAGGAGTTTTATGGTTTCTGGTCTTACATTTAGATCTTTAATCAATTTTTAATTTATTTTTGTATATGGTGTTAGAGAATGTTCTAGTTTCATTTTTTTACATGCAGCTGTCCAGTCTTCCCAGCACCACTTATTGAAGAGGCTGTCTTTTCTCCATTGTATGTGTTCTTGCCTCCTTTGTCGTAGATTAATTGACCATAAGTGCGTGAGTTTATTCTACTATTCTTTATTTACTTGAAATCTTGAAACTGTCATTTTTTCTTTTTTAAAATTATTTTTGTATTGTTAATACAAATTAAATTTTTATATGCTTCCCCACCCCCAAAATGTTCTCATTTACTTTAGCAGGCCCTGTAACTAATCTGAACCAGCCCAAGACTAGTAGTCTTCCCTTCATGGATATTATTTTGAGATCTCCAGGCTTTTACTTTATCCCCTTAAAAATCAAGAATGTTTGATAGAATTTCTCCTCTATGGTTGCTTTTATTCTTTCTTCATTGTTGTATTTTTTCCTTCCTTGTAAAAATGACTTCAGAAATATACCTTGACCTGTTGTGGTTTTGGTCTTCATCTCTAGAAAGAAAGACCAGGTTAGTTTTATATCTGTATATAAGAACCCTCTAAATTTCAAGTCTTAAAAGGTTGGGGTTTTGTTTTTTGGGTTTTTTTTTTTTAAGCTTTTCAGTCTGTTTAAAGACAGTGCTTTTTCTTATCATAATAATTCTCTAATTGTTTATACTATCATTTTCTCCCAGAAGTGCTCCTCTTTGCTCTGTGGTTCTTTTCCTTCTCTTACTATCTCTCTTTCTCCTGGTAGAGACTTAGAATCTTCTTCTCAGGCACAGTCTTTTTATTTGTTTGCTTTGTTTTCAGTTTTCCTTATATTAAAAAAATAGAGAAATGTTAATCATCTTATTTCCATTATTATTTTGGTGCAGTTTGTTCTTTTGTCCTTATAAAGATAAAATTGGCATCTAACTTTGTATTCTAGAAGAGATCCCAAAACTGCTAGTCTGTGTGTTATGTTTTGTTAGACACTATTTTGAAAATAATTTTTTTGAACCAACATCTGTTTAAACATTCAGGAAATTTCATGTACAGATTCAGATTTCTGGCATCTCTGTAGAAATGTGAAGATCTGCCAGCACCAAGCTCGAGAGCAGTCACCACCCAGAGTTGAGTGGCTACTGCCCATGTGCTTACTGGCTCATTCTTCCCATTCCCCTCACACCTGTACCTTCCCTCCCATTGGTGGAGAAATATTTTTCTGTACCCCCTAACCAGAGAAATATTTCCCTGTAGTCATGTTTCTATCTGAGGAGGGACCATGGGATTTTTTTTCTGTAGGCAACTTGCTTCACTTGTATATAAAACCTGATTGGCCTCATTGGCATTTGTATTATTTCCATGTTGTAGGAAACGGGGGTTGTTTTTCCATAGTACCAGAGTAGTGTAGAGATCATTTTTTAAGGGGGAATGATCTGATAGCAGTAGTCAGGCTGGGCTGAGATGGGCTGAGCCTGGAGACAGGAGAGGCCTGTGGGGACGCTTGGCTGGCTCTGATCTTTTGCATCACAGTTTTATGTGGGTTCTATTTTTATCCCCATCTAGTGAAGCTTAGAGGGCTAGTAAGATAGTTGTGGAGCAGAGAAGAAAGGGCAAATTCAAGAGAATCTTCCGTGTCAGAGGTCCCCAAGGACACTGGTTTCCTAGAAGAACTCACAGAACTCAGACAAACAGTAATACTCATGGTTATGGTTTATTACAGCAAAAGAATACAGATTAAAATCAACAAAGGAAAAAGGCACACAGAACAGAGTCCAGGAGAAACCAGGAGAAGCTTTTTGTTGTCATCTCGCAGTGCAGTTTCTCAGACTTAACTCTCCCAGCAACAGTGTGTGAGAACGTGCACAAAGTATTGCCAGCCAGAGAAGCTTACCCAAGCCTTAGTGTCCTCAGTTTTTTGTCAGGGGTCAGTTGTATAGACATGGAGCACACCTGCTTGTCAACCTCCAACCCCCTGCAGCCCCTTCAGAGTTCAGACAAAAACAGCATGACCCAGGCCCCATGCAAACAAAAACAGATGTTCACCATCAATCACATTGTTATCATGAACTCTCTGGCGTGGCCATGACCCAGTGTATGCAGAGGAACTCTTATCTGTCGTGCGATTCTGTGAGTTACAGGAGCCCAGGAGCCGTCAAGGGCTAGTCCCTGAAGCTGTTTGCCATGTGCAGTCTAGCCCTGTGCTAACCCTTCACTGCACACCTTCCAGAGTCAAAAAACGAGATTCATTAAGGGAAGTAGAGTAGAGTGGAGGCAAGGCCGTTTAACAGGGGAATTGTGGGTCAAGTGAGGTTTGGACTGGGGAATTTGTGACACTTTATGGTCCTAAGATTCTGTGACTTACCAGAGTTTATAAAATCCCTTTCCCCTCCTCATTGCCCAGAGAAAAGTACAATGTTCAGGAGCTGGAATACATTTATTTTAGTCTTAGAGTTAGTTGAGGGCAATTGGGAACGGTTTCCAGGAGGCCTGTGATCCCTTAAGCTGAGATACGAAAGATAAACAGGCATTAGCCAGGCAGAGGTGGAAGGAGGGAAAACCATAAGGCGTGAGTAGAGGCTAGAGTTTTAAGAGCCTTACAAACTACTGAAGAGTTTGAATTTTACTCCTCTGTAATGGAGAACTGTTGAAGAGTTTTAAGCTGGAAAGTGACATGATCAGATTGGCATTTTTGAAGAGGCAGTGCGAAGAACTGGGGAGTTGAAGTGGACAGAGAGATTAGTTAGGAAACGTCTGCCTAATCCAGAGCGTGGCCAAACGAGAGATCACAGTAGTCTGATCTCATGTGTCGTTATTCAAAAGCTATATGATCATTTCACAATATATACAAGTAGCAAATCATTATGTTGTACACTTGAAACTAATATGTTGTATGTCAATTATATCTCAAAGTATTCTAAAAAGAAATGAAGATTAAATGTGTAAGTTATAAAGATACCCACTAAACAAAAACTGTAAGCCTTCCACAGTTTCAGAAAAGATAAATCAATATTTTCAAAGAGTTTTTAAAGAATCTATAAAGAAATGAAAAGAAATTCATATTGAACCATAAAGCAAAATCTGACTCTATTCTGTATACCGGGGGACCCAGAACAAAATAATTCAGAAATCTTTGCAATCACAGGAGGAGAAAAAAGAGCTAGGTAGGCAGCAGGATTGACAGGACTTAGTGATTTTAAAATAATAGGGAAGAGCCAGGAGAAACTCTTGTTTTCTGACTTAAGTAACACCAAATCATTGTTCCTCTGATTAGTATTAAAAGGATATTTTGTTACATTCATTCCTTCCCTTTTCATTGGATTTTATCTTGAAACTTTGACTAAACTTGGCTTAAAGGTCAGTTTGCTGGTTTGTAGACATTGGACTGATGATTATCAGAAATTAAAGGTGAAATTGTCATGTAATTGAAGGAACATTGGAACATGAAATCAAGCAGCCCTGAATTCTAAGCTAATTTGCCAGGCGGTGGTATATCACATTTGGAATTTTCCTTAAGAGAGGGAGTGGGAGCTGAGACAATGGCAAAATGTCAAAATAAATATGGACCCTAGAATTGACACCTACCTCCGCTACTAATTAGCTCTGCTGTTTATTAGCTACTGGCAAGTAACTTAACCTTTCTGAACTTCGGTCCCTCATCTGCTAAATGGGAGTAATAATAGTACCCCTTGTGATGTTTTGAGGATTGAGAAGGCAATAACTCTGAAGCACCTGAGCACTAGAATAGGGTTAGACACATACGTGGCCAGTGGGTCTCAGCCTTCAGCATTATTGTTATTGCCATCATTGTCATCTCATGAGTGCCCTGCCTCTAAGACAGCACCATTTCTCCAGTGTAAATCCAGCTCTGTTTGCTTAAACTAAACCTACCACATAAATTTTTACATTTCATTTTTCTGATGCTCTCCCATGCAGTGTCTAATAGAATGTAATTGGATCGTGGCTGCTGCTTAAGTTATGTCTATTGTCCTTTTTAATAAAATGAAGTTTGAATAAGTAGATATTGTTTCTTGTTAAAAACGGGGGCAGATGCTTTTATCATTGCTGGTTCTTGCGTAAGAATTAATCACTTAAAATTTGGCAATTATGCTTACTTACTGTATTACTTGCAACTACTACTTTATATATCCCACTTTATTTCCAAGTGGGTTTTTTTAAAATTATTATTTATTTATTTATTTATGGCTGTGTTGGGTCTTCGTTTCTGTGCGAGGGCTTTCTCTAGTTGCAGTGAGCAGGGGCTACTCTTTGTTGCGGTGCGCGGGCTTCTCATTGCGGTGGCTTCTCTTGTTGCAGAGCACAGGCTCTAGGCGCGCGGGCTTGAGTAGTTGCGGCATGCAGGCTCAGTAGTTGTGGCTCGCAGGCTCTAGAGCGCAGGGTCAATAGTTGTGGCGCACGGGCTTAGTTGCTCCGTGGCATGTTGGATCTTCCCAGACCAGGGCTCGAACCCGTGTCCCCTGCATTGGCAGGCGGATTCTTAACCACTGTGCCACCAGGGAAGCCCCACACAATCAACTTCTGAACATTTTCCTTACCCTAGAAGAACCCCTTAGGTGTCATTCCTCCCACCTCCATTTTCCCATCTCTCTAGCCATAAGTAAAAACTAATATTTTTGTTTTCTACAGATTTGTCTGTACTGGACATTTCATAAAAGTGGAAGCATATAATATCTTGTCTTTTATGACTGGCATCTTTGGCTTAGCGTAATGTTCTCGAGGTTCATCCGTGTTGTAGCATGCACACGTATTTCACTCCTTTTTATAGTTGAATTGGATAATATATACCACATTTTGTTTATGCAGGTTCATCGGTTGATGGATATTTGGGCCTAAGAGATGTTCTTGATTTCTTCCTTCCTCCAATCTGCACATTGAGTCCATCTGTGAATAGTACCCATTCTGCTTCCCAAATACATAGTTTATGCATCTGTTGTGTTTCCTAATGGTCTCCCTGCTTCTATGCTAGCCTTCCTTCCATTTTCCACGCTGCAGCAAATGGGACCTCAAAACAAATGGGATTGTATTACTTCCCTTCCTAAAACCCCTCAGTATAAAGAACTCCTTGCCAAGTCCTACGAAGCCCTGTCTGAGGGTGTTGTAAATTCTGATGCCTTTGGGGAACAGGCAGGGCATAGGCCAGTCTGGAGCGGTAGGGCCTGGGACAGCTAGAGTGTGCACACCCCACCTCAGGACCTTTGAATTCCAAGCATTTTAAACAAAATGTACTTGGTCATCCCTGCCCTTCAAGATCAGGGCCCCACTCCTTCATGTTGTTCCCTCTCCCGTTTACTGTTTTTCAGGCAAAATGATCTTTCAGTTCCTCAAATGTGCCGAACAGTTTTTCTCCTCAAGTCTTTGTGCAGGCCGCACCCACTGGCTAGAATCTTTTCCCCCAGACTCTTTCCATGCGGTCCCTGCCCCCTCCTTGACACACATTCTCTCCTTCTGCCCTCTGTCCATTTACTTGGCTTTTTGTGAGAATATACTGTCATTGTGGGCAAGGACCTCATTCATATCAGAGACTAGAAGTGATTGAAGCCTGGAAGAAAGTACAGGGCTTTCTTTCCTCCTCACATCTTCACATAATCTACAGAAGAGTTTGGAACCCACAGATCTAATAAAAAGTTGTCTTACTATATTTGACAAACTACAAGAAATAAATGAGATACTATATTTTGCTCACAGTTCCCTTCCGTTTTCTCTTTGTAGGTGCTATTTCAAGTGGTTTCAGGCTGGAAGAGTCTCCGTTTGTTCCCTATGACTTTATGAACAGCAGTGCTTCACCAGCCAGCCCTCCGGGTTCCGTAGGGGACGGCTGGCCACGTGCCAAATCGCCCAGCGGCTCTAGCAGTGTTAATTGGCCACCAGGTAAGATGCCGACATCTTCTTTTATGAGAGTTTGTGCCCATTAAGATGTCGATACCTCTAGATATACTAATGATTTGGCCCCGATTCTGTGTGATTGGACTGAACTACGCGAAGGATGAGCAAGAACACAGAAATGTGAATGGGAAGTTGAGCCCAGGTCTTGGGCTGATGAGTGACCTGGCCCATTACCAGTGCCTTTGTGCTCCAATCTGTGAAGGTGGGATTAGTCCCACAGAGGGATTAGGCCAGTGAGTGCGAAGAATGATATAAACCTTCGTTCATTGTTCTTCTCTAGCTGTGTCTGGGGACAGAGGTGACAGCATTTCCATTTACTGAGGAATCACCAGAAATGCACCTATGACCTGTTTCATCCTATCCAAGTTGCTGTGGCTTTGTGATTTGTAATAAAGCACTTTAAAATGTTACTTTTAAGAATATATAAACCCAGAAAAAATTTGCAAGTTATTCATAAAAAACAGTTTATATTAATTGTGGTGTTGAGTCAGCCTGTTAGGGTATTGGAAAATAATTTGAGAGTATTGGAAGATATTTGATAATTGCATAGACTTTAGGAATAAAACTTTTGGGTAGTGACTGATGGATTTTCAGATGATGATTAAGCCTGAACAAATTTTAAATTTTTATTTCCAGAATTTCGCCCTGGTGAACCATGGAAAGGTTATCCAAACATTGACCCTGAAACTGACCCTTATGTCACTCCTGGCAGTGTCATAAACAATCTTTCAATTAATACTGTGCGGGAAGTCGACCACCTCAGGGACAGGAACAGTGGTATGTAGGCGGATACAACTCAGGATTTCTGAATGATGCAGGCCAGTGGCTCAAAGTAGATGTGAAACTTTGAGCAGCGAGAGTCACTCCAGCACAACACAGCGCCTGACCTCCAAGGGGCTCGTGACAGTGATAACAGAATTCTCGATTTCCCGTAGGTGACTCTTCAGCCACTTTTAAAATGATGAGGATTTATTATCACTTGATATGGTAAACGCAAAGGACCAACAAACATTTGCTTTCCAGTGACTGTATTAACAACTGAAGGTTGTTACCCATTTTATAACAAGTTTCTGTACTGTGGTTATTAAGAAATGGGTGTTTCTTAAGGAAGATGTTATATTATTTGTTTATACACTCTGGATGTTAAAGAACTTTCATTTGCAGAAGGAATTGGCTTTCTTTGTCTCACAGAGAGTGAAAATAAGAAAAATTTAAGGGTCCCTACAGTCCAGGTGCACTTTTTAATGGGTTATCAAATAAAATCTTCCTCCTACCTACCACATGGTTATTTTTTCACCCCAGGCATATACAAGTATTCCATGCATGCAGTAGAAGAAAGGTGAATGAAATGAATGACGGTATCTTCTCTTTCTGTAACATACAGCCTCACAGCTCTCCCTTTAAACAGTTTGTAATAAAGAAAATATAAAACAGTCAACACTTTCTGTTAAATACATAATTTGTTAACAGGTGTTTGCCAGATCACAGTGGTAAGATAAGAATCCTCATCATTCTAAAATGACTGAATTTAGCAGACAACTATGTATAGAAATAGTTAAAGCCACTACTTTCACAGGAGAACGTGGGGACAGAGCCAACAATAAAACCTCACAGCCTGGTAGTTAATGAAAGAATCTGGCAGCAGGAGCTGTTGCAGTGATCCACATAATGGTCGGGTCTGGAGCTAAACTAGGGTAGTGGTCAAGGGGGTTTTTTAAAAAATAGGAAGAAAGGCTAGGTTTTCGAGACTGAACATGGGGCACGATGGGAGAGGACAAAGGCCTGGCTCGCTGGTAGTGCCAGTGCCAGGGCACCTTGGTGAGCTGCCCAATAAGAAGTCATTAGAGTTCAGAGACAGTTTGGGAGCTCCAGTGGAGCCCACTACTGAGAAGCAGGGCTGGTGTTGTCTCTTGCTGGATCCCACTGTTGGGGTGCGTTCTCACAGACAGTTATGAGAAGACCGGAATGGGAGGGATACCTCTTTTGAGCCACGGTGGAAACAGTGAGCAAGCTCTCCACATGCTGTTTTGAAGGCAGGAAGGAAGCCACAGTCATGGGCGCCGTTCCCATGGCCCTGAACATGGCTGCTTCCTTTCTGTGGCATACTGTTAAGTTGCAGGTTCACTGGGTGCTTTTGCTTCTTCTCTAATGCCGTGTCCCCTGCTCTGGGGATGACTGATTGTGCTCTTTCCCCGTGTAGGGTCATCCTCATCCTTGAACACCACGCTGCCTTCAACTAGTGCCTGGTCATCCATTCGTGCCTCCAACTACAACGTTCCCCTCAGCAGTACAGCACAAAGCACTTCAGGTGGGCCTTGTCCTGAGTTTGCCAAGGCTCTGGCAGAGGAAGGGGCAGAACCTGGGGCCAGGGCCGTTGTGTTTACCTCTTCTTTTGATTCAGTCTTCTTTTCAGGGAGCTGGGAGAGTATATTTCTGAGCCTGGGAAGATATTTTTAACACCGTTTGCCCCCTTTTAAAATGTACTGTATCCAGTAGTCATTTACTAAAATAATCAGGTTTCACTGAATAGCCACTCTCATCTGAGAGCTGTCTCAGCTTAAATGTAATTCAGTTCTAAGCAGTAGTCCTCAACAGTCTGTAGTGAAGGACCTTTTATTTTTTTAGTGCCCAATCCTTTGCAGACTGATAACTTGTAAAATATAGTAAACCTGAACTTGGAATTGCTAAAGTACACACGGGAGTTACAGCAGCGTCATATTGCTGTTAGAGTTTACAAACGCTCACTCTGAATTTCTGTATTTGTACTGTCACAGACCAGTAATAAACTGTGTTGTGACCAGTCTTCCCATCACACTTTGAGATGTGCTGACTTAAAGACATGCTCCTTATGAGCAGGTAGAAAAAATAATTGATGGTGACAGAAGGTATAAAATTTTCTATCCCCTTCTGCTCTCTCGTTTTTTTTAGTATTATTTTGATTTAGTTTTCTGTGTTCCTGGCTGTGCACTGGACCCCTGGGCAAGTTGCTTAACCTCTCTGAACCTCAGTAGAATGTGTGTGAGGATTAGAGGTGGCGTACGCCAAGTGCCCAGCAACCCAGCGCTCAGCACAGAGCAGCCCCCGGCGAATGTCTGCTCTGAAGACTCCCTGAGTTAGGGCTGCTTTTGTAGTCCTTTTTTCATGAATGAATAACACAATGCTGAAATCTCACGGCCTAAGTGTTGGTCTTGAGCGACTCATTATGGTTGTTAAGGTATGGAGTTCCCACTTGCTACTTTAGAGCAGCTCAAAGCAGTGTTCAGTGTAGTTGTATACGCTGGACTAAGGGTCTCACAGGTCTTAAAACTATTAATAAGAGACAGTCTGTTTTGAGGCAAGGGAGCAGTTTCCTTTTGGCTTTTTGTTTTTCTTCTGCAGTTTAGTTTGATTTGGGGTTTTAAAGTTTTTTTGTTTGTTTGATTCGCTTTTAGTGGGGGAATGGGTGTTGTCATTATTTAAATTTCCTCTTTTCTGAAAGCATTTGTCTCCCCTCTTTCCCACTTTGTTTTCTTCCTTTGAGTAGCCAGAAATAGTGATTCCAAATTGACATGGTCTCCTGGTTCAGTTACAAACACGTCTCTGGCTCATGAGCTGTGGAAGGTCCCTTTGCCACCTAAAAACATCACTGCTCCGTCCCGCCCACCTCCGGGACTGACTGGTCAGAAGCCACCCTTGTCTACGTGGGATAATTCTCCCCTTCGTGTAGGTGGAGGATGGGGAAATTCTGACGCCAGGTACACCCCAGGTGAGACGACATGCGTAAGGTGGTTTCATGTGGCTTATTTGCTGAACACTAACCAGTACCAACAGTCTAGTTTAACAGAGACCTAAATAGCAGACTGTTGCATTATCCTCTATAAAGTAAGATTAGAACTTAACTAAACATAAGATTCCTAGTTCATTGCTATCTTCTGCAATTGCCATGCTTTTGAGAGTCTTAAATTTTATTTTAAATTTTGCCCAGTTTACTTACATGTCCCCAAAGACACACACCTGTCAGTGACAAAGTTAATGGAATGGGGATCTCCTTTCTTTCAGAAGTTCCTCAAGGGCTCATCTTATTAGGTATAGTAACTTCCTGCTCATGGCAGGCTTGTCATAATACCGTGTCACATGGAGCAGAAGTGTCATGTGACAGGCCTGGGGAGGTGGGAGCAGCCCATCTGGGCCTTGAAGAATGGGGTCTGTTTGGGTGAAAGCTTGGCCTGTACTTAGGATGATCATAAAATTTATTGATTGAACAGGGACGTTTGAGAGTGAAAAGGGGTGCTGTTAATTAACTGTACAGGCCTAAACCAGACTGTCCCAGGAAAACTGGGACAGATGGTTCCCTTACCTCTCTACACCTTCCGTAAATGACTAGCGCTGGATTTGTACTGGCATCATGTCCCCGCCCGCCTCCCCCCAACACACACAACACACACGACACACACCACACACACAGCCACAAACACAACTCAGAGCTCGTCTACCAGTTCATCCATTCTACCCTGCCCCCCAAATGCACCACACTTTCTCATCTCCAGGCTGAAAATTGTAGTAAAACCTCATTAATAATTTTCTGATCTTAGGACAGGTGATTGGCTGAAATAAAACTTGCAGTGTTTCCTTTGGGGGAAAGTTTTAATTGTGTGAAAAAAGCACATGAGTCTGTTCCAAGCTACTGAATGCAAGTTAGTGTAATTGGTGTCATGTGTAAGTGGTTCTTTCAGGCCACAGACGTCTTTTGGGTGCCAGCTAAGTGCCTGGTGGCACCCTCCCCCTCAGGAGGGTTGGTGGAGTTGAATGGGCTCAGGAAGCCTGTAAGAGTCAGCCAGGCCAGCAGAGGGAGCAGCATGTGCCAGGCGCAGAGACCTGGGAAAGCACAAGCGTTTCCTGTTGGAATTATTGGAGCTTGTCACGGGCTGTGTCACGCAGCCATCTTCCTAAGCCACCTGGAGTGTTTCTGAGGCACTTTTTTTTTTTTTTTTCTTCACACACACACACACACACACTGTATTTTATTTTTACAAGAGATGAAGAGACTGACACCAAGCATTGTAAATGGATGACCACAACAAAAGCAACAATGATTGCAATTACCAAACACGAAACACACTCATACTATGTCATAATATTGACATTCAGTCCAGTAATCCTCCACTGTAACAGCTCCTTTACTTTGCAGTGAAGATTGATGTGTATATTTTTTGCCTCTGAGTCCTGTGGGATTTTTTTTTTTTATTATTCAAACAGAAAGTCACAAAAATTATAATCATCCTCATCAGGTCTGAGGCACTTTTGAATAGTTGTAGACAGAAGTGACTTGATCATGTCTTAAACCTCTGCTGCTGGGAGGGAGAGACGATGCTGTGGGGCTGGGCAGGAGGGCCAGATGTGGAGCCCCTGTGGTAGCCCAGACTAAAACGAGCAATGTCTGGACGACTGCCAGCTCTTAAATCCCCTCGAACTCCACACCCTGTGGGACATGCATGCAGAGTCATCACTTGCTAACCTGAGATCATCGTGAGCTGAGGCTGTTCCCCAAAGGCTACCATTCTGCGACAGTTTTAGCTTTATAAATGGGAAGACCCCAAAGGCATCTGGCCTTTGGTTCACTAGCCCACCGTGTGATGAGCTGGCAGCCCTCTGAGCCCCCACCCCCCAGAGGCAGAGCCCCGTGCCCCAGAAATTAACACCTGGTCAGAGCTGGAGTGAGCTGGCATCCTGGGCCCACAGAGAAGATACCCCACGTAGACGCACAGGTGAGTAAGAAGGAAGAGAAGGACGCCACGCGCCCAGATGATCCTCCTGAATGTCTGCAGTGTGACTGGAGCATGTTTGTCCTGAACAGTCATTCAGGCCACAGCCTTGGAAAACTGACTTGTCCTTTTTCTTCCTCGTTTAGGTTCCAGCTGGGGTGAGAGCAGCTCAGGGAGAATAACAAATTGGCTTGTTCTGAAAAACCTTACACCTCAGGTAAGAACATCAGGTGTCCTGGCTTACGTGGATACGCCAGGCAGCATGGAAGCAAAGGTTTCCATTCTGGTTTAAGTCTGAGACGCGGACTGCCCAGGCCTTCCAAGTGGTGCTGAGTAGGTGTCAGGGCCGGGCAGAGGAAATAGCAGGGAATGGTCGTTAGATGCCTCAGGCGGGCTGGTGGTCTGATCCAGTGGTTGTAACACTAAAATGCACGGGAGCTGACCAAAAATACAGAGTCCTAGACCTCACCCCACAGACTCTCATTTAGTATATCTGGGCTACGGTCAGGGATGTGCATTGCTATAAGGGCATTCAGATGAATTTGATGCAGGTGGTCCTTGTACTGCACTTTGAGAAAACTTGTCTGCCCTTTTAGATGAGAACGTTTTCTTGGTCCCTGGACTGCCCCCTCCTCTGGAGGCTGGGTGTTAAGAGCCCACCCCCCTCCTCCCCAGGGAGCAGTGCCTTGCTGCATCCTGTCCTCAGGGCAGGGAAGAGAGAAGACATGAAGCCACAGCAGGGGCAGTGACTAACTAAGGAGTTGGGGATCTGGGGAATGCCTGGGAGTCTAGAGGCCACGGAGGTATGGCTCTGGGACCAGTGGAGGTGGGGAGGGGGGCACTGTACCCTGTCACAGCAGTGAGTCCCAGTGAAGAGTGGCACCAGGAGTGCAGAGCCTTGGGCAAGAGAGAAAGGACCAGAGTCCCAGCCTGGGACAACCTACCCGGACAGTCTTCACGGCGGTGCATCTAATTGGCAGTTGCCGCGCTCTGTCTCCTAGATCGATGGCTCGACTCTGCGCACTCTGTGCATGCAGCATGGCCCACTGATAACATTCCACCTGAACCTCCCACATGGAAATGCTTTGGTCCGTTACAGTTCAAAAGAAGAGGTAGTGAAGGCACAAAAGTCTCTGCACATGTAAGTTGGCCATTCTGCGCATGGCACCTGGAAAATGCCCTTGGGATTGCAAGTTTGGAATTCTCTCGTTAGGGCTCCCTTGTGTGTATGAAAACGCAGCTGGTGGCTCTGTGTGCCACCTCGGGGCCAGCACTCGGGGTCCCGCGGTGAGCGCTTCCTAAAAGCTGCAGCCTTGCTGTGTCTTGGGCTCCGAGGGCAGTGCTCAGAAGGGCGTGCGTCACACCAGATCCAAATGGCCCTAGAAAATCCCTTAAATTGCCTGGTAGGAGACAAGAGGACATGATCTTGATGCCACAACAGCACCGGGTGGCACGGCTGGGCCCGGAGAGCCCGGGGCGCTGTGCCCCCGCCGTGTGCAGCCTCCGGGGCACACGCTGGCTGGAAGGGAGGGCACGCTGGGTCCTTGTGTGCGCCGCCCTCTCCCTCTCGCCCTCCATTGCTTTTGTAGCAGAGACAGTGTCACCCTCACTTTGACTCACACCCCTCAGCTAGCCCGCTTGTGTCTCTCTCCTCCAGGTGTGTACTGGGGAACACTACTATTCTTGCTGAGTTTGCCAGTGAAGAGGAGATCAGTCGTTTCTTTGCACAAAGTCAGTCTCTGACCCCTTCTCCCAGCTGGCAGTCTCTCGGGTCCAGCCAGAGCCGGCTGGGCTCCCTCGACTGTTCCCACTCATTCTCCAGCCGGACCGATCTCAATCACTGGAATGGTGCTGGGCTGTCGGGAACTAACTGTGGAGACCTTCATGGCACTTCCCTCTGGGGGACCCCACATTATTCCACAAGCTTGTGGGGTCCTCCAAGCAGCAGCGACCCCCGGGGAATTAGCAGCCCATCCCCCATTAACGCTTTTCTTTCTGTTGACCACCTGGGTGGGGGTGGAGAGTCCATGTAACAGTGTAGACTCGACTCAGAACTGCGACCTCAAGACGCGAAAGAAAGGAGCACTAAGTTGGGCTCGCCGCCTGCAGCCAGGGCCACCTGTGGGAACAGCTATTCTCTGCACATTTTCCACTTTGTTTTCCCTGAAACATATCAGTTTGAATACTTGAATCATGCAGGCCAATATTATAATGTGAAAAGGTATCTATCTATTTACACTCCCAAATAGCGCCATACATGCTACACCGTATAGAATGAGCTCACTTGTGTATATTCATCATGTTTAGCCTTTGGGTTCTTTTTTTTACCCCTTTCTACCCCGCCCCTCCCCCCCCCCCCGCCCCATTCATTCTTTTTCTCTTCTTTTCTTTTTTTCTTTTTGCAAAACCATTTTTTGGGCTGATAATGTATGAGCTTTTAACTTTGCACTGAATGATGTTCTCTCCGTCTAATCGGCAATATGGGGGGGCAGCTGTTCCAGTGTAAATGTTTACTCAAGGATGTTCTTAAAAGGTGTGCGCTCTCTACTATGCCTTGATGTTTGCCTACCTTATTGTGGTATCGTGGAGTTTAAAAGATCAAGTTTATGATACTGACTTAGGACTATAAATGAAAGTATTGCACCAGTTTTTTCATGTTATAAAACTAAAGAATTTCGCTCTGCAGTTTGAAAAACTGTGGCCACAGCTGTGACTTGCAGCCCACCTGCCACCCAGGACGGGCCCTGCACTTTGAATAGGCTTTCCATTTTGTTTTGAAGGTTCCCACGTTGAACCTTCTTGTTTACAGATTTTTTTGTTTGTTTTTTGAGAAAAAAATGTTTACTCTTCCATCATTTAAAAAAAAAATTAAAAGACAAAAAAAAAAATGGAGGATGATTTAAAAGATGCTTTCTATCTCTGGGAAAAAGGAGCAGCATTTGGCCATGTTCTTTTGTTTTTCTATTCCTGTCCTAAATCAAAGAGCATGGTTCTCAGGAAAACCAGTTCCCCAGTTTAAAAAAAAAAAAAACAACAAAAAAAAAAACCTCCTTGTAGTTTCTTATAGGAAAAAACGAAAAACCCCAACTTTTAGCACTGATACTACATATTGCTCTGTTAAAGAATTTTCTCTGCCAAAAAGAAAAAAAAACAAAAAAACGCTTAAAGCTGGAGTTTGAGATTCTGCTTTCAGATGCTGTCTTTTTATTAGTGAGTGATGATGGTTTGCTAATTATCAGTAGGTAATAATTTTTTGTAATCCCATCAAGTGGCTCTATATGTTTCTGCTCTCTTGTGACTGTGTTAATGTTTAACTGTTGTACCTTAAAGCCGAAATCAGTAACTATGCATACTGTAACCAAGGTATTGGGCTTACAGGATTGTTCGTTGTATAAAGAAAATTTTAAATGTTGTTGCAAACTAACGAGTTACACCATTTTTAAAATTTCTTTCTCTCCTTTCCCCTTTTTTTGCCCACAAATGGTATTATAATGCTTGCTTAGTCAAAGAAGAGAGACTAAACAAGGGTAAAAATTTTAACAGTACAGAATTTGCCATCATTTCATTGCCTTGATTCTAACTGTTTGTGTCCTAAGATGCAAAAGAAGTCAGTGGCTTTTAACTGTTTACAAATAGAATGTGATTGTAAAATGTACAGTTTGGTTGTGTTTGAATTATGAAATTTCTTCAGATATAATAAACCATGACTTTTTGGCTGCTCAACATTAATTGTCTCTTTTTTGTGAATTTATTTGTACGCTCTTTTTTTATAATGAAAGTTTCAAAGTTGCTATGTATGAGGGTTCTCATAGAGCAACCGGTAAAAATCTAAGCAAATATTTGAATATTTTATCCGAACTTATACACAATTTCACCCTGAAATAATGTGAGGACAATGGGAAACTGTCGCTTGCTCCTTCCTGCCCTCTTTGAGCATCTTTGGGATCTTGTTGCTCAAAACTCTTCTGTGACTTCATCTTCCCCACCATTTGTGCCCATCTCAAGCCTCAGCAAGAGACCATTTGGAACATGAAGCTTAATGACTTGACAGTGTTCTAGTGTTAAACTCTCATACCTCTGTTACACAATGAGAAATGCCACAGCCTGGACTGGCCTTTTTCCTCCCCCTTCACGGCCCTCCTCGCTCCTCACTGCAGGAGCTCCGGGGCAGAACCTGTGTACGTATTTCAGTGTATGACTTCAAATCATGCTCCAACTTGCCAGGTGTAAGCTAATGTTGTTGGACACCTTAATATAAGCAAATGTTGTTCAATGCATTCAATGTATATTGACTTCCATACTGGTTTTTCCAAAAACCAAAGGTAGCTTTGAAAAACCACGTCTGGAAATGTTTGGAACGTTAAGCTGATTGACCTTTTGGGGCTTTGAGTAGTATATAATTGACTTCATAACTGCGTTAATTGTATTGTTAAAGTGTTTGGGAGTTTTTTGCGCTTGTTATGTGAAAATAAAGTGTTTGATTTAAAAAATTAAAAAGTGGTTTGGTGTTTGCCTAGTCCTTACATACAACAGTTCTGGTCCCTAAGCGACTGTGTTCCTCCTAAATCTTTCTTAATCTCTCCCAACTGCCCGTCCCTCAGTCCCTAGTCCAGGCCATTAGTTTGACCATGACATTCCCCTGGCTCTGTGACCTCAAGTCACTAACAGCCTGTAAGAGTTGATCTAAACATTTTAACACGTCCAGTCACGCATCTCCAAATACAGCTCGCAAGGGCCACACAGCTCCTGTGCCCCTGGACGTGTGTTAGCTCTGGACATCCTGAGCTGCTGTGCCTTGCTGCTCTGTCTCCACTCTCCTTCCCCTGTAGGCCTGCCCGACCCTGCCTTCCCCTCAAAGACGGTAATCACTGGGTTCAGCTTACGCGGGGTGGTTTTTTTCCTCCATCATATTTAGGTACCTCCTCCCGTTGGTGCGTGCTTCAAAACCACGATCCCCTTTCTGGTCATTGCTGTTGACGAATGAGCTGCAGCCAGTGAATAATCTCTTGCTAGTCTTTGTAATCCACGTGGTCACACACACAGTAGTTGCTGAGTAGATATTGAAGGGATAACAGCTGCTGCCGGTTGACATTTGAGGACCAAAAATTGTGGTAGTGCCGTGCTGTCAAACTGTGAGGGTGGATGAACCAGGTGGAGGTGGAGGTGAAGTACTTGACAGGTAGGGTCTAAATAGTGTTAAGATAACGACTGAGGCGAAGGAGGAGGTAGCTGAATCAAGACGGGAACGGCAACGAGGTTGCACTGAGCAAGCTGGTTTAATATTTGGCTGAGAGGTAATTTGCATGCATTGGGACTTGACTGATTTTCCCTCTTCAAAACTTAGGAGATCTTTTCCAGTCGATCCTTTGATTTCAGATGTGAGCGGCGGGGTCCCTGGACGAGAGCCAGAAACCACCCAGATGAAACTTGAGAGCCCCTTACAGAGACCAGGGCTTTGGCCCTGCCTCTGAGTAGGTGTTTGCAGCGTCCTGGGGGGAGGGGATAACAGTAACAGTATGTTAAAGGCTTCTCTACATACCTAGTGTTTGTACGTGTTTTCTCATTTTCAGAGCACCCCAGCCTGGCCCTAGGACAGGAAACACAAAGTCTAGTACAGTGTGGCTCAAATTGTCCACCAACACACTCCCAAAGTTAAGGAGAGGATGGAAGATGTGGATCTCTCTGGGATCTGGGGGCAGAGTTTTGAACTCTTCACTTTAGGTTAAAGCTGCATATGAATGTTGCATTTGGCTCCATCATACCCATTTTCACCTAGAGATAATGTTTCAAATAGCCAGTTAAATTGCTGTTCTTCAAAAAGTCTCCGGTGCTTCAGAAAGATGGGCCATGATAAGGCCCACGAACCCTATTTGAATTGAAGAAGCAGGACTGGAGAGCTCCAGCTCCGGATGACTTGAGTGGCAGAGATCACTCTGGTAAAGGGTCATCAGAGTGATTTCCCAGTCCTCATGTTAACACAAGTTCGTGTGCCCGACGCACAGTGAGGCCAAACAAACTGAAACGTCGGAGTTTGGAGCAGAGAAAGGTTTATTGCAAGGCCATGCAAGGAGACAAGGTGACTCATGCCCTAAAAAGCCTCAAGCTCCAAGGGTTTCAGCAAAGCATTTTTAAAAGCCAGGTGAGGGACCGGGGGTTGCAGGGTACGTGATCAGCTCGTGCACAGTTCTCTGATCGGCTGATGATGGGGGAACAGGGTGGTGTCACAGGGGTTAACTTTATCAGTCCTTAGGCTCCAGGAGGCCTGGGGCTACGTGCTCATGGTCATCAAGTAGTTAACATCTTCCGTTTGGTGGGGGGGGCAGTTTCACATCTGCAGAACAGCTCAGGAAATTTGCATCAAATACCATTATCTAGGTACTTCATAGAGGAGCTAAAGCAGAGTATCTGGGGGAAGGCCCTCATAGGGTCCTGCTAGGTTACACTGGGTCTCTGGGCCCTGTCTCAGCCCTCAGGGACCAGTACGCCCCTGTCCTGGCCAGCCATTGACTCACTAGGTAGGGAAGCACCCCAACCTGCTGGTACAGCAGGGCTGGGCTTTGGATAGTGAGGGAAGCTGTATCCACAGTCCAGCAACTTCCAGAAGAGGACAAACTTGGATCCCAAGATCTAAACAGTCTGCAAGCCTGAATCCAATTCATGGACCCCATTACCATGTTACCGTTGTAGCCAAAATCTGGCCTCTGTACCCGGTACTGAATTGAGTCTCAGAGACAGAGTTTTGGGTGAAGTAGAAAAGAATAGCTTTATTGCTTTGCCAGGCAAAAGGGGCCACAGCGGGCTAGTGCCCTCAAAACTGTGTGTCCTGACCTGGAGGGGTTAGTGAGGCGATTTATAGTAATGGTTCCAAGAGGGTGTGATCAGCTCGTGGACGTTCTTCTGACTGGTTGATGGTGAGGCAATTGGGAGTCAGCATCATCAACCTTCTGGATCCATCCAGTCTGGGGTCTGTGCCTGTGGACAGCGTACAGTTAACTTCTCCCACCTGGTGGGCGTTTCAGTGTCTGCAACACAGCTCAAAAACATTGTTCTGTGTATCCCTTGAGGGGGCCCCAGGACCCTGCTCCAAGGCTGCACTCTTGTTTCTAGGCTGCTCCTCCCTTGTCTCCCCAACTCCCCCCTTCCCTGATTAGCAAGTGTTTAAACCTGCCCTTTGGAACTCAGGGAAGGGCATGGAGGCTGAATGAAGCCTTTTTCCTGCAAACGAGAAATGGGGGACCCAGAAAGGCTTTTGTGCCCAGGAGCCCCACAGGATCCTGCTCAGGTTCACCATATCACTGAACCACCTGGGTTTTCGCTGATTTCATAGTTTTAAAAATCAACTCCTGGGGCTTCCCTGGTGGCGCAGTGGTTAAGAATCCGCCTGCCAATGCAGGGGGCATGGGTTCGATCCCTCGTTGGAGAATTAAGATCCCGCATGCCACGTGGCCAAAAAAAAAAAAAAAAAAGAGAGGGCGAGAGTAGGTAAAATAACCTTTATTGGTTAAGGGCATGGCTTTTGGAATTAGACCACTCTGGGTTGAAATTCTCATCAGACCACCTACTAGCTCAGTCCCTGACCCCCAACATCCAAAATCCATCTGCTTTTCCTCTGAAAGAGATCCTTAATCTGACCATCTCTCCATCCTCAGCCCCACGACCTCAGCCCGGACGTCTCCTGCTGGAGCCACTTCTCTTCTCCCAGCTTCTGCTCCTGCCCCACAGTCCACCCTCCTCACAACAGCTAGGGCGAGCTTTGCTTTTTATCCTTTTAAAAACCAACATAAATTTTGGACTTCTCTGGTGGTGCAGTGGTTAAGAATCCATTTGCCAATGCAGGGGACACAGGTTCGATTCCTGGTCCGGGAAGATCCCACATGCTGCAGAGCAACTAAGCCCGTGCGCCACAACTACTGAGCCTGCGCTCTAGAGCCCGCGAGCCACAACTACTGAAGCCCATGCACCTAGAGCCCGTGCTCTGCAACAAGAGAAGCCACCGCAATGAGAAGCCTGCGCACTGCAACAAAGAGTAGCCCCCACTCGCCGCAACTAGAGAAAGCCCGCGTGCAGCAACGAAGACCCAATGCAGGCAAAAATAAATAAAATTAAAAAAAAAAATTAAAAACCAACATAATTTTCATACAGTGCTGGAGCCCAGTTCTAAAGTGAACCACTCAGTGGGTTTGGGCAAATGCAGGCACTCATGTAGCCCTCATCCCAGTCAAGATATAACCTGAGTCTATCACCCCAGAAAGTCCTCTTGTACCACTAAACTCTAGGGCCTCGGCTCAATTACATCACCACCATGTTTACGACCCTCTGATGGCTTTCCGTAGCACTTAGGAAAAAACCCAAACCCTTACCGCAGCCTGCAAGCTGGTGTACCCAAGGCTGTCACCCCCTGTCCTCACCTGCTCTCCTCTCCTCAGTCCTCCCCAGACCTTCTTTCTCACTCCCGCCCTGGGGCATCCCCTCTTCCTCTGAATCAGTCGTGACCCAGGTGTTCAGCTGGCTGACTCCTGATCCCACCCCGAGCAGAGGTGCCTTTGCACGGAACCCTTCCCCAGACTCCTCTCGAATAGTCCCCTCCCACCCACAGCTGTTCTCTAGTCCAGGACAGTGGTTCTCAACTGGCGGCGATTTAGGGCCCCGCCCCAGGGGACGGTTGGCAATGTCTGCAGACATTTTTGCTGTTACAACTAGGGGGAGGGGAGACTGCTCCTGGCATCCAGTGGGTAGGGATGCTACTAGATGTCCTTGAATGCACAGGACAGACCCCACAGCAAAGGATGATCCAGCTCCAAGTGCCAACAGCGCGGAGGATAAGAAGCCAGGTGTAGCACGTGACCTCTTTTATTTCCTTCACAGCATCTCTTGCCATCTCCAAGGAATCCAAGTGCGTTACCAGAACAAACGCATTGTCATCCTGCCATCAGGCTGCGGAGTGAAGATCAGATCCGGTCACTCCCCAGCCGCCAGTCCTTCAGTGGTTCCCACTGCACTTGGCAAAACCGCAAGCTCCTTCCCATGGCCTTCAAGGCCCTGCAGGACCTGCCCTGTTGGCCTCGACCTCCCCTGTTGCCCTTTCCACCCGCTCACCAGCCTTCCACTGGCTTCCCTCCAGTCCCTCAGTACGTCCAGCCCTCTCTCCCCACCAGCCTTTGGCTCCCTGCTGGCAATGGCTGGATGCTCCGCCCCACCCCTGTCAACGCCTCCTGCACCTCACATGGGGGCTGGGGACATCCTTCTCATCCTCCAGTCACAGCTGGGGGGAACAGGCCCTCCCTGCAAGACCTACTGAGAACAACTGAATCCATCCGTATTCAGGGATGGGTCCACTGGACCACTGGACCCTTTGGGGGATGGGGATGCAGTTTCCCTGGAGAGGCAGGACCGGGATGATGGAGAGGCAAGGGAGGTACATGGGGTGTGACATGGAAGGAGGCACTCACTCCCAAGGGCACTTGCACACCCCTGGCAGTGAGGGTCTCCACCCTGGGGAGGGGGGACAGGCTAAAGAAGGGTGTCTCCATCCTGGGAGTGAGGGGACAGGCTAAGGAAAGAGGTTGCCACCCTGGTGGGGGGAAGGGGTAGGGTAAGGGAGAGGCTCTCCAAGAAAATGACCATTAAAAGGGGGGGGGGGACTTATTCTGAAGTGACCTGGCCCGCAGCCATCTGTCTCTGCCCCTGGATGTTATTATTCTGGATGTTTCTGTGAGAGTGTCTTTGGATGATATTAACACTTAAAATTTTTTTATTTTATTTATTCTTTAAATATTTATTTATTTATTTAATTTATTTGGCTGCATTGGGTCTTAGTTGTGGCACTCGGATCTTCACTGTGGCATGCAGGAGCTTTTGTTGCGGCACGTGGACTCTAGAGCATGCAGGCTTGGTTGCTCCAAGGCATGTGGTATCTTAGTTCCCTGACCAGGGATCAAACCCGTGTCCCCTGCATTGGAAGGCAGATTCTTAACTACTGGACCACCAGGGAAGTCCCAAGATTAACATTTAAATTCGTAGACTTTGATTAAAGCAGATTGTCCTTCATAGTGCAGGTGGGCCTCATCCGATCAGTTGAAGGTTTGAATTGAGCAAAAGGCTGATCCTCCCTGGAACAAGAAGGAATGAATTCTGACAGCAGATGGCCTTTGAACTTGAACTACACCGTTGACTCTTCCTGGGTCCCTGGCCTGCTGGACTACCCTGCAGATTTTAGATTTGCTGACCTCTGTAGTCACATAAGCCAATTCCTTAAATGTCCTATTGTTTCTATTTTTCTGGAGAACCCTGACTAACACAGAATCTTAAATCCCAGAGTGAGACTGTCCTCATAACAGAAAGCATAATAACTGAGCTATTAGACGTAGAATAGTTAGGAGCAGTGATCAGACAAACTAAAGCTGGTTTAAGTGTATTCCTCCAGTAGGTTGCCACTTCTGGAAAAAATCAGTTGTATTTTTGTCTTTATTGATCTACTTTCACTCCAAGAGCATTTGCTTCTTTTTTTTTCATAACAAGTTTGAGAGATAATTCACATGCCATAAAATCCAGTGGTTTCTAGTATATTCACAGTTGTGGGGTCATCACCATGGTCAGGTTTAGAACATTTTCATTATTCTGTACCATTAGCAGTCACTCCCCATCTCCTCTCCGTCTGCCAGCCCTAGGCAACCACTAACCTACTTTCTGCCTCTATAGATTTGTCTATTCTGGGCATTTTATATAAACCATCTATATCATATGATATGTGACCTTCCATGTCTGGCTTAGTGCAAATTTCACTTAGCATAATGTTTTAAAGGCTCATCCATGTGTGGCATGTGTCAGAAAATGGAATAATATTCCATTGTATGGATAGACCACATTCTGTTTATCCATTCCTCAGCGGATGGACATTTGGGTTGTTTCTACTCTTTGGCTGTGATGAATAATGCTACTATGAACATTCATGCACAGTTTTTGCGTGAGAGCATTAGCTTCCTAAGAGACAGTGGTTGTCTGTTTTTCCCCCTCTCGATTCTCCAGTGCCTGGAAGAGTGTGTGGTGGGTGGCAGGCAGATAATAACAATGTGCTGAACGGTTGCACGGCTGGGTAGCCTTGCTGATGACATTGAATAGCCCTGAGTCTGCTTCCTTAGTTGTACAACAGAAATATAATACAATCTGAGTCCACTATCCCTTATCTACAATTTTTTGTTTGTTTGTTTGTTTTGTGGCTGCACTGCACAGTTTGTGGGATCTTAGTTCTCCGACCAGGGATCGAACCCGTGCCCCCTGCATTGGAAGGCAGATTCTCTACCACTGGACCACCAGGGGAGTCCTGGCTGTTTCTTAAATACCTAATTTTACACTGACCACATAATCCAGCCATTCCCCGCCTAGGCGTGTACTCAAGAGAAAGAAATGTGTCTATTCAAAGACTTATGCTGTTGTTCACAGCACTTTATTTACAGTCTCCCCAAACTGGAAACAACTCAAATATCCGCCAACAGATGCACAGATAAACAAATTGTGGCTTCCTTTTGGCCAGAATCGCCATCTTCCAGTAATTCGCCAGAATGACCAACACAACGGGAAAGAGGAGGGGCACCCGCTACATGTTCTCTAGGCCTTTCAGAAAACATGGAGTTGTTCCTTTGGCCACATATATGAGAATGTACAAGAAAGTTGACATTGTAGATATCAAGGGAATGGGCACTGTTCAAAAGGAATGCCCCATAAATGTTACCATGGCAAAACTGGCAGAGTCTACCATGTTACCCAGAATGTTGTTGGCATATTGTAAACAAACAAGTTAAGGGCAAGATTCTTGCCAAGAAAATTAATGTGCATATGGAGCATATTAAGCACTCTAAGAGCCGAGATAGCTTCCTGAAACGTGTGAAGGAAAATGATCAGAAAAAAAAGAAGCCAAAGAGAAAGGTACTCGGGTTCAACTGAAGTGCCAGCCTGCTCCACCCAGAGAAGCACACTTCGTGAGAACCAATGAAAAGGAGCCTGAACTGTTGGAGCCTGTTCCTTATTAATTCATGGCATGATGGTGTAAAGAAAATAAAAGACCTGGACTGTAAAAACAAACAAACAAAAACAAACAAACAAGGACTTCGCTGGTGGTGAAGTGGTTAAGAATCCACCTGCCAATGCAGGGGACATGGGTACAAGCCCTGGTCTGGGAAGATCCCACATGCTGTGGAGCAACTAAGCCTGTGCACCACAACTACTGAGCCTGCGCTCTAGAGCCCACTAGCCACAACTACTGAGCCTGCATGCCACAACTGCTGAAGCCTGCGTGCCTAGAGCCCGTGGTCCGCAACAAGAGAAGCTACTGCAATGAGAAGCCCACACACTGCAACGAAGAGTAGCCCCCGCTCACCACAACTAGAGAAAGCCTGCGTGCAGCAACGAAGACCCAACACAGCCAAAAATAACATATAAATAAATAAATTTATAAAAAACCAAATTGTGGTATATCCATACAACGGAACTGTCATGGAAAAGAATGTATATATAATGTATATATACGTATAACAATCACTTAGCTGTACACCAGAAATTAACACATTGTAAATCAACTATGCTTCAATTAAAATTTTTTAATTAAAAAAATAAAAAAATCAATTGATCAATCTATACAATGGAACCATAACTATAGATAAACCCAACAACATGGATGAATCTCAAAATAATGATGCGAAGTGTAAAAAGCCAAACAAAAAAGAGTGCATGCTACATAATGCCATTTATATAAAATTCTAGAACATGCAAACTCATCTATAGAGACAAAAAACAGATCATTGACTGTCTGGGGATGGGGTGGGTGCTAGGAAACTTCAGGGGATGTTGGATATTTTCTTGTGTCCATGGTTTCATAGGTGCATGCATATGTCAAAACTTAATGGTTGTCTTTGACATAAGCCATAGCAATATTTTTTTGGATCTGTCTCCTAAGGCAAAGGAAATAAAAACAAAAACAAACAAATGGGACCTAATTAAACTTAAAAGCTTTTGCATAGCAAAGGAAAGCATCGACAAAATGAAAAGACAACCTAGTGAATGGGAGAAAATATTTGCAAATAATATGATTGACAAAGGGTAAATATCCAAAATATATAAGCAGCTCATACAACTCAACATCAGAAAAAGAAACACCCTAATTAAAAAATGGGCATAAGTCCTGAATAGACATTTTTCCAAAGAAGCCATACAGGGCTTCCCTGGTGGCGCAGTGGTTGAGAGTCTGCCTGCCAATGCAGGGGACACGGGTTCGAGCCCTGGTCTGGGAAGATCCCACATGCCGCGGAGCAACTAAACCTGTGAGCCACAAATACTGAGCCTGCGCGTCTGGAGCCTGTGCTCCGCGACAAGAGAGGCCGCGATGGTGAGAGGCCCGCGCACCGCGATGAAGAGTGGCCCCTGCTCGCCGCAACTAGAGAAAGCCCTCGCACAGAAACGAAGACCCAACACAGCCAAAAATAAATAAATAAATTAATTAATTAATTAATTATTAAAAAAAAAAAAAGAAGCCATACAGATGTCCAACAGGCACATGAAAAGATGATCAACATTGCCAATCATGAGAGAAATGCAAATCAAAATCACAGTGAGACATAACCTCACATCTCTCAGAATGGCTATCATCAAAAAGTTATTTGTAAATAACAAATGTTGGCGAGGATGTGGAGAAAAGGGAACCCTTGTACACTGTTGGTGGGAACGTAAATTAGTGCAGCCACTGTGGAAAACAGTATGGAGGTTTCTCAAAAAACTAAAAACAGAGCTACCACATGACCTAGCAATTCCACTCCTGGGTATATACCCAAAGAAAACAGAAACACTAATTCAAAAAGATACGTGCACCTCAATGTTCATAACAGCATTACTTATTTTGACAAAAATTCAATTAACAATCAAGTTAAGGAGAAAAAAAAAAGAATTTTATTTGAGCCAAATTGAGGATTATAACCCAGGAAACAGACTCTTAGAAAGCTCTGAGAGCTAACTTGCCTGTTAGAAGCCAAAAGCACAGTCATACACATTTTTGAGACTAAGGACAATACATCAAAATGACATACTGATAATTTTACATAAAGTTCACCAAGGATACATAGTCCAAGTAAGCACGTACAAGGTGAGAAGCAGGTCACCATGACCCCCTGCAGAGTTGGGAAAGAACACTATTCTTTTAAGAATTTACATTGCTAGTGTCAGAAGAAAGAAAAAAATTGATTTTTACAGTTGAGCAGGCACTTCCATCTTTGAGGAGCTCTGGTTAATGTGTAATGCAGATGCACACTGCACATTAGGGAGGGAGGGAGGGAAGAGGCCCAAGCAAACACAGAGAATTTTTTGTTTAATTTTTCTTGTCTTGCCTTAAAATATAAATTTTATTTCATCCCTTATGCTAGCCAAGATATGGAAGCAACCTAAGTGTCCACCAACAGATGAATGGATAAAGAAGATGTGGGATATATATATTGATACAGTAGAATACTACTCAGCCATAAGAAAGAATAAAATGTTGCCATTTGTAACAAATGGATGGATGAACTTGAGGGGTATTGTGCTTAGTGAAATAAGTCAGACAGGGAGAGACAAATACCACATGATATCACTTACCTGTGGAGTATAAAAAATAAAACTAGTGAATATAACAAAAAAGAAACAGACTCAGATACAGAGAACAAACTAGTGGTTACCAGTGGGGAGACAGAAGGGGCAAGGTAGAGGTAGGAGATTAAGAGGTGCAAACTGCTATGTATAAATTATATAAGCTACAGGGCTTCCCTGGTGGCGCAGCGGTTGAGAATCTGCCTGCCAATGCAGGGGGCACGGGTTCGAGCCCTGGTCTGGGAAGATCCCACATGCCGCGGAGCAACTGGGCCCGTGAGCCACAACTACTGAGCCTGAGCGTCTGGAGCCTGTGCTCCGCAACAAGAGAGGCTGCGATAGTGAGAGGCCCGCACACCGCGATAAAGAGTGGCCCCCACTCGCCGCAACTGGAGAAAGCCCTCGCACAGAAACGAAGACCCAACACAGCCAAAAAATAAAAAATAAAAATAAATAATAAATAAAAAATTAAAAAAATATATATATATATAAGCTACAAAGATATATTTTACGGCTCAGGGAATATAGCCAATATTTTATAATAATTGTAAATGGAATGTAACCTTTAAAATTGTGAATCACTGTGTTGTACACCTGAAAGATATAATATTTACATCAACTATACTTCAATAAAAAAAAAAACTCATCCATTGGACTTAAAAAAAAAAAAAATTTATGTATTTATTTATTTATTTTGGCTGCACCAGGTCTTAGTTGTGACACACGGGCTCTTAGTTGCAGCATGCAGGATCTAGTTCCCGACCAGGGATCCACCCCAGGCCCCTTGCATAAGGAGAGCAGAGTCTTACTCACCGGACCACCAGGGAAGCATTGGACATTTTTTATATGTGTGGTTTGTTGTGCAACAATTATGTTTCCATCTAGCCATTTTTTCAGACTCTTTTTGTCAGTCTTGCACTGGCGTGTCAGTCCTCTTGCATACAGCCCTTTGCTTGCATGACCATTGCAGCGGTTCTTGTGGGGAGTAGCCTTGAAGGCACCCAGTGAGAGCATAATCCTCATTTGCTCTGGGGTTTACTAACCCTTGGTGGGTTTGGGGTTGCAAGGTCTTTTAGCCCTGGACCCACTTGCCTGTAAATGGAGAAGACAGCCACCAGGGGGCGTACCGTGATTTCCCTTTTTCTAGAAGAAGGTATGAGAAGTAAGCTTTTCTGAGATTTTCCCACTAGAAACTTCTTAAATCTTAAAAAAAACAAACAAAACAAAACAAAAATATCAAAAACAGCCAAACAAATACTCTCAAAAACTTTTTTAAAGTCCATCTTCCATGGACCAGCAATCCCATGCCTAGGATCTGACCTAGAGAGATTCCAGTCTAGGAGAGGACATTGACCGCAATCGTCACTGCAACCTTGCTTGTAATAGAAAACTGCAGACAGTGGAACCGCCCTTCATTAAGGATATCAGATCTGTCCTAAAACTTGAACGTGCTTGGACTCGCCTGGAGATTTTGTTAAAAGGTAGAGTCAGAGTCCCGAGGTCTGGGGTGTGGCCAGGTGACGCTGATGCTGGTTGGAGGACCACATATTCAGGGTATTGGCTCACCCGCTGGACTAGAGACCCCCAAAGAGTAGTGGCTTCACTAACAAGACCATGTTGCTGTGGCTTCTTTGTCACTGAGCAATCTGGCTGTCAGAAGTCAGGGCTGGTACCCCAGGTTCCCTCCATCCTTGCAGTGTTTCTTTCATCTGCATGGCCCAAGATATCTCCTTCCCTTGGTCACATCCCAGCCAGCAAGAAGAGATACAGTGGCATGGAGAGTACATGCCCCTTCTCTTTAAGGGCAGGACCCCCATGTCGATGCCTCAATTATGCTCACCTGCCATGAGGCAGAACTTAATCACGCCGAGCTGGGGGGCTGTGACTTGGAGTCTTTATTTGGAATATCATGTCCCCATAGACAATGTGAGTGTTCTGTTATTAGTGAAAAAGTGGAAACTGGATTTTGGGTGACATCAGCAGTATTTGCTCCAAGAAAGGACTGGTTAAATAAACTATAGTTTGTCCAGAAGCTGGAATATTCAGCCACTAAGACAATGAGATAGATATGGATAAGCCACTATGGGAAGCCATCTCTGACATAGTTGAGTGAAAATAAGTACAGTTACAGAAAACCCTATTAGGATAATCTCATTTTTATTTGGATGAAAATAAAGTTGATGGGTCACACGTGCATTCTATGTCTACATTGCTTAGTTTTAGAAAGAGTCTGGAATGGTTCACAGGAGGGTATGACTCCTCAGGGGATTATGTGATAGAAAGGAGTTACAGAAAGATGACATAGGACCGTCTCCATTCTTGGGCACATCTACCCTCTCACGGAAGGGATTTGGGGCATTCAATTTCTGGGAGGGGAAGGATACAGCCACATGTCTGTGGGAGAACCCATCATAAACCATGCCCCAGCCAAGCACTTTTCACTCAATCCTCATAATGAACCAATGAGCAAAAGGGGTGGATGTGCATTGGTTTTGCCTGTCCAGCACACCTTCCCCCTTCTTCTAGAAATACGAACCTTGATTTTCTTTGGCAACAACTCAAGGACGGCAGGGAAAAAGAGCTTGTGTTCCGTGGCTCAGGTGATTGGTTCAAGAATAAGCATGTGACTCAATGTGGACCAGTAAGAGTCAGGCCAAGGACCGTTAGGACTGCTGTCAAATCTGTTGGGGAATCTTCATTTCCTACTGGACTTGAACCTGAGTGGATGTTAGCTGGAGCCTCTCAAGACCATGGTGAAGAAGAAGGCTGCTTGAGAGCAAAGACAAGACCAGAAATCACAGCCAGTGAAATCAGGGCCCGATGACATGACGTGAGACACTGGATCCTGCCAGACCTGAAGCTTGGGATATTCCAGTTGTGTGAACCAATATTTTTGCATAAGCTAGTTTGAGTTGGGTTTCTGTAGCTCACACTCAAGAGGGTGTTTAAAGATACCACTCCCCATTGCCTGCAGGAAAAAAAAAATTTTTTTAACCATTGTTTAGAAGAGCAGACAGCTAGACCCAGGAAAGCCTTTCTCCTGGAAAATCTCCTAAACTTATGCCAAAATAAATAAGTAAGTAAGTAAGTAAGTAAGTAAGTAAGTAAGTAAGTAAAAGGTAGAATTTCACACCCAAGGTCCCAGGAACAGAGGAGAGGAGAATAATCCCAACAGAGTGTGTCATATGGAATTTATCCTACAGACAATGGGAAGCCTTTTGAGTTAGGGTTCCAGCATGAAAGAGATATCACAGTCTAAAGAATTTAACCAAAGACACCATATTAAAGGGACTGTTTATTGAGATTTAGGCGGGGTTAGGGGTACCAACAAGGGTTGGTATAGTCGTATAGTCACTGTGGGGAACAGTTATTCCTAGACTGGAAAGAAGGAGGCAATAATGTTACACAGCTTCTGCGGAGCAGTGGCCATGGAAGAACGAAGCCACTGCCAGGTACCGCAGGGACGCAGCAAGGGAGCAGGGGTAGTGTGGCCCAGGGGAAGGGACAAATTACCCCGACCACTCTCCTCTACCCTCCGATCTCCTGCTGGTGCCTCCCATTGGCCAAATCTAACTGGAGGCCGGAAAGCAAAGGAGGCCAGGTGATACAGCTCGTTGAGGTCAGCCTCCTGGGGCACAGAGCACAGCGGGAAGAGTGGAAAAGGAATCCTGGGTGGGCGATGTGGTTGAACAGTGGAAATTAACCATCTCCTTCTGGAAGTTTGTAGAGGAAGAACTGGAAAGAGGTCCTCACTGCTTCCCTTTCATGTTGCAATGGTCTGTGTTTCTCCATAAGAACCCATTTACAGAAGTCTTATACTTTTTATCTTGTTTTATTCTATTTTTAAGACACACTTTTTTTTTCAATCTGAGTTCTCTTTGTTTTTTTTAATTAAAGTATAGTTGATTTACAATGCTGTGTTAGTTTCAAGTATACAGCAAAGTGATTCAGTTATATATATATACACATACTTTTTCATATTCTTTTCCATTATGGTTTATCACAGGATATTAAATATGGTTCCCTGTGCTATACAGTAGGACCTTTTTGTTTATCTATTTTATATATAGTAGTGTATATCTGCTAATCCCAAACTCCTAATTTATCCCTCCCCCACTTTCCCCTTGGGTAACCATAAGGTTTTTTTTATATCTGTGAGTCTGCTTCTGTTTTATATATAGATTCATCTGCACCATATTTTAGATTCCACATATAAGTGATATGATATTTAAGACTCATACTTTTTAAAAACAACTTTGTTGACGTATAAAGGGCCTACGATAAAGGACACATATTTACATGTACAATGGGAAGAGTTTTGACAAATGTGTAACTGATAAAACCATTACAACAACAACAACAAAAAACCATTACAACAATCCAGCTAATAAACAGACCCGTCACCTCCAAAATTTGCTTGTTCTCCTTTGTAATATCCCTCTGTCCTGCCATCCCCACCCCCAGGCAAATGTTAATCTGTTGTCACAACAGATTCATTTACATTTTCTAGAATCCTGTGTAAACCGAATCATTCAGTACGTACTCTTTTTTTGTCTGGCTTCTTCCCCTCAGCAAACTATTTTGAGATTTTAAGTATGAAAGCATGTAACAGAGAGAAGTCTCTAGAGATTGCTTTGTTCACAATCCCATCCTGTTTGTTGCTTTTCTCAATGGAGCTGATAAAGATATAGAAGGATTATATTTACGTTAAAAGCCTCAAAATAACCATATTGATGTTCATGGCTTGTTAACCAGACTGGAGGACATTTTTTTTTTGGCTGTACCAAGCAGCTTGTGGGATCCTTGTTCCCCAACCAGGGACCGAACTTGCAGTGGAAGGGCAGAGTCCTAACCACTGGACCACCAGGGAAGTCCCCTGAAGGGTTTCTGAGAATGGCTTATCTTTCTTACCAGAGAGTTGCTTTGGATTACATTTCTTTCCACTCACATTTCCCCAACCAGAGGGTTGTACTACCTTCTGAGAGGGAAAGTTGGGGATGAAAATCTTTCCTGTTAGTGCCCTAAACTCTGGGGACACTAACTCACTGGGTGGTACTGTAGGTCAGGGGGCAGCAAAAGTTTTCTGTAAAGAGCCAGATGGTAAATATTTTAGGCTTTGCAGCCCATATGGTCTCTGTCACAAGTACTCAACTCTACCACTGTAGCACAAAAGCCGTCAGAAACAATATGCAAATAAATGGGCATGACTGTGTTCCCATAAAACTTTATTTACAAAAACAAGCAGGGGGCCATATTTGGTGGGTGGAACTGAGCAGGACCCTGTGGGGCTCCCAGGTACAAATCCTTTCTGTGTGTCCCATTTCTTGTTTGTAGGAAATAGGCTTCATTTAGCCTCCATGACCTTCCCTGAGTTCCAAAGGGCAGAGAGCAAGGGCAAAACTTGCTAATCAGGGAAGGAAAATAATGCAGAAACAAAGGAGGGAGCAGTCAAGAAACAATAGTGCAGCCATGGGGCAGGGTCCTGGTTCCTCTGCAAGGAACATACATAACAATATCTTTGAGTTCTTCTGTAGAACTAAGGCCCCCACCCTGGTGGAGGATGGCAATTTTAGGCTGAGAGCAAGATCCCTGGGGCACCTCCCTGTTACCTCACCACCAACCAATCAGAAGAAAGTCACACACCCTGCAGCCCTCACCCCAAATTTTGCCTATAAAAACTTTCCCCCAAAACCACTGGGGAGGACTTCTCTGGCAGTCCAGCGGTTAAGACTCTGCTTTCATTGCAAGGGGCATGGGTTCGATCCCTGGTTGGGGAACTAAGATCTCACATGCTGCACCGCCTGGCCAAAAAAAAAAAAAAATTGGGGAGTTCAGGTTTCTTGAGCTCAAGCCACCCGTTCTCCTTGCTTGGCCCTGCAAGAAACCTTTCTCTGCTCCAAACTCCTGTTAGGGAAAACACTGACTGAAACTGCCCGCCGTGGCCAGGCAAAGACAAAAACAATTTGCATGATTTATTTTACGACAGGAGATCCTGGTAAGGAACATGGAAGTAACAAGCCACCACCAACAGGAAGAATATGGGAAAGGTCAAAAGGAGAGAGGAGATGCCAGTCCATATGTCCTACCAACCTCCCAGAATCCTTCTCGCTGGAATCCATCTTGGTTGAGCGGTTGCATGCTCATGGCACCAGGGAGGACCCTGAGTCAGAATGATTGGCCAGAGACAGCCCGGAAACTAACCCCATCACCATAAAATCTGAGACTGCGAGCCACATGGCAGAGCAGCTCTCCTGGGTTCCCTTACCCTCCTGCCCTCCATCCGGGCGCCCCTTCCCAATAAAGTCTGTTGCTTATTCAGCACGTGTGTCTCCTCAGACTATTCATTTCCGAGTGTTAGAAAAGAGTCCACTCTCAGGCCCTGGAAGGGGTCCCCCTTCCTGCAACACTGTCTGTTTCATTTCTCCATCCACGGGGAGGCTCCACGTTGGCAGCTTCTCTGCTTCACCAGGAACCCAGGCTGCTGGCAGCAGTTCTGGCTTCCACATGTGCCTCCAACGTCACTCCGGTTCATGCCCATCCTGACCAGCAGGAAGGTAGGAAAGAATGGCTCTCTCTTAAGCAAGGGAGACAGAAATCACCTAGATCACACCCCCTCTCGTTCCACCCCCTCTCACACGTCATGCAGGGAGGGAGAAGGGCAGATTTTGCTGGCCAGTCACTACTTCAAATAATTCTTTTATTTAATCCCTACAACAACCCTAACTATTTGACAAATGGGGGAGACTGAGGCACAGCACAGTAAAGCAGAGAGGTGGCTGTAAGCCACCAAGTTAGTAGAGCCAGGATTTCAAAAAACACTGGAGGCAGAGCCCAGGGACTCAAGTACAAGCCATACGGCTGGCCCCAGGCTGGAACTCACATGATGGCAATGACTGTGGGCTGTCACTACAACCACCTCTTGTAACCCAGACTCGCGTGCAGTGTCTGGTGGGGCAGTGGGGGCAGTGTTGGTCAAGCTGGCTTTCACGGGATTCTGTTCCACTCCAATGATCTCCAAGTGTGTCCATGTCACACACCAAACTTCAACCTCGCTGTCACAGATGACCTGCTGTTAAAGTGTTTAGTGATTAAGGAGAATCCTTGTTGATTCATTAACGATCCACACTATACACTGACCGGCAAGGTCTCCTGAGTTACAAACAACTTTCTCCCACAGACTCTATGGCCACGAACAGGCTTCCCAGGTAGGGTCCACTTGATCAGGACACACCTTTTAATGAATTGTATGGATTTGGGTTTAGACAGACCATTTCCAAGAGTTTTCCCAGATCCACAGGTTCCTTTCAAGTTTGTCACAGCGCAGGGATTCTCAAACTTTTTGTCTCAGGATCCCGTTATAAGGAAGAACACCTTCATTTCATTGATGTGGGTTATAGGTAGAGATATTTACCAAATTAGGTGTTTAAATGAAGAAACAATTTAAAATATTAATTAATTTCAGAAGAACAATAACAAACCCTTTGCGTGTTAAGTAAATAACATTTTTATGAAAAACAACCATATTTTCCCAAAAGATTTAGTGAGAAGAGTGGCATTGTTTTACACATTTGCAAATCTCTTTAATGACTGGTTGAATAGAAGAGAGTTGGATGCCGACATCTGCTTCTGCCTTCAGTCTGTCGTGACGCCTCAGGTCTTGTAGTTTTCCAGAAACTCAACTGGACATTCACGAAATAATGGGAGGAAAAAAGAAAAAAATAGCATCTTAGTACTATGGAGAATGTTATATGGATTATCTCGAGTCTTCCTGATAAAATGGCTCGGGACTATTGTTATGACATCCCCTTTTTCAGATGAGAAAATCTGAGTTCAGAGCACTTAAGTCATTTACACAAGAACACACAGCCGGCAGCAGAGGAATCAGAAGCAGGCTGGGGTCTGCCTGCCCCCGTCTCTGGGCTCCTGAGCTGCGCCCTGTCCTGCAGCCGCTGCGGATGAAAGGCCACCCAAGTCACAGATTTGTGGGAAACGTGACTCTGGGAGCAGGGAACAAACATAACCAGAGACAGAGAGAGAATGCTCAGTGTTTCCTGGTTGAAGCCATCATAAAGAGAAAGAATAAGGCTTGAGATTCCCAGTGGCAACTAAACGTAAGGCAGGCAGCACACAGATAACTGGGGGTTATGTTCAGGCAGAGGGAAGGAGCCAGCATTGACCAAGCACCTTCTACTAGCCCGGTGTTTCTCGTTCTCCTGTGGCATCTCGTTTGTTTCATCTCCTGCCAAGCAGGCGTGTGAACATCAGTTTGCACCCAGGTCTCACAGCTACTAAGTTAAAAAATGTATCCCGTTTTATCCCCCAGCTGGGCTCACTGCACCACCCTTGCCTGCTGGTCAGGAAAACTCACCTATTTCAGGGTTTCCAGGGTTTTTAACAACTCTTTTCCATTGTTACTATAAATAGCAACACTGGAGTATAGTGTGTGGGTGGATGAAGGTGTGTTTCTAAAAGGCTGTAGAAAATACAGGAAAAAATCATGACCTCATGTGGAGCTCAGCCTGGATTCCAGTCTAGCAGAGGGTGTGCCCTGGGGATACTGGGCAAGATTCTGGGACCAATGTCAGCATGTGGGTCCCTCTCCCCAGCCCCGTCCCCTGGCCACCAAGCAATGCTCTGATACCAGCGGGGTGTCCAATTCAACTCAATTCTGACTCTAACTACCTGGAGGTAGCATCAGATACCAAAGGTTAAGGGCTCAGTCCTACGAGACTGCCCTCCTCTACCTCCTCCCCCATTTCAGACATCAGTTGCAAATCCAGGTCTTCACGTGCTTCTGACCCACCGGCTCTAGATCGGTGGTTCCAAAGACCCCCTCCTCGGGTTTGATTTCTTTTTTTAAATAAATTTATTTGTTTTTATTTTTGTCTGTGTTGGGTCTTTGTTGCTGCGCGCGTGCTTTCTCTAGTTGCTGCGAGCTGGGGCTGCTCTTCGTTGCAGTGCACAGGCTTCTCATTGTCATGGCTTCTATTGTTGCAGAGCTTGGGCTGTAGGCGCATGGACTTCCGTAGTTGTGGCTCGCGGGCTTTAGAGCGCAGGCTCAGTAGATGTGGCGCATGGGCTTAGTTGCTCCGCGGCATGTGGGATCTTCCTGGGCCAGGGATTGAACCTGTGTCTCATGCATTGGCAGGCAGATTCTTAACCACTGCACCACCAGGGAAGTCCCTCTCAGGTTTGATTAATTGGCTAGAGTGGCTCACGGAACTCAGAGGAACATATTACTTATTAGATGACCAGTTTGTTATAAAAAAATATAACTCAGGAACAGACAGATGGAAGAGATGCCCAGGGCAAGGCATGGGGAAGGGGCCAGGAGCTTCCATGCCCTCTCCAAAAGCACCACTCTCCCCAAATCTCCACGTGTTCATCAACCCAGAAGCTCTCAGAACCCTGTCCTTTGGGATTTTTTAATGGAGGCTTTATTACATAGTCACGATTGATTAAGTCATTGGCCATTGGTGACTGATTCAACCTCCAGCCCCTCTCCCTTCCCCAGTGGTCAGAGGGTGGGACTGAAAGTTCCAACCCTCTAAACACCTGGTTAGTTGTCCTGGTAACCAGGCCCTGACAATAGGTGAGGTCCCAATGTAGCCTCATTAACAAAACAAAAGACAACTTACTCACTCTGGTCACTTAGAAAATTCCAAAAGTTTTAGGAGCTCTGTGCCAGAAATGGGGGCGAAGACCAAATGTATATTTCTTCCTATAAATCACAACATCACACATGCATCTCTTGATACACACAGTGGTCCCTTGGTATCCACAGGTGGTTTGTTCCAGGACCCCCATGGATACCCAGATTTGAGGATACCCATGTCCCTTATATAAAATGGTGTAGTATTTGTATATAGCCTACACGTATCACATCCTCCTGTATACTTTAAATCGTCTTTAAATTATTTACACTGCCTAATACAATGTAAATGCTATATAAATAGTGGCCCGCACGTGGCAAATTCAAGTTTTGCTTTTTGGAACTTTCCAGATTTTTTTTCCCTGAATATTTTTGATCTGTGGGTGGTTGAGTTCCAGGACGCAGAACTGCAGATACAGAGGGTTGACTGTACAGCATTTCAACGGTTTTTGTTAACTCCAAATTACTTGCCAAACCTTATAAACAGGAGCGTTCATATAAAAGCCCAGACTTTGGGATTTCTCTTGAAAAATCAGGCACTTCATGGGACCCACATTCTTACGTGAGACAATGGGCTGGAACTAAATCCTGGGAGGTAAGATTTGAGTGAAGACCACAGTCTCTACCATCAGAGAAGCAAGAGCTGCATTTGCCAAACTCATCATTCACACTTTCTGCCCTATTTTTTTTTCAGGTGTAATTTGCATGTAATCAAATGCACAAATCTTATTCAGTCCAATGGATTTGAACAGTGGTATATACCCATATAGTTACCACTTAAGTTAAGATATGGAAATTTCCGTCTCTCCAGAAAATGCTTTTAACTCTCTTGACTTCTTTCACCATAGATTCATCTTTCCTGTTCTTGAACTTCACATAAATGGGTCATAAGGTGTGTACTTCCTTGCATCTGGCATAATTCTGAGATTCATGCATGGCGTTATGTGTCACTAGTTTGTCCTACTGAAAACGAATGTGGTTTTCCATGGAGTTTTGCTATCCAAAAACTGGGTTTGTTGCAGGAAGGGGGACCCCTTCCAGGGCCTGAGAGCGGGCTCTAGTCTAAGACTCCAAGGAGACACACGTGCTGACAAAGCAAGAGACTTTTTATTGGGAAGGGGGGTCTGGCTGGAGAGCAGGAGGGTAAGGGAACCCAGGAGAACTGCTCTGCCACGTGGCTCGCAGTTTCGGGTTTTATGGTAATGGGGTTAGTTTCTGGGTTGTCTCTGGCCAATCATTCTGACTCAGGGTCCTTTCTGGTGGCACGAGCATTGCTCAGCCAAGATGGATTCCAGCGAGAAGGATTCTGGGAGGTTGGTAGGACATATGGACTGGTGTCTCCTCTCTCCTTTTGACCTTTCCCAAATTCTTCCAGTTGGTGGTAGCTTGTTAGTTCTGCGTTCCTTACCAGGACCTCCTGTTGTTAGATAACACATGCAAGTGGCTACTATCAGGCCTGGCCAGGGCGGGGCGGTTTCAGTCACTCGTTCTCCTAACGGGTTTGCAGCTTAATGGTGTCAGTAGACACAACCAAGCCTAAGATCGGAAGAAGGAAGGATTTATTATTACTTGAAGCAAGTAGGGAGAACACCGGGGATCCTTCCCAAAGCAGTGTTTCCCAGAACAGCAAAATTGGGGAAGTTTTAAGGGAAGGGTACATGCATCTTCATGAGGGGACTTGAGCAGAGGAGAATTCAGCATAGAATTGGGGCAAAGGTCAACAGAGTCCAAGCTTTAGTTGACTGAAGTTAAGAGGGTCAACATCATCCTTCCATCCTCCAACTGGCTGGGGGCCTTAGTTCCTGCAGAACTCAAAGGTATATTATTATGTATATTCCTTGAGGAACCAGGACCCTGCCTTATCATAGCACCATTGTTTGACTGCCTTTTTTCTCTTCCTGCATTCCTTTGTTCCCTTTAGATCATTAAATACTGTGTTCCAGGGTAAGCATTGTGGCCAGGTGTAGATCACAAAATATCTTCGGCCAAAATGGGTTCTCTTATGTCAAGAAAGCCATGCCTGGTTCTCTTTCTCCAGGGACCCCCTAACCTATCTGCTTACAGTATGAAGGCATCACAGTTTGTCCATTTATCTGTTGATGGACATTGGGTTGTTTCCCCCTTGGGGTTATTGTGAGCAAAGCTGCTGGAACATGTGTGTAAAGTCTTTGTGGAACCTATGTTTTCATTTCTTTTGATAAATACCTAAGAGTGGAATTGCTGGGCCATAAGGTAGGGGTATGTTAACTTTATAAGAAACTTCCAAAACATTCTCCAAAGTGGTTGCACCATCTTCTCTCCTATTCTTTACAGCATTAAGAGAGGGCCAAAAAAGCCTGACAATCAGAGAAACTGTGAGAGGTGACATGCCAGTGACCAGTGGGCCACAATCAGCCCTCACAGATGAATAATCATGAGGCTAAAAATTTCTGGACTTCCCATTTTTCTAGGACAACTGGAAGGTCTGGCCCCACTGGGCCTGTGTTCCCCCAGTTGGAGCTGAGTCATGGCTGGGATGTAGCTCTCTACTGTCTGCCACAGCCGTATCTGGCCCACCTCTCTCATCTGTGTGCATTGTCTGTAGCACCGTTACCGTGGAACGTGCCCGTGGTCCCCCAGACATGCCCCCAAGAAATCAGGACTGGACCCCAGGTTGGTGGAGCAATGCATCTTCTGCCTTCCTGATGTTGAGTCCTCCGCTGCAGATCACAGGCTCAGGCCGTCCATTCCCTGGCTCTCTGTCCGCCCATCTCCTTTCTCCAAATTCTAGCTGTTCCTTCTGTCCATCTGTCCCCCCAGGCAGGCCACCACCTTGCAGGCCCCAGCTCATGCTGACGTCAGTCCAACTGCCGAGTCTCTGTGCATCCAGGGTGCCCTCTGTCCAGTGGGACGCGTCTCTAAGCCACACCCACTGGCCCTGTAGCGTTCTAGAATGAAACGCCCAGGGTTCAAATCCTGGTTCTGCCACTCACAGCTGGTGACTTGGGCAAGTTACTCACCCTTCTCTACCTCTGTCTTTTTACCAGTAAAGTGGACATAATAGTAAGATCTGTCCCGGAGGTTTGCTGGAAAGACCAAGTGAGCAGAGACATGGAAACATTTAGAACAGAACCAGGAGCATACTGATTCTCACCATGCTTTCTGAACTACTCTGTGCCAGGGGCTGCCCCCACCCAGGGCCTGGGCAGGACAAGGGAAGGAGAGAGGTGGGCTGGAGGTGGGGTCTGTGGTGGAGGGGGGAGGGATGGCCACATCTCTGCTCTAGCCAGTGGCCGTCCTGTGTCCATGTGGGTCTGGTCTGGCCAGATCTTCAGATTGTTCTAGTAAAGTGGGAAATCCAGAGTGTTATTCAGTCTCTCGTTTTGCAAAGGCTAGTAGCTATCTTTTTTTTTTTTTTTTTTTTTTAATTTTGAATGCTCTGAGCATCCAGTGCAAGCCTTCTGCTGTCCCCCACCGCCTGTCCTGGTGCTGTGGGCTGGACGTGGGCCCCCGGCCACGGCTCGGTCACTCCTGACAACTCATCTGGGCTCCAGGCGCCTGTCTTTGTGCTGCCTTCGTCTGGAGAGCGCACGGAAAAGGAGCCGAACAAAGGTGGTCACTGTTACTGCTGCAGCAGCGGTAGGGCCGCGGCAAGTGCCCTCCTGGGACTTTCCATCTGTCCCCTTCCTCCCCTGCCAGCGTCTCCCCTCCCCCCCCTCCAGCTCGTCCCAAGCCCGCCCGTCCCCAGCGCGGAGGCGGGCCAGTGGCAGAGTGGGTGAGTGGAGCAGGACGGTGCCCCGGGCTGCAACAGCTCCCCTCCCCTCCCCAGCCATGGGCCCCCCACCAGGTGAGGAGGGGAGGCCATGTGGGCGGGGCTCAGGTCAGCCCATCTTCCCCGCAGGGGCCTGCTCAGAGTTCAAGTTCAAGTTCAGGGTTCAGGGCCGGCCTGGGACCTCTCCTCTGCCCCGAGGGAGATCATTCACGCTTCCTCTAAGCCCTGCTGTAGCCCAGGCTGGAATTTGGATTTTGACCTGCAAGGAGCCTCTCTTAGCAGGCGGTGCCGGAGGGAGGGCCACTGCCGTTCTTTCAGACTCTGGCTGCGAGGGAAAAGGAGCCCAGTTTCTCCCTCCTTACAGCCACCTCTCTCTCCTTCTGCCTCAGACGCCACCGACAGGACCCAGGGCAGGTGGGCCCTGCATCCAGAGGAAGGTAAGACTCCCTACTCCCAGCCCCCCAAACTGATACCCATTCTGCAAACTGGGGAAGCTGGTCTGGGGACCGGAGGCAGTGCTGGCAGGAAGGATGGGGTGAGGGGTGCACAGCTCCCCTCCTTGGGAGAGGGCTTGTCGAGGCAAACGGAGCGTGTTTGGTGGGGGTGGGTACAACCGGCGCGCCGGGCAGGCGCACCGGGCAGGCGAGGCTCGCGGCTCCTCCACTCAACCGAGTTCCGGGACGTGGAGCGATCATTTCACCTCACTTAGCCTCCAGTTCCTTATCTGTCGAGAGCGTGAACCTCAGCACAGCCCAGGCCACAGGTGTGGTGGCCTCACGAGGACCCAAGAGATAAGCAGGTGAAAAATACCTACAAAGAACAACAAAACCCTGGGGGATGTGTAACTGCCATGCAAAGCAAATATGCCAGGCACGTGCTGAGAACCTCACATCCTGGGCCTGGTCTGGCTGGCCCCGCCACTGTAACTCACAGACAGAGGCTGAGAGCCATTGAGAAACGTGCCCAAGCTTGCACAGATAGTGAGGAGGCAAAGCTGAAACCCAACTCCCACGGCCGGCCGTGAGCTTAGACACAAGGTCTGGTTTTCAAATGATATCTTGATGACCAATTCCAGGGAAGCAGCTGAGAGAGATGCCCTCCTCCAAAGGGCATCCTGAGGATATGACTTTGGCAGCGGCAGGGTTTGGGGGTGGGTGTCACAATCGCAGGCTGAGAAAATTCCACATTTGTCTGCTATACAAGTGTTTACTGAGTGCCTGCTTTGAGGACACGATGTGAGTGAGACAGGGTCCCTGCCTTCGCGGAGCTTACAGTAGAGTGGGAACGGGAGGTAATGAGAGAATCGTACAAATCAAATGTCCTGCTTGATTCAACGGTTATGGGAAGTCATGTTTGCTGTGATGGCAAATCATTTAGGGATCCAACTTAGATTGAAGCCAAGAGAAGACTCCTCTGGGGCTGTGACAGTAAGGTGCCATCTGAAGGATGAGTGGGAGTTCTTCAAACCAAGAGTGCAGGGAAGAGCATTCCAGGGTGGGATGGGCAGAATGGCAAAGACCCTGAGGCAGAACTAGTGCTCAGGGATAGAAATAAGAGCAGGGTGAGATGGGGCTGGGGCCACAGCAGAGCACATCAACAGGCACTGATTCTTTGAGCAGGAAAAGGAGCTGATCTTATTTATGTTCAAAGATCTCTCTGACTTCCATGTAAGGGGAGTGGATTCCAAGGAAGCAAGAGTGTCATCCGGAAGGCAAGATGGGAGATTCTTCCAGTGACGGTGGCTTGAATGAAAGCAATAAAAGTAAAGGTGAGGGGAAATGGATAGATTGCAGCTCTGCTTTAGAAGTAGAACAGAATGGAATTAGAGGTCAATAGATTCCAGGAGTTGAGCAAGAGTCACTATACTGTCTTTGATGGTATGTTTGCGAGCCCTGGCATCCTTGGTGCTTAGACATAGTGGCCAGCACGTAGGAGGTGCTCACAGACCACTGGATGAGTGAATGAATGAATGAATGAATGAATGCAAGACCTAAGGATGACTCTCGGGTTTCTGGCCCGAGCAGCAGGGTGGATGAAGTTGCCATTTAGTGAGATGGGAAGGACTGACAGCTCTTGAAGACTGCGGTCTCTGAGTTGGATGTATTACGTTTGAGATGCCGACTGGGCATCCGTGAGAGATGCCACGCCGGCATTTGGATGGACAGGTCTGGGGCTCAGAAGGTGTTCTTGTGACATCTATTCTCTCTAGGAATCAAGAGACAAGGTCGTCACTGAAGGGGGGAGGCGGGGGGAGGAGAAACCTCACCTGGCTCCCTTGTACTCACACCTGTTAACATCCTGAGCCAGACCCTACCCTGCCCATTGTTTCCTTCCTAATGACCGGAGAGGTGGCTCTTTCTAACAGGCTGGGGAGAGTCCCAGCCTCTGCTTCAGCTCAGAGACCCCTGGAATCTGTCCTCTGGCCCTTTTTTCTAGAGACCCGTTCCTAATGAACCACATAGCATCAGCTGCTTGAGCAGGCCAGAGGTGGTCCTCCTTCGGCCCTCGCTTCTGCAGTTTTAGGCTCTGATGGCTCCGCTCAGCCTGACAGAACTGACCCCCTCCCTCTGATTGGGCTCCCTCTACCACCAGCCTCTCTGGGCATCTTGGACTTGAGCCAAAGGCCAGGCTTGTGGCTGAGGAAGGAGGCAGTTACCTCCACAAAGGAGTGGAAGGAAAGGGTGTGAGTGTCTGCCGGCCCAGGAGGTGCAGCCTGTGCAGGCCCTTGTTGTCACCTCTGGAATTTTCCCTGCCAAGGGCGCACGTGCTGAGCAGTGGTTAGGAACTTGCAGGTCAAGCCCCGGTTGGAAGCCCCGGTTCAGTCATTTACCAGTGGCGTGACCTTGGGGCCCCAGCTTGGGCTTTGTTTTCCCCACCTGTTCAATGGGGTTAACCAGAGACCTGACCTCTTAGGGGTGCGGTGTGCTTAAAGTGAGATTCACACACGTAGGGGCCAGGGTCTGCATGACCACAAAGTCCACGCTCTTTTTCTTTTTTCCTTTAATGGTTTTACAAGAAGGATGGAGTCAGACCAAGTATTCTGGACCTGATCACGTTCTGTAACGAACTCAATTAATGCTTTTAGCAAAACTGTGACATAGGTCTGAGTAATATCCCCATTTTATAGATGGGAAAACTGAGCCTCAGAGAGCTTATTTGCCCAAGATCACGGAGCTAGTAAGAGGTAGAGCTGGGATTTGAACCGGGCAATGCAGTTCTAACATCTTTACACTTGATCGCAGTGTATCTATTTCCTGGGGAGTTTTTGCCTATAATTAAAATTTGTAATTAGATGGTCATTGTCATCTTTAGCCAGTGCAGAGTCCTTCCCTGGTTTCTCCCTCTGTCTCTTTCATTTTCTGTCCCTGCTAACGTGTTTGCTGTCCTTCAGCAAATAGGCCTGCATCCTGGCAAAATAGTTGGTACTATTTTCTGTCTCAGAATGTATTTAATATACACATAGGTTTTTATGCTGTAAATCTTTTTCCGCTTGTTCCTTTTCCTTCCATCATGAAATGTTTCAGATGCACACATGTTGTAGAGAATACTGTAGCCCCGCCAGTGCACACACACACAGGAGACGGCCTCAGAAACCGAACGCAGGGAATACAGTCAGAGCCCTCACCCTGCTGTGGATACACTTCCCCATCCTTGCCTCGCACTGGGGAAAATTTCCACATCTGCTCTGGCAAATTATGTAAGCGGCTGAAAGGAAAGGGGTGAACAGCCATCTCTTCTTGCTGAGTTTCCTGTGTTCTTTGGCCAATTGGCAACTGCAAGGGTAGGGTGTTCTTGCAAACAAGGCCGTTGTTACAACGCCCGCTTTACCTAGACGCCTGTCAACCCTGGCCTCCCACAGTGGAGGGTCCCTCCCAGGAGGTGAAGCCCTCCCGGGACAGTGCAACGGGTGGCTCTGGGCACACAAGGAGCTGCAAGGGGCTGAGTGAGATCTCTCGAGGATGGGGGGCCACATCCACAGTAATCACCACTTTGTCCTCCGTGCCTAGCACAGAGCCTGGCACACAGCTGGTGCCTAATAAATGTTTGTGGAAAAGAAACAGAGGGAGGGAAGGACTGAAGGAGGGGAGGAGAGAAAGAAGGAGAGAAGGGCAGGAGGAAGGGAGGAAAAAGAGACACCCCAGCTAGTATTGGATAACAATGAGCTTCGGTTCAGGACCTGGGTTCAAATCCCACCTCTGGCACTTAGTGTGACCCAGAGGCCAGTGGCACAGCCAGGCCCTGAACCTAGCTCACTGTCACTTCTTGGTGGCTCCATTTCCCACCTGTAAAATGGAGGTGTAATGTGTTTGTCTCACTGGGCTGACGAGGATGAGATAAGAGGACCAATGTACAGCGAGCTCCAGGCCTGGCACTTCAATAAATAGTGCTCACTAAGCTTTAGAGATGATCCCTGTTACGGTGACAGCGTGACTTTACTGAACAAGGGCACGTGGAGGGCTCCGCCTGGGAGCACGTGGCCAAGGCAGCAGCACTTGGGTTCCACAGTTTCTCTGGTCCGTTGTCTGAGCTCCTATTCCCACCCTGAAGACACAGTCAGTCCCTCCTGGGTGCCGGCAGGGCCCCCCCCTCCCTGGGACTCAGGAAGAGCCTGGAGTTGGTGCCAGCCTGCCCGGAGCTGGTGATGAATGACTTGTTTATCTGCTCCCGCCCCTCTCGGTGCCTGGCAGGCAGAGGCCTGGAAGGGGCGGCTGGGAGCTGGGCTGGACACGGGGGAGGGCTGGCTCACCAGTCTTTCTGCTGCCCCTCTTCCTTCCTTCCTCCCCTTCCTCCCTTTCAGACCTGTGGGGTTCTGGAACAAGCTGCCCCACTCCCCAGTTCAGCATCAATCTCCACCTTAAGCTGCTTCCTCCACTCCTAGTCCTCATCTTCCCCAAGTCCCCTGTTTTGGAAGCAGCAAAGTACTTCAAAATACTTCAGAGCAGTTGAACTGTTTGAAAATGCAGGCTCTGAACCCTCCTACACTGTTGGTGGGAATGTAAACTGGTGCAGCCACTATGGAGAACAGTATGGAGGGTCCCCAAAAAACTAAAAATGGAGTTAGCATGTGATCCAGCAATCCCACTCCTGGGCATATATTCAGAGAAAACTCTAATTTGAAAAGATACATGCACCTCAGTGTTCATCGCAGCACTATTTACAATAGCCAAGACATGGAAGCAACCTAATTGTCCATCAACAGAGGAATGGATAAGGAAGTGGTATATAGAATGGAATACTACTCAGCCATAAAAAAGAATGAAATAATGCCATTTGCAGCAACCTGGATGGACCTAGAGATTATCATACTAAGTGAAGTAAGTCAGAGAAAGACAAACATCATATGACATCACTTATATGTGGTATCTAAAAAAATGATACAAATGAACTTATATACAAAACAGAAATAGACTCACAGACATAGAAAACAAACATACGGTTACCAAAGGGGAAAGAGAAGAGATAAATTAGGAGTTTGGGATTAATAGATACACACTACTATATATAAAATAGATAAACAACAAGGACCTACTGTATAGCACAGGGAAGTATATTCAATATCTTGTAATGACCTCTAATGGAAAAGAATCTGAAAAAGGATATATATATATATATATGAATATATATACTCATATGAATCACTTTGCTGTATACCAGAAACTAACACAATATTGTAAATCAACTATACTTTAATAATTTTTTTAAAATCATGGCAAAAAAAAAAAAAGAAAGAAAAAAAATGCAGGCTCTGAAATCAGACAGATCTGGATTTGAGTCCTGCCTTGGGCACTCAAGTCATGTGACATCACTTCCTTGCCTGTGGAGTAGCAATAAGAACACTACCTACCTAACAGGCGCTTCACCCCTGAGTCAGCCTTAAGGACCATCTACCTTGTCCTCCCCAAGCCTCCAGAATCAGCCTCCTGGTTAGACCCTCATTTATGAACCTCTACTTCCACCCTAGGGAGGGTCTCCAGCACCAGTCTTCCCTTCCCACTTTCTCCCTGCAAGTTCTCTGGTTCATTTAGGTTATTAGCATCCCATTGGACAGATGACAACGATCATAAAACCTAGGCATGACTGAGGCAGGGAAGGCTGAGGGGTGATCTGAGGTAGAATTGGGGCTTCCACTACGCACTCCTGCATTCGAGCGGGGTAAGTGAGTTGGGTTTGCCTGATACTGGCAAGTCTTTATTCCCTCCTTCCCGCCTTCTCTTGTCCTTTCATCTTTGGATGAGAGCTATGGATCAGTGATTGCTTGAATCTTCTCACAGGTCTGAGAAGCTGTGAGCATCCTCTCAACAGAAGAGCAAGGCTTGGCCCCAGTATACTGTACTCGGCGTGGGAAGGGACGTTAAAAGTTTTTGAGCGCCCCCCTGAGGCATCTTCTCTGACTGTCCAATCTTCTAGGGCCCAAAGGCAGTGGTTCTCAACCCAGGGGACACTTGTGGCTCTCACAACTGTGGGAAGGGTGCTATTGGCATCTAGTGGGTAGCTACCAGGGATGCCGCTAAACATCCTACAATGCACAAGACAGCTCTCTATAACGAAGAATTATGTGAGCCAAAATGCCAATAGTATTGCAGATGAAAAACTCTGCTTTAAGAACAAGGAACATCCCGCCCAGGTGACCAGGCCATTCTGTCTTTGAGCAGCTCTGATTAGAAGCAGGAAACTATCCCCAGTTCTCCCCCTCTCTCGTTTACCCTAATTAATCTCCAGGTCCTACCTATTCTAACCCAAATTATTTCTCTAATGCACTTTCTCTCACCCTCCATATACTTCCTCTCAAGTCTGGGTCATTTCAAAATACCCTTCCCGCCCACCTTTTTTGCTTCCAGTCAAGCCTCTCCTGCCCTGCACCACCTCCACCACCTTGTTCAAAATTCTTCAGCAGCATTTCTTAACCTAGAGCAGAGGGGTGCCACGGAGGCATTGCTGCCTACCGGGAGATGTTCTGAAAATTTATCGGATATTTTTGGTTGTCACAATGACTTGGGGTACCATGGCTGGGTGGAGACCAGAGGTGCTAGACACCTTGAAATTCACAGAACTTCCCCAAGCAACCAGGACTTCAGATGTCCCACCTGACCTTCATGCAGGCGAAAAACATGCTTACAATTATCCGAGAGTAGAAGCAGTTTGCACAAAACACAAAGTGTTGGCTGTTGTTTTTTTTTACATTAAAAAAATAGCACAGGGAACTATATTCAATATCTTATAATAAGCTATAATGGAAAAGAATCTGAAAAAGAATATTTATCACTTTGCTATACACCTGAAACTAGCACAACATTGTAAATTAACTTTACTTCATTTAAAAAATGGTTTTAAAAAAATGTACCTGCTTTTTATTTTCACCAAGCTGTCTCTGATACTTCTCAGAGGGCTCTATCTTAAGTTAAGAGCATGGTATATCATGGGAGTTGTTTGGAGTTCTTCATAACATTTAAAATCACAAAGCATTTTTCACAAATTTAAGCATTCTGGTGTTTCTCTGTAAATTCAGGCTCTATTCTGTGCTTCTGGAATAGAATGGATTCCTATTTTCTTATTTCTCTTAAATTAAAAATTTATTCAGTATAATAGGTAAAATGATCTGACTGTCCCTTTGAGTCTTGCAGTGGAGTCAGATGGAGCAGTTACATTTTGGATTATCCATCATTTTAATCATAAATTGCTTTTATTTCTCTTTTATAATAGAGTTAGAGCATTGTATTGATTTTTTGAAAATTATGTGTGTAGGTAGGTAACACTAACTATGAATTTCATTTCAGTTTTCAGTAAAAGAAGTGTTACAAAATATTTGTTATAAAAACAGAGGATGGGGCTTCCCTGCTGGCGCAGTCGTTAAGAATCCACCTGCCAATGCAGGGGACACGGGTTTGAGCCCTGGTCCGGGAAGATCCCATATGCCGTGGAGCAACTAAGCCGGTGAGCCACAACTACTGAGCCCATGTGCTACAGCTACTGAAGCCCACTCACCTAGAGCCTGTGCTCTGCAACAAGAGAAGCCACCGCAATGAGAAGCCCGTGCACTGCAACGAAGAATAGCCCCCGCTCGCCACAACTAGAGAAAGCCCGCACGCAGCAACGAAGACCCAACGCAGCCAAAAATAAATTAATTAAATAAATTTTAAAAAGTTCAATTAAAACTTAAAATTAAAATGAAAAACATAAAAACAGGGGATGATATCTGAAGATGATGACAACTGATGTTATCTTTGAAAATTACTGACCTTACAGAAACCTTTGAATGACATCAAAGGGCTGGTATAATGTCTTCATAGCATTATACGAGCCTCATGGCCCATCTCCCTCCTTCCAATCTTACTTAATACTCAGGCAAGAATCTGATGGTTCCTTAAGCATGACATGTTTTTTCACACCTCAATGTCTGTAGGTACTGTTGTCTTGGCCTGGAATGCTCTCTCATACCCGCTTATGCTGTGTAGGACCACCCACTCATTCTTCAAAACCCAGCTCATATGCTACCATCTGGATTTCTCCATGTAAAATTAGGTGGTCCTTACCTCGTCGCACATTGTAGAAAATTAGTAATAGTAATAATAGCAGCTACAATTTACTGAGCACAGCAGTGCATGGCACTGTTCTTAACACTTCACAGGTACTAGCTCACAGCAGTCTATGAAATGTAAACTCTTATTGCCCCATTTTGCAGATGGGAATGCTAAGGTTTAGAGAAATTAAGGAATTTGTCCAAGTTCTCAGGATCGGTAAATGGTGGAGCCAGCTTGATGATTCCTAAGCTTGAATCCTTAATACCTCTACCTCTATGTACCTCCACTGTATGAAACATCACGTTGTGTTATTATCTGAGTGGGTTTACCCCATTATTGGGGTGCACATCATAGAGGGCAGGACTGAGTTTTTCGTTCCTGAACCCCTAGAGGCTGACACCTCCAGACTGGAGCCATCTTAACACAGGAATAAAGTCAAAGCCCAGATCGCTTAGAGTGAAAAAATTACCCTTGAGAATTGCATTAGTCTCCAATTGCTGCTGTAACAAATTACCACAAACTTAGTGGCTTAAAACAACACAAGTTCATTATCTTACAGTTCTGGAAGTCAGAAGTTCTCAATGGGTCTTACTGCGCTAAAGTCAAGGTGAGAGTAGGGCTGACTTCCTTCTGGATGCTCTAGGGGAGAATCCATTAATTTGCTTTTTCTAGCTTGTAGAAGTCACCTGCATTCCTTGGCTCATGGCCCCATTACTCCATTATCAAAGCCAGCAACTAGGCCAAATCCTTCTCACACTCTCATCTCTCTGGTTCTCTCGTCTAATCTCCTCTTCCACTTTTAGGGACCCTAATGATTGCATTAGTCCTACTTAAATAAACTCCCTATTTAAAGGGACGCTGACTAGCAACCTTAATTACATCTGCAAATGTAATTGTCCTTTGTCATATAACGTAACACATTCACAGGCTCTGGGGATTAGGATGTAAACATCTTTGAGGGGGACACGATTCTACCCACCACAGGAATCTCTTAAATTGCCCAAGGAAGTGCAATATACTGAGAAATACCTTAAGATACTGGTTCAAAACATGGATTCTGGAACAAGATTATTAGCCTTCAAATCCCAGCTCTACCACTTGAACTGTGTTACCTTAGGCAAGTTAGTTAACTTCTCTGTGCCTCAATTTTGCCAGCTGTAAGATGGTATGATAACAACAGTGCCCACTTTGCAGGTTTATAAACACTTAGGATAATGCCTGGCATGTAGTAAGTACTATATAAGTGTTTATTAAATATATGCATTTTCATGGGCATATCCAGCAGTGAAACAAGATTGTATTGACTGGCTGAGCCTCTGACAAAATTGCTGGCTTGACTTTCACCCAGCAGTGAGGTACCTGGGGAACAGAGACTGACGCAGGTGTCTTGTTTTTCTCTCACTCCCGGATATGTGGAAGAGGGTGGTGAAACACCTGTACTACTTAAATTGTGTATTCTTCTTTGTATTTTGCCAAGTGAGTGGTTGGATTGGTAAACATTAACTGTAGATTGACTTGACTTCCTTGTAAATGTTTGCTGAGTGAGTGAGTGGGTGGATACATCTGCCTTCCCGAGGTTGTCTCTTCCACGTGTGTCCTCTTGATCAGATGTCTCAAGGAGGCAGTCACGGAGAGGGTGAGAAGAGTGGCCCCGGGTCCTGGCATCTGACGCACATTTGCTCTTCCACAGGGGTGAGAGAGTTCATTCAGGACCATGGAGAGCAGCCCCAGTGGTCCTCAGCCCACGCAGTCAGATCCCCTGGAGGCATTTCCCCAGAGGACACTGGAACCAGGTGACATCGCAGTGCTGGTTCTGTACTTCCTCTTTGTCCTGGCCGTTGGACTATGGGTAAGCCAGGTCAGGGGGAGGGAAAGTGGCTGGGGCGGGGTGAGAGACTAGCTCAAGGTCATACAGTAATCAGAACTTTTATTATTTTTATTTCTGGCCGTGCCACATGGCATGCGGGTTCTTAGTTCCCCGACCAGGGATCGAACCCGTGCCTCCTTTAGTGGAAGCACAGAGTCCTAACCACTGGACCGCCAGGGAATTTCCTAATCAGAACTTTAATATTTAAAGAATGCATTGAGTATCAACTGTGTGTCAAGTACCGTGTCAGGCACTTTCACTCATGTTATCTCATGTAATTTGCACAGGTCACTATGAAGAAGGTACTATTGCTATACCCCATTTTATAGATAAGAAAACTGAGGCTCAAAGAATTTAAGTTCCTTATTCTGTTAGGAAGTTAGGAGAGCTGGGGTTAGAATCCATATCTCCTTCACTTTGAAGCCCATGCTCTTAAAAAAAATTATTTAAAAAGTAGTTTTTCTTTTTAAAGACAATGAAATAAAAACAACTTAAAATGACACACAGTGAAAAGTCTTACTACTACCCTTCCCTCCACAGGCGACCACTGTTATTAACTTTTTAGTACATTAGTGTATTCTTCCAGAGTTTCTTTAGGTAAATCCAAGCAAATTTTAATGTGTATATTTCCCTCATTCTTAAATAGAAGGTAGCTTATTATACATACTGTTTTTTACTTTGATATGTTTCACTGATCAGTGTCTCCTGGATATATTTTCATATCAGTATATGGAAGCTTCTGCATCTTCTTAAAAGTTGCCCAGTACTAACACACCATTGTAAAACAATTATACTCCAATAAAGTTGTTTAAAAAAAAAAAAGTAGCCCAGTATTCCATAGATGATCATACTGCAATTTATTTAACCTGTTTCTTGCTGAGGGTCATTTGGATTGTTCCCCATCTCTTAACACTAAAATTTATGCTGTAATAAACAAGTCTTGGACACATTATTTTGGATGTATACAACTATAATGTAGGATAAATTCCCTGTAGTGGAATAGTCAGGTTAAAGGATATATGTATTTGTAATTATGATAGCTTGTGTCAAACTACCCTCCTTAGGTGTAGTCCCAATCTGCACAAAATCAGTAAATGTATGAAAGTCACATTATCACATCCACAGCAACACTGCATTGTCAAACTTTTTCATTTTTGCCAAACTGACAGGGAAACACGATATCTCAATGTACTATCTTATAATGAGTGAGGCTAAAATAAACATCCTTACATATGTTTAAGAACCACTTGTTTCCTTTATGTGAAGTATGGTTTCATATTCTTTTTCCATTTTCATTAAGTTCTTGCTCTTATTCTTATCAATTTCTAGGAACGCTTTACATATTAAAGAGATAGTAACTTTGGGATAAAAGATAGTGCAGAGGAGGCGCTGCTATCTGATTTTCAGGTCAAATGACTTGAAAACTGTAGCCTACTGAGGTGTCCCCACTTCAGTTTGACTATTTGTAGATCATTTCTCTACTCTTACCCCTTAGCTTTCCCTCCTCCAGATCAATCAGGGGATAAAAGTGCTGGACATCCCAAAGACCATGGATCTGATATTGAGATGGGTGAGATGTTGTTAAGGGTCAGGGCTTTTATTTATTTATTTATTGTCGCACTGCACGGCTTGTGGGATCTTAGTTCCCTGACCAGGGATCAAACCTGGGGCCCCGGCAGTGAAAGTGCCGAGTCCTAACCACTGGACCGCCAGGGAATTCCCAAGAGTCAGGGCTTTTGAGTCAGACAGGTTTGAGATCAGGATTAGGTGTAGGGGTAGAGTTAGGGTGAGGGTTAGAGGTCCTGGGAATCTATATTTTCACAAGAGAATTGGGAGACTCTGATGTATTACTGGTTTTTGAAGTCATGGATTTAGATGATCCCTTTTAGCACAAGGAGTTCTTTACTCTTGGAAAATACTTCCTGCGTCAGGGTTCAGCAGGAATGAGCCATAGTGTCTGTTTTCTATAGTAAGATCATTTGCAGGGATGAAAAGGTATCATTTCGTGTCATCTCCCATCCAGTAAGACTCCTCTCACCAACACCTGCACCCAGAGGCTGGGAGAAGTTGTAAACAACTTATCCAAGATCACAAATAGCTACTTAGTGGTTAAAATGTCTCTGTTAAAGCACCTTTAATGCCAGGAAGCTCACTCCTAAAGAGCTCTGAAATCAGGCTGACCTGGGTTTGCGTTCCCAGGCTTCTGCTCTGTAGAAATATGGCACTAGATATGTGATTTTACTTCCAAGCCGCAGTTTCTTCATCTGTTAAACTGGCCTGATGACATCAACCTCATAGGAGCTGGTGAGAATTAAAATGAGATGATGCTTCAAAATGCCTAGTATAGTGTCCGTCACATAGTACTGATACTCAATAAATGATATCCATTGTGAGCTATCTATAGCTCATTGCAGCTTGTCTATACAAGCCATGAGTCTAAAACTCAAATGCCTAGGGGGATCTAGTGGGTTATTATACATCTGTGAGGCAGGGAGTGGCAGGGGCTGTGCTGACCTGAAGAGTTTATGTCTCCTCTAAGGGCATTCAGATGAAAATCTTCTTAAAACAAAATATATTTGATCTAAAAAATAAACAAACTAGTGAATATAACAAAAAAGAAGTAGAATCACAGATATAGAGAACAAACTAGTGGTTACCAGTGGGGAGAGGGAAGGGGGGGAGTAGCAATACAGGGGTAGGGTATTAAGAGGTACAAACTATTATGCATAAAATAAGCTACAAGAATATATTGTACAGGGCTTCCCTGGTGGCACAGTGGTTAAGAATCCACCTGTCAATGCAGGGGACATGGGTTCGATCCCTGCTCCGGGAAGATCCCACATGCCACAGAGCAACTAAGCCCACGAGCCACAACTACTGAAGCCCGCGTGCCACAACTACTGAAGCCCGCACGCCTAGAGCCCGTGCTCTGCAACAAGAGAAGCCACCGCAATAAGAAGCCCGCACACCGCGAAGAATAACCCCCGCTCGCCGCAACTAGAGAAAAGCCCGCGCACAGCAACAAAGACCCAACGCAGCCCAAAAAATTAATTAATTAATTAATTATTAAAAAAAAATAATGTATTGTACAATACAGGGAATATAGCCAATATTTTATAACAACTATAAATGTAGTATAACCTTTAAAAATTTTGAATCACCATATTGTATAGCTGTAAATTATGTAATATCACACATCAACTATACTTTATTTTTTTTAAATTATTTATTTATTTATATTTATTTTGGCTGCGGGGTCTTCATTGCGGCATGTGGGATCTTTTAGTTATGGAAGGCATGAGGGATCTAGTTCCCCAACCAGGGATTGAACCCTGGCCCCTGCACTGGGAGCGCAGTCTTACTCACTGGACAACCAGGGAAGTCATTTTTTTTAAAGGACCTCAGAGTTTTGTACTTTTTAAAAAATTTCTAATTTTTATTTTTTGGCCGAGCCACGGGGCATGTGGGATCTTAGTTCCCTGACCTGGGATCAAACCCGTGCCCCCTGCAGTGGAATCGTGGAGTCTTAACCTCTGGACTGCCAGGGGAGTCCCTCAATCTTTTTTTAAATTATAGTTCCCTGGACTTCCCTGGCGGTCCAACGATTAGGACTCTGTGCTTTCACTGTCAAGGGCCTGGGTTCGATCCCTGGTTGGGGAACTAAGATCCCACAAACCATGTGGCAAAAAAAAAAAAAAAGTGAAGTAAGATATTTCAGGAAAACAATGTCCATGGGAAGTATCGCTCAGGGACCCCTGCAAAAAAACCAAAAACAAACAAAAACCCAAAAACAAATAAACAAAAAAAACCCAAAATAAATTTGATGTCTGAGTCTGGCCTGCTGGACTCCCGGGTTATAATCTGTGGCCTAGACCATTTTGGGAGGTGTCTGATTGCTAACATTTCCCTCACCCACCCCTCTTCTTTGTTTCAGTCCACAGTGAAGACCAAAAGAGACACTGTGAAAGGCTATTTTCTAGCTGGAGGGGACATGGTGTGGTGGCCAGTAAGTAGTCTTTGGTTCAATTAAAATTACTTCTCAAGGACTCTTCAAGTGCTGATATTCTGTCTAACCTTTGCTCGCTCAGGACTCTCTGGTTCCATGTTGTCTGGAAGTCACAATCTAGACTAGAGAAGGCTTAGCTCCAACTCAAATTTGTTTGAACAAAAAGAATTTATCAGCTCACCTAAGGGAAAAACTTAGGGTTGGTCTGGTTTCAGGTATGGCAGAGTATAGGGGCCCAAGTGATAACTAGGACCTGGTTTCTCCCTCTGTTTATCCTATCTATCTATCTATCATCGATCTATCTATCTATCATTTATCTATCCATTATTTATCTATCATCTATCTATTTCTATCTGCTTCTCTTCTTCTGGATGGGTGCTATTCCCAAACAGGCTCAACTTCATGTCAACAAGATGGCGGCCACTGCTCCAGACCTTTCATCCTCTCAAGTTCCAGCCTAGCAAGGGAAGAGCACCTGCCTCCATGGCAGTATCCCTGGAAAATATCCCATCTTTGATGGTGTCCCTTGCCCATCTCTGTGCCAATCACTGTGACCAAGGTAGTTTGATGTGCTAACTGGCTCATGATGTGCTAACTGGCTCAAGCCTGGGTCACACACTCAGTGCCTAAGCTGTGGGGCATGGAGCCTGCTCTGAGGCATGTGTGATGAGAAATGAGAGGGGCTAGACCCTGAAGGAAAACTGGAGAGCATGACTGGGACAAGGTGGAATGGGTGTTGAGAACATAAATAACAAATACAACAGACCAATTAGTATTTTCTTTTCAAGGGTAGCTAAAGACATTACTAAATACACACACGCACACACATGTGCACACACCACATACACATGCACACAGACCTCTGCTTCCTGGGCCCTGAGTAGGGGATCAGGAATAATAATTTTATTCATGATCTCCTAATATAAGTGTTAAATCTTTGAACTAAAAAGAGAGAAGACATCTCCCATTTGCAGGGAGTCCAAAAGATGTAGGATGTAAGATGCAGAGATAACAGGTATATAAGATTCTGGTCCATGAGCTGGCTAAAGACAATGACCACAGTGTCCTCAAAAGATACCAAAAATGAGCTCTGGATTATATATTCAACGAATTCATTTTAAAAATTCCCTGAGGAATATGTCCAGCAGTGTGCCAAACACAGGAGACATTAGTGAGCTCGTCTTCACCCTCAAGGAGCTTGTCATCTAGTGCGGTGTTTCCCAAAATATAAGTAACATGTGCCCCACGATTTTTCAGTTGTGCACAGACACAGCATTAAATAACATCAAAGTACTTCATGAGAACATTATTCCCTTTCCTATTCTCTGTCAATCCTCCTGGTTACATAAAATAAAAAGTCAAAGTTTGGTACTAATATGGTTTGACCAACCTTCCAGCACTGGCTAATCTCTGTGTTTAAAAGAGAATGCAGGGGCTTCCCTGGTGGCACAGTGGTTGAGAATCCGCCTACCAATGCAGGGGACACGGGTTCGAGCCCTGGTCCAGGAAGATCCCACATGCCGCGGAGCAACTAAGCCCGCGCACCACAACTACTGAGCCTGCACTCTAGAGTCTGTGAGCCACAACTACTGAGCCCACGTACCGCAACTACTGAAGCCCACGCACCTAGAGCCCGTGCTCCACAATGAGAGAAGCCACCGCAATGAGAAGCCGGCTCACTGCAACGAAGAGTAGCCCCCGCTCGCCACAACTAGAGAAAGCCTGTGCGCAGCAATGAAGACCCAACGCAGCCAAAAATAAATAAAATAAAATAAAAATAAAAGAGAATGCAAGCCTCAGTCTAAGTGAATTTGGTTGTCCAGAGAACCTAGCTAGAATTTAATAATTTTATTTTCATTTTCATTTTATTTGTATGGTTCTCTTCTATGTAGAGCAAGTGATACTGATTTTCTACTTAAGGCTGTGGATGCATACATACATATATATATATATATGCATGTACTATTACATTACTAATATATAGTATTAATATATAATACATTGATTAAATAATATGTGATTCATATATATGAGTTAAAGAAGAATATAAGGTAAAATATTAAGTAAATAGCAGTGCAGGTGCAGTGAACTTAGAGAAGCCTACAAAGGAAATATTCAGTGACAGTTTTAAGAAATCCTGGTCTAGTGGTCTCTATGATGAGTGATGCTGAGTTCCTGAAATTCAGTAGGAATACAGCAGCCCACCTAAGTATGCCTGCTTTTGCATGTCACTTCTGGGACCATTTCTCTGCTCATATTCTTTGGATGACCCTTCCCCAGGTCAAGAAGCAAAGGGAAATTTTGGAGCTTTTTTTGCCTTCTTCACCTAATGAGAATGATGTCAATGTGAAGGAGATGTGGTTAAGAGTATGGGCTTTGGCTTGATAAAATGTTAACATCTATAGAAAATCAATACTAGTTCTGATACGAATTGGTTCTAGAGGTTTATGTGGTGTCTCACAGCCTTGGCCCACCTAAACACTGTCCAGGGGGCAGGTGCCTTTGTGCATATCCCATCATTTCATTTCAAGTAGCAGATGTCTATCGCTGGTAAACAGAGTCTGATAGCACTAAACATTTGAATCACATTATGAACTGCTCTAGTCCACAAAGCAACCTTCTGATTATAGTTTGGCTTCTCACGTAGCTTATCTACATGGAGAGGCTGTAGAGGCTAGACAATTTGAATATCTGGCTGCATACCCAGTTGTAAGTCTCAATTGGAAATCAATTAGCTTTCTGCTTTTATGTGTAAATCTTAGGAGTTTTGTTAATCCAGGTCTGCCCCTGATTAATAAATCCATTTTCTCTGTAATGACTAAGTTAAAAAAAAAAAAAAGAGAGAGAGAGAGAGAGAGAATAGGCTTTGGAACAAGTACATTAGTTAGCTGTTGTTGCCTAACAAACCACCTACAAATTTAGTGGCTTAAAACAGCTACAGTGTATTATTTCTAATGATTGCATGGTTTGAGTGGGTGGTTCCTCCCCTGCTCTTTTAGAGTCACTCATGGAGCTGCGTTTAGCTGGTGGCTGGGAAGGGTTGGAAGTCCAAGATGGCCTCATCACAGATCTGGGGCTCTGGTAGGAGCTAGACAGGCTAGAAGGCTAGGACTTCACTCTCTCTGTATGCCTCTCATCATTTAATGGCCCAGCCCAAGGTTTTTTACAAGGCATCTGATTCCAAGGGCAAAAATGAAAGCTGCCGGGCTGTTGTGTGTTGGCCTGGAAGTCACACAGTGTCACTTTCACCACATTATATTGATCAAAATAAGCCACAGGTCAGCGCAGATTCTTTATGGGAAGAGTGGAAAACCAGAGGAGCACGCAGAGTGGTGTCATTGGGAATGGCAGAATAAAGATTTTTGAAATCTCCTCCTGCATAAAAGCAATGAGAACAGTGGCAAAATGGTCAAAATCAACTTTTTCAGAACTCTGGAAATTGACCTAATGTTAGTAACCATCCAGGGAGATTTAATTCAAGAAAAACAGCTGAATCTCAATAAGAACAGGAAGTTTTGTGGTGTTTTACCTGGCTCTATTCTCATTCTGTTCTCTTCAGCTCTGCAGTACTCTTGAAGGCCACTGGTTAGAACAGGATTGGATCTCTTTCAAAGTCCCATTCTCATATTATTGTCAGTATTTTACCCACCTTGCAGTTCCCTGGAAAGCTTCCCTTGCACAACTTGTCTTTATTTGATCTGACTCAGTGATCATCCAGTGTGAGCAGCCCTTTACCCAGAGGCATTAGTTTAAAAAAAATCAGTGGCAATTGTTTGGCATTGTAGCTGCCTGAGCTAGCAATAAGGGAATTAAAATGGCACACTAGATAGTATCTATTTAACATAAATAGTAATACTCCCTAAACTGAACTACAGACTCAACACCATTCCTATCAAAATTCCAGCTGCATCCCCCCCTCTTTTTTTGCAGAAATTGACAAGCCAATCCTAAAATTCAGATGGAAATACAAGGGACCCAGAATAGCCAAAACAATTCTGAAAAGGAAGAAAAAAGTTGGAGGACTTATACTTCCTGATTTCAAAACTTACTACAAAGCTCCAGTAATCAGGAGAGTGTGATACTGGTATAAGGACAGATCAATGGAATAGAATCAGATGAAAACCAGAGACCAGAAAGTCAATGGGAGGCACAACCGTCCTCTCACAGATAGCTCCCTCTCTGTCTCTTTCTCCCTCCTTCCCTCACCTATCTCTATCTCTATCTGTCTCCATCTCGCTCTGTCCTCTCTTGATCTGCCTTTCTCTGCAAGTCTACCTCATTCTCCTCTCTCTCAGCAGAGTGGCAGTGATGAGTGCATAGCTGAACAAGCTACTCACTGCCCCCCCCATCCCCTTACTACACACACGCCTCCCTGGGTTACACACCCCCAGTCTAAGGGACCAGCAAATATGGTTCCCCAGTTCCAGATTCCCAGGAGAGAGAATGTAATTGGCCCAGCTTGGGCCAGGTGCCCAGGCCTGTCTCATGCAATCAGCTGAGACCAGGGATTGGGGTCATCAAGTACCGTCTTGGCCACTTAGATTTCTACTAGAAGGAGGGCTCTCTTCTTTGCTAAGTCAGAAGCAGAGCTGGGGAATAACACAGGCTTCATGAATCTCATCCTGAAGCACTTTCTACAACACCTGTCATCCTCCCACCCCCCCAGGGATGCTGCATACAGTTGTTCAAGTTGTGCACTGCACAACCCTAGAGGGGACACAATTCACATCTTAGGCATCATAGATACGTGTATTTGTTATGCCAGTTTTTTAAACATGGAAGTAAAATAGTCTTAGGGAAGAAGAGGCTTCTAATTTTTAAAAAGTTGCTTAGATGGGCTAGGGATGGCCCTGCTTTCTCCACTTCTCCTTTTGTCTTGGTCTCTTTGGCGAATGGGAAGAACTGGTGGTGGGAAGAAGCTACACCAGACCTTGGCTCCAAGATCTGATCTATCATCTCCCCACAGGTGGGTGCATCCTTGTTTGCCAGCAATGTTGGAAGTGGACATTTCATTGGCCTGGCAGGGTCAGGTGCTGCTGCGGGCCTTTCTGTAACTGCTTATGAATTTAATGTACGTATGTTACCAGGGCACGGATGGCCCACCCTCTACCCAGTAGGTAGATCCCGGGGGGCAGTTGTATGCATGCTCTGCTCTTTCAAAAATAGGGTGGTGCTTTATGAAAAAACAAACAGGAATCATCAAGGGCACCCTTAGTTAACAAAAATCAGTTTGATCTGCAAGTCCCAGGCCTCTCTGTGTTTGCTTGATGGGAGCCCATAAGGCAAATATATGTGTGAAGAAGGCTCAGAATCTCTCCTGTGTGGATGCAGAAGATAGAAGGTTTTGTGGGACTGGAGGGTGTTTCTGTGTATTAGATATCAATTGCCCATCACGAAACTTTGTGGTTCAGTGGTTCTTGATCTTTTCGCCACCCCACATATACCCAAGAGATAAGACACACTCTTCTATGTAGCAGGATGATTTTCACTTAGTGGGAAGGGATGCACTTATTAATAGTGATCTTCATCTTCATAATGGCTCACATTTTTAAAGCACTTACTCTGTGCCACAGACTTAAGTACACCACATACATCATCATATTACAGGATTCAATTACAGACTAGAACCAGACTGCCTGGGTTCACATCTGGGCTCTAAAACTTATAAGCTGTGTGACCTTGGGCAAGTTACTAGATCTCTCTGAGCCTCATGTATAAAACAGAGATCATGATGGTACCTGCCATATCGAGTCATTGAGAGGATTAAATGAATTCATGCTTATAAAGTGTGCACAGGAATGCCTGGTGTATCGTAAGTGCTCAGTAAGCATCATCTCACTGATTTCCTTCCAACAACCCAGTGGGGGCAGTTACTCCCATTTCACAGGTGAGAAAAATGAGTCTCAGAGACCTGTGTAAACTCTTCCAGCATCACCAGCTACTCATCAGGGTGACCTGCCTGAACTCACAGGCTTGATTTAACCCCAGCCTGAGGGGAGGGAACACAAGGGGACAAAGGGGGACACGCAAGGTTTAGGACACACAGCACTGGGAGCCACGAAGAGCTTCTAGTTCCATTCCGCCCCACTTCATCCCTGTGTCCCATTTAAACATGAGAATGTGACAGCCCAGGGAGGGTGAGCTACTCAGTAAGTAAGAGATGGAACCAGAGGCAGGTGAGGCCAGCTTCCATCTGGACCCAGGGAAATCCATATTGGCACCACAATGTGGGCGGGAGCTGAATCCTGATTCTGCTTTCTCGGGCAGGGCTTATTTTCCGTGCTGATGTTGGCCTGGATCTTCCTCCCTATCTACATCGCTGGTCAGGTGAGTCTGAGGGGGGTTGGGGTGCCATGGAATAGGAAGACCCTTTGGGAGGGTCAGCTTTGCATTCCCTCCCTCCCACCAGCATCCTTCCCTCCCTCCTGCCTGTGGACATCCATTATACCAGCGGTCCCCAAACTTTTTTTTTTAATATTTATTTATTTATTTATTTTTGGCTGCATTGGCTCTTCGATGCTGTGCACAGGCTTTTCTCCAGCTGCGGCGAGCGGGGGCCACTCTCCGTTGCAGTGCGTTTGGCACCAGGGACTGGTTTCGTGGAAGGCAGTTTTTCCACGGAAGGGGGCATGGTGGGGATGGGTCAGGCGGTAACGTGAGCGATGGTTCAGGCAGTAATGCGAGCAATGGTCCAGGAGGTAATGCGAGCGATGGCGAGCCATGCGGAGCGGCAGATGAAGCTACGCTGGGTCGGCTGCTGCTCACCTCCTGCTGTGCGGTCCGATTCCTAATGGGCCTCGGACCGGTACTGGTCTGTGGCCCGGGGGTTGGGGGCCTCTGCGTTAGTCCCTAAGAGGTCCCAGCATTAGTGGGATGATGCACAGCTGAGACAATTAGGGACCCTGTCCTTAGCATTTCCCACCTGGTAATGGACATCAGAGATACATGGGGGGCAGGGGCTTTCGGAAGCTGGAAGAAACGTAGGCTCAAAAGAATTTTTTTAATGCCAAAACACAAATGTAAAAATCACAGTCTTTTCTAAATGTTTAAGCCACAACATATTACTGCTTTTAACATACACACACACAGACACAAACGCACACACACGATTCAGTGATTATTTTTCTTCCTTTGCACCCAAAACCATAATAATTATTTCTGGCTGATGTGATATGTCAAAATTTTTGTTACAAAATAATGCTGCTTTAGACTTTTTGAAAAAAAAAAGCAGTTAAAAAAATCACTTCTAGAGACTTCCCTGGTGGTCCAGTGGTTAAGACTCTGTGCTTCCAATGCAGGAGGCGCAGGTTCGATCCCTGGTGGGGGAACTAGGATCCTACATGCTGTGCACTGCGGCCAAAAAATAAAAGAAAAAAATAAACTTAGGGGCTTCCCTGGTGGCACAGTGGTTGAGAATCTGCCTGCCAATGCAGGGGACATGGGTTCGAGCCCTGGTCTGGGAAGATCCCACATGCCGCGGAGCAACTGGGCCCATGAGCCACAACTACTGAGCCTGCGCGTCTGGAGCCTGTGCTCCGCAACAAGAGAGGCCGCGATAGTGAGAGGCCCGCGCACCGCGATGAAGAGTGGCCCCCGCTTGCCACAACTAGAGAAAGCCCTCGCACAGAAACGAAGACCCAACACAGCCAAAAATAAATAAATAAATAAAATTTTAAAAATAAAATAAAATAAAAAATAAACTTAAAAATCACCTGTGATCTTACTGACAGCTTTCTGTCATTCATACCATCTAGACTTAATTCTGTTTTAGACATTCTACTACACAGGGCAAGATCATACAATATCATAGTGTTATTCATCAAGCAATAACTGATTTTAACTTTTTATTACAGAAATTTAAAAAAATACACAAAGTAGAAAGAACTACTTAATGATCAGAGAAACCATTGGAAAAAAAAATCACTCTGTACCAGAAGTAGTGCAATCTTATGCAAAGGGCAGTGATGTAGGGATAAATAACCTCACTTGGAGATAATACTGAGTCTAAAAGCATGGTTTTTGGTGACTGGGGGCCTGGGTCTGCCCATACCCGCCTGTGATTAGCTCCCACATAGACAAAATCTCTGGGATAGAACAACACTGACTGCGACTGAGGATCTCTGGGCCAAAGCATCAGCAGATATTTCTTGAGCACCTAGTATAGGAAAGAGTAAAGGATGGTGGAGATGCAGGTTAATTCATAGGTAGGGTGGCCAGATGTTCTCAGCTGATGGTTTCCATTTTCTCTGGGAAGTAGAAGACAGTGTCATTTGCTGAATGAGGAAGGAATTTGTGTGGTCGAAGGTTAATAAGAGGCATGAAGAATTGAAATGACTTCTATAGTTTGTAATAGAAAAACCTGTGGGCAACCACAGTATCGCTCATTAGGGGACTGGGCATCTGTACTGCGGATATCATGCTGTGAAAAGGGCTGAAATTGACAGAGTTGTGCTGCTGTGAAAGAATCTCCAAGCTCTGTTGTTCAATAAAAAATTCCTGTGGCTCTAGACATTCTTTGGACAACATCTTATTCAGAGAGAAGATTAAGCCCATATTAGATAATAAATGCCAGAGTGCTGAAAAAAGATTAAAAGCTACCCAATCTATTTTTATTGGGCAACAAAATAAACACAGAGAAAAGTGGTAAAACACAAATGTGCAGCTTAACAAACTACTGTAAAATGAACACCCAGATCAAGACACAAAACAGGGACTTCCCCGGTGGTCCAGTGGTTAAGACTCCGTGCTTCCACTGCAGGGGGCACAGGTTCAATCTCAGGTCAGGGAAGTTCCACATGCTACATGGGGCGGCCAAAAAAAAAAGACACAAAATATAACACTCCCCCACATGCCTTTAGCAGATCACAATGCCTTCCTTTCACAGTGGCTTTCATTAGACTCACTTCCTTACTTTTCTTCACAGTTTTAATTGTGCATACCTAAACAGATGGTTTAATTGTACTTTTTTGGAATGAAATATACATGGAATTGGGGGGATTACATTCTTTCCTTGCATGTAGCTTGTGTGTTAATTTCCATTGCTATGTAGTATTCTGTAGTATGACTATACCCCAATATATTTGTCTATTCTTTTGTTCGTGGGCATTTAGGTTGTTCCTAATGTTGGCCTATGATAGACAACGCTGCTGTGAACATTTTTATACGTGTCCTGATGCACATAAACAAGGTTGCTCCTAATGTTAGCCTATGATGGACAATGCTGCTGTGAACATTTTTATACAAGTGTCCTGATGCATATAAACATGCATTTCTGGAGAAAATCTACCTATAAGTGGAATTTCTGGGTCATTGGATGTGTTTATCTGGCTTTACTAGATATTGCCAAACTTTTTCCCAAAGTAGCTCTGTCAGTTTATTCTCTCACCAGCAGTGTATGCAAATTCCCTTTGCTCCATTGCTCCACATCCTTGCCAACACTTGGTATTTTCCAACTTTAAAATTCTTGCCAGTTTGGTGGGTGTGTTGTAATGTCTCACTGTGCTTTCCTTTTTTTTTTTTTTTTAAATATTTATTTATTTATTTATTTTATTTTCGGCTGCATCAGGTCTTAGTTGCGGCACGCAGGATCTTCATTGCAACATGTGGGATCCTCTGCTGTGGTGCACGGGCTCCTCATTGCGACCTGTGGGCTCCTCTCTAGTTGTGGTGCACGGGCTCAGTAGTTGCAGTGCACGGGCTTGGTTGCCCCGTGCGGGCTTGGTTGCCCCACAACATGTGGGATCTTAGTTCCCCAACCAGGGGTCCCCTGCATTGGAAGGCGGATTCTTAACCACTGGATCACCAGGGAAGTCCCCCTCACTGTTCTTTCCATTGGCAATTCTGTTTATATATTTTCTGGCCATTTGGATTTTCTCTTTAAGGAAGTAACTTGTCTAGGACTTTTGCCAACTTTTCTATTATGTTATATAGCTTCTTCTTATTGATAGAAGCTCTTTATACATTCTGGAAACAAGCCCTTAGGGTGATTATATGTGTTGCAAATATCTTTTCCCCCCTACTCTGTGGGACCCACCCTACTCTCTAACCACCAGTTTACTCCTGTCAGTTCATTCATTTATTTGTTCATTGAAGAAGCATTTATTTAGCTGAATGTCAACTGCATTCCAGGCACTGGTCTAACAGTTCCTCATCCTCACCAGGTTCTCTACTTCCTCAGCCCATTACAGTGCTTTCCCCTCTTGTTGGAAAGTTTTCCTTTTCCTTTGTGGTTCGGTTAACTCCTATCATCTATCCAAATCCTACTTCAAGCAACTATTCCTCCAGGAAGCCCTTTCTGACCTCTCTGATTAGGTGAAGTCTCCTCCTTCATTGTGTTTGCCATAGTTGCCGTTTTGCATTTGCTTGTGTGATTATTAAATTAATACGCCTCTCCCATTAGACTGTGTGTTTTTCCCACTATACTTTCTCAACATCAGCAGTAGTAACATCTGGGGCAGGATGATTCTTTGTTGTGTGTTTTCATGCAGGTGTGAGGGGTGGGGTAGTCTGTTCATTGTAGGATGTTTGCAACATTCCCGATCTCTATCCACTAGATGCCAATAGCACCCCCCAAACTGTGGCAGCTGCAGTGTCTCCCGACATTGCCAAATGTTCCCTGGGGAGGTATGAAATCTCTTCCTTCCATTGAGAGCCACTGCCCCAGACTGTGTGTCTCTCCCATTAGACTGTAAGCTCCAGGAGGGCAAGAACTATCTCTGTTTTCCCCCAGTGTCTAGAATAGTGCCTGATACATAGTAGATATTTGAAAAATATTTGTTGAAATTACTTGGTAGCAGGGTCCATGATTTCAGAAGGAAGTGAAATGAAGGATGAGCTTACACCCAAAAGAAGAGGCACCAATTAGGGACTGAAAGTCTTGGTCAGGTCCCAAAGCCGGGGTCATCAGAGTCAGCAAACGAAAGGGTTGCATTGATGAAAATTTGGGGTATTGGAGGTGAATGGGGTCCTGGAGATGACGAGGTTTGGATGTTGGCCAGAGAAATGGGTTGCTGGAATGGAAATGCCCATCTGTTGGGGTTAAACAAACTAAGACACTGTACAAGACGTCCCAGTGGGCACTCCTCACTGTCCTTGAAGCTGCTTCCAGACTCGGGGAAAGTCTAGAAAGAGGGGAAGACAGTGAAGGAGCTGAATTCTCATTGGCTGCTGGACAGTGTTCCCGGGAGGCTTGGGGTGGGCGGAAGCTGCTATGGCCGGATGGCATGGGTTTCCGAGGAAGAGGGAGGGGTTTTATATGAGGACCGAGTGTGGCTGTCTGGACATGATTCAAGGGAGAGTAAGAGAGATGCTGAAGTTCCCTCACTGCCCTCCACCCCCAGGAGATGAGGGGCCACCAGACCAAGGAACTTGGGCGGTCCTCCCTGCGGGCAGTCGTCATTGGCTGCATTTATTTCCTGTAAACATTCACCCAGCAACACTCAGAGGGTGGTTCCTGTGTTAACAGTCGTTCACCTCTCTGTCTCTGTCTCTCTCAACCTTGCTTGTTGGCAAATTGCCTTCTTAGCTGCTTTCCGACAAACAGCCTAGGCTCTGCCTCCCATCTGTCAGCTAGCTTCACATTTCTCCCCAGAGTTTGATTTCTAGATACCAGTGCTGCTCGGCTTCTGTTGACTTTCATGCCTCCTTCCTTTCTTAGCTCATTAGAAACTTCCCGCATGTAGCAGGCTGTGCGGCTCCCTGTAGATCGTAATGGAGGACAACTGATAATAAAAGCTGTCAGCCAGTGATAGGCGTCTCGCTCCCCAACAAGACCAGCTGGTGGTTGTCATTCACAGACAAGATAGCGAATCCTCTTGAGGAGCATCTTCCTTGGTCCACTTATCTGAATGGGCTGAAGTTCTCATGCACTCTCTCTAATTAGCTTTCATACCATCACGAAGAGTGTGTCCATTCAATACGGTTTGATTGAATCTCTCCACGTGTTAGTCCCTGATAGAGTGTCAGAGCTCAGTGCAATGTGCTTCTGGAAAATCCCTGCTGTGTTTGCCTTGCAGCCAATCAGAGGGTTGAGGCAAGCCACTCATGAGGCTCAGAATCCCGAATTGCCCTTTTGGGGAGAGGGAGAGGAAAGAGATGCTTCTTTTCTTTTTTTAAATTTTAAGGTGTCTGTTTATTCCTAGAGTTCAATTTTTTTGGCCAATATTTTATTATGAAAAAAATTTCAAACCTACATCAGTGTTGAAATAATTTTACACTGGACACCCTTATAGTCTTGAATACTGTACCCAGGTTCTACTATTAACAACTTACCATTCTTGAATCAAGTCTGGCCATCCAGTCTCTCCCAGTCTCCACTCCCAGCTTCTTCTGCCTTCACAATCTGACCAATGGTTTGCCATTTATCAGCTCATGGTTGGGTACCCATTAGTCTACTCCCTGGGTTAGACTAAGGAACACCCAAGCAGCAACAGCCTGGACAAGGGGCTGCAAACATAATCATTACGCTGTCTTTTCCTTTCCAACATCCGGGACCTCATGGAAGAACAGTTGTGCATTTGAGGTTCCATTGTCTAGACATGGCGTTCTCTCAACCCCCAAGTCTGCCGGTACAGTGAGGAGACTGGGCAAGGACATGCTATCCCCAAAGAAAAGTGCCACCCAAATAATGGTTCTCCTCGGTATGGCTCAACCCCTGGGGTGCCCTATATGGTAATGGCACCTAGCTTTGGCCCACCCATCTGGACCTAATTCAATGCTTCCCTGGTTTCTCTGCTGTCTCTGGATTCTCTGCTCCTGGTAACGTGGCTGAAGGGTTACATGAGAGCAACTTCCCCAAAGGTTAGAACATGGACAAATGGAGACGCTTGAGATGAGTTTAGGTGTTAGACATGGAGCCAACTACACTGAATCACCTGGCGAACTTATTTCCTCTTCCATCATCTTTCAGTGAGCTCAAGGGTAAAGTCGCATGTTGGTGTTAGTGAGCATTTAACACCTGTTCAACACTTTTCCTGACAACTTCTTTTTTTTTTTTTTGTAAAAGAAAGAATGAGTAGGCTCTGGGCCCAGGGTTTTTGGTGTGCAAGAGGAAGTTGCCAGGAAAGAATAGAACATGAATGAGTTATTTTATTATCCATGTGCATACTTTTGCTGTTCCCTTAAGTTTAGGATTGATTTTTCATTTACAGCGGTGATTTGAAGTTTTCTTTTTAGATAAGTTTACTTCAATATAAACATGAGTGGGTTTAAAGAAAAACATTAAGTTTTATAATAGTAACATCTATATTAATAAGTTTTATGTAATAACATTAGTAACACAGGAGAGGGCAAAAATTGGGGTGGCGTATACATTTGGGATATATGATAGTTGGGTACATAACTGCACAGGACCCCGGTCCATCCTCACCCCACCCCTTTGTTCCCATTTTCTCCTCTCTTTTAAGTCTCCCATTGAGAATCCCAAGAAGACCATCTGTGCTTCTGAGTTTGGGGAGAAGGGGGGAGGGGGAAGAAGGGCTGTTGAGTGGCAAAATCTCAACTCTGGTCCCCAGGTCACCACGATGCCAGAATACCTAAGGAAACGCTTTGGCGGCAACAGGATCCCCATCATCCTGGCTGTGCTCTACCTGTTTATCTACATCTTCACCAAGATCTCGGTAAGGTGGGGACACAGCCTGGTGAGAAGCTCAGCTGGTGGTGTCCCTCCCCATCCACTTTCTCCTCCTATTGAGGAAGCTTCTGGGAGGTTCAAGGAAGATGAGAGGGTTGGGGGCAAAGGCTCAGCAGGGGCAGAGGAAGTACGGGAAAAAGGTAGAGGAAAGGACTCCTCCCCCTTCTCCTGCCAAAGCTTCTTCAGCAACACCTTGGAATGGTGCCCATCACTGAATGGGACTCGGAGAGCCCTCAGGTGGGTCTGTCATCTTCTTCCTGGGATCAGGCAGTTATCAACTATTAATCATATGTGCTGATGGCCCACTGAGCCTGCCCTACCCTGACGTTTGGATGGGCAGATCTTCTGGAAAGCAGCCAAGAGCAGACGCTTTGCAACCTCCAGTACTTGCTGCTCAGCCTGACTCACACTGATGCCCTCTTCTCTTCCATCTGGAACTGGGGGGAACCTTGTCCTATGTGGGGGAGGGGGGTGGGCAGAGGAATTGCATTCAGTTCAAACAACAATAACTGACTCTGCCAGCTCCAGATGTGAAAGGCAGAAGGGCAATGCTCGCTCTCATTCTGGTGGGAAGCTACAGATGTGGGGAAACCTTCCCAAGGAAAGTTACCTCTGAGGAGGATGTAGAGAAAGGGGGATTGGCGTTCCAGAGGGCTGGACAGAATAAGCAAACGCTTGGGGGCATGAATAAACATGACTTGTTAGGGAAACAGGGTGTATTTCAGTGTGTCTGGAGAACTGGGAGCATGAAGTGAGTAAAGAAAATGAGGTCAAGTGGCACGCAAACCATGAAGGGACTGGTATACGGCTCTAACTTATTTGGACATTATCTTGGGGGCAGTAGAGAGCTACTGAAGAGTTTTGATGAGGATGAGATAATCACGATGGTATTTGATAAAGGCTGCAGTGTGGAGGATGGAGAGTAGACAGATCAAGAATAGAAGCAGGAAGACAACTGAGGCGCTTGTATTAGCCCAGTGAAGGGGTCTCAAACATAATCACCCGTAGGGCTCCCGTTTGAGACCCCTAATCTAGGAAGAGATGAAGAAAAGACATCATATGATGTTTCTGTGTTTGCCAGAATCAAGGCTAGGGCCTGAGCCTGGGAAAACTGTGCTAAAACGTCCATTCATTCATTCACCCGTCAACTTCATGTCTCTCCAGGTAGACATGTATGCAGGTGCCATCTTCATTCAGCAGTCTTTGCACCTAAATCTGTACCTGGCCATAGTCGGGCTGCTGGCCATCACAGCTCTATACACTGTTGCAGGTACGACTGACCAAGGGGTGATTCTGGGAGAGGTGGTGGGCAGGGGCTGTGGGCCACCCTGTCTTTTCCTGGCTTGTCTTCTGATGTTCCAGTGTGCCAAGACCATGTCTTCATGAACCCTCAGTCCATCACCCCAGATAATATGATTTCTCTTGGTCATTGTCCAAAGGAAGAGGGATGCCTGATAGAAGGGAGGATTTAAAAAGGTACCACAACTGCATAAAGCTATTTTCCATTTATTTATTCAAGAACTATTCATTAGAACCTACTAACTGCTGAGCATGTGTATTCACACGCACCATACAAAGCTAGACCATAAACCACTGCAATTCTGGAGCCTGAGGCCGGGGAGCCTCAACTTTCCCCCTCAGACTTGCATCCCAGAAGAGTGGCTGGTGGAGTGCAGCACCTGGACATGTATCTGCTTTTGAGTATTCACCTTCTCATCTTCTGTTCCAGTTTCATCCTTCTCTGCCTCCTCTTGGTGTAATTCATTCCATAAATTCTATATCTATATCTATCTATGTATCACCTACTATATGCCAGGCATCGTGCTAGGAAATGGGGCATAGCAGTGAACAAGATAGACAAAATCTCTCTTTTTTTTTTTCTTTTGGCCACACAGCTTGTGGGATCTTAGTTCCCCCACCAGGGATTGAACCCGGGCCCACCCGGGCATTGAAAACACCCAGTCCTAACCACTGGACCACCAGGGAATTCCCATGACAGAAAAAAATCTTTACTCCAAAGGAACTTACATTCTAGTGGGGATGGGGAGACAGACAATGAACAAGGAAGCCAGTAAGTGATGTCAGAGTGTACTGTTATTACGAGATGGGGAATAATGGTGGGAGGATTCTTTTCCATCCAACGTTCAGGCAAGGCCTCTCTAAGGTGACATGTGGACCAGATTTAAATGAGATAAAGGGAAGACTCTGACATGAGAACCCGTGTTGTTTGTTTGAGGAATAGCAAGGCGGTCAGGGTGGCTAAAGCTGAGCGAGCACATGTGTTGAGGCTGAGTTTTGTCCAGCTCCGGGAGAGGCCACTCATACAAGCTGGAGTGACAGTGGTGACGCCGGCATCGTGCTGTGCCGCAGCCCTGATGGGAGGAGAAAGGAGTGGAGGAAAGGGCAGGCACCGGAGCCTCGAAGGAAATCAGATGAGCCTGGATTTAGTCCCAAATGCCGTGGAACACCACTGGAGGCTCTAGACAGAAGAGTGACCAGTTCTCAGAAATTCAAAAGCCCGCTGATGCAGAAAGATCTGGGCTGAGTTTTCAGCGCTAACAGAAGCCACGTGTCTGAGGCACAGGGAAAGGAAAGATTTAGTCGCAATTGCCAATCTATCTCTCTGTTTCCTTGTTTGGGGGTGTCTCCCCCATTAGAAGCTCCGAGGAGACAGGCAACATGCTGTTTTGTTTGCCTCTGTGTCCCTACCACGTAGAACTAGGTTGGGCGCTCACCAGATGTTTGGTGAGTGATTGAATAAAATACTAGATGCAGTGCCTGGTAAGTGATAAATGCCCAATAAACATTAGTATAGAAACGTGGGTGGGTTTCAGTGGTACCAATCTTCAGGATCTCACCACACTCAGGCTGACTAATTGCCTGAGCGGGGCCAGCAGAGAATTGGGGCCAGATGCTAAGCCAGTTCTCTCTCCATTTGTGAGATGACCCTATTCCTGGGGCAAAGAAGGAGGAATCACAGAACAACACACCCACATGAATGTTTGTTTGGTTTTTTTAGTGTACTGTGACTTTACCTACGAGTAAATATGTTCATGTCAGATAAGTGTCCCTTCTCTGTAGGGAAAGAGGAAGGAGAAAAGGATAGGGAAGAGACTGGAAAGATTGTTTTGTCCAGATGCTGATGGATTTGCTACCATGATTGTCATTACAAAGATTTTTCTAGGTGGTGAGACCAATAAGAATCCACTGAGGCCAACCACTGCGACCCTCTTTGGGAAGCCTATTAGACTCTGAATATCTAGTACTCACATCCTTTTTCCAATGTTAAAATAAAGGTCTTCAGAGCTTGGGGACCATGGCCCAAGCATCACTTCCCATGTCAGTTAGAAATTACTGTGTAACTAACCACCTACCCCCCCATTAGGGAGTTAATGGTTTATTTCTGCCGACAATTCATTCCATGCGTTGCCTGGGTGGTTTTTCTGCTGTTCTCCCCTGGCTCGGTTGAATTATGTTAGTTAGATGGTACCTGGAACAGCTGGGTGGAACAAAATGGTCTCACTCAGGTGGCTGGTGGTTAGCTTGGCTGTCAGCTGGGCTTTCCTTCCAGGTGGCCCATCATGCTCCATGAGGCTAGACTGGGCTTCTTAAAGAAGCATAGTGTTCTCGGGGCAACACAAGAACAAGAGCAGGAACTGCAGGCCTCTTGAGGACCAGACTTGGAGCTGCACAACATCACTTCCACCGTATCTATTGGTTAAAGCAAGTCATTCGGCCAAACCGTATTTAAGAAGAAGAGAAATCAACTTCACCTCACCATGAAAGGAGCAGCAAAGCCACATTACAAAATGGGCAGGCACCTGGGAAGGAGATATTGTGGCCATCTTTGCAAACAATCAACACTAGGAACTCTCCCCCATCAGGTCTTGAAATTCCAAGTTCCCTCTGCCACCCAGAGTAACTCCTCTCCACCAGAGTACCTGACCCTCACCTCAGTGCTCATCTTCCCACTAGGTGGCCTGGCTGCTGTGATCTACACGGATGCTCTACAGACTCTGATCATGCTTGTAGGAGCGCTCACCCTGATGGGCTACAGTAAGTGGGGTCCCAGGGTCATTTGGGTGGATGACAGCACCTCTCTCAAGCATGGACATCTGCTTTCATCACTGTTTCAAACCCAGCTGGGGATTCCTGCTTGAGACATGGTAATTTTAGCTGGAAGAGAACTGTGCATATCATGGAAACTTACTGTTTTTTAAGGAAAAGTTAATAGATCCTCCTATGTTGACATGGATAAATAATTAAATAAACAAATAAAAGGGGGCAAAAGGAAAACTCTTCCTTACAGGAAAATTCCAATTAATAAATGAAGACAGACTGAGGGAAATAGAATATCACTATTAGAACACCACAGTCATAATTACTACAGACAAGATCCAATGATAAATGCTGCAGTCAGCGCATGAAAGTTTATGAAGAAATAAGATATTTGCTTGGTCTCAAAGTATCACGTCCAAAATATTTATTAACTACAAAGGTCAATATAGCCACCTTACAGTGGAGACACATGGCACGTGCCACTGTAACTAAGCGATCGAGGCATATTAACTGATATTACAGTAATCAGACGTACCAATATGTAGCTCCCGATATGGTACACTGAGAAGGACACAGCATCACCTCTGTGCCATTCTTGCCAAAATATATAACCTCAACTTCATCGTAAATAAACATCAGGCAAACCCAAATTGAGGGACATTTTACACACTACAATGACCAGTATTCTTCAAAAGTATCAAGGACATGAAAAATAAGGAAAGACTGAGGAACTACAGAGAGAGGAGGAAACATAAATAAACACAATGTGGGATCCTGGATTGGATCCCAGAAGAGAAAAAGAACATTAGTGGTGCAAATTGAACAGCCCGTACTGTAGTTAACAGTAAGGCACCAATGTTAATTTCTTAGTTTCTGTAACTGTACTTTGCTTATGTAAGACAGTAACACTAGGTGAAGGTGTATGGGAACTCTCTGTACTACTTATACAACTAACTCTTCTGTATGTCTATAATTATCTCAAAATTAAAAGTTTATAAACGAATACCTATTAAAACACTTGTGATCCAGATGTTTTATCATTTAATGCTCATAACAACCCAATGATATCAGTATTATTTTTATCCCTTTTGTTGGATGAGAAAATTAAGGCACCAACTGTTAGCTCAAGGTCACAAAGCTAGAATTCAAAGCCAGGATTCAAACCCAGTCAGATTGACTTCAGATCTCACACCCTTCCTTCCCCATCGTACGCCCTGGTGATAATAGTGGGGAGATAATGTGGTAATAACTTTTGTGGGAAGAGTCTAAGAGCAGGAGACAAAGAGTATAGGCAAGAATTTTTACCTTAACATTGTGCCTTTCTGCACAGTTTGAATGTTTGCATGTGTCACTTCTACCTTTCAAACAAAAATTCATGGAATAATAAATTAGTTTCACAACAAGAACAGCAACAAGACTTGTTTATTATTAACTTTAACAGGAAATGTTTTGGACCGTCATGTAGAAGAAAAACTTCACTGGTATATATAAAGAGGAAATACAAATGAGTAATAAATATATAAAGGACACATGTCCGGCCTCACTAGATAAATGTTTGGTGTAGTTGCTATCATAAATAGCAAAACTTTGAACCTCCCAGTGCCACACAAATGACTCACAACACTTTCAGGTTTTAGAGGCAAGAGAGCCAAAAGATAGATCTTGACATGGTCTGTTATTGTTAGCCAAACTTCCTGATCTTTCTCCCTAAAAGTATGGGGTCTCAATGAGGAAGTTCCATTACTTAATTCATTACAATCAGTCAGGAGAGAGATTACAGATCAACCTTCAACAACCTTCATCATTCTGTTATATGTAGTAGACTTTCTCCCAAGGTATCTGCAGGTTTTTAAGTGTGGAAAATTGATTGACCATATATGCATGGTTTTCTTTATTTCTTTCTTCCTTCCTTTCTTTCTTTCTTTCTTCCTTCTCTTCTTTCTTTCTTTCATTCTTTCTTTCATCATGAAGCTTATTTTTTAAATTTTTTTAAATTAATTTTTATTGGAGTATAGTTGATTTACAATGTTATGTTAGCTTCTGCTGTACAGCAAAGTCAATCAGTTATACATATATATATATCCACTCTTTTTTAGGTTCTTTTGCCATGTATTTCATTATAGAGTATTGAGTAGAGTTCCCATTACGTTCTTATTAGTTATCTATTTTATATATAGTAGTGTGTATATGTCAATCCCAATTGCCCGGTTTATCATGGCTTTATTTCTGCACTCTTAATTCTGTTCCATGATCTGTATGACTGTTTTTGTCCCAATACCATACTGTTTTGAATACTATAGCTTTGTAGTTCAAAATACTATAGTTCAAAATCAGGAAATGTGATGCCTCCAGCTTTGTTCTTCTTTCTCAAGATTGCTTTTGATACTCAGGGTCTTTCGTGGTTCCATGTGAATGTTAGGATTGTTTTTTTCTGTTTCTGTGAAAAATGCCATTGGAATTTTGATAGGGGTTGCATTGCATCTGTAGATCACATTGGGTAGTATGGACATTTTAACAATATTAATCTTCCAGTCCATTAACACAGAATATCTGTCCATTTATTTGTGTCTTCTTCGATTTCTTTCATCACTGTTATTTATATCAATAGTTTTCAATGTACAGATCTTTCACTTTCACGAATATAACTATTTGTGCTATTATGCTTTTATTTAGTCATATATTGTTTATTTTCTCAACAAAACTCAAGGATTATAGTTTGGGTTAAGAAAATTAAACTTTATATAATTTTTCACTTTATATAATTTTTCAGGTGGCACACATAAAACAACGTAAGGTGAAAAGCATTAAACAGAGGGAAAAGTCATTTTACATTGAAAAAAAGCAAACTTACAATGAAGATATAACTTTTATGTATTAAATAACTTTGCAGCAAGATTCACAAAGCAAAAGTTGTTATAAATAAAATAAATTGATAGAAACCAAAATAGTACCAAAAATTTTAACACATGACAGAACAAGAAGCCAAAACATAAATAAGCTTTGGAAGTTATAATTATATTAATGAATAAACATTCTCATAATAGTGAGTATACCTTTTCCCCAGCATCATAGAACCATCTACAAAAATGAATCATTGAAAAACTAACTAAATTTTGCAAAAATATTCATGTAAATATTGTTCAGATTATATTATTTTACCTATACAAAACAAAAAAATTTCAATTCACTAGGAAAAAGTATAAATTAAAAAAATCTAATTACTTAGAAAAGCAGTCTCCTTAATGGTGCTTGGTCAAAGAGGAAATAAAGACTGCAATTACAGACTTTAGAAAAGATGATGAGCACATTACATTTCACCCCTAATGGTGAAATCAAAGCTGTACTCCTAGAAAAACATTTACATTCATGAATATGAAAGTCCAATCCAGTGAATTAGAAAAAACTACAGAATGAATTACTCCCATATCTACTTATTTGAAAAGAACCAGAAAATACAGTGGGAAATCAAATAAAGGAAAATGGAGAAAAACAAGGCAGTATAATCAGGAATGAGAAAAGGAACTAAAAGCACAGAGAGAAAAATTTAGATGATAAGAATATAATTTACAAAGCTACATGAAAACTCGCTTAAAATCCATGTTTTTCTAGGAAAATTTTAGTTACTAAATTTGACTCAAGGGGTAGGAAACCTTAATGGAAATTAATAGAGATTAGCATATTTGTTTTAAAAACACACTCAAAAAGAGGCACCAAGAAAACTAGAAGCAATACCATTAGAATCAAAAAAAGAGTGCTATCTCATTATTTATGCAATAAAAAATAAAACTCATAAAATATACACACAGGAAAAAAAGACAAAATTCTTATTATTTGTAGATGACTGGTTATCTAGGGAAAACAAAACAACCAACAAAAAACAAGAGAAACTGAAAAACTAACCTAAAATGGAGCTTATTAAAGTGACTGAAATCAAGATTCCCCCACTTTCCTTTATACCAAGAGGATTCCAAATTTCATCTGGTACCCTGATGTCTCCTACATGGGTGCTACTCAGACTGTGGTCCATGGGCCAGCAGCATCAGTGTCAACTGGGAGCCCATTAGAAGGACAGAATCCCAGGCACCACTGCAGACTTGCTGAATCAGGGTACGCTTTTTAATAGTTCCCAGGTGATTCGTGGGTACATTAAAGTTTACGATGCTCTGCCTACTTTATTTTCACCCATCCTGGGGTGATTCTTTTCTCAGCCTTTCTACCTGATATTATCTATATGTATGTGCTTTACACACTCAGATGGGCAGGTCCAATTATTAATAAAACTTCCCTCCCTCCCATTACCACAAAATAATTTTTCAGGGAAAAAAAAGCATGACAAAAATTTATCATCACAATATTTTCCCCCCAGTAGCCACTGTTCACCACAATCTTCAGCAAAGATAAGCCAGGCTGCAGGTTACATATCACTCCTACTCGAGTGGTAACATCAACCCTTTCTCTTTCCAAAAAACAAAGAAACAAACAAAAAACAAAACAAAAACCAAAAATAAAACACAAGAAAAAAAACAAAACAACAACAACAAAAAGACAAACACAACCCTCCAGAACATAATCCGGTGAGAGCAATGCTATTTTGGGGATAATCTTGAATCTGTTCAATTAATGAAAAGAAGCAAATTATCTGCAAATTGCAGTGCTTTATTATTTTTTAAGGGCAACACACATTGATGCCAGATGCTGTGCATTTTATGTGCATTATCTCACTTAGTCTTTCTCCAGCCCTATGAGGTTGGTGCTACATTATCCCCACCTGCAGATGAGGAAACCGAATCTCAGACAGGGAAGTGACTTGCTCAAGGCCATAAGTTACTTGGACCACTCTTGTGATACCATGAATTGAGAGTAGCTGAGAAGAAGTTCAGAGGTGAAAGAATGTTTCCTTAAGGCAGGCTTTCTTAGCCTGGACAGAATTCAGGGGTTTTGTGAATCTTGGATGGGAAAGAAATTCATCTCTATTTTCATATTAGCATCTTTCAATTATTAGTGTAGGCAACAAACCACAGGAATATTTGCAATATCTGTGACTTTGATACCAAAACATACCCCCCCGAGGTTTTTATCCAAGTGTTTTTACAGTTGCTTCTGATGTATTGAAACACTGTGTCCATGGTTATTTTAAAACTAAATTGTTATGTGACCCACTGTGGGGTCTTTCTACTTAATGGAGCAAATAAATAAATTACTATGTCAGAGTTTTTATGGTTTGATGGGTGCCTTCAACATATTTGGTTTCCTTTACAATCTATGTATTTTGTACTGTATATTTAGAAATATTATTCTGAGAAGCAATCCATAGTCACTACCAAAGGCATGAAAAAAAAAGAAGGCGAAGAACATTAAAGTCAACTAACTTTCCTTGGTATCTCTGTTCTAAGTAGGATTTCACCAATCTCCAACCATCCCCTCATGAGTTGCTGTGGATCAGTCTGAGTTCCTGGCAAATTTGGGTTTCCTCTGAATACTAGGTTTTGCTGCAGTCGGCGGGTTGGAAGCCCTGGAAGAGAAATACTTCTTGGCTGTGGCCAGCAACCGGAGTGGGAACAGCAGCTGCGGGCTGCCCCGGGAAGATGCCTTCCATATTTTCCGAGACCCACTGACATCTGATCTCCCGTGGCCTGGGATCCTATTTGGAATGTCCATCCCGTCCCTCTGGTACTGGTGCACCGATCAGGTACAGGGCAGCAGGTTGAGCAAGGTGCTCTCTGGGATGCTTCCTTCCTTGGAGTATCTGGAGGCTGGGTTTTTTTTCTCCCGCTATCTGTTCTCTTATTTGCGTTTCTCCCCAAACATCCTTGAGAACTTCTTTCTCTCTACTGCTCTACATGTTATCTCCTTATTCTTGCTCATGTCATGGCAAATCCAAAGCTGCTGATATTTGCAAAGGGGAGAGCTTGATACATCCTGCTGGATGTCTGGAAAGATCCAGTAAGCAAAAGAGATGAAACATTTTAAAGAGAGGTGAAAACTGGTATTGGTATTATTTGCTCCACAAATACTCACTAGGTGTCCTCTATGTGCCAGCCACTTGGAAATCACAAGTAAACAAATCAAACAGGCTCTCGGAGCTCACCTTCTTCTGGTGGAGGTAGACAGGCAATAAATAAATTATGGGGAACGTTAAAAGGTGATAACTGTCATTAAAGAAAAAAACAAAAACAAGCAGAGCTGGGGGGGGGGGGAATGGAGGGTGTGGGAGTGTCATCTAAAATAGAGTGATTAGGGGAGTCATGGTTGAGAAGTGACCTCTGAGCTAAGGAGGAGAGTGTGTGGGCTCTGGTGATTGTTGGGGAAGAGAGTTTTAGGCAGAGGGATCTGCCAAAGCAAAGCCCTTACAGCAAATATATAACTGGTGTGAAAAAAGAAATTAGAAAAGCAAAAGGCACTGTGGTGTGTATAATAAGCCCTTTGGTGTTAAAAGGTGGGGGGCGGGGATAGAATCCATATTTGCATTTGCTTGTATGTGCTGAAGGAAACTCCGGATGGTTGTATATAAAACTAAGAGCAGTTACCTGTGGGCAGGGAGGTGGGCAGATGTGCCAGGATGGATGGGAGCCATTTCACTGCACACCTGTTTATACTTTCTCAGGTTTCAAACCCTGTGAATATATCATCTGTTGAAATGGTTTTTCCATTACATTAATGATCAGAGATCTGCGTGCCAGTTTGGAAGCCCTATTTCATATTCAGGGCTGATGAGACTTTAAATAATGATCATGGAGTCGGACCACTGAATTGATGGAGGGGACGCTGCAGAGAGTGAATCCAGGTCACCCCAAGGGTCAGAACTCCTGAGTAAAGAGCTAGAAACCAAGAGCTAGAGACGGGTGCGATACTGCCCCTTTAAGAGAGAGCACTCCTCCTCTTCGTTAGCAAATCTCAGGCTGGAGAGACCCTGGGAGACAGCTCAGACGGAGGCTAACAGCCCGGGCTTTAACCTTAACAGGCCTGGAATCAAGTTCAGGTGGCAAAACCTCGGGACACTGTCTAAGATCTCTGAGCCTCTGTTTCCTCATTAAGTGGGCTTCCTAATAATTGCGAAAAAGGGAAGCATTAGGAATTTGCTCACAATCCCTTTTGTTGCAGGGGCATTTAATACACCGTTTAAAACATTTACATTTTTGCTGTGGGTTTATGCCACGGCTCTTGACGTGGCTCAACAGCTTATATTTATTAATCCATACAAATATTTCCTTGAGATGCCTCACACCCTTACTAGCTGGGATTCCAGTGTGCAAGGCTTGAAGCCCACCTCCAGCCCACCTTGCATTGTTCAAGAGCCTGGGGACTTAATCCAGGATGACTTGATCTTCTTCCAAATGGCAGGCAGGGCCAGAGGGCCCAGAAACCCAAGCCCTCCTTGGACCCCATGACTTCTGGGTTTGTGGCTGCTGAGCTGAATTCCGTTGAGTCCAAAGACTGTGTTAGTCCATTGTGCTGCTGCTGCCCTGTGCAGCTCATTTCAGAGCAGGAGAAAGACAAAGCAGCATTCGTTGTTCACTGACTGGGGGCGTGTTCCTCATCTTCCCGGGCAGAGACGGAAGAGGTAAATCACCATCGATAATCGTAATGACACCAACATTGATTGATGCTGGACCATGTACCAGTAACTGATCCAAGCATTTCCTATATGTTAACTCATTGATTTTCATAACATTCCTATGAGTCATGCTCCATTACTTGGGTCCGGGGGTTGTCCTACAGGGCGACGCCCTCTTCCCAGGGCTTGTGGGGTTTTGAGCCGAACAACTCTCTTAAAACTTACTCAGCTGTCTCAGATTCACATCTGGAGGCACTGCTTCGTGGGAATAAAAGCCAGCATTCTTTTCAGTCACAGCTTTGGATCTCCTGTCGAAAGGGCTTGGTTTTCCAAAGCTCTAAATTCTTTCCTCTCTGCTTCCAGATGGACCGACAAGGATTGAAGCTTGCATGCCCCTTTTGGCACCTTAATGAAGCAGTAAAAAGTATTCTATAGTTGCTGTATCGTTCCATGTAACTATCACATTCTTAAGTGTTCTAGAAAGCCCAATAGGTGTTATGTTTGGAGTCCTGAGAAATGACAGGTAACAGTTAAACAGCTGACTTCCCAGCTCTGGATAGAGGGAAACTCACTGCTCCTCCACCTTTCCTCACATAAGCTGACGCCACGTTTTAGAGTCTTTCACTGACGGCATCCAAACAAATAATAATAATCTGTGCAGGTGAGGGTACACTTGGTTGCAAGACACAGAAAAAAAAAATCAAATTTAAGCCAGCTTAGGAAGAGGGTAGGGGATTTATTAGCTCATGGAATACAAACGGCAGGAAGCTGAACTAGCCTTCAGAAACTGCTGGAACTTATTCTGGTTTCTTTCTCCATTGTCTTTCTCTCTTACCTGCTGACTTCATGGTCTCTCACTGCAGACCAACTGCAAAGAGACTGACAACTCTCCAAGTCCCAAATCCAAATATCCTGTATAATGGCTCTGATTGGCCAGGGGTGGGTCAAGTGCCTCCCCCTGGATCAGGCAGATTCCGTACCCAAGATGACAGGGTAGCCTTGTGGAGAGGGAATGGGTTTCAAAAGAAGAAGCAGGACGCTCTAGGAAGCCTATGCCATTGATGAACATTATTTTAAAAAATGGGGAGAATTCCCACTTTGTCCTGCTCACCATAGCACCATAATGGTCATGACATTTCACTCCTCTTGTCCACAGTTCGCTGAACCAACTCATAAAAGCTCTAGTAACTCACCAAGGCCTCTGCAACTTCTCCAGATGCTTCAAGATCCAAAGCCTAAGGAAATAGTAGAGAAAGTTCTGAGTTCATGTAGATTCAATCTGAAGCCTGGAGTAGGATTTTTGGGGACCAGTCTTCTACTCAGAAAACACTCTAGAACATGTCATTCCCTTTGAGTGGATAAATATTTTTAGTTACTCGATATTGGTATATATTACAAAATCATCACCAAAATAAATCTAGTTAATATTCATCACCATACAGTTATTGATATAATTCTTTTTCTTGTGATGAAACCTTTTCTGTGTGTGATGAGAACTTTTAAGATCTATTCTCTTAGCAACTTAAAAATATGCAATCCAGTATTATTAACTATAGTCACCATGCTGTACACTACATCCCTAGGACTTATTTATTTTATAACTGAAATTTATACTTTTTGGTCCCCTTCATCCATTCTGCCCACCCGCCACCCTTTGTCTCTGGCAACCACCAATCTGTTCTAAGTGGATGAATCTTAACAAGTCCTACCTTATGCCACCCAACAGAGAGAAGGGGGTTAGGATAAGACCTAGGCACACCGTATGCAGTAACTACAAGTCCAGACATGCCAATCCTGTTGGTAGCAATATCTCAGATCCTCTCTTTCTCTTAACTCATCACTCCTAGCAAAGTATTTGCATTCCTCTTCTATCCTCCTTCCCGTTCTTGATTTCTCTGCCTTGGTATAGCTACCCCAACTGGACCACTGGATCACAGGGACTGAGAATAGGAGAGATGTTTCCTTAGAGAAGGCAGGCAAACCAAGCTCCTGGGTCTACTATGCCTACCAAGAAGCCATGCACACCTAATTGGCCTTAAGAGAAGGTTATCTCAACTTCCAACCGCACCACTGTTTTCCAGGTGATTGTTCAGCGGACTCTGGCTGCCAAGAACCTGTCCCATGCCAAAGGAGGCTCTCTGATGGCCGCATACCTGAAGGTCCTGCCCCTTTTCATCATGGTGTTCCCTGGTATGGTCAGCCGTGTCCTCTTTCCAGGTAAGAAGACAGTTGGGAGGACAGGTTGTCTGTGAGTCTCAGACCCTGTGAAGTGTTCTGAACATATTACTGATTGCCCCTCAAGAATGCAGCTGGAGTCCCTTCCTGGTGATTCAGCTGTGGTGTCTCCATCCCGGCAACTACTGACTCAGTGCTGTTTCCCAACATTGGTTCAATGGGAACGTCCTATAAATGTCCCAGGCCAAATTGAATGGAGACCTATAGTTGACCTTGCCTCAACTATATATTTTCTGAAACCACAAACTAGGCTAAAATCTCATGGTTCCAGATGTCAGCTCCCTGAAATCTCATGTGAGGGCTCCCCTCACACTTCAATGTTTGAACCCAGTGGTTTGGCAACTTCGGCCCAATAGAACCCTTTGGGGGTTCCTTTTCTTAACAAAATCAGGGGTATCAAAACCTCTAGAGTATTTGCCTTAGCTTTTTTTTTTTTTTTTTTAACTTGGTAGAGGGATGAGGTTTGCAGCATGGGGGTTAAACAGGACTAGGGGTGGGGGATGTTATTGGGAGTCACTGTGATGTCAGGAACTGGTGATCTGTGTGGAAGAAAGCTCCTTTCTGCCTCATTAAGTTTAACCCTGTATTGACCAAAGCTGTTATTAACTCAAATAGGCAGAAATCTCCCTCCCCTATGCCTTATCTTACATGATGTTGCAGAGGTAAAGGAAGGGTAGGATGAAATGGTTAGTCCAGAAGTTTTGTCAAAATAATTTAGAACTATGAATTAGGTGGAAGGACTTGGGGAAGAGAAAGGATGGGGAGCCGTCCGTGGTGCCAGATGTTGGGATTGCGCTTCTCCAGCCCTGATGGATGACGAACCCAGAGCCATGGGTCCTCTTTCCAGGGAAGTGGCACAAGGCTTGAACAATCCCAGATGTGGATAAGAACTGGGATCTTGGTTTTATGGTGACTTGATGGAAAATATACAGCTAAGGGGCTAGGCAACATATGAACAAAGAAAGTGGCTTAAAGCAGCCAACATTCATTGCGCTAAGGGCCAGTCCCTGTGTGACGAGCTTTGCAGTAGACTGTGGCGGTTATGAATATGAACACTGATCTGAAATGCCTTGCCTGAATCTTGGCTCTGCCACTTCCTGGCTCCTGTGACCTTGAATAAATCACTTAATTTCTGTTAAGTGCTTCTGTTTCCTCACTTGTAAAATGGGGATAATATTTCCTAAGGCTTAAAACAGTTCCTGGCACATGGTAAACACTATAGAAGTGTTCACTTTTATTATTCTATACATGTTTTATCTCATTGATTCCTCAAAAGGACCTTATGAGATAGGTACTATTGTTATTTTCATTTATAGATAAAGAAATCAGGGCATTCCCTGGCAGTCCAGTGGTTAGGACTCCACACTTCCACTGCCGAGGGTGTGGGTCCAGTCTCTGGTCGGGGAACTAAGATCCAACAATCTGCGTGGCCAAAAGAAAGAAAGAAATTAAAGCTCAGAGAAATTAATTGATTCACTCATTTATTATTCTTCCGTGGATTCAACAAATATGTTGAAAGCCAGTTATCTACCAGGCCTTTTTCTAGAAGAGCCTGGAGATCCATAAGGGAACAAGACATACAGTATCCCTGCTGTTGGGGGGGATTACGCTTTAGTGGTGAAGGAGGCAAAAATACGTAAGTGAGCTATTCATTGATTGTGCTAAGTGCTGTGAGGAAAATGCATAGGGAAACGTCACAAGGAAGGCTGGGCAGGGGCTCCTATGACAGGGTTTCCAGGGAAGGCCTCTGTGAATAGGCAACAGTTGATTCATGTGGATGCTTTGAAAATATAATTTAGAGCAGAGCCAACCAGATGAATGATGGATTGGATGAAGCTGTTAAGGAAAAAAGAGGACTCTAGATCACTCCTAGGTCAGGGGACTTGCTGGAAGTTACTTGGCTAGTGCTGGGTAAGCCAAGATTTAAATCCAGGGGCATCTGCCTCCAAAACCTGACTCTTAATCATGCTACTGTCTCTCTCAGGAAATCACATCTTAAGCTTTGGATCAGTATCAGGATGATCAATAACAAGACCCTGACCCTCACTCTTAGCAGTCAGCCAATCAATAATGGTTGTTAAGTGAAACATAATGTCACATTCCATGCGCCTAAGGAGTTTATAACGTAACAGATGAGTCTGGTACTCGTGAAAAAGTAAGAGAAAATTGATATCAAAACACTCTAGCGTTTGGTACTAGCAGTAGTGCAAAAGGAATTTAAGAGAGTGAGGTAGGGTGGAGACGGTGAGGTGGGTGCGGTGTATTTGAAGGTCTTGACTAGAGCCTCTCAAAGTGTGGTTCCCAGTCTAGCGGCATCAGGGTTGCCTTGGAACTTGTTAAAACTGCAAATTTTCAGATTCCGTCCAAGACCTTTTAAATCTGAATCTCTGGGGGTGGTGCCCAGCAGAAGATTGAGAAGCCCTGGTCTAAAGGGCCAGGTGCCAGGCCAAGCCACTGTTCCTACCCATTTCCACTCTTCTCTCCATCTCAGCTCCATCAGCAACCTGCTGAATCTTCAAATGGGTCCAGCACTGCCTAAAAGGATGCTCTGATCCTGAGCTCTCTTGAACCTGGACAACATCCTCTTCCACTTAGTCCGTCCAAGAAATAGCGCCCACTTATAAAGGAACTCTAGTGGAAACCAAGAAAGAAACAAAACAACCCTCAAAACAATGAAACACAAGAGTCTAGAAATGTTCCTGTTTACAAAGCCAATCATCTCCACCTGAGCTTTGGAATAAGCTAAGGTTTTGAATCCTATCCATGATACTAGCTTTATGATTTGGGGATATTATTAGTCTCTATGGGCCTCAGTTTACTTGTCTCTGAAATGGGTATAATAGCAATATCTTCCCCATGGAGTTGTGAAGATTACATGAGAAGGTGTATGTACAGTGTTTATTTGCTGCATCCGAGTCATAGTGAACTTCCATGAATGTTGGCATTTGGAAGAAGGAGGTTTGGTGCTGTGTTTGGATTGGACTCTGCTAGGGCCATCCTTTAGTTCAAGCATCATAGGATCTGACAAGGGAATCCACTCCATATATGAAATGGTTGATTAATTTACCCAAGACAGGTGAGCTGATATTAGTGAATGGTGGGTTAACAATCACAAGGCTGTTGGTTTCATTTATAACTTAGCTGAGCCAACTAGTTCCCCTATGATGAACATATTCTTTAGCCTGAATGAACAAACACAATTTTCTTCCCTAAACATGCTTTATAAACTTTGTGTCTGTCACGTGTTTCGTGGTTGAAGGTTGCATTCCTAGAAGGTTAAACAAAAACTAGGTCATTAAATGAATTATTTCAGGGGGAGTCTTGTTCCTTCTTGGTGTCCCTTGAAGAGAGGAGCTTTTGGACAGCAAGAGTCCAAACCCAGAAGATTTGAACATAAACAAGATCTTCGCCCCGCTTGCGAGGCCCCATACCATGTTCTGGCCACAGGAATATAATTATTTTCTAATCTTCTCCTAAACTTCCGCAGACAAGTCATAAACAAGGCAAGAACTTTGACCTCTCAAAAGCATTTTTCTCAACCAGGTTGTTTCTTCTCAATACTTCCTGTCAAATATCATTTTTGGTCTGCGGTCTTAATTTTGTCTAAGGCTGAATCAGAGTTTTGGAGGCATCTACTTTTATTCCATAGCAATTGTTACTCGTATTATGAATTGTGGCCATAGCACCCATCTCCTCTCCCATTGGTGGATGTAAGTGGAGGGAAGGGTCCCAGCTTTGAGAAGACATAACAGTGAGTGGAGAAACTTTACAAAGACCAGATAGTCCTTGGGCTTCCTAATGGATGAAGGGGCCTGGGGTGATTTCCATTTCTTAGGTATTATGCTATCTTAAAAAAGCAAATGAAGGATTGGGAATTCCCTGGTGGTCCAGCAGTTAAGACTCTACGCTTCCACTGGAGGGGTCCCAGGTTCGATCCCTGCTTGGGGAACTAAGATCCCACAAGCCACATGGTGTGGCAAAAAAAAAAAAAAAAAAAAAGAATCAGTAATATTAGGGGAGGGATAAATTAGGGATTTGAGGTTAACAGATACACGCTACTATATATAAAATAAACAACAAGGACCTACTATATAGCACAGGGTTACATATCTTTTTACATATATATATATATATATATATATTCTCTTTATATATGAATCACTTTGCTGTACACCTGAAACATTGTAAACTTGTATACCATACAACTATACTGCAGTAAAAAAATTTTTTAATTAAAAAAACCCAACAATATTAGATTTTAAAGTTATGGTGTACTTTAAATGTTTACATTTATTAAATTAACATTTTTAACACATACAAAAATATAAAGACTAGACATACCACCTCATCTGGAGATACTGTCAAACATCTCTATTTGAGGCCACTTGTGAATTTGAGGCCTCAGCTACATGACCATCATGACGTTGATACTGCATCAGAACCAGGGAGGAGATGGGTGTGGGCAGTGAAGGGCTCCAAGCCCACCCCTAAACTGAGGCTCGAGGTAGTTCCCACTTGCCACAGAAGGTGGGATGGAAGGCAGTGTTACTCATCAGAATGAGGAAGAAGGACAGAGGCCTTTGGATTGAGCAGAGGGAGGGTCTATGAGTTATTTATGGGAATTATTCCTAGATGCAACTGGCCAAAGAGACTTGAGGATTTATTTAGTTAGTTAGTTTTTTAAATTATTTTAAAATTTATTTATTTTTGGCTACGTTGGGTCTTCATTGCTGCACGCGGGCTTTTTCTAGTTGCAGCGAGCGGGGGCTACTCTTCGTTTTGGTGTGCAGCTTCTCACTGTAGTGGCTTTTCTTATTGCAGAGCACGGGCTCTAGGAGTGTGGGCTTCTGTAGTTGTGGCTCACAGACTCTAGAGTGCAGGCTCAGTAGTTGTGGTGCATGGGCTTAGTTGCTCCACAGCATGTGGGGTCTTCCTGGACCAGGGATCGGACCTGTGTCCCCTGTATTGGCAGGCAGATTCTTAACCACTGTGCCACCAGGGAAGTCCCGACTTGAGGATTTATAAGTGGTCCAGCGGGGGTAAGTGGTGTTGTGTTGGCATTGAGCTGGTGGTGAGGAGCGTGGCTCAGCTCAGATATGCGGAGCTGAAGAAGACAGAAAGTAACAAGAAAGCTATCATTCAAACACACATGCCATACCACTGAAACAACCTGCACTCTCTTGGCCTTCCTCCTCTGAAAGATTGGATTGGATGGAGAGACCTGTTCTGTCTCCGACATGACCTTGCTGGGTGATTATAACCAGGTCCCTTCCCCTCTGTAAAGATTACACTAATAATGAGATAGCTAGTCTCTCCCCAAGAAAAATGTATCGAGCATCTACTCTGCACCACACACTCGTATAATTTTTAAATCTCTTCTTCTGTCTTCCAAGCAGGAGGTCTATGCTTCTAAGCTTGGCATGTGTTCATCATGATAGAGATGAAGAACTAGAGGTGCCAGGAATTCTGGATGGATTTACACTAGAAAATCAAAATGCTGTTCAGGAGAGAAAAGAATTGATACAGAAATGGAGAAAGAGGAGGAGAGAGAAATTCACAGCCTGGTTGGGTTCTTATGAGTCTAAAATGAGGAACAGCTGTTGAACTATGTATACTATTAAGAAGGAGATGGGGAAAAGAGGAGCTTTTAAAATATTTGCCATGTGTCAAGTGATGGCATTCTCCTTTGCACTTCCGATGAACTTAGGTAAAGATGTAAATTGCTTGTGTCCTTTTGGGGGGCTTAGGGAGCCTGATGTAGGGCTCTGGGCTGAGACCGGCCGTGAGGTGTCTCGGCTTTTTTGGGGTTACAATAGTACAGCTGAAATGTATTCAGCACTTCCTGTGTCCCAGACTCTGTGCTGAGTGTGTAATGTATATCATTTCAGTCAATCCTCACTATAATCTTATGAAGTAGAGTTCTGTTACTGTCCCAGTTTTGCAGATAGATGGCAACTGAGGTCCAGAATGGTTAAGTAACAAGGCCATGGTTTATCAAGTCTAGGCTCCTTTTTATTTCATTGAACTGTACACTTATATACAGTAACCCTGTCTCCTGGTGCTGGCGTGCGCCAGGCCGTGTTTTGGCCGGGCCTGGGGCTCTGAGGGTCCACCTGCTCAGCTCTGGGCTTGTTTCCTCCATAGACCAAGTGGCTTGTGCAGACCCAGAAATCTGCCAGAAGGTCTGTAGCAACCCCGCCGGCTGCTCTGACATCGCGTATCCCAAACTTGTGCTGGAACTCCTGCCTACAGGTAATGGTCCCTCACCCCTCAGTTGAGTCCCCCCGGGGCACCCAGAAAGGAGGACGTGGGCTGGGCTCTAATCTGAGGAGGGGAACAAGATGGGAGGGCTGTGGGAAAGAATGCGCTCTGGGCTGAGGAACTAAGCCCCCAGATAAAGCTCCAGCCCTGGCTACACAGGGGGCTCTGCCCCACCCACCCCTCTGAGTCCCTCCTGTCGGCTCCCACCCCTGAGTTCCGCCTCCTCCGAGTTGAACCTCTCGAGACCAGCTGGCTATGGGCCTGGGAAATGGGGTCAGCGGTGAAGGCAGGAAAAGCCTGAAGCCCAAAGACCTCCGTTCTGCCCCCAGGGCTCCGCGGGCTCATGATGGCCGTGATGGTGGCGGCGCTCATGTCCTCCCTCACCTCCATCTTTAACAGTGCCAGCACCATCTTCACCATGGACCTCTGGAATCATCTCCGGCCTCGGGCATCTGAGAAGGAGCTCATGATTGTGGGCAGGTAAAGTCTTACTGGGTTGGGGCCAGGCAGGGGTGTGAAAAGTCCAGATAACCCAGGGAGGAGAAAGCTGAGCCACCCAGAGGGCAAGTCCAGCCTTCGACTTCTCCAGGCTGTCTCAGCCTCCTCTGATGGCAAAGGTGAAGTACATCAGGGCTCCGTGGATGAGTAAGGCGTTCATTCCTTCAAGAGCTATTCAGTGAGCACCTACTACGTGCCAGGTGCCGGGCATATAGCAGTGAAAAGAAAAGACTCAGTTTTGCCTTTGTGGAGCTAGAAGAAGAAAAGGATAAGTAAACAGGTAGTTATAACCACAGTGAACGTTATGATGGAGGAGCCAGGAGACCTAGGGAGTCAGAGGAAAAGTCTCCAACTTGGACTGGGACCTGAGGGGTGAACAGGAGTTAGCCAGGTAAAAGGGAGAAGGGTGTTCTGGGGGTTGGGGGCAAGGTTTCTCTAACAAGTCTTGTGCAAAGTCCTGATATCTAATGGTGGGAATGAAAATGACCAAAGTGAGTGGCATGTACATTTTATGTAAAATACATGCTAATAAGCATCTTGGGACTCTGCCCCTCAAGAAGGTGTACCTAAGGGCTGTCTCAGCCTTGGGTTAGGGAGAGGTATGACATCAAAAGCATAATCCATTAAAAAAAAAAAAAAGAAATTAGACTTCATCAAAACCCAAAACTTTTTTGCTTCAAAAGACACCATTAAGAAAATGAGACGACAAGCCACAGATTGGGAGAAAATATTTGCAAGCCACATATCTGACAAAGGACTTGTAATCTAGAATAATCTAAAAAGCGAGATTGTAGTCTAGAAAGTTCCTGCAGGATACCACTACACACCCACTAGAATGGCGATAATCAAAAAGGCAGACAGGAAGGCAGAGAAGTTGGAACTCTTGTGCATTGCATGTGGGGATGTAAAATGGTTCAACTGTTCAAAAGCAGTTTGGTATTTTCTTAAAAAGCTAAGTATAAACTTACCATGTGACCCAGCAATTGCATCCCTAGAAATAAAACCATCTGGCTGTACAAAGACTTGTATACAAATGTTCATAGCAGCATTTTTCACAATAGCCCAAAAGTAGAAACAATCCAAATGTCCACTGATGGGTGAAGGGTAAACAATGGTACACAATGGCGTATCCACTCAAAGGAATATTTTTCAGCAATAAAAAGGAATGAAATACTGATACATGATATGTGATGAACCTCATGCTAAGATACGCTAAGTGAAAGAAGCCAACTGCAAAAGACCACATATTGTATGATACCATTTATTTGAAACGTCCAGAAAAGGCAAACCTATAGAGACAGAAGTAGATAAGTGCTTATTTAGGGTGGGAACAAGAATAAATTGTAAATGGGCATGGGGGGACTTTTCGGAGTGATGGAGGTTCTAAAACTTGATTGTGGTGTTGGTTGCACCACTCTATAAATTTACTAAAAGTTACTGGATTGCACACTTATAATGGGTGAATCTTATGGTATATAAATTCTACCTCCGAAAAGCTATAAAAAAGAGAGAGAAGTGTTCAGGGGAGATAAAACACTAATGGGGGGGTGTCTCTCTCCATCCGGCACCAGGGTGTTTGTGTTGCTGCTGGTATTGGTCTCCATCCTCTGGATCCCTGTGGTCCAGGCCAGCCAGGGCGGCCAACTCTTCATCTACATCCAGTCTATCAGCTCCTACCTGCAGCCTCCCGTGGCTGTGGTCTTCATCATGGGATGTTTCTGGAAGCGGACCAACGAAAAGGTAGCTCTGGATCAGCCCTTCAGCCCATCAGATGGGAGAGAAGGGGACTGGAGAGGGACATGAGGATGTCAGGTGTCATTAGGGAGGATGAGTTCTGTGGAGGAAGATACAGGGAGGGTGCTCCCTGGCTTTTGAAAAAAAGCAATGAGGGTTCTATTTTGATGCATTTTGTGCTTAAACAGGGAAGCTGAATTAACAGGGAATTATATGTAATTGATTAATTATATGTAAAAGATAAACAGATAAGTATATCCAGCCCTTTTCGAATCACTGACCCCTGCTGTGACCGTCACTAGAAAGCCACGCTCTTGAGGGAGCTTGCTGAGGTTTCTGGAAGCCTGTGCCAGCCGCCCCACAGCCCTGCCCGTGTCTAAGACGGCCTTGCTCTGATTCGCAGGGTGCCTTCTTCGGTCTCATCTTGGGCCTTCTCCTAGGCTTGGTTCGGCTGGTCCTGGACTTCATTTACGTGCAGCCTCGGTGTGACCAGCCAGATGAGCGGCCAGCTGTGGTAAAGGATGTCCACTACCTCTACTTCTCCATGATTCTGTCCTCCGTCACCCTGATCACTGTGTCCGCCGTAAGCTGGTTCACAGAGCCGCCCTCCAAAGAGATGGTACTTTTGGGTTTGACACTGTATCCATTGAGACCTTTCACTGCTAGTGACAGAAAACCCAAATGACTTCAGTGAAGAGGACTGATTGTTCCAAAAGCCGAAAAGTCCAGGGCTGGGTCTTGGGAAGAACTTGATTTCAGGACACTGAAAAGACCATCAGAATTCATCTCTCACCTCTCCTTCTGTTCTCAGGCCCCTTGTGGGCCCAGCAGCTTTTAGGGATACATCCTCTCTTATTCTCATTAAGCAAAAGCATAAGCATTTTTGTCCCAGCATTTCCAGTGAAGTTCCTCATGCCCGTTGATGGAGTCAGCTCAAGACACATGATCACCCATGAACCAACTTAGTCCCTGTGGCCAGAGAAATGAGCTGAATGCGGATCACCGGGTTCCCCCCACACCCACGGGCTAGGGTTAAGCTCTGGGGACTAGAATGAGGAAGGGTGAGATCCCCACTGGAGAATTAGGGCTGTCAAAGCAAGATGGGGGACTGAGTGGGGGAAATGTCCACTGATTCTGAAGAGTGCTGGGAGCTGAAGCTTGTTGGAGGGTGGAGTGAGAGGGTAAGACTGGGAGAGACTCAGATGTGAAGGCTGAGCTTGGGGTTGGAAGGCGGTGGGAGAAAGGGATGAACGTCACCACCCCACCCCCATCTCACAGTTCATCTCTGCTCTGTAGGTCAGTCGCTTGACCTGGTTTACTCGCCGTGACCCCATGGTCCAGAAGGAACAGGTGCCACCAGCAACTCCCCCGCCTCTTACCCTCTCTCAGAACAGGACACCAGAGGCCAGCGGAACCAACATCCAGTTCGAGATTGTTCAAGAAAACATGCCCAAAACCCACAGCTGTGAGTTGCCTCGCTCTTCAGCGAGTTACAGTAGGAACCTCAAGAAGCATCGTATAATTAAGGGGAAATTTTTCTACCAAATCACAAGCCAGAAAATGGGCACACTTGGAATTTTAGCATCGCCTGACTCCCAGGGTCTGGTCCTCCCTCACTCTCTGGCCACTGGAAGGGTTAGTAACTTTCAACAGGTGCCTCAGGTGGAAAATTAGAGCCAGTGTTTGTTGAGTGCCTACTAAAACATGGTTCATTTGATCCTCACAAAACCCCATGTGGTAGGCTGGGGTACTGCTGGCATTCTCTAAATTACTGGTTTTAAACTGGCAGCTTGCAGGCATATTTTGCTTTAGCTCACCTACTCTTTTAATAAAATGTGAGTTAACATTTAAAAATGGTGAGATTTCACATAAAATTCCAGATTTCCATCTTCTCTTGAAAAACTGGAATATCTGGCAACATGGAGCCCGTATGTCTGCATGGCAAAAGTTGTCTGGAGCCGCAAAGCAGCTGTTCCTTAGACCTGGAATATACAGTTAGCCAGGGTCCCCACCAGTCCCTACTGTCTCCATGACCCAAGGCTGTGGTTGTCATTAATCATCATACATGGCTTTAAAAAAAAGAATAATTGTGGATATGAACCCATGTCATCCTACCGTGGGAAACTCAAGGATAGATCCAGAAGGCCATGTGGTTCAAGAAAGATGAGAGAGAATCTTTCTTGGTAGACGTGACGTGTTTAATAAGAAAATCAGCTCACCTGACTCCCATACGTCACCCGCCTGGCTCCACCCGCAGCTGATTTTGCAGACCCAGCTCTGAATGGGGAAAGAGCGTTCCCTGCAAGAGTGCGCGTCTCTCTTCAGCCTCCTGGCAGGTGATGCAATACAGGGAGGGAGTCAGATAGAACAGGTCCTAAACCCACCTCTGCCTCTGCTAACCAGCTGTGTGCTTTGCTCAAGTTAGGCTGAGTCTCTATCTTTTCATCTGAAATTCTGCACCTGAAGATGGTGAAAAGTCTCAAAATACCAATCTTCTAGAACTAGAGAGTCTTCCAGAATCAAAGTCTTAATGAATACCTTCCAGAAAAGGAACATAAAGTATTTATCACAGTGCATGGGACGCACCCAGTCTCTCTTCTCTCTTGCCTGGGAGAGACAGCCCATCCTTATGACCCTTATTTGCTGGGTTCTTTTTAGGTGACATGACCGAAAAGCAGTCCAAAGTGGTGAAAGCCCTCTTGTGGCTCTGTGGGGTGGAGAACAAGAGCAAGGAGGAGCTGCCGAGCAGAGCAGACCCCGTCATAGTTTCCCTGGATGAAAACCCCTTGGTGAAAACCCTTCTGGACGTCAATCTCATCATCTGCATCAGCTGTGCCATCTTTCTCTGGGGCTACTTTGCTTAGCATGGGGGTGAACCCAGGGGTCCAAGCTCTCAGTCTGCTATCAATGCCCCAATTTTTTAATGAAGGAAAAAAAATAATAAAGCTTTGTTTGTTTACCACCAGGCTTCAAAGGTGTTTATGGGCCACTTTCAACATGACATTTAGTTAGCCCTGTTCTTTTTTTTTTTTTTTTTTTTTAATATTTATTTATTTGGCTGCATCAGGTCTTAGCTGCAGCATGCGGGAATCTTTAGTTGCAGCATGCAGAATCTTTTAGCTGCAGCATGTGGGATCTAGTTCCCTGACCAGGGATTGAACCCAGGCCCCCTGCATTAGGAGCGCGGAGCCTTAGCCACTGGACCACCAGGGAAGTCCCAGCCCTGTTCTTCTTAAAAGGGAATGAAGGCTAGAAGCTGGAAAAAGAGAGAGGCATAAAGCCTTCTTTGTCTCAGAAGGCCAGTTATTCACTCTTCCTGTCCATCATGCAACATCAATAGCCAAATTCAAAGGGTTGGACAAGCGAAGAGATGCCCAGCACCCCCCCGCCCCGGTAGTCACAGCCCCTGGGCTGACTGTTAGCACTTGAACTCTCTCCAGCTCACCTTCCAAGCACAGGGAATGGGACCTGCATTCTATCTCCTGTCTTTCACTGTTGCTGGCTTTGGGTGAAGGAATAGTTGGTGCCCAAAGGCTTTCTCATTGTGAAACTTGCCACTCACTATGATCTCTGGGAAATAGACCTGAGGTGGTGCCCTGGAATCTTGTGCCATGAAAAAATCAGGGAATTGTGTGCACATCCCAAGTTCTGCCTTAGCCTGGGTTTCTTTGCTTGATTCTCCACAATGATGCTTCCCTAAAACAAGTAGCCAGGATGGGCAACTCCACAATAAATCGTTACTGGACGAGGGGTAATAGGGCTTTTGACCTGAAGAACAGCCACCCCTGTTCTGTGGAGAGTCAGGCATCCTAATGACTCTATCCTGGGCCCCAGTGGGGTCTGGTGGGGCTGTGTGTGCCACATGCACAGCGAAGGGCAGGGGCAGCCAACAGAGTTAGCCCTGAGACCAACTCTGGGGTGGCCCAGGGCCATGAGATAGTACCCTAGTCCTGGGATTAAGGGGGCTGGGGGGCGGGATGGGTTAGAACCACTCACTGGCTTAGCAACTGGAGAATGAGTAGTTTCTCCAGGAAGCCCAGTTTCCCAGGAGCATGGACAGGAAGCCCTGGGGCTGAGGGTCATTGGCTCATCCAGTCACTCATGACATCTTTTGAGTTCCTACTTGATGCCCTCAACACCTGGACCAGCCTTGTCCAAAGGTAAAGGCATTAGCTCGACACCTATCCTAGTCGGAGGCCTGGCTTCTCCACATGGATCCAGATGACAGCTGTGGGTTGGACAAAGGCCCCTTGGCCCTCCCAGGAAAGGGCCTCTACGGAGAGCTGTTTGCTAACGTGGCTGCTATCCAGACCCTGTAACTGGCTCTGCAAGAGGCTGAGCTGCTGTCTGGGGCAAGTGGGCTCAAGGGGAGGCTGGGTGACCCTCTCAAGGGCCAAAGGAGGGGAGTGGGAGGCCCAGAAGGCTTCCCCAAATTGCCCCTCAGCCAAGCCTCCCCCCCAGCCCCCTGCCATGCCGAGACCTCTGCTGCCGCAGGTTGGGGTCAGAAGTGCGTTTTGGTGGGAATTGTCACTGTGGTAGCTCAGGCCACTGCCATCTCTCCCCTGGATCGCTGCCACCAGTGTCCCGACTGGCCTTCCTGCCTCTAATCTTGCACATTCTCCAGCTCCAGGCAGAGAGAGCAAATCTGATCAAGCCACCCCTCTGCTTGCTCCCAGGATCATGTCCACACACCTGGATGGGAATTTCCAGACCCCTGACAGCCAGGCCTCTTTTCAGCTTCGACTCTGATTGCTCTCCCTTCACAGTCTAGGGTCAGACCACACTCATGCTGTCCCACCTGTGGGCTTAACACAGTGGCAGACACCCAGTGGGCCCCATAAATATCCAGTAAGTAGGTCTTTGCTTCTGCTCTTCCCTCTGCCTAAACGATCCCCCCCTTCCTCTCCTGGCTACCTCTTATTCTAGTCACTGCTTAAACATCACTTCTTCCAGGAAGGCTTCCCCGGTCATCCCACACCCACTATGACATGCATCTTCAAAGCAGGTATCACACTTTATTATTGATTGCTTAAGCATCTTCCCAACTAGAGAGAAAGTTCCACGAGGGCAGAAGGCATCGCTTACACTGATGCCTTGCACAGCCTGGTGAATGGATGAAGGGATGACTGACCTTCAGGACACAGATGTCTGGCTCCTTGTCTCATATCCTCCAGCCACACCCCCTCCCTGGCCTGGCTGCCCACCCCTGCCCAGGAACACCCACTATTCCTGCTTCAAGTCAGTCCTTGAGGTCTGAGCTCGTGGAGGTGACTGAATGGCTGATCCATCACCCATCCTCTGCCCTTTGGAAACTGCAACTTCCAAACCCTCCTTGACCACAGACGATGGTCTCTAGGGCTGCCCATAGGACCCGCTCTCACCTTTGGGAAAGGCCCACAATCAGTCACCAGATCATGCTGACTCTGTCTCCCTAATCTTGTGTTCATCGGCCCACTGCCTCTACCTTATCGGGGCCCCACCGGCTCCTCTCTCCGGGGTGTCCTGCTGCTAGTCTTGTCCCCGCTTCAGTCCATTTTCTGCATCGCAGCCACGAGGACCTAAAGTACGAATCCGACAGTCACTCCCCTCCTGTGTCTGCAGCTCCCCTTGATGACTCCAAACATGAGTTATAAGGATCTTCACACTCCAGCCCCTGCTTCCCTCACCAGCCTCATTCCTTGCCCGTTGCCTGCTTCCCCCTCTAATTCCATGCTGTCGCTCACCTCACAAGCCATTCCTAGCATCTGGAGGGCCCACCTCCCCCCTCCTTTCTCCACCAGGATGGGCCTTCCTCCCACATGCGTCCACGGCTCCCCCACTCCGCAGTCTCTATCTGCTTCCTGGGTATTTGTTTGCAAGCTTCCTGGGGGCCGAGGCCACATTCGTATGGTTCAGGTTGGTTCCCCAGGGTCTAGGCCAGTATTCCCCTGGAGGAGACATAGAATTATTTAGAAGACATGGCTTCAACTCTAGGCATCCTTGTATGAAAGCAAGAATGCTGTTTCTACCATGAAATGATGTGAAAAAGAAATTTTGGTCATCAGATATAATTTATTGATGTGTATGAAAACTGAATTCAAATACAAATATAGAGGGTAAAAACAGAACCCTGATGAATTGTTTTGGTTCTTCCAAAAATATATTTGGCTCAAGTATACCCTGACGTGTCATTTGTAATGACATTTTGATGTGTGTGGCAGACAGACCCCAAGGTGACCCTCAGTGATCCCCACCTCCTGGTGTTCATGCCCTTGTATAATCCCCTCCCCTTGAGTGTGGACAGAACCTGCGACTGACTTCTAACCAATACAATACGGCAGAGGTGATGAGATGTCATCTGTAATTGTATCACAGCATGTAGACTCTGTCTTGCTAGCAAACTCACTCTAGGGGCTGTCCTTGCTGGCTTGCTGAAGTAGCGGCCTCCCCAGGGAAGCCCACGTGACTAGGAACTGCAGGCAGCCTCTAGGAGCTGAGGGCAACCCCTCACTGATGGCCAGCAAGAAGCCCTGGGCCTCAGACCTTGTGGCCCTACAAGCATAAGCACATGACTTCTGACAACATCCTGAGGGAGATTAGGAGTGGGTCCTTCCCCAGTTGGACCTCCAGACGAGACCCCAGCCCTGGCTGACCCTTGACTGCAGCCTTGTGAGACCCAGGGAGAGGACCCAGCTAAGCTGTGCCTGGACTCCTGACCCACAGAAACTATGAGATAATAAACGTGTTTGCGTTTGTTTTTTTTTTTTTTTTGGCTGCAGCACATGGCTTGTGGGATTATAGTTCCCTGACCAGGGATTGAACCCGGGTCCTGGCAGTGAGAGCTCCGAGTCCTAACCACTGGGCCACCAGGGAATTTCCATGACCACTTTTTGCCTTTTGGTTGCCTTGGAGCCAGTGGCTTCACTATGCCAGCAGATCTTTCTTTATCCTCAGCTCCATCACTACGATATTAGAAAAGTGGAAGCCATTGGTCTAGAAATATCTGTCAATGGGGTGCTGCCCAGTCTGGCGCAAGACCTCTAGACTATGAGGCACAGAGCCCACTTGAGACCCTGGAGTAAAGAGATGGTAGAGTGGCATCTGTGAGAAGAGGGCGAAGACTCCGGAATATGGTTACACAGCACCAGGCTCATGGTGCAGGTGGCAGAAGGGTGGGAACAGACCACAGGTAGAGAACCTAGAAAGAGGGTTTGTCTTAAGACTTTCAAGTAAGAGCACTTACGGGACTCACTGGGCTCAGGACAGCACTGGGAGCTGGAGCCCCAGGAGTGGGACAAGGGTCCCCAAGGGAACCAAGGCCATCAAGGAGGTCCAGGGATTCAGTCATTCCAATTGCATCTGAACGCTTGGGAATCCACAGGGTATGGCCCAGCACGATCAAGGCAGCCAGGGGGATGCCCCGACCCCCTGCAGTCTCCGAAGTGCTGGATCAAGATCAGGCTAGATGGGTGTTGCTTGCAAGGGGTGTGTGGTGAAGGCACATGTCCCTGACCCTGGTGTAGCTGTGGGTTGGGGAGCAGGAACAGAGGCCTGAGTACACAGGACTGAAGCTTCCAGGAGAAACTGTTCTATGGAGAAGGGAAGGAAGCAATCTGAAGGGGCAGATACCAGCAGCATCTTCCTAGAGGCCAGCACCTCCCTGGATGGTCAGGGATGGCCACATAGCTTTAGATTACAGACTTCTCGGGAAATCCCTGGCGGTCCAGTGGTTAGGACTCCACTTCCACTGAGGGGGGGCCCGGGTTCTATCCCTGGTTGGGGAACTAAGATCCCGCAAGCTGTGAGGCAAAAATAAATACATAAGTAAATTTTAAAAATTAGATTACAGAGCTGTCTACCCCTCTCCCGCGTGTAGTGCCAGGGCAAGGTGACAGCGACGTGGCACCTCCCCCGGCAGGGGTGATCACATCTCTGCAGCATCTTGCAGGTGCTTCCGCCGTGGTGCAATTACAGCTGACGTCCCACACTATGACTCGCCCATCCAAGAAGATGGAGAGCAGCCACTGACACACGTACAGGGGCAAGGAGGTTTCCTTTTTCTTTAGATTGGAGCTGTTGAGGCAGGGATATTGCTACAAACAATAGGAGAGTGAAAATGGAACACTGTTCTTAAAATGATGAGGGTAGGGTTTGCTGTATTTCAGAATCATTTTGTTCATCACGGCCCTTCCGTGTCCCCAGGCACCAGTGCCGTCTCCTCGGCAAGCACTGCGTCCCAGCTCCCTCCTGAGTGTGAGCTCAGGCATCCTGGAGGAAGCACCTCCAAGGTCTGCAGAGATGCCTGACTGTGGACAGCTGGGCTCCTTGAAGAAGGCGTCAACGCTTATGAGCAACATACATCGAGACCTTTGCTTTCTCTATACGGTTTGTTCTAGAGCTAAGGGCAGTGGGGAGGGGGAGCAGAGAAAAAGAACAGGGATGGGGACTTCCCTGGTGGTGCAGTGGTTAAGAATCCACCTGCCAATGCAGGGGACATGGGTTCGAGCCCTGGTCCGGGAAGATCCCATATGCCGCAGAGCAACTAAGCCCACGCGCCACAACTACTGAGCCTGCGCTCTAGGGCCCGAGAGCCACAACTACTGAGCCCACGCACCACAACTACTGAAGCCCTCTCGCCTAGAGCCCATGCTCCACAACAAGAGAAACCACCACAATGAGAAGCCCGCGCACCGCAAAGAAGAGTAGCCCCCGCTCGCCGCAACTAGAGAAAGCCCGCGCGCAGCAACGAAGACCCAACACAGCCAAAAATAAATAAATAAATAAATTCATAAAAAAAAAAAAAAAGAACAGGGATGGTGTATGAGGAAGGAAAGAGTAAGCCTTCAGCAAACACAAATTTAAGATACCGGGGAAAATGGGTCTACAGGTACGTATTTTCAATGTAATTAATAAGTGCAGGCAGTACTTTGGGGCACAGGAAACTTTGAGTTAAGAGGAAAAAGCAACTGCCCTTTTCAAGTTAACCTTAAGTCAATTCATAGGGGAAGGAGGTGTCCAGGGGCTTCTGAGCGAGGGTCGGGTCACGGATGCACCTGGTGAGCAGTTCTATCAGTGGAGCCGCTCAGGGCAGCCAACATGGCAGCATGTGTTCCAAAAGATGACGCCAAATCTGGGCCACGGGGAGGGGCTATCGTCACAACAGCCATCCAGCCCATCGGCCTCGCTTTGCTCCAATTCCCCACCCACTCTTCCCAAGTATTTCAATCCTGGGAAGGAAGTGCCTTCCAGTCACTGGAAAAGGATATTCCCCTGGAACATAATGGCTCTGACTCCTGCCCTAGGCCTGTGGGGCTGAGTACTGTGAGTTGGCCTCCAAGGTGTCTAAGTGTCTCTAGACAAGACAAGTGTCTCCGGACAAGAAAGGGTGTCAGGACTGGTGAGAGCAAAGGAAGAGCCCAGCCCATGGAACATTCGCTAAGAGACAGCCAGTCCGGGCAGTCTCTGGGTCACCTGGTGGCTGGTCTCACTGCTGCGACCTTGCTCGCCATTCTTTCAAACTTCTACATTCACAACTAGACCCCCAGATGTCCCATCCACAATTCTACGTAGTTAAGTGACAACATGCACACACACAATCCACAGCTTTGCCTCTAAGAATGATGAAGTTTTCATATAAACCACAGAATATATTTAATTCAAATTAAACATGAAACTAGAATAATGTTCGGTCCTTATCAAGTAGCAATTACATTGTTTAAAAAAAAAAAAAAAAAAAAGAACAGTACATTTCCATCTACATTCTGGCAATCCAACAAGGCCAAGGCAATCCAGTTTGCTGAGGTGACGGATCCAGCAGTCACCACCAATGCTTGTGGTTCTGAGGGGGTCGGGGAGACACAGACCATACTTCATACAAAATGATTCCGTAGCACGTCCTAAGGAGAGGAACCTCCCTTGTGATATATAAGAACGGAAGTCCAAGTAGCAGGAAGCAGGTGACTTGCGTAATGGATGTACTTTATTAAATAGATAGTTAACGCATTGCTTTGTATTCATTCCAAATTGCTGATGGCGCTGCCTGCATTAACAGCAGTGACAAAAGCTTCCTACACATGCCTTGGCAATGATACTCTTTCCACTGCAGGTATTTCTTTTTTCTTTCTTTCTTTAAAAAAAAATTTTTTTTTTTTTTTTTTTTGGCATGATTCTTTCCCATGTAAAGAAAGCCAACTTCTTCAAGACACAGGTCATTCAGCTTTAAGTGTCAGCCTCGGCTCTCTCCTCAGGCTGTGAGAAGGCCATGTCCTGCATGGTGAGGCCTTCTTTCTCCCTCCACTGAAAGCTTCTCGCTGTTTGGTCTGCGAAGATTAACGTCTGCCTGCCCCTGCTCCACTCGCCAGGCTGGAAGGGGTCAAGGGCAGGGGGTGGCTTTCTTCACAGGGCGGTACTTTCTGTATCATTGTCCATATCCAACAGAATGCGGCCGGGCAGGTCTTTGCTGGCTGAGTCTGAATGCGTTTCAGGAAAGATGCTGCGAAGCGGTTCTGAAACCCTAGAATTGGCGTCTGGACAAAAACACGAGGAGACATGGTATCAATGCGTGGTAACACCCAAGAGGCCACCCGAGGAGAGGAGAAGCTGGAAAGTCTGAGAGTCAGCCCATGCACGCACACGCCCTTACTAGAGGCACCACCAGCCCTGAGAAGTTGAGTCAAGCCTTTGACACCCCAGGGGCAGCCAGCCACGCGGCACAGCCCCACCTCCTGGCTCTGGTGGTCCTTTCTGTGAGCACACGGCAGACCTCAGAGATGCAACCCTGGAAAGGATTTGCTTGCTGTGACTGAGGAGAGGAAACCTGATTCCTACCAATGTCTCTAACACATTCATTGAAATCTCCTGACAACATCTGGGCTGCAGGAATAGCTGAGCTTCACTGGGAAAAGTTCCCTCCTCCGAGGTTGGTGAGTGTCCTCCTGTTATTAATGCTATGCCCTCAACCTCGGCACTAGTGACATTTGGGGCCGGATCACTCCGGGCTGTGGGGCTGTCCTGTGCACTGGAGGATGTTTAGTAGCAGCTCTGCCCTCAACCCACTAGATGCCGATGGCACACAGCTCTCTTTCCCACAGTGTGACAACTAAAGATGTCTCCAGATGCTGCCAAATGTCCCTGGGGTGGGAGGGGGGAACAATCACCCCTGGCTGCAATCACTGAAGTGGGGCACCAAATCTCCTACAAATATTAATTTTCTCATCTAGTTCTAATATTGGGCTGGCCAAAAAGTTCGTTCGGGTTCTTCTGTTAACATGGAAAAACCCAAACGAACTTTTTGGCCAACCCAATACTTATATACCTCCAATTTCTTTTTCACATCTTATTATGTTGGCTGGAACTCCTTCAGCAAGACTGTAAATACACGGTCCTCGAGCCATCATCCCTCGCTCCCATGCTCACAAGACACCTTAACCAATCACAGCCCTCTTCCTAGTGAGCCGGTGAGCCTCAGATTCCTTCATTCATAAACAAATACTTCCTGGGCACCTCCCACATTCTACCTGTGAGGACACAACAGTGAACAAGCCAGACACAGATTTAATGAAGCCTACAGCCAAGTGGGGGAGACAGGCCCTTCTGTCTTAAAGAATTTGTTTCTCTGGTGGATGTGAGTTCTAGCAAATGATGAGCCTTGTTAGGGATTTTAGGGCTGGTGGAAGAGAGAAGGGAGACGTTCAGATTTGTGGTAGTTTCACTTTACCAGGTTAGAGCCAGTCATGTAGGGAGCAGGGAGGGAGGGAGAGTGGGAGGTGGGTGTGCTGGGGTTTCCCTGTTATGCTTAAGAGTTGCTTTTCTGTACTTGCTGTGGTGCAGTTACACCGTGTCTGCCCTCGCTGGGAGCTGCTTTGGGCAGTACTTCTGCTTTACCTGCTCCTCCCCCACACAGACAGAGCTGGCAAATGCAGGTGCACGCTGGGAGGCTCACTGCTTGGAGACTGGTTCCTGAGCCGACACGTGCCCACAGCTCTGAGCTGCGAGATCCACTTACTTCCTGGGGTGTCCCTTTACTCTCAGTGACTCCTGGGTTGGAAGGCCCATCCCTCGAGGTTTCCTACGCACCACAACCCAGAGAAACGTCTAGATTTATGAAGGTGCCAAGGTGTCAAAGAGTTCAGGTGCTGGATGTCATTTCAGACAATTCAGGTCTTATAATTGTGAAACCAACTGAATGGTGCTGAATTGCACTGTCTAATGGTACAGTCAAGGGTGGTCTATGTGCACAGAATACAGGCTGTCTCAGATTTGTCCTCAGCAGAATGAAAGTCAATGAGGGCAGGGACCGTGTCTGTCTTGCTTACGGTGTGTCCCTAGTGCCCAGAACAGTGACTGGTTGATAGCAGACGTTAAATAAATGTTGTGGTTCTCTGTCTGTCTGTCTGCCTAGATGGATGGAAGATGGATAGATAAAAAGTCATCCAATCATCTTTCCAAAGAGTCTAGACCAACCATCTTTCCAATCCTCTTTTCCGATAGCCTCATGTAAAGAAGTAGCCATGTCTTGAAGACAACACTGATACAAGAAATCCACTGTAAATTCAACCCCTTTACCATTATCCTAACTCAACAAGACAGATGATACAATCAGCCAGTGTCTCTTCTTGGCCCAAAGACTTTACAAGGAACCATGGAACTGACATGCATAATGCAAAGGGAGTGTACATACTAGTTAGATTTCTACTTATTAATACCTATATTTACATGCAAACTTAACACCTATCAGCCACAGACCCTTTTCGGAGGACAAACTTGCTATCTTTCTTCTTCTCCTTTTTTCTTTTTTTTTTACTTCACAAATAAATAATTTCTGGATTTGTACTTTTCTGAATTTCTCTAGCTATCTATGATGAACACACATTACTTACATACTTAGAAAAAAACTTTCTGGCTATAGATTTACACAAGGCATCATTTTTCATTATATGCATTCCATAAAGGGCTGGTCTTTGAGCATACTGCTTGGAGCTAAGTTCATATGAAAGATATTAGATTAAAAAAGAAAAAAAACCCCACAAAAATACAAACCAGAAAGCAGAGCAAGAGGCCCAGGTCACAGCCTCCGCTCACAGGCAGAATGCCATGTGATTCACCACTGCTCTGCGGCTCTGACTAATGTATCCTGGTTCCTTCCTTTTTTGAGCATCTTTATCCAGGAGTGGACCCTCCAAGGGTGGGAACTGGCATTCTACAATTTAGAGTATGGTCCTAGAAAGTTTGTCACTTCGACAATTTTGAATATGTGCTTTAGGTTGTAAACCTTCCCTTCAGAAAGGCCAAGGTTATTCTGATAGCCGCTTTGACAGGTAACAGATCCAAATACATCGTTGAAATCAAACATTTCAGGCACGGCTGCAGGGTGAATCAGCCCCCTCCTGACCATTAAATTCTCCTCTAAACTGCAGTCTGAGGGAATGACTTCCCTGCAGTTCTCATCAGTTTTCTAGGGCTGTGAGAGGCTTACTCGTCTCTGAGACACTGAGTCAACTTTTTATTATTTCAGTCAAAGGAGAGATCCTGTTCCAGTCTCACTGGATGTTTATCTTGACATGGTTCTGACATCTACTTATTAAAAATAAAGTGCAAGTAGAAGCAGAAGCCACTTAAATGCCCAACTATGAGCAATAATACATCTGCTTAATGAAATATTATGCAGTCATTGAAAAACTACATTATAACATGGGAAAGAGCATGTGATGTAAAGTAAAATAGAACCGCAAAATCAAAATCTGTATATGCCAAGTAATTATGATTGTGCATCCCCTTGCCTTTTAGAAAAAAAAAAAAAAAACTAGAAGGAAAAAATAAAATATGAATAGTGGACTTTTTCAATTATGGAAGGGTGGTTTCTTATTGTTTCTAATTCCCCAATTTGTTTTAGTATCATATTTATTTTTAAAAATGCATTACTTTCATGACATAAAAGGAGTTTAATTTTAAAAAGCAAAGGCTGTGAGAACCAACAAAGTGCCAAGTGTCTGATGACTACTATTGTGACTCGTTCTACAGTGGACAAATGACTCACTAAATTAATCTCAGGCTCACTAAATTAAGAACATCTTCTACTCCAGAGCACTGTCTTTTTAACCCACCACCAAGTGGCACATCAGGATCAAAATACGGATGCGTGGGCTCCAGACCTCCTGCGTCTGTGTCCCGGCATGAGTTTTTAAAATGGTGACATACGAATCTAATACCTAACTCTGTATTATCTTTTTTTTTCTCCATAAAAATGATAATAAATAGCTACCATTTACTTAGACCCCCCTGTATATTAAGAACCGTACGATGCTTTTCTTATTTTATCTACTGTAATCCCTTTGAAAGTTATTCTCACAAATGTCACCGTTTTACAGCTCAACCAGGTTGTGCCGTGCCATTGTTACAAAGAGTGAGCTGAAATTTTAATTCAGGCTTATCTGATTCTAGTGTGCGCTCTTTCCACTACCCCTCAAGCCTGCCCAGTACAGAAAAGACTGGAAGTTAAAGAGGTAACAAGGCCAGCCTGGTGATGACGTGTTGCATGTCCGTGAACACGCTTAGTATTCAGAGTACTTGGCAGCAAGCATGAACAAAGCCAGCCTCCTTTAGCACATGCACTATTAGTAGGGGTGCAAGCAGGCAGGGTTAGAGTGACCGGTTAATATCAGGCATTAGTGCACAAATATGATCATCAAGTAGCAAAAATGCTTTGGCCAATCAGGTGCCTTTTCCTTACCATTAAATATTCCAATTTCAGTTCCTACTGAATATGGCAGGTCATACATCTAAATTATTTAATAAAATGTTAAATTAGAACACTCTTGGCTAAAATCTATTACTTTAAAAACAGCAAGATGTAAACTCTTTTCCTTGCAAAGCTAAAATCCTACTGCCTTCTTTTTTTTCTTTCTTTTTTTCTTTTTGCTACTGCTTTCTAGAGTAACAAATTAGGAAGAGGTTCAAAATGACAGCAGAATCCCTCCCTTCTCTAGTGCTGGTGCTGAGCTGCCACAAATTGGGTGTCAAACCTGTTTAGCAGCAGTAATCGCCCCCAAGAGTTTATCTTAATCCCCAGGCCTTAACTCAGTTTTTAAGATGAAATGCTCTAAATGAATAACCTGGTTTCAGGAATTTGTCTGTCTAGAGTTTTCCAAGTGAAAACATGATGTCATAGTAAAGGACTACCTGTCTAGGGAAGTTACATTTTTTTCTTCTTGAAATACCCAATGGCTCTATCCAAGATCGGTTAATAGCAGCATGAACAACACGAGCATATGTATAAATTCTAAATGCTGGCCTTTTGTGTACACCTAATGGCAATCCAGGGGATTTTAAGAAATAAAAAATTAATGCTGTAATACAAAGATAATGGTGGTGACCTGTAATTTCTTGAGTTAGGAGAATTCGAAGTGCAGATTGGTTTTAAAATATTTAGATAATATCCTAAGGAAAAGTATTTATAATATCAAATTTCACTTATCTGACAATTGTCAAAGTACAGAGCACTGCAGTATTATAGCAGATCAATAAAATAAGCTTCTTTAATAAATACACCCCAGGTAAAAATGGTATTAAAGAACAGACATAATTCTGGTCTGTAGTCTTTCATCTAAATACAAGGGAAGATCTGGGAATAAAATTCTGATGTGTCACAAGTACTGAAGTGTTAAAAGGCTCAGCCTTAATTAGGGTTTAGTCATTTCACTCTGTGATTTTCACACCCAACTGGGCAACCACAGACTTTTGGGTTCATCACCTAGGAGTCAGGAAGGCGGAATCACGCCTCTGTGCCCTCCTCTGTGTTGTAAAGATCGCATTCTTGTTTTTCCCTTCTGGTATCTACAGAAAGTCTTCCTCAGACCAAAGATGTGAAAACACTGGCTAAGTAGTCCACTGAAGGCTTAAGGCTCAGATCAGCTGATTAGAGCAGTAACGAGAGCCTTATTCCGTCTAAGTGTGGACCTAAAGGCAAAATTCAGATGAGCCTCACAGTACCTTTCAAAAAGCTCATACGGTTTAAGAAAGCAAAATATAAGCATGCCAGAATGCAAAGAAATTTAGTGTGGGATCTTTGGAGGAAGATTTTTTTTTTTGGGGGGGGGGCGCGGGGGTCCTGAGAAATTCAAACACCAAATTAAGAAGCTCCATGCAGTTAACTTGCACTTACGAGATAAAATTAAAAATTAAAGCTCAAGACACAAGGGACGCAATTTTCCGTGCTAACTGCACCCGAGACCTCTTTGGTTGGATGCTGATGAGCCAATCAATGACAGGGAAATCACGCTGAAAAGAGCAGGATGCTTGTGAAAGGCTTACCAAAAAGAAAGGAGACATTTCTTAGTATCTTATCTGAGCGGCTTGAAATCGGGCTCGCAATCTACTGACATCTACCTCTTGAATTCGAAGCATTGCAGCTCAAAGTGCTTCTGATAAAAACAAAAGTGATGTCTAGAGAACGGATGGCAGGGGGTCAGATGGCTGCTCCTGAGCACAAAGTCAAAAGCACGTATGCAAAACACCGCTAAGCAGGAGCATTTGGAGCTGCAGGAAGCTGCTTGGGGTGGTTACAGACCTTAGTCCTGGAAACCTTCCCCACCTGTGAGGGCACTAGGAAGGGCATCTATTGGGAAACAAACAAACAAACCAATGTGGCTTTGTCTTTTTAAACATAAAAGCTGAAGTGTCATCAGAAAAAAGTTAACAATTTATAACACACACAAATCACGCATTATATTCCTGAAAAAAAAAAAAAGTTATCAAAAGAAACTATCAAAATAGTCGGTTAACCCTCATCATCTAGGGTACCAGTGTGGGGTGTATCCTTTGCTCATTTTCAGCAGAGATGTCATTCAGTACGCTTGGAGGGCCCAGAGGTATATTTCAGCTACTTCTCTAAAAATGGCTCCACTTAGGAAAATTTAAAACTAGGCTGTTCTAAGAAATGATTCAAAGCTCCTAATTACCATTTTAAGAAAACACATTAAAAAAAATCTATCCATCTCATCCTTAAATCAAATAGTAAATTAGAGCACTTGGGATGGAAATTTTTAAAAGAATCATAATTAAAGAAAATGGTCATGTTCTAGACTGTCTATAAAAAAAATACCCCATTAGGTAGGTAAAATCTGTACAACCACCAATACCCAAAACAGATTTCCACGGAACTATGAGGAAATCTTGATTCTTCTGCCCTTTGCCACTAGAGGCTGGCACTCTCATATGATCGTGTCCCAAATCTCCCTTCCCAGAGCATCCAATTTGGCACAAATCACGTTTTTTAAGATTATACCTGAAATGCTTCACTTTCTATGAATATTTTTACTCTTAAAAGGAAAATAAGCATTTTAATGAGGAATTCACTAAGAGATGGATGTCATGCTCAAGTTGTACAATATCTTCCACCTGGATTATTAGGTTATTATACCTAGAAAAATGTAAATGTAGATGGCTCTTAAACACATAGTGAACCTATACATCAGGGGTTGGCAAGCTTCAAGGGCGAAGTAGTAACCTTGAAGGCTCTGGAAGTATATGACCTCTGAAAGGATTACACAACTTTGCTGTTTTAGCACAATAGCCAGAAAGAATATGTCAACAAATGGGCGTGGTTGTGTTTCAATAAAACTTTATTTATAAAAACAAGCTGAGGGCCAGATCTGGCCTGCGTGGTAGTTTGCCAACCCCTGATATAAACGGAGGCCTAAATGAAGGGGAGCAGTAAAAAGCGAGGTAGAGTGGACGGGGGAAATGTCTGAACCCACTTGCCACTTACCCGTGACTATTTTGGAGGCGGTGGGAGCTGCGATGCTGAGGCTGCCATCCCCGGCGGGGTGGGCGCCAGGAGGATGAGGGGGTGGGGGCACGCTGGGCCGGTTCCTCGGCTTTGGTACTGGTCTCGGTCTCGGCAAGGTTCCAGCGTGTGGCTGCGCAGTCTCGGGGTTACTCACCACCTGGCTGGGGTTCTGTTTTCCTAGGGGCGGAGTGCTGGGGGGCGTCGGCGTCTGGGGAGGGGTGTGGGGGGACTGCTCGAGTCCGGGCTCACCGGGCGGGGCCCCGGGGGCCGGCGGGCCCTGGCTGCCTGGCTTGGCGAGCGCTGGCGGCGGTGTGGCCTGCGTGGGGGGCTGCGGCGGCGGGTGGTTGGGGGCTTGGATCGGAGACAGGTTGCTGGAGTATCTCCGGGGTGCGGAGAGCTGCGAGGTGGCGCAGGGCTGGCCAGGGGCCTGGCCGGGCGGCTGAGTCGGGGGAGAAGGGCTTCGGGTGGACGGCTTTGGTGACAGGCTGGGTGGATGTTGAGATGTTCCTGGAGAACTCTGGCCCCCAGGATGGCCAGGAGGAGGGTTTCCAGGTTTCGGGGGTGCTGGAGCAGGTTTTTTAACAGCTGCACAAAGGAAAAACACGTCTCAGGAAGAGCAGCACGGTGATGGCCAACGGCCCCTGGACCGGGCACCGAGTTTGATCTCACCGTGTAAGCCAGCTGAGATCAGTGCCCACGCCCACTCCCAATACCATGCCAGCTGGTGGCACCTCACCACCGTGGTCCTCCTCCCCCAAACCCACAGTCTTAGTCTAACCATGAAAAAAGCATCTGACAAACGCAAATTGAGAGACTGTCTTTAAAATGCCAGTACTCCCCAGAACTGTCAAGGCCATGAGAAAACAAGGGAAGACTGAGAAATTGTCACAGGCCAGAGGAGAGTAAGGAGACGTGATGACTAAATGCCCTGTGCTCTTCTGGCTGGGGGCCAGCAGGGGTCGGAAGATGGCTGTTAGAGGAAAGACCGGTGACATTTGAACAAAATGAGTTTGTTTAGTACTAATGTACCAACGTTGGTTTCTTAGCCGTGATAAATGTACTGTGGTGATGTAAGATGTTAACAGAGGAAAGTGGGTCAGGGGTATACGAGAACTCCAGACTATCTTTGCAACTTTCCCGTAAATCTAAAATTATTCCAAAATAAAAAGGTTCTTTTTTAAAAGTACATTATACACATACAGGTCTTTACAGACCTGTCATTTTAAAAGTTGAATAATTAGAAAACTCAGTTAATGGAGGCCGCCCTGCCTACATGGAGTCTCTGCTCAGAGCCCACTCGACAGCCCACTGGTCAGCGACCTTCTCTCATGAGAAGAGACACAGAGAAGCAAGAGCAGCTAAGCGTTGGGCGGGGGAACCCCTAAGCACGGCTGGTCTGCCTGTACATAACCATGGACCCCTTGCTCTAAGCCATCTTCTCCTAGAGGACTTGATTTTTTTTTTATAACAGAAATTCTATGAATTCCAGAATCATCTGTGCTAATAGATATATTCTAGATAAAAGTACAAATCTGGACGATCGCCTTAGATTCAGCTCTAAGGAGAGCTGAATCACATCAGCCTCCTCCCTACACCAGCTGAGATCAGCATCACTGGCGGGTGGGAATTTGGTACCGAGGATGGTAAGGTAGGTAGAAAAAGCAAGTCTGGAGACTGGTTTTGGGCTGAGAGGGTTGGGTGGAAAGGAGAGACTTTAGCATATTTCAAGTTCTGCTGAGATCTTACTAATCGCCTAAGGAAGGGAGAGGGAAACGAAGGGAAGAAATGAACATGTATCACTCACCTAACACATGACCAGCACCAAGTTGGGCCCTTTACATAGATTGTCTCATTTAAGTCTCACAAGTACACCGCAAAACAGGCATTGTTATATCCATTTCACGGTGAAGAAAACCAAGGCTCAGAGAGGTCAAGTGTTTGTAAAAGGTCACACAGCCAGTACGGAGCAGAACAGAGGCTCACACCATGCCCTGTGGACTCCTTGGACTCTTTTTTCCCTCTTCCTCCTTCCTGCACTGCCTGGCTTCCTGCTCATAGGGGCCAGGATTCAGGAATGAAAAGAGTATAAAGTCTACTCTATTGGCCTAGAACTTCTGATCCCAGAACTGGGAAGACCTTTTCCCACAGAAACAACCAACCAGCTGACAAAGGAATCTGGAATATTAGCCGCACTCTGGTTATCATAAGCAACTTGAAAAGAAAAATTTCTAGCTCTCTGTTCTAAGCAATATTAATTATAAATTCATATTGAATAAAAGATCATTCCTGACATTTAAGGGAGCAGAGGGAATTAGAAGAGGAAGCATGAGAGTAGCGTGATAAGGCTCAAGTCCCACACTGGCCACGTCCAACGTGGCGGCCAGGCTGGGAGAAAGGCAGGCCTTGTCTAAGCCCACCATGAAGGTGCTGGGAGGCTGAGCCAGGGTGGGGGATGGCACACAAAGGATCAAACTCTTCCTGAGATCTATAATTGCAGGAAAAAGGAAGCAGGAAAGACTCCGAATGGGGCTACGAAGGAACCTCAATCTGAAAGCAGGGCTCTACCTGGAATCCAGGTAGAAAAGACCTAATTTCCCTTGAGCACCAGTTGGGATACAGATGAAGGTGGTGGTGGCTCAGAGGAAAGGCTTCTTAAGATTTTTCAATAGCAAAACTGTTATTTATTCTACTTCCCCAGTCCTGGTTAAAGAGGAGATATTAAAGTGATATGGACTCAGAAATATATCCTTTGCCCATTTTTCAATTGGGTTATCTGTTTTCTTTGCTATTGAATTGTATGAGTTTCTTATATATGTTGGATATTAACCCCCTAACTTGACTATGGTAATTATTTCACAATGTATACATATATTAAGTCATCACATTGTATTGTACATCTTCAAAGAAAATGCAACATGGGATTCTGGATTGATACTGGGACAGAAAGAAAACTTTACTGGAAAAACTCGGAAATCTGGTCAAAGCCTGAAGTTTAGCTAATAATGTTGTATCAGTGTTAATTTCCTGATTTCAGTAGTTGTTCTGTGAGATAGTAAAATTAAGAGACGCTCAGTGGGGCTTCCCTGGTGGCGCAGTGGTTGAGAATCTGCCTGCCAATGCAGTGGACACGGGTTCGAGCCCTGGTCTGGGAGGATCCCACATGCCGCGGAGCAATTAGGCCCGTGAGCCACAACTACTGAGCCTGCGCGTCTGGAGCCTGTGCTCCGCAACAAGAGAGGCGGCGATAGTGAGAGGCCCGCACACCGCGATGAAGAGTGGCCCCCGCTTGCCGCAACTAGAGAAAGCCCTCATAGAAACGAAGACCCAACATAGCCAAAAATAAATAAATTAATTAATTAAAAGAAAAAAAAAAAACTTAAAAAAAAAAAAAAAGAGAAGCTCAGTGAAGACTATATGGGCATTTTCTATACTATCTTTGCAACTTTCCTTTAAGTCTAAAATTATATAAAATTCAAAAAATTTTAAAATATATATGTCATTTTATATTGAAGATTATCCATCCTCCGATAAACGCAGTTGGGAGTTAAGACAGGGCACCATGGTTCACATGGAATTTAATTGGCTTTAGAAGCATTTTCAGTAAATCATGTCCCTTTCTAGACCAGAGTTTCTCAACCTCAGCAGTACTGACATATTGGGCTAGACAGTTCTTTGTTGCTGGGGGCTGTCCTGCACATGGCAGGAGGTTTACCAGCATCCCGGGCCTCCACCCACTAGATGCCAATACCACACCCCTCCCTGCTTGTGACAACCAAAGACGTCTCCGGACATTGCCAAATGTCCCAGATGGTGGGGGACAGCTAAATCATCCCAAGTTGTTCTAGATCTAAGAGGCACTTGGAGCTCTCAGACCACACATATTTGAGTGCCCTCTCTGTGACAGGCACAGGACAAGGGCTAGGAATACTGGAGTGCATGAGACAGGTAAAATCCCAGCTCTTTAAGAGCTACTAGGAGAGACTGGCGATACGCTAAAAAACAAATTTAAAAATTTCAGATGGGGCTTCCCTGGTGGCGCAGTGGTTGAGAATCTGCCTGCTAATGCAGGGGACACGGGTTCGAGCCCTGGCCTGGGAAGATCCCACATGCCACGGAGCAGCTGGGCCCGTGAGCCACAACTACTGAGCCTGCGCGTCTGGAGCCTGTGCCCCGCAACGGGAGGGGCCGCGATAGTGAAAGGCCCGCGCACCGCGATGAAGAGCGGTCCCCGCACCGTGATGAAGAGTGGCCCCCACTTGCCGCAACTAGAGAAAGCCCTCGCACGAATCGAAGACCCAGCACAGCCAAAAATAAATAAATAAATAAATAAAGTAGCTATAAAATTAAAAAAAAAAAAAAATTTCAGATGGAGGAAAAGGCTCTGAGAGAAATAGAGTGATGTGACAGAGAATAATTTATGTGAGTGGTGGGGTTGGCAGGTGGTCATCAGTTCAGACTGGGTGGTCAAGGAGGGTTCACCAGGGAAGTACTCTTTGAGCTGAGACCTGAATGATGGAGGAAACATGTGTGGAGCAGAATAGAGAGAACAGAAATAAATCCATGCCTATTCAGTCAATTGATCTTCGGCAGGGTACCAAGAATACACAATGGGGAAAGGATAGTTTCTTCAACAAATGATGCTGGGAAAACTGGATATCCACATGCAAAAGAATGAAATTGGACCCTTATCTTACACAATACACAAAAGTCAACTCAAAATGGATTAAACATAGGACCTGAAACTGTAAAACTCCTTGAAGAAAACACAGGGGGAAAGCTTCATAACATTTGTGTTGGCAGTGATTTCATGGATATGACCCCAAAAGCACAGGCAACAAAACAAAAATAGATGTGTGGGATTACATCAAACTAATAAGCTTTGGTACAATCAACAGAGGAAACAACAGAATGAAAAGGCAACCTACAGAATGGGAGAAAATATTTTCAAACCATGTATCTGATAAGGTGTTAATTTCCAAAATATATAAAGAACTCCTATAGCTCAATAGCAAAGAAATGAATAACCTGATTTAAAAATAAAAAGAAATTTTAAAAAATTTATTTATTTATTTGGCTGCACTGGATCTTAGTTGCGGCACACAGGGATCTTCATTGCTGTGTGCGAGATCTTCGTTGTGGCATGCAGGATCTTTAGTTGCGACATGCAAAGTCTTAGTTGTGGCATGTGGGATCTAGTTCCCTGACCAGGGATTGAACCCAGGCCCCCTGCATTGGGAGCACAGAGTCTTTAGCCACTGGACCACCAGGGAAGTCTCACGAACAACCTGATTTTAAAGTGGCCTAAAGGGACTTCCCTGGTGGTGCACTGGTTAAGAATCCACCTGCCAATGCAGGGGACACGGATTTGAGCCCTGGTCCAGGAAGATCCCACATGCCGCGTAACAGCTAAGTGCGTGTGCCACAACTACTGAGCCTGCGCCCTAGAGCCCGTGAGCCACAACTACTGAGCACACGTGCCACAACTACTGAAGCCTGCGTGGCTAGAGCTCGTGCTCCACAACAAGAGAAGCCACTGCAGTGAGAAGGCCTCACACCACAACAAAGAGTGGCCCCTGCTCACCATAACTAGAGAAAGCCCACACGCAGCAACGAAGACCCAACACAGCCAAAAGTAAATAAATAAATAAAATAAAATGGACTAAAGACTTGAATAGACATTTCTCTAAAGGTGACATAAAAATGGCCATCAGGCATATAAAAAGGTGCTCAACATCACTAACAATCAGGAAAATGCAAATCAAACCCAAAAACGACATATTACCTCACATCTGTTAGAATGGCTAATATAAAAAAAAAGACAGCAAGTGCTGGTGAGAATACGGAGAAACTGGAACTCCCATACACTATTTGTGGGAATGTAAATTGGTACAGCCATTATGGAAAACAGTATGGAGGCTCCTAAAAAAAATTTAAAATAGAACTACCATATTGATTCAAGAATCCCATTTCTGGGTATTTATCCAAAAGAACTGAAATCAGGATCCTGAAGAGAATATTTGCACATCCATGGTCACTGAAGCATCATTATCCACAATAGCCAAGACATGGAAACAACCTATATGCCCACTGACAGATGACTGGATTAAAAAAATGTGGTATCTATATAAAATGTAATATTATTTAGCCTTAAAAAGGAAGGAAATTCTGTCATATATAACAACATGGACAAACCTTGAAGACATTATACTAAGTGAAATAAGCCAGTCACAGAAGGACAAATACTGCACGATTCCACTTACATGAAGTATCTAAAATAGTCAAACTCTTAGAATCAGAGAGTGGAATGGGAGTTGCCAGGGGCTGGGGGTATAGAGTAGAGATGGGGAGTGATGGAGAGCTGGTATTCAATAGGCATAAGGTTTCAATTATGTCAGGTAGCTTTACATCATTGTGCCTAGAGTACAATACTGTATTGTACACTTAAGAGTACAGTACTGGCTACTGTACACAAATATTTAAGAGGGTAGATCTCATGTTGTGTTCTTACCCCGATAAAATAAAAAAGAAGGAACCATGTGAAGATGTGGGACAGAATGTTCTGTAAGAGAACATGTGTGGAAGCTCTAAAGAGGGAATAAGGTTAGTGCACTGAGGAGCAGAGCGCAGACCAGCGAGGCTGACGTGAGTGAGGGGGCAGGGGAAGAGCTGGGCTCAGAGGCGGCCCGGCCAGACCACGTGGCCAGGCCACATAGGGTACGTGGAGGGAGGTCTGCATGGAAGGCACTGGAGAGCTTCAGCCAGGATGACACGCTCTGCTTTGTGTTTTAAAGCCACCCCCTGCTGGAGGGCATTATGCTGAGTGAAATAAGTCAGCCAGAAAGACAAATCCTATGTGATATCATTTATGTGTGGAATCTAAAAAATACAACAAACTAGTGGATAAAACAGAAAAGAAGCAGACTCACAGATATAGGGAATGTACTAGTGGTTACCAGTGGGGAGAGGGTAGAGGGAAGGAGCAAGATAGGAGTAGGGAAAAAAAGGAGGGGTTATTATGGGATTATATGTAATCATTTGTGTGAAACTTTTGAAAATTGTAAAGCACTATAGAATTTAAAGAATCCTTCATTCAATTAAAAAAAAAAGAAAGAAAGAAGAAAAAAAAGCCATTTCCCCGGCTGCTGGGTGGGGGACCACGAGGGCACAGGTAGTAGCAGTTCAGATTACATGTGAATAGGGAACTAGAAGGCCCTGATCCCAATCCAGAGGGTGCGAGTGTTCCCAGACTCACGAAGCCTGGCTGGGACAGAGGCCAGGCCGTGGCAGTTCCAAAGCAGAGCGAGGGCTTGGAGCACCAGATTCCTGGAAAACGGGGGGCATTTCTGCAGAAATGACTGTTCGTTAAGCTTTGTAGCTTGAACATATTCTTAAACGTCTGCTTTCCTGCTCCCCATTTTTCCATCTCCCTTTAATGATTCTTTTCCTTAACGACTGGTTTTTCTGCTTGCCGTTTTATAACAGACGTGGAACCATCGGAACAAGTTTCTCAACCTGACCCCTGCACCGACCCAGGAAGGTTTGCACATCCCTCCCCAAGGGCGCGCGGAGTAAAGGTGGTGACTTACCTCGGCGCACCGTGTGAGGGCTCGGGCCGGCGGAATTGTGCGTAGGGCCCACGGCGAGCTGATGGGAGCCGGCAGTGGCCTGGGCCTGGCTTTGGCCGGGGGCCGCCTGACTGCTGTTTCTCCCGGGTGCAGGTGCAGCCGCAGGATCCTTGGGCTTTGGAGGGCTAAGGGGAGCAGAAGCCAAGTTAGACGTCAGGCACTCCCAGCTAGAAAAGCTGAACATGCTGTAAAATATCAGATTCCAGCTAGAGTTTTCACTGCAGCGGCCAAGGAGGTGATCTGAAATTTTAAATAGCTCACTCTGGGTTTGGGAAGCTAATATTTGGTGCCACACAGGACCACAGATTTTATGAGATTCATGGCATCAGACTATCTTCCAACTACTTTGCCACTTAAATATCATGACATAGGCCATTTCAAGTTCTAGTGTGCTTGTACTTAAATTGGGCAATATTTAAAAACATGAAAGGGTTTTTGGACTTCAAAATAATGCGATTTTTGTCATATACATTGCACAAAACTAAGTAAATGCAATAGCAAAATACTAACACTACTCTAAATTACAAAGTGCTCAACTATTATCAATAATTTGGACTTCAGGAAAGAGAAACTCTGAGAGGCTAAGTGATTGCTCAGGGTCCAGAGTTGGTTAATACTGGGGTAGGGATCAGAACTCAGGCTTCCTAATTCCTGGCTCAGAACTTTTTATACTGAACTTTATAGCTACAGTTTGTCAAGGTCACCAAAGAGTAAATGGCATTAGTGAGATGTACACAAAAATATCTACAGAGCAAAAGAAACAAAGAGCAAATTGATAACTGACATTCTATTTGTCCTTCTGCAGTGAAGACTAATTATTGTCTTAAATAATATATTTAGCCTTGATTAAACAAATTGAACGCTACAGGTAAATGAAAATGTGTAAGAGTTTGCTAAGACTTTTTTTCTCCAAGAAAAAGATTTAAGCCTAAACGAATACACGTGCGGTAGCAGTTACGGAAAGACCAACGTGGAGCTTACGACGTGCATGTGAAGCACTAGGGAGTTTGAAGCCTTAGATATTTTTAACCAAAAAAGTGAATTTCCTCAAATTATGCTGGTAGAAAGGTATTCAGGAATGCACAAAGTCCTCAGAGTTCAGCTACGAGGATTTAACGAGATTCCCATCTCCTAAGCAGCTAGCTTCACACGGCACGAGGCACTCTCCCTCCACCCAAAGAAGAAGAGGTGAGGGAGTTCTCCCAAGGCACAGTCACCTCTGGGCAGAAAAAAAGTACACGATTAACAAGCCATCCTTGTTTTATCATTTATTTTACTTTATATATAATCATTTAGTGCCTTATAGGTGGCCAAGGTAGACCAAATGCAATAAAAATGTTAGCACGTACTAGAGGGGCTCATCTTTTACAGCAGCTGCCTGTTCTGAACGACCCGAGATACCACCTGAAGTGGCCTCTGGTGGTCATCTGCCTGGGTCAGAGTGGAGAACTGAATTTGTGCAAATTAAATAAAGGTCTCAACTTCAAAGGTATCTTTCCTTAAAGTTGCTATATATTCTTAGTCCACTCCAGGTGGTTAATCAAAAGGTGAAGCAACAAAAGAGCTTTTTAAGAAAACCTATCATCACATTTTCTATCTTGTACTCGTGTATCACCTGCCCTACAAGACTGAAGGCCAGGGGGTTGGGGGGATGCTCAGTATAGCAGAGACAGCACATATTATTCAGTACTCAGTTATTCAGTAAATCTGATTGGATGGATGGACAGACGGATGAATGAACGGATGAGTGAGTGAATGCCAGGAATATAATAACTTCACTAACTTGTTGCATTCAAATGTTTACTAGTTAGCATACTGAATGACAACAAGCAAATGGTACACGAAAAACGAGTACACACCAAACAGGTAAGAGAGGCTTATAAGACTGCTAGACACCTATCGGCTTCTGGCTTCCAGCCCCAAAGCAGTATGGTAAAGAATGCAAACAAATGTTGCTTTCTCTTGAAAACAGGAAAGGAAGCAAGCAATTTGCAGTCTTTTTTTCCATCCTTTGCCAACCGGAGGAGTGAAGGCAAAGCTGGTTCACTCCGTGCCTAGTGATCCTTGGGGCATGGAGGCCATGCCCACAGGCCAGCACCTGCAAGAAGGCTGGGGCGTCTGGCACCCACTGCCAGCAGATGCTGGCCTCCTTACCTGCTGTCGCCCGGGCTGGGCCCCTGCTCCAGTATGCCCGCAGAGGAGGGGACAGTCCCACCCCCTGTGCTGCTTTCGGCCCTAGAGCTCTGGGGAGGGGGCTCTGGGCCCGCTGGAGCCAAGGTGCTGCCATCTGTGGGCGGGAGTGGCGGGTGGAAAGCAGGGCATATGTGCTTTCTATTTAGGGTGCCACCCCGCCGGTGAGCCTGGAAGTCCATAAGCTTCACACCAAAGCTACACAGAGAGAAGAAACAGTCAACAACACACCACGCAAGCCGACTACTGACACAGAAGCCCATCGGTCCTCGCGTGTAAAACCCCACACGCAGGGACAGCCACCCAAGTTGCCCAGCATGCAACGAAGCGGCAAGGACCAGATTAATGGTCACTCCTGTTACCCAGGCAAGCAACTCAAGTGCGCTTTAAACGTGGACCTGGCCTTTCTCAAAGTGGGTATGAGCAGCTGAAAGCAAACGGGCAGGCTTCATCTTGAGTAAGTGACATCATGTTTGTGTTTTTATTTCCACAGTACGATGTACAAGGCGATTATCTCGAACCTGTGTGTTTGGGCATCAGGGTGGAAGCTGAGTGCAGAAGTGCCACCAGTGGCAACGTAAGGCTGTCACATCGCACCGCCTCTTAAGCTGAGATGTACGAACACTGGTCTATGCGTATGCAAAGAATGTATCTGAGAGGATGTGTAGGATTGGAAAAATAGTTGCTTTGGGAAAGGGGATGGTGGTTGGAGGACAGGTTAGAAGGGATATTCACTTTTCACTGAAGCCCACTGGTGTATGAACTTTAACACGTTTCTCCAGTTTGAAAAATAAAAAGACACATGGCTCCCTGAACTTGTGGCTACTGGGTCAGTTGGCGGGGGGAATCCATCCAGGAAGATGTCTAAGAACTGTTTATTGTGTGCTAACTAGACCCATAACATTCCATTTTGTAACTTAAAATGCATAAAGGCTAATTCTGTGGAGGACAGAGTTTGTCATCAGGAAGCACTTCCGAATGTGGGAATGTGGGTTCAGAGAAGTGACAGAATAGAAAAGTAAAGCTTTTTCCTTTGCTATGGGTTTAAAAAAAAAAAAAAAAAAAGGCAAAATAAAAAACAAACCACACTATAAGACTGGGCAATTAGAATAAGAGCTTGTTGTTTAGTTTTCATGTAAAACTATTTTCAGTAACATTATTGCATGTATGCGAGAAAAGCACATGACTTCTAACTCAGCATTATTGGTGAACCCAGTGGCACTTCAGCACACATGTCAGATAGATTGGCATCTGAAGGCAAAAATCACAAATAGCCTTAATAACCTTTGAAAATCCCACAAATCACCCAAGGAGCCTAGTAATAGAGACTAGTACTGTCTCTCACTAAGTCCAACACAGACTTTTTTTTTGATTCCAGAATTGGCAAAAACTGAGGTTTCTATGGTTGGCTTCCAATGAGGGGCCAGGTTATACTAAGAATATATGTCTTCAAACACCAACTCGCACACGTCACTGCGAGAGGTAGGTTGTTCTCACATTCACTCCTGGACAGACGTCCACAATATTTAACTTTTTTTTTCTTTTTCTCTCTTTTTCCCCAATCAAGTACATTTAGGTGAATCTGTAACATGTGTGTGATGCTACTGGGTAGGGCTTATCAGAGACCACCAAGTAAAGCTTGAATGCGTCAGGGATGATTGTTAACTGACAAGCTACACACCTACTTTGGGGTCAGAGTAATGTTTGGAATGGACTAAAGCAGAATTCCTGAAACTAGCTGGACTCTTAACAGGCCTGGGTGCAGGCCACTCCCCAGTGGCAAGTCCACTGAGGCAGGACCAGGGACGGTGGGTCCACCGACTCCTCTCTGAGCCATCTATCGCCGGTGTGAAAGTCAGTAGCTCTGCACACACCTCTCCTTCTTCACCAGGTCCCCCTCCATCACCGCCATGCTGGCAGGCCGCTTCCTCTCCAGGGTCCCCGAGTCGCCAGAGTCATTTCCAGTGTGGGATGAGTGATTGGAATTTGGGGTGGTGAGAGGTACGAATGCTTCTGAGACATTAAATTCCACCTCTGCCAGAAGAAAGAAACAAGTGTATATGAGACACAGGGCACAGGGGTTGAGGGAGCTTGAGAACACCCCACTGGAATAGGAGCCTCATTCTTCCATCCACAAGCCCTCCCTATTTCACAGGTGGAAGCCCCCGGGCACTCTCACCTTCTTAAAGGACAGTTTACCAAACCAGGGTGGAGGGTAAAATAAGAAAACCAGAAATAGGGGAGGGGGTATGATTCAGAATCCAAGTCACACAACTCCCCTGCTTTCTTTTTTTGTTAAAAAAAAAATCATGGAATACAGAAGAGGAATGTGAGCATGGGTTATACTTATTTGAATCATAAAAAAATAAGATATTTACAGCTTGATATTAAATAGAAATAAAAGGCAACATCAATTCCATACTGCCCATAGCAGATTTTGAAGACTCATTTTCTCAAAGGAAATCTTGGACAGAATGACAATATTCATTCACTCATCACACATTTACTGCACAACCTTACATGAGTGGGGCGTGATTCTTGATGGCGGATGTCAGTGGTAAAGAAAAGGTGAGCGCGTCCTGGCCTCATGGAGCTTACACGCCAGAGGCTGACAGCAGGGCTGCTCTGGGCAAAGCTGGGGTGGGAGGTCCAGACTCCCAGCACTTGCCCAACCAGTACCCGCGAGGGGAGCCACGGAACCTCTGAGGATCCCTGCATATTCAGGGTCACCTCTTCTATAAAGCAATCCCTGGCACTTTGTGCCCAGCATGAGTTGTCAACTCATTCCCCATCCATCTTCCTTCTAATGTGCCATGTGTTACAATTTCTCTGAGGATAAAGCCTCCTTCTCCAGTGACCAAGTTCCTCCAGGGAAGACAGCATGTCTTACCAGCAAACATATACGCCTAGTGAGTGTTCAGTATACACTGGCTGAATGAATGACTCTATGTTAAGTGAAACAAAGTGAAATACACAATAATGTGGTTATTGCTTTGTCAAAATACGAAGAAATGTGAAAAAGTGAAGCCAATTATATAATCATGAAGGGATTACTGAAGTATCTGCTTCTTTAAAAAGATTTTTTATACTGTTGTTGTATATTATTGTGCTTTTGGAGCCAATGAACTCGGAGCGGCAGTTACCTTCGGGGAAGAACCAGTTGGCATGCTGAATGATGGGTTCAATGACAGCAACCACGTGGACGGATGTGGCCGCTGCCATTTCGGCTAGCGTTCTGCAAAGGAAGTTCACAAAGTTAAAACACCTTCCCGGGCAGCCCCTGATTTCTGCAGGTTGAGTCAGGGCAATTCAATTTTTTATATCTAAAGGATAAAACATTTAAGTACGAATGCAAAAATTAAATCCACAAGGCCCTGGCCCAGGGGTGTGGCAGTGATGACCCAGGAAGAAAACTTGCCCTGACTCGGCTGTCACTTCTTAGTCTGTGTTGTGATAACAACTAGGCGTAAGTCAGTGACCAACAGTGTGTCAAAATGCTGGTTTTCAGTTGTTTGGGGACAGGGTTGCATTTACCCACTGGCACAGTCCTGCCCCTGGGAGTCATCTTCTAAGTCTCCAGATCACCACAAAGCCATTCTGCCTAGAATGCAGCCAAGCGTATGCAGTGTTTCAGGGTGCCTCGTATCATCAGAAGACCTGGGCCCCCGCATTTACACATATTATTAAGGCTGTCATGCACGTATGTGGACTGGTCCCAAGATGCATGTTCAGAAGTTGACTGTGTCCGAATGCCCAGGGCCCACAAGGAAGAAAATAAAGAAGAATCGTTGTTCCTGCTGTTGAGGGGCTCATGTCCAGTTCAGAGTCAGAACACGGGAAAGCAGACAAGCTGCAAGGGCCTGACATTTACTGAGCACCTACCATGTTCAGAGCCTCAGACTCCTCCCTGCATTTAATTTTTACAACATGGGGACTATTCTGAGGCCTTATAAATGAAGACACTGAATCCCTGATAGGCTGGATCCCACAACTGACTGCCCCAAACCTATCTCCTCCCTCATTTTATCACTCTGACCTCTCTTTCCACTGGGGAGAACATTTTCACCCCAATTTCCAACCAGGTGAAAGTTCTAGCTCCTTTTAAATTCCAGCTTAAAATGCCAGCTCTGCCTGTAAATTACCCTCCCCACCTGTTCACACTTCCCTCTGCCCATCTGGATTCTGATGCCTCTTGTACCTTAGAACCTTAGAACCTTAGAACTGGGGAGGAACGGTCCACTCGTGTTCTTTGCAGTTTTCTTTTTGAGGAGGTACTGTTTGTCTATTGATTTCAAGACCTTTTTATATATCTGGATATTTTTGGAGGAACTCCTGGTTTGTGAATTGCCATTTATTTAAGGAGCTTTCTGACTTACAGAAGTTTCTAGCTGTTATAGAGCTAAATCTTTTTGTTTCCAGAACTGATTTTATGTTTATAAAATTTGTTTATATCCCAAAAGCTAATAAATATTTACCTGCCATGTTTATGTTTATTTATTTATTTTTTAACCTGCCATATTTATGACATCACTCTCTATATTTACCTCTTTGGTCTTCCTGGAATTTTTTTGCTATAAGATGTGACGTGCTATGTAGTTAGCTTTTATATCCACTTATCTTTCATTTGCTTTATGACATTGGATCTTTGTAAAGAATCTTACAAATACTTTCTGAAACAAGAGTGAGCATATATGAGGGAGTGAATGAGTTAAAGATAGAAAGATTTTGATTCAGAAAGTCCCTGCATTTTTTGATGGAAATTTGAACCGCTCATGATTTTACAAAGCTGAACAGCAGTGACGGGGGGCAGGGAAGGGTGGTGAAGCTTAAGGACAGACTCTGTGGGCCCCACCGTTTCCCTGCTGTGCAACCTTAAGCAAATGATTCGTCCTCTCTAAGCCTCAGCATCCTCATCTGCAAAAGTGAGGACAAAAGCACCAACTCCGAAAGGTAACTTGTGAGGATTAAATGGATCATCATAATGCCACCAAACAGAGCAGACAACAACGTGAGTGGTCTCCCAGACGCTTTCTAGCTGACCTCCCCGATCCCTCTCCTCCAGTCAATCTACAGCTCTCAGTGCCAACAAATTATCTTTCTAAATGCAATTTGATCAAGTCATTCTTCTGCTGAGAAATTCTGATGCTCCCTTCCCCCCGTGACCCGTAAAATAAGTTCCTAACATCTCAGCAAGATACGTGAGGCCCTTCCTAACCCGGCTCCAGCCCCGTAAACCTCAGCCACAGCCTCATGGCCCCTGTGCTCCAGGGCCTTTCACACCCGCCGTGTGGGGCTCATTCAGGTCCCACGCGTGGGAAACCATTCATCCATCGGCCCCTCAAGTGCCATCGCCTCCTGAACTTCTCAACCTGAGCTGTGTTCCTCCTTTACAACGTCTGTGATACACAGACGTGTATGCGGGGCTTAGCACTGCACTATAGCCGTCCACCTGCCTGGCTTCCCAGGACTGGGGCCCCTTGAGGACTGGGACAAGGTCTCCTACACCTGTGTGTGACCAGCGTCTGGGACAGGACCCAGCTCACAGCGGTGCTCCGAGAAAGTCAGCTAAAGGCAAAGACCAACTTCAGAAGTGAGTTACACTTCTATTGTTCCCAGCAGGTGGAAAGAAGTTAAAATAATAGGATATGGGAAATGATTACTCACCCTTCATTTTTGGCCCACAACAAGTTAGGGCCTAACACGATTGCAATGTTGCTGGGAGTCATTTTATTAATGTCACTGGTCTGAGCAAGCTTTGCAAGGAACTTGATTAAATACCTATGGAACAAAAAGAGAAGGGGGAGAGCATCTACTCTGAAATATTTGGAGGAATAGTATCTCCCTGTCCGGGGGCGCTCTGCCCCAGACTGCTCGGGTGCTAAATGCAGGCTGTTAAATGACAAAATCCAAATCGGGCTCGGGTTAAGCGTGTGTTCTTTGTTTCAGGGAACAGATAGTTTAGGGCTTGAAAGGCGAAAACAGATCAAACGTAAACCTCAAAGATTCGATCTCTAGATGCTGTGTGTTTCTAATCCGTTTCTCCTTTATGCCCTAATCTATCTACCCCGAAATAGATTATACTATGATTAACAATGGGATCAATGATTTTAATACAAACATAATAAAAAAATAGAAGTATAGGTATATTGCTTAAAAGAAACTGTATTTGAAAATGCTTTAGGCAGTAGTTATGAAGATATCCAATCTATCATATAGATATACTCTCTTATGTACAAGAACAGCACTATAAAAGCAAAAAATTAAGGACAACCCAACTATCTACCAATAGGGGGTTGATTAAATAAATTACAACATATCCACACAGTGGAGTACTATGCAGTCATAAAAAAGTAAGAGGTACTGATATGGACAAACCTACAGGATGTATATTAAGCAAAGAAGGCAAGGAGGAGAATGATGTATGTAATATACATTGCCATTTGGTTTTTTAAAAAAGTGAAAGCTGTGAGAGAAAGAAATGTTTGTACATATGTATGTGTATATATATATATTTGATTCTATATGTATCAACTCTTGCTGACAGGATATATAAGAAACTGAAAACATAGGTTGTGTCTCAGGAGAGGAAGTAGGGTGGCTGGGAGAGAGGAAGAGGAGAGAGATTTTTTCCACTGTAAATCTTTGAACTATGAACCATGGGAATGTCCTCCCTATTCAACAGACAATTAGTAAAAATTATAATGAGTAAATTAAACAAACATAAAAGGCTAAATCCCAAAGTAAAAGAACTGTAATTCTGTTTCTACCATAAGACACTAAATAGGCTAAGAGTATCTGCAATTCCAAGCTGGGTGTGTTAAATGAGTCAAATAAGGAATATTATAAATATCAATGCACTCATAAGGCAAAATTGAGAGTTAAGATATTAAAAGAGAATGTTTAGCTTAGCTTAGTGACAGGACTTAAGACTGAAATTAACGGTCAAGTGACATACCAGAAATTTCACCAGTAAAGTATGTCATTTTGGACCAAATCCTCTCACAACATTTTCTTTGGTTTTAAATGACTTTATTACCTGGGGCTACCTTTTACCCTTCTCTCTATGCTTCTTCAAAGTTATATTTTAAGGGAAAATATTTTAAAGGGAAAATAGAGGTTAAATCCTAGAAATTTATTCCATGGTAAAATTTCCCAAAAACATAGTCATTCCATAAACGAATACATAATCTGCATTTCTTGCAATTTTATTGAGTAGGATGATTTGTGCTCCGCTTAAAATAAATTATGTACCATATATGAAAGATATTACAGAAAGTACAGCTATTGTTTAATTTTTGCCTTTTAGATACTGGACAATTTAGACTCCAAATCCAACATATTGTCAGTCAACCTTTCCACAGGAATTTTTTTCCCCCAATAGCTGCAGCGATAAAATGATCAGGCGACCTACCTATCAATGCCAGACACAATCAATGTGCTTCAGATGCATCACAGTAATATACATCAAATCCCGTTCCCGGCAAACCCGAGTTACCCTCCAGAGCATTTTTTTTGATATGCCAAACATGCTTGAATTAAGTGGCCTCTCTGCTGTGGAGTAAACCATTCTTCACTGTAGCTTGGTGGCTTGATTTGCAGGGTGCCAATCGTACATACCTAAAGTTAACGAAATTTTGTGGCGGCAACTTCTGACATGTTCTCCATAAATCCTGAAGCTTTTTGTCTTGATCTTGTACACTGAGAAAAAAAATTTATTCATAACCATTTATTAGTACTCATTTTAGGAACACCTGTGTTCATCTGCTGTGTTAACAGCAACGCCTCTACTGACAGAGAAAGCACAGCTGGAAAACAGCACAGCGGGAGTCCCCTGCTGGTCTAGTGGATCAGATTTGGCACTTTCACCGCCGTGGCCCGGGTTCAAGCCTTGCTCAGGGAACTGAGATCCCATAAGCTGCATGGTGCAGCCAAAATTAAAAAGATAAATAAATAAAAATTTCTTAAAAAGCCCATTTTTTTGGGCAAGAAATTTGGAGTCCAATACTAACTAACATACCCTGAGCAGTTAGTCAGCCTTGCCAAGACTCAGTCTCCTGATGTGCCAAACTGGGGATTAAGAATGTTAATTCTGCCAAGTGACCGTGAGGCTTCAGAGGCAGAACGGTGAGAAACCACCTAGACCAACGCGTGGCACACAGGAGACGTTCTGAAAATTCTGTCTAGAGAATGTGTATATTCACGTACAGCCTCGGGGAGCCAGATGTTCCCGGCACCCAGACCCCTGGGTCTCTCCCTGCTCTCAGTACTGCTCAAAGGCTCCAGGCGAAGAAGCCCTTTCTGTTGTGAAGCAATTGCAGGAGGTCTTCTGCTGTAGAGTTTCAACATGCAAGCTTTCCCAGGCCCGAAGAGCCTGCAAAACAGAGTCAACTGTGCCCACCAGCAGGACAGAGCGTTCGAAGTTGCCCACACGACATGCCTTTGGACTTAAAACCTCCCCCACAACTGAACCAGCCTGCAGAGCTTCGGGTAGGGGTTAAACATTATTATACTTTAGAAGCTAGTCGATGTGTCACCGGGAGGGGATGACGGTTCTCAAGTGTAGAAGCAACACACCAGTGGACGGATACCTTCCTTTACATTTTATTTCCTCACAGGATGAGTCTGGGAGTCTCAGAACAGAGGGGAGAGTCAAGGCCTAGGAGCAGCGAAGGCGCCCACCCAATAAGAGGCTCTAGAGCCCCAACCTGACACTGAGGGCAGGTTCCATTCCTCCAGCCCCACAGACACAGGCATCACGGCAGGCTGCGCCCTGGGCTGGGTTCCAAGGACACAACCAGACCAAGAACTTACTCTGACTTTAAAATCCTCACCACCTACCAGGGACAAAGTCTCTCACTCCACAGCTACAGAGAAAAGCTCAAATGCCTGGTTCAAGTGACGACACAAAGCTCATCGGAGCACACGGCTTCTTTGATGGGAACGGGTGACTGCATCTGAAGATGGGGGGAGGAGTGGGAGGGCAGGGGAGATGTGTTCCTCTTCCCTTACAGGTGAGGAATTAGGCACCTCTGAGTGAGAACCGGGAGGGACAAGTTGACAAGGAGGTGGGCTGGTCGGCTGGAGAGAAACCTCTAGAACTTTTGCAACAAGACTGCCTTGCTTAAACCAACGACTTCCGGGCAGACGGAAGCTGGGAATGGAGGGGAAGGGATAAACAACAGGAACTCCAGCTTTGGGGCAGAGAGTTCTGGGTCTGAATTCCAGCTCTGCCAATTATATGACGCCATTCCTCCCCCAGCCTCGGTTTCCTCATCTGTAAAAGGAGGATAACAACAACTTCTGCCTTTTATGTCATTAATTATGGGCTACAGGAAGTAATGGGCATAAGGATTACTACGGTACTCAGCACTCAGTAAGTGCTCAGTAAGCATCAACTATTGTTACTGATAATGGTAACATTATATTATTACACAGCTGAGTTCCCACACAGCTCTAAATACACTATTTTAATGTTATTATTATTGTTTTTTATAAATTTATTTATTTTTGGCTGTGTTGGGTCTTCGCTGCTGCGCGCGGGCTTTTCTCTAGTTGCGGTGAGTGGGGGCTACTCTTCGTTGTGGTGCGTGGGCTTCTCATTGCGGTGGCTTCTCTTGTTGCGGAGCACTGGCTCTAGGCATATGGGCTTCAGTAGTTGCAGCACGCGGGCTCAGTAGTTGTGGCGCACAGGCTTAGTTGTTCCGCTTCCCGGACCAGGGCTCGAACCCGTGTCCCCTGCATTGGCAGGCGGATTCTCAACCACTGCGCCACCAGGGAGGCCCTTTAATGTTATTTTTATGATCCCCAAGGGTAAGATGATTTACAAAGGGGACAGAGTATTGCGTCGTTTCCTTTAGCTTTTAAAACTAGGTGTTCTTTAAACTTACCTTGCAACTTGTGTCCATTCTTCATACAAATTAAAAGTCATCAAAGGTTCAGGCAGTTCCCGTAAATAGGACTTTAAAGCACCTGAAATTATTAACACCCTCTTTGAGTATGACAAGGGGCAAGGCCGGAACTCTCAGGATATATTATTTTGCAAATTGAAATGATATCAACTATAACCGTTCACAATGTATAGAATAAATCATGAATTGGCAGGAGTGGTTAGAGAATGAAATGCTAATAAAACAATTTCCATCCCTTGTAAAATATATTGAGAGATCAATAGAAAATAAAATTAGTTTCAAAACTATCTTCTTAATAAGACATCATCTCTCTAGGCAGATGGAGATTTGGGGGTAAAAGGGAAGAAAATAAAAGCATGCCTCTAAACATTTGGATTATAAGCTACCTTCACCTTTACTTAATAATCAGGAAAACAAAACAAAACCCCCAAAACAGGAATAGAAAAGATATGCATGTGTAAGTGTACGCACACACGCTTTTCAGTTTTATTTGTCATTTCAGTTTTGTCACTTAAACTTATAAGGAGACCATTTAATTTTAACTGTCACTTAATATTGGATCTTTAACTGATGATCTGTTACCACCTTGAGGGCGCCTCCTTGGAGCTCACCTGCTACAGCATGGGGGTCTGAGTAGAACTCATCCAGGTGAGAAGTAGAACAGTCTAAAGCAGCTTTCAGTTTCTTTAACTTGGAGGCCCCAGCCCCAATTCGGAAAAGGCCCTAAAGACAATGAAAAGCCGTTAGTAGCAAGTTCAAGTTGTGAGCCTTACACTGAGTGGCAGTAAAAATCTGATGGAAGAGCCTTCCACCCACCATGCCCCTCCCAGCTCCAGCACGGCTCGTCCAGGAGAGCTGCAGGGCTGTCGGGAGGAGTACAGAAGACTGAGCTTGTACCCCCGGCAGAGTGTCAGGCAGAGAGCAGACCATTTTTAATCAGTGCTAGCTCATGCCCTGCCCCATTGCCAAAATAACCATGCCTGTTAGGAATCTATTTAAAAGCAATATTTCATACTTCCACCAGGTTGATCGCCATGGATTTTCTAAATTTAGGAATATTTTGGAATATTTTTTAAAAATTGAAACCTCAAGAAAAATTGTTAGGCTTGGCTACTGGTCACTTTCACTGTCCTAAATGTTACTTGGAGAAAAACCCATGAAAGGTCAACCAAGGGAGCAGGCCTTATGGAGACATTGGGCCAGCAGTTATAAGACTTGGGCTTTCAGCAACATTAATCTAGGCAGAGTTTCCCAACCTCAGCAGTACTGACATTTTGGGCCAGGTAATTCTTTGTTGTGAGGCTGTCCTGTGCACTGAAGGCTGTTTAGAAGCATCCCTGGTCTCTACCCCCTGGATATACAGTATAGCAACTCCTCCCCCTGCTCCCCAAGTTGTGACAATCAAACATGTCTGCAGACCTTGCCAAATGTTTCCCGGAGGCAGTGGAACTGGCCTCGGATGAGAAGCACTGATCTAGGCTGTTAGGAGCTGGGGTCACATTGATGGGGTCAGGGTGGGGGGCGGTGACTGGAAGCAAATGCAAGGAAGCTTCCCCAGGGGGTTTCTTGATCTGGGTGCTGATTACATACATGGGTGAGTTCAGATGGTGAAAATGGATCAAGCTGTTCACTTATGATACATGCACTTTTCTATATGTACGTTACACTTCAATACTAAGCTTTCAAAAGGAAAAAGACTTGTGTTTTGATTCTAGCTCTGCCCCAGCATGAACTCCTTGTGTGCTGAATTCCTTGTCTACACAAGAAGAGTAATGAGACCTGCCCTGCTTGGTTCATGGGGTTTTCTGGGTAAGGATTCCACAAAATAATGTAAATGCCCCCCCCAACTTCCACCCCACTGCATAGTACAACACAAATATAAAATTCGTATTATTAGAAACTAAAGCTCATGGGAGCTCTGGTTCTACAGTACCTCACGAAATTCGTTTTCACAGCGTAAAATGAAATAATCAAATGGGACCAAAAAGAAAAAGGCAGAGTGTACTGCGGGTAGGCAAGGTAAATACTGCTCTGTGAAACCTCTGTTTCATTTAGGGTCTACCATGGCAACACGGACAGGGTCTCAGTGTGAAATGTGGTCATGGTGAGCGCGGTTTGAGAGCCACTGGTCTGCAGAGGCCGGCCGGAGCGGCGGGGCCTCACCTCCTCCTTCATGCCCGTCTCCAGGAGCAGCATGACGCAGGCCTCGAGGGGCAGCGCGATCTCGCGCCCGCTCCGCTTCAGGTGTTCTTCCAAAGGCGTCCCGAAGGCGGGCTTCTCTGCCCACTTATCTAGAGCAGCAGACCATTCAGTAAGACACTCGACAACCTCGCGGCATTGCCAAGTTATTTCCTCCCCCAAACTACTGAAGGGGATTTTTTTTTTTTTTTAAAGCCCGTAGCCAAGGATTTGGAAAGGGGGAAGGATCTATTCTCTTCGCTTTTGTCATTTCCCATTTACTAGGGTACAAAATGTGTGCCAGGCTGGGGAGGTGACCAGTGGATCGGCGCCCTGACGCGCCCACGTGGCACCCAATGCAAGATGCCCAGTGGAAGCTGTGAGGGTGCTTCTGGCCCAGCATCACACCCGCATTTACCCGAGACGGGTGGGCTGCCTTGTGCTAAAGCCAATGGTCCATCTGAGCACAGTTTTCCAGAAATTTATCTAGCCATGCAAAGCATGACTGGTCTCCTACCTAGAGGACGAGAAATAGACTCCTTCCTTTAAAAAAGGAAATAATTTCTTAAAAATTTAAACACAGGCCAAGCATTGTCATACAGGACTGGAGAGGGCCCATGCCAACCCCTATTAGAGGCGACATCTCCAGGACATGCAGCACTTCTGGTGCCATATCCCCAAACAGTCCAAGATTCTGAGTAGGAGAGAATGCAGCCCCAAGGCAGCTGAGGCTGGAGGCTGTGCCGACAGCAGCAAAGCAATACTGCATATCATTTTCCAGTCATATGCTCTGCTTCATTCCACAAAAGATTTGAGGCAGCTTAGCAAAAAGACATACAATAAAGCGGGAAACAGAAACAGGCATTTAGGACACGGATGTACTGAAGGAGAGTAAGAAGGGTGTGGTTGGGCCCGGCCTGCCTGGCGGGGTGCAGGGATCCAGCACCGACTGAGAAGCACACAGAAGCCAAAGAGGGCAAACCAGCTGGTGGAAAATACTCCACTGGGGAAGCGTGGTTCTTTCCAGCGACAGGAAGGGCTCACGTCCCTCTCAGCCTGTGGACATGTGTCCTTCAGCCACTCTGGTATTCGAATCCTGGATTCCAGGCAGGCAGTGTTACCCTAGCGTGGCTCTCACACTGCCCTACACGTGAGAGCAGGCGGGGCCCATCACAGGAAGGAAAGTGAGATCCCACAAACCTGTAGACCTGGGTGCTTGTGAAAAGTCAAAACTTGATGGAAAGAGCAAGTAGGGTAAAGGTTAAAGGAAGGGGTGGGGGGGGCGGAAGGCAGTGGCCGCTCTCAGAACTGTCCGGAGGCCCCTCGTCCCTGGCTTCAGCCCCGGCCCTGGTCAGTGGAATTCCGAACACAAGAAGCATCCAAGGGCCTGGCCCTTCTCAGAAGACAGAGCTCTGGGACAGTCCTCTCAAAGGCCAGATCTTACCTTGAATACTTTCTCCCTTTTATCTAAAGCAGTGATTCTCAACACAGGCAGAAAAGGGCCAGCTGACCCTTCGCCTGGGCGGATACATCAGAATCACCCAGGGGAGTTCTGCAAACGACTCCTGCCATCACCTCCCCATGCCGGACCCTACTATGCTGAGAGGCGGGCACAGTCCAGACTCCTGCCGGAACTTTCTAGTAAACCCTGGACAGGGTGTCCCTCCTCCACCTCGGTGTACTGTTGGCAGAGGGTGGATGTGAGAGCCGCTGACCTAGAGGCCACTCCGGAGGCAAACGCCACCGCAGGGGCTGCTCCTCAAACCACAGACCTCTGACATGCGAGGCCCTGCAGCAGGCACCCAGAGTTCACAGAGGCCCCCCACCCCTGGGGTGAGAGCAGTCTAAGTGTGAAGAAAACACAAAACACACAGGCAGACGCACAACAGCAATTAACAAGACAAGACACGTCTGCTAAGCCATGGCAGAAAAATGGTATAGACTAGGGTCGCAAACACAATCGTCTGCGGGGGCCGGATGGGCCCTGTAGGTGCGGGATCGGGGTGGGGAGGGCGTGGCCTGCCAAGACGCAGCAGCTGCTCCTCGGCGCCAGAGCAATGTCGCCACGCGGGAAAGCAGATCCAGCGTCCCAGGCCCTCTGGACTTCCAAGAGAAGCCAGAAGTTAGCACTGTTATGTGAAAGGAGTCTGATTTTTAAATGATGGCAATTAGTTTAAAAAAAAAAATTTTTTTTTTTTTTTTTTAATGAGGTATGGCTGTTTGCGACTTCTGGTGTAGACCATAAATGCTAGAGTGATTCAGGAGACGAAAGTGTTCACTGTTGGCTTCAGTTGTCAGAGAAGGCTTCTCAAAGAAGGGGAGCTTGGCGAAGGTCTTAGAAGACTGACAGGAATTAAATAGACCAGGAGGACATAGGCTGAGAAAAGACCAGGGATCCTGAGTCTGGGGATGGACACTTTATTCCACACTTGTGCACCGGGTGACAGGGGCACGGAGTAGAGTGGGACAGTGAGAATGAAGAGGAGGGCACAGCAGAGGGAAAAATGCACAGAACCCGGCCAGAGGGTATCAGAAAGGAAGGAAAAGATGACTCCAAGGTTTGAAACCTGGATTGTTTGGAGAAAGGAGGAACCAAGGAGACGAGGGGGGAGGAAAGGCCAGCTGGTGTGGGGGAAGCATCAGTTTGCTTCTTGAGATGCGCTGAGTTTAAGGTGACAGCCAGTCATCAAAGGGAACTGACGCTGAGCCTGAGAGGATGGAGATGCAGGTGTGAGTGGAGGCCACCAAAATGAGGGGATTTTGAGAGAAAAGGTGGGAGGGAGGGAGGGAGAAGAACACAGGAGAAAGGACTGGATCTCAGGAAAGGCTTGACTTCTGAGGAGGGGACAGACATGAAGGAAACACCGCCTCAACAATGACAGAAAACAATCGAGTGAAACGAGGAGAAAAAATTGACAAGGAAGAGACGGCTCAAGCCACGTCAAATGCCAGAATCTAACAATCAGAATCATCCACCCATTGGGACTTGCAATGTTTCTTTGTCTGTTTGTTTTAATAGCAGAGTGATTGGGAGTAGAAACCAGACTGCAAAGTGTTAGGGGTGGGGAGGCGGTTAGAAAACGGAGGTGGCTGACGGAAATGAGTCATTCGAAGAACCTCCCAGGAAAACGAAGGAGAATGCCGTGAAACGGGGCATCACGCTGAGGACAGGCAGGTACCGAACTAAGGCCAGCCGACCGAGAGTGTGAGACCAGGGTGCACGGGGGTACGGGGCAGAGGGTCCAGTTTTTTTCTTCCTACGGTAAGGACACTCTGAGTCTTTCTGAAAACAGAGAAGAAGGAAGAGGAAGACAGAACTAAGACGAGAGGCAGATTTGAGGACAGGCAGAGGTGAAAAGGGTTGAATTCCAAGGCGTGGGTGAAGGCGGCAGCCTTAGAGAGAAAGAAGAATCTCCTTTCCTTCACTGGCTGCTCCCCGTCACACACCAGCTTCCCTTGTTCCAGCCTAAACCTCTTCCCTGCCCCTGCCTGTTCCCCATGACTTTCTGACATACTTCTCTGGGGAAAATAGCCTTGGGTAAAAATAGAATGGGAGTTTAAAAAAAAAGGGGCGTGGCACTGCTTAAATCTTCTCTTTTTTGTGCCTGTTCGTCAACCTTTCCAAACCAGGCTTAAAGCCATTCAAAGGCTAGGATGATGATGTTTACTGTTGCGTCCTGTGCAGGGCCCCGCACACAAAAGGTACCCCGTAAATACAGGCTCCCGGTGCTCTGACCTGGGCCAGCAAGAGTCGGCCCCTTGCGAGGCTGACTGTTCGCCAGCAGCTTCATTCCTTTGCGCTCTGACTCAACCCCATTACCCACGAATTAGGAAATGGGATCACTTTGGAAAGCGAGGGCAGCTCGTCCTCTGAAGACTGGCCCAGCAAATCAGAGCCACCACACTCGAGATGGCTAAAGATCTGGCTAAGGGGTCAGTCAAGACATAGCATTTTCTTTTCTTTTTTTTTGGTCGCGCTGTGTGGCACGCGGGATCTTAGTTCCCCGAGCAGGGATCAAACCTGCGCCCCCTGCAGTGGAAGCGCAGAGTCTTAACCACTGGACCGCCAGGGAAGTCCTAAATAGAATTTTCTGATTCCAAAATCTAAGGACTTCCAGGCACAAAGTCACACCCTGTTGGGATCGCCTGCAATTTAGGGGAGGAGGAGTGGTATTCTTGAGGGGCCAGTGTGCACGCACAGACATAACCAGCCCCCTACACACACATGCTCAGTCTCTTTCACAATCACAGAGTCATCACACTCAGCACCTGGCTTGATCCTCTTTCAGCTTGAGACCAGTGGTTCTGTCGGGGGCACCTGAGTTCCAAATGTCAGGACTATACCATAAGCAAAAGAGTATAACAGGTCCAAAGGTGACAGAGGAATGTCTGATCATTTACTGATCTCTGCTGATAGATGCTCTGATGGCAAATCAGAGAGAATTAGAATCAAAAGAGTTAATGTTCAGTCTAAAACTAAACATCAAAGGAAAGTTTGGTCCACTCGTAAGTTGAGGGTAGGATCTGCAATGTGCTTGAATATGGTGGGCAAAGTGAGCGCTGATGAGAACAAGATCGGAACGAGGTGGTCATGGTCTCACGATTCAATCACACTGATTATGTGCCTGATGATGCGGTATCAGGTACTGGCTTCTAAAATTCCTTTTGGGAAGTCCAAAATTTTTTTCATAGGATGTATGCTCTTGGAATCACAGGGCTAGAATTAAGCCCTATGAAACAAATAACTGATTTGCGAAAAGATAATTAGAGGCTAGAATGTTTTGAGCCTATTTAGAAGATAGAAAAACAGATGCTTCCCCCAAAGGGTGCAGCTTTCTCTTCAACTGAAGATTTCAGAAGAACTGCAAATGTTCCATTAGTATGTTAATTTGCGTTTGGAAGAAATTAGAGAATGCAGCAAGGGAAGATGAAAGTGTGCTGGGAAATAGTGCCCGCCTAGGCAGAGAGGCTTTGTCCAAAGGAAATGCATGCAAAGGAGCTGAGTAAAGAAGAACAGAGGCAGAAGTGGCAGAGGCGAGAAGGAGGCATCAGGCCAGCACGCAGGTTACGTTACCTTGATGGGCTCGCAATTCGGGAAGGGCCTTTTCTAAGACTGCTAATGCTTTTCTATGGTAATCTGCTTGAGCTTCTAATAACTGAGAACAGACCCACATTCAAAAACAAAAGTAACGTTAGCATTGGATGGACACACACACAATGGCTGAGCAAAACCAAAAATGACATCTTTTGCAAAAAAGCTAAAATGACTCAACTTTTACAATGCTTTAACATCTCGTCAGGGCAAAGTGCTTACCGTAACAAAAAATTTGCCGTACTCCCCTTCTTTGGCCATAAAATTGTACATATCCGCTGCAAGTTGATCCTGGGTAAGTGGAAGAGAAGATACGTCATTGAAGAAAAAAGAGGTGAAAGAAAATAGCATCTGTGAATTGATCTGTGAGCTCCTAGAGCAAACTGTAATAAAACAGCTGCAGATTAAATGTCCATCAACTCACTGTACAATCATACACAGGGATAATGAAAAGAATAATCAAGTTTATTATGGACTGACATGGAAAGATCTCCAAAGTTTATTATTAATATGCCTTGTTAAGAAGCAAAGCATAGAGCACTACTTCTGGTATGGTATGTTACTATCTGGGTAAAAAAGGGAGAGGAAATATTTTTATCACCATGTTTGTATAAAAATACCCCTAGGGAAAAAAGCAAGAACTTAGTAACAGTGGTTACCTGTTGGGAGCAGTGGAAATTAGGAGGAGGAGGAGGACAAGGGCAGAAGAAAGACTTTACTGTATACTGTTTTATACTTTTGACATTTGAACTAATGTAAATAAATTACTTACATAAGAATTAAATAATTAGCTTAAAACTGATAGACTGGGCAATTGGATATATCCTTATTTCCAATTTTCATATATATATATATATATATATATATATATATATATATACATATTTTTTTAATGTACTACCTTCTGTTTTGGATTGGCCTCTGTATCTGGGAAAGTAAGACATTTCCCTGAGAGTTCACAAATAAATATAGACCTGCTTTCATGAGGGTTTGAAGTTTGAGTTGATACTCTGTGTGGTCCAGGAATCCTCAAACTGAGAAAGTTTAGTTTAAAATGGCTTGGTAATACTCTCTGGGAGACTCACTCCTAATCCCCAGAAGTCCCACAGATAAAGTCCCTCTTAAAATGAGCTCACAATACAAAACTGCAAAACAATCCACCATAAAGGAAACTCCCACCACTCTCATAGAGAACTTCAGAAAACAGAATTAACTAACACTTAAAATAAGTATATATAAATGATTAAAAACATCAAAAAATAAATACTAAAAGAATAATGCACTATCAAAAAAGGCAGACTTGAAGAATTAGAACTTTAAAATGAAAAATATAGTCAACAAAATTCAAAACTCAATGTTAATTAACAGCAGATCAGACATAGCTAAAGACAGAATCAGTGAAACAGAACTTAGATCTCAGGAAATTACCCAGAAGTTAACATAAATAGAAAAGGAAATAGAAAATATTTTCATAAGTTTTTACCATTTGACTTTCTGACAAGCTGTGGTATGTAAGTTAAAAGAAGTCTCTCTTTTAACTTAGCCCATAATGCACCAGTTCAAACCCCCAAACTGCTAGACAAATTTATATCCAATAAGGAGCCACTAGCCAAGATCTAGGTTAGACCAGATATGAAGAAGACTGCTGCGTAAATGACACTGGCAAAACTACAACTCTTCTGAACAAGAATAAGCCAGTGCAAGACTTTTGTCAGAAGCATTTGTGTGATTATCATCTTTTTCAACGTAAAGGCTATGGCATGACTTTGTGAGTCCAGTATTAATTCTTACCTGCTATATTATTTTCAACAAGTCATTTTACTGCAGTTAACTGTCCAAGGTTTGCCATCATGAAAAGTGAATTATAGCATGACCTGAATAAACTAAAATATAGCAGTCTTAATGCTGTCTGGTAGAATGTGGAGACCATTTTTGGAAAATGATGAATAAAAAGAGGAGGAAAAGTCTCAGGCGATGATCCTAAGATTCACCAAAGACCTGTTTCTTTACCACCTCAAATAACATTTGGAATAAACATTTATCTTCGTAGATAGATGCATAGAGAATAACCACCTAGTCTGGAATTTAGATTATGAGATACAAGTTTTTATTTCTTCCAAATTAGAAGCCAATTGTCCTAGCAACATTTTAAAAATAATCCTTCCCTTCTCTATGGATATATGATGACTCCTTTACTATATATTCAACCCTTAAATATAACAGCATTCATTCTAGAAAACCTATACAATTCCATGGATCTATTTTTGTGCCTATTGTGCATTGTTTTAATTGCTGTAATTTTATATGTTTTTAAATAGTTTTTCTCCTTTTATTCTCCCATTCTTCATTTTAAATAAGCTTAGATGTTTTTGTCAAGTTTTAAAAAATATCCTGCTTGAATTTCTTTTTAATTAATTAATTATTTATTTTTTGCTGCATTGGGTCTTCATTGTTGTGTGTGGGCTTTTTCTCTAGTTGCGGAGAATGGGGGTTACTCTTTGTTGCGGTGCGTGGGCTTCTCATTGCAGTGGCTTCTCTTGTTGTGGAGCATGGGCTCTAGGCATGTGAGCTTCAGTAGTTGTGGCATGTGGGCTCAGTAGTTGCGGCTCGCGGGCTCTAGAGCATAGGCTCAGTAGTTGTGGCACACGGGCTTAATTGCTCTGAGGCATGTGGAATCTTCCCGGACCAGGGCTCGAACCCGTGTCCCCTGCATTGGCAGGCGGATTCTTAACCACTGCGCCACCAGGGAAGTCCCTGAATTTTTTTTTTAAATAATGTTTTATTCTGAGTATAAAGTAATGTAGAGTCTTAGAAAATAAAGAAAGAAGGAAGAAGAAAATAAAACCTACCTTGAATATCATTCAGGGAATTCTAATAGGAATTATGTAAAACATTAAATAATTTGCAATATTTGACCTTTCATCCATCACTTGCAAAAACCAAAAGACTGATTTAAGTACATATTCATTAGGGAATTCTCCTACCTTGCACTGTTCTACTTTATTTCCAGCTTCATCCATCTCTTCCTTTAGGGTATCTATTTTTGATGGAAGCCCCTGAAAGTTGGTTCCTGAAGATTTGTGAGCCTGGTTCCATCTGCAAAGCACAGGCATAGCCATTATTTGAGAATCAGCTGTATATACTCAACCTTATGGAGTCAAGGACCTAATGGAGACAGACTCCTTCCCCAAAACTGATTCTACCTGGGACAGGTATCAGCACCTAGGATGGCAGCTTCTCTGGAGTTTATCCTTTAAGAATGGAAACGGGCAAAGGTGACACTGGCTTCCCGCTGTGATGGGACTCTGGTAGTGCTGCGAGTAGCTGTCTGCTCTGAGCAGAACTGGCCACGCCTTGTCCCATGCAAGCCCCACTGCTGCAAATCAATCCATGGAACCCCTTCCTCTACTGTCCAATCTTGGGCTCTTTCCCATCAAACACCCCCTTGTTCTCTTGCTTTGATCTAGAATGTTCCCTGTGCCACTGGGGGTCAGGTGCTGCTCTTCAGGACCCCTTATAACACCGCCTACTACCATCCTGACCTGTGATTACTTTCAGTTAAGTGAATGCCAGAACTTCAGTCATGGAGCTAGTAATTGATAGCTGTGAAAGCATGTTAAGAATTAAAATCATTTGTAAGGATTAATACTAGTATCTACAGCAAATCTGAAACATAACGTGGAATGTTTATATTCCCTTCATAAATAAGTCAAAAGGACCCCCTCTCCCAAAATTATACTATAGCAATAGTTGGGGGAAGTGCATGGGGAATAATAATCTAAAACAATTTCTATTTGGTTTTCAAGTGTGTTTTGACCTTCTGTTTAAATACAGACATGCCTGCTATGGCAGAAAGTTCTAGCACTTTATTTATTTATTTATCTTTCTTAAAGCCTTTACCTTTCAGACATGACAGAAAAATCTTACAGGTACACATGGAAAAGTAATACATGATCACAATTGAAAGTAAAGACAATCTAGTCAGAAAGATTTTACTCCTGTCAGCTAATGTTGAAGCTGAAGTTCTGAGTATGACATGCTGCAGGGCTGAAAGGAATGGTAGTTAGTACTCTTTGCCTTCTTCCTCTCCCTCTCCTTCAACAGAATCCACACCAACCTCCTCATAATCCTTCTCAAGGGCAGCCATATCCTCATGGGCCTCAGAAAACTCTCCTTCCTCCATGCCCTCACCCACGTACCAAAGGCACGCTTGGCATACATCAGGTCAAACTTGTGGTCCAGGCGAGCCCAGGCCTCAGCGATGGCTGCGGTGTTGCTCGGCATGCACACAGCTCGCTGTACTTTGGCCAGGTCTCCACCAGTGGGAGGCTGGTAATTAGTGCCAACTTTGAAGCCAGCGGGGCACCAGTCCACAAACTGGATGCTGCGCTTGGTCTTGACGGTGGCAGTGGCAGCACTGACATCTTTGGGAACCACGTCGCCACGGTACAACAGGCAGCAAGCCATGTATTTACCATGGCGAGGGTCGCATTTCACCATCTGGTTGGCTGGCTCAAAGCAAGCACTGGTGATCTCTGCTACAGAAAGCTGTTCATGGTAGGCTTTCTCAGCAGAGATGACAGGGGCATATGTGGCCAGAGGGCAGTGGATGTGGGGACAGGGCACCAGGTCGGTCTGGAATTCTGTCAGATCAACATTCAGGGCTCCATCAAATCTCAGGGAAGCAGTGATGGAGGACACTCTCTGGCTGATAAGGCGGTTAAGATTTGTGTAGGTTGGGCGCTCAATATCGAGGTTTCTACGACAGATGATAGATGGCCTCATTGTCTACCATGAAGGCACAGTCAGAATGCTCCAGGGTGGTGTGGGCGGTGAGGATGGAGTTGTAGGGCTCAACTACATCTGTGGAAACCTGGGGGGCTGGGTAAATGGAGAACTCCAGCTTGGACTTCTTGCCATAATCGACAGAGAGACGTTCCATCAGCAGGGAGGTGAACCCGGAACCAGTTCCCCCACCAAAGCTGTGGAAAACCAAGAAGCCCTGAAGACTTGTGCACTGGTCAGCCAGTTTGCGAATTCGGTCCAAGACGGGGTCAATGATCTCCTTGCCAATGGGGTAGTGACCGCGGGCATGGTTAATGGCAGCATCTTCCTTGCCTGTGACGAGCTGCTCAGGGTGGAAGAGCTGGCGGCAGGTGCCAGTGCGAACTCCATCAATGACTGTGGGTTCCAGGTCTACAAACACTGTCCTGGGCATATGCTTGCCAGCGCCTGTCTCACTGAAGAAGGTGTTGAAGGAGTCATCTCCTCCCCCAATAGTCTTGTCACTTGGCATCTGGCCATCGGGCTGGATGCCGTGTTCCAGGCAGTAGAGCTCCCAGCAGGCACTGCCGATCTGGACACCAGCCTGGCCAACATGGATGGAGATGTACTTATGCATGGTGGCTACGGGTCAGCAGACGCAGGCCACAGGAGTAGACACCGGGTCCTGGTTACCGTCCTCAACAAGCTAAGAGTCGAGGTAAGTGACGCACTCTCAAGCACTTTAAATTTAAACATGGATATTACATAGATGCAGCATGAAAGCCCATGTTAGCAACTTATCAAGCTTCCCAGATGACTGCATTGCCCCCAGAATGCTCTGCCCTGCCCTCTTTCACGTTCCTGTTGTGATGCACTTCCCCACAGCAAGGCTTCAGTAAATCTGCTGAAGCAAAGCTGGCGATGGAAAGAGCATGGACTTCGGAGTCTGACAGGCTGAAGTCTGAAGCTCGGTTCTACCTTCGTTAGCTGTGTGACCTTTGGCGATGGCCTCACCTCTCTGTGCCTCAGGTTGTCTCATCTGTCAAACTAAGGAAACAAATACCATCTGCCCGGCAGAGCTGTCATGAGCAGCAGAAGAGAGAATAAATATATATATGCCTGTGTGTGAATATGATGGATTCCCACTTAATGTTAGCTATTACCATTTTCCTCCAGGGAAAAGCCACAGGAATAAGTAAAAATAAAGAAGAAATATTGATCTGTTTCAGTTTCTCTAATACCTACTTTGATTAGTTAAGTGAACAGGACCGTGAATGCAGGACCAAGAATCAGTGCTGAAATCTCCTCTGGGATACATGTGCTGCAGATGTAAGATTCCTGGCAGGTTGGTATCTATAATATCGCTCAACCAACTCCAGCAAGAGCGCATTCACGGCCTTGTTTAATTAACCATTAGAACATTTTTCCTTATCTTCAGCAAAAATCTACCACAGGGGGGCCTGCACTCCCTGATCCTGGTTCTGGCTACAGGGCTCTAATCACACGTGTGCGTGTGACAAGGAGACGGCAGACTCTGCGTTCAGAATCCTAGCCCTGCCATTTATTATGTCTAAGATGCAAAGCAAGTCATAGACACGCCATGTGCAGGTGCCTCCAGTGTCTGTACAACAAGTCTCCTCTTAAAGTAGGGGGTGTCACATAACCTCCTAACCTCTGTCCCCTCCAACTCTCACTGAAGGGCCTCTGCACTTAGTGTCCAGCACGGAGCCTGACCCACAGCGAGCACCTACTCGATGTCTGCTGAAAACACAAGTGGGCAAATGAATAGGGATTGCTGGGAGAATCGAAAAAGCTGACATATCACATACGTAGTCTGATATCTGGCACGTGGCAAGTGTCCAGTAAGTGGTGGCAATTATCATGTTCACCATGTGCTAATTCCTAGATGTCCCTCTTATCATCTCAACTTTTCTTAAATCAGGACATGTCTTACCAATTGATTTGTACACTTAATAAAGTGGTGTTCCTATTTCATTTCCCCCCCAAAATCGGATATTAAATCACTGGTGCATCTGACACTCAACGGCATTTTAGAAACAAGGAAATCTGCAATAAAAGCATCTGACATGGGGCTTCCCTGGTGGCGCAGTGGTTAAGAATCTGCCTGCCAATGCAGGGGACACGGGTTCAAGCCCTGGTCCGGGAAGATCCCACATGCCACGGAGCAACTGAGCCCGTGCGCCACAACTACTGAGCCTGTGCTCCGCAATAAGAGAAGCCACCGCAATGAGAAGCCCAAGCACCACAACCAAGAGTAGCCCCTGCTCACTACAATTAGAGAGATCCCACGCGCAGCAATGAAGACCCAACGCAGCCAAAAAAAAAGCATCTGACAGCATTTACAGAAAGTCAGTGAATGATCTCTGTATCTCCATTTATTTGCCAAACAGAAATAATCATGTCTACTTCACAAGAGTGCAATGAGGATTAAAAGAGTTAACGAAGCAGGGCTCAGCAAAGCCACTTGCTTTTGTAAATAAAGTTTTATTCGAACACAGACTTGCTCATTCATTTATGTATTGCCCAGGGCTACTTTTATGCTACAACAGCTGAGCTGAGTAGTTGGAACAGGGAGCATCTGGGTTGCAAGGCTGAAAATATTTAGTATCTGGCCCTTTACAGAACAAGTCTGTCAACCCTTGTATAAGGTATGAGAAAGGATGGGGCCCGTGGCAGCCACTTCCCTACTCCTCTCATATGAGTCACTGATACAAACGCCCTCACGGATGGAGCTGAGGCTGGAGCCCAGCCACGGAGCACTACAGACGGGTCATCCGACATCAGCCCTCTGGGATGGCTACTAGGTTTTACTTAGTTCCTCCCTGTTGAGCACAGCATTTCTTGGTTGTGAAAAACGATCCTAACCACACAGGTGTTTTCTGACACAGTGGGACGCTTAGCAGCCGCTAAGATCACAGATCTATTTATTCCTACACTCCACTACTCCAAGGACAACGCTCTTAGAACTGTCTGCCACCGTCTCTTCTCCCCAGAATACACTTACTTAGGTGTTTTTTTTTCCCTGTCTCCTTTCACTGTTGGTTGACTAAGAACAGGGTGTTCTAACATCATCCCGCTGCCACGCTGGGGAGAATGAGGCCTGAAAGCAGGTGTAAGTAGGCTGTGACTCAGTCTGTGAGTCAAGTGTGTGAATCTGTGACGACTTCTGTTTTGTGCACCCAGTGGTCTTTATCCGTGTTGAGGAGGGGGATGGTTGCTGGGGATGTGACAGAAAACCGCATTATTGGTTATTTTTCACAGCTTTATCTTACCTGGCTCTGACCGAGTCCCAGTCTAAAACCAATTTGGCGAGCTGCTTCCTCTGTTTCTGGATGTTAGGAATCTCTACCTGGAAAGAAGAACACACCACATATGAAATGGGACGAGCTTCGCGGTTTTCAGTTTAACCTCTGAAAGTGCAATCTTTATTTACCATTTTTTTTTTTCTCTTAGGCAAAGGATTTTGCACCCTCAACTTACTCCCCTTATTTCCAAAAATGAAGTGTATGCCAAAGCCACTGATTATTGTTAAAAGTTTCAGACACAGGCGAACCATTCCCCACCCATCCCCCGCCAAAGCACCCACCTCTGCTATGCCGTACAGAGGGTCCACGATCTCCTTCTCGACAAAGACTTCATGCTGAGAGAGTTCCAGGGCCAGCTGATTCTCAGCGTCTCCACACGTCTCCAGCATCTTCCTTTAAAAACGAGATGCCCAGCAACAAACAAACGTCCATTAAATCTGGCACCAGATTCCCACACTGAGCCAGCTCTGCTCTCCATACGATGGGAACGCATTAGGGCGCTATACAATAGAGCCTTAAAAGTACTATAAACTTAGGGCGTGAGTCCACAGACTTGTGCTTTAAAATGAACAAGACTATCTCAGGTATACTTTGTGTGTACGCGTGCGGGATGTGTGTAAACAGGGAGGTGAGAACTCACTGAAAGATTAGGTCCTCTGGTCAGGTGAAAAGCAAGTATTCTCAAAAGTACCCTGAAAATCTTCTAAATCATATGTAACGTTTATTATACTATACTGTTTCCTGTCTGCTAGTAAGTCCGGCCTAGGCAGTGTCCTTCAAAGAACGACAGAGCGTTGTAGGTCGTGGAGCATGGCAGACCCTGGGAAATGGGCTGAAAAGTCCAAAGGCCATATCCAGCTGGGAAAGGAGGGCCCATGTTACAGCAGGAGAGAGCAGACAGGATCAAAGGACACTGGCCTTGTAGAGAAGCAAGTAGAAGGAAAGGTCAACCTTCCCTCTTACAATGAAAACAGCTTTATTATTAGATTTTAAACTTATTTATCTAATACATGCTCATTGTAAAAAAAAAAAAAAAATCCACATAATTCAGAAAAGGCACTATTTTGAGACAACCTCCACTGACATTACAGTGATCATCTTTAAAAGAAGTGACTCTTAAGGACTAGATGGGACTGGTCAGGGCTTATAAATCTGAGTCAACACCTGGACCAGGGAAGGGACTGAGTTCTTTATATCCAAGCTCAGCAGATTAAATAACTGACCTTATCAATTACTTTTGTTATTGGCCCTTTGTATCATCCATCCTTGCTTCTACTGAAAGGAAGATTCTCTAGCATCCCAGTGGCCTCCCACGGGGCCTCAGCCTCTGGTCACACATGTGGCTGCCGTGTACACCACCCAGCCATCCACCTCCGCCAACCCACGGGGCGCATGGCTCTCTTTCTGAAATCGCCCAACTCTTACCCCAGGAGAGAGTCTTCTAGCTGAGTTGATGCTTCTTGCATATTCTGAGCGAGAGCTGTCAGAGGGAGTTTTTTCTGGAAGGCAGAAGACAATGCATTTTTTTTTCATTATAATTGACACCCATTCTCAATTACCTTCTTCAGATCATCAGTCACTGGTTTCTCCTCCAGGTAAACTGCACAGGTAAGAGATATCCTGTCTGGGTTCAGGTTCTGGTCTCAAAGGTATGAGCTGTGTGACTTAATCTCTGTGTCAGTTTCCTCATGCCTGGAAATTAGGGATAACAGTGAGAGGGTCCTAGGGCTGTCCGTTAACTAAAGGAGATATTCAAGGTCAAGTACCCCAAGTAAATGTATCACGTAACACTTACTGAGTACATGATAAGTAGTAAGTGTTAGCTGCTATTATTACTGTTGTCGTTGCTATTACTATAATTACTATAATCAAGAGCATACTATGACCCAGGCACTGGGGACATAAGACATACACCGTGCTCTCTGATTATCATGACAAATAAATGCAATGAAGTGCTCAATTTTAAAAACTTTTGCTAGAATACTCATTCTTAAACTGGCTCTTAAATTGGCTGGAATCATAAAGATTTAGCTTTCGTTAAAGATCTGAAAATATCTAGCTAAATATACAAAAAATTTAAAAAAAAAATTTAAGCACCAAGTCACTCATTTTCCTATCAGAGATTTGTTTTTCAGCTGGAAATGACCATAAGGATCATCTGATTAATGTTCTAATTGTGCAGCTGGGGAATGTGAAGTCCAGGGGGATTACATGGCCTGGCCAGGCACCCCGGTGAGGGTGTAGAGCTAGACCTCGGTGCTAAAAGCCCAAGCCCCGGTTCAGAGTCTGTCCATGACTAGCTAATGGCTTATCTCAGAATATAGGCAGAAGAGGCCTGGAAAGTAGCAAGTGGGTTGGTTATAACACCATGATCTGCTAACGAAAAATGCTTTCATTGCTGCGGTACCCCATGTAATTTTGCCTTCCCAGTAGAAAGGGAACTGATGTCAAAGACCTGGGGTCCACCTTGCCGTGGCATTGCTCTGCCTTGACCTCGGGCATGTCACCTGCCTTTCCTGCCTTCAAAGGGCTCCACCTGTTACACTTCTAGAATATCTCTGGAAGGCTGTACAAGAAACTGCTATTACTGGTGGTCCTGGAGAGGGGAACTGGGTGCCCAGGGAACAGGGCTGGGAGAGACCTCATGTTACGTTCTTTTGTGTATTATGGATTTTGATCATGTAGATGGACAGCCCATTCAAAATGGTACAAAGAAATTTAAAAATAAGTAATGAACAAATATATTTACCCATCTCTCCTCCCCCTCAGGTTATGTTCAAATAAATAAATAACAGGCTTCATCGGCCCCACAAGGAGACGTTCCCAGCTTCCACATTAATAGACCAGGAAGATATGAGAAAATGGGCAGTGCGCTTTGATCAAAATAGAGGATAATTCATACCTTTTACTTATGCTGCCTTTCTAAGGGAATTTAATGTAGGATAAGTGCAGTAATCAAGAGAAATATACTTTGTGCAACTCTGGAGCTCTATGGGAAAAAAGAATCATAAAGAGAGGAGTTTACTCTGACAAGTATCATGCAAGTGCCCAGCTGTAACTAACCTGCGGTCTCCATGCCCTGACTCCTAAGCATCAACAATCCTGGTTCCCGATGTACAGAAACGAGGACATTCTGCTCATTTAACATTTGAGCTGGTTAATGAACATGCTGTCTACCAACATTAAACTCCTCCACGGAGAGGGCTGAGGGCCCCCTAGTTTATAAAAGGCATGCCAGCTGCACGAAAAGAAATAATTCCAGGTCTGATATGAACCACGGCATAAGCTATGCCATGTCAACACTTTGGGCTGAGAAGGCCACCCGCCCTGTCTCTCTTCCCTCCAATTCTTGCCTCTTCACACGCATGGGAGCTTCTGGTGGGGCCTTTGCAAGGCTGCTCCTGTATTTTCTAGAGCACGAGAGACTGCCGACCTCTCGTGGCCACCTATCATCTATCGGTTCCATGGCGACTCTTCTTCCCACGTGCAGAGCGTAGACAACCTCCGAGCCCTGTCTTGGGCACTTTGGTTTGAGGCTGGAAAAGGAAGCCTAAGGCATTAGGTTTTAGAAATGAGGGAGAGGCACCTTTGCCCCTGTTGCCTGGAATAGGCCCATCACCTGCCACTCATTTTCCTCCTTTACAGCTAGGCCACCACCTTCTCCAGGAAGCCTCCCTTGACTACCCCTCTCCTCCTCTGGTGCCCATTCTTGGTCCTCCCATAACACCCTGTGCATATTTTGTTTAGTATGTTGTTTTTATAATTATCCATTTGTGGAGGAAGCCTCCCCCACCAGGCTATGAGCACTTTTTAAGGGAGACACTACATCTAATTCATTTTATAGCTCTAGCACTTGTACATAGTAGGTGTTTGATAAATACTTAACTTGTTTGTTTTTAATGAATTTATGTGACACCTGGGCTGTGTTTCAAAGCAGACCAAAGGAACAACAAGACAATCTGAGTGAATGACAATGGCCTACAGCATGAATGGGAGGAAGCGGGAGATACTGAGACTGATAAGGAAATGTGATCAGATTATGAAGGGTTTAAGTCATCTAAAGTGCTTGGACTTTAGGATATTTTGTACAGCACAGAGAATATGGCCAATATTTTACAATAACTTTATTTATTTATTTATTTATTTATTTTTAATTTATTTTATTTTATTTTTTATTTTATTTTATTTTTGGCTGTGTTGGGTCTTCATTGCTGCGCACTGGCTTTCTCTAGTTGCGGTGAGCGGGGGCTACTCTTTGTTACAGTGCGCAGGCCTCTCATTGTGGTGGCTTCTCTTATTGTGGAGCACAGGCTCTAGGGTGCACGGGCTTCAGTAGTTGTGGCACGCGGGCTCAGTAGTTGTGGCTCGCGGGCTCTAGAGCGCAGTCTCAGTAGTTGTGGCGCACGGGCTTAGTTGCTCCACGGCATGTGGGATCTTCCTGGACCAGGGCTCGAACCCGTGTCCCCTGCGTTGGCAGGCGGATTCGTAACCACTGCGCCACCAGGGAAGGCCTACAATAACTTTAAATGGAGTGTAATCTATAAAAATACTGAATCATGATGTTGTACACCTGAAACTAATATAATATTGTAAGTCCACTATATTTCAATTAAAAAAAAAACAACAACAAAAAAGCTTCTATTTTAACCCAGGTAATGGGAACCAGCCATCGTCCCTGCCAGAGCATCACTGGTATTATGCGATGCTTCCTTATGTGGAACTAGCCCTCCAGGCATCTTGGTCCCCACCCTCCAAATGCCAGTAGTGTCCCCCAGACCTTATGGCAACCAAAAAAGTCTCCACACATTTCCAAATATCCCCAGGAGTGTAATTCTGGTCCCTGTTGAGAACAACTAAGCTTAAGATTTTTTTTTTTTTAGACAGAAGGATGACAGGATCAATTTGTATTTCAGGAAACCATCTCTGGTTATCAGGTTGAAGAAAGGCTGGAAAAAAAGGAAATCAGAGGCAGGAAATGTAGCTCAAGAGGTGACTGCAACAGTCCAGATAATGAGAGGTAATCGGGTCTTGCATTAAGGCGAAGGTGGTAAAGATGGAGCAGAGGTGAGAAATTCAAGAAATAGTCACAAAGAGAATCACAGGACTTGCTAATCAAGCAGCAATGGGAGGTTGAGGATAAGACAAAAGGGAGGGCTTCCCTGGTGGCTCAGTGGTTAAGAATCCACCTGCCAATGCAGGGGACACGGGTTCGAGCCCTGGTCTGGGAAGATCCCACATGGTGCGGAGCAACTAAGCCCGTGAGCCACAACTACTGAGCCTGCACTCTACAGCCCACGAGCCACAACTACTGAGCCCGCGTGCCACAACTACTGAAGCCCGCGCGCCTAGAGCCCGTGCTCCACAACAAGAGAAGCCACCACAATAAGCCCACACGCCGCAACTAGAGAGCGCCTGCGTGTAGCAATGAAGACGCAACACAGCCAAAAATAATAAATAAATAAATATATTAAAAAACAAAACAAACACATGCCCTTCACTCTTAAAAAAAAAAAAAAAGATAACCTAGCTTGCATACTAGGGTGGATAGAATCCAAGAGTCAACAAAGAAGGAAGAACTGGCTATGCGTGCTAAAACAGACAACTGGGGGAGGAAGTTTTTTGCTTCGTTGAAAATGGTTCACAAGTGTCTGAATAAACACATTAGTTAGGCGCCATGAGAAGAGAGGAGGCGGCCCAAGGAATGTGATGGCGAGAATAAGGAGATGAAGGGCAGAAGCTTAGGGAACAATATTAAAAGGGCAGGCAGAGCAGAAGCCATGGCAAGAGAATGCAAAGGGGCAGAGGGGGCAGGACCAGTGGATTGGGCCTGGTTCTGATGGGCAGGAACTGCAGCAAGCATTCCTGGAATCGGAGGTGTATGCACACTTCTGCTCCTTTGATATACACCGCTGCAGAAACTATGGGTTGTGCAAGAGAGGAGTAACCCTGTTGTCAAGTTGGCCAGAAATGTGTGTAGGAAATATAAAAGGAGGGTGACACAGATCATCTGCACACCAGCTCTTCCTTGTGAGACATCTAGTGGCAAATAAAACAATATGGGATGGGCTTCCCTGGTGGCGCAGTGGTTAAGAATCCGCCTGCCAATGCAGAGGACATGGGTTCAAGCCCTGGTCCGGGAAGATCCCACATGCCGCGGAGCAACTAAGCCTGTGTGCCACAACTACTGAGCCCGCGCTCTAGAGTCCATGAGCCACAACTACTGAGCCCGTGTGCCACAACTACTGAAGCCCACGTGCCTAGAGCCCGTGCTCCGCAACAAGTGAAGCCACTGCAATGAGACGCCCATGCGCCGCAACTAGAGAAAGCCTGCGTGCAGCAACGAAGACCCAATGCAGCCAAAAATAAATAAATTAAAAAAAACAAAAAAAACCAATATGGGAAATCATAGCTTCCCTGTGTGCCATGGAAACTCCCACCTTAATGTTACATGGGCTTCTAAGGGTCAGGGTATGCTCGTAAGCTGGGAACTCGTAAAACTAAGGGCGGAACTGCCTGATGAACAAAGCTGCTGTGCTCTGCTGGTGGGACACGGGGACCTGGACGCTCTGAACGTACCCTGGAGTAGACATTTGATTGTTTCCTAGAGCCCATCCTTCCTGAGTCCTCCTAAGGACCTATCCTGGTCTCAATGGAGCCTATGAGCTGGAGGTAGGACCACAGCCCATGCTCTGGGGTGAGCTGTGATTAGCTTAAGCCAACCAGCACATCCTGTCTCCTCGCCCAACCTCGTCCCTCCCCGCGGTAACTGGTTGGGGGTCGTGGGAGGGGTTTGTTCAGTAATGGAGACTGTGACTCAACGCAGATCAATGCAATGGGAAGGGATTTCTACCTGCCAACGGTATGGAAAAAAGAAGTCTTCTCACTCCATTAAGAAAAACTACTGGAAGAGACGTTCTCTATTCCTGCTGGACATGCACAAGGAAGTAGGTAGCCCATGGGACCTGCTGGTAGCCAGCTTGCAACCGTGTGGGATAAGGCAGACACTGAAGAAGGCCGAGGGGAGAGAAGGAGAGAAGGAAAGAAACTGGGGTCCTGGTTACATCACCGAAAGGCTAGTCCAAGCCTTACCTGGAGTCCATCCTGACTATTGGACTTTTCAGTTAGTAAGCCAATAAATTCTACTTTCTCAGTCAATTTAAGAGAGTCTTTCAGCTTTCTGCCATCAGAGCATTCCTAACTGATGTGTCCATTCTCTTATGATGACAGATCTCTAAAAGCACCTGGAGAGAATTCAGTGAGAATATGGCTTTCAGCTCAGGGATGTCTTAAGCACAAAAGAATGCTATGATAAGGCCGGTGTCGTGAATGTGAATGGCGATACAAGGTACAGGTCTGCAGGCAAATCTGCTGATGCTGCTTGGGAAAAATCGACTGATGGAGAGAGAAAAGCCTCTCAGAGACGCGAGAACCACGGCTCCAAGTCCCACCCGGTACTCACGTGTCTCCTCTCGGCATCGGTGCCATGCTGCCCCTGGAAGCAGGCCACCAGGCGCTTGTGGGAATGGTGACACATGGAGCGCACTGTGTCCAAGCGCCGCTCGATCTGACAACACAAAGACAGACGAGCCGTTGGCAAGGCTCAAGAACCAACTCAGCCTCTTCCTCCTGCGGTGTTTGCATGCAGGCAGGAAAAAGCATCCCGCCGTTGAATTTTTCAGCTCTTGGATGTAAATGGAAATGGTTCCCGTGCAGCTACACCGGGGTTTCTCACTATTGATAAGTGGGCTGGAGAATTCTGGGTTGTGGGCAGCTGTCCCGTGCATTATCAGTAGGTTTACCATCATTTCTGGTCTACACCCACTAGATGCCAGTAGCACCCAACTCCCCTCTTCGTGACAACCAAGACTGCCCCCAGACACTGTCAAATATCCCCCCAGAGGGCAAAATCACCCCTAGTTGAGAACCAGAGTTTTCAGATCCCTTAAAGGCTATGTTCAGGGATAGGGGACAGTCCTGACTAGAACTTGCTATCAGATAAGTGGTGACAAACTCACACACTACAGCACCAGCAAAGCCCCGGGTGCAACCAGCAGAACTGCAAATGAACAGCCTAAGCCCAGCCTCAGGCCCAAGGCCAAGTGGGAAAGCCACAGGGACATTCAGCTCTCTCCTGCACATGGCAATGGGGCCTTCCACACATGGTACAACAGACAGAAGAATCAAAACACATGTTCCACAACTAAAACTCAAGATCAATGTTTTCAAAATTATTCCTTATTGGGCTTGGGGTGGTTTTTTTGTTTTTTTTTTTTTTAAATAATAAACCTCTAAAGCAGAATGGACAGCCAGCAGTAAGAAACACTGACTTAGGGGGCCCACACATCATGATTAGCTTCCCAAAATATTATTGCCAGGATATGGCTGTTTATGGCAAAGAGAGCTGCTTTTTACAGGAAGGAATGCCAAAAATGTGTATTCTGATGACTCATTAAGAATGAGGGCAGGCCCTTAGGGATGCTTTCTATTTTAAAGAAAAATCAACAAGTTCAAAGCAGAATACATTTTTACCCCAAAACATTTTACCCAATGAGATGGTTTTGTGCCTCTTTCTCAAGCAGACCTTCCTCAGATCCAAGGCCCCATCCCAGGACCCCAATCTGCAGCCACATTTATTTAGGGCCAGATGCCACATTACTTGCCCAAAATCTTATAATGACCCGATTCTAAGACATTGGAAAACTAATACACGTTCTTCATTTGCCACAAAAGCAGGGGGGGGGAAGAAAAACCCAAAAACTCCATTTCACTTGATTCCAATTTCCACTAGAATGTAAAGTCCAAAGGGACAGGGCCTTGGTCTGTTTTGTTCACTGATTTATCCCAAGTGCCTAGATCACTGCCCGGCCCACAAATGGAAGGTAATATTTGTTGAAAGAACAAGTATATATTGTATATACCCTGTACAAGGTATTAGAAAAACAACAGTAAATAAATTGTGGTTCCCACCCTCCTGGGATTCACAGCCTCCTGGGGAAACTCCATAAAAACAAGATAAAAAGGCAGCCTCTTGAACTGCTCTACCAGAGATCTAAGAAAAGAGGCAGCAGAAAGAGCAAATTAAGGGAAGTCTCACATCAGAAACAAAATAATCTCTGTGGCTTGTGACAGTGGTAATCACATCAACAAATCACTAATATAATATTTAGCCCTCACTACGTGACGGGCCCCACTCCCAGTGCTAACCATGTTTAACCCACGAACCCCTCCTAACAAACCCATGCGGTGATACAGTGATTACCCTCCTTTTAGAGAAGTGGAAACTGAGGCAGAGGGAGGTTAAGTGAATTCCCGAGGCCACCGAGCTAGTCAGGGGCAGACCTGGGATGGGAATCCAGGTGGCTGGTCACCAGACCCAGCACTCAGCACTTTGAACCATTACACGCCTTCTTTACGGTTAAGAAAAACCCCAGAAATCAGAGCAGGAAAACAATTGCCGCAGACGTGGAATATCTGTGCTACAAAATAAGGAGTTCCTATATCCTGTGACAAACCATAATGGAAAAGAATATGAAAAAGAATGTACATATGTGTATAACTGAATCACTTTGCTGTACAGCAGAAATTAACACAGCATTGTAAATCAACTATACTTCAATAAAATAAATTAAAAAAAAAAAAGGGGGGTTCCTAGAAACTAGCAAACTCCTCGGGCTCCAGCGGACGTTTGGGCAAAGGGACAAGCACAGACGGTCACTGTCTGAGTCCCGTGCGATCTCTGCCATCCTCTACCTGCCTGCAAGGTCTCTGGCCTCCTTGCAGGGCTTAAAGGATGAAATGGAATGACGTATATCACTGACGTGGGATGTAGGAGGGAGAATGCTGACAGGAAAACCTAGTGTAACTGTACCAAACAATATTTCTAAAATTCTGAAAATGGATTTGAAATATCTGATAAAAACCAGTGAGGAAATAGTGCTAAGAATCTGATTCTTAAACTATAATATTGTACATCAACTATGCCTTAATAAAAAAAATTTTTTAAAGATTATGATTCTTTAATAAATCTTTTTTTGAAAACACCCTTCTAATCCTTGATAAAAACTTCTAGTCCTCAAAAGTAGAAAACAAAAAAAAAGTGCTCTTAAAATCTTCTACCTGCAGAAGACTGTCATAATTTAGAAGGCTGTTTTGGCATGGTGGGGCAGAAACAGCTCTTTTTAAAATTATGCAGCTCCTTCTCTGCATGGGAAGAGACAGAAAGTCACCTGGGAGCAGATCTCTGGTCTCCAGGGACTCGCTGGAGTGCACCAGAGGCAGGTGATGGAAATGAGAGGCGAGGAGACAGGTGCAGAAGGGGTCCTGTCCTTCACAAAGTATTCGGTGTGGGTGGGGACGGAGTGGGGCTGGGTAAAGTGATTGTGTATAAAGGGTCCAGGCCCTCCTGGGAGAAACTCCCAGCCCCAAAGTTAGGGAAACCTGTTGAGAAATGGCGTGGAGTGGCCCTGGCTAAGGTCCCCAGCAGGAAACGCCCCTCCCTACGGAAAGGAAAGTCTGGCCCGTTGGTGTGAGGCCACCCTAGGGCCCCCCAGGGGGTTCTGAGATCTGGTCACTGTCACTGAGACTCTGAGTCCTTCAGGACCCAACTTAGGTCGGTTTTAGGGAAGAAGCATAAAAAGGAGCAAAAAACCCGAAGTCTAGGTTGGAGCCAGTGGGGCCACTGCCGCAGCTGGCGGAGCCTGTCCCCTCAAGGGCACCAGCGCAGCAGCCTGCCCGGGACGCATGGCCAGGCCACAGCGTCAGTGGACCGCCCGGGCCAGCCAGGCTCCTCCCCCGTGCCCACCCCAGCACCTGGCACTTGAACGCAGGACTAGCTCCATCTGAACTTCATAACATGACACCAAAGTTTCAGATCCCGTTTTGATCACCGCACAACTCAACTGCTTTTCTTTCCTGCTCAAAACCATGCTAATCACGCTAACTCTGTTTCAGACAAAAACCAAAAAAAACCCAAAGAACCATAAGCTTCAGTTCTTCCTATGGGTTTTTGTTGCTGTTGTTGTTTAAACAGAGCACTTTTAAAAGTCTTTCTTTGGTTACCTGTAACAGATCTTCACTGAGGACTTCTGTTTTCTCGGCTCTGTGGGAAAAATGAAAAGTTCAAAATTAGACGTTCAGAAATAAAAAGCAACTCATGAAACTGAGTAATTACTGTCCTGGAGTTTAAAACAAAACAGGCAGAAATGAATGATCACAAGGGACAAATTTTACCAATTTTTATATCAGAGGGCAACTTAAGCAAAAACCAAAGAAAAAAAACAAATGAGGGGCTTCCCTGTTAGCACAGTGGTTAAGAATCCGCCTGCCAATGCAGGAGACACGGGTTCAAGCCCTGGTCCGGGAAGATCCCACATGCCATGGAGCAACTAAGCCCATGTGCCACAACTACTGAGTCTGCGCTCTAGAGCCTGCGAGCCACAACTACTGAGCCTGTGCGCTGCAACTACTGAAGCCCGCGTGCCCTAGAGCCCATGCTGCGCAACAAGAGAAGCCCGCGCACCACAGCGAAGAGTAGCCCCCGCTCTCCGCAACTAGAGAAAGCCACGTGCAGCAACAAAGACCCAACACAGCCAAAAATAAATAAACAAATAAATTTATTAAAAACAAAAACAAAAACAAATGAAAGTTTGAAGAGAATAGCACCCCAAAACAAGAACAAATGATTGAGACCAGTGGTTCTCAAACTTGGGCATGCACAGACCCACCAGGGGGTTGGGGGAGGATGTGCTGTCTTAAAATGCCATTTTCCTGATCTCATCTCAAGAGCTTCTAATTCCATAGGTCTGGAGTGGGACCCTGCATTTTTTTTTTTGAATTTTATTTAATTTATTTTTTTATACAGCAGGTTCTTATTAGTCATCCATTTTATACACATCAGTGTATACATGTCAATCTCAATCTCCCAATTCATCCCACCCCCGCCGCTTTCCCCCCTTGGTGTCCATACATTTGTTCTCTACATCTGTGTCTCAACTTCTGCCCTGCAAACCAGTTCATCTGTACCATTTTTCTACGTTCTACATATATGCGTTAATATATGATATTTGTTTTTCTCTTTCTGACTTCACTCTGTATGACAGTCTCTAGATCCATCCACATCTCTACAAATGACCCAATTTCGTTCCTTTTTATGGCTGAGTAATATTCCATTGTATATATGTGCCACATCTTCTTTATCCATTTGTCTGTCGATGGGCATTTAGGTTGCTTCCATGACCTGGCTATTGTAAATAGTGCTGCAATGAACATTGGGGTGCATGTGTCTTTTTGAATTATAGTTTTCTCTGGGCATATGCCCAGTAGTGGGATTGCTGGGTCGTATGGTAGTTCTATTTGTAGTTTTTTAAGGAACCTCCATACTGTTCTCCATAGTGGCTGTATCAATTTACATTCCCACCAACAGTGCAAGAAGGTTCCCTTTTCTCCACACCCTCTCCAGTATTTGTTGTTTGTAGATTTTCTGATGATGCCCATTCTAACTGCTGTGAGGTAATAACTCATTGTAGTTTTCATTTGCATTTCTCTAATAATTAGTGATGTTGAGCAGCTTTTCATGTGCTTCTTGGCCATCTGTATGTCTTCTTTGGAGAAATGTCTATTTAGGTCTTCTGCCCATTTTTGGACTGGGTTGTTTTTTTTTTAATATTGAGCTGCATGAGCTGTTTATATATTTTGGAGATCAATCCTTTGTCCGTTGATTCGTTTGCAAATATTTTCTCCCATTCTGAGGGTTGTCTTTTCATTTTGTTTATGGTTTCCTTTGCTGTGCAAAAGCTTTTAAGTTTCATTAGGTCCCATTTGTCTATTTTTGTTTTTATTTCCATTACTCTAGGAGGTGGATCAAAAAAGATCTTGTTGTGATTTATGTCAAAGAGTGATCTTCCTATGTTTTCCTCTCAGAGTTTTATAGTGTCTGGCCTTACATTTAGGTCTCTAATCCATTTGGAGTTTGTTTTTGTGTATGGTGTTAGGGAGTGTTCTAATTTCATTCTTTTACATGCAGCTGTCCAGTTTTCCCAGCACCACGTATTGAAGAGACTGTCTTTTCTCCATTGTATATCCTTGCCTCTTTTGTCATAGACTAGTTGACCATAGGTGCGTGAGACCCTGCATTTTTAACAAGCCCCTCCCTGCCCAGAATTCCATGGCAGAAGGCCTGTAGACCACACTTTGAGAAAAGACTGCTCTGGAGAAAATTAAACTTCAGTTCTTCAAATGACCATTTCTGAGTTTCACAGCAAACAAGTTTGTCACAAATCCAGAAACGTTATGCAATGAGTAACAACAATTGAGTCTTCCTTCCTTCAGCTATCTCATCTTTATTTTCAAAAGAAACAAAGTATTTTCACAGCTTTCCCTTATCTATGCTTCAGAACTCCTGTGGACGTCAAGGACCTTTCTAGAAGACCCATGTGGCAGCCAACAATCAGCAGATCATTCTGAGCTGCTGGAGCCTCAGCTGCCAGATCACAATCATTTTTTACAAAGACTTTTTCTCCACAGCCCAAAAAGGCAGCATTGTTGCCACACAATGTTATACCCAGAACCACTACAAAGTGACATTTTGGATTTCTGGTTCAAATAGTGATTTAAACCAAGTCATTTAACACTCCCTACCAAATTCCCATTGAAACGAACCAGGAAATTTTTAAAGGAAAAAGAAAAAAACTGTTTCAGTTCTGATCATTGAAGGAGGGGGAAAGGAAGAGCATCAGTGAACCAGAAAATGTGAAGCCTTTTTATAAGATACACTGCACAATGGAAGGCTGCATGATCTTGCTCATGAACCAATACAAGAGAAGGAAAAGCCATTTGGCCAAAAAATGGTGGGATCACCTAGAATGACCTCAAAACACTGCTAGGCTCAGAGCAGCACTAGACGCAACAAGTATGGTGGCCCACACCCCCAGCCCACACTTGGGTCATGGCACGTCAAATAAAACCCAGGCGTTGGCACAGAGAATTCCAATACTGGTCGTCACAGCAGTGCCCCAGTTAACTTGGAGATGCCTACAGGAGTGGCTCACTCATTGGTTTCTGCAGGAAACTGCAACACTGACCTGACTCAAATACCTCCCAGATCCAGAGGAGCACAGCCTGGAGATGAGGTCGAGGTCTCAGCTTCCAGAAGAGGCCAACTCTTAACTCTATGAACAAGTTCTGCAAGCAGCAAGCCAATATATGCCATCCCAGCCCTCACTTGGCACATATGGTGCCAGGCATTGCTGAAGCACCAAACACAGGTAGTCACGCCAGTTAGGGAAGTGGAGCAGGGCCCCAGCTGACTATAAGCTCAAGCAAGCAGCCTCAGAAAGAAAGTTGGCCTAGCACGGACAGACCTGGCATGAGACCGCCATAGCTTCACCATTACTCCCTCTCAGTCAACAGCCTTGCCATTCCTCAAGCAAAGTACCACCACTGGACTATGTAACTTTCACCTTGTCTTCACTGGCCAGAACCCAAAGATCTGGATAGGGCCCTGGGCACCTCTGACAGCACTCTGAAATCTCCTTCTGTAGGTATAAGTATACGCAGAGAAAAGTACCAAGGCCTATTAAAATATTCACAAGTTCAAAAGAATAGATTCAGAGCAAATATGTCCTCTTTTGAAACAAAATTTTTAAAATAGAAGAGGAAAATTTAGTTTCAAAATCCCAATGTGGTACAGATGGCCAGTGAGCACATGAAAAGATGCTCCACATTGCTAACCGTTAGAGAAATGCAAATCAAAACTACAATGAGGTACCACCACACTGGTCAGAATGGCTATCATTAAAAAGTCTACAAATAACAAATGCCGGAGAGGGTGTGGAGAAAAGGGACCCCTCCTACACTGTTGGTGGGAATGTAAGTTTCCACTATGGAAAACAGAATGGAGGTTCCTTAAAAACTAAAAATAAGAACACTCTGACATAAATCACAGCAAGATCCTTTTTGACCCAGCTCCTAGAGAAATGGAAATAAAAACAAAAATAAACAAATGGGACCTAATGAAACTTAAAAGCTTTTGCACAGCAAAGGAAACCATAAACAAGACCAAAAGACAACCCTCAGAATGGGAGAAAATATTTGCAAATGAAGCAACCGACAGAGGATTAATCTCTAAAATTTACAAGCAGCTCATGCAGCTCAATAACAAAAAAACAAACAACCCAATCCAAAAATGGGCAGAAGACCTAAATAGACATTTCTCCAAAGAAGATATACAGATTGCCAACAAACACATGAAAGAATGCTCAACATCATTAATCATTAGAGAAACTCAAATCAAAACTACAATGAGATATCATCTCACACCGGTCAGAATGGCCATCATCAAAAAATCTAGAAACAATAAATGCTGGAGAGGGTGTGGAGAAAAGCGAACACTCTTGCACTGTTGGTGGGAATGTAAATTGATACAGCCACTATGGAGAACAGTATGGAGGTTCCTTAAAAAACTAAAAATAGAACTACCATACGACCCAGCAATCCCACTACTGGGCATATACCCTGAGAAAACCATAATTCAATAAGAGTCATGTACCAAAATGTTCATTGCAGCTCTATTTACAATAGCCAGGACATGGAAGCAACCTAAGTGTCCATCGTCGGATGAATGGATAAAGAAGATGTGGCACATATATACAATGGAATATTACTCAGCCATAAAAAGAAACGAAACTGAGTTATTTGTAGTGAGGTGGATGGACCTAGAGTCTGTCATACAGAGTGAAGTAAGTCAGAAAGAGAAAAACAAATACAGTATGCTAACACATATATATGGAATCTAAGGAAAAAAAAAAAAGGTCATGAAGAACCTAGTGGCAAGACGGGAATAAAGACACAGACCTACTAGAGAATGGACTTGAGGATATGGGGAGGGGGAGGGGTAAGATGTGACAGGGTGAGAGAGTGGCATGGACATATATACACTACCAAACGTAAAATAGATAGCTAGTGGGAAGCAGCCACATAGCACAGGGAGATCAGCTTGGTGCTTTGTGACCACCTAGAGGGGTGGGAGGGAGGGAGATGCAAGAGGGAAGAGATATGGGAACATATGTATATGTATAACTGATTCACTTTGTTATAAAGCAGAAACTAACATACCATTGTAAAGCAATTATACTCCAATAAAGATGTTAAAAAAAACAACAACTAAAAATAGAGTCATTGTATGATCCAACAATCCCACTCCTGGGCATATATTCCAGACAAAATTATAATTCAAAAAGATATATGCATCCCAATATTCACTGCAGCACTATTTACAATAGGCAAGACATGGAAGCAACATAAGTGTCCATCAACAGATGAATAGATAAAGAAGATGTGGTAAATATAAACAATGGAATATTACTCAGCCATACAAAAGAATGAAATAATGTCACTTGCAGCAACCTGGATGGACCTAGAGATTATCATACTAAGTGAAGAAAGTCAGACAGAGAAAGACAAATATCATATGATATCACCTATATGTGGAATCTAGAATATGATACAAATGAACTTATTTACAAAACAGAAACAGATTCACAGACATAGAAAACAAACTTATGGTTACCACAGGGGAAGGGGGAAGAAGGAATAAATTAGTAGGAGTTTGGGATCAACAGGTACAAACTACTATATATAAAACAGAGAAACAACAAGGTCCTACTGTATAGCTCAGGAAACTATATTCAATATCTTATAATAAGCCATAATGGAAAAGAATATGAAAAAGAATATATATGTGTGTATGTGTAACTGAATCACTTTGCTATACATCAGAAATTAACACAACACTGTAAACCAACTATACTTCAATTAAAAATTAATTAATTAATTAATAAGATAAAATAAAATCCCAATGAGGGTGCTTAGCAGGTATGAGTTAGTAACAGCTCAGTGGTCCAGGGGAACCAACTCTGTGCATCTTGTCCCAGCTCCTTGTTCAGTGACCTCACACTGGTAACTTGAAATGAAAAAGATCAAATACAATGCAAACAAATGCAAGTAATACAAATCAGGGGTTTTTTTTTTGACAGTCAGTTATATGAGCATAGCACTGAGACAGCCACAAAGAAAATAAAGCCAATATAAAAAGAAAGCAAGAATTAACTTTGGAAAAATCAAAAAGTCCACTGGCAAGATAGTCCTAGTACACTACTATGCTCAGCTGCAAATAAAAACTGCAATGAGGTACAGTTTTATTTGTCAATTATACGTCAGTAAAGCTGGGGGGAAAATAATCTTTCCTGATCGTAGGCAATTTTAAATAATTTCAGTGAAGTAAGTCAGACAGAGAAAGACAAATATCAGGAAAGATTATTTTCCCCCCAGCTTTACTGACGTATAATTGACAAATAAAACTGTATATATTTAAAGTATACGGTGTGATGATTTGACTTACATATACATTGTGAAACGACTACCACAATCAGGTTAATGAACACATCCATTACCTTTTTTGTTATAGTTGTGAGAATGCTTAAGATCTACTCTCTTAGCAGATGTCAAGTATGTATTATTAACTATAGTCACCATGCTGTACATTAGATCCCCAGAATTTATTCATCTTACAACTGAAGGCTTGTACCCTTTGACTAGCATCTCCCCATTTCCCTGATTCCCCAGTCCCTGGTAACCACCATTCTGCTCTCTGTTTCCATGAGTTTGACTTTTTTTTTTTTTTTTTTTTAAGATTTCACATATAAGTGAGATCATATAGTATTTGTCTTTCTCTGTCTGGTTTATTTCACTTAGCATAATGTTCTTCATAATGTCATCCATGTGTTGCAAATGGCAGGATTTCCTGATTTCCTTCTTTCTCACGGCTGAATAATGTTCCTGTGTGTGTGTGTGTGTGTGTGTGTGTGTGTGTGTGTATACAACTTCTTTATCTATTCATCCATCGTTGACAGACACTTAGGTTGTTTCTGTATCTTAGCTACTGTGACTATGCTACAATGACCATGGGAGCACAGATATCTCTTTGAAATACTGATTTCACTTCCTTTGGATATATACCCAGAAGTGGGATTACTGGATCATATGGTAGTTCTATTTTTATTTTTTGAGGAACCTCCATACTGTTTTCCTTAATGGCTGTACCAATTTACACCACCAACAATGTAAAAGGGTTCCAATTACCTGTTGGCCATATGGAAAAGTGTTTTCACTGGATAAATGTCTATTTAAGTCCTTTGACCATTTTTTAATCAGGTTATTTGGTTTTTTTGCTATTGCATTATATGAGTTTACTATTGAATTATATATATATATATTTTGGATATTAACCCCTTAGATATATGGTTTGCAAACGTTTTCTGCCATTCCAATAGAAGCCTTTTCATTTTGTAGACTGTTTCCTTAGCTGTGCTGAAGCTTTTTAGTTTGATATAGCCCCATTTGTTTATTTTGCTTTTGTTGTCAGTGCTTTGAGTGTCATATATATGAAATTATTGCCAAGACCAATATCAAGGAGTTTTTCCCCTATTTTCTTCTAGGACCTTTATGGTTTCAGGTCTTATATTTAAGTCTTTAATCCATTTCAAGTTAACTTTTGTGAGTGGTATAAGGTAGGGGTCCAGTTTCATTCTTTTGCATATGTATATCGATTTTTCCCAACACCAGTTCAAATAGACTATCCTTTCCCTATTGTGTATTCCTGATGCCCTTGTCAAAGATTAATTGACCATATATGTGTGGGTTTGTTTCTGGGCTCTCTATTCTGTTCCATTGGCCTATGTGTCTGTTTTTAATCCCAGTGTCATACTGCTTTGATTACTGTAGCTTCATAATATAGTTTGAAATCAGGAAGTGTGATGCCTTCAGCTTTGTTCTTACTCAGTATTGCTTTAGCTATAGGGGTCTTTTGTGGTCCCATATGAATTTGAGGACTGTTTTTTCTATTTCTGTGAAAAATGCCATTGGAATTTTGATGTGACTATACTGAATCTATAGATTGAGTAGTATGGACATTTTAACAATACTAATTCTTCCAATCCATGAATATGGGATATCTAGGAAAGATTACTTTTATGTTACAAATCACGACTGTGGAATGTAATATACAAATTGGGGTAGCTCCTTCACACAAAAATTCCCCCAATGGCCTGTGTTATCCCCATCTTAATTTTAGGGAACCATCAATGTCCCCACCTCCCCCAATATGTGGTCCAAATGATCTGACTTCCCTCATCACTGTGACTGCTCCAAGGCTCAGCCCTTTCTATGCTGAAGTGTTTTGGAACATTCATCTTTACCAGAGATGTGGAATTTTTACCTAAGGAAAGTTCAGCAATTAGCATTCAGGATACCAGCCAAGGTCCCCATTTAAAAGCCATTTACCTAAGCCAAAGAAACTTGGTCTTACTGAGATTGAACTTATCAAGACAAAGTGATCCAATAATAATAATAATACTTACTAAACTGGATTGTTTTCAATCAAACATTTTGCTACACAGACCTAAACTTTTTGCATATGGGTTTTTTTTCTGCTTTGTCAGAGCTTTCTTTGTGTCCAATGTTCCATGCTTGAAAACACACTTGATGTTTCCTGTCTGTAACTGGAAAAACAATACAAAGCAGGAAGGCACTTCCCACTCGCCATTTTACTCTGGGGGTTGTTTTTTCCTATGCAAGTTGCTGTGCAATTTCACTAGTCATTCAAGCAAGGCTTCATCAGGCAGGATTTTTAATTTATTTATCACTTTCTCGTAAAGTGTAAGGTTTTTTCCTCCCAATTCCCAAAGCCTAAAAGCAGCAGTGCTGTGCGGGTCGTGATGTGTTCACCTTTTCCAGAAATGCTCAGATGAGGAGACAGGATCAAAGGAAAATTTCCAGTTGGGCCTGACAATTTCCATCTCTAACCGTGGACTGATTTCTGGAGGAGTTTCTGCCATCACGACACTCAATGCCAGATGCCACTATCGTGAACTGCCATTCTGCTTCCCAGGGCACAGATATCTGTTTAAAGCATGTACCATAGGAGCCATGGAAATAAACACCCAAGTCCACATCTTCAACGCACTCTGTGGTCTTCCAAGCACTGAGCATTACTGACCTCATCCCTGCTCAACAGAGCTCCCTGGGGGCAGGGACCAGGTCTATCTTAGCATCACCCCTCCCCCAGTACCTAGCTTAGCCCCTGCCTGCCACACAGTAGGCGCTTAGTAAATATACACTGAATGAACGAATGACAAAGTAAATGGCTGTCACTATGACAGAGAAAGGTTTGAAAAAAAGAATTTTCTAGATTTCAAAAGAGATAGCAAGGAAAAAACTCAGTGACACTAAGGCAGAAAAGCAGCCATATAATATAAATACAGATTTGCCTTCCACCATAAAATCCACAATGACTACAATTAAAACGTGATACTGTCTTCCAAAATTCATCCTTCTTTCATGGAAAAAACACAAAAAGTAAACCATCTCTATGACCAGGGGTCAGTAAACTATGGCCTGCTGGTCAAATCCAGTTCACTGCCTATTTTTGTTTAGCCAGCAAGCTAAGAGAGTTTTATTTTTAAATGGCTGCAAGAAATCAAAACACATAAATAATATTTTGTCACATGTAAAGATTATATGAAATTCAGGTTTCAGTGTGCACAAGTCAAGTTTTCTTAGGGCCCAGCCAGGCTGATTTGCTGATGTATTATCTACGGCTGTTTTCACTACAGCAGAGAAGTTGAATTGTTGCAACAGAGACTGTGTGGTCTGCAGAGCTCAAAATACCAGCTGCTCGTTTACAGGAAAAGTTAGCCGACCCGGGGGTCTGTAGCAGTGATGTTCACAGCATTTGGTGCAAACCACGCCAGCAGGCTTTTGAGAATCACTTTGAGAACTGGTGTGTGAGGCTGGTCTGGAGGTGTATTTTCTCTGCCTCGTGTTTGAGAAGCAGCTGCTAAAATGAATGGGGGTGGCTGGCTCGGACAGTATCGTTCAAACTTGGAGGCAGAGCCCAGCGCTGGTGACGCTGGTGACAGAGAAAAGTCAGAAATTATGTTTCTGTTCCGCCTACCCGCTTCCACCCACCCACGTCCCACCCGCCCCCCCCCCGGCAAACACATATTATAACGATTGTTTTCTTCCTGATTCCTACTTATAAACATATTTCAGGACAAGATGTAAATAAATACAATTGTCTGTGTCAGGCATCACACACGTTTTCTGGAAAGACTAAATAATAAATATTTTAGGCTTGCAGGCCATATGGTCTCTGCTGTAATTACTCAGCTCTGCCATGTAGCACAAAAGCAGCCAGGGACAACATAAAAATGAATGAACCTGGGTGGGTTCCAATAAACTTTATTTATGGACACTGAAATTCGAATTCACATGATTTTCATATGTCAGGAAATATTATTCTTCTTTTGATTTCTTTTCAACCATTTAAAAATGCAAAAACCATTCTGAGCCTACTGCAGCTGGATTTGGTCCACAGGCTATAGTTTGCTGACCTCTGATCCATGTACAAGTGAAATACGGTTTCCCATGAAACTCCAATCCTTTTTAATCACTTACAAATTCTTCTGACTTTGAAGGGGGATTTCTGCACTTTCCCAACATATATTTCAGACACTGGCTTTCCAGGACTCCATCAGATTATTCCTCTTCAATCCCTTCAGCCACTCTGGGGGCTCATCTTTCTACCCCTCAGTACACTCTCTACCCAGGGATGCAAATTAGTGGTCCAGGAGCCAGTACTATCATCTAATATCGAGGGCTTCCAATGCCTCCAAGATCCAGTGCTGCTGTTTTTTGATTTACAAATTCACACAAGAGATCATTGTTCTGTTGGTTTTTCATTTATACATTCGCTTTGATATACCAATTAAAGTGAAAAAAAAAAAGAAATGGGACTTGGAGAGAAGTTTTAATAAACTGATTTTAAATTCTGGTTATCTGCAAATACCTAAGTGCATCTTTGATGAGTAAGATAAACTCTCATCAATCTTTTGAGGATTCTCAATATCGTACATGGGGCAACAACACCACATGGCCACTGCATGCACCGTTATTTGCATTCTCAGAGAAATTACAGCGGCCAGACCCACGGCTAAGTGGTCTATTTCATTCCTCCGGGGAACGAGATTTTGTGCAACACTGTCATCTCCTTACAAGTGTTTACAAAATCCCCTTGAGCCTTTGCTCAGAGTTTGGATTCACTCCTCTGATTTCACAGTGAGCCAGGGGACTACTGAGTGAGTTTTTCCTGTTTTGTTTTGTTTTTTTTAGCATCTTTATTGAAGGATAATTGCTTTACAATGGTGTATTAGTTTCTGCTTTATAACAAAGTGAATCAGTTATACATATACATATGTTCCCATATCTCTTCCCTATTGCATCTCCCTCCCTCCCACCCTCCCTATCCCACCCCTCTAGGTGGTCACAAAGCACCGAACTGATCTCCCAGTGCTATGCGGTTGCTTCCCACTAGCTATCTATTTTTATCTCATTAGATTAGCTGTCTTCTTAAGTTTCTGGGAAGGAATTGCAAATCTACTTAATTGGATTTTAAAAATAAAGGACCCTCTGACACTTTATAAATGAATCGATTTGCTAACACATTCCACAAAGTAATTTAAAAAGCCTTAAAAGAGCATTTACAGAACTCTAAAGGGATAGTATGGGGAAAAAAAAAAAATCTCCATACGTAACACTGAAAAGAAATAGGACATTTATCAGAGGGAAAATGATCAAGTAGAAAGTATTTTGGTAATAGTATGGGCGACATATGTCTCATAGTTCTATACCTTATTTCCCCAAATGATGGAATTTTACCCATATATTTACAGCTGCTCTAAGTAATATTTATTTTTTACTTTAAATCACAATAAAAAACCCTATCAATCTTAAATGAATCTCTGTAATATTATTTGAATTCCAATCAATGACTAAGATGAATTGTTATATTTTAAAATAAATTGAATTGAGTTTATCGTTTTCCTACACCCATAAGCTTATCCCACAGCTTTTTGTTTGGTCAGTTGGCTTTCTCCCCCTCTGGCACATGGAATGGAATCTATTTGCTATGCCTGCTGTAACCATGTGCTAAGTCTAAAAGCTCCACTTAGGACCCCTGCTTATGGCAAAGTCAGAAAGAAAGTTCACGGCCACCAGCACATTGTGCGATTCCCTTCAGTGGTCAGACGTCCCAGTCCCTCCCTCCCAGGCCTGCTCAAGTCATTTACAGTACTTGCTTGTGCCTGCAGGCAGCTAAGTTTGACATCTCAAAGCTTTCTCAAACAGGCAAAAATAGTGAGAAAGAATTCGCAAAGCACTGCAATGCGGACAGTGCATGTGGAGCTGAGACCTCCAGGGGGTGGGGGCTGGAGTACCAGGGAGGGGGTGTCCTGTTCACCGCCAGGCGAGGCAAAAGGCCAGCAGGAGCTGAGAAGCCAGGCAAAAAAGCTAAATTGAGAGTGCCAAAGGCAAAGCCACACAAAGTCAAGGGCTCGGCTCTGGCTCAGGGCCGGGGCCGCTGGCGGGGAGGCACTCCGCATCTGAAGACAGGTTGTGCAGGCTTCCTTCCAAAGGCTTCTTCCTACGTCAGCACATTTGGACTTTGAAAAGCATGTTCCCATAGAAAGCAGGTTATAAATGATCATTGCGTTCTCAGTCCCACTTAGAGGGACCCACTTCGCTTACAGCTAAACTAAACGACAGCCCTCGTGGGTAGGCGTCGGCTGAACCCAGGGAACAGTAGTAAAAAACTAGGAGATAACAGTGGTTCTCAACCATGGCTACACTTTACAATCCTGGGGGCTTTCAAAATAATGCAGGTGATTCCGTCTATACGAAATGACCAGAAAAAGCAAATCTATGGAGGCAGAAAGAATACTAGTAGTCAGCCAAGAGTAAGGGTGGGAACAGGGATTAGCCATAAAGGGGTACGAGAGGGATCTTATTGGGTGATGCCACAGTTCTAAAATCAGACTGTGGTGATGGTTACCTGACTCCGTAAATTGGCTAAAAAAATCATTAAATTGTACACTTAAAATGGGTGAATTTTATGATATATAAAGTTGTTAACAACTCAATGAAGTTGTTAAGAAAAAGAATAACAGCTGGACCCCAACCCGGAACGGCTGAATCAGAACTTTTGGGGGTGGGACCTGGCTTTTTTTTTTTTAAAGCTCCCCAGGCCACTCCAAAGTGCAGCCAGGGCTGAGAACCCCTGCATTAGAGGGTCAGAGTACCAGTAGCTGTGGGTGGCAGAGTAAGTACCAGGACACGGTAGAGAGAGGGTCCAGCAGTCAATGGTAGGCAGTAGAGAGAGTTTGCCGTGTCCCTGGATAACAGGCCAGAGTGGCCCTCCTTCTAGGTCAAGACCGCTCAGGATGTGGTCTGATAGGCATGACTCAAAACTGACTTTACTCTCTTGCCTTCTCGGGCAGAGTAAGCTGAGGGGTAAGAAACTAATGGAGAGCAGATTCTAAGTTTCATTTTAGGCAGAGGATAAGGAGACAGAACATGATAGGAGCTGAGAGTCAGGGCTCTGGAGTCAGACAGACCTGACTTTGAATCCCAGTGCTGTCGTCTGGCAAGCTGCAAACGGGAGGCTCCACTTCCTCCACTGTAAAATGGGAATAATAATAACAATAATACCACCACTTTAGTGGTTATACAGTAATGCCATGTATCCCATTTAACTTATTTCTCTCATAAACCTGGTCCCTGGCACCTAGTGAGGGTTCATGGAGTGTTAGCCCTCCTGAGAATTACAGCAAATAACAACCACCTGCAGATAAATCCAGAGCAGTAAGTCTTAACTAAGAAAATCCCTTCTGCAGTCATCAAGCTATTGTAGCTTCTCCTGGAAGAAGTCATGGCTGAGCCCAGACCACACAAAGACAAAAAGCTATGTCACACTTATACAGCAGCAGCAGGGCAGGCTTGTCAATTAAAACAAAGGGTTGGTTGTGATAATGCTGTGTGGGCTGGAAGCCACCAAAGAGAAGCACAGGCACACAGTACACAGAAACTTAGAGACCAAATATGTGGTGAGTTAGCAAAACCCTTCATCAAAGGATCAACGTCTTAAGCTGCTGAGCCTCACAACAGACGGTAATGAGGCTGTAAAAATGCCAGTACCGGTGGCTCTCAGGTGCATGTTCACAGAGGGGCCAAAGAACTCTCTAGAGAGAAACCACCTGAGAACGGACTTGCTACAAGATATTTTAGGTCTTCATTCATTCAGCCCGTGTTCATGGAGCACTCTCTAAACTTCAAGAACTGGGGAGGAAAAAAAAGGAGAGAAATGAACCACAGTCTTCACCCTTGGGGAGTTGACGGGAAAGACAGAAACGTAAACACGTTTGTTCAGAGTTGTGGGAGCACAGAGAGAGGAGTAATGGATTGCATGGCCGGGAGAGGCTTCACAGGGAAGCCGTCCAAGCAGATCTCAGATAAGACAGAGCATCCAGTGAGCGTGGGGGAAAGCGGTCTGGAGACGGTCCTGCACTAGGGCACAGAGCACGGGGTGAGGGGACCTGGCTGAACCAAAGGCTTTGCCTGCTAAGGAAGTAGGGGGCAATGGGGAGCCGCTGATGGTTTCTCAGCAATGGAGTGGCAAGGCGAAACCCCCAGATTTGAATTTTAGAACGACAACTCTGACAGCAGGGTGCAGAACGGAGGTAGGAAGAACACCTGGAGGGCCTCTGCAGTTATCCAGGAGACGGACAAGAACACAGATTCCCAGCCCTCACAGTCCTATCCTGGCCAAAGACGTGCTGCTATTTTAACAGAAATAGTAGGGCAGAATCACTGACTATCGACTAACGACATGAAAAACACTTTTTAAAGTTCAAGAAAAATTTATAAAATATGGAGCTCTCTCTGGTCAAGAAATAAATCAAACACAGAAACTAAAATTCACGGATCATAACCAACTTAAATCACCAGATTTCCAAAACTAAATTAAATTAAAAATTAAGTAAGACTTTGCATTTATTTCTTCTTTTTAAAAAAAAAAATGAAAGCACTTTCACGTATATTATTTCATTTTCTTATATTACATGTACCTTATGGGGCAATTTTTATTATCCCTATTTCGTGGATGTGGAAACTGAGGCAAACACCCATTAAATAAATTACATAATGAAACAAAAGTCTTTGGACCCTCAGAAGACAGCAGTTTCAAGATCATTAACCAAAGTTGAGTCTCTCTGAATTAATTTTCATGCTAGATGCTGGTCCTAGCTGCACCACAAACTAACCAAATGATCTAAAAACACACTCTTGACCTCCCTGTATCTCACTTTATTTATATTTGCATCAACAATCTCCCACAATTTTTAAAAGACCACAATAAAACAGCAAATGAGAGAATATTTTGAAACCTTCAAAACTGTGCTTTGCAAATAGAGGACTGCATCTCTATAGACAACAATCAATTATTTTTAAAGACATATAATACTGAGAATTTGGATAAGTGTGGACCCTCTAGGTTTCTACAAGGAATACGCATCACAGATGTAGCCCAGAAAGTTCCATGATTAACGTGGTGCACAAAATGAAGGGAAAAAACATTCCCCTGGAAAATTGGGGTGAAGCTGCTTTTGAGGGATGACAGATAGATTCTGGGTGGAGAACACCATCCATCTTCACTTGCCCTTTTCTGAAGGTCAAAGGCAACAGTGTTCCAACACTACAACTTGATGGATGAAAGGATGCTGTGGATGACTCGAAATAAAAAATAGATTTTTGGGGGCTTCCCTGGTGGCGCAGTGGCTGAGAATCTGCCTGCCAATGCAGGGGATGCGGGTTCGAGCCCTGGTCTGGGAGGATCCCGCATGCCACGGAGCAGCTGGGCCCGTGAGCCACAATTGCTGAGCCTGCGCGTCTGGAGCCTGTGCTCCGCAACGGGAGAGGCCGCGATGGTGAGCGGCCCGCGCACCGCGATGAAGAGTGGCCCCCGCTTGCCGCAACTGGGGAGGGCCCTCGCGCAGAGGCGAGGACCCAACACAGCCATAAATAAATAAATAAATAAATAAATAAATAAATATGTGCATTCCCTTTAAAAAAAAAAAAAAGATTTTTTCAAATGAGGCTTTTACTCAAAAGGCTTTTACTGAAATGAAATGTTAACTGAGCGGAGCTTGCAGCCCATCACTGAGTTCAACTGCAGATTGCCGTCATGCATACTTTGCCACTAACCTTTCCATGTGGTTAGTCATTGAACAAATATTTGTTGGGTTCCCTTCCATGAGCCATTATGAGTAAGAGATACGGCCCCTGCCTTGACAAGCTCGAGGACTATCGAGGAAAATAAACGATTACCTCCAGTGCAGTGAATGCTCTGAGGGGGAGCACAGGGCACTCTGAGAGGGGTGGTTGTCTGTCATCCTCACCACAGTTAACATTTATTGAGCTTGTACCATGTGCTTAGCACTGTTCCAGGTGCTTTTAAGAATTAATTCCTTAAAGGGACTTCCCTGGTGGTCCAGTGGTTAGGACTCCGAGCTCCCACTGCAGGGGGCACGGGTTCAACCCCTGGTCAGGGAACTAAGATGCCTCGTGCCGCACAGCACGGCCAAAAAAAAAAAAAAGAATGAATTAATTCCTTAAAAGTACAACAATAACTCTGTGGGGTAAGTAGTATCATCTCCATGTTACAGATGAGGAAACTGAGGAACAGAGAAGTGATTTGCCCAAGGTTTCATAGCTAGGCTCTGAATCTGGGCAATTTCATTCCAGAGATCCTGTTCTTAACGTCTGTTTCCAGGTGCTTTACATGTATTTTTACTCATTTAATCCTCGAGATAATGATGAGATCAATACTATGATTATACACATCTTACAGATGAGGAACCTAGGAACAGAGAAGTTAATTAACTTGCCAATGGTTACAGAGCAATGGGAGGGCATCTAATGCAGACTGAAGATACCAGAAAAGTTTTCTGAAACTAGCAATGGCTTTTGAGGCCTAATAGATGAATTGGAGTTCGAAGCACACGTGTTAGATAGAGAAGAGGACATTAAGGCAGTGAGGACCGAGGTTCAGAGAGAGGGGATGAGAGGAATGGACACAAGGTGATACAGCTGGGGGAGAACCCACCTTAGCTCAGGTGCAGGGGCCTGCTGAAGTCCGAGGGCAAAGCAGGAGAACCAGAGAAACCTTCCAGTACTCTGGGCCTCACACAGAGTGGGAGGTGGTGGCAGTCCACCTCTGAGGGAGGCAGCGGGAAAGCTGGCACATCCTCCCTGAAGCCACCCAAGGCACAGGTATGCAGAGCCTGCTCAAGGGCAGGGGAAAGCAGAGAAACCTGCAGGACTTTGGGCCATAACATGAGTATCAGGCAGTGGTCCTCAAGCCCAGGGAGGGGCAGGAGAGCTGAGAAAAGCTCTCTTGATGCAGGCACACAAGTCCTACTAAACTTGGGGATAAGCAAGAAAATTGAGCTAGGGTTTCCCTGGTGGCGCAGTGGTTGAGAGTCCGCCTGCCAATGCAGGGGACACGGGTTCGAGCCCTGGTCTGGGAAAATCCCACATGCCGCGGAGCAACTGGGCCCGTGAGCCACAACTACTGAGCCTGCACGTCTGGAGCCTGTGCCCCGCAACAAGAGAGGCCGCGATGGTGAGAGGCCCGCACACCACGATGAAGAGTGGCCCCTGCTCGCCGCAACTAGAGAAAGTCCTCGCATAGAAACGAAGACCCAACACAGCCATAAATAAATAAATAAATAAAAACAAAATAGTCTACTCATCCCTCCATGTTTAAAAAAAAAAAAAGAAAGAAAATTGAGCTAAACAAGCTCTGCCAGAGGGAAAATTTTCATCCCACCTTCAAATAAGTTGAAGTCAGTGGTGAACTGAGTGTATCAAAAGCAACAACAAAGCCTGAAGTCACACAGCAACAGACTAGACTGACTTGAGTCCTCATACGAATGGCCTGACAGAAGAGGCACACACGCTCAGTTTCCACACATATCTGGCATTCAATCAAAACTTACCACAGGAAAGAAAGTATGCATTATCAAGATGGAATACAGTCAACAGAACTAGATCCAAAGATAGCCAAGATGTTGGAATTATCTTGCAGGGACTTTAGAACAACTATGATAAATACATTAAAGGAGCTAGTGGAAAAGATGGACAGAATGCATGAGTAGATGAGGGATTTCAGCAGAGATCTGGAAACTGAAACAAATTATCCAAGCTAAGATACAAAGTATCTGAGATCTATGGGACAATATCAGTCTTTCACATATGTAATTAGAGTGCTTGAGGGAAAAAAGAAAGAACATAGGACAGAAGAAATACTGAACAAACAATGGCTGAGAAGTTTCCGAATTTACTGAACAATATCAAACCACTGATCCAAGCTCAGAGAACTCTAAGCAGGATAAACACAAAGAAAAACACACCTAAAAAGATCAAGGTTGCCAATGTTCATTGCGGCACTATTTACAATAGCCAGGTCATGGAAGCAACCTAAATGCCCATCAACAGACAAACGGATAAAGAAGATGTGGTACATACATACAATGGAATATTACTCAGCCATAAAAAGGAATGAAATTGGGTCATTTGTAGAGACGTGGATGGACCTAGAGACTGTCATACAGAGTTAAGTCAGAAAGAGAAAAACAAATATCGTATATTAACACATATATGTGGAATCTAGAAAATGGTACAGATGAACCAGTTTGCAAGGCAGAAATAGAAACAGAGATGTAGAGAACAAACGTATGGACACCAAGGGGGAAGGGGGTGGTGGTGGAATGAATTGGGAGATTGGGATTGACATATATACAATAATATGTGTAAAATAGATAACTAATGAAAACCTGGTGTATAGCACAGGGAACTCCACTTCGCTTGCTGTACAGTAGAAACTAACACAACATTGTAAAACAACTATACACCAATAAAAAGTTAAAAGAAAAAAAGAGAGAGAGAGAGAGAAGGGACAAGAGTGAGAGACTTTCAAATCTAAAAAAAAAAGCACAGCACTTCACATACAGGGAAGCAACAATAAGAATGATGGCTGACTTGTCATTGGAAACACTAGAACCAGATGACAATGGAATAACATCTTTACAGTGGTAAGAGAAAAAACAGTTAACCAACGATTCTACATCAAATGAAAATACTCCTCAAAGATGAAGGCAAAATAGACATTTTTAGAGATACAAAGGTTAAAAAGATTTCATCTTCTGAAGACCTCACTACAGTATTGCGGTGGGGAGGACAGGGGGAGATGGAGAGAACTTAAGCACAGGACATCTCTGCTGATCCAGTTTGGGGTGGGGAAAGTTCTGAGCTCTTCCTTCCCATGCCAACTCTGATTAGTCATGGCTGCCTGCACCCGCAGTCAGAGAGGCACTGTGAGACTGCACCCAAACTCCCTGGGAAAGAGAACCAGACAGACTGATAATGACAGAGTGGCAGAGAGATTCTACCTATGGAGATTTTTGCCCCAGGCTAAATGTCAAACTTAATGTCACACCCTAGTTTCACCCTGCAGGCAGATTAGGCACAGGGAAATGTCAGAGATTTCATCTACTTTCTAGTAAAGTATTAGGATAGTTTAACATAAAGAAGACTGCCAGTTTTCAGCTTTCAGATTTTAACTTCTTATGTCTCTGAGGTCTTGGGAGATAAAGTGAAAGTTTTGGCTACAAGTGTGCTAGGCAATTTAGAGTTAATGATTTCTCAGCCTTGGCACCACTGACATTTTGGTCTGGATAACTCCTTCTTGCTGGGGGTGCTGTCCTGGGCATTGTGGAAAGTTAACAGTGGCCCTGGCTCCTACAGCTTAGAAGCCAGTGGCATTGCATCCCCCTTATCCCAGGGGTGACAACCAAGTAACCATTTGGTATACTGCCATATGTCGGGGTGGCGGGGGGCAAAACTGCCCCCAGTTAAGAACCATTTGGTTAATGGAAGGAATCTTCATGGTTGTCAGAAAGGCAAAAAGGTGGCAGTCTTTCTGTGTGAAGATCAATATAATTTATTCATATTAATGGGACGGAAGTTTGAAGGAAGAGGAAGGATGCTCGTCCAATTCTGTAATGACTTAGTAAATAACTCTTTTTTGTTTTATTAGTGCTCTTCCTGTTGATGTAAATTTGGGGGAGTCCTGTGTCCTGGAAAATGAAAGAACATAGAAACTTACTTTACTTCTTTTCTAAAGACTATTTCTTTAGTCCCTTGAGGCTTTTTATGAATTGGTGACAGTAGTATATTTTTTAACTTCCAAGAACTCTGTATCTTTCTGTTAGTAGTCTTTTTTTTTTTTTTTTTTTTTTTTTCTTAGTGGATACAATATCTTTTCTGAGGATTTTTTTTACATACTATTGTCCTGCCTTGGACAACGAATGAACAAATAAAACTGCACTTGCTTTAGTCATCTGTAGAGCTACTTACTACTCAATAAGTCACCTGGGACTTTTTCTGAATGGCTTTCAGTGTCTTCTTTTTTAATTTCCAAAAAATTAAAAAAAAAAATCTCTTCTAACATTTCAGTGGATTTTAATGGGAGAGAAGAAATAAATAACGTGTTCAGCCAATCATCTTAAACTAAACTGTCTCCTGTAATGTCTTAAGTTCCTCTCCTCAGCAGAGAATTTCCCTCCCATGGATAGTTTCAGGAACCTACTAGTGGAGATGATCGTTCAATCCATTGTGCTGTCACATGTTATTATGACAGTTGTGTCCCTAAGAGTTTATAAAAATTCCCAATTACAAAATCAGTGGATAAAAAGGCAGAGGGGGAGCAGTCGGAATGGAGAATTTTAAACGAGCACAGGAATTTCTAAGGCATTACTGGGCAAATGTGACATTTCATCATATCTGGATATCATTCAGACAGGAAGCTGGTCTTTTCTTATCACCACAAATGCTCTTATTAGTGAGACCATCTCATACATGCATATCTCCTTTTCCACCTACAATTCTGAAAGTAGAACAAAAAAATACGCATAAAATTGTGAGTCCAGGGGCTTCCCTGGTGGCGCAGTGGTTGAGAATCTGCCTGCCAATGCAGGGGGCACGGGTTCGAGCCCTGGTCTGGGAGGATCCCACATGCCGCGGAGCAACTGGGCCCGTGAGCCACAACTACTGAGCCTGCGCGTCTGGAGCCTGTGCTCCGCAACAAGAGAGGCTGCGATAGTGAGAGGCCCGTGCACCACAATGAAGAGTGGCCCCCGCTCGCCGCAACTGGAGAAAGCCCTCGCACGGAAACGAGGACCCAACACAGCCAAAAATAAATAAATAAATAAATAAATAAATAAAATTTAAAAAAAAACCTCTCTCACCTTTAAAAAAAAAAAAAAAATTTGTGAGTCCAGAAGGTACCCCACCCCACCCCCGGCCCTTGTGGGTGGATGCGGTGGTTTAGGGTGACAGCCTGGGCCAAGTTTGCTGGGGCTCAAAGCCCCCTCCACCATCTAAAAGTTGTGGAACTATGAGGTCACTTCACATCTCTGGGCCTCTATTTCCTCATCTGTAAAAATGGAGCTACTGAGTTTCTAACTTGGAGACTTGAAAGGATTGAAAGAGCTAATATATGCAGGGTGCTCATTCCTAGAAAGCCCCCCAAATGGTTTCTGTTGTTGTTTTGTCATAGGTAGTTAAGAGTATAGACTCTGGAGACAGACTTACTGGCTCTGTGACCTCAGACCTCAGACAAGGTATTGAATCTCTCTGTGCCTCTGTTTTCTTACCTGTTAAAGGGAATAATACAGTACTAGTTGTGCTGGGTATTAAATGAGCCGGAATATGACTAGCACTTGAAACGGTGCCCGGCATACAGTAAGCATCCAGATAAATGTAAGCTGTCATTATTACAATGATTTTTCTTTTGAAGGATCTTTCTGGCAACGTGGAACACGTCTGAGGGAGAAGACATACTGGAGGGTGAGGAGAACATTAAGAGACCTAAATATATCAGATCCAAGTGAAGAAAGAGGGGGGTCTGGCCACCAAGTGAGAAAGCAGTGGGCAAGCAGAGGAGGGGACGGGGAGCTTTTACAGAGGTACAGTGACCAGGACTTGGTGACATGGTGTGGGTAGGAAGCGAGAAGGAATGATCGCCAGGTTTCTATCTTGAGTGACTGGCTGGATAATAAAGCTCTTCACCTAGAGAAGAGATTTGGGAGGATCTGAAGGTCAGGTCAATGGGGGCAGCTCCAGAAATGCTGAGTTTAACGGATCTGTTGAATGTTCAGGTGGAACCATCCTTTGTGTTTTTTGACGTATGGTTCTGAAGCACAGAAGAGGCATCTGGATGGGAAATTCAGAGCATCCTGTAAAGAGGAGCAGAAAACATGGATTTGGGGCAGTTCACTTGGAATGCAGATCCTGCAGAGAAGATGGAGGCTGAGGACAGAAGACTTGTGAACACAATGGAAGAGGAGCCAAAGCAGGGAACAGAAGAGGAGTCCCCTGGGAGGGCAGAGAAGAAGCTGGGAGTGAAGCAAGGTTGAGTGACTGGGTAAAAATGCAAACAGTGGCAGAGAGGACAGGAAAGTATGAGGAGAACGGTTCCTGGAAGCCAAGAGGCAGGGCGGAGGTGGGAGAGGGAGGGGCTAAAGCTTTCTCAGAAAAACCTGAGCGCAGCTAGCAGCTGAGAAGAAAGAGCCAGCGGAGAGAGTGAGGCTGAAACTGCAGAGCAGACAGAGGAAGACCAGTGTGAAGGAAAGCCCCCGCGAAGGAGGCAGAGGGGAAGCAAGGACGAGCTCGAAGATGATACGCTTGAGCATCAGGGACCGAGAACTGGGGGCAGCACCCAGTTTTCTCTGGACATGAGGAGGCATGTCATCTGAGGAGAGTGGGTGTGTCTGGAGCAGGGTGGAGTAGGTTTGAGAAAAGTAAAAGTCTGGGGAAGGCACTTTGGAAAACGGGAATGGGGAAACTCGGCCAAGGATTGGAATGCGGTATTAAAAGCCCAGCTGAGCTTGGAGGCCATAAACTTTTGGCAGCCCTAACCTGCATAATTGGATGATCTTTCTAGGTCACACCCTGCATCCCAGGTATCAGAGTGAAGATGGCAAGAAGATAAAGGAGTCGGGCTCATATTCTGCAGAACAGGTGAAAAGAAAAGGCCAGCTGGACAGAGTTCTGAAAGTGATGTCATAGAGAGGCTTTACAGACTTAGGTCGGAGGAGGAAGGGGACTTCACCCAGGGCAGGAGGAACTGGATGGGAGAGAAATCTGAGAGTAAGAGACTGTAGTCAGGTGGTGGCCAGAGAATTAGGGCTAAGACTTTTGAAGTGGTTCCTTTTTTTTTTTTTAATCTTTATTTTATATTGGACTGTAGTTGACTTACAATGTTGTGTTAGTTTCAGGTGTACAGCAGTGATTCAGTTATACATATATCTATTATTTTTCAAATTCTTTCCCCATTTGGTTATTACAGAATATTGAGCAGAGTTCCCTGTGCTATACAGTAGGTTCTTGTTGCTTATCTATTTTATTTTATTTATTTTTAAAAAATTTTTTAATTTTATTTATTTATTTATTTATGGCTGTGTTGGGTCTTTGTTTCTGTGCGAGGGCTTTCTCTAGTTACGGCAAGTGGGGGCCGCTCTTCAACGCGGTGCACGGGCCTCTCACTATTGTGGCCTCTCTTGTTGCGGAGCACAGGCTCCAGACGCGCAGGCTCAGTAATTGTGGCTCATGGGCTTAGTTGCTCCGCGGCGTGTGGGATCCTCCCAGACCAGGGCTCGAACCCGTGCCCCCTGCATCGGCAGGCAGATTCTCAACCACTGCGCCACCAGGGAAGCCCCCTGCTTATCTATTTTAAATATAGTACTGTGTATATGTCAATCCCAGACTCCCAGTTTATCCCTCCTCCCCGACATTGAAGTGGGTCTTAAAACACAATGGCGAATTTCTTTCTGGAAAAGAAAGCCACTTTGCATTTCCACCAGCAATGCATGACACAGGCTTCCTCACCTCTACCAAGGCAGGAACACAGCATTAGTTTCAACTTTGCCAATTTGGTAAATAAAAAATGGAGTCTCGAAGCTTTGTGCTTCTTTGATTCCTTGTAATTTTAAAAAGAGTCACATATTTACTGGTCACCTGTATTTCACCTGTGACTTTCTGTTCATGGTAGTTGCTTATGACAGTAGAGTTCTTTAAAGTGATTGATAAGAAAGCTTTATACATTAAGGAAATTAACCCTCTGTTGTGGCTGCTCTCAGTTTTTTCCAGTTAGTTTGTCATAATTTTAATTACGATCTATGACAGACAGAATTTTAGTTATTATGTGGTTAAATCTATAGGTTATCTTTTATTGTTCATTCTCTGCATTTGTAAGCCAGAGCATGAAGTAATTTCCATATTTCCTTGTATTTATTTTATGGCTTTTTTACATGAAACTCTTAACCTGTTTGTAATTAATCTTGGCATATAGTGGTGAGGTGAAATCTCACCTGATTATTTTTCCTAATACTAACCTGTTGTCTCATACTGTTTCCTTACTGTCCTTATCACCTGCCAACTTCCTAAACATACCAGGGCTTGTTCTTGGGCGGACAACACAGCAGGGAGGCTGATTCGGGGAAGGTCAGAGAAAGAGAGCTAGTGAACAGCACAGACGGGATCTCAGCTCCTCAGACTGGAGTCCAGCATACCTCTTACTATACCCCAACTGCCCTGGAGCAATGTTAGTTTCCTTAAGCCCTCATCTAAAAGTTTTGAAAACATAACTAAATTAACAAACTGCCCAACAAGCTGATTTATATTAAGGGAAAGTAATCTGATGTGCTCACCAAATCTCATCATTAAGAGAACCAGATTTCTGCTTTTTGTGGGGAAGGCTCTCAGAGAGACCTTGAGTGTATATTTCGGAGACTAGCAGAACAACACACACAGACAGACGTGTGAGGGACCCATCTGTACATTAAGACCAGTTCACAGCCCAGGAACTGCAGCCCAGCATCTCTCCAATAACCAGTAGGCTTCTTGAGCCGCAGACCATATAGATAGGTTTTCTTTAATCCATGGGCTTGAGGATGTCTGTGAAGTGCATGAAGTTATATGCAAGTGTGTGTTTGTGGAGATTTTTTTCTGGGGAGAGGACTGTTAGAATCTCCATCAAAATCTACGGGTAGCAAGGTTTCTATTCCTAAAGACTGCTCTAAGATTCAGAGACTACAATTAAGTCCATCGCCCTGTGACCTGCTGACCACTTGACAAGTCACATATGCTCCATTTAAACTCCTCTCACCATTTCTCAACTTTTTCTTCCAAGTCCTTCCTCAGCCTAAGTGTATGGCAATTGTTTCCTCCATACAGTTGGACCACTACAAGTTCAGCATTCTGCCTTTAAGATCACCTGCCAATCTTATGACTAAGACACAGAATAAAGGCTCATCAGACATACTAAAAGGTATGCAGCAAAAAAGAGAGGGAAAATGCTGGCTGATTTCCACTGGGTACCATTCAGATGAAGACATTTGCATTTAGGATTTAAGCATTCCTTATCATGTTTCTGGAATGCCCAATAGGGGTGCAATCACATGCCCTTTGTACAATATTGCTATAAACAATTATAAGGCTAAACATTATTTTGGAGAGTCTAACCAATTAAATAAGGAAAGAAAAAGAAATCATTGAAGTAAATAATAGCAAAAGAAGAAATAGAAACATAACAGATAATATTGTATACACAGAAAAGTCAAAGAAGTAACAAAATTATCAATTGTAGCTAAAGAAGTTGTAAAGTAAACAAGTATATACAAACATCAATATCACCCATGTTTACCAATTCCACTAATTAGGCACTATTCTCAACAAGAACAACAGCAGCAAAATATTTAGGAAACACATAAAAGCTTTGTGTCTATAAAGAGATGTGCCACACTCATGCTGTAAAGATACCAATTCTCCCCAGGGTCTAGTTTACAGGTTTACTAGACCATAATTCCTGGGTTTTAGTTATTTCTGTATCCTCAGGACCTAGCCCATAGCAGGCACCCAATAATATTACCTGGATAAGTGAGCTCCAAATTAATCAAAATCCTAAATGAATTTTTCTAGGAACTAGAAAAGAAGTGACACCAAAATTCATTTTTTGACAGAAACAGGAAAGAATAACTGAAAAAGAAGAGCTGAAGGGAACCAGCTCTACCAGATTTAAAACACATTACAGATCAACAGTTAGTAAAACAGTGTGGTACTGGTATGCACATACATACACACACACTAAAGCCATAAATCAGTGGAATAGAAAGCCCAGCTAAAAAAGTAGATGTATGAATTATATGTTTAAAAAAAGAGAAGCATTATAAAACAATGGAAAAGTGAAGAATCATGGTGTTACCTATTTCTGTAAATAACACCTAATCATACACCTTTTTTCTTCACCACAAACATCATGGTGTTAAGTATGTTTTCAAGTCAACCTCCAATGCCCTTGTCTTAGTTCTGGCTGCCATCACCTCTCTCAGCCTGTGGCCATAGTTTCCTAGCTAGTCTCCTTTCACCTTCTCCTCTTTTTCCTTCTTCTGCAATCCTAACTCCACCTGCTGCCAGAGTCGTCTTCCTAAAGCACCCACTTAATTTTTTCAACATTCTGCATGTAAGGGTTCCCCAGTTCCACTGCAGTGGTCCTCAAACTATGATCCCCTCAAAACTGGAACAGAAGCCTTTCTAATGTTGGTCTTCCACAGAGGAGAACAAAAGCCACCAATACTGCCCGACTCCAAAAACTTGGTGTTCATGGTCATGGGTGATCATGTATTTGAGTCCTGCCATCTTGGGACTGTTTGGGGATTATTATTAATCCTAGCATGTCCAAAAATGCAAAAGCAGTGAGATTATTGAAAAGGTTATAAGAGGGGATGAACAAGTATAATGAAAATTAAAGAAACTAAAAGTTACACTGTTAAATATGATGACTCAACAGACTTTCAATGTACAGCAAAATTGTCTATTGGGGAGAAGATGGCCATCTTTGCTACACGAGGCAAAGAAAATTGAATATACTGGTTTTAAGGCTTCTTAAAGCTTTGAAGAACCAACTTGCTCCTCCAACTGGATGGAAATGCATCCAGGGGTTTGTGAATTTAAATACCACAGTCATTCCGGACTTGAGAACATGTGGATCTACACACAACTTTTCACTACCTAATAACCTTTCAATATCTAATTTGAAAATAAGAGCTGGATAGAGTTTTTCCACTGTTAAGAGTCAGATATAGTTGTCTTTTTCCAATTTATAGACAAAAAAATATTAAGTTAAAGGATAAATTTTCAGGGTTTTAGGTTTCCCCTAAGAATTTTTCTTCCCTCTTGGAATTCTTAATCACCTGTCATCCCTACCTGCCTGTTATTGAGATTGCTAAAGTATCACATGTCAGAGGTGCCTTCACTGAGCCCAAAGCATATCTCAGAGCCCCCATGCCTGAGTCCATTCTCCATCTATCCTAGCACTCACTGTAGCTAGTGAAGTAGAAATACTCTCGTGTATCTCCCCAAGGTACAGCTGGGCATGGGTTTAAGTGGCCACTCCAGCCCATGCATCTGAAAGTATCCAATGACCACGTGAAATCCAAGCTGGTAGATGTGTAAATGTTCACGCTGATAGGTGACAGGTAGCTGGTAGTTGCATACAAGAATTTCTGTCAGTTCTGAACATTTATATATTTAAATATTTGTATTCATTTGAGCACCTGTTTACTTAGTCTACAATTTATCATTTAAACTCTTTAGGAGGCATAAATTTGGCTAACCCATGCGGAAGAACACGGAGAAACCATAGAAGAAATGCTAATGAAACATTAAAGGGGAGATCAAATTGACTGCTAGACCGAAAGGTATCTCTGATAAGACACCTAAAAAACAACGGAGGGAAAGGAGAGGAAGAGAAACATCATAGGACTAATTAAAAGGAAGTGGCCTATGCAAATAATCAATAAGCTGTAATTAACATGAAATATTAGGACACAGGAAACAAGTCTTACAACCTGGAGGGCTGAGGTGAACTGAATATTGTTTTCATATCATTTGCTACAAATAGGCTCTACCTATTCAAAAGCAGTTTCTTATATAAATCACAGGGTTAGATTTTCAACAGAATCTGCTTTATCTTCTGAAACTTATATCAAATCTGCACCTAGTCATAGACATGCTCTCTCAAGATCCCATCACTGCTTTCATTAAGTAATGTATCTGAGAATAAGAATATCAATTTGTTTATATTAAAATATATGAATAAATCAAGATATGGCATTAACATTTCATTATTAACACCTGAAATGTTAGAATAGGTACATTTGGCTATATTCAAATTATCTGTTTGTATGTCCATCTTCCCACTCAAGTTCCTAGCAACCGGTTATGTTTTTAACCCCAGGCCCTAGCATTTGACAGGTTCTCAATAGACATTGGTTGAGCTGAACGATGAAATTGACAACTGAACATTAATTCCATGGCAATTAAATAAACAAATGACATACAGAAAACTTGAACATATAAGGAAATACGAATATAGGGACAATGGTCATTTCAACCTTAGTGGAAAAAATTAAAATAAGTAGCAAATTTTAAAAAGACAATGTCTAGTGCTACTAGGGTGACGGTGAGACATGGCATTCATCATGTCGCGCACAGTGACATGCGCTGCCGTGCAACATTACTTGCTGTGCTGCAAGTGAAATGATAGCGCTACCTTGTTTGAAGGCAATTTGGCAATACACTATGTAAATATTAATTTCCTACAAATGTAGTGATTCTAAACTCCAGAGAATTCATCAGAAAAAAATAATTTAGAGGGGAACAGCTATGATCATTAAAATGGTGACTGGCCATGTCAAAAGAAAGGGGAGACCTAGATGTCCCTCAAAGGGGATAACGACCAGCTGAAGACAGCATAGCCAGTTGAAAGACAACTGTGAGTCCAAGGGGAAAAAAATGAAAGTTTGAACTAAAGTAATTGGAAGAATGGCCATCGAGAGGCAGAGACCAAGTCAAAAGACACTCAGGAGGCAGAAATGCCAGATCGTGGTGACAGCCTGGATAATAAAGAACGTGGAAGAGAGATGGGGGGACTGACAGGTGACTAAGTAGGTGTGGTGGCATTCCATGCACTAGAGCAGGTGTCAGCGAACTCTTCTGTAAAAGGAACAGACGGTAAATAGCATAGGCTCTGCAAGCCATACAGCCACTGTTAAAACTACTTAGTTCTGCTGCATCAGCCCATGGCTACATTCCAATAAACCTTTTTTACAAAGCAGGAGGTAGACAGGATTTGGCCTGCAGGCCAAAGTTTGCTAACGCATAGACTAGGGGATCCAGGGAAAGGAGGCCAATATGAGGATGAAGTTCATGAGTTCCGTGTCAGCAGGACATTTAAGTGGAGACGTTCAATCTAGAGATGAAGAGATGCCAGGGCCCGAGGAATAAAACTGAGTCATCAGCCAGGTGGCGGCAGTTATGGGGCTGAGATCACCCAGGGGGAATGGTCTCAGAAGAGAGGACATGAAGGACACTTCCTTGTCAGAATACAAGGGCAGATGGGCAATGTCTGCGGGTCACTATGGTCCTGGAACGGTAGAGGCATTATGGCCTAATCTCCCTTAACTCCCTTAACTTAAAAAGAGGCTCCTATTTTAACTTGGGGCTTTCATCCCCTTTCCCAAGATTAATAACTTTAAAGTTTCAAATTCATAGATGAAAAAGAAAACTTCCCACTGGCTGGAAAGTAAGGCAATTCTAAAATAAAATGTCTATCAACTTTTTTTTTTTTTTTTAATTTATTTTATTTATTTTTATTTGTGGCTGAGTTGTGTCTTCGTTGCTGCGCGCAGGCTTTCTCTAGTTGCGGCGAGCGGGGGCTACTCTTTGTTGCGGTGCGTGGGTTTCTCATTGTGGTGCCTTCTCTTGTTGCGGAACACAGGCTCTAGGCGCGTGGGCTGAGTAGTTGCGGTGCATGGGCTCAGTAACTGTGGCTCGCGGGCTCTAGACCGCAGGCTCAGTAGTTGTGGCTCACGAACCCAGTTGCTCCGCGGCATGTGGGATCTTCCCAGACCAGGGCTCGAACCCGTGTCCCCTGCATTGGCAGGCGGCTTCTTAACCACTGCGCCACCGGGGAAGTCCCTCTATCAACTTTTTAATGTTTCATCTTTATTATGAACTTTACACTCAAAATATATATAACATGTGCATTAAGTATGATGAATGATGACAGAACAAATGTTTGGTCTCCAACTTCAGAAGAAGTGAAGAAGTTCATTACCAAAACACCGCTGTCCAACTTTCATACCGTAAGAATTAGTCTCTAAACTAGAGATCAAAGCAGGCAGCCCAAGACCAGATAAAGCTTGAAGATACATTTTCTTCGGCCTACGCAGTGTTGTTGTTTTTTTTTTAGTTGCCAACATTAAACATCAAGAAATCAGCATTCTGAATTGGGCGATGGGGATTGACATGTATACACTGATGTGTATAAAATTGATGACTAATAAGAACCTGCAGTATAAAACAAACAAACAAACAAAACAACTAATACTAAACTTTCATTGGGTTATTTGTATGGAAATATGTTAATATAAATGTTTCAGACATTACATGAAATTTCTAAAAATCTTATATGTTCTGGTATAATAAGTCATAATCCTAGTTATTACTTTAAAATGTATATCTCAGAAATAACTAATTTTCTTGTCAATTGCATTATTATGAACTTTCATCAAATCTTTAACTGTGGTCATTTTTAAGTCTTTTGTCAGTTACAGACAGTTCTGGGTGTACTCTGATGCTTTTGCAAATATGTTCCTATAAAAGGGTTTCATCTTCAAGAAATTCATGGAAAAGACTCTGACAAGTACAGGTTTCTGGTAACTGACTGTACTGCTGAGCTGAATGAATAAGCATTTTCAGAACTCTAATGAAAAACTGATGAACTCATAAAAGTGCTAACAAAAGATCAAGATGAAAAAAAAAATTAATTACATGGGACTGAGTGAACTGATGAGGATGAGTATAATTTTTGTGACTTTCTGTTTGAATTAAAAAAAAAAAATCCCACAAGGACTCAGAGGCAAAGAATATACAAATCAATTTTCACTGCAAAGTAAAGGAGCTGTTACAGTGGAGGATTACTGGACTGAATGTCAATATTATGACATAGTATGAGTGTGTTTCATGTTTGGTAACTGCAATCACTGTTGCTTTTGTTGTGGTCATCCATGTACAATGCTTGGTGTCAGTCTATTTATCTCTTGTAAAAATAAAATACAGTGTGTGTGTGTGAAAAAAAAAAGTTAAAAAAAAAAGTTAAAAAAAAAAAGAAATCAGCATTCTGGAATATCATTAGAAATAAGGAGATGTGACTATATTACACACATTTCACCATGGCAACAACTGGCTGGAGCTGAGAGCAACTCTCCCCTTTAAATGAACATGTACTCACTAATTCACTGCAGTCCTCATCATCCCCTATTGCCTTAAACCTATCTCCTACTTCACTTATTACTTTTAATTGCCCTGGCACTTGAATTTGCGACCCCTGCTTACAAGTATAATTGTGGTTTCCAACTTTTTGGAATATGGGAGACATTATGTAAAGCTAAAGTTCAGCCTCTCTCACCAGGAACATTACAGGTCCATAATCCCTTATCCATCACTTTGAAATCTAAAAAAAAAAAAAAGGTTTTTGTAACTCATTTGGCAACATAACTTGACCTAAGCTAACATGAAGCTATTTTTAATCTTTAAGGATTCCATTTAGTGTGAACTACATTCATATATTTTGCTATGGAGATAATAACATGTATGATGATTACAGGCTGCTGCCCCAGACCCTACTGGAGATATTACATAACAGCATATGTGCATTATTACTTTTCTTTTTTTTTTAATTATTTATTTTATTTTATTTATTTATGGCTGCATTGGGTCTTCATTGCTGGGCGCCGGCTTCCTCTAGTTGCAGTAAGCAGGGGCTACTCTTCGTAGCGGTGCACGGGCTTCTCATTGTGGTGGCTTCTCTTGTTGCGGAGCACGGGCTCTAGGCGCGCAGGCTTCAGTAGTTGTGGCACGTGGGCTTCAGTAGTTGTGGCTCGCGGGCTCTAGAGCGCAGGCTCAGTAGTTGTGGCGCACGGGCTTAGTTGCTCCACGGCATGTGGGGAAATACCTACTTTTCTCTAAAATCTGAAAACTTCTGAGTTCTGAAACTCATCTGACCCCAGGGGTTTTGGATAAAGGACCATGGGCCTGTTATACTTTTACTATCTACGTTTAAGAGAACACACACACACAAAGCAGATAGGAGTGTAATAATATTTTTAAATGGATTTATACTGGATTAATTATAATGGCATCTATCTACACTTGAGAAACAGAAATAGAATGATATATGCAAAACCATCGCAGTCTGATAAGAATGCGTAGAGCACATGCTGACTCTAGGACCCTATACCCCAGTGCAGATTCCTGGGGCGGGGGAGGGGGTCCTGCCGTGCACACACTGGGAATCACTGGCACCAAGGTAATTCCACATTAGAATAACACGCTGCGTTCACATACTCTGTATGACATGTGAAAATGATGCTTATGACCACATCCTTTTAGGGTTGTTTTTTTTTTTTTTCAGTGAACAATGGGTTTTCACTCACCTATAAATACCCTGTTTGCTATTCTAGGATTTCACAATATGTAAAGTACATAACAAGGCCACAGATCAGATTCAGAAGAAGCTGCAAAGACACCAGACTCCTTTCCACCCCCACTCTATGCAGAGACTGGATGGAATCCACTCAGACTGAAGCAGAGCACAGCTACCTCCCCTTTCTCAGAATTACTGTTCAGAGGAAATCAGTGTGAGTAAAATGAGGCAACAGAGTAGGCAAGGGATGTAGAATGTGATGCTGGCAAAAGTAAGGATACGGTCTGGAATGTCAAACATAAGGAAGGGCTGTCTCACGAAAGAGAGACAAGACAGATTCAATGTGGCACCAGAGGACTGCTCTGGGGTGTGCGGGGAAAGGGGTATTTGACTCACCTTGAGAATTAGTGCTGCCCCCCTGGAGTAGAAGGTCATTAGATATCTGTGCCCTTCAGGGAGGGTCGGCAAAGAACGTAACAGAATAAAACAAGCCAGGTCGGGACTGCACGGCTCATGCCCCACCCAGATGGGACAGCTGCTGCTCAGCTCCTGACACCTGTACTCGGGAGGGATGCCAGGCCTTGCCAGGTCTTCCAAGATTTTAGAAGCAGCTGGAAATCCAGGTTTTCATGTGAAAACTTTCTCATTTTTAAATATGAGCCAATGATTGTAAAAAAATAAATAAATACTGAATAGGCCGAAGAGAACACATCTCTGGCCTGCAAGCAAGCAGTGTGGAGCTTTGGATTTTTGATAATTCAGACGTCCAGACCCTGGAAGGACTAGAACAGGGTTTCTCAACCTCAGCAGTCTTGGCATTTGGGACCAGGTAAGTCTGGATTGTGAGGCTGTCAGGTGCATTGCAGCATATTCAGACGCCTCCCTGGCCTCTATCTACCCCTCCCACAATCAAGTCACAACAATCAAAAAATGTCTCCGGACATTGCCAAATGTCCCCTGGGGGGCAAAACCATACCTTGGTAAGAGCCACTGGACTAGAGCAACATCCAACTCTCAGCCTTCAGGATTTTACGAAGGCATCACTCATGACTCAAACAACAGGTTTTTCACCTAAGAGTTGCCCACGTGAAGATTTATAGCTGCTTTGGAATTAGAAACCTGGGTTTGAATCCACAGCTCTGTCATTTACTAGCCTGATGACCTCTCTGAGTTCTGGCTTCCTCATCATTAAATCAGGAACAAATAACATTGCCTCTTAGAGCTGCTGCAAGAATGCGGTGAGATAATTTATGCAAAGCACTGAGCCCAGCGGCTTAATAAGCACCAAAAACTTTTAATAAACATTAATCCTTCCCTGGTGAAAAGGCAGCCCAGATTCTGTAGTCGGAAGCACATGGGATCCAGAGTCAGAAGCCCTGGACCCAAGTCGTGCCTCGGCCACTTAGCAGCCGTGCGAACATGGCAAGTCATTTTCCCTCTTTCTAGAATAGAAATGATCATTGCCAGTAGGTGAGAACCAAGCCAGGTGGTCTGGTACAGCATTTGGCAAACTAAACCAACTAGAGAAAAGCTGATGATTAGCACTATCAAATCTTTTAAAGGTTTCTGTAAAGGAAAGAATGAGCTCTTCAACAAATCCAAAGAACTGAGAATGCAGTAATATCAGGGTAAGGTACAGGGAAAAAAAGAAAAATAATAATAGGGATTGTGAACCTCCAGGTCCTTCTAGACAAGCAAGTGCCACCTGGTGACCCACACACCAAATCTGGCCACCGATATATTTTGTTTAGCCCCGCATAGTATCATGGTGATTGTTTCCTTTTCATTAAATGCCATCTAACCTTCATTAAAATCCAGATTTCAGGCTTTTCTGGAAAGCTACAAAGGTTGAGTCACTCTGGGCCCATATTCCCACATGCCCCTTTGGTGAGATCATGGGGGGGGGGCATGCCCCCAACCCTTACCTGGCCTCAGTCACATTTATTTTATTAGTCTGGCCCCTCTAGGCATTTGAGTCTGTAACCTTGGCTTATCTAAAGTGAACTATCTGGGAAAGCATTTGAACCTCCAGGGAGTACTTCAGTCAAGGCAGAAACCCACACCCAATGAGACACTCCCTCCCAGAGCCTCACCTAGGTAATAACTCTCCTGGTTAGTCCTTCAGCTTCCTTTTCTCCTGGACACTTCAACCTCATAACTAAACTTTCCTCAAGCTCCTCACCCTGTGTACACCTTCCTCCATGCAGGGCATCACCTCCCCAAAATCACCACCTGCATCCACTGGATTATCTGCATCAAGAATTTTCAAAGAACAAAGTATCTTTCTTAGCAGGACTACAAAAAGACACGACATGATGTTTCTCGTTTCCTGACCAGCACCCCGGTTTCCCTTGGGGAGCCAGTGCTCCCCCACTCTCAGTCCCTGTTGTTCAGACAGGGTTTACTCCATACCTATTTCCAGGGAAAAGCATGGGACCCAGTCAGAAGCACTGAGTCAATCTTGGGCCTTTGGCAACAGTGACTGGAAGAAAAATATTCTCTGTCCCTCTGGGAACAGAACTGAGGGCAATGGAAGAAGGGGGTGGGGCTGGGGGTTCTCCTTGTGGACACAGCTTGTCTAAAGAGTGGAAGCCCTGGATCCAGCCCAACCTGCAGCCATACTCCTTTTGGATTCTTTTGGTCACATATAAGCCTATAAATTCCCATCTTCGCTTACAGCAGTTTGATTTGGGTTTTCTTACAATCAAAAGAGACCTCATCAATACAAGAGAAATTTGAAAGAAGTGCTCGAAGATGGAAACAAAGCCTTCGCTCAAACTTTCTCCTGTTTTTTGGTTACCTCTCTCCATCCAGTAAGAACTGGCACTAGCCATCCTTCTATAAGCACTTAGCTCAGGGTAGATAATTATTTCTTTGCTTGCCTATCTCTTCCACAAATCTACTGAGCTCCTTCAGGCCAGAAACTGTGTTGTATTCACTTTTGACTCTTTAATACCTCACACACTGGCACACAGTTTGGGCCAACAAGTGTCTGTTGAATGGATGAATCAACGAAAGTCAGGGGGACGAAAGGAACCATCCTCATTCTCTCCTTTGGGACACCCATATCAGGAGAACACCTCCTAAGCCTTGACCCTATGGGACACAAACCATCTTCTGAAGACTCATCTACCCCTTGTAAACAAATTGCATCATGAGAACTCACTCCTTCCAGCCATTACTAATTCTCCCACACGTCCATCCCATGGAAACTCACTGTGGGGTTACTCACAAGTTCCTCATTTTGCAAAGAGAATATTCGTCACAAGACACCACCTAGAACTCTACAAGCTGACAGTACACACTATGGGCAAGCCATTCACACAAATAACTTCATTCATTAGTGCGTGTGTGCTTTCTAGCCTTTGTTTTGACCCAAATATATCCAGAAGCCTGATTCTGGTGCCCACCAACCATCTGCTTCTGCCCAATAACAATTCTAGGCTCTCTCCTACCTAGACCTTTACAATTACTTAAGTGGGAAAAAAAAAATACAAATATATCTAGGAAATCAATAGCAGTAAAGCAACAGGTTCCCCAGTAAAAACAGTTTTGACTTTAGGTGCATAATTGCCATACCCTTAATAGCTCTGTAATAGCTGCAGCTTCCACTGCATCAAGCAATAAAGATTTTCAAACAGAGTCAAAGGTCAGGGCCAGAATTATAGTCCTAGGATGAGTCACACCACTTACTCCATCCAATTCTCGTTTTCCCATACTTGGGCCCACACCACCAGGGCAATCTAGTGAGAACTGGATTTACATTCGTTTAACAATATTTACTGAGTAGGTACCATGTTATAGGAACCACAGCAGACCCTGGGAATCAAAGAAGAATAAGCAAAAACTCTTAAAAGCGTTTAGTCTAATGGAGAACGCTGGCAAGTAAAGAGGCAATTACATTACGGTAAAACGGGTGCTACATGGAATTATGAAAGCACCAAGGAGGGACATCCAATCTATGCTGGAGCATCAGGGAAGGCCTTTTAGAGGCAGAGACCTTTACGAGGAGACCTGAAGAATGAGCAGGAGGTGGCCTAGGGCAGGTGTGATGAAAGAGGCTTCCCAGAGTTCCAGGTAGAGGCTAAAACGTAAGAAAGCACAGCCTCCTCTGGAAACTGAAAGTAGGCAAGTATGGCTGGAATTTAAAAGTGTTAAGAGAGTAGCTACTACAGAGGAAGCAGGGGCCAAAGACACCCTGAACAGCTTCCCTGAACTGCTCTGTGGCTTTTAAAGCCTCAGAAATTTGTTTAAAAAAAAAAAAAAAAAAATCACTTGCCTGATACAATGTACAAACAGGCCAAAATGACTATCTGACAAATGCATCTTGACACTCACTAAATACTGATTCCACAATGCATGTTACTGAGAACGCTAAGAGGGGTAGAAAATTCACAGAAATTATCTTGTAATTCATTTACAGATTCTTGGTTGAAACATTAGCCGTCACTAATACTCTGTCTACCTTCCTCTCTCTCAGCATTACTTCTATCATTTTCCCACAAATAACAGAAAAGTAGGCACACCTAGGCTTTAGCCTAGACAGGAATTAACTCTGGAAGTAGGATAAATACACACCAAGCTAACAGGGTGGGGTACCAAAAAAATTAAACAACAAAGCTAAGCAGAAAGTTGAGGGAAACGAAACAGTGAAGAGCAGATTTAGAAAACTCAAGAGGAAGTAAAAGTATTTTCATACACACACAAAAAAAGAAGTGTCCCACGTGCTCCGGCCAAACCAAACTCCCCCTTTGACTCAACTGCTGAAAGAAGAAGCAAAAGCTGTGAAAAATTCCCACTTTCATATCTCTTCCCAGAATAAACAGCAAAATCCGTACCATACAGCTATCTTGCCCTGGAAGACCTTGAAATATTTGCCCCAGATAACACAGCACATGACAATCACCTCCAGAAGCTCTCAAAACCACAAACCAGTCCTGTTCCAACAGCCCGGTCATCTACAAACTCTGGTCTATTCTGTCATTTCAGAATCAATGCTTGTCAAGCAGTCAAGGAATCCCAAAGAAACATGGAGCAGGATCTGCTTCCAAATCCAAAGTGAGAAAGACTTTTTTTTAAAAAAATAGTAATTTCCTTTTAAATTGGCACTAGGCGTTTCCAGAATCCTTTTCTCCCAATTCCAACTTTTTAAATGTCAAGCCATCCCGTTCATATTCGCCCCTGGTCTGGAGACGGCACCACCTCTAAATTCCCTCAAAGGGCGTCCTGAAACTCAGAAGGCCGATCCGCTGGGCTTTAACGACCCTTTACTTCTTTACTGCCACCATGCACTTGTAAGCTAGGCTTTGCGGCAGCGGGGCGACCCGGAAAGGCTGAGAATGCCGCCCCCAAGCCCCGCAGCCTCGGACACACCACTGATCGGAGTTTCAGCCGCAGGCGGCGGCCCAGGCCGGCTCGATCTCCGGGGGAGGGAAAGACAGGGGACAGGTCCAGTCCCCGGAGGGCGATGCTTCGCGGGCCAGTGGGGACCCCGAGGGGTGGGAGCAGGGAGGCGCGGACCGCCCCGCCGGTCTCCGGGGGCCAGGCGGCGGCCCAGCGCCGGGCGCCAGGCCGCGGCGTGGCACCGCCCCCGGCCCCGGGCCCCGCCGGCCTCGGGCGGGGCGACGGTCAGGCCCGGAGCGGCCGGGCCCGCGGAGGAGCCGGCCGGCCCCCGTCCGTGACCCCCGGCCCCCGGCCCGCGCAACCCCCGGGCGGCCCGGCGCGGCGCACTCGCCTGCCCACGGTCTGGTTGGCCAGCTGCTTCATGCGGTTGAACTGCTTCTTCATGGCGGCGGCGGCGGCGGCCCGCGGGGCTCGGGCCGGGCGGGACGGGGGACGGCCTGGCGGCTCCTACATCGCTTCGCGGCCGAGGCGGCGGCGGCGGCAGCGGCGGCGGCTCCCCAGGCCCGCGGCCCCGCCCTCGTCGCGTCACTTCCAGCGGCGCCGCCCGCCGGGCCGGCGGGGTCTGGTCGGGCGAGGAGCGCCAGGCCCCGGGCGGCGCGCAGCCAAGCCTCCGCCGCCGGCCCGGGGGCCGCCCGATTCCCCGCCCGCAGGCGGTCCCCGGGCCTCCCGATGCGCGGCCTCCCAGGGCCCTGCGGTCCACTCGGACCTCGGCGTGCTTTCGCTCAGCGATCGCCCGCTCGAGTGGTATTTAACTCACTTCCCAGACTAGATCTCAAACACACGGTGGACGAAGCAGACACAAAGAGTGTAGACGGTGCGACACCCCGTCCAAGAACCGCCAAAACTCATCTTCGGGACTAGACACCCGGGCAGGGCTCGCTGGGGGAGGAGGGCAGAGGTGGACCCGAAAAGGAGCTTTGGGACGATGGAAAGGTTCAAAGTCTTTATCAGGGCCGTACTTATGCACAGGTGTAGACATTTGTCAAAATACACCTATCTGTACTCTTAAGAGGGATGCGTGTCACTATGTACATTTTACCTCGATTTTTTTAAGAAAAAAAAATGGTTGCGTGAAACTCACAAGCTGCAGGACAATGTGATGCCACTTAGTAAAAAAATCAAAGGCAATTAAATATATTTTACTCCTATTCGAAAAGTATTACTCTAGTACTGCTTTTCTTTTATTGATTAAAATCTACCTTGCATATCATTCCGTATCAAAAAAAAAAATCAGAGGCAAGGTGTGTTTTCTACGAACAGGAGCTCAGGGATGGCACCTTCAGAGCGGCTGTGATGGTGGCCGCGTCCAGGGGGCCGAGGTGGTGCAGGGCACTGGGAAAATCACGGAAGCAGAGGAGAAGAGCCCAACTCCAGCGCTGGGAAGTTGTGGGGATGAGCAGAGGCCCGAGAGGGGACAGATCCCTGGAGACGGGCCCTTTGTTACGTCCCAGGCAGGTGTGGCCATTGAGGGGCCCTCGCAGCCCGCATTGCCTAGAAACCCCTCACTGTGCTTTGATTCTTAACCTCACGCTGGCAGCAGTGCGGTGACACTTGGCAGGATTGTCCGACTGCGCTGGACACTTTTTTAGGAGCGGACCAGGTCAGTTCTATGACCTGCTTTGATGTCCTCCTGGTTTGGTGGCCTTGGCTCCCGCTTAGGCCATTCCCTGGGGCAAGCTGGTGGTACTGTGGCATCTTTCACAGGCCACATTTCTAGTTTCACAAAAGATGTGCTGAGGAAGGGAGCTGAAAATGTAGAAGTACCTGACTCTACAACAGAGGAGGTTGAAGACTCTCAGCCAATCTTAAAATCAGAGGCTGAGAGACTTAGAATTCTTTGTAGTGATGTAGACAAGGAGTGTGAAGCCTCAGAGCTTCAACTAAAGCAGCAAACTGCAAGTTACAGACATCAATTACACCAGAAAGACGTAGAAATCAAACTTCTTAAAGCAAGGCAGATAGCGCTAAAGGATCAGTTGCTAAAGGTGCAGTCAGTCACCCAGATAGTAAATCTTGAGGATGGCCTTGTGCCCTCAACTAGTGTACCCTCTTCACTGGGTTATGATATCTATCAGCATGCTTTAGGTTTCCAGAATGATGATATGGACTTTGCTGACCTAATTTGGTCACAACAAGAAATAAATAGATTGTCAAAAGAAGTTTTAAGAGTTGAGGCTGATGTCAGCCATTGGAGACATTTTGCTCAAACATCTACAGCATTTCATTTAGATCTATAGCTTTGATGTAAATGAAATCTGCCAAATACCATCAAGCAATCTGAACAGAATCTAAATAAGGAAATTGATGACCATCAACTTGAAATAGCAGTGTTGCAGGATGTTCAGCAACAGAAACTGGCAGAAATAAGTCGCAGGCATCAAAAACAAAGGACTATGAGGGAATGATTCATGATATGCAAAAAGCTATTGAAGTCCTAGCAGCTGAAAAAATAGAGTCCACCAAAAAAATCAAAGGACTTGAGATTAGAGTAAAATATCTTAAAAAAAAATTATCTTCTGTAGAAAAGGAAAGGGATGCTTTAATTAGAGCGCAAGACCAGATAAATGAAATGAATGAAAGAACTGAAGAAGGTGAGTTGCAACCTTCTATTAGGAAGTGGAGTGATGCTGTGACAGAAAAAGAAGAAGTTCTTCCACAGAGTACATCACCAGAAGAAGTGTCCAGATAGCAACAGCCACTGTCTGATGCTGAAAATGAAATAATGAGATTGAGTAGCTTAAAGCAGGATAAAAATCTCATGGAAAAGAACCTGAAACTTCAAAAATGAGTCCAAGTTTTAGAAAAAGAAAATTCATTATTAAATAAAGAAAAGGAAGAACTTCAACTATCACTTGTCAAATTGAGCGATGAACATGAACTCATTAAACGAACAGCTACAGGAGACATGAATTCAGATTCAGAAGTACATCATTTAAGATGTGACTGGGAAATCAAAGAAGGAAAACTCAGTGAGAGTACTACTTAAAAGAAATTACTGATTCCTGACTTAGGAGAGTTGCACAGGCAAAAACAAAAGACTACAATGCACGTGGTTTTGATGATCAGCAAACAGAACAACAAAATGAAGGAGACAGCATCATCGGTAAAGTAAAACAAGATCTAGGATATAAGAAAAAGAGAGTTCGTCAACCTGAAGATGATAGAATGAACATTACTAAAGAGTTAGATGGGCAAAAAGAAAAGTTAATTCATCTAAAAATGGAAAAAGGACAGTTAGACGCAGAATTTTGTCAGGATGAACAGAGACTGTTGGAAGAAAGGAAGTATGAGCAAGCTTTTAAAGAACTGTCAAATACTGATAACCCAGACAGCTGTGCCTTACAGCTGGAGCATGAGTGTTTAATTAAACTCGGTCAAGAGAAAGACTGTGAAATATCAGAACTCAAAAAGAATATTGAGCAGATGATTGCTGGGCACAAAGAAACTAAGGAAGTTTTGTCATCTAGTTTAGAAGAGCAGAAGCAATTGAAGCAACTCATAAGAGAGAAAGAAATTTTTATTGAAAAACTTCAAGGAAGTTCACAGCTTCGGGAGGAGTTAGATCAATATACTCAAGCCTTAAGAAAAATGGAAATTTTACAGCAAACCATAGAGGAAAAAGATACAAGTCTTGCATCCATGAAAGAAGAAAATAGTCACCTGAAAGAAGAATTGGAATGACTGAGGGAAGAACACAGTCAAACCGCACCTATGATTGACCCTAAAACTCTAGACACTGTTACAGAACTAGAATCTGAGGTATCTCAACAGAGCACAGTTGAAGATAATCTTGAGATTAAACCTCATCAAAAGATAATTGAAGATCAAAACCAGAGTAAAATGCAACTACTTCAATCTTTACAAGAGCAGAAACAGAAAAATCCCAAATACCAACACAAGCAAATGAATATTAAACACAATCAGCTCTTTTTGGCCAAAGGGGAGGAAATGGAGAATTTGCAAAATGCAATAGAACAAATCAAAACCCAGCCGCTGGAAAAATCCCAGCACACGCCAACAGAACATTCTGATACTTTTCAAGTAACAGAAGTTCAGAGTCTTAATATAGAAAATGGAAATGAAAAGCATGACTTATCTAAAGCCAAAACTGAAAGATCAGTACAAGGAATAAAAGAACAAAAATTGGAGATTAAACTTCTAACTGAAAAGAAGAAGTTACCCTTTTAACTGAACAGATTGATCAGCTGTCCAAAGGTGAGATTGGTAAACTAACTCAGTTTATCCAGCAAAAAGATTTGTGTCTTCACATGAAAGTATCTTCAGCTTCCTCCAGTGACCAAGATAATGGACAGAGTCAACAGCAATTGCGAGCCTATGCTTTGGAAAGAGAACAAATATTAGCTGTTTTAGATGAGAAGACTAGGGAAAACAGCAATCTTAAAAGAGAAAACTTGAGAATGATGGATATAATTGTTGCCAAAGAAGCAGACCTCGTGAAACTCAAAGATGCAAATACAAAACTCTCCACCAGATTTGAAAGCAGTGGTCAGAATATGTTTAGAGAAACGATCCAGAATTTATCCCACATCATTTGAGAAAAAGATATTGAAGTTGATGCTTTAACTCAGAAGGGTCAGACTTTATTGGCAATACTGCAAACATCCAGCAATGGTGATGAAGTGAGAGGTGTTAATATGGATCAGTTTGACGAGCTTCTACAGGAACGTGATAAATTAAAACAGCAAGTTAAGATAATGGAAGAGTGGAAAGAGCACGTGATGGCCACTGTACAACATGTGCAGCGTGGGTCACCCCGTCTTCAGAAAGAACTACAACAACTTCAGGCACGGATTTTAGTTGACAATAATAATAATTCTAAACTACAGATGAACTATACTGACCTGATCAAACTTATGATGGGAATGAAATCAAACTCAAAAACTTGGAGAAGCAAGTAGTGCAAATTCAGTTTAGCCTAGAGCAGCTTTGCAATGCCAAAGATATTCTGTTAGGGATGTTTGACCTTATTTTACTACAGTCCTCCAATGAATCACTTACATCTGAGTCAGCAGACTCTCTGAAGGCAATGAAACCTGATGGATTGAGTGAATCTTCTAAATTGCTCAAAGAAGAGATAGAAGAGTTAAGAAAATTAACAGAGGAAAAAGATGCAACCATTAGAACACTCCAGGAAGATAATCAGAGATTGTCTGATTCCATTGCAGACAGTTCAGAACTAGAAAGAAAACGACGTGAACAAATGGATTCAGAAATGAAGCAGCTACGGGAGAAACAAGATGTCTTGCAAAACTTACTTAAGGAAAAAGAGCTTTTAATCAAAGCAAAAAGTGATGAATTACTTTCTTTAAGTGAAAATTTCACTAATGTAGTGAGTGAAAATGAACTTTTGAGGCAGGGAGTAATCAACCTGAAGGAGAGAGTTGTCAACTTTGAACTGGATATGTGTAAACTAAAAGAGGAAAATGAAAAATTAGTAGAAACATCTAGGGAAGAGGAAACAAAATCAAGAGACAAAGATGTGGTTTTCTATGATGCGGAGAGAGAAAGAATTGAAATATGTTGCAATGAAGGAGAAGGTGCTTGCTTTTGAGCATCTTTTGAAAGAAACAGAACTCAGCAAGACGGGAATTAAGTCAGCTTTTAAATGCAGTTACATCAATGCAAGAAAAGACTATTATGTTTCAACAGGCCAGAAATGAGACCATGTTGGCATTGAAACAGAAACAAATAGAAAACTGTGCCCTCCAGAGTGAGGTTCAACATTTACACGACAAAGAACTACACTTAAAGCAGGAGCCAGAGAGATGGCATAAGCACGCAGTAGAATCAGAAATGTAGTGAGGTGGATGGACCTAGAGTCTGTCATACAGAGTGAAGTAAGTCAGAAAGAGAAAAACAAATACCGTATGCTAACACATATATATGGAATCTAAGGGGAAAAAAAAGGTCATGAAGAACCTAGGGGTAAGACGGGAATAAAGACACAGACCTACTAGAGAATGGACTTGAGGATATGGGGAGGGGGAAGGGTAAGCTGTGACAAAGTGAGAGAGTGGCATGGACATATATACACTACCAAACGTAAAATAGGTAGCTAGTGGGAAGCAGCCGCATAGCACAGGGAGATCAGCTCGGTGGTTTGTGACCACCTAGAGGGGTGGGATAGGGAGGGTGGGAGGGAGGGAGACGCAAGAGGGAAGAGATATGGGAACATATGTATATGTATAACTGATTCACTTTGTTATAAAGCAGAAACTAACACACCATTGTAAAGCAATTATACTCCAATAAAGATGTTTTTAAAAAAAGTGTCTCATAACCGCGAAGCTTTGGCTGCAGAAGACAGAGCAGCTAAACTAAGAATGAAAGTCACCGCATTGGAGGAAAAGCTCCTTCTATCTTCCAATGCGAGGGAAAATGCGAATCAGCAAGCCAGTTTGCAGATAGAGTTGTTGAAGGAACAACTGAATGTTGTCACAAAGCAGAGAGATGACATTTGGCTACGGCTTTCTGTTTCCCAAGAACAAGAAAAGTAGTATGCACAAGCGCTAGCTAACATGAGGATGGTAGTCGCAGAATGGATGGAAATAGTTGCAGATAATCTAGAAGGAAAACTAATATCGGCACAAGGACATCAGGAGAAAGTGAATGCTGCCTTGACTCTGAAGGAAGAACAAATTAAAGATTTTTTTTTTCAAATGTTAATCTTTTTTTTTTTCAATTTATTTATTTATTTATTTTTGGCTGTGTTGGGTCTTCGTTTCTGTGCGAGGACTTTCTCTAGTTGCGGCGAGCGGGGGCCACTCTTCATTGCGGTGCGCAGGCCTCTCACTATCGCGGCCTCTCTTGATGCGGAGCACAGGCTCCAGACGCGCAGGCTCAGTAGTTATGGCTCACGGGCCCAGTTGCTCCGCGGCATGTGGGATCTTCCCAGACCAGGGCTCGAACCCGTGTCCCCTGCATTGGCAGGCAGATTCTCAACCACTGCGCCACCAGGGAAGCCCCAAATTAAAGATATGAAAAAACAAAATGAGGTCCAACAGGAAGTGCTGGACGATGTACAGAAGAAATTGATGAACTTACTAAGTAACACAGAAGGAAAAGTTGACAAGAGCCTCATGAGGAACCTCTTCTTGGGGTATTTTCAAACACCAAAACAACACCGTCATGAAGTGCTACAGATAATGGGCAACATTCTGGGTATTAGAAAGGAAGAAATAGATCTGGTTTTTAATGAAGAGCAAGGCGGTGGTACCAGATGGATGACTGGCTGGCTTGGATCAAAAAGTGTCCCCAACACACCTCTGAGACCAAATCAGCAATCGAGGCCGAAGAATTCTTTTTCAGAACTCTTTGTTAAATTTCTAGAAACAGAATCTCATCTCACACTTCTGCCACTAAAACCCTCTGCTCGTGATCCAAAACCTCTGGATTCACCGGGAAAGAAAAAACTAGCTAAAAATGTACCACCATCAAGTCTTAAAACTACCTCGGGATCCACACCCAAAAAACCAGATGTGAGTCAACGTTCTGCAGCTGTCTCTCTGATTAACCCACCCAGACCTGAAACGGATGGATCTGAGCATCTTCTTTTAAATGCTGTTACTGATGTTTTGCCCACATATACACCTTTGCTGCTGTCACCTGGCAAGAGGGCTGGAGTTGTGCTGAAAGACCTTTCAAAGCCATAGATGATTCTTCAGCCAGAGACAACATGGCACTTTTAAGAAACCAAGTCACTGAAAAAACCATGTATTTTGACTTTGCTTGATAAAAATACGAATATTAAAAAAAAAAAAAGTGTGTTTTAAGGACTTCAAAGATATTCACCCACCTTCAGACAGTGGTTACTTCTTGTGAGAAAGGGCATGAGTGGGGTTGAAGGCTGGTCAAGGGACGCTTCAAATGGTTTTTGTAATGCTTTCATGTTTTACAAGGAGCAGGTACTTATGCAGATCTTGGGGAATTAAAACACCAACTTGGGCTTCCCTGGTGGCGCAGTGGTTGAGAATCTGCCTGCCAATGCAGGGGACACGGGTTCGAGCCCTGGTCTGGGAAGATCCCACATGCCACGGAGCAACTGGGCCCGTGAGCCACAATTACTGAGCCTGCGCGTCTGGAGACTGTGCTCCACAACAAGAGAGGCCGCGATGGTGAGAGGCCCACGCACCGCGATGAAGAGTGGCCCCCGCTCGCCGCAACTAGAGAAAGCCCTCGCACAGAAATGAAGACTCAACACAGTCATAAATAAATAAATAAATAAATAAATAAATAAAAGAACGTGAATTTCTTTAAAAAAAAAAACAAAACACCAACTTGTGTTAATGTTCAAAATGATAGAATACACAAGTGCATACTCTTCATATAAGAAAAAAGGTGAACAGCCCAAAAGTACAAGATGCATAACATTTTTAAGAATGAAAGTTCATGATGAGGATGATTATAATTTTTGTGACTTTCTGTTTGAATTAAAAAAAAAAAAAAAGAATAAAAGTTTACTTTTCCTGGCTAAGTCCCACTCCTCTTTTCATTGCCTGGGAAACCACTCCATTGGTAATCTGTATTCTCTCAGGCCTTTTAGAAATATATGCAGATTTGTGTATATCGGAGCATATTATTCTCTGACTTGCTTTTTTTTAAAAAAAATCACTACACCTTAGAGATCTTTCCAAATGCAAATGAATTCCATGTTATCCTTTTTTTTTTTTTTTTTTTGACTGCATCGGTTCTTAGTTGCAGCATGCGGGGGGATCTTTCGTTGCGGCATGTGAGGCTTCTCTCTAGTTGTGGTGCACAGGCTGTAGAGTGTGCAGGCTTAGTTGCCCCGCGGCATGTGGGATCTTAGTTCCCCGACCAGCGATGGAACCCGCATCCCCTGCATTGGAAGGCAGATTCTTAACCACTGGACCACCAGGGAAGTCCCCATCTTATTCTTTTTAAAAGCAGTCATTAGTTTGCAGGGTGGATGTACCCTAATTCTTTTAACTAGCTCCTATTAATCGGCCTTTAAGCAGTTTCTACCTCCCAAACGATCAAATGGCCATGGCCAACTCTCTTGCCCATTTCCTTAAAAGTTGCTCCAAATCGTCACCACTTTCCTGAAGCATGATCAGGCCTTATGCCCTCCTGAAGATGTTTGAGGTCAGCAGTCAAGAACTCTCAATTTCCCAGACCCCCTTCCTATATTTAACCATCCACCCATTCCCCTCCATCCACCTCTACTCTTTCCCTCTTTTTTAGAGGAAAAGGGATCCAGCTCTGCAGTTTAAGGCTAATTGCTCCACTGTACCCCAAAAACTGTCCACTCAGACTTTTTCAAAGACCTCATTCCATTAATTTTCCTTCCTGCTTTATCTTGAGCCTCTTTCCCTAAGCTTCAGAGCCTGTCCAAGTCTCTCCCAGCAAACAATCCTCTCTTTTCTGCTCCTTCAGGTACCACCGTTTCTCTCTACCTTTCACACCTAAGCTACTGAAAAAAATTCTTTACTCCTGTCACCATCTCATTTCTCACTGACTTCTTTTTGAAAGCATCACAAAATCTTGTCTCATTAATGCCCCAGGCATTTTTGAATGCCTTAGAAAGTAGTCTTTTTACTTACTTAAACTCTCTGTAGTGTCTGATAAATGTTATCCCCATCTTCATTCTTTAAATTCTCTCCACCCTCTTTCTTTTGGGGATGCCACTCTCCTTAGGTTCCCTTCCTAACATCAGACTTTTCTTTCTCTGCTTCCTTTGTGACTTCATCTTCAGGCCACTTCTTTTTTTTTTTTTTTTTTTAATTTTTATTTTATTTTTGGCTGTGTTGGGTCTTCATTGCTGCGCGCAGGCTTTCTCTAGTTGTGGTGAGCGGGGGCTACTCTTCGTTGCGGTGCGCAGGCTTCTCATTGCGGTGGCTTCTCTTATTGTGGAGCACAGGCTCTAGGGTGCGCGGGCTTCAGTAGTTGTGGCACGCGGGCTCAGTAGTTGTGGCTCGCGGGCTCTAGAGCGCAGGCTCAGTAGTTGTGGCACACGGGCCCAGTTGCTCCGCAGCATGTGGGATCTTCCTGGACCAGGGCTCGAACCCGTGTACCCTGCATTGGCAGGCGGATTCGTAACCACTGCGCCACCAGGGAAGGCCCAGGCCACTTCTTGATGGATATGTTCTCTAAGGTACCACTGTCAGCTGACTGAATCTTCTCACTCTCCCTGTGATCTCAGGGCAAGCTCATCCACTTGACTTTCACCTGGATGCTGATGACTTCTGAATGCCTATATCTGACCTCCCCCTTCTCCTGACTTGACACTGACTTATCTAATTGTCTGCTGGACGCCTCTATCAGGATATCCATGGGCTTCTCAAAATCGTCATGTCCAAAAGGGAACTCAGTAACTTCCCTCAGAACCCTCTTCCTCCTCCTTTCCTTTTATCATCTCCCAAGACCTCTGTCCATCTTGTCACCCAAGCAATAGGCCTCAGAGTCATGATTGATCTCTCTGTCTCCCCCAATCCATATCCAATCAACTACCAAATAGACCCTAATTCCTCCCCTTCCTGTCTCTTCCATGGGCTAGTGGGCAGTGGACTCCTCACTCGTCTTGCTGGTTCCACTCCTGGACTTCCTTGAAGCCATTCTGCACACTGCTGTGAAGGTGACTTTTCTAAGATAAAGATCTGATGTTACTTCCCCACCTTAAATTACTTTAGGGGTCCCTGCCGCCTGGAGCCGAACTTTAACAGAGTAGCCAAGGCCTTGCCTTTGTAGCCTTACTTCCTGCTTGTCACCCACACATAGGCCACCCTCCAGCCACATGTGACTTCTTGCAAACCCGAACAGACTATCACCCAAATAACTTCAAGCCTGTGAGCCTAACCATAGCAGGATAATGCCTTCCAAAAAGCACAGATCAGAAGTGTTTAATCTGCCTCCTCTTCACCCATTGTTGGGAAGGGCATTCCCACCCTAAAGTTATGCGGAGGGCCCAACACTGAACAGATGAGTGCCACAGCAGTTTATTAGTCATGTATACTCATAGCCTGGGGAAGGAGGACATGGTGACACCTTGCAGGGCCACACGGAGGTTGCACTTGGGAACAGAGTGAACAAACAGGGGCTCTAGCGGGAAGACTTTGGAGGAACGAGAGGGTGGAGGGGTCTCTAGTTCCCCCAGGAGGGTTGTCTGAATAATTTCACAGGCTAGCAGGGAATTGGAGGCCGCTACTTGGGGATAAACTGTGCCTTGTCCCTGTGATAAGGACGGTGGTTTGGCTAGGGGACCTTACCTGTGGGAGCAGAAGGGGAGGGGAGATTGAAGTTAGGCTATCTGCAGCCCTCTAGTTTTGCCAGATGTCAAGGCAACGCTTAATAGTGAATCTTGATTTCACGGCTTTATACCACAATTGACTCTTTGATAGCTTGACATCAATTTAAACCTTGGTGATGACTGAGACTTTTAGGGAGTAGGTGAAGTCCTTCCCTAGGCAGTGAAGTTGGCACTTGACCAAGAGGGAGACGTGGTCCTCAACAACATAAAGTATATGAACTCATTGATGTTCACTTAGTTGATCCCAAAGGGTCTGGGGGAGGGGAACATCGTCCAGCTCCATGGCATCTGGCAATGGACTGATGACCAGAGGCCATACCCACCTACAGGTAGGATGTGCTAGAGGGCTCAGGTTTGGCTCCACCCTGTAGCAAGGAGGCCTTGATAACCGTACTGAGCTTGTGGGAGTGTTGCTTCCATGGCTCAAGGAATAATGGGCAGCTGGGTATGGAAGCTTGGGGTTTGGGAGAGATTCTATTTCCAGAAGAGCCCAGTGCATGTCCAGAAATTCCTGCTCTGATAGTATGTGATGCAGGGCCAAGGAGGGCAGTTTCTCGCATCAGAAGCCCAAGGACAACTTACAGACATCATGAGCAGTCCAGAGACTCCAGGAAGCAGGAGGGGAAGTTGCTAAAGCCTCTTCACTGAAGGAGTCTCTGAGGGCACTAAGGGGAGTGTCTGTTGATTTTAATTTAGACAGATTCTAGAGCCTGTTGTTGGAGGGACCCCCGCTCAAGGTGGGCTCATTTAAAAGTAACAGCATAAATGCGCTTAAGTAAAATTTGTAAACCAGGAATACGTTGCCTCCAGAACCCAAAAAGGACTAAAAGATGGTGGACTCGTGTATCCTTAACAAGTGTGTCAAACAAACGTCTGTAAAGGAGGATGTCATAAAGGTAATGTCATACCTGTACTCCTGGAGAAAGGTGGGTGCATTTAAGATCTTGTCTGCAAAGACTGTGTGTGATAGCAGAGCTGTTTAGTTACGCTGTGGGTAACAAGGTAAAAGTGTACTGTGCCCCTTTGGAGATGAAGGCAAAGAGGCTGAGAGAATGTTGAAATAGGCATTGAATGGAACCTATTAGCCAAATCTATAATAGCAAAATATTTACCATATTTAAATTTAGTGGGATCCTAGGTATTTCAAGGGTACCCAGGATTTGTTTTAATCAGGTATAGTAAGACACAAAGACACAGAAATGACTGTCCTGGAGGAAGTTTTTTATGCCTATAGATCCAGAGAAACAGGAGGTGCAGCACACCATGGAGGGCCCTGCCATGCCCCTTCCCCCCACTTTTGTTTTTTTCATCAGTTCTCAGGCCGTGGGCTGCCATGGATGTGCCCCTCAAAACCGTTAGGGGTAAGGAGAGCACACAACTGCTCCAAGGGAAGATGCAGCACAGGAGAGATGGACAAGGTCACTACTTTTGCCTGAACAGCAATGACTCAGGAGGCAACCAGGGGGCCATTCTTAAATCTTCCTGGGGTCATGGCCTCCTTCCTTTCTACAAACAACACAAGGGGTCATCCCCAGGACTGTGGTTGGCGGGGGCGGGGGGTACTTTCCCAAACAGAGTCTCTATGGCTGCCCCAAGCAGCCAGTGATGGTTATCTGGCTAGACACAATGACCAAAGTGCTAGCCCATGCCCAGTAAGTGGAACTCAAACACCCACCAGTTAAGACATGATGTTGTCACTGGTCTCAGGTAGGAGCCTCAGAGACCACCTACCACATACAAGCCACACTTGATGGCATCTCAATCTGGGATACAGTCAATTAACAAGAGTTTTTGCCTCGTTGGCAAGCATGAGACATTAGGGTGGGAAGAGATGGCAACATCCATTTGAAATAACAGAACATGAGCTAAAGCCCAAGCTGGCCAGCAACTGGTACTTACATCCCAGATAGTAACTGCTGCCTTACAAACCAGTTAAGTAGCAAAGGAGCTGGTAGTTAAAGCTGACCGAGTGTCCTCAGCTGAGGTTAGACCATCCTGTTTGTGATGCCAGTTGTCTTACTCACCTCTTCTTCAATTCGTCAGTGAGAGAGAGATTCCCTCCCTAGACTAATGGGGTTGGCTGAACACACGACACTCTACACTGAAAGATGGGATGAACAGCAGTTTACAAGTCACATTTACCCACAGCCCAAGAGAGGACACCACTCACCATGCAGGGCCACGTGGGGGATTACACTTGGAACAGAGTGAACAAGTAGGGGCTTGGGAGGCAGACTTTGTAGTAACAAGAGGGTGGGGACAAGCCCTGGTTCCCACAGGAGGGTGTGATGGGCTCGTTTGGATAATTCAGTGGGCTGATAGGGAACTGAAGCCTGCTACTCGGGAATAAGCAGGCACTGTGTCTGGTTCCTATGATAAGAAGGATCATATAGCTAGGGGACCTTACATGTGGGAGAAGAGGTAGTGAGGAATTGCAGTAGACCATTTGAGGCCCTCTCAATTTTACTAGATGTTAAGACAGCTCTCAATATTGAATTTTAATTTCAGGCCTCATGCCACAAGAAGTTATTAAAAAGTATTTCTTCCTTGAACTAATAATTGAGTTCAATAATGTCACAGGATACAAAATAAAGACAACAAGCAATTGTATTTCTAGATACTAGCAATGAACATGTGGACACCAAAAATTAAAACACATTTACAGTGACTAATAAAAATAAAATAATTAAGTGTAAATCTAACAAAACATGTCCAGGACTTGTATACTGAAAACTCTACAACAGTGGTAAAAGAAATCAAAGATCTAAACAAATGCAGAGATATACCACGTTCATGAATTGGAAGACAAAGCATAGTAAACATGTTAATTCTCCCAAAATTGATAGATTTAATGCAATTCCTATCAAAACCCAGTAAGCCTTTTTTTTGTAGATATAGGCAAGTTTATTCTAAAATTTTGTGGAAAGATAAGGGAACTAAAATAGCTAAAACAATTTTGAAAAAAGTAATAAAATGGGAGCAGTCAGTCCTCTCCATTTCAAAACTTATTATATAGCTGTAGTAACCAATACTGTGTAGTATTTGCAGAGGGATAGACACATAGATCAATGAACAGGGAATCCAGAAATAGTCCCACAAAAATATGCTCAACTGATTTTTTTTAATAAATTTATTTATTTTATTTATTTATTGTTTTTGGCTGTGTTGTGTCTCCATTGCTGCACGCGGGCTTTCTCCAGTTGCGGCGAGCAAGGGCTACTCTCCGCTGCAGTGCGCGGGCCTCCCACTCTGGTAGCCTCTCCCGTTGCGGAGCACGGGCTCCAGGCATGCGGGCCTCAATAGTTGCAGCGCGCGGGCTTCAGTAGTTGTGGCACACGGGTCCAGTTGCCCTGCGGCATGTGGGATCCTCCCGGACCAGGGCTCGAACCCATGTCCTCTGCATTGGTAGGCGGATTCCCAACCACTGTGCCACCAGGGAAGCCCGCTCAACTGATTTTTGACAATTGTGCAAAAGCAGTTCAAAGCAGGAAAGATAGCCTTTTTAACAGGCCATAGCTGTCTATGGAAAGCTTGTGAGGAAATCGCAGGCCAAAAACTTGGAAAACTGGACCAGCAAAGAAGGAAGACAATGATTTGATTGAGGTTCTACCAGGTAGTGATGGGCGGGGAGGGATAATGTGCATGCAGCTCAGGATGAAAGCTGCAGGTGTTCATTTCATCTTTCTGAATTCAGCCTCTTCTGATTGATCCATCACAGGCTCTGGTGATTTTCCCATCAGCCCCACACGGCAAAGTCAGGTCACCCCTAACTGAGCATACAGTGTTCCAGACTCCATTAGCCTTCCCAATAGCAAAATTCTCAGGCTATATGAGGTAGCAAGATGGCCCTCAGTAGCTCCAAAGGTACAGCCTCCCGGGTTCAAGTCTGCCAGAAAAGGGAGCTCTTATAGACTTAACAACTCCCATTCAACTCCTGGGATTCATTCTGATTGGACCAACCTGGTCACTACCACCACATCACACACACACTCTTGAAGTGTAGCTAGGGTGATTTTGTGTGTGATTGGCCAGGCCTTGGTAAGGTTCCACCCCCAGTGTCAGGCATGGAATCTTACCTGATCCATGTGGACTAAAAGGAGAATTTGGTTCTCCATAATAAACTCTGGTTGTTGTTATAGAAGAAAGAATACTGAATAGCCAAAGTGGCAAATGTCCACTCTAGCCTCTCAGGGAGAAGTTTCATGGTCAAAGCCCAGCTATTTGCTCCCAATATTAATTAATGTTCAACAGGGCTTTTAAACTCTAGTTTCTTTTTTCTTGACTTTATCAGAGGATGCAGATTAGTTGTCAGTGAACTTTCGCCGGGACATTGTTCATGACTACCCCAGCGTAGTCTCATATTTGGAAGTGTTATGCAGCTTAAGATGGCTAAGCTTGCCATTTCCAGATTCCACTCCTGTATCATAAAGTTCCAGCGCCTTCACCAGGAGCTCAAATGGAATGAGCTAGCCCTGCCTGTAGGAAGCCTCTGGGGTGACCCCTCAGTGAAAAACTGACCAAAGTCCTCTGAATCACCAGTTTTTCTGAATCAAACTCTCAGCAAAGATCAGAGATATTCTTTGCTCATCAAACGAGAGAGAAAGAAGTTTCCACCTTCTTCTAGTCCCTCAGCCTCACCATCCAGACCTATGGAATTGACGTCCTATACTGCTACTTGCTGTTGGCCCACTGTTCTTGCCCACTGACACCCACGGAATGTGTACACTGCCGAGTTGGGAGCCTATGCGTGTTCACTGGTTTGCATTACCCTCTTGGCAAAGGACCACTCAAAGAAAGTGGTGTATTTCATCTCATCACCACTCCCCCTGGCAAAACTCCCTAACCTCAGCCTTCCCCACTGTCATTTCTACTTTGGGTATCAATGGGCTCTTGTTCCTCCGTTGAATACTAAGCAAGGATTTGATAACTGATCTTGCCCCAAGATATGTGTACTGGGTTTTTGTTGCCGTTTGTTTACTTTGCTTGTGTGTGTGTGTGTGTGTGTGTGTGTGTGTGTAAGACTCAAGGTTCTTCAAGTTTGAGTATATCCATTCTCTGCTCCTGACAGATAATGAAATGGAACATGCAAACACACTTTAAAAATTTTATTTAGAAAATGTTTTATTGGTGGCGCAGTGGTTGGGAGTCCGCCTGCCAATGCGGGGGACACAGGTTCAAGCCCTGGTCCAGGAAGATCACACATGCCGCGGAGCAACTAAGCCCGTGCGCCAAAACTACTGAGCCTGCGCTCTAGAGCCCAAGAGCCACAACTACTGAAGCCTGCATGCCTAGAGCCCATGCTCTGCAGCAGGAGAGGCCACAGCAGTGAGAAGCCCGTGCACCCTGTGCACTGCAACAAAGAGTAGTCCCTGCTCGCCGCAACTGGAGAGAGCCCGCGTGCAGCAACAAAGACCCAACGCAGCCAAAAATTAAAAAAAAAAAAAAAAAGTTAAAAAAAAGAAAATGTTTTATAATAAGTCTAGTACAAAATATATGAACGTCTTGAATATGCATCATAGTGAAACAAACACACGTGAACCTACCTCAGCTTTAGAAATTATTGAAGTATCTGTATACTCCTTCCCCACTCCCTTTCCCTGGAGTGTCCTACCCTCCTCCCTAAAGGTCACAAAGAGCCTAACTTCTGTTTTTCTCCACTCATTCCTTTACTTTTCTGTCTATTATTACCATATATGTTGTTTTTCTAAATAACATTAGTTTTGCTTGGATTGAACTTTACAAAAATGTTATCTATTTCTTCTTTCACCAAATATCATGTTTTTGAAATTCAGACACTGATGCTTGTAACTGGTAGCTCTAGTTCGTTCATTTTCACTGCTACGTAGTTTTCCATTGTATTCGTTTTCCACATATTCCTTCCCTCACAACATTTCAAAGGCGATTATGTGTGCAAAGCTCTTCGCCCAGTTCCTGGGGTAGAGTCAGCACTCAGTAAATACTTGTTCAATTACTGAATGAGACTGAGCCCCAACTGACTGTAGCACTGACACTTGTTTTTCCGGCTGGATTCTCTGCCCTTCGCCCCAGTGCTGAGGATCCTTCCAGCTCTTCCGCTCTGAGTTAACTACAGTTATAAAATTTCGTGACTAGCAATAAGAAACCCAGTGGCCTCTCAAAGCACCTAAGACTACAATTCCCGGAGAGCATTGCGGTGCTCCCTTGCGTCAATTTCAGTTTACTTTCTCCCTCCGGGAACTTCCGGGTTGTGTGGGCGGGGACAATGGAGTTGTCCAATGGGCACCTCCGAGGGCTGATGGGCGGGGAAATTGTCCAATGAGCATCTCCGCAAAGGCGCCAATCAGCGGGAAGGTTGCTGGCGCAGCCGCCCTGGGCGGCGTCACTGAGCCGCGCCAGCTGAGCCTTGTAAGAGCTGAGTCTGTCTCTACTACCTTGTCCGGGGCTCGCTCCTTCTCCCGGCGTCCGTCGACCCCGCTTCCATGTCACCGGTGGACGCAGCACCCCGAAACCTTCACGCCCATGGCCACTAGCCTGAGGAGGGCTTCTTTCACTGCATCTTCTTCTTCCCCTACCGACACGGACGACGAGGGCGTGCGCGGCACTTGCGAAGATGCTTCTATATGCAAGAGGTGACTGCCTGGCGCGGGGTTAGGGGCCGGCATCTCCGGGGGGCTGGGGCCTAGGTGGGAGGCGGGCCTGTGTCTAAGGCATACGCTTTTACGCCGGAAGTCACCCGTCAACTCGTGCGACATCTGTGAAATGCTCAGAGCAGGCATTCATCTACTTAACTCATAATTATCTAATTTTTGCTGTGGGCGAGGCACGGTACAAGCCCGCGGATACCGTGCCTGGGATACGGCGCTGAACCAGGCAGACGTGGACTTGGCCTTCTCGGAGCCAAAGTCTTGCTGGAAACACACTTGAAGCGAGTACTAACAACAGTTTTGATAGGTTATGGGGAGAAGTGCAGAGTCTCCCTCTTTTGTAGGTTACATTCCATTGGGACTTGGCGTGATCCCCATTGTGCACCTGAAACTCAGGTCAATTAAGGGGGGAAATGACCTGTCTAGGGTCACATAATATTTGTGTGCAGAGCCAGTATTTTCCAGAGCGCTTTCCTGTGTGCTATTGGAGTCTACACTTTTGCAGGCGTAGTGGGGGCTATGTGGGGGGGCGTTGCGAGCACAGGTATGTGTCACGTACCTGAAAGCATGAAAAAGAAAGCATGAGACTTGAGTGTATGCCACTCATTCATTCATTCAACAAAAATTATTGAGGGAATTCAGTGGCGGTCCAGTGGTTAGGACTCTGCACTTTCACTGCCAAGGCTGCGGGTTCAGTCCCTGGTCAGGGAACTGAGATCCCACAAGCCTGGCGGCGCGGCCAAAAACAAAAACAAAAAAACCTCCAAATTATGGAGAGCTTACTTCCTTTTGGCTGGTTGGTGGGTATTCAGTGATTGAGAACACATGATGAAGAAGATTGACATGGTGTCTGAACTCACCCCCTAGTTGGAAAAGACAGGAAGCAAATAATAACCCAGGAAGTAATACAGTTACAACTTTGTGTTTAATGCTGAGAAATACAGTGCGCCATTAGAGTTTGAAATTTAGTTGAGAACAGGTGACTTAAAAAAAAGAAAGAAAATAGGGGTATAGGAGGGTGTTCAGGCAGGTCAAGGAAGGAGTATGGACTGTTTGAGGAACTGATTGAATGCCTTGGAAGCTGCGGCCTTGTAGGGACCTGGTGGGGAAAACAAGTTTTGGGTTGAGGCTTGAACTTTTTGTAGGTCTTGGAGACTAAGCATAGTGATTCCGAGCAGGGACTCTGGAGCCAGACTGTCAAGCTGGGCCATTCACTAGCTGCGTAAACTTGGGCAGGTTACTAAATCACTCTGTGTCTCAGTCTCTTGATCTGTAAAGTGGGGATGAAAATAATACCCACTTCATAGGTGCTTGTAAAGATGAAATGATATTAAATATTAGTAAAGCACTTAGTGCAGTGTCTGGCGTGTAGTACGTGTTAGTGGTGGTTGATTAAATAAATAAATAAATACATTCATAAGTATTAAAGGCTTGGAGGCAGTCCCTGCTGAAATTTGTGAACTTAAATGAATTATACCCAACTGTATTTCTTCTCCAGCTTTTGATCTCTGTTGACCACATCTGTAGCATTATTGAATTAGAAGCAATTTTTCTCGTATTTGACTGCTGTTTGCTAAGAGAATAAGAAGTGCCGTCAGAATTACCAGAGAGAAATAAAATACTTTTCAGTAGCACGTTAGGGCTAGGTTTATTTAATATTTATTGGAAATACTTGGCTCATTTAATATTTGTTGGTAACATTTTTGGCCAACTTGCCTATATAAAGCAAATTAGGTACTATATATAAAATAGATAACTAATAAAAACCTACTGTCTAGCACAGGGAACTCTACTCAATACCTTGTAATGACCTGTATGGGAAAAGAATCTTAAAAAAGAGTAGATATAGGGCTTCCCTGGTGGCGCAGTGGTTGAGAATCTGCCTGCCAATGCAGGGGACACGGGTTCGAGCCCTGGTCTGGGAAGATCCCACATGCCGCGGAGCAACTGGGCCTGTGAGCCACAACTACTGAGCCTGCGCGTCTGGAGCCTGTGTTCCGCAACAAGAGAGGCCACGATAGTGAGAGGCCCGCACACCGCGATGAAGAGTGGCCCCCGCTCTCCGCAACTAGAGAAAGCCCTCGCACAGAAACGAAGACCCAACACAGCCAAAAATAAATAAATAAATAAATTAATTAATTAAAAAAAAAAAAGAGTAGATATATGTAGATGTATAACTGATTCACTTTGCTGTACAGCAGAAATTAACACAACATTGTAAATCAACTACAATACAAATTAATTTAAGAAAACAAAGCAAATTAGCTGTAAAATAGTTCAGACAAGACACAAAAGTACAGAGAAATAGTATAACCAGAGCATGCCTTTCCTTGGCTCTCTGTTGGATGGTTTTTATAATTTCACCTTTTCTCTGCCTCAGTTTCCAATGCCCTTGGTGTCTTCAGACGTCTCAACGTCGTAGGGGAAGTTTGGGTTTGGAACTGCAGAGAATCTAAGGCAGTAGTTCCCAGCCGAAACTGCACACCAGCATAGCCTTTGGAGCTTTTAAAAGAAACGCAGATACTCAGGGCCGACTCTAGATCCACTGAATCAGAAGCTTCTGGGATAGGTTCCAGGGCCGTAAAAACCAGACATGTTTGCCATCTGGATGCATTTCATCAAAGCTTTTTTTGCACTGGGTTTTCTCTCATCTGGAAAAAACATGAAAAGCGATAGTGAGAATCCATAAGTTAATGTTTTAAGATATTTTGCAGGATTTAATGAATTTCAAGTTCTGTTGACACTGTGACCTGCACCTTCACTGTAACATGTGAAACCCTTAAGTCTTGTCAAAAAGTCATCTTGTTAAATAGGGATTCCTTGTGTTAATTGTGGGCATGTTACTCTCTTTCTGCCTCAGTTTTCTTATCTTTATAATGGGACTAATAATGGTAACTTGCCTTTTAGATGTGAGGATTAAATGAGATAATCCATGCAAAGGTTAGCACAGGATCTGGCACGAAGTGAAGCCTTCAGTAAATTCTTATTGTTATTTTGATTTTTCCTCCAGTCTGAATACTATTTGTTTGAAGTTACTGAAATAGCTGTGGGTCAGGCTGGTTCCTGCCGCCACGAGTTACAGCTGTAAGATCCCTAAAATAATGTTCAGAAGCCGATTAGCTCCCCAGGGCTCCTACAATTCTGTTATTTCTGTTTTAATTTGCTCCCTCCTTTTGGTTCAGAGCCCTTCTGCAGATAATAATGCTGTTATCGGTCTCAGAGGGCTGTTGTGAGGCTTAAATGTGGAGTGCTTCCAAGAGTGCTTGGCACACAGTAGGTGTTCAAAATTGGTAGTTGTTGTCATCGTCACTGCCCCACTGTCACCAAATCATCATCATCATCATCGTCATCACCACAGACTCTATCACTCCTACAGTCCAACAGTTAGAACGCTTCTGATTGGATATATTAGGTTTATGCCTAATAACTCCCATTTGATTCAACAACTATCTATAGTGCACTTACCAGGATGGCTAACTCACCCCACTCCCCAGTCTTCCTTATCTTCCCCATCATGCTGTGCCCCTAAGTCAGTTCCCCACTCTTGTTCACCCTTTATCGCACCCCTCCTCCTGCAGCCCCCACTGTGCCCTCTGAAATTACCACTCCATAATCACCAGCCGCCTCTATTTCCTCAGCCTCTCTTTAGTCATTCCCTCCCTCTCTTTGTATGGACGCCGGCCCTTCCCTGGGGATATCCTTTTCTTGAAGCCAAGTCATGCCTCTGTCTTCTGATACCCTGGACGTCCTAGAATCGGGAGGGTCAAAATTTGTGTCCTCACTGCTCTTTGTCCCCTCACCCCATTTCTTTGAGGCCCACGTCCCCAGCATCCTCTCCTCCATATTACTGTTTTTTACCTTCTGCCGGTTATTCACCTAATTCATTGATGACTTGGGTATCTGGCCCACAGGCCTTCCTGTCTGCCTCAGTTCTTGCCATCATCCTAGTTGACTTCCTGGCGCGCATGTGGAGGACCCAGTGTACACGCGGGAACACTCATTCTTGGACACCTCATCTGCAGTGATCACCTCTGCTCATCCACCTTTGTCACCATTCCCACCACGATCCCCTGGATTTCCATCCCGGTGCTGCATGCACCACCTCACAGATGAACAATGCAGCGCCCTTCAACCCCAGTCTCTTCTTTTTTTTTTAAAAAACGTGGTGATCCATTTATTTATTTATTTATTTATGGCTGTGTTGGGTCTTCGTTTCTGTGGGAGGGCTTTCTCTAGTTACGGCAAGCGGGGGCCACTCTTCATCGCGGTGCGCGGGCCTCTCACTGTCGCGGCCTCTCTTGTTGCGGAGCACAAGCTCCAGACGCGCAGGCTCAGTAACTGTGGCTCACGGGCCCAGCTGCTCCGCGGCACGCGGGATCCTCCCAGACCAGGGCTCGAACCCGTGTCCCCTGCATTGGCAGGCAGACTCTCAACCACTGCGCCACCAGGGAAGCTCCCCCAGTCTCTTCTTTCCAACACGCTTGATCAGTTGTTTCTGCTCTGCCCTCAGCATCCTTCTCCTCGGGACCTCCATGGTTTTCTCCAGCCTGTAGACACTTCCCTGCAGGCTGTTACCTCTTAATTGAGCTTCGAGTTCATAGTCCATCCTTCAGTGGTTCTCTTGGCGATGGCTCCATCTCCCTTGCCCTCAGTGCTAGTAAACCCAGACCCTGGTTGAACCAGACTCTCCGTTTTCACCCGGAATACCGGTGGTAGAAACCACACAGCGGGGCGGCTTGGTGCTGCTGTGTGATTTCGTGTCAGCCAGCCTCACCTGTGCCCTTACAGCTCATTCCAGCGTGATTCTCTGGCTAGCTCACTTTCCTGTTCTCCAGTGTTTTGAGTGTAAAATGCGTAATGAAAATGAAACATTAAAAAGTTGATAGACATTTTATTTTAGCATTGCCTTATTTTCCAGCCAGTGGGAAGTTTTCTTTTTCATCTATGAATTTGAAACTTTAAAGTTATTAATCTTGGGAAAGCAGATGAAAGCCCCGAGTTAAAATAGGAGACTCTTTTTAAGTTAAGGGAGCTTTGGGGCCTATCCGTAAGGGGTGTTAGAAAGAACTTACAGGATTTGGGCTTCAGTTGGGTAATTTGGGGGAGGGTTCGAGGAAGCAGGGATTTGCCCGGGATTGGGTGCTCACAGGAGGCGGGGACAATTTTGTGATTGGGTAGCTCAGTCTTTTCTAGGGGGAGGTGTGTCTGACTTTTCTAGAGTCAGACACTCTGTGATTTGTAAAGAAGCCACAGTTGCTCATCTCAGCCAGGAGAGAGGAGTGTTTGGGACCCTGTGGCTGGCATGATGACCTTGGTTTTTGTCTGTTAGACAGAATTATGAAGGGGTCCTGTTTTGTCTCAGTTCATCGCTCTTGCAGTGCGACCTTGCGCTGCTGGTCCTGCGAGATTGTTTCTGTCCAACAGAAGGACAGCGTGGCCTCTGTGAGCACCAGGCAAGCATCTAACTGCAGTGAAGCCTGGCTCATGGTACCAGGCCAACTCCTAGCGGTCAGCACTGGTTTTCTTATTTTCACAGGGGAGGAGAGGTGAGTCTTAAAAAGACGAATAGGTGTTTATCAGGCAGAAGAAAATAGCAGGAGCCAAAGAACATAGAGATTGAAGCTCTTGAGGTTGAAGTGTTAGGGGAGCTTGACCTTGGACGGGCGCTGGGTAGCAAGAGAGAATTCCGGAGAGGTTGTCAGAGAACAAAATGGGGAAGGTCCCAAGGACTTTTAAGTTGGGGAACTGACATGATCTGGGTTTGCGTTTTAGAAAAATCCCCAGCAGCTGTGCAGCAGATGGGCTGGTGACAAAGGGAAAGTCTGTTCCCTTTTCCTTCCCGACGGCCACAGCCCTCGCTCACTTGATCTGTTGCAACACATCCTTATTGTTCTACCTGCTTCTAGTCTGGCCATCTCTCCTGTCCAAGTGTTTATACCGGGGCCAGGGTGATTTTTTCAGAATCACAAATCTTATCCTGTCACTTTGCTACTTGAAACTTTTTGATTCTCTGTCAGCCACAAGATAAATAGCGACACACCTCACCTTTCCTGATCTGATCACGCTACCCTGGATCTGATCCTTGCCAACTGGAAATATTTCCATTTGGATTTCTCAGAATTTCTCAAATTTATTATTTCCAAAACTGTGCTCAAGATTACCTTCCCGAATTTTCCTCCACGCCACCCCACCCACCCCAACTCAGTGGGTGATGCCATTGTCCCCTCAGTTAGAGTAAAAAAGGTAGGAGTCATCGTGGAGCTGCCCTTTCACTTACCCACTGTGTGATCAATCACCCAGACCTTAGACTGTGTCTGCAAAATGTTTCTGGAATTTACTTCCTTTCCTCCACCTCTGCGGCTGCCATCTCAGTCCACACTCAGGTCATCCGTAGTCTGAGCCGTGACACTCATCTGCCAACTGAGCTCCCCAATCATGCTTACCTCCCCAAGTCCAGTTCTCACACTGAAGCCAAAGGTTTGCAAAAGGCACATGGGACCTTGTCACTCCCTAGTTTAATGGCTTCTTGTTGCTGTTAGAAGAAGAGCGAAGTATTTCTCACATGGTCCGCCCGGCCCTGCCTGCTCTGTCTGGCTTCTCCTATCTTGCTTCCCCCCACTCTTCCCTTCTCGCCACCGTCCTCTCAGTTCCTCAGGCGAGCCCTGTTCCTGTCTTTCCTGGGGCCTTTCAGCAGGCCGTCCCCTCCCGAAATGCTTTCTCCCACCCTTCCTTGTCTGATCGGCTCCGTGTCATCCCTCAGACTGATGCCTTCATTTGATATTCGTTATTGAGACCCTGCTTAATTTATGGAGGCCCTGTTCTAGTGTGGATGCGGAAGTGAATGAAACAGACAAAAGCGGAGCTCTCATGGGGCATGTATTCCAGTGGAGGAAGCAGCCAGGAAGCAGACGAGCAACATATCTGGCACGTGAGATGGTGGGCGATGCTGTAGGAGTGTTGGAAGGCCACGTGAGCCGGGATGGCCAGGGACCGCCCCATCGAGAAGGTCAGTGCTGGGGAGGGAGTGAGCCCTGAGGATGGACTTCTGGGGAAACAGTGTCCCAGGCAGAGTACAAAGGCCCTGTGAGGCAGGAGCTGGCCCCGCCTGTCCCAGGAGCTGCAAGGCCCGCTGAGTGAGAGGGAGAGGAGCTCTTTTAAGGACGCAGCTTTCACTCTGAGTGAGATGGGAGCCGCTGGGGGACTCAGAAGACGAAGGTGACTTGATGTGGGTTTGAACAGGATCCCTTCAGCGTCTCTGTTGAAAACAGACTGTAGGGGGCAGCCTGGAGGCAGGGAGATCTGCTCTCAGAATATCCCAAGTCAGAGATGCTGGGGGCTTGGATCAGGATGGTAGCGGTGGAGGTGCTGGGAATCCGAAAGATTCTGGATACACTGTGGAGGTCAGGCTGATAGAATGTACTGACGGATTGGATGTGTGATGAGGAGTTAAAGATGACGCCAAGATTTCTGTCTTATCTCAGATGTGGCTCCTTCCAGGAGGCCTCTTTGGCCCCTGCAGACAAGATGTAGCCTCTGTTCCGTGTTCTCATAACACTCTGTGCGTCTCCTTTGTGGTCATCAGCCCAGTTGTAGTTCAGACATGCTGTTTAATGTCTGTCCCTCCGAGCAGAATGAAAACAACACAAAGCAGGAACCTGTCTACCTTAGTGCCATTCGCATTATAGGCACACAATAATTATCTGTCGGATGGCTAAATTGATTAGACCCGAATGCAAATGCTCAAGATTATATATTTCCTGATGAGGTCTTAAAAATTCTGGTTTTCTGTTTAACTGGTTTTCAGTGGTCCGTATGTGTTAGAAGCCAGACCAGGGGCTGTAAGGCTGAAATTCCACTGTGCAAATAATAGAAGTTCATCTGATTTCTCAACCGAATCGACAGATGTCCCCCACTACCCCGTCATCAAAGCAGGACACAGGATCACCTCTCAGGAAAGCCAGCGTTTTCCTGAGGGCCCTGGCCTCTCCAGCACACTGATTGCGTCTTCAGCTATGCCCCAGAGAGCAGGGCTAAGATTTTGATCTGAAATATTTTGAAGGCAGGTGCCAAGGTACTTTCCACTCCCAGAGAAGACATGTCACTTTAGAACTAGAACATACTGTGGAGGATACGTTAGCTGCCAACCTTGCCCATCAAAAAGGTCAAATAAACTGTGGATGTTTTATCGCCCCCATTTTTTATTTTTAATAAAAGGAAAATATTAGATTTTGGAAAACATTTGTGAAAGGTAGTGATCTTAGATCTCAAATAGTAATATCACATCTTTTTTTTTTCCCCTCTCTTAAAAGCTTAATTTTTTTAAATGAGAAAGGTGAATACAATTGACTCTTGAGCAAGATGGGTTTGAACTGCACAGGCCCACTTATGCAGGGAGAGTGTTTTTTCATTAAATACAGTTTTACACGATCCAAAGTTCTCAAATCTGCAGATGCGGAACCGAGGATACAGAGGGCCAACTGTAAAGCTATACCTGGATTTTCTACTGCGTGGGGGTCAGCACCCCTAACCTCCACGTTGTTCAAGGGTCAACTGTACTTTTTCCCCACTCAGGAGCCTACTATGAACATATTGTACATGTAATTTCACCCAGATCTGCCTCATTCTTTTTATTGGCTGTACAGTATTCTGCAGTGTGGTTGTACCTTATTTGACTGTTCTTCTTTTGGTCAACATTTAGGTGGTTATGATTTTGCTCTTAAAATCGTGCTGTGATGAGCATCTTTGCACACGTGTTTGAATTTTCCCATGAGACAGATTTCAGGGGAGAGGCTTCTGCAAGATGGTCCTCCAAGGAGGTGATAATCCGTTTCCATTCTTATCCATGGTGAACGGAGATGCTAATCATGGAACATTCTCAGTCTCTTAGATTGTTCACCAACTGGCAGGTGGAAGATAACACCTGTTCTTAATTTGTATTCCTAAAATCACGAGTGAGACCGAGCATTTTTTGTCTGCTCACACACTCATTGATATTTTCTGTGTGAATCCTCTCTCCCATGTTGCTGTCCTACTGGGTTGTTGTCTTTTTCTTGTTCGGTTATTTGTATTTTTATTATTGATTTGTAAGAACCTTTTGTATCTGGAATAGTAATCCTTTGCCTTGGTATTTGTTGCAGCATTTTCTCTCAAGCTGTTGCTTGTCTTTCAGTATAGCTTGTACTGTACATTTCATAACACAGAAATGGTGACGCTTTAGGGTATAGAATCTGACAATCTAACTTTATGGCTTGTGGTTTTTGGGTAAAGCTTTGAAAGGCCATTCTCAATCTTTATAACATTTTATTTTAGCACTTCTATGGTTTTGGCTTTTATGCTTAGATCATTCATCTATATTTATTATTTTGGACGTTATAAAGTAGCAGTTTTAACTTAATTTTGTCTCAAATTATTAGCCAGTTGTTCCTATATCATCTATTGAATGGTCTTATTTTCCCCATTGACTTGAAATGTCACTTGTATACTAAATTCTTATATATACTTTAACACAGCAGTGCATAGGTCATTCTTTTTTTTTATTGAAGTATAGTTGATTTACAACATCGTGTTAGTTTCAGGTGTACAGCACAGTGATTCAGTTATACATATATATATGTATATGTATATCCTTCTTCAGATTCTCTTTCCTTATAGGTTATTACAAAACATTGAGTATAGTTCCTTGTGCTTTACAGTAGGTCCTTGGTTGTCATTTCTTGACTTCCAGTTGAAATCGCTTTTTTTTTTTTTCCCCATTTTGATGTCTGAAAACTTTTGACTCATAAAGTTACTCAGCTGTGAATTGATTCAGTGCTCCCACAGCTTTCTTCGCAGGGTGAAGATAGGTTTGTAGCAGGGTTATCAGAATTTTTTAGTCTGTTTGAGCAGCTGTGCTCCAGGAAGAAAGAAAAGGAAGGGATACTAGCAAGAGACATGTATGTGTCTGAATCTGCCCATTTTCATCAGGAAAGCAGTAGCTTTTTGGGAAGCCCAACCCTGTAGACTTGTACTTCTCATTAGCCATCATTAGGACACATGGCTCCACTCCTGGGTGCAGGAAAGTGTGGGGAGGTAAGAATTTCTAATAGGGCAGATTGATGCCTCAAACAAAATTGGGGTCCTCTTAGGAAGAAAGGGTGAATGGATATTGGAAAGGGAACTTGGAGGATTTGCTACATCCCTCACCTTTTTTTTTTCCTTCTAGGATTTCCTCAGGTATTCTTAAGAGAGAAGGGAAATGGGGAGAGGGAGATAATTTATACAGAATAAAATGTTCAGTTTGATGAGTGTTGATAGTTGCATATATCTGTGTACCACCACCCGAAACAAGATACAAAATATTTCTGAAACTCCAGAAAGTTCCCTTATCTCTAGTTAGTCTCCTTACCACTCCCCCGCCCCCCAGCAACCATTTTCTGTTTCAGGCTACCATAGATTTACCTATTCTTGAATGCCATATAAACAGAATCATACAGTATGCATTCTTTTTGTGTCTTCTTTCACTCAAGATGTTCTTTGAGATTCATCCATGTTGTACACGTTGTCACAGATAAAGCCGGATGCTAAAGTGGTAAGGTCAGATTTTAATCAGTAATAACTATTGCAACAGGGAAAAGAATCCAGCATGAACTAAACTCAACTCTGATTTGTACAGCGGGTGTTTTAAAGGGCAAATGAGGGAGGAAGGAGGGGGGCAAGCAGGGATTCAGTAGAATCAGAGAAAAAATTACAGAAAATGGGAAAAGGGGGTGTTGATCCACCAGAAACCGTCTGGATTCACTAGCTGGGAGACAGGGAGGCCCTATCTTTAGGTGTTGCCTGGAACCAGCAGTAAGTTCTTTTGGCAGCCTTGAGTTTTCTCAGGCAGGCATGCTAAGGGGGACTAGAGACACCCTAGCCGTGTGGCCTTGAGCTGTTAGGAACTATGTTAATGTTTGCTCAGGTCTTTATATTATAGGCCACGGTTGAGGTCTAGTAGAGGAGATCTCAGAGGAGCCTGGCTAGAGTTTGGTCAAGGAGAGAATCTTTGTCGGGGTAAAATAGTTTGCTCCTTTTTGTGTTGTATAAATGTACCACGATTTGTTCATCCATTCACCTGATGATGGACATTTGAGTTGTATCTAGTTTTTGGCCATGGTGAATAGGCTGCAATGAACATTCTTATATAAGCCTGAAATTTTTCTTGGATAAATATCTAGAAGTAGAATTGCTTAGTCATAGGGTGGGTATGTATTTAACTGCCCGACTAATTTCCAAAGTGGTTTATCAAATTACACTTCCCACCAGCAATGTATCAAAACTCCAGTTGCTCCATATCCTTGTTAAACATTCAGTATTGTTAGTGAGTGTGAAATAGCATCTCATTAAGGTGTGAAATGGCATTTCCCTGGTGACAGATGTATACTTATTGTGTGCTTATTGGCCATGCCTGCATCTTCTTTTGTGAATTGTCTGTTCAGGCCCTTGCCCATTTTCACTAATGATGATAATGTTGATTTTGACTTGTTGGAGTTCATTATATATTCTGTATAGGAATCGTTTGTCAGATAGATGTGTTGTAAATATACGTACACATATAGGAAAGTGAAAATTTTAAATATTATTTACAATAGCATTAAAAAACCAACTGTCTAAATCCCAGTCAAAACCCTAGCCATCTTTTTTGAAGAAATTAACAATTGATTCTAAAATGTATATGGAAACACAAAAAATCTAGACTAGCCCAAAAAAATCTTCAAAAGAAGAGTGAAGTTGGGGGACTTACACTGCTTAATCTACTGAATTTTAAGACCCACTGTAAAACTACAGTGATCAAAACAATGTGGTTTTTGCATAAAGGTAGAAAAATAGATCAATGAAACAGAAATAGACCTATACCGGTGCTGTCAGTTGATTTTTGCCCCGAGTGCCAAGTCAGTTCAGTGGGGAAAGGTCAAGTCTTTTTAACCAATAATTCTGGATCAACTGGATATTCAAGTGGAAACAGAATGAACACGGACCTCCTTCTGTACCCACATACTAATTTGGGATGGACCATAAACCTAAATATGAAAGCTAGAACCGCAAAGCTTCTGTATGAAAACATAGGGGAATTACCTTGGCAGCCTTGGGGTAGGTAAATATTTAGTATGTAGAACACAAAAAGTACTAACTACAAAGGAAAAAGAGATAAACTGAGAAAATGAACAGACAAGCCTCAGACTGGAGAAAATATTCAGAATACAGGTTCTTAAATGTTTTATTTTTTTCAAAAGTACATCAGCATTATTCAGGTCCATGGCATCCTGTTACTGTGTTCTGTATTAATTTTATTAATTACATTTTCTGTTTTTTTGGTTAAAAAGTTAGATATGGGACATTGTACCAAAGGGACTGATTTGATTCTTCTACTTATTTCAGTCTCTGTGAATGTAGGTTCCTTTTCCGTTTACGCTTTGCCCACTATTCAGTGACTGCTTACAAGAGAGACAGTAGATTGTAGATCATATTACTTCTTGTAAAGTAATTAGATGTTAGATGAAGCCAAAAGGCAATACCAGTAGTCTCCTTTGGGAGGAAACTAGCCTGTGAGTCTTCTTAGTTATTCAGGCCCAGTTTTTTAGATGATTGAACACTTAAGGTCTGCCAATCTGCTTAGGAAAACAAAAAGAAGCTTTCAAGAGCTCCCAAGAAAGGAAGCAAATCCACACTCTGTTTAGGTACAGAGTCTATTGCCCTTAAGACTTTGCTTCCTATCTTCCATTTATAAACCAAGAATAGAACCAACAGGAAATAGAAACCAAAAATTGAAACTAAAAGATGTAGAAGAACAACAATAAAATTAAAAGTTAGAGGACCACAAGAAGTATGCAGTTAAAATCCCAAACTTGAAAATTAGTGCTGAGAATATTTGGTTGATTTTTGCAATTGCATATATATGGATATACATACATACAGATACATAAGTATCTATAAGCAACTAAGCAATACACACACACACACACACACACACACACACACACACACACACACACACACAATAGATATGTACCATTTAAGCACTGAAGTGTTGGGGGAGGGATCTAAATCCAGGTGGGTAGGTAGGTTTGTAAAGCAGTCAAATTAATTTCCCTAAAGGTTCTACAGCTTGGGCAAACTACTTTAGGGTTGTTACAAGGGCTGAATGTGTTCCTATTTGTCAAGCAGTTGAATGATGCCTGGCACGCAGTAAGCACACCGTCAGTGTCCAGGAGAAGTGAAACAAGCCAGCCCCAGCCTTGATCCTCATGGTCGGAGAGACCAGGGGGGGCCCTTTCCCATTCCCTGAATCCTCAGATGAAGAGATGCCTATTGGAAGGCGTCTCACAACTTCACATGAATTTCCCATTGTTGCAGCTGACAGTTACGCAAATAGGACAGAATCAGTAAATGTTTCTTTAATGAGTTGGTGGTTGGGCCAGATCACTGTTTCCCACGAGAGGAATGTGAGATGGTTTTAGGCGGTACACAGATAGATGTTTTAAATGTTAATGGTTAGGTATTTGTTACAGTGTGTGTTAGAAGAAAATATTAGGTAGCACATCAGACCTGAGTACTAAGAAAATTGAGTTTATTTAAAGACATATTACATTGGGGAGGAGGGGTGGGGGAGGGAAGGATTGGGAGTTTGGGGTTGCAGATGCAAACTATTATATATAGGATGGTTAGACAACGAGGTCCTGCTGTATAGCACAGGGAACTATATTCAATATCCTGTGATAAACCATAATGGAAAAGCATATAAAAAAGAAATTATATGTATAACTGAATCATTTTGCTGTACAGCAGAAGTTAACACATTGTAAATCAACTACATTTTAATGAAATAAATGTTAAAAAAAAGACATTACTTTGAACAGGTGGTATGTGAGTGTCATGAGCATTTTGAAAGCAATAGTGATTGAATGAAGATTGAGTGAATCTGTCAGGTCTTTCCAGATCTGAGATTTTTGATTCTTTGATTCTGGGTTTGAAACATGAAATCAAGATATTCAAATGGAAGGGATGTTTCTGGATTTGGGAAACAGAGGACGATCGTGGAAGTGACAGAACTAGGTGCACAGTATTGGGGTGTGGAGATAACCACTATTAACATTTTGGTATCTACTCTGGGCAGTCTTTATATATATATGTGTACGTTCATTCTAACAAACTTGGGAATGTCCTGTCCATATAATCTTGTAGCCTGTTTTGTCGACCCGATACTATAACTCCAGGTACAGCGTTCTTGTAAAAAAAAAAATCTTTGTGTTCATTCGTGGTTATTTCCTAAGGATAAAATCCCAGAAGTGGGACTGTTTGGCTGTTGTGTTCGCACGTTATTCTGGCTTCTTATACCTGTTGCCACAGTGCCTTGAAGCATGACCGTGCCAGTTTCCGGTTTGGGCATTGGTGCTCCAGGGCTCTCTTCCTCATTCCTCTCCAAAGCCAGGTTCTATAAAAAAGAGTTTTATTGCTGATTTGATAAGAGCAGTACTGCTCTCTGTTTTTGCTTTCATTTTCATTTTGCTTTTTTTTTTTTTTTAATCATTGATAAGGCTGAGCTTTTTGTATGTTCATTGGTCAGTTTTTCTTCTTTTGTGAATGGTTCATTTTTGTCCTTTACCCATTCTTTTTCTTCTGGAATATTAGTTTTTTCCCGTATTAATTTATGAGTCCTTTATACTGTAAGGATATTAGCACTTTGTGACCTGTTACAAATATTTTTCCTAGTGTAATATTTGCCTTGTATGTTCGTTTATGAAATCCAAACTTACTGTTGCTCTTGTTGTGAAGACAATACTATCTTTTTGATGGAAATAATTAACTTAGTTTAAAAAGAAATAGAATAACATCATTTAAAAATGGCAGATATTGGGCCTTCCCTGGTGGTCCAGTGGTTAGGACTCCGCGCTTCCACTGCAGGGGGCACGGGTTTGATCCCTGGTCGGGGAACTAAGATTCCACATGCCGTGTAGCACAGCCGAAAAAAAAAAAAAAGGCAAATATTCCTCCCTTGTTAGCTATTATGTTGCTAAATGTTGACATCTGGCGAGTCCCTTGTCATCATAGGCAATGGTGGTTCCTCATAGTTCAGTACTATTTTTTAAAATTGAAATATAGTTGATTTACAATGTTGTGTTAGTTTCAGGTGTACAACAAAGTGATTTCAGTCATACATATAAATGTGACAATACTATCTGAGCCATTTTGTGGCACACATGGTCTTGCATTTTAACTTCTCTGAAATCAGATGTGACTTACTCTCGATGTGTCCTGCAGACACTGTCAAGTCTCTTAGAGGTGTTCTCACCTGTGCAAGCTGGCGCGGAGGTTATTTCTGCTGGCATGGTATGGCTGGGCGGCTGTGACCCCGGTCCCCGGTGCTTTTAGTCCACATACTGTTTAAGGGCCATTTGCAGAAAGAACCCGGATCCTGATTGCTGTTGAAAATCATCCCTTGATACCTTCTAATGAGATCAAGAAAGAGCCAGTATCAAAACTTCCAGGGTGAGGATTAGCTGCTTGGAAGAAAATCTCAGAGAAGATGGTGGAGATCTGTTAAGGAATGTATCCTTGCCAACGCCCTCGATGGCACGGAGGTTGATATTGTGTTGAAAGGCACAGACATCCTGAAAGTGAAGTCTTAGCAGCTTACTTCACTCACCTTTTCCTTTTTCTGTCTGTACAAGAGAGAGAGATGATGACACTCTGTCCCAATGAAGGAGCTTTTTCAGTAACCACAAAATTAAAATTCTGAATGATAAGAAAAACATTAACTAATTGGCAGCGTTTTTTAACTTCTTTTTTCTTTATTTTCTTTATTTATTTTTATTTTTATTTTTTGGCTGCGTTGGGTCTTCGTTGCTGTGCGTGGGCTTTCTCTAGTTGCGGTGAGCAGGGGCTACCCTTCCTTGTGGTGTGAAGGCTTCTCATTGCGGTGGCTTCTCTTGTTGCGGAGTGCGGGCTCAGTAGTTACGGCGCACGGGCTCTAGGGCATGCGGGCTTCAGTAGTTGCGGTGCCTCGGCTCAGTAGTTGTGGCACGTGGGTTCTAGAGCGCAGGCTCAGTAGTTGTGGCGCACGGGCTTAGTTGTTCCGTGGCATGTGGGATCTTCCCGGACCTGGGATCGAACCCGTGTCCCCTGCCTTGGCAGGTGGATTCTTAACCACTGTGCCACCCGGGAAGTCCCTTTAATTTCTTTTTTCAGTCTTACAATTGGTGGTGTCCTGGATATAACGAAATATAGCCCATGTTTCGTGAACCTCTCGCCGTCCCCAGTTCTTCTAGTTCACGTTTCAGATGACTGGTTAGTACTCACTGTGTGGGTGCACTGTAATCTGCTCGGCTGAGTCATGGTGCCCGCCTCCCTTCAGAGCTCCCAGCAGCAGTGCCCAGCAGCAGCACCCTCTTCCTTCTTCGCAGCAGTGTGTTGTACATCTTTCTATCTTGGCCACTCTCACAGGCAAAGCAGTGAGCCTTCTTCCTCGGAGGCATGGGAACCACTGGCAGTCATCTAGATTCGAGGACTGCAAAGAGACACGTGTTGGAAAAATTAGGAAGTAGGAGTCATGGGAACTAGTGATCGAGGGTCCTTGTGTTATGTCCATGTGTCTCCCCAAATGATCGGGGGTCCTTGTGTTATGTCCAGGCATCTCCCCAAGTGATGGGGGTCCTTGTGTTATGTCTGGGCATCTCCCCAAGTAATGGGGGTACCTGTGTTATGTCCGTGCATCTCCCCACCTTTCTGTACCGCTGCACATCACTGACCGCGTCCATTGTGTTGTGGAGATCCATCCCAGGCTCCTGCCAGGCCCTGTGTGACCTGAGTCTGCTTCTCTCTCCAACCTCTTCTCCAGTTTCTCCTGTTTTCTTACTCTTCTCCGGCCGCCCTGCCTACTTCCTGCTACTAGAACACTCCACATGCACTCCCACCCCCGAGTGTTTGTATCTGCTGTTCCTCCTACCTGGAATGCCTTTTGCACAGCTGCCTTTCCCTAATTCTCTAGGACTCGACTCAGCCATGCCCTTTAAGAGAGGTCTTCCCTTTCACCTCTAAAGTAGGTCCTCCATCCGCCATACCATTATATCCCTCGTTTGTCATAATCTCTGTCTTTGTCTCTGTCCCTTCTCTGTTTTGTTCACCACTGTAACCCAATGCCTGGCACTTAGCAGACACTCAATAAATATTGCTAGACCGAATCAGTAGTATTAAATCAACTGATAATGCAGAGTTGGGAGGAATAGAAACTGCTCCTTGTTATCCGAGAGGGCACTAATAAATCCAGCAAGGAACACTTAGAGGGAGGCAAATTGATCAGCTTTTCAACAGTTCAAGTTTCTTCGCAGTGGGGTGAGTGCCTTCTCTGTGGGGAGTAGTCAACAGTGGCTCCATATTGTCGAAAGGATTCTTGCTCTGGATGTTGGGCTTGACTAAGGTCCCTTCCAAGCTTTAAAATGTTGGAGGCGTGTTCTCATCACTGGTTTACCGTTCTTGCTTCAACTGCAGATACGGCTTTTACCACTAGATGGCGCGAGATGATTCCTTTGAAATCAGTGTTCCTCAAACTGCCACCCACAGTGAGAACACATTTTTCACGGCACTTACACCCCCAACACACATTTGAAACAAAAGCTTCACAAAACACTCTTACAATGTGGAATGATGCTGCTATTTTCTGTTTTACTCTGTTCTACTTCATTTTCTAAAAGGGAGATTTGCAAATTATTACATCGATTTTATGATATGAATGGGTCACAACTCATTGTTTGAAAGGCACTATTTTATTTTATTTTATAATTTTATTTTATTTTATGGGCCGTGCTGTGTGGCTCGCGGGATCTTAGTTCCCTGACCAGGCATTGAACCCTTGCCCTCAGCAGTGAAAGCGCAGAGTCCTAACCACTGGACCACTGGGGAATTCCTGAAAAGCACTATTTTAGACAACTGAGCAAGTTTGTTTGTAAAACTCTGTGGGTCTGCTGTTTTCCTCGGACAGCCTGGGCTTATAGCAAATTGTGTTCCTTAGTACTTTGTGTGTTTCTGTGTTGAGTTGCTGCCTTGAGTAGTTGAACATATGTGCTTCGTTGTGGGTGTCTATGGATGTGCAAACGTGGATGCGAGAGACTGGAGGAGGCATGTTTGTGCAGAATTCAGCACCTGTTGCTGTCAAGGCAGCAGTAAGCCTTGTTGGTAGATATGAAGAAAAGGAAAGATGTAATATGTGCTCTGGGAGCTTAGAACTTAGCTGGGTGACACCACACACACACACACACACACACACACACACGCACACAAACAAACACAAACACCCAGCCACCTTAAGTTTCAGCTTATTTATCAAGCAACATGGAAATGGATGTATTATTCAGGATATCACTTAGGATGCTTAAGACTGCAAGTAACAGAAGCCTGACTCAATTTGACTTAAGTGGTAAAGATGTTTCTTATCTCACTAAGTATTCGTTGCCAGGTAGAGAAGGCTCCAGGCCCACAGGGGTGTGGCTTGGCCTTAGGGATCAAGGTTCCTTCCCTGACTTCTCATTTGTCCAAAGGCTGGTTCCACTCATGGTTGCCAGGAGACTTCCAGTGGTAATCAGGGCTTCAGCTCCTAGGCTTGGAACACTACAACTTCAACTGCTTGTAGTGTAGACTGGGGTAGAGAGAGTTTGGGCTACCCTAGCATTTTCCAAGTTATAGCTGTTTTATTTGCTCCTAGTTTCCCCACTGTGACCTCCTTAAGGGACATGAAAGGACAGGTATTTAATACGAAGTCAGGAGAAATACTTTGGTAGTTGTTAGTGATGTTGGCCAAATATTTCTGGGTCTCCTTTCCCCTGGACACAAAACTTTTGGTTGAGCAGAGTTACCTGACTAGCTCTGGCCAGTGAGTTTGCTGAATGAATAATTGGTTGCAGGTCTTCTGTATGAAGTATGAGGTGAGGTTATTTGCTGTTTAGGGTCCTGGGAAAGGAATTAGTGATAAGAGGGAAGAGGTAAGAAATGGTCGTGGTGGGAAAGGTGATGGGCAGTGTATGTGAATGCAGAGGTGGATGGATGTCTGTTTAAACTTGTGCTGGAGCATTAAATGTGATTTGGCCTTTTTTAAAGTGAAGTATGGTTGCTTTTTAAGGTTGTGTTAATTACTGCTGTACAGCAAAGTGATTCAGTTATACATATATATACATTCTTTTTTAAAAAAAACATTCTTTTCCATTATGGTTTATCATAGGATATGGAATATAGTCCCCTGTGCTCTACAGCAGGACCTTGTTGTTTATCCATTCTGTATATAAAGCTTACATCTGCTACCCCCAACCTCCCACTCCATCCCTCCCTCAACCCCCTCCCCCTTGGCAACCACCAGTCTGTTCTCTGTGTCCATGAGTCTGTTTCTGTTTCATAGATAGGTTCATTTGTATCATATTTTTAGATTCCACGTATAAGTGATATCACATGGTATTTGTCTTTCTCCTTCTGACTTACTTCACTTAGTATGATGATCTCTAGTTGCATGATTTGGCCTTTTGAGGTCAATAAATTCCCTGTGGATCCTTGACCTGGTTCCTGGGAACTTGGCCGTGGAATCTGGCCTGAACCTACTCTCTACTCACCTGCTTCCTTTTTCATCTCTTTCAGGTTTGCAGTGAGTGTTGGCTACTGGCAGGACCCTTACATCCAGCATTTGGTGAGACTATCTAAAGAGAGGAAGGCCCCGGAAATTAACAGAGGCAAGTGACCATCTCCCTCCCCAACATCTCATCAGCTGAGAGGCCTGAGGCTTTAGGGATTCATTCTTAAAAAGAGAGTTCCAGGGTGTACCGTCTCCAACAGTGTATGAAAGTGCTCGTTTCCCAACTTCCTCACCAGCACAGTGTATTATGAAACTTTTCATCTTTGTTCATCTGATACATGAAAAATGGTTTTTACAGTAATATAAAAGCCATTTACATATCTTTTACTATAAAAGCCATTTATATATCTTTTACTGCAAGCTGTCTGTTCACATAAGGGATTATTTTTGTTGTTGCCCTATTAAAGTGTTAGTAACACTATTAGGTTCTGCAAGTAATTTCCATCAAGGGAATCGAAGGAGTTGAGACAGGAGTGTGACTTAGTTTCAGCCAGATTGAGAAACTGACCAATGAACGTAATTCTTGTATGTGTGGGGAATCTAGGCCCTAAAGATGGGTCCCGTAGGTGGGTTCTATAAGAAGGGCAAAGGAATTTGTAAATGGTTGTTCCTGAGAAGAAGGACATGGTAGTTACTTTGAGCTGAGGGTGAAACCAGGCATCAGTTAGATTGGGCAAGGCCTGGTTAAGAGGCCTTTCTTAAGCCTCCCTCCCCAGCTCTTGAGACAGATTTCCCAACGAATGTTCCAGAGACAGGGACCCACCATGGCAACTGGCTCGGTGCCCCAGGCGGCACGTCAGCCCCCCTTCCTTCTTCCTCTCCCGGTTTGCATCTCTAGATTGGGGGACCTCCAGCCCAGTAGGAGAGCGCTTCTCAAACGTCTGTGGTGAAGACATATTATTTTCCCCCAAATTGAATCCATTGTGGATGATATTCTGTAATATACAATAAAGATGATTTACTAGGAAAATAAAATGTAGACACAAGCCCAAATTATTTATTTATTTATAAGGTAGGGATTATCAAATTGATTATTTTATTTTATTTTATTTTATTTTATTAATTTATTTATTTTTTTGGCCACGCTGCGTGGCACGCGGGACCTTAGGTCACCGACCAGGGATCGAACCCGTGCACCCTTTCAGTGGGCACGCAGAGTCCTAACCACTGAACCGCTAGGGAATTTCCCCAAATTATTTATTAGCACACTCACCAGACATAAAATTTCTCTGTCAAATGGCAATAGAGTTTCTAACTGCTACTCTCAAATTTTGTTCTTAAAACGGTCACACCTTGAGCAACAGGCCTTTAGAACAAGACGGACGCTGTCTTCCTGTCTCCCTTCTGGGTTTCCCATCTCCTTTGTCCCAGCTCCCCACCCCAGAGCTTAACAAGTCCATTAATTAGGCCACCACTTGCTGGTGTCTCTCCTCCCGCTGCCTGCGATGCCATTTTATAAACACAGAGGCTCTAACCCAGACAAGATGGAGGTGAAAGGAACAAGATAAGAAGCATGGCTTTCTTTGCTTTGACTGACATTCATCTGCCCAACTTCCTGACCTAAAAATATTATTTCCCACACGCTCTCGCAATTTTGAGTTTTACCAGAGTACTAATTAGCTTTCCCTAGAGCCGTGAAAAAGCACATTTACAAGAGGAGCATTTAGATCAGATGTTTTGATATAGAACACTTGTCTTTCCTAACTAAAAGTATAGGACACTTTATTTTTCTTCAGATCATTAATTCCACCATTAAGTAGCTTGTACTTATTTTGATTCAACCAGCTTTTTAAAAAAAAAAAAAAATGGAAGAGAGTTTGAAAGTCATTATTTCTCCCATGAAGTCTGCAGATAAAAGCTGACCCTGAAGAAGGGCAAAGTGTTGTTTTGCTCTCCCTAGCACCGTGGGCTTTGCAGGGATTATTTCTGTCGTCACCGAGTGATAGCTTGCTTCTCTGTCTGTCTCTTAGGATATTTTGCTCGAGTCCATGGCGTCAGCCAGCTTATAAAGGCATTTCTACGGAAGACAGAATGTAATTGTCAAATTCTAAACCTCGGGGCTGGGATGGATACCACCTTCTGGAGGTTAAAGGTAAATTAAAATTTCCCATTTTCTCTTTCCAGTTGTTTAAATTTAATTTGTTGAAGACATTCACCTGGTTCAAAAGCGTAAAGAAAAGATTAAAATGCGGTGCAGTGGCAGCCTGTCTCCCACCTCTCTTTGCAGCCCTCCAGCCCCACAACTGCCTTCATCCCCGTACTTCATCTCACCAGGGCCCTAGTGAGGATATGTGGGTGGTTTCTCACCTTTTGCTGCTACTAACTGGGTTATAATAAACATTCTTGGGTACATTTCCCGCTGCATGTATGGCAGTATATCAGGAGAAGGAGCAAGGGTTCTACCAGTGGAACTGCTGAGACAAAAGAACACTTGCGTTTGTAATTTTGACGATAACTTAAGATTTTATTGTCGGCATCGCAGTGTCTTAGGTAACATTTGGAGATTTGCAAGGCTGGGTAATGATAACATGATGCAAAGCCCTTTTGTAGTCATTTCTGTGATTTGATGCTTCAATTGTTCTATTTGGATTCAAGGGCAGGTGTAATTATACTCACTCATAGGAAAGGAAACTTGGGTCTAGTTAGTGGCAGAATCAGGACTAAAGTTCTGGTCTTTGATTCCTGGGCTGGATTTTCTTGCCAAACCTTTTCCCTACAAATATCTCACTGATTGCATTTTCTTTCTTTTTTCTTTTTTTTGTAGGTTTGTACAGATTTTTCTTGGTTCTTCTATCAGGTCGGTCACGTGGTAGTAATGGGTATGTGCGTTTCTCCAGATTTTTTTTTTTAATTAATTAATTAATTTGTTTTTGGTTGCGTTGGGTCTTCATTGCTGCGTGCGGGCTATCTCTAGTTGCAGTGAGCAGGGGCTTCTCTTCGTTGCGGTGCATGGGCTTCTCATTGCAGTGGCTCCTCCTGTTGTGGAGCACGGGCTTCAGTAATTGTGGCACTCAGGCTCAGTAGTTGTGGCTTGCGGGCTCTAGAGCACAGGCTCAGTAGTTGTGGCTTAATTAGTAGCACGGGCTTAATTGCTCTGTGGCACGTGGGATCTTCCCGGACCAGGGCTCGAACCCGTGTCCCCTGCATTGGCAGGCGGATTCTTAACCATTGTGCCACCAGGGAAGTCCCTCTCCAGATTTCTTGCAGGCGTAGACCAAGATAGCTGAGAGTATATAGGCATAACTCGACCTGCATTATCTATTTTGTCCCTAATTAGCTCACCTGATAAGAAGGTCTTTGGTCATCAGAGCTCCCAACCTTTCTGTTACTTGAGAATCAGTGTCCTCAACATGGCCCTAGTATCGTTTGCCTCTGCATTCTTCCTTCTAGATGAGATAACTGACATTTATGAAGTGCGTTTACATATATGACGTCATAAGCTAACACAGGAGCTGTGTTGGGTGGGGGAGCTTACACATCTGAGGGAAGTGGGGCTTTGAAAGTCTGTGTCTTCCCCCAAATTGGACAGCCAGTGGCATTAGGACGTGGAACCAACATTGGCTCCAGCTCATCAGACTCCCAATTCCTTCCTCTTTCCTATGCACACAGCCCTGTGGCTGTTCAGGGAGAATCTTTTCTGTGGATTGATTGTGCCTCTAACGCTGTGACCTTGGTGTGGTGGAAGCAACTGGAACAGAATGTAGTGTAAGAGTGTGTGAACTGCCAGCATTACAGGAGCCGCTGGAGAAATCCCTCCTTTTTACCCTTTTGACTTGGTCATGTGGTTTGGGTTTTTTTTCCCCATCTTGTAGGTGGGTTAATAATAAATCTGAGATTTTAATTTCTGAGCCAGGTACACCAAGGCTTATGTGCCCCTTCCAAGAAAAAGGTTGTCTGTCAAAGGTGAGGAAGGGGAATAGCACAGGGCCTTAAAGTCCTCTGTGGAAGTTTTTTGTTTTATTTGATAATTATATTGATCTGAATGGTTTTTGTAAAAATTTAAGTTTCTCTTTTTTTTTCTTTTTAAATTATGCTTGTTTGCTCTTTTAGTATTATTTTTTAAGTCTTTTCCATTTTGTTGTGAGTTTTCCCCCCTGATTTGATGTTTGCCTTTAATTTTTAGTTTTTATTATTTATTTATTTGGCCGCTTGCGTACTTGCGGGATCTTAGTTCCCCGACCAGGGATCAGACCCATCCCCCTGCAGTGGAAGGGCGGAGTCCTAACCACTGGATCACCAGGGAATTCCCTTGTTTGCTCTTTTAGAGCTGAGGTTGCACAGGCCAAATCTGGCCAGCCACCTATTTTTGTAAATAAAGTTTTATTGGAACACAGCCATGCCCATTTATTTACATCTTATCTATGGCTCTCACAGCAGGGCTGGGTGGTTACAACAGAGACCATTATGGCCTGCAAAGCCTAAAATGCTTACTTTCTGACTCTTTCCAGAAAGTTTGTTAATCCCTGTTTTAGAGCTATACGTGCCTCTATAAAAGAGCAGGGGAAGTCGTGTCCATCGATCTTACAGTCTTGTGCTCTTTCCACCTGGGATGGCCCCCCAGCTGCACCAGCAGAGGTTTAGTTGCGAGTCACAGGCTTTCTCGGGCCACTGCCGTGTGAGCTTGTTCTGTATAATCTCAGGGGCCCAAGACTGGACAGTCAAAGACTCTCATCTTCAGGCAGCAGGCAAAAACAGGGCCAGGGAAAGCTGGTATTGTCATGAGCAAAGAGTAAAGCGTGAGTGAAACCCTTTAAGGGGCCTCACTTCTTGGTGTCTCTTGAATTCTGTTTCTGTACAACCAAAGCGTCGTCTATGGAGGGGAAGCAGTCTCAGTTCTGGCCGCCTGTGAAGTGGTGGACTACCTTGGATCTTGGAGTCTGAGGGCCACCCTTCCTCGTGGCTGTTCCTGGCTGCCCCCTGGTGGCTGTGCCCTGCCTTGGGTGTCTCCCCTGCCTCCCGTGCCATGCGAGCTACTTGGGAGTGGAGTGTCAGAGGGCCGCAGAGAATCGTGGAATAAAAAGTTGAAGCATCACTTGCCAGAGCCATTTTGCCCCTTTCTGAAAGCTGAGAAAGAGGATGTCTGTTTCTTAAAAGTTCCAGGTGTGCCTTTTGGAAGCTTTCCTTCCTCAGTGACCCCTTATTCAGAATTCTTATGAGGATCAAGTGCACGAGTGCCTGGGAAAGCTCTTTAAAAAGTCAGGAGTCCTGGGCATCTACCCTGAGAAAACCATAATTCAAAAAGAGTCATGTACCACAGTGTTCATTGCAGTTCTGTTCACAATAGCCCGGACATGGAAGCAACCTAAGTGTCCATCGACAGATGAATGGGTAAAGAAGATGTGGCACATATATACAATGGAATATTACTCAGCCATAAAAAGAAACAAAATTGAGTTATTTGTAGTGAGGTGGGTGGACCTAGAGTCTGTCATACAGAGTGAAGTAAGTCAGAAAGAGAAAAACAAGTATCATATGATAACACATATATGTGGAATCTAAAAAAAAAAACAAAACTGGTTCTGAAGAACCTAGGGGCAGGACAGGAATAAAGACAGACATAGAGAATGGACTTGAGGACATGGGGAGGCGGAAGGGTAAGCTGGGACGAAGTGAGAGAGTGGCATGGACATATATACACTACCAAATGTAAAATAGATAGCTAGTGGGAAGCAGCCGCATAGCACAGGGAGATCAGCTCGGTGCTTTGTGTCCCCCTAGAGGGGTGGGATAGGGAGGGTGGGAGGGAGACGCAAGAGGGAGGAGATATGGGGATATATGTATATGTACAGCTGATTCACTTTGTTATGATGCAGAAACTAACACACCATTGTAAAGCAATTATACTCCAATAAAGATGTTAAAAAAAAAAAAGTCAGATGTCCTGTGTGAGATGTGGGACAGTGTGCTGGCCTTCATTTATTTGCTTTTGATTGTCCTCGTGGTCTTCTGGAATTTTAGACTGTTCTTAACACTCTATACCTTGTGAGTAAAAGTTCTTGAAAGGTGTTGTAGCATTTCTTAGAGGAAGTTATTTCTGTGTATCCTTTAAACACATCCTCCGAATGTCTTCAGATAGCTTTTACATAGCCCTGCTCTGCAGTCAGATAGTAGGTATGTGTTGCAATTCCAGGAGTGAACAGCTGAAGGTGGGTGAGTCCAGGTCTCCTCTGATGTCAGGAAACCGTCTTGTCCCTTTGTTTTGTTTTTCTTTTTCTCTTCCTCCTTCCTCCTCTGTCCTTCCTCTCCGGAATTCCCCCAGACCAGATCCCCTGAAATTTTAACTGAGGACCATTTTCCATGTGGGTGGATCTCCCAATTCTGTTGCTTGCCCTTAGAGGTCACCTTCCTACCAGGAACTGCTTCCTCATGATTTCTGCCCCCATCACTCTGTCCTCGGGGGGATCTGCTGCCCCTCCCGACCTGTCCTTCCTCTCTAGTTATTGTCTGTGTAAATGGTGCTCTTACCTGCCAGGTTGCTCATCAGAAACAGGGAAACATCCTTACCCCTCCTTTTTCTTTATCCCATCCTACACCAAAGAAGCCACCACCAAGTACTGGATATCAGCAACTTTCTTTTTCTTTCCTCTTTTTTAATTTTTTTTTTAAACACCTTTATTGAAGTATAATTGCCTTACAATGGTGTGTTAGCTTCTGCTTTATAACAAAGTGAATCAGTTATACATATACAATATGTTCCCATATCTCTTCCCTCTTGCATCTCCCTCCCTCCCACCCTCCCCATCCCACCCCTCTAGGTGGTCACAAAGCACCGAGCTGATCTCCCTGTGCTATGCGGCTGCTTCCCACTAGCTATCTATTTTACATTTGGTAGTGTATATATGTCCATGACACTCTCTTACCCTGTCACATCTCACCCCACCCCCTCCCCATATCCTCAGGTCCATTCTCTAGTAGGTCTGTGTCTTTATTCCCGTCTTGCCACTAGGTTCTTCATGGCCTTTTTTTTTTTTTTTCTTTTTCCCTTAGATTCCGTATATATGTGTTAGCATACTGTATTTGTTTTTCTCTTTCTGACTTACTTCACTCTGTATGACAGACTCTAACTCCATCCACCTCATTACAAATACCTCCATTTCATTTCTTTTTATGGCTGAGTAATATTCCATTGTATATATGTGCCACATCTTCTTTATCCATTCATCTGTCGATGGACATTTAGGTTGCTTCCATGTCCTGGCTATTGTAAATAGAGCTGCAATGAACATTTTGGTACTTGACTCTTTTTGAACTATGGTTTTCTCAGGGTATATGCCCAGTAGTGGGATTGCTGGGTCGTATGGTAGTTCTATTCTTAGTTTTTTAAGGACCCTCCATACTGTTCTCCATAGTGGCTGTATCAATTTACATTCCCACCAGCAGTGCAAGAGGGTTCCCTTTCCTCCACACCCTCTCCAGCATTTATTGTTTCTAGATTTTTTGATGATGGCCATTCTGACCGGTGTGAGATGATATCTCATTGTAGTTTTGATTTGCATTTCTCTAATGATTAATGATGTTGAGCATTCTTTCATGTGTCTGTTGGCAATCTGTATATCTTCTTTGGAGAAATGTCTGTTTAGGTCTTCTGCCAATTTTTTTTTTTAAATAAGTAGCTCTCTGTTTCTGGGATATAAGTGCAGGTGGGCATGAGGGTATTAAAAGAGAAGCAGGTTGTGGAGCACCTTGTTTCTTGCTAAGTCTTAAGGATGTGAAGAGCTATTGCAGGCAGAAAGGGGTGGTGTTTTAGTCTTCACAGCTGGTGATAGAGCTGAGGGGGAAAGGATGCATTTGAGAATAGTCAGCAGGGCTGAGGGATTTTTTTTTTTAATTGAAATATATCAATACTTGACATAATTTTTTTTAATTGAAGTATACTTGATTTACAATGTTGTGTTAGTTTCAGGTGTACAGCAAAGTAATTCAGTTATATATATATATAGATACAGATATAGATATAGATATCTATTCTTTTCCAGATTCTTTTCCCTTACAGGTTATTATAAAATATTGAGTAGAGTTCCCTGTGCTATACAGTAGGTCCTTGTTTGTTATCTATTTTATATATAGTAGTGTGTATGTTAATCCCAAACTCCTAATTTATCCCTCCCCGCTTCCCCCTTTGGTAACCATAAGTTTGTTTTCTCTGTCTGTGGGTCTATTTCTGTTTTGTACATAAGCGCATTTGTATCATTTTTTTTAGATTCCACATATAAGCGATATCATACTATTTGACATATAATACTATGTTAGTTTCATAGTATGTATTACACAGTGATCTGACATTTGTGTACATTTGGGGCTGAGTGATTGATTGGACAGGGAGGAGGAGCTGGGGAATTCTAGCACGACCAGTAGGTGACTGGATGGGGGTGTAGCCACCGACTAAGCTAGGAAAAGCACAAGGGGGAAGCAGGGCTGTGTGTGTGTGTGTGTGTTTCACACTTTTTAAAACTGCAGCCACAGTAAAAAAAAATAACTCTACATCCCTAGCCAGGACTCACGTCTATGTACCTATGTCTGTCAATAATAAGGGCACACACATGGTACTTACCAAGGGCGGCCCTATTCTGAGTGTCACTCACATATTTCCTCATTAACCCCAACAGCCCTGTGAGGTTTTATTCTCTACTTTTCAAATGAGGAAACCTTGGCCCAGGGAGTTTAGTGACTTTCCCAAGGCCTCACAGCAAACAAGTGGTGGAGCTGGGATTTGAACCTTGTCCCCCCAGGCTCCAGAGCGCCTGCTGTTTACCACCCCACTATTCCCCACTATCACAGAAAAAACTAAATGTATCCCTCATTCCACATGATGCTTTCTGATACTTGCTACTTTGTTCTATTTCATCCCCAAACTGCTGGTCACAACCCACGACACTGGTTTCTTAACCCTCTCTAATAGGTCTCAAGCTGCTTTTTAAAAATTAATTAATTAATTAATTTTTGGCTGCGTTGGGTCTTCGTTGCTGCGCGCAGGCTTTCTCTAGTTGAGGCGGGGCGGGGGCTACTCTTCGTCGCGGTGCGCGGGCTTCTCATCGCGGTGGCTTCTCTGGTTGCGGAGCACATCAAGCTGCTTTTTTGAGAAACACACTTATGTCCTGCTTCCCGTCTACCTCTTAACATCCCAGGGACCATTCCCCTGATTCAGGCTCCCCATCACTTGTCTCCTGGACAGCTACAATAATCTCCTTTTTCCCTCCATTTGTTCTTTATGCCGAGACCAAGTAACCTGAAAAGTACGTTTCTTACCATATCATTCCCCTGATTTTAAATCCGTAAGTACCCCACTGCTCTTCAGGCCCTAGCACTTGGTGCATGAAGATGATAGGTAAATGTATGAGTAATAAGTAATTATAGAAAGATTACTGTGTGTTTTTTCTCAGGATGAAGATCTTCTACCAAGTAAATATTTTGAAATCGACTTTCCAACGATAGTCACGAGAAAGCTGCACAGCATCAAGTAAGTGTGGCCTTGGCCGGAAGCAAGAGGCTGGTGAGATTCAGAACCAGCTGCGGGTAGACGGCAGGTCTGAAGGCAGGAGACCTCATTTTAGGGCACTGCTTTCCTTTCATCCCCTCCTCCCTCTTTCTTGCCCCCGGGACCCTCATTCCAACATATCGTGCAGTCTTCAACATGAAATATACCCTCCTTTGTCACTCTTCTATCCGTTCGTGTAATTTCTCTGAACATTTAAAAAAATGACCTAGAGTAGATTAATAATCTGAATTAAAAAAAAATTTTATATTGGATTGTAGTTGATTAACAGTGTTGTGTATTAATCTGAATTTTTATGTGTATTTTGCTTACTTCTTTATTGCCAGGGTATAGAAAGGTGCCTGGCCCAGAATAGATGTGTAGTAAATATCTTCTGAATGAATGAATGGGAGGCTGAAGTTAATCAGTTATTTTGGGCTCGGCCTGTGGCATCTTAGTTCCCCGACCAGGGATCGAACCCACGTCCCCTGCATTGGAAGCGCAGAGTCCTAACCACTGGACCACCAGGGAATTCCCTGTTTTTTCGCATATTTTTGATTGGGAGAGTTGTCACATAAATGTTACTAAAAACACTGGAATATTTGGAAAATTCTTGCTAGCCTGTCTGTAGCTGTTTCTAAGTGAGTATGTCATGATCAGTTTGTGATTCGATATCAGATTCTCCGTGTAAAGCTTAGCTGACCTAACTGACTTGTATCCCCTGGACTTTTACTGTATGTGCCTAGGGTCAAATGTGATTAAACTGATGACCCTTTGGCATGGCCCTTCCTTTGAATAGTAGTGATACCTATTTGCCATGTCTGTAGCGTCTGTCTTCATTTTAGCGGTAAATGAGCTGCTTGACTCACCTTTCTTTTTCTCATCTTCTACAGATTGAAACCTCTCCTATCAAAACCCATTTTAGACTTACATTCAGAGGACACACTTCAAATGGGCAAGTATCCTTAACCTAAGTAATACAACCTGGGCTGTATAACAATTTTTGCTCTTTTTCCCCTTTTCTTTTTAAAGATGGTGTGTGTGTGTGTGTGTGTGTGTGTGTGTGTGTGTGCGCGCGCGCGCACGCACGAATACACGTATCCTTCTGCTGATATATTTTCACTTCCACCACAGTTACTATGAAGGAATTTAAAACAGTTTTTGATATGACTCTTCTTAGATGTCCATAGGTCCCCACTCTTTAAAAAGAATTTAAATTAGTTGCGAACATTTCAAAAATGGGAGATTTTTCATGAAAGTCTTGATTTTCAGTTTTGCTTGGAAAAATCTCATCTAGCTCCTACATGGCAGTTGTTGAGCAGCGGCTGCTTCATTTAGAAGGGTCCTGTCTTCTCCAGTTCTGACCCCACCACTCCCTCTTGTCTTACACCTGACCTGCTTCCTGGTTTATGTCACCTCCTTGGCCCCTGCAGTCAGTTTTTCCCCTCAAGTTTTAATTATGAATGTTTACAACACCACTTTCCTCATTTCTAAGCCTTTCGAATTATGGTAAAACTCTTCCAGAATCTTGCATTGTTTTCAGTCTGTATCTGACAGAGAGGTTCCAGGGCCTTATTAATAATTTGGGTCAGAAAACATGCTTCGAGAGGATGGCCTTCTCGGATGGCCGACACAGATAGCACAGCAGACATCAGACGGTTAGATACGCCTCCTGTTTTACACAACCACAGTGCTTTAGTCATCCTCCTGGTGGTCAGATTCCCAATAATGTTTCCACAGAAAATGATACCTCCCCCATCCTTTGTTTCCCTTATACAAGTTGTGAGTAGAAGCTGTTCAGGCTTTGCCATTTGCTGGCCTATTTGCTTTCTGTACAGTTTTGCTACCGTAATTTTCTGTGTATTTGGTGTCAGAATGATTATCTGCAATGAATGTGCTAGTACTTTGCTAGGACTTTGATCCATCAGTGTAGAAATATATGAAGTAGAAAGTAAAGACTTTCCATAATCCCTCCTCCCACCCAGGATAACCAGCGTTCAGAGTATTTTCTACTGCAGATGAACAGTATACCCAGAGAAAGGTAAATATCACACATAATAAAGTACACACACAGATATAATCCAGTGCGTGGCACGTAAAAGGCTCAATACGTTTTTGTTGAATGAATGTATATACACATTGAATAAATATATGTTGTCGTGTAACATATATTTGTTGAACGAATGGATCTATACTTCTATATATAAATATAGGTTTATATGTAATTTTAATAAAATAAATAATTTATACATACTGTTTAGTGACTTGCTCTTTTCACGTCCTAGTAAATCATGGCTGTCTTTTCATGTCAGAATATATAAATCTACCTCATTATTTCTAATGGCTTTATAGTACTCCTCTGCACGGAAATTCCGTTTTATTTAATCTTTTCCCTACTGATGGTCATTTAGATTGCTGCCTTTTTATATTTCTATATGCAACAGTGTTGTAGAAAACACATATATATGTGCATATTTGCAGGAATTGCTATCTCAAAGAATTGTACATTGTGAATTTTAATAGCTACTACCAAACTGATCTTCAAGACCTTTTTTATTAATTTATGTTTTCATTAAGAGTAGATGAGGATTCTCTTTCTCTACACCCTCACTAACGCTGGATATTATCATTTTTAAAAATTTCTACCAATCTGATGGGCTGTAACAATGTCCCATTGTTTTAAAATTTTATATAACTTTGAATGCTAGTGAGATGGAGTATCTTTCTGTAGTTTTATTGGCCTTTAGGAATTTCTTTGTAAATTGCTTCTTCATTTCCTTTGCCCATTTTTTTCTTCAGTTGCATTGTTTCCCCCCTGCCTTTTTTTTTTTTTTTTTCAATTTATAGGAACCCGTTATAACATACAGATATGTTCTTTGATAAAAGCCTCTTGTCAACTTTTTAAAAAAAATATTTATATATTTATATTTATTTGGTTGCACCAGGTCTTAGTTGCAGCAGGCGGGCTCCCTTAGTTGCAGCTCACAGACTCCTTAGTTGCAGCTCGCCGGGTCCTCAGTTGCAGCACCTGGGCTCCTTAGTTGCAGCTCCAGGGCTCCTTAATTGCCGCAGGAAGGCTCCTTAGTTGTGGCTCATGGGCTCCTTAGTTGTGGCATGTGAACTATTAGTTGCGGCACGCATGTGGGATATAGTTCCCTGACCAGGGCTCGAACCCGGGCCCCCTGCACTGGGAGCGTGGAGTCTTATCCACTGCACCACCAGGGAAGTCTCTTGTCAACTTTTTTTATTGTGTATTTTTTTCTAAGTCTTTTGCTTGTTGTTTTAAATCTGTGTTTGTGTCTTATGTGGGTAAATTTTCCAATCTTGTCCTTTATATCAATAGTTTTTGATCTTGCCATCATACTGAGAAAGGAATCTGAATAAAAATAAATAAAAACGTGAATGAAAATCTGAGAAAAGTGATAGATGATAATAAAACTGACAAAAACTTCGTTTAAAAATTACCCTTTTTCATCAAACCCCTGGGGCTCTGATTGTAAGAATCACCACTATTTATTTATCAATAGGAAAGAAAAAGTGCTGACAAATAAAACTGATACATTATCGACTGTTAGATGCATCCTGATTTCAGAAATGTTAAAATGTGAAAAATATATGCATCTTAGAATTGATGATAGATGTTTTCTTAAGCTGAAGTATGCACAGGGTAAGAAATTAAAAGTATGTAAATGAGCACACAACGAAAAGTAAGTCAGGATGAGTTCTTAAAAAGTAAGTCAGATTCTATTACTTTCCTGCTTAAATCTTTCTAGTGCTGAAATCTACATGGTTAATTGGGTGTCTGGATGCCTCCTGATTTTCTTTCCTTTTTTTTAATATTTATTTTTATTTATTATTTATTTATTTGGCTGCGTTGCGTCTTAGTTGCGGCACACGGGATCTTTAGTTGTGGTGCATGGGCTCTTCATTGTGGTGCGCAGGCTTCTCTCTAGTTGTGGTGCGGGCTCCAGAGCGCGTGGGCTCTCTAGTTGTGGCACGCGGGCTCTCTAGTTGTGACGCAGGTTCTAGAGCACACGGGATTAGTTGCCCCGCGGCATGTGGGATCTTAATTCCCTGACCAGGGATCGAACCTGTGTCCCCTGCGTTGGAAGGCAGATTCTTAATCACTGCACCACCAGGGAAGTCCCCCGATTTTATTTTTGACTACAGTAACTATGATCTCACCACACTGCTCTCCTGCTGTCCTCTGAATGTGCCAAGCTTGCTCTCACCTTCAAACCTTTCCTCTTCCCTTGGCCTGGAACTCTTTCCCCCTAATTTTGCTTAATGGGCTCCATCTCATCACCCATGTCTCATTTCAGCTGCCACCTCCTACTCTAGGCATAGTTTTCTCTCATCCTCTTTTAAATTTTCTTCATCGCTCTTAATACTCTGATGCTGTCTTGATTCTTCATTTGTTTAATGACTCACCGTCTCTCCCTCCTTGAGGGGATAAGCCTCGGGAGCACAGGGACCTCTCCTGTCTTGTTCATTGCTATATCCCCAGCACCTAGAACAGTGCCTGGCACACAGAGATTATTGATGGAATAAATACATACCTGAATGCTTGAATGAGTGAATGTTTGTGTCTTTGTAATCCATCTCAGCTCCTATGTGGAACTGGTTGAGTATAAAGTAAGAAGAGCAAAGAAATCGAAGCATTGCAGAGTGGTGTCAGGTATTTCAGCTGAGCCGTAAGAAGGAGAAACTCTCTAGGGGGAAGATTGTCTCACACAAGGCAAGCTTAGGGAAAGAAGGAGCGTGCGAGGAAGCCGAAAAGAACTGGCAGTGGGGAGGGGTGCATGGCTCAAGATGAAGCTGAAGAAGGCGTCAGCGGCTGCATCATGCAGGATCTCCTCGGCCAGGCCAAGTAGTGTGGACTCTCTTCTAAGGGAGGTGGGACCCTGTTACACACTCCCAAAAGACTGCACCCCCCTTTGTAGTGTTCCCCACACTTGTCCGCTCCTCATCTTCCCTGCTGGATTGCAGGCCCCATGGGGGCAGGACCGTGTCTTTTTGTTCATCAGTTTCTTCCCAGGACTCAGTGCCCAGGACATAATGAGAGCTCAGTAAGTATTCTCGGGTGGACAGATGGACAGACAAACAAGCAAAACTTCTGTGTGGTCCAGAAATCCACCTGAGGCTGTCTTTATTTTACAACGCTTTTTTTTTTTTAATTTTAATTTTTTAAACTTTTTATTTTATATTAGAGTATAGCCGATTAACAACGTTGTGATGGTTTCAGGTGCACAGCAAAGCGACTCAGCCATACGTATCCATGTATCCATTCTCCCCCAGACTCCCCTCCCATCCAGGCTGCCACATAACATTGAGCAGAGTTCCCTGTGCTATACAGTAGGTCCCCGTTGGTTATCCTTTTTAAATATAGCAGTGTGTACATGTCAATCCCAGCTTTTTAATTTTTAAACTAAAATGTTCTAGGAAAATCTGTGGACCTAAAAGAACACTTTGCAATCCTAATAATGAGTCTGTCTTTGAAGACATATAATGAATGGGATTGATGGGACTCACTACAGGTCAGTAGCACATAGGAACACATCTCTCTTGAAATGCTGACTTGGAGGTGATGGAAGAGATCATGACTTGTATGCCCTGTGGATTCTGTGTGTGTGTGTGTGTGTGTGTGTGTGTGTAACTACCATGTTACATTGTGTAAATCTTCCACTTTCTCCTGCTTTTCATAGGTGTGAGCTTAATGAGGCAGATAATTAAAGCCTATATGAGCTTTTGCTCTGTAACAAACCACTGCAAAGCATGTGGCTTAAAATAACAGCCGTCTATTTAGCTCACAATCCTGCAGCTCGGCAATTTGGGTTGGGTTCATCTGGGTGGAGCTTCTCAGCACCTGCCCGGATTTAATCATCTGTGGTCTGGTCTTCATAGAAGACCTCCACGACATACCACCATTGAGTTAGGCCAAGGAGTGCATGTCCACTTTCCTTTACTAAGTGCCTCAGTAAATTTTTCATGATGACTCTAGGTTAAAAAACATATCAGCAGTTCTGTTTATTAATAAGTTGGGTTCAAGCATTGTAAGTATTTATGTCCTAACAATTTTTTGGTCATTTGGAAAAAAAGCCACTTACATTCTAAGAACAAATACTCTCTTAATTTCATTCTTAAATAACCACAGTTACTTCTAATGGGATATGTGCTCCTGTCGGGCCCTTTATGACCTCACCTGGGAGCCAGATTGGACACTACCACCTGTTCCTCTTGCAATACTGCAAATGATGTTTGAGCAGTAGTGGCTTTTTCATCACAGTCACACCTGAGAAATCAGCTTTGCAGAGATACGGTGTCATTAAAAGGAATGCAGAGAAGTCTCCTGTGGAAACGGTGACTGCCTTGAGCTGGTGGTCTGCTTGTGTCTGGTGCATGTTGAGCATCTCTGGGTTTCCCTCAAAAATTTAAAACATCCTGTTCTGCCCTTGTGAGTTGGTTGTGCCGACCCAGGGCACCTCAGTACAGTTTGGGATCCATGGAACTCAGCCCTTTGACATCGCCCTTAATCTTAGCCATAACTGTATGAGGTTGCCACTGTATGCATTTTATACTTAAAAGTAGGCGTGAGCGGTATGCCATATGACTCGGAACTGGCAGAGTAGACATTTGCTGACAGGGCTGTTTGAGACCAAAGCCCATTCCTCTGCAGGTGTGTTCCAAAGAGAGTTTTCATCTTGGGAACCATGTCCAGGATAAAAGCTACGGCATGTTAAGTTGTCCCTATCCAAGAATAATTAGGACTATTTAAGGATTTTAAAACTTTAACGTCGACTAATGATCTTTGAATTTTTGTGTGTAAGTTTAACGCAGGGTTTCTTAACCTCAGCCCTCCTGACACCTGGGGCCGGATAATTCCCTGTTGTGGGGCTGCCCTGCACAGTTTATAATGTTTAGCAACATCCCTAACCTCTGCCTATTAGATGCCACTAGCATGCCCCAGTTGCGACAACCAAAAATGTCTCCAGGCACTGCCAGATGTTCCCTAGGGACAAAGTTGCCCTGGTTGAGAACTGCTGCTTGAATGAAATGATGACCAAGCCTGAGGAATAGGATTTTCATACTTGTCTCTTCATTCTGGCCATGTACAAATTGGTTCTTAATTTTTTAAAAACCCATCATGGTGTTATGTTTTCAGGGGTTCTCCCTCTTAAATCCTCTTAGAAGTCAATCCTCTAAAGATTGATCACAGAAGAAACTACTAGTAGCAGTTCGGAGGTTTTCAATCAATGTTAATTGGCTTTCCAGAATTGGGCAAGTATGGGCTATTCCTTTAGAAAGTTGTTCTTATAAGAGCATCACACAGAAAGCTTTTAATCCCCTCCCGTTTTTCTCTTAGGAAGTAGAAAATAGAAAAAAAGGAAGGGATTGTGGGTCTCGTTTTGATGAGCAAGGTCTTTTTCTCACCCAGTCTCAGAAGCATTCCAAAGGTATCAAGGTTTTTTTGTTGTTCCCATGGTCTCTTGCTAGAGTTAGATTTTATAAAAATGGCGTATCTTCCCAGAATAGTAAAACTCCTTTGAAACTTGCCCTGAGCCTGTATCCTCTACCAGATGCATTCTGTTTCTTGTGAAATGAAGGTAAGGCATCCTTCAAGGGCGGATAATAGACCTTCTGCTTCTACACAGCTTGAGTAGCCCCTGACTTCAGAGGAGCGTGGGGCTCATGATGGGGGTGTGGTGTGCGTTATTAGAGCATCAGATTCTGTCATTAACGGGACCTTGGGGACATCACGTCCAGCACTTCCCAGGCAGTATGCCAGCTTGCCAGGGCACACGGATGGGCCTCTGCTGGGTGTGCCCCAGGTCATTGACCCTTGCAGCTCTGTTGTACATTGTGCTCAATTTTTAAGAGTAATCTTGACCATGTGCCATTTTTGTCTTGTGTGCTACCTTTAGATCCACATCTCTGAGTAAGACGTGTCTTCCGTGAATTGCACAGTTCAAGGAAACCACATGCTTCAACATTCTGATGGTCTCTTTGTGTGTGTGTCTGTGTGTGTGTGTGCGGTCAGGGATGGAAAAACTCATCTTGAATATATATGTTATTTGTAAGAAGGCACACAGTCATTTGGGAATCACTGCTTGTTTTCACAGCAGGACAAGCAAGTACCTTCACATCTTTGATATTCTTTTCTGGACTCAGGTGTTATGGTGCCTGGGACTGACTCTGGGTTTCCCAGCCTTGCCCTTTGGTGGTTTCCTGACATCTAGCAGATTCCTAAGAGGTATTTCTTGTAGCTTATGGGGTGTGGCCAAGTGTATTTGAACCAGCTGAATGGGGTTCTCAAGAAAATAAGGGAGAACCTGCTTACATGCTGTTTCGCCTTTCCCACACTGTTTGCTGTGGGTTCTCAGGAGAGAACCTGAGTTCTTAGCAATGATGTAGGATGGCTGTAGAATGTCCCAGCTTCTTCCGTGGTTTGTACCTTTGAGGAAGTTGAGTGAACAGTGCTTCAGGTAAATAATCAAGCAATTTAATTTCTTTTTTTATTATAATCTATTTTTAAAAATAGAGAGTTTAAATTGAAAATAATTTCAGGCCTACACAAAAATAATGTGACTAGATTGGTGAACCTCCATGTACCCGTCACCTAACTTTATTGCCAGTCTCATTTCGTCTGTACTGGTGGTTCTAAAAGTGTAGTCCCAGGCCAACAGCATCAACCCCATCTGGGAACTTGTTAGAAATACAGATTTCTATTTTTGAAAAATCTGAATCAGAAACTCAGGGGCCAGACCCTGATCAGTCTGTTTTAACAAGCCCTCTGGGTGAATCTGATGCCTGCCAAAGCTTGAGAACTACTATACATACCATTCCATCCAACCTCTGGTGGAATATTTTAAAGGAAATATTTTATTTGTAAATACTTTAGTACTTAAACTATTTTCTTTTAAACATAATAGCTCACAAATTGACAAAACATTTAGAGAACAATTGGTACCAATATTTAAATAGGCTTACTCTTTGATCTCCTAATTCTTCTCATCATAACCTGCGTAACTGGACAAGTCCTTTGTGACATGTATACAAGGATGTTCATTGCAGTGCCTGAGATGGAGTAAACTTGGAAATACTGCCTGTCTGATATTGAGCGATTGGCTAAGTAAGTTTTATCTACTCCATGGAGCATGGTGAAATCATAGAGAATGATGTCCGTGATACTATTGTTAAATAGGAAAAGCTTTCAAAACAAGTATTGGGTGACCCCATTATCTTTTTTTGTGCAGGGTGTGTGTATATGTGTGTGTGCGTATGCATTTGAGGGAGAGAGAGAGAGAGAGAGAGAGAGGGAGGATGTGTCCGTGTTTTGTATAGGTGTTTAAGCACATAGAAAAAAGGCTAGAATGTTATACACTAAAACACTAATAGTTGTCTTTGGAAGGTATGATTTTTAGTTAATTTTCACCCTCCTCTTACCTGATTTTTTTTTCCCATAATGAGCATGGATTTTTATTTTTATTTTTTTAATAAATTTATTTATTCATTCATTCATTCATTTGTTTTTGGCTGCGTTGGGTCTTTGTTGCTGTGCGAGGGCTTTATTTAATTGCATCGAGTGGGGGCTAGTCTTTGTTGCGGTGCATGGGCTTCTCATGGCGGTGGCTTCTCTTGTTGCGGAGCATGGGCTGTAAGCGTGTGGGCTTCAGTAGTTGTGGTACGCGGGCTCAGTAGTTGTGGCTCGCAGGCTCTAGAGTGCAGGCTCAGTAGTTGTGGCGCACGGGCTTAGTTGCTCTGTGGCATGTGGGATCTTCCCGGACCAGGGCTCGAACCCGTGTGCCCTGCATTGGCAGGCAGATTCTTAACCACTGCGCCATCAGGGAAGCCCGAGCATGCATTTTTATAATGGAGAAAAACAATACATTTACTTTAGTTTTGAAAAAGTCACATCCATTGAAATTATAATCTCTTCTTGATCAATTTCTGTTGAAATTATAATCTCTTCTTACATTTACAGATGGGCACATGTTGGATTCAACAAGATATGCCATCATTGGAGGAGATCTCCGAGATATACCTGAACTGGAAGAGAAACTAAAGAAATGTAACATGAATACACAGTGAGATTTTTTTTTAACCTCTTACATTTGTGATTTCATGCTAATTTGAGATAAGGCCAGTTGGAGGTACGGCATGATAACATGTACCATTTTTTTTTCATTGCTACTTAGAGTAGTTTTCTGAAATTTTTTGAGAAGCAATGTTCCTTGAGTCTGTTTTCCCATGAGAATCACCTGTATTGCTTTTGTAAAATACTGATTACTAATGTAAGTTTGAGGGAAGATAACTGTATGCATAGAAACATATAATTATAACATATAAAGAAAGGATTAGCATCCAGGCTATATAAAGAATACCTACTATTTTTTAAAAAGTCCAGTAGAAAAATGGGCAAAGGATAGATGACCAGGCAGCTCAAAGAGGAAACGGGGTATCATATTAAAATGGTATTGAACTTAAGTAATAATCAGATGAAATTCTGTTTTACTCCCACCAAGTTGGCAAAAATGTAACAGTCTGACAGTATCAAGTGTTGACAAGGATATCAGGGGAAAAGGAATGGTCGTACACCACTGGTGGGAGTGATCTTGGTGTGACCATTGCAAGGAATGATCTGGAATTATCTAGTAAAATTGTCAGTACCATATGAATTTGCAGTTCCATTGTTGTGTGTGTCCCCCCGAGAAGGTCTACATGTATGTACAAGGAGGATGTTCATTGCAGCTTCTGTTTTTAGTAGCAGAAAATTAGAAACGACTTTGGCGAGAGCTCAAAAACCTAATGTTGAGTTTTTAAAAATTAAATTGCAGAGTGTGATACCAAATGTGTAAAATCAAATCCCCCCAAATACTGTATTTTCATGATTACATATATACGTAACAGAAGTATTTTTAAAATGGGCCAGAAGGGTTCACACCAAATTCTTGAGAGTGGCTACCTTTGGGAGGCAGAGGAGGGGAGTGAGATGGGTGGTTTTAGCACAGTGATGCTGGTCAAATAGATAAAGAGCTAGTGGGAGGAAAAGGCATATCTACCTGGTCTAATGTAGGTGAAGAAGACACTTTCAAGGATATTTGAGGTGAGTAACTCAAGGGAGAGGTTTGGAAGGCAGGTAAGGGAAAGGGAAAGTTATTTTAAAGAATAAATTGAAGGCAAAGAATCAGTGGCAAATGATGAAAGAAATTAGCAACAAGGGAAATCATTGCTGGAGGAGAGGGAAGGGAGGATGTAGAGCATGGACTGAGGTTAACTAGCCTTTGAGGGAAGAGAAACACTCTCCATTCTTCTGAGAGGGCAGGAAGGAGGGTAAGGACAGGTGCAAATACAGGTGAGCTTTGGGCGATGGAGGGGTGGGAAGCATAGGGGGTTAAAGTGTGATCTTCCTAACACTTCAGCACAGTGATGGCTGTTGCCTCTGCATTTTGAAGTTCTTGCTTACGTGTTTAGTCTAGAATCATCAGCCAGGCTGTCATTCTTAGGATTTACATGTCCACCAGCCCAAATGTCAGGGACAGCTCTACTTGACCCAGTGTTGTCACTCCAGCTTTATTGTCTGAGTCTGTCTCACCAGGTGTTCAGAAGCAAGGTCAATACACTGTAAAGAGTATTTGTGCTTCTTTTTTCCTTTGGGGAGACCCTTAGGTGGTTCACTGATTGCAGAATGTAGTGTGTTTTCTTAAATTTATTTTTTAATTGAAATATAGTTGATTTATAATGTTGTATTAATTTCTGCTGTACAGCAAAGTGACTCAGTTATACACATATATACATTCTTTTTCATATTCTTTTCCATTATGGTTTATCCCAGGATATTGGATATAGTTCCCTGCGCTATAGAGTAGGACCTTGTTGTTTATCCATTCTATATATCAATATAATAGTTTGCATCTGCTAGCCCCAAACTCCCAGTCTGTCCCTCCCCCCACTCCCACCTTGGCAACTACAAGTCTGTTCTCTCTGTCTGTGAGCCTGTTTCTGTTTCATAGATAGGTTCATTTGTGCCCTTTTTTTTTTTTTAAATTTATTTTTGGGTAGGTTGGGTCTTCGTTGCTGCACATGGGCTTGCTCTAGTTGCAGCAGGCGGGTGCTACTCTTCGTTGTGGTGCACGGGCTTCTCATTGCAGTGGCTTCTCTTGTTGCGGAGCATGGGTTCTAGGTGCACGGGCTTCAGTAGTTGTGGCTCGTGGGCTCTAGAGTGCAGGCTCGGTAGTTGTGGCGCACGGGCTTAGTTGCTCCACGGCATGTGGGATCTTCCCGGACCAGGGCTCGAACCCGTGTCCCCTGCATTGGCAGGTGGATTCTTAACCACTGCCCCACCCGGGAAGCCCTGTGCCGTATTTTAGATTCCACAAATAGGTGATATCATATGGTATTTGTCTTTCTCTTTCTGACTTACTTCACTTAGTATGGTAATCTCTAGTTGCATCCATGTTGCTGCACATGACATTATTTCGTTCTTTTCTATGGCTGAGTAGTATTCCATTGTATATATGTACCACATCTTCTTCATCCATTCATCTGTCGATGGACATTTAGGTTATTTCCATGTCTTGGTTATTGTGAGTAGTGCTGCTATGAATGTAGGGGTGCATGTATCTTTTTGAATTAGAGTTTTGTCTAGATATATGCCCAGGAGTGGGATTGCTGGATCATATGGCAACTCTATCTCTATTTTTAGTTTTCTGAGGAACCTCCATAATGTCTTCCATAGTGGCTGCACCAACTTACATTCCCACCAACAGTGTAGGAAGGTTCCCTTTTCTCCACACCCTCTCCAACATTTGTTATTTGTGGACTTTTTAATGATGGCCGTTCTGACTGGTGTGAGGTGGTACCTCATTGTAGTTTTGAATTGCATTTCTCTGATAATTAGCAGTGTTGAGCAAGTAGTGTGTTTTCTTTTAGCTGAAGGGAAGTGTTAACTTTCAGGGACACCACTGGATTTCTCGGGGGCACACGGGTTTGTGAAGTCAGCAGTAGATTGGTTAAAGCTGGTACCCATGGGCCTGGAGCCTTCTCAGAACGAGGAGAGCACGAGTCTTAGAATCTTACCCTGGGTCTCTGTCTGTCTTCTCCTGCTCACTAGTTGTTTAACAGGGGGCAGTGTTTTTTTTTAATCTTTTTGAGCCTTAGTGTTTTCATTTATTAACTGGGCTAAAAACTATCTCACAAGATGGTTTTGAAGATCAAGTAACGGCATGCGAAAACAGTTGAACAGGAATTGGCACGTGATAGGCCCTGAGTCAGTTGCCTCTGGCTCTAACTATAGTTGCAGTAACCATCTGTTTTGGCAGATGTGCTGGAAGGTTAGGGAAGTAATTGGGTATAAATTGGGCTAGCTCTTGATAGGGAAGTTTGCCTCGCTTTTGGAGATGTATAAAATGGATGAAAAACAATTGTTGAAACAAGTATTCGAATTATGTATTCCTCCTTGTGGTTTCATTTGTATTCTCTGTTTTCCTTTATGGGCTGTCTTGTCTTTGCTTTTCTTTCACTTATATTTTGAAAAATATTAATCCTTTTTTTTAATATTGCTAATGGCTACCTCTTAGAAAATATATTTTAAAAATGCCTAACTTCATTTTTAAATAATTCAAATCCACAAAAAAGTTACAAAAATAATACAAGAGACTCCCATATAGCCTTCTTTACCTGGCCTGGGCTTAGGTGGGTGGCTCGTCTGCTGGGGGCCAGGTTTAGGTGATGTGCCCTGGGGTTCACGCATGTGTGGACGGTGGGCAGGTCACCTGGGCTGCCTCATTCTCATCCACAGGACCTCCCCTCCAGTGGTAAGCTAGCTTGGGTTCATTCACATGGTGGTTTCAGGTTTCCAAGTGCAGCAAGAGAGCAAGCACCAGTGTGTAAGTCATTTCCGAGCTTCTGCTTGTATCCTGTCTGTTGCTGTTCCATTGGCCAAAGCAAGTTCCATGACTAACCCAGATTCCAGGGGAAGGGAAATAAGCTTCACCTCCTGAGTGGGAGAATCTGCCGGTTCACATCGCCACACTGTGGGTGCCCAGTAGGGAAGACTCTAGCTATTTTTATAGTCTACCACACACATTTAACACATTTTCACCAGCAAGACAAAAATCATTGCTGATTGCTCACCTTTTTACAGTGTAAAATTTTGGGCCGCAATGCACTGATTGTTGATGTGAAAACTAGTGCTTCTGGTTTTCCTGGGGTATGAAGTGCCCTCCCTGTAACATGAGTGCAATTTGAGAGTCCCATTTTGATGAAAACATATTTATGTGCCTTTTTTTTCTTTCCTTAAGATTGCCAACCCTCCTGATAGCTGAATGTGTGCTGGTTTACATGACTCCGGAGCAGTCTACAAACCTTCTCAAGTGGGCAGCCAAGAGTTTTGAGACTGCCATGTTCATAAACTACGAACAGGTAAAAGGAAGCACAAGAAATTTGCCTTCTGCTTGGGACGCCAGTGGTGGCTTTCTCTCTCTGAGCACCCTCGGAATATGCTTTCACTTACCCTTTTCCTTTTGCCTCCAGCCACTCACATATCTTCCTTTATTAATCAGTTCCCGCAAACCTAGTACTCCTGAGTTCTTGACTGCCGGCAAACTTTTAGCCAGAGTATTTGGAACTTCTGTCTTGTCCTTTAAGAAAGCTGTTTGAGTTCTTATCATTGTGTTTCCTTTAAAGTCATAGATTTTGATGGAAGGACTTTTGGCTATCATCAGTGTAGGTGTAGCAAACTCAGATGCCTTCAGAGGCAGGTAGTGATGCAGATGCAGGCAGTTGGCTAGGTGTTATATAGTGTGGAGTGATGGGGACTGTGGTGAACTGGGGCACCCATGTCCCATTTCATGGGGTGCCCACTATTCAGTTCCAGCCAACTGTTACCATGTGGAGTGAGCCTGGAGTTGCCTGAACTCCCAGTTTTTCAAGAAAGGTTAGAAATGCAGGATTTTAATGTAAAATTTCCTACTTTCTAAAATCGCTGAGCTTGGCCCAAGAGCTCCCTGTTTTTCTCCTTTGGTCTAGTGCCGAAAGGGGTTATCTTTTAGGGCTTCGGAATAATTCAGATTGGATCTGAATCTCGGCCCTAGCTCTTATTATTGACTGTGTGACCTGAGCAGAATTGCTTGGTGGTTGGGAGTCCATGCTCTGGAGGCAGACTGCCTAGCTGTGTGACCTGGACAAGTTACTTAACCTCTCTGTGCCCGCTTCCTCATCAGAAAAGTGAGGATAATAATATCCCGACTTCATAATTAATAAATGAGTTAATAGGTGCACAAGCATTTACAGCCTTGCCTGGCTATTAAGTAAGCTATTATTAAGTTAGCTATTATTTGGATCTCTCTGATAGAGAGAGATACTTACCTAGATACCTAGGTATCTAGGTATCTAGATACCTAGATACCTAGGATAAGAATACCTACCTCTCAAGTCTAAATAATTCAGATTAAATGTGGCAAGTGCATTCATTAAAAAAAAAGAATACCTGCTTCTCTGGGTTATTATGGGAATTCATGAGATGTTGAACAGCAGTGGACTAATAATAAGCACTGAATACACTAGCTACTTTTATTGTTTATTTTAGTTTAGCTTTATTGATTTTATTTTGTTTTTTACCTCGTTTTATTTTATTTTTATATTTTATTACAGATAAGGGCAGCACAGGACCTTGTCCAATGTCACATAGCTATGGAGAGGTCTAAGGCTAGACCTTGATCTCCTGGCCTCCTGCCCACCCCTCACGCAGTCCAGGTTCCTGTATAGGTGGTTCTTGGTTGGTTGATTTTTCTTCCTTTTCTCTGTTTAATTGGAGGCATTCTTCAGACTCAGTCTTCTGTCCTGGTGAATGGATGTAATGGTAGCTGGCCTCATCGGTCTTTAGTATTGATGTGGATAAATCCTGGTGACCTGTCTTTGCTTTCAGGATACCATACCTGGGGGAAAAGGAATTCCACTTCCCATGTTTCCACACATTTCAGATGTGTACCATTTCATTCACTCTGCTTCATTTGTGTATTCTTTTATTCAACAAACCTTTATTCGACATCACATGAGAGACAATGGGTTAAGTGAGTTTTGACTAGAGACACTGTCACTTTGGAACAGGCCTGAGAATGTGCCGGTTTTCAATATGTTGACCATGACCATAGCTGTCCTTAGATGGGGTTAAACCCTACCCAACACCTTCATTTTGTGAATAATAAACTTTTAACTTAATTCAGTTCTTTCCTAACAAGTACAGAATCATCATCCTCACATTTGTCAATTGCTCACATAACATATTATTTTTTAATTAGTGGTTAAATGACAAAACCACATGGATGACGGTTATTTCAGTAATGATAATAATTATTGCAAATTCTTCGAATCTGATGACTTGTATAGCAGGCGCTATTCTTTGAGTTTCATATATATTAGCTTATTTAATCATCACAACAGCCCTCAAGGTAGGTACTAGTACTATCCTAGTTTTACAGGTAAGAGGACTATTGAACCAAGGGGTTAGGCATCTTGCTCACAGCCTCACAGCTATTAAGTATCAAGCCAGGATTCAAACCTAGGCAATAAAATGAAGGAGTTTGTGCTCACAAATACGCTTGTATCCTGAATGAATAGTGTGCAGTCCTATCATTAGTGCCACATAAGCCTTATGCATCCCCCTAAAAAAGAGTAACATTGGATTTTGTCTTGCAGCATTGGCGTTGGTGTTGGCTTATGAATCCGGGAATCACTTCATATATTGTTAAAGTGCTGAATTTTTGATACCTTGTATATGACAAAGTAACAGTGTATGTGCTATCAATACAATAATGTACATAATATATATATATTTTTTGGCCTCACTGCATGCGGCTTGTGGGATATTAGTTCCCCAACCAGGGATCGAATCCATGCCCTCGGCAATGAAAGCACAGAGTCTTATCCACGACCACCAGGGAATTCCCATGTACATAATATTTTGTTTTGTGACAGTTGTGCACATATATAAATTATATTTTATAAACCAGTTTTTTATTCAAAAAGTAATGCCACATGCAGAATAAAAAAAAAATCATGTAGTTCGATAGGGTAGACAAAGAAAAGTCTCTTATCTACCCAAGACCTCAGCCTCTAATCTGGGAAGCAACCTTGCTGTATTCCAGAATTTTCCTATGCATATATAAATGTGGAGAGAGTTTGTTTGTTTTTTTTCCCCCCTAAAGGCAGATGGGAGCATACTATACACATTCCTCTGTACCTTACTTTTCAAGAGTTTATCTTAGGGATCATTTCGTATCTGTCCATCTGTTTATCTGTCTATCTTCCTTTCCTGTTTTCACAGCTATATAGTATTTCATTATATGAACATGCCAGAATTAATTTAACCCCAAATGATGGGTATTTAAGTTCTTTCCAGATTCTTCCTACCATACATAATGCTGCAGTAAATGTGCTTGCATCTTTGCGTTCACGTGTGAGTCTATCTATAGGACAGGTTGCTGGCAGTGGAATTGTTGGCTCCCAGACTGAGTGTTTGCAATGGATGGACACTGCCCAGTTGCCTTTCGAGGGGCTCTACTCCATCAGCATGGCACTCAGGATTCTGTGACCTGCAGTGGGTATTATCAACCTTGACTGGTTAGAAATGGGATGTTGTTGTTTTAATCTTGCATATTTAACAAAGAGATCCTTATGGCAATGCCCAGCCTCCTCTGTCCCTTCCCAGGTGAACATGGATGACCGGTTTGGGCAGATCATGATTGAGAACCTGCGGAGACGACAGTGTGACCTGGCGGGAGTGGAGACCTGCAAGTCATTAGAGTCTCAGGTCAGAGGGCAGAGACCAGGACGTCCTCTTGTACCGTTAGCCAGCCGAGAAAGGGCACCCTCCCTTCACAGATAAGAGAATGTGAGAGTCCCTCGTGAGTGCCTGCCTCCGGGCAGCTAGGGCTCCACGTGGGCTACCGGTTCATCGTGATGGGGGAAATCCAAGCCCTGTCCTGCCATCTTGGTATGGAAGACGCAGAGTTACATTTCCGACCCCCTATTATCTTAACTTCTTACTATGCCGTTTTTCAAACAACGTAAGAGTAGAGGGAGTAGTTAAAATGAACACCCATATTCCATCAGCCAGCTTCAGTAATTTAATAACATTTTGTCATTATCGTTTGATTTATCCCCCCTCTTCCAAATTTTTGTTGGTGGTGTCATTGGAATATTTTAAGGCAAATCCCAGACAGTATATCATTTTCCCCATAAATACTTCAGTGTGACTCTCCTACCAATAAGGACCTTCTGGGCTTCCCTGGTGGCGCAGTGGTTAAGAATCTGCCTGCCAATGCAGGGGACATGGGTTCGAGCCCTCGTCCGGGAAGATCCCACATGCCACGGAGCAACTAAGCCCGTGCACCACAACTACTGAGCCTGTGCTCTAGAGCCCACGAGCTACAAGTACTGAGCCCGCGTGCCACAGCTACTGAAGCCCATGTGCCTGGAGCCCGTGCTCCGCAACAAGAGAAGCCACTGCAATGAGAAGCCCGCGCACCGCAACGAAGAGTAGCCCCCGCTCGACGCAACTAGAGAAAGCCCGCACACAGCAAAAAAAGACCCAAAGCAGCCAAAAATAAAATAAAAATAAATTTAAAAAAATAAATAAGGACCTTCTACCCCCCAGGATAATGATGATACCATTATCACACCTTACAAGTCGACACGAACTCCTTCATAGCACCTAACACCCAATTCATCTCCAGTTTTCCCCAGTCGTCTAAAAACATGTTCATGGTGTATTTGAATCAGGATCCAAACATGGTTCCCACTTTGTACTTGACTGATCGGTCCCTTAAATCTCTTGGAACCTGTAATAGTTCCCGCCCCTCCCACTCCCCCACCTTTGAAATTTTTTTGCTAAAGAGACACTTCCCACCCCTGCCCCCATTTAAATACGTTAGTTTTTACATGGCTTGTGTCACATTACCACTGGGGTACTTTAAAAAACTGTTGCTTATAGAAAAGTTTCTTCCTTTATTTCTCTTTAAATATTATACTTTAGTGTGCATTTTCCCCCATTGTAACAATGCGTGTTCAGTATAGAAAATGGGAAAATTAAAAAAAAAAAAGATGATAGTGGCCACAGTGGGCTTTTGAAAGAGGAGTCCTCCGAGGGAAATTCTGTGTGCGTGAAGAGTGTCTCGGGTCATATGACAGCACATTGTCCTCTCCCTTTCTCTCCACTGCACATTTTAGAAAGAACGGCTCCTGTCGAGTGGGTGGGAATCGGCATCAGCCATCGACATGATGGAATTGTACAGCAAATTACCTCGTGCCGAAGTGAGCAGGTATGGGATTGGCAAGAGTTTGCTCCGTGGCAGATAACTGAATTAAAGGCATCATTGTCTGTATCCTTTAATGTTAAAAACAAAAACAAAAAAAAATTCAACCCTGAACTAGACTTATTTTGAAACAAGTTAAGCTGCTGCTAATGTAGATTAAACATTGGTAGCTCCTTGAGAGTAACTCATTAGCTATTAGCCAAGATAAGGTTTATGCCCAAATAGATTATCTTAGTTGAAATAAGCGGTTACACCTCTGCAGTGGAAATCTTGCACAATCCCTGTGTTTTGGAGAAGCAGGAAAATGACATTGCCCAAGGGCTCCTAAGGGGGGAAAAGTGTGCTTATGGATTTTTAAGTGGACTTTTCCTCTCATTATAAAAGAAATACATGCTCGTTGTTCCAATAAAACAATTTTCGAGCAGTGTAAAGTGCATGAAGTATAGAGCAGTTGTGAGCTCTGTAGCTGCACCCTCCAGAGACAGCTAGGGTGTATTCTTTTTCTATGTGTATATAAAGATAAATATTTATCAATATATAGATTTATATTTTTTGAATCAGTAGATTGATATTGCATGTATTGGTCTGTAAACCACCATCCTTTGAAAAGCTTAACAATAGATTGTATTTATCTCTACATGTCAAGATGTTCAGGGTTACCATATCCTGTTTGGTGGTGCCTGTTATTTATGTGTGGATATATGTTAATAACAGTTTTTTAAATTGAGGTGTAATTGACAGACAACATTAGTTTCAGGTACACAACATAATGATTCGATGTTTGTATATATTGTGAAATGACAACAAGTCCAGTTACATCGGTCACTGCACATACAGGATTTATTTTTTTCAAGGAGAACCACTTTATTTTGAGTAGTAAACAAAACTCCATTTAGAACATAATAAACAAACCTTCCATCAGTTTCTTCACAGTCCAAAGAATAAAAGATCTTCTAAAGAAGATCTTTAAAGGAGTTTTAGTAGCTGCATTTGTGGGCATTTTTGGTGCATATTTTTTGTTTAAAAAGGTGAACACAAGCCAAGATTTCAGGCAAATGATGAGCAAGAAGTTTCCAGTGGCCCCATAGTGCGGGCCATCACATTTGAAGCAAGGTCCTGGAGCAACACCCCACCGTGTGCAGCAAATGGCAGGCAGGACATGGCAGCAATCTTCACTACTTTTCCAGAATTTTTTTTTCTTGTGATGAGAACTTTTGAGATTTACTCTTAACAACTTTCAAATATGCAGTACAGCATTATTGACTATAATAACCATGCTGTACATTACTTCCCCGTGACTTACGTATTTCACAGCTGGAAGTTTGTTCCTTTTGACCCCCTTCACATATTTTGCCTGCCTGCCCTCCCACCGCCCACCTCCGGCACCTACCAATTGTTTTGTTTGTTTGTTTTCTTTTAGATTCCACATGAAGAGAGATCCTACAGTATTTGTCTTTCTCTGACTTATTTCCTTTAGCATAATGCCCTCCGGGTCCATCCATGTTGTCACATGTGGCAAGATTTCATTCTTTTTTATGGCTGAATAATACTCCATTGTAAATGTCAGTATATATACCACATTTTCTTTATCCATCCATCAATGGACACTTAGGTTGTTTCCTTGATAATAATAATTTTAAAGTAATTAAAAAGTAATGTCTATAGCTGGGCATTTAGTTATGTTGCAGACAGCAGCCTTTGTCCTAACAGAGGTGGGTAAAGAGGCGGGTCTGTCCGCCCACCCTTTGGTCTGTCCACCCCAGGCCGACCAGCCCTCCCAGCTCTGCAGATGCCTCATAGTTTGTGTCTACATTTGTCAAGGGCTTTTGCCAGATACTCTGTATAAAAAGAAACCGGAGGCAGGCCTGTTGATTTAACAGATGCCTACTGCACCTCATGCCTGCCTTTGTGGAGTTCACCTTCTAGGGAACAGCTTCACAGTCTAGTGTGTCCTGATAGTTGAACTTGGTCATGATGGTGCTGGAGCCTTGATCGTGATGCTGGTTTCTTCTCATACTAGGAAGCCTGCCTTGAGGTCCTCTGCTAAGATTAGTTGGGAAGCCACCAGAGTACTCCTTGGATAGTCATTCATTCATTCATTCATTCATTTATTTTATTTTATTTTTTTTTGGATAGTCATTCTTACTTCAGTTGTGACTCTTTGGCCTGCACACCAGGGCGGGAGCTAAGCACAAATACAGAAACATGCACAAGTGTGTACATCTATACACTTTCACGCACACGCACATGCGCACAAACACAGACACACACAGCCTGGACGAATGGCAATACCAGCGTGTTAACAGTGGCTGTAAATAGTGGAATATGAATCATCTTTTATTTTTCTTCTTTACTCTTTTTGGAAATGCCTGCGTTGTCCCCACCGCCCCAGTGTGTGCATATCTCAACAGAAAACATTTTAAAGAGCTGTTTTCATATGTTTCTCTGTGTGTGTATATATTTAAAAGTTTACATTTAAAATGATTTTTTGAAAAAAGTCATATAAGCACATGATGGGGAAAAAAAGTAACCAGAATAAAGTAGTACAGAGTGAAAATAAAACAAAACCCCCGGTTACTCACCCTCACTACCATCAGCTACCTTCTGTTTCAAGAGACAACCACCATTACCACTTTCTTCTGCAGTTTCCAAAATTAGTCCATGCACATATAACCATATATATCCCCCACTTTTTCTTTACATAGATAGTAATATACTATGTACATTACTTCCTAAACAACTTGCTTTTAAAATTCCATGATAAGTCTTAGAGGCTGTTCCATGTCAATTCATATAAACCTACCCTATATGGCTGTACAGTATCCTATTGTATGAATGTGTTTAATCTATTCAACCCATCTCTTCTACTTTAAAGTTTGTTTTTTGTTTTGTTTTTTTGCTGTTACTACATTGCAGCTGTGATGCTGCAGTGAGATTTCTTGAACACCTATAGGGTAAATTCTTAAAGCAGAATTGCAGAATGAAAGGACGTACATTTTAAACATTGATAGAGATGGTCAAATTGCCCTCCAGAGAGGTTATACTATTTTGTCATCCTACTAGTAACGCAGGAGGGCACCTCTTTCCCGTGTCCTTGGTAAAATGTATATCAACCTTTTAAAAAAAACGTATTTATTTATTTATTTATTTTTAAGGATGTATCAGCCTTTTTTTATCTTTGTCAGCTGTTAGCTGAAAACATTTCATGTGTTTTAATTTACATTTCTTTTCACATAAATGAGGTTGAAAAGCTCTTGTTTCTCCTTGCCAGTGAACTGGTCTTTTACCCATCTTTTAAATAAGTTTTAGAAGTTGTTCTTATTGAAGTATAACAGCTCTTTATATAACAAGGAAATCTACCCCTTGTCATTTCTATTGCAAACATTATTTTCTAGTTTGTCATTTGTCACTTTTGACTTTGCTTATGGGATTTTTTTCTCCTTTTCAATAAAAATAAGTTAAAACGGGCCCACACCATGCATACTATTCTGTAGCCTGCTTCTTTTCGCATAGTATATCCTGAACACCTTTCCATGACTATATAAGCATGGGTCATGACCTTCATTTTTTTTTTTTTTTTTTTAATGACCTTCATATTTGATTGGATACATTTGTACTGTTGTCTCTTCATTCTCTCCGCAGAATAGAGTCCCTTGAATTCCTGGATGAAATGGAGCTTCTTGAACAACTCATGCAGCATTACTGCCTTTGCTGGGCCACCAAAGGAGGAAGTGAACTGGGTAGGTGACTTCACTTGTATTGATTTAACCTAGAAAGGGGGAATTTTTTTGTCCCCAGAGAACGTAAGACTTGACGGGAATTTTCGACCCAGGAAGAACTAGGGGACGTATACGTGGATCCGATCCATGAACATAGCCAGAGAATCAGCTGTTATATCCTCTGTGTTTTTATAGCACAAAACCCAGGAGAACTGTTTAAATAAACCACATGTATGAAAACAAACCAACAGCCCTTTAGAAGTCTGTGGAATTTTCTCAGCTGGATGGTAAGAGACTTTGAGTCTTGTAATCATCTTAATAAAAGGACCCAATGATTGTCTTTTTAATCAACTTGTAACCAGGTTTACTAGATGTTAAACACACATCATTATATCTCTCTAACACCCCTGCAGCTGTGGGTTGAATTTCTCTCTTCTCTTATATTTAAGATGAATTTCCCTGGCCTGCAAGAGTAGGGCCATAGGGACAGAGCATGGAGGCTTGTCTCAGTGTTTCTTGTTGCCTTGATCTTGATCGAGTTCCTCCTTTTCAGCTGCCCCTTGTTGCCTGGCCTTTAATGTCGTGGGTGCCCTTAAGCTTCCTATTGATGTGTCTGACACATGGCCTTAGGCAGGTAGTCTATACAAAACAAAGAACTTGGCAGAGTCAAGGACTGTCTCCTGTGTGAAAATTCCAGGTTGTTAATCATACCCCTTGGGCTTATCTTTCCGCTAGTTTATAAATTTACCCAGCTGGGCAGTTCAGTCCACAAAATCCATTTAAATTATTTTTTATTTAAAAAATCATTTATTAGTGTGTTTTGTACTGCTGTCCTCCTGCACTTTTAAAAACTGTAATTTTTAGTAGGGACTTTGGAAACTTCTAAAAAAGTATGGCAAAGAAAAAAGAAATCACCCATATGCCCGTCACTCAGAGATAACCTCTGGCAGCTTTTCCCTTCCATTCTTTTTCTAGCTGTTGTTTTGTTTTTAGCAGAGTTGAATTTATCTATTTATGTAACCTTGATTCCTGATCTTTGTAACTTAATATTATAAGCATTTCCCCTTGCATTTTAATGGCTTTATAAATATTCTGTCATGAGGCTATGTCTGAATTTACTTAACTTTCTCACACTTTAAAAAATATAGGTGGTTTGTAATAGCATAGAGTTAATTCTAGTTTCTGTAAAGTAGCGATGTATTGAGCATTTTTTTGTAAGGGGCTTCTTGTCCCCACTGTGCGCCTGGCTGCTTTGTTGTATCAGTACATTAAGTCCCTTACACACAGACCTTCAAGGTGCGAACTTTCAAAGATGCAAACTTGCGTTCCATCAGCGTCATGCGTGAGTGAAATTGCAGCTTGCCCTCCATCTCCTATTGCTGACAATCCTTCAGCTCTACCATCTCCCACGTCCTCTCCCTCCTCCAGTCAGTAACTCTTCTTGCCTGTTCACTCGATGCCAGCCCCTGTATGCCAGCTGTTGTACTGTACTACTGTACTTTTCAAGGTACTGTACTGTAAGATTAAAAATGTTTTATTTTTTGTGTTTGTTTTTCAAGTACTATTTGTGTGAAGAGTATTATAGACCTATAGTACAGTACTATATAGCCGATTGTGTTAGTTGGGTACCTAGGCTAACTTCGTTGGACTTAAACAAATTGGACTTAACGAACGCGCTCTCGGAACGGAACTCGTTTGTATGTAGGGGACTTACTGTACTTATATGTGTGTGGGGAAGAAAGAAAGAACTGTGTTTGCTTGAAGTTCAGCATTTAAAAGGCCAAGTTCCTAAAGAATAGGCTCTAGTACAAAACCTAGACAGATTCATACTAAACAACCCTGCAACCAAGACTCTAGAAGATCAGGATGATTCTCCAATAATATAATTGCCTGCTAGAACAAAACTCAACACTCTTCAGAGGAAGATACTAGAATTCAGAGTCTCCTCAACTTACTATCTGCCATGTCAGTATACGATAAAAAAATTACTAGACATGTGAAGAAATAAATTGCCTACACTAGTCTTCTTTATCACTGAATTTGACTCAAAGAGAAAAGGGTGAACGAAATTGCTAAGGCTAGTCACTAGCCCTTTGGCTTCTTTCTCAGCAAAAACAGACCAATATTAATTTTTAAATGTTTAAGGTAAAAAGCAGAACACTCAAGAATGAACGCCTTAAACAAGTTGTCTGAATGAGAAGTATTATTCAGAAGAAAAAAAAAAAGCTCAGCGTTTAAAGGATAGACTTTCAGGTTTACTGCAGAGAGCCCGTAAACTGTTACAACGTTTCTCAATCCCTTTAAAACCACCCATAAACACAGTCTCATCCAACCTCCTGTTGCCTTGTGAAGTCTCATCTTACACAACCAGGAGGCCGGGGCTACGGTGATCACACGTGTGGCTGGTGCCCCAGAGCCAGTCACTGTGGGCCTGGGATCCGGAGGTCACATTCTCCCACCTCTGGCCGTTTTCTCTGCCCCAATCTGTGAGAGTCTCTTCACAGCTTCTGTGTGTTTCCTCCCAGGCTTGAAGGAAGTAACTTACTGATCTGTTCAAGACTCGTGCTGAGCCAGAGCTGAAGCCACTGACCTTTCCGGAGTTGAGTCTCCAAGTTTCCTGAGTGGTGGTTAGGCCTCGGCTACCAGTCTCCCCGCTCGCCGAGAGACCTCAGTTACCGAGGTGGTCGTTCGTACCAGTTCCTGTTCCTGTCGGCTTTTACCGTTTAAATAAATCTCAGTTGCCATTGTCGGTGTGTTGGTCCTCTGCTGTTTATCCTTTGCTCCCCTGGGTGGGCTGCGGTTCACCTCTGTGTCAGCTGGAACCAGAGGTCCTAACCCGACCTTGACCTTGGCTCACTCCCTGTGAGTCAGACTCAGCTCATGCCCTTGCGTCCGTTGTGGGATTTACTCCTGTGTGCTCTTGTTTGCAGCACCCGACATTGCACTTGGCACCTTGACCAGATGTTGGAGCTCGCCTCTGCTCCCGTTTCTGCCCTTTCCTGCTTAAATCCGCCTTCACCTTGGTCATTGTGGCAGGATGAACGATGAGCCCCTGATCCCTCCAACTGTGAATATGTTACCTTATGTGGCAAAAGGGGCTTTGAAACTGTGATTAAGGATCTTGAGATGGGAGATTACCCAAGAGCATCCAAGTGGGCCGGATGTCCTCACAAGAGTCCTTCCTTATAAGGGAAGGCAGGAGGGTCAGAGTCGGAGGAGAAGGAGGCATGTGACGCCAGAAGCAGAGACTGGAGTGATGCGCTTTGAATGTGGGGGAAGGGGTGGAAGTGGAGGAGTACAGGCGGCCACCGGATGCTGAAAAGGGCAAGAGAACATCTCAGAGCATCCAAAAGGAGCCAGCCTTGCTGACACTTCGACTGTAGCCCAGTGAAACTAGTTTCAGATTTCTGACCTCCAGAACAGTAAGAGAATAAATTTGTGTTGTTGTAAGCCGCTAAGTTTGTGGTCACTTGTTACAGCAGCAGTAGGAAACTAATACAGTTATGATACAGATTAAAAGGGGCCCTGGAGACCTGGCCTCCAATTCAAAGACATAAGGCCTGTCCACACCTAATGAAATTTTTGGTTATGTGACTGGGGCTGTGAACCTGAGCCTGTGTGTGCAGAACGGCAGTGAGGCAGCCCGCCGGCCCTCTCCCGTCCGAGGGAGATCACGGCCCCTTACTAGAGACTTGCAGAGTCTCTAGATCAGCTTTCCCTACAGTGTGGCCTGTCCCCCGTTACACAGCAGCACGCCTGTTGACAGGGGTCCGGGCGGTGACACAGCGTGAAATGACAGTGAATCACCCGGTGAGAAAGTTACTGCCTTTTCAGTAAGGTCTTAAGGACCTTTCAGATCTTAAGAAGTCCCAGGAGAAGATCTCAGGCTGGTGCTGGTGTGTCTTTAACACTAATGCCATATTTACTAATCCATTGTTTTTGAAACCGTGTACTAGGCCATTAATGGATGGTGACTCCATGTAGGGAATCAAGTCCCTTATTTTAAAAAGATACGGATTAGAACGGAAAATGTCATAGCACGTTGTCCGATACGGACTAGAACGGAGAATGCCATAGCACATCGTCCATAGTAAGGGTGAGTACTTTTTTTGTAACTTGTTTCACTTTTATGTGTGTATACACTACCATGTTAGCACTGTTTCTAATGTTTTGGCCTGGGTTTTGTTTTTTAATTGAAGTGTAGTTGATTTACAATGCTGTGTTAATTTCTGCTGTAAAGCAAAGTGATTCAGTTATACATGTGTATACATTCTTTTTTATATTCTTTTCCATTATGGTTTGTTACAGGATACTGAATGTAGTTTCCTGTGCTATCCAGTAGAATCTTCTTGTTTGTGCATTCTGTATATAATAGTTTGCATCTGCCAATCCCTACATCCCAATACTTCCCTCCCCCAACCCCCCTTCCCCCTTAGCATTGGTTTTGGTTTTGATCACAGGTGGAGGTCAGAGTGTTATAGCATTTCTCTAACTGAGGGAGCGACAGCATTTGGCTAGAATTTTTAAAACTTTGCTTGGCTTCAATTATATTTCTGTTTTTCCTTGCATTTAGTTTTATGGAGTACGTTCTGTTCAAGGCTAATGATACGCCATTACTATTGATGGTTGTGTTATAAAATATCCCTTAAAGCACCTGTCTATTTCATTTTAAAAGCGAGCCCATTTAAAGACGGTTACTAAGAAGATAATGGTAGAGCTACTGCACGGACATGCAGAAATCAGGGAGGTGATATATTTGGAAATACTGAAGTTGAGAAGCACCACATGACGGAATGGTTATCTTATAACATTATAGAAACCTTACAGTTTCTCACGGGAGTGTAGGGGGTGTCAGGGGCAGAGGATCTCACCAAGGGTTAGCTTTCATGCCCTCCCTCTCCCATACCTCCCACGACTGAGACATGCATTCCAAAGTGTGCTTTTGGCTTTTTGAATTGGGACTTGGAACTCATTTCCCCCAGGAGTTACTGCCTCTCACTGCCTCTCCTGTTCTCCCACGCACTCATCTAAAACCTCTGGTAATCCTTTCTACACACATGGCTGAACTGAACCTGCCCTTGGGAAGGACATCAGTGACGTTGAAACCATCACACCCAGTGACCCCTTCTCCGTCCTTGGCTGTCTCAACTTCTCAGTAGCATCTGACATGGGCAACTGTCTCTATCCTTGCAACGTCCTCACTGCCAATAAATGATGGAACTGGATTCGAAAGCAGGCAGGTTGGCTCTGGGACTTGTGCTTTTGACTACTACATTGTATATATCTCTTCTCCCCTTGCCCCAGACAGCATATAAAAATTCCCCACCATCACCATTCCTTGAGGGTGTGGTTGCCCTGATGCCTCATTTCATTATTTCTGATAAATTTTCACAATTTATTACATTGGCTTATTTCCTATTTGGGGACTGTCCCAGGTGCCATTGATGAAAAGTGATCCTTTTCTCCAAAAATCTTAGTGAGGCTTTTGAATATTTAGTAGAAGAAATGGCATTGTTAAAAAAAAAAAAAAAAAAACCTATGTTTTCCTCTAAGAGTTTTATAGTGTCTGGCCTTACATTTAGGTCTTTAATCCATTTTGAGTTTATTTTTGTGTATGGTGTTAGGGAGTGTTCTAATTTCAGACTTTTACATGTACCTGTCCAGTTCTCCCAGCACCACTTATTGAAGAGGCTGTCTTTTCTCCACTGTATATTCTTGCCTCCTTATCAAAGATAAGGTGACCATATGTGCGTGGGTTTATCTCTGGGCTTTCTATCCTGTTCCATTGATCTATATTTCTGTTTTTGTGCCAGTACCATACTGTCTTGATTACTGTAGCTTTGTAGTATAGAAAAATGGAAAACTACACAGCAACCAGAAGAAATTAAGTTCGGACATGCAACAAGATAGATGAATCGAAAATAAGTACACTGAGTGAAAGAAGCCAGATAAAAAAGAACACATGCTGTTTGATTCCATTTCTATTTCTTAAATTTTTAATTTTTTGCACAATTTTTAAAGGTTATACTCCATATACAGTTATTGCAAAATATTTCCTATATTCCCCGTGTTGTACTATACATCCTTGTAGCCTATCTCACATCTGATAGTTTGTACTTCCCACTCCCCAACCCTATATTGCTCCTCTCCCCTCTCCCCACTGGTAACCACTAGTTTGTTCTCTATATATTTGATTCTATTTCTATAAAATTCTAGAAAATTCCAACTAATTTATAGTGGCAGAAAACAGATTAGTGATTGCTTGAGAACAGGAACAGGGTCATGAGGAAAATTGGGGGATGATACACATGTTCACTGTCTTGATTGTGGAGCTGGTTTCATGGGTGTATATGCATGTCAAAGCATCAATGGTATACTTGACCGGTAATTTATTGTCTACAAGTTGTACCTCAACAGAGCTGTTTTAGAAATAATTTTTAAAAACCCAAATGAGTCTCTCAAAAGATAGTTCTAGTTTCTTTTTTTAGCTACTTTACCTCTTATAGAGATATTTTTTCTGTAAAAGCATAAGCTCTGGAGTTAGCAAACCAATTCTGACCCTAATTACCTCTGACCTTTAGTGAGTCACTAGATCTTTGAACTTCAGTTTCCTCATCTGAGAAATGGGGGCAACACCCACCTCACAGGACTGTCATGAGGAGCCAGCAGGGTGGTGTTTGTTAAATGCTCAGTACAAGCCCTGGGATAGGGCTTGCTGACTGTTAACTTGTATTGTTTTTTTTTGTTTATTTATTTATTTATTTTTGGCTGTGTTGGGTCTTAGTTTCTGTGCGAGGGCTTTCTCTAGTTGTGGCAAGCGGGGGCCACTCTTCATTGCGGTGCGTGGGCCTCTCACTATCGCGGCCTCTCTTGTTGCGGAGCACAGGCTCCAGACGCGCAGGCTCAGCAATTGTGGCTCACGGGCCTAGTTGCTCCGCGGCATGTGGGATCTTCCCAGACCAGGGCTCGAATCTGTGTCCCCTGCATTGGCAGGCAGATTCTCAACCACTGCGCCACCAGGGAAGCCCAACTTGTATTGTTATTGATGACAATTCAACTATTGGAGTAAAAAACAGCAGAGTGAAAGCTTTTGATTTTTAAAGGCAGTTTCTAAATCAGCACATTTTTATATTTTATGGGGATAAAATGTTACAGGCGACAACGTAGAGACTGAATTCAGTGTTCTCTTCTTAGGTACCATTGGTTCACCTACAGATTTCCTCTTGGTTATATCCAGAAGGTAACTTCCTAACATAGATTGGGTTTATTTTTAACTTTTTATTGAAGTACAATGTACACACAGAAAAGTACACACATCGTTATTGGCTTGATGCATTTTCACAAAGTGAACTCACCCTGTGGCCAGCATCCAGATCAAGAAATAGAAAGTGATAGATTCCCGAAGTCTCCATGTGCCCTGTCCGAGTCACTACCTCCCAAAGCTAACAGCACAGTCAGCTTTGCTTATTCTCGAACTTTCTGTTCCACTGTGTGCGCTCTTTTGCATCTGGCTTCTTTCACTTTGTTTGTGAGATTCATCCAATTGCTAGCCAGTCTGCGTGATTCACATTTTCATGATACTTTCTCTCTTACACCCTTTAAAAACATTATCATATCTTTGTTGAGACTTGAAGGATGAGAAAGTTTTTGTCAGAATTAGGGAGCAGTTTGGGTAAAAGAAACAGACTGTCCAAAGGCTTGATGCTGAGTAGAACAATGGGATGTTCAGGATACTGAAAATAGACATTCATTCTGGGGTAGATGTTTTCATAATTATGAAATTATGATAGTTCTCAGCTTTTTCTACCAATAAACGATAATGAAATCAATGTCCCTGTACATATACTCTTACCAATTGGAGTTTTTATTTCTATAGGATCAATTTTTCAAACATAAGGCTCGCTGGGTCTAGGGGTAGGTGAATTTACAGATTTAATAAATATTGCAAGATCGTGTTACAAAATATTGTAGTAATGCACACTCCCCCCCAAAAATGCATGGGTTTGCCTATTTTCTCCCTCTTTGTCAGTACTGGATGTTAATCACGTTTTAAAATTTTCTGTTCTGTTGCTTTCCTTTGAATTTTTTTCTGGCTATTACCTTTTCATGTTTGCTGACCTTTTAGATTTCCTCTTCTGTAGAGCTATTTAATTTTAATAAGTATTACTATCCAAATAGTAGAGAAAATGATAGAACCAAAAAAAAAAGTCAACAATATGAGAACATTCTGATTATCATATGAAATATGCTCATAGTGACAAGCTCTTCAGTAAACAGTAGACATTATTACTACCATTTTAACTGTTGTTCCAAACATGCAGATGGCGAGCAAATGAACCCTTACTGCTGAGACTTAGTGGACTGCTCCTTCAGTCCAATGACTTTCTGGCTGTAATAAGTTCTGACGTAGCCAGCATGTCTGATGTCTGGTTACCAGTGACTCCAAAGACGTCAGCATTTGAACTGGACACTGCAGGGGAGAAAATAGGGTGCTGGTGGCTTCTACAAGGAAGGAAAGAAGGTGCTCAGGTTCAAGCTAAACCTGCGATCTGAGCAGTGAGAAAGGTGAAAACGAGACTCATTTCCAACAACAAACTTGCCCTGAGCTCCAAGTGAGTGATCATACGTTGAAAACAATGGCAGAGCTATTTAGATAGAAATAAAGCCACAGTTTCAGAAGACAGTGAGGGGTTCTGAGACAGGCTGGGACCTGGGATCCTTTGCTGCAGTGCTTGAACCTGGACACATGTCTCCTGGAGCAACAAAATACAAAGAAACTATACGGGACTAAAAATAACTGAGTATGTGCAGTTGGGGCAAATTATGAACAGCAAGATACAAAAAGACCAAAATCCAGCTGCCACTTCTGAGGTGCTGGGAGCAAAAGCAGGGTCCTGCGCATGATCCTGCACACAGCACCACCAAGGGGGTGGGCAGAGCACCTAAGCTACCCCTCTGGCGCGACCCACCAGTGCGCCCTTGCATTCACCCTATTTATGGAACCGGCTCGCCCCACCGCCCTCCCCCCCTCCCGCCTCAGGGAGCGAGCAGGGGAACCTGTTACTTGTTTTCACTCCCTCCTGCTGCAGCACGAGTCCCAGTAAAGCCTTGCCCGAATTCCTTGTCTGGCCTCTTATCAATTTCTATTGATTAAAGAGTCCAAGAACCCAGGTCAGTAACAGTTCTGCTTTAAGCTTCTGTGTCTGTCCACAGCGCACAAATCTCAGGATCAGCCTGAGTTATCAAGCATCTGCATTACTACAAATATTGACTTGTTTTAAAAAGAAATTATTAGACCGAAAGCCCAGTATCTTTCGTATATTGGGAGGGAGCTTATCAGCCATAAATGTTCTCTGCTGCAAAGGATAGAAAATTCAACCCCCAGTGCCTGAAAGAGAAGGACATGTATTATTTATTTCAGAGGCTCCCAAACTTTCTTGGTTCATGGTGTTCCTTGGACAAAAGGAATACCTAATAGTTGTATTTATTAGTTAGGTCCAAAAAAACACTTAGTATTTATGGCCTAACTACTTAGTGGCCATTTAAGAAAATACACGTACATTGAACGGAAAAATATCTTATTTCTATTTTATTTCATTCTTAAATAACTATAATTAAATAACTCAATTTAATTGCATTCTTAATAACTTTCATTTTTAAATACTACAGTTGCGTACCATGGGATATGTATGCCTTTGGGGCACTGCACAGGTTCTCAGGCCTTGGAGTCAGATTGGACACTGCCACTCTCACTTCCTTTTCCACACTGATTTTCATGCAGCACTTGTTTTTCTTTATTATTATTATTAATATGGCAACACCCATAAAACCAGGTTTGCAAAGATATGATGTAATTGAAAGGAATGTAGGGCCGTCTAATAGAAAACTGTGAACTACCTTGAGCTAGTAATTCACACCCTGTCTGACAGATATTGAGCATCAATTTATTTCCCTTGAAAATTAAAATATCCCACAGCCGCTTTATGAATTCACTCTCTCTGGGGTGCTTTCTGGGAAGTGCACGTTTATTTAACAAGAAGTCTGGAGTAGCTGGTCTTGGGGTTGTCTGGTGCCTGGGTGGTGTCATCAAAGATCCACACTTCTGGCCAGTTGCACTTCATGATCTCAAGGTGGCTGCCATGGCACCAACATCACATTTTTTCCACAACAGTGCATCAAAGGACAAGCTTGATGAAGCAAAGATAGACGCATTGAGGCCCCAAAGTAGGACAGGGCAACAGCAATGGGAATGGTCCAGCTAAACATGACAAATGTCTCGTCAGCAAATGTCACAGCCATGACATTACTGCCAAGGACATCTGAAATGCTCAGAACTGTGTAATAGGCCTCATTGGTCAGGATGTAGATGAGTGTCACAATTGGCATAGAAATCCCAATGGCCAGGGGCAAATTTCTTTCTGGGTTTTTGATTTCTTCTGTTACAAAATTAAGGGTGTCCCAACTTGAGTACGAGAAAGGGCAGAGTACTCTGAAAGTGCTCAGAATGTCCCTGGCACAATTTAACAAGGCCCATGACAATGACGGCAATTAGTGCCAGGACCATGGAGTAAGTGAACATGTCTTGCACACGTGTGCAGCCATCAATATGAGAAAGGAGGATAGAGTGGTTTGCCAGGATAAAATGCAACCTGCTTTTATACTCCGTTTGGACCTGGTGGTGGATGGCAGACAGGTGCCGACAGATGCCGAGATGTCTTAAAATGTTTCTATGCAAACAAAGATAAAAATTAGAGGCTTTGGTCATGTCAGCCAGACCTGGGATTGGAAGGCTGAAAAGTTTTCCAGTCAAACAATTTCTTAGGAAGACATCATTTCCCTAGTGTACTAGTTATCCTGGTGGTTTGGGAGACCAGTGCATTGCATATGGAGACATCAGGCCACACAAAAATCTCACGTTGTGGAAATACATTGTTCTGTTTGAATGACATTCAGATTTTCTCAGGAGAACCACTGGTTTTGGAGCTACTGAGTCCAATCCTGGCTCTCGTTGGGGAGGGGCATGCAGCAAGGACTGACAGCTAGTTGGCCCAGGAGTCAGGGAGGACAAATATCTGGATCTGAGATTTGAGTGAGCAGTAGAAGTTGGCCAAGAGGGCAAAAGAGAACTCCAAGCAGAGGGGATGGCATGGGCAGGGAGGGGGTGAGGGTGCAGGACTCACCTGACAAATCCTTTATGGTGGTTCATGTGGCAGGAGTTGAGTCCAGGGCAGGCCTGTGTGGCTGCTATGGGAGTTAAGTTTGGCACTGACTGCCACAGAATGTGCTAGAAAGTTTGAAGTCAGGGAAGGATGGGATTAGATTGACAGGCTGGGGAACAACAGCAACCACCATGTGGTGTGGCAGAAATTTCTGGGCGTTCACAAAATGCCTCTCTTTTTCCTTCTGGGCACACCGCTAGACTGTGTTTCCCAGACTCTTCTGTGGCCAGGTGAAGCCATGTGATTGAGTTCTAGTCAATCAAATATGGAAGGAAGTGGTATTTGCCATTTCTAGGCCTACCCCACAAACCACCCCCTGCACAGTCCTCCACATTCTCTTCCCCCATTGGCTGGCTGGTGTAGACGATCTGAGGACCTAGATGGTGGATCCAAGATGGAAGTAGCCTGGCTCCCTGAGTCACCATGTGATGAAGGGCCTGCTATGGACTGTTCTGTGAACAAGGAATCAATTTTTACTATGTTAAGCCGTTGAAATGTTGGGGTTATTTGTTACGCGCCTACTCTGACTAATGAGAACCATAATAAGAGCTACTAGTTATTGGGCACCTGCTCTGAATTGGGCACTGTACTAAGGGCATTGTCTCACTTAATCTATACACCAATTCTATGGGGATGGGTACCACCATTAGCCCACTTTTACAGGCAAGGAAACTGAGGCTGAGAGAGAAGATAGGGGGCACAGGTGGAGAAGCTTGATCCCCAAACCTGGACCCAAGTGCCAAACTGTGCCCTGCTGGTTGCCACTTTTAAAGGAATGGATTGAAATTGGGTGAGGCATCCGACATAGAGAACAGACTTGTGGTTGCCAAGGGGGCGGGTGGGGAAGGGATGGACTGGGAATGTGGATTAATGGATGCAAAATATTTTATATAGAATGGATAAACAACTAGGTCCTACTGTTTAGCACAGGGAACTATATTCAATATCCTGTGATAAACCATAATGGAAAAGAATATGAAAAAGAATGTAAATCTATGTATAACTGAATCACTTTGCTTTACAGCAGAAATTAACACAGCATTGTAAATCAACTATACTTCAATTAAAGAAAAAAAAAGAAATTGGTTGAAGCAAGAAGACCAGATGAGGAGTTGTAGTAATACCAGCTAGGAGTTCCTACCTGTGAAGTGGGAAAATAATAGACTATTGTGAATATTAATTATTGAAGGAATGCATGTGTGGTGTCCAGTGCAGGGTCTGCCGTTGGCAGGTGTATAATGAATATTTAATGTTTTTTCAAGAGCCTAAGTAAGAACCGATGAAGGCTTGGGTGAAAACAGGAGAGAAATATTCCGGGAGCAGCACTTGGCAGGACTTGGGCCAAGAATGAGGGAGATGGGGGAGTTGAGGGTTGGACAACGATCTTATGTTGCAGGGACATGGGAGGAAGGGAAAAAGAAACATCTTGTACGATGTGCTGTGGGTGCAGAGGAGGGAGAGAGCAGGTCTCAAGATAACCAGCAAGAGAGCAGCCCCCAAACCTTCTGAGATGTGCAAATGTTCAATAGAGGCATTGCGTTCCCGGGCCTCGAGCTGAAAAGAGCTCTCAGCAAACTGTCAAACCCTTGTCCAGATGCATCTACTTCTGTCCTGAAGCAGATGCTTTTCATCTACACGATCTTGAGCAGGTGCTTCAACTTCTTTGTGCCTCGTTTTTATCATCTGAAGATGGGGATAAGAAGTCATAGGACTTACAGGGTTGTTGTGAACCTGTGCAGAGTGCTTAGCACAGCGTTGGATACGTAATGGGTTATCAATACATGGCGGAAATTTTCACTGAAATTCTCTTATCCCTGACATTACTTCTCTATCTCTACATGCAATGCTCAGATAATAGTTATATGAACATCGAACAGCATCTTTGTCTGTCTCGTTCACCGCAACATTTCCTGCCAGCTCTTAGGACAGTGGCTGGTTCACAGTAGGTATGTAAATATTTGTTGAATGTATGAGTAAGGAAACCCATCTCTCCTTCCTTCCCTTCCTCCCTTCTTTCCTTTCTTTCCATCCATCCACCCATCTGCCCATCCTTCCATCCATCTCTTCTTCCATCATCCATCCATTCATCCATCCATCCATCTATCCATCCATCACCTTAGAAAGGCTTAACCCACAAGTTTTTTTCTTTCAATTGTGAGTGTGGTGGCTTTACCCACAGGTTTTTTTTTTTCTATTCAAAATATGTGTAACACAAAATCTACAATTTTAACCATTTAAGTGTATAGTTTAGTGATATTAAGTACATTCATATTGTTGTGCAGCACCTCCAGAACTTTTTCATCTTCCCCAGCTGAAACTGGGTACCCATCACACAATAACTCCTCATTCTCCCCTCCTCCCAGATCAAGGCAACCACCGTGCTACTTTCTGTCTCTATGCGTGTGACTACTCTAGGTACCTCATATAAGTGGAATCACACAGTATTTGTCCTTTTGTGACTTAGCCCACAATCACAAAAGCTGTGTGATCCTGGGAAACTTAACCTTCCCAAATTTCCACTTCCTCATCTGTAAAATGGCTGTAATAATAGTACCTACCTCATGGAGTTGTTGTGAAGTTTAAATGAGATAATACATATAAGGTACTTAGACGAGCGCCTGACATGTAGAAAGTGCTCAGTAAATATTAGTTCACATAAATACATATTCTAAATCAGCAGGCACTGGTATTGTGCTTATCGTGTCTGACTCTGTCATAAACACTTTATGATCTTAACTTATTTAAGCCACACAACCCAATGTCATTGGTACCACCACTATCATCCATGCTGCACGGGAGAAAAAATAAGGTGCAGAGAGGGTAAGCAACTGCTCAAGGTTACTCAGCTGGTTCACGGAGGAGCTGGGATTGAAATCCAGGCAGCCTGTTTCCAAAGTCCACGGGCTTTACCGTTGCCTCTGCAATCTCCAGAGATGGCCATCCGTCTACACCCTCAGTCCTGGATCAGCCTTTCAGCCTGAGTCTGTGGAGGTGTTGGGGCCTCAGATACAAGGAGGTGTCCTTAGAAGTCCATGGAAAAATCACTGAAGATGAGTTTACCGTTACTTCCCATGTGTGGTCCTGATCTGGCGGGGCCCTCCTCGTGTTCACTCACACACGTGGGTCTCCTCTGGACCCCAGTGGTGACCAAGGGAGCTGGGGATCAGGGCCCTCCATCTCCTGCTGGGGAAGACCTGGAGCCCTCCCCAGGTGACGCAGCGAAGCCAATGCCTTTTGCCTTTGTTGGCAGAAAGCTCAGCAATCCTTGACCACCCCCTGCCCTACCCAGTTAAGGTTAAAAACAGTGTTTCCTCTCCTGGGCCTCAGGGCCACCTCCCACTGGGCTTTATTGCTTTCTTGACACCCTCGGGAGCCTCTGTAGCCCTTTAAAAGGGGCAGAGCCTGTAGTGGGCTGGCAGCCCCGGTCCTGGAGATAAGAGTGTCCTGTCCGGGAGAGCAGGTGCGGGTTTTCCAGCCAGCGCAGGCCAGAGCCCTGTCCTGAGTCACCTCCGCCCTGATGTCTGCAGAGGTAAGTCCACTGCCGGCCTCTTCCTCTGCAGCCTGGCCATCCAAGCGGTTGCTGAGAATTAATTCAAGATTGGGGCAATGGGGGGCTTCTTTCTGGGCTCTCCTCCCATCCGTGTCCCCCTCCGTTTCCCCACCTTCAGGCAGCTGCATCCATGTGTGACCTGGAGTTTGGTGGCGTCAAGGTGAAGGAGCCCAGCGAGGGGGGCAGGTGGCGTGGGTGCTGGTACGAGCGGTTTGTGCAGCCCTGCCTGGTTGAACTGCTGGGCTCTGCCCTGTTCATCTTCATCGGCTGCCTGTCGGTCATCGAGAACGGGACGGACGCTGGGCTGCTGCAGCCAGCACTGGCCCACGGGCTGGCCCTGGGCTTGGTCATCGCCACGCTGGGGAATATCAGGTGGGAACAGCTCTGAGCACTCCGCCTGGTGCAGGGAGCAGAGCTGTGGGCAGGGACCCCTGGGCACATGCCCAGGATCCCAAGAGCAGTGTTGGGTAAAATGTGGGTTGGGGGAGGGGTCAGGCTGCTTGGGTTTGAATCCTAGCTCTTCAGCCTATGAGCTCTGTGGCCTTGACTAAGTCACTCCGCAAACCCAAACTTCCCACCTATGAAATGAGAACAGTGGGAGTATTTTCTAAATCTTATTTCTCAAGCCAACACATGAAGGAGAAAGACCGGGTAACTCGTCCAGGGTCCCATGGCAGAGCCAGGAGGCAAACCCAAGCTGTCTGTCCTAAACCCAGCATCTCCTGAGGGAGGCACGAGAATGAAACGATGTGAAGAGCTTAGTCCATAGTAAGCGCTCAATCACTGTTGGTTGCTGTGTTATTGTTACCTTTAGGACGGGGTTTTGCTCCAGCCTAGGGTAGGCAGAGTTATGCAGAAGAACCCGCCGGGGGTGGGGCAGGGAGGGCTGAAGGGTTCCTCTTGCATAGCCCTCCCCTGGACAGCTCCCAGGAGAACCAGCCACAGTGACACATGTCTTGGATGGAGTGTCCGGCAGGGGCGTCTAGAACCTGGTTGGTCTCTATTTAATCTAACACAGAAAACTGATCTGAGTAAGGAAATTGAAATACTGTTTCCTAGAAAAACAGAATGGAAAGAGAACTTTAACATTTCTCTTTAAATATCTAAGGGAAGCTGCAGGTGGGATGAAAAACACAGAGTCTTCTGTTCGAAGGATCCGGGGTTGAAGGCAACCTTTGTCACGCTTAGCTGGGTGACCAGGGCAAGTAGCTGAAGCTCTCTATGTTCGGTGGAATAAAAGGGGATGATAATAATAGCTGGTATTTATTGAGTACTAACTATATGCTAGTACTCTATATGAACCTGTATTAATTATCTTTGCAACAGCCTTTATGAGGTAGGGATCACTGAGGCACAGAGAGGTTATATAAGTTGCCCACGGCCATACAGCTCTTCGGTGGCAGAGCTAGGGTTTGAACCCAGGCCAGCTGGCAGGAGAGAACATCGCTTTGCACTGCAGGAGACTGCCTATCTGAAGTGCCAGCCTTTTATTCAGCCATCTGTTTTTTGTCAACAACTATTTATTCGGTACCTACCGTGTGCCCGGCACTGACTCTGAGGTTATTGGAGCGCCCGACACAGCACCTAGCACCAGAGCAGGTGTTCAGTAAGTATTTGTTGAGCAAACAATGGATGAGTAAACTAAGAAGGTGTCTTGATTGTTTTACTGTTAACGAGTGTGAAGTGTCCCAGCCCTCTCTCTCCTGGTCGAGCCACACTCTGAGTGACACTTTCTCTCCCCGTTTGGGCTGGGTGACCTGGTGGCAAGGCTGATGGCCGAGAGGGTTCTAAGTCTCTCTCCTGCAGGAGGCCGCCCCACCCCCTCCTTCACCTCTCTGCTTTGGCAGAGCCCAGGCTAAGCTTGGTCATGGGCCTGAATTGAGGCCAAGTAAGCCTGGCTGCCCGTCTCCCCACCGGTCAAGTCTGAGATCAGCTGGTGCTCCCTGATCCTGCAGGAAGCTCACCCAAGGGCCTGTGCACAGAGCTGCACCAGACAAGTCGGGGCAGCTGGTCCTGAAATGTCAGCATGTTGGACAAAGTCCCTGTGTCCAGAGCCAGGGTCCTCTGTCCAGTCTCAGCTCAGTGCCCTGTGTCCATTGGGTGGGCAGGCCCATTGGTGGGCTCTAAACATCTGGGTTGACATGGGGGGGCCTTGGGGTCACTGTCCCTCTTATTGGGTGTGTCCATCCCAGGCACCAGGGGGATTGGTGAGCCAACCTCTCAGGATAGTTCCTTCATCTGAGTGGGACTGGATAGGATGCCAATGGGGGTAGCAGGGCACTGGGGGGGGGGGCCTCTAGACTCTGGGGCTTGGACTGGTTGAGCATCTTGGTGAAAAGGAAGGCTCTTGACCCATGACCTCTGGAAGGACCAGCCAACTTGAACCAGCCCTTTGACCTAGGTTCGACTTTGTCTAATCCCCTTCACATCCCAAACTCCAGATCCCAATCCCCAACTTAATCATGAACCTGTGACCTCGATCCTGATTCCCAATGCCATTTCCAGAAACCTCTAATCTCAATTTTACAGGCAACACTAGTCACACTTTCAGACCAAAAATAGGAATTTTACTGGTTGAGTTCCACCAATAAAAAATTCTATTGGTTGAGTTCAACCAATCAGAAGCTGTTGTTCAGGGCCTGGTTACTTCTAAGGGGAGGCCAGGATACCTGTCTTGGGCTGTGAGTTTGAAGCCTGGGGTCTCATTCTGACCTGTGGCCACGGCTCTGAAGGGCTGGACGCAGCTCTTAGGGGGTCTGGAAGGAGCTGAGGGACAGTTTCCCACCGTATTCTTGTCTGGGCCACCCTGGGGTCTGGGTGTAGGACAAGAATGGTGCTGCCCTCCCCTCCCAGGCTCTCCCCCACCACTCGGCACCTCGGGGAAAGTGGGCGAAATTTGGTGCCTGTTTTCTACCTGGGCTGCCCTTGACGGACTCCGGCCCCACAAGGGCATCTGGGGAGGTGGTGGGGCTGCTGGGGCCCAGTGCCTGGGCCTTGGCCTCACGACTCCTTCTGCTTTTGCGGGTGACAGTGGTGGACACTTCAACCCTGCGGTGTCCCTGGCAGCTGTGCTGGTCGGAGGCCTCCACCTGACGATGCTCCTCCCCTACTGGATCTCCCAGCTGTGTGGGGGGCTGATCGGGGCCGCCTTGGCCAAGGTGGGTGGTCCCCCAGGGGCTGGGCTGGGGGCTTTTGCTCTGACGGGGCTGCTGGGGTGGGTGAGGGGCAGGGAGTGGGGACTGTCCAATTCTTTTTTAAAAAATTGATTGATTGATTGATTGGCTGCGTTGTGTCTTCATTGTTGTGCTTGGCCTTTCTCTAGTTGTGGGGTGAGCAGGGGCTACTCTTTGTTGCGGTGCGCGGGCTTCTCGTTGTGGTGGCTTCTCTTGTTGAGGAGCACGGGCTCTAGGCGTACGGGCTTCAGTAGTTGTGGCACGCGGGTTCAGTAGTTGTGGCGCATGGGCTTAGTTGCTCTGCGGCATGTGGGATCTTCCCGGACCAGGGCTCGAACCCATGTCCCCTGCACTGGCAGGCGGATTCTTAACCACTGCGCCACCACGGAAGTCCTGTCCAGTTCTATTCCTGTTGCCTCCAGTGGGATTGGGTGGACCCTTTCTACCTCGGAGGGGACACTCAAAGGGCCTTTGGTTTCCTCCAAACCCACCCTGTTCTGTCCGTGTCTGGACACAGCCCTCCCTAGACAGACCAGGAAGCAGAATTCAGGACTCAAGGTTTCTGTTCCTGAGTCCATTTCTGGATTTAGACAATTCTATTTTTTTCATTCATTCATTCATTCACTTCATTCATGCTACAAACATCTCACTAAGCACCGTCTGAGGGTACGGGATATACAGGGTTATTCTCCTTGAGAAACTCCTGAACTAACTTCTCTGTGTGTTCTCCAGTTTGCCTGCCTTTAAACTGAGTTACTCTACCTTTAATGGGAGTTAATGCTCAAATTACTGGAATCCTCCCATTCCGGTAGGAAGGCTAGCTCTTCCTCTCGGCCACAGAATTTCTATAGCTCTACACGTAACTCCATGCAAGGACTTCCTTCCTCCCTGTTTGCGTGCCTGACTTCCTTTTTCCTTCTTTCCTTCTCTCTCTTTCCTTCCTGCTGTTCTGAAGTCTCAACCAGGGGCCCTTCAAGTTGGAAGCCTTGCTTGGCTTGTGTTGGGGGTGGGATTGGAGGGAGTGGGGAGGTGGGAAGGGGTGAAGGGGGCACCCTGTTAGCTTGCCTGGGGTTTGGTCTGTGGCTCTAAGCGCTGCCCGTTGCAGACTTTGGTCTCGAATCCCATTTTGCTGTCGTCCCTGCCCTGGTCTTCCTGTGCCCCCATTTGAGACCCTGCTCCCCTGCCTGTTTAGAACGGGGCCCGGACCTTGCTGCTCTGATTCCCAATGGAAAGCGGTGCTGGGACTCTCCCTCAGGCTTGGTCACTTGCAAACTTGTCCAACATGATGGAGACCAGTGTGGGGCAGCAGTGGTCATTCACTGGGTGCCCTCCCCCCTCCCCGAGCACTTGGTAGAATCCTCTCATTTAATCTCCAACTTGACTAGAAGCCTGCCTCAGTCCTTAAAGAGCACTGCCCACCTGGGCCCGGGGCTATTACCATGACCACGCCTACTTTACAGAGGCGGAAGCAGAGGCACAGAGAAGGCAATAATTTGCCCAAGTTCAAATGAGCTGGGGAGCAGCTGAGCCTGGATTTGAGTCCCGGGTCCAGAAGCTTGTCTGCACTGCAGTGTTCCCTCCCCAGGTGTCCTGATGACCCCAAGGCCGATTTCCTGGGAAGCCAATGGGGCTTAAGCTTCAGGGCTCTTCTCATCTCTTCGAAGGGGCCTTTTAGGGGGGCTGGTTATGTGTTTACCTGGGTATATGTGTTTGCAAAGTTTGTAAAAATAAGGTATTTTAGTATTCTTTCTCAAAGAGGGTCATATAAGTTACATACCCTTCAGGGCTGCAATACCTGGAGCCACCGCTGGGTTATCCCCATTTACAGAAGAGCAAAATGAGGGTTAGGGAAGTCCAATAGCTCAGGCAAAACCGCACAATGGGAACTGGTGGAGCTGGGATGTGGGTCCACATACGTCTGGCTGCACATTGGACAGGACCCTTCCCTGGCTCGAAAGGATGGGGCCCCTCCCGTCAGGTCCCAGCTGTCTCTCCACCCCCACCATGAGGCTGAGCGCTGCTCTCTGCAGGCGGTGAGTTCCGAGGAGAGGTTCTGGAACGCGTCTGGGGCAGCCTTCGTGACAGTCCAGGAGCCCAGGCAGGTGGCGGGGGCCGTGGTGGCAGAGATCATCCTGACGACACTGCTGGCACTGGCTGTATGCATGGGCGCCATAAACGAGAAGACGCAGGGTCCTCTGGCCCCTTTCTCCATCGGCTTCTCTGTCACCGTGGACATCCTAGCAGGGTGAGTGCCCCTTGGCTGTGGGACCACAGTGCTCTGCCCTGGGCCGAGGCTCGCCCCTGGAGGAGGGCAGGTCTGCTGAGCTTACCTGAGGGTTGCCAAAAGAAGCCACACAGGTAATGTAAATGGGGGAAGTGGGTTGGCAGGAGGCAGACAACAGGGAATGGTGGGGACTGTGGCATCTAAGGAGGCCACCACCATGCACCTCTGATAAGTTATCGCTGTGTGGGAATATGGGCTTGGGGTGACCCTTCTAATTTCATTCCAGGGAAGTCAGAAGACTGGATTTTTATGTGAATTTTCTACTTTTTGTAGTATCAATAAACCATTTCTGTGGGCTGTGTTTATCCTGCCAGCAGGCAGCCAGGTTTTAGCCTCAGACTTACAAAGAGATTCCACACCCTTTGTCTCGTTTATCTAGAGCCTCTCAGTAGGCTTGGGAAGGGATTAAGGAGACAAAGGATTATTTCTTCCCTTTTATATATGAGGAAACTGGGGCTCAGAGAGGACACAAGTGACTTATTTAAGGTCATTGGGAAGTGGCAAATTAAATGAGAGATCTGGGACAAGGGCCCCCCCCGCTAAATATAGGGGATGAGGGAGCTCCTTCCTACAGGCCAACTCCTTCCTTTCCTCTTGGACGCAGGACCAAGTGTAGCCTTTCTCTGCTCTGCCTCCAGCCCTAAGTCATCCTTTGGGAGGTGGAGTTTGGGGAGGCTGGGGAAATGCATGTGCAGAGCTGTGGCAGTGCTTTATGCCTCCTAGTGGCTTTTGGTTCACTTATAAGCCTACTGACTCATCCAGTTGGCTTTGGCTCCTGGACACAGGTGGGGTCTGTGAGGGGTGAGGCCTGAGTGAGGACCCCAGCTTGAGCGAATGGGGCAAGGGTACAGACACCGGGACTAGAGAGGTGCTCTTGGGGAACAGTCCCTCTTTGGGAGATGCTGGGTCCCTAGCTTGTGGTGCAACAAAGGCCTCAACCAGGTCAGCTAGATTAGAGTTAACACTTGCACATGAATTATATGAGAAACATGGGCTCTGTATGCGTTTCCTCATTCGCTCCTGACAACAACCTATGAGATATGTACTTTCATCTCAGCTGAAACACAGAGAGGTTAAACAAAGGTCACAGCTAGAAATAGCTGGGCTGGGATTTGAATCTAGGTCTGCTTGACCCCAAAGTTCATATAGCTGAAAACTGCTTACTTTGCCTTATCAACTCTGGAGAAGGAGTAGATCCATCTTCCTTCCTGCCATCACTGAACAGGCACTACTTGCTGCCCATTCTTCTAGAAGGGTGTGTGGGGAGTGGCAGACTGGAGGGAGGACTCCGGGGAGGGGTCAAGCCTTTCACTTTGGAACCTCCCAGAACGCCATGATATGGTAGCTTAGAGGGGGTTTCTGGGTAGCGTGTGACTTAGGCCTACGTGGGGAAATGAACGTGGGTGAGTCGGGGCTCCTTGGCTGAGATTCTGCCGACCACTGTGGCTGGGTGTCTGCAGGGGAGCTGTGTCTGGAGCCTGCATGAACCCTGCCCGCGCCTTTGGACCAGCTGTGGTGGCCAACCACTGGGACTTCCACTGGATCTACTGGCTGGGCCCGCTGCTGGCCAGCCTGCTTGTCGGAGTGCTCATCAGGTAGGGGTGTGACACAGGGTCGTGGCCCATCTGGTGGGCGTGGTGACAGTTGCTAGAACATCCAGGTCTAGAGGGCTAGGGTCTCGCTTGGGTTTGGAGAAGAGAAGAGGAAGCCTTCTTCAGAGGCAAAGATTATGGCTCTGGGACCTTTGGTGGCAAGTGACAGAAATCCATCCTAACACAGCTTTCATCATAAAGGGGAACTCATTGGCTCACATAATTGAAAAGTTTACAAGTGGCCCTGGCTTTGGTGGGATCTCAGACAGTGTCTTCAGGGCTTGGTCTTTTTTTTTAAAATTAATTAATTAATTTATTTATATTTATTTTTGACTGTGTTGGGTCTTCGTTTCTGTGCGAGGGCTTTCTCCAGTTGCAGCGAGCGGGGTCCACTCTTCATTGCGGTGCGCGGGCCTCTCACCGTTGCGGCCTCTCCCGTTGCGGAGCACAGGCTCCAGACGCGCAGGCTCAGTAGTTGTGGCTCACGGGCTTAGTCGCTCCGCGGCATGTGGGATCTTCCCAGACCAGGGCACGAACCCGTGTCCCCTGCATTGGCAGGCAGATTCTTAACCACTGCGCCACCAGGAAAGCCCAGGGCTTGGTCTTTTTAGGCTCTGCTGTCCTCTGGGTAGATTTCATGCTTAGATAGGCTCTCCAGTAGAGGCAAAGATGCCCACCAGGCACTCCAGACTTACATCCTAGCAGCTTAATAGCTGGAAACAGAGGAAACAGAACAACAGCTCTTACAAAGGTCCTGGCTCTGCTGTTCTCTGAGTTGGACTGGTCCAGCTTGGGCCATGTCTACCTCTGAATCGATCTCTGTAGCCATGGGGCCAGGCACTCTTATAGGCTATGTCTGGAGCATGAATCTTATCCTGGAGTTGGGGTGAGGTCAGCCTCATCTGAACAAGTGTATGGACTGAAAGTAGGGGAGGAGTAGCTCCCTACAGGGGTGTTGTACAACTCAAGGGACCCTATCCACATAGAACAAACACCATGTTAGTGGTGTCCACAAGAGCATGCATGTCATGAGATGCCAATCACATGAGACACAACGTGAGCAGTGCTCCCTGGAGCTGGGCAATGGGTAATAAGGTTGATAGTGTTATCAGAAGGATAATATCTGCTCGACTGCTTCTCCTCCAGCTCTCTTCTTGTGAACCTCAAGGATCCAGAGTGTCCTTCCTTTCTGCTGCAGGTTGTGCAGGGATACAAGTAGGTACAGTGCCCGCTGTCTGGACGAGGACAGGCACTGGGCTGAGCTGATCTAGGCTGCTTGCATCGCTGCCTGTCTGCAGTCCTGGCTTGGCTTGTGGATTAGTGAAAAGCATCACAAATAATTCTCTGATGCTTTCAGAATGGTAGAGATGGGGATCTTCAGGAAAAGGGTTAGAGACCCAACAGGAAAGAGTTTCTCCCTCTCCCCAAGGAGATCTGGCTATTGAGGCTGGAGAGGCTCAGGAAGGCATCTCTCTGGAGAATTCTGGGCCTGGAGACATTTGATGGAGGGTTGGGTCTCTCCCGGAGACGCAGAGACTTCACTGGGCCACCTTTTTTGTAGATTCTTCATTGGAGATGGGAAAACCCGCCTAATACTAAAGGGGCGGTGAAGCTGAGATGGTGGAATTCCTGCCGCCCTAGGGGCCCTCAGTGGACCTGTCCTGGACTGCAGACCAGACAGCTCTGCATTTCCTGCCGGGGCAGGGCTCTGAGAAGTGACTGATACGCTTCCCCTGACTTGGGTCTGGCTTTTCAGATGTGCTCGTTCCTTCGAATTCCTTTGTGCTCATCAGAGACCTCAGCCTGGGGAATGTGTTGCCAGCAATGCCCAGAGACAGATAGAAACAAGCACAACAGAAGAGCTTTTCTTGACAGGGAAGGTCCCAGGAGAGAAGAATGGGTGGAAGAGGTGGCTGTTTGTGTGTCTCCGCTCACTTCCCTCACCCCCTTTCTCCTTCTCGTGTTCCCCGATTCCTCTGTTAGAGAAGGGCCTTCTTTGGTCTGTTTCCTTGCGGCCTGTGCTGTCAATCTAGCTTTGCAATAAATAGTCCAATGTTTCCTTCCGTGTGCCCACTGGCTGGCCTTTCCTTTCAGAAATGGACACCACTGGGGGGGAAGCAAAAGTCTGGGCTGAGCTTTAGCTGTCCAGAGTCTAATTAGCTCGAGCCCAGCTTAGAGGCCAGGGCCAAGGCAGGTACTTAGAGTGCAGACCAACCCAAAGCCCGTCTCCCACTCAGCCAGAGCCAAGGGAGCTCTGTCTGGAGCTGAGTCCATTCTGGAGTCCAGTTTGGACTCTGGTCAGAATCAGTTCCAGATCACAGACCTCAAGACCCTGCTGAAAAACCCAATGCAGAATCCTGGGCATGGTTTAGTGCCCAAAGCTATCCAGGACATGGACTGACCCACTCATGGCACTCCAGCTGGGGATGCAGGTGGGTATGGGGGTGGACCAGAGCTGCAAGGATTTCCCAGGGAAATATATAACGTGGCATCATACAGGTCTGGAGAGATAGAGGCATTTAGATGGAAGACATGAGTACAGTGAATAACTAAGGATACAAAAGAATAAAAAGATACGTTCCGAAGTTCACACCTTAAAAGTAGAGTGTGTATCTTCTCTACAAGAATCTATGGGTAATTTATGGAAGGTTATCATTCTAACACAGCAAAGGGGTGCTAGGGAAAAATTCTCAGCAACGAACAAAAATTTCACCCACTTCTGCCAGACAAGCAAAATACTCACCTGAGTAAAAAGGAAGAAAATGCTCACTGGAGGATATTACCAATACAATGAGAGATTGCCTGTTGAGAAAATGGACACTACCAAATATCCAAGACATTTTGGAGAAAAAGAGAATAATAAATTTCAATAACAACAAACCTAAGGAGAAGAGCTACTCAGACAACCTGTGTTCAGTGATGTGAAGCTACTGACACTAATTGAGCACTTTCTACATGCCAGGATCTGCTTTGTGTTCGAAACATGTGGTAATTTATTTCATTTTCACAACTGTACAGGTACATATTATTGTTATTATTATTTTTCATGTTACATATGAGGAAAGTGAGGCACAGAGAAGTCAAATTACTTACTCAAGTTCACTCAGGAAGTGGCAGAGCTGAGATTCAAATCCCAGTGGTCTGGCTCCAGAGTCTGGGCTCTTATACTGTTCATGTAATCTTAAGACATATAGCTGCACTTAAAGACAAATAGCGAACATTAACTCATGGGGTGAAGAACAAACAGAATTGTTAACAGGGGAACTATGCAATAATAGGAAGAGCCATTAGGGTTAGTCAGGAAAGGATGAGTCTTTGCTGGAAGAACATCTAGTAAAAACTTGTAATTTATCCAGTAGATCAAATGAATAGGCTGAGATAGGAAAGGATGGTAAATGATGTGCTCAAAGAACCCAAGTGAAGAGAGGAAAGGCAAAGAACTCAGTGAAGGCAAATTCAAGACCCAACGTATGCGCTGATGGACCTGCTTCAGTTAAGAACTAGGACTCTGGAGTCGGCTGAACCTGGGTTCAGATCCCAGCTTCACCACACTTACTAGCTGTGTGACCCTGCGTGGGCAATTTATTTATTTGCATACAATGACTCCTCCCATTTTATTTATTTATTTATTTATTTATTTATTTATTTATGGCTGTGTTGGGTCTTCGTTTCTGTGCGAGGGCTTTCTCTAGTTGTGGCAAGCGGGAGCCACTTTTCATCGCGGTGCGCAGGCCTCTCACTATCGCGGCCTCTCTTGTTGCGGAGCACAGGCTCCAGACGCGCAGGCTCAGTAATTGTGGCTCACGGGCCCAGTTGCTCCGTGGCATGTGGTATCTTCCCAGACCAGGGCTTGAACCCGTGTCCCCTGCATTGGCAGGCAGATTCTCAACCACTGCGCCACCAGGGAAGCCCTGGGCAATTTATTTAAGCTCTCTGAGCTTCCGTTTCCTCAGCAACAGGCATATTGTGTGGGTCCAATGAGTTAATGCAATGGGAAGGACTTAACATGGCACCTAGCATACAGTAAATGTTCAGTAAAAGTTTGAAATCAGAAGCAACACATTAGAAAACTCACAAAGAGTGAAAAACATTAAAAGTTACTACATCCTTTGGTGAAATAAATAATGAAATCAACCTTTGGTAAATCTAGTAAATAACAAAATAGTTACATATATATATATATACATGTATGTATACACACCCATACACACACATGCATACACGTGTACAGCTAACATTTATTGAGTGTTTATTATGTGCTCGGCACTGTGCAGAATGCTTTCCGTGCATATTTCATTTAGTCCTCACAAAACAATCCCATGAGGTAGTGTAGTGGGTTGAATAGTGTCGCCCCTTAAATTCATGTCCACTTGGAACCTCAGAATGTGACCTTATTTGGAAACAAGGGTTTTGCAGACCCAAGTAAGGTAAGGGTCAAGATGAGACCATACTGGATTAGAGTGGGCCCTAAATCCAATGAAAGTGTCCTTATAAGAGACAGAGAAGGACACAGAGAAGGTGGCCATATGGAAGGACCGAGGCAGAGTTATGGTATCACATGATAGTACCAGGAGTCACCAAGAGCTAGAAGAAGCAAGGAAGGGTTCTCTCCGCAGCCTTTGGAGGGAGTGTGGACTGCTGACGCCCTGATTTCAGACTTTTGGCCCCCAGAATGGTGAGAGAATAAATACCTGTTTTTTTAAGTCACCGAGGTTGTGGTCATTTCTAGGGGCAGCCTCAGGAAATGAATACAGGTAGCCACTCTTACTCTTACCATTTTCCAAAGGAGCAAATGGAGATCCCAAGAGATGACATTACCCAGAGTCACATAGTTAGTACATTGGTGGAGCCAAAATTTAAGATAAGGTACGTTTGACTGCAGGGTTCATGATCTTTGTCATCACAGGTTACTATTGCTGAATAAGGGACAGTATGTCGCCTGACTACTTGCCCCTTAGTCCCCCATGAAGAGGGGGACAGAAGGACATGTATGATGACTCTTCTCACCCCTAACTTGCAGTTGGATTTCAATTCCTGCTCTTCATGTCAATTTCTAGACCACAAGCTCTCAAGAGGAAGATCGATGTTAATTCCTCTTTGTGATTCCACATTATTTGGCTCACTGCTGTATAGAAGGGACTGAGTACTTGTTGACTGAAAGAATGGCGTAGGCTGATCCTAATGACTCTGAAATTCATTCTGACCCTACAGAGTAGAATCCAAAATTGACCCAGATCACCTAAGTTTACCTCCACCCCACCTCCTGTCTTCTCAGGAACAATGAGGTCACAGAATTTTAGGATGTTAGAGCTGGAAACTCTATGACAGTAGTAAAATGCAGTTGCTACGAGTTTGGATTCTGAGAAAGATCCAAGTTTAAATCTCAGAACATTGGCTTTTTTGCTGTATAAGTTTGAAGAAGTTATTTAACTTCTCTCAGCCTCAGTTTCCTTAAAATGGGAAACCTGCCTCAATGTTTGTGAGGATAAGTGTTTGTAAAGCATTAGCACAATGCCTCATTCCTAGTAAGTGGACAATGTGATAGCTCTTATATTTATTATTGTCTAATCAAATTTTTTTTTTTTCCCTGCACTGTGTGGCACGCAAGATCTTGGTTCAAACCCGTGCCCCCTGCAGTGGAAGCGCAGAGTGTTAACCACTGGACCGCCAGGGAAGTCCCTCTAATCAAAGGTTTTGAAATGTGCAGGTATCAGAATCATGGCAAGGGGGTGGAGCTCTGGCAAGAAGATTCTAAACGGACTTTGCACGCATGTGTTTTCTCAATCAACTATCTTCATATAAGGATCTTTGGGCCTCTTGAGGGGAAAATGTTGGGAAGCACTCATGCTGTCCAATCCCAAAACCCAGAGAGGCGAGCTAAATAATTTGACTATAATCACACAGTGATCTAGTGGCAGAGCTCAATTAGAGTCCAGGATTTTGGACACACTCTCTAGTGTTTTTTTCTACTGCAGCAGGCATGTGCTGCTTTAGACCCTTGGAGCACAAGTACTGATTCATTTCCTTTTGCGAGAATTGGCTTGAGTCCTCACATTCTGTGTTGTTGAGAAGCCTAGTATTATGTTCTCGCATCTTCCCTCACCAGACTGTCCAAGAACTCTGAGAGTTTAAGCAATCCAAAGGGGAAGTATGCCAATATTCTACCTTCATGTCCTAACTTTTAATTTTATTTTTATTTTTAAAATATTTATTTATTTATTTATTTGGCTGTGCCAGGTCTTAGTTGCGGCATGGGGATCTAGTTCCCTGACCAGGGATCGAACCCAGGCCCCCTGCATTGGGAGCATGGAATCTTAACCACTGGACCACCAGGGAAATCGCTTTATTTTACTTTTAATATTAAAAAAATTTTTTATTGAAGTATAGTTGATTTACAGTGTTGTGTTAGTTTCAGGTGTACAGCAAAGTGATTCAGTTTTATATATATATACTTTTTCAGATTCTTTTCTGCTTTAGGTTATTAAAAGATATTGAATACAGTTCTCTGAGCTATACAGTAGGTCCTTGTTGTTTACCTATTTTATCTATACTAGTGTACATCTGTTAATCCCAACCTCCTAATTCATCCCTCCCCACACCCTTTCCCCTTTGGTAACCATAAATTTGTTTTCTGTGTCTGTGAGTCTATTTCTTGTTTTGTAAATAAGTTCATTTGTATCATTTTTTTAAGATTCCACATATAAGTGATATATTTGTCTTTGTCTAACTTACTTCACTTCGTATGATAATCTCTAGGTCCATCCATGTGCTGCAAACGGCATTATTTCATTCATTTTTATGGCTGAGTAATATTCCATTGTATAAATATACCACATCTCCTTTATCCATTCATCTGCCCATGGTCTTCCTGCTCTAGCTTTTTACTTCGTGCCCGCTGCAGCTACCATTTTATAGCTGAGTCAGTCACACTTGTCTCAGCCAGGGTGGTTTCTAGAAAGAGGGGTTGTTTACTGACAATTCCACAACTTCCACACCAAGCACACCTGTGTGCTCCACGGGCTCCATGCTCATGTATCCAAGCAACTCTTAAGGCCGGGCCTTTCGGGTCTTGCCCCCCATCCCCTCTATCCCCACACTGCCATTTTCCTCCAGAGCCCTACCACCTCAAAGTGGGTTCAAGCATTCGCCTGTCTTGGGACCCAAAACCATTGCTTCCCCTCCATGGTGAGTCCCTGGACCCACCATGGAGTCTGGAGGTTGTGACTAGCTTTGTTCCTTTTGGTGTTTGAAACACAAAGCATTCATTCTCCTCCCTTAAAATCTAATTGCCTTAACTGGTTTATAGGAATTGAAAATTTGTAGCCTTAGAGATTTTTTTCCCCTTAGAGATTTAAAGTCTCTCATCTAACTCCCAGACGTGGGTCAGTTCACAGACTTAAATCTCTATAAAGGAATGGAAGATCAGGTAATCTTGTGGAAGGATTCTGATGTAACAACGCACATGAATATTCTGAGCCTTTTTTTTTCTTTTTAATATTTATTTATTTAGTTTTAGGCTGCATTCAGTCTTAGTTGTGGCACACAAGATCTTTCATTGCGGTGCGTGGGCTTCTCTCTAGTTGTGGCACGTGGGCTCAGTAGCCCTGTGGCATGTGGGATCTTGGTTCCCTGACCAGGGATCGAACCGGCATCCCCTGCATTGCAAGACGGATTCTTAACCACTGGACCACCAGGGAAGTCCCTATTCTGAGCCTTTGTCTTTGTTTCCTCTAAAAAGGTTGTGGCCATTTACTCAAGGAAAATATGGAAGATGTAGAGAGACTCTCAGATACTAACCCTGAGCAGCTGTAATTCTTGAGAACCTTGGGCGCTATTGCAGTTGGCTGCTTATAAAGTCCAGGTGAGAGATACACTTTGTCTGGGATCTACCTCAGGTCTAGGTGAACTGGCTCTAAATCCATCCTATGGTTCTTCTTACAGTTTCTAAGAGTATAGTTGGAAATACATCCTCGGCAAGTGACAAAATCTCTACACTGACTCTATGACCCATGGAGTTGGAGTTGTTATGGGAAGAAGGGCTAGGTGGAAGCCACTGGGACTCTTTAAATCAAATAGTAAACCAAAGGCACCACCGTACCTGGGGAAATCATGTCAAGACTTGTTCCAGCAGCAGAGGCTGTGGCTGAGTGCCCCTCCAAGAACACGCAGTGCATGCCTCCAAGACTAACTCCACTCTAGAATTAGAGCCGAACATTTTCTGGGACAATGGCAGTGACAACTATCAGAGGACTGCAGCACAGGAAGAGCTGTGGACTCCCAAGAGATCCCTGCTAGCTGCGGGGAGAACAGTGGGCTGGAAAGAAACTGAAATTCTCTTGAGCTATGAGGATCAGCTTTTATTATCCCTTGGATAAGTTCTCTTTTTCCTTAATAGAAGACAGCCTTCAAATTATGGCAAAAACCAATGGGAGTCATTTATTTTAGACATTTATTTCACATACAAGTTTTCAAGAAGACATCTAAGTGAACATTAATACAAAACAATGAGTAGACATACATTTATACTTGAATGCATTCAGAGGTAAAGGCTTATCACTACACAGGTCACTCAGACGCTCCTTGCATTGGGGGCTTCCCCAGCTCCCTCAGAGTTGAATCGTGTCTGTCACTGGGCACCAGAGCTCACAAAATAGGCTTTCTCCACTGCAGCTACCTGCCACTGCCTCTCGAGGTGACTCAGGGGCTGCCTGCGGTTGAACATGAGCGATTTGTCCTTTCTCCTCACCGAGCAAGCTCCCGGACTGCTCACAGCATCCTCTTGCTAAAGTATGGGGTGGACTCAGTGTGGTCCGAAATGCTGCCTGTGGTGGCGAGCCAGGGCAGTGGCCTGGTCTTATAATCTCTTCCTCTCTACATGATGCCCCATAGCCTCACAAAACATCAGAGCCGGAGCGGCCTTGGCAATCATGCTCAACTTCTCTTCAGATAAGGATATCAGGCCCAGAGAGACGCGGATTTGTCCAGCAACACTCAAAGTGGTAGTGACAAGAATGAAACTTGTCTTTTGGCTTCTGGTCTAAGGCTCATTCTACGTGCAGGCTGCCCTGAACTGTTTAAGCATATTGTGAAGTTTTCCTCTAAAAAACTAAGGTTTCCTTCCAGATGAATAAACTAGGTTGTATGTGCATAATAAAAATGCCTGTAAGAATCACGGCATTTGTGGAGTAACAAAATAAGCCTACGAAGGGATACAACCAGGTTCCAAAGTGCCTTGGGTAAGAGGTCAGAGAATAAAATGCCTACTTGTTTGCACCACTTTAAAAAAATAGGATTTGGGGTAATTTTTAAAGAAAAAATACAGTATTAGATAAATATAGGTTTAAGTAGTTGGTTGAGGTGAGTTGTAAGTTCTGTTTTTGTAAGTTTCTTTGTTCCAGCAGCCAGAAGAAAGAAAAGCAGTAAGTTGTAAAAAAAAAAAAAAAAAAAAAAAAAAATCAGTGTTTGTAAGGTAGATTTTTTTTTTTTTTTGCTTTAGGATCAGAGCTTTCTCTGGTACTGAGACCTAGGAAGAAACCTTCTCCTACGGATCTTCATAAAGGCAATTTATGTGAAATGAGACACAGTAATCAGAGTATGACTGTTCATTTTGACTTTCATGCTCCACCTTAAAAAAGATAAAACACAAACTGCCTTGGTCTAAGATGGTGGGTAGAACTTTCTATTTCTTCAGAAGCAAAGTCCAGTAAGCTAATTTAATACAAGTTCAAATAGTCCACTTACAACTGGGAAAAGGTAAGGGAACCCAAATTTCACCTTAGCTTGATCCCAGACATATGACAGACAGAATCAGTTTATTCCACTGGAGAAGGAATGGTTCTTGAGCCTTTCCTGCCACTGGGGAAACTGAAGCGACAGAGGTAGAGAATATGATTTTAGGCAATTAGAAAAACTCTTTTTGCAAGTGAAGGTGATTTTTTCATTAAGAAACTAATTATGTTCCGTAATTGACATGAACATAATTGACATTACCTTTTGCTGTAATACTTCTTCCATCATATTGCAAGTTCCTTGAGCACAGACACCATGCCTTTTTTCATTTCATATCCCTCACTGTGCCTAGAACATAGCCTTACACATAACAGTGCTTAATAAATATTTATGAGTAAATCATCAACTTTCCTGAATCATGCTTCGATATAATGATCAATCCTGCGTACCTATTACTAAGTGGTGATTTCTATTAATGTGCATCGTCTTTAGAGTTAGAATTCCAGAACATCGACACAATACAAGCACACGCCCACTGGCACCACACACATCTCACTGTGCTAGGCACACTACCAACATGAAACTGCACTTACCATTAGAAGTCTATAATTCAGACAGCACAGAGGAAATCAACCTACAGAGATGTGAACAATCCTAACATTCCTAACAAATGTATGAAACATTTATCAATGTTTACCTGAGTCACCTGCGTTCCAACAGGCCACACCCGATTCTGGCACCGTAAGTTGGATTTCTTTCTACACTGCCTACCCTCCTTGGTACTTTGTTGAACAAGTTTCAAAAGATTCAAACATACATGTCTTCAAATAAGAGAGCATCTGACAAAGGAGAGATAAGATCAAAAAAATGATCTACAGCCCTGACTCTGGTTGGTTATCTTTCCACTAAACTTATGACTTCTCCCTCCCCAAAGCAAAGCCCCCCGAGGTTACCTTCATCTTAAGGGTATAAATGCCACTGGCCTCATCCTGGAGTTAACAGCTTTGGATGACCAAATCCCTGGTTTGCAACGTCCATAAGTGAACTATCTCCCCATCTGAACACTTCCTTCAATATTTATCGGGCCAGTGCTGGGGGTTGTCAAAGACATCTTTCAGACCAACTGGTAAATGTGGAAAGTGAACAGCGTTCCGGACTGGAAGTTTCACTAAATATTTCCACCTTCACTCAGTGAGGTATAGAGCTGCATAAATTACTCAGGGTTCTACAGAGAGGTTTACGACCACGTGAACAGGGACTAGGAGCCTCAGAAAAGAGAATGGTAAACTTAACAAGCAGCTCTGGAGTGCTGGTCTGGACCAAGGTAGCGATCTGATCTAAAGCAGGTCTAAGGAGTCCAACTGATCTTATAAATATTGAATGTTTCAGGTCTTTACCTCACTTCTTTCCCTATCTCCTTAGAGTTTTAGAAAACTAAGATTATACAATATTATAGTGAAGTGTGGGGTTGGGAGGCATAAAATATGCCAACATATCAGTCATATTCTAGATAAAAACCAGAGAAGTCACACATTCAGAACTAGAATGTGTCTGAAATTCTACTTTAATGAGACATACCATGAGCATGCACGCTATTCAATCTGAGGAGGGCATGGTAGCTCAGAAGAGTCAGACAAGGGCACCCAGAACAATTAAGAGGTAAGTGTAGGACTTAGGAGAAACGGTAACAGGGACTGGATTACTTATAGGCTGGAGAAACAGCAGCCAAGAGGCTTTCAGTCTTCAGGTACAGAAAAGGTTAGTCTACAAAGGACGATGGGTGATCAGTTGCTTCTCATCTCTATGGAGGGCAAGGCATTATTTCAGTGACAATACAGGGATTCTACCTTAGCTATTTAGATCAACTTCTTGACACAAAAAAAGGTACACTGCAACTGACTTCTGGCGGAAACTATAAAATCTTCACTCTCCTTTTGTGAATATCTTCAAAACCAAGATGGATCTGATGTAGTTCTCATCAGGCTCCTTAAAGTTCTACCCAAACAGGAAACTCTGTGATCAAGTTGCATCCGGGATCGCATGTGGTAGAGAATGAAAAAAACTTTGAGCATTTTTTATCTCCTTGATAACAACTCTCCCATACACTGAAGGATCTTGGATGTTGCTGGGTTTAGCGATCCCATGGCAGTGGCCTTGACATACTGAAGAGAATTCCATTCTGCACTCAGACACTCTATCTTCTTCACTTTATTAAAAGAAAAGTTGAGACACATAGAAGGAGAGGAACAGACTGATCAAGTTAGAGGCAGAGGTGAGGACAGGATCCAAGTCTTTATATTCTCAGCCTTATCTTGGGAATTACACTTTATAGCTAAGAAAAGAAAGATTGCTTCCAAGAGTGAGATTAGGGTAAAATGGCTAAGGGGACATTTAGGAAGAGAAGAGATCGTCATCAAACAGTTTGCCTGAATTCATCAGTCTTTCCCTTGTGTGGGTTCTCTGGGGCATAGAGCGCTGGAGGGTATGGCAGAAGCTTTTCTCTCACATGAACCTCCCGATGTTTAGTGAGAACAGAACTCTTACTGAAACGTTTGCCACACTGGACGCACCCGTAGGGCTTCTCTCCAGTGTGTACTCGCCGATGTTCTCGAAATCTCGTACAGTTATTGAAACTCTTCTCACAATCCACACATTTGTAGGGATTCTCACCAGTGTGGACTCTCCTGTGGGCACTGAAATGAGAACTGTTGGTAAAGCTTTTCCCACACTCTCCACACTGGTAGGGCTTCTCTCCAGTGTGGGTTCTCTGATGTATAATGAGACTCGAGCTCTGACTGAAGCATTTCCCACACTCTCCACATCTGTAGGGCTTCTCTCCTGTGTGGATTCTCTGGTGGGCACCGAAGTTTGAGGAGTCGTTAAAGCTTTTCCCGCAGTCAAGACATTTAAAAGGTTTTTCTCCTGTGTGGATTCTTTGGTGTCTGATTAGACTCCTGCTTCTACCAAAGCACTTCCCACAGACACTACACTTATAAGGATTTTCCTTCTGGTGGGTCATCCGGCACATGAGGCGAGCACTCCTTCCAAAGCTTTCTCCGTATTTGAGAAGTCGGTAGGGCCTTTTCCCCATGAAAGGCCTCTGATGCACAACAGCTTTCCCTAAATCTCTAGGCTGAGACATCAGTTTTCCCTGTCTGACTCCTTGAAGGTTTTCCCATTGTCTTCCTGAGATGCATTCCCTTTTACAATATTTACCTGGATCAGCATTCTGAGAAACAACCCTTTTAGACTTTTCTATTAATGCCCTATGCTGCTCCATGTCCTTATATATTACCTGTGTTGCATCCTCCTTGATACTACTTCCAATTTCAAAATCTGAAAAAAAAGACAATAAAAATTTCAGACCAGTCATGTATCAACATAAACAACATGGCCTACAGGCCTTGTCTGTTAGGATCCCTGTGTGCTTCACTGGCCTCAGGTGTGGGGGACTCTTTCCTGATTCACTGGGCCTTATTTTCTTTCAGTTCCACGAATAGCCAATAATACCCAGCACAAAGTAGGCCTTTGGAAATGTTTTCAGAATTGAATTATAATCCAAGCCATTATCCCCAATCTGTATCCTGATTAACATGGGAGCAACTTAGTTTATCTCCCTGAAATTCCAGTACAATTCATCCTGCTTTCAAAATTTCTCATCTATATCAAAGTACACTACACTTCATTAGTGTTTAGATTCTAATGATCAAGTCCAAATTCCTCAGTGGACTTCTACGCTCATCAACCTATAGTCATATTCTATCCAAGAGTATTTCTTTCTTCTCAAATGTTGCTGTCACTTTGTTTTTCTGGCAGTCTCACACACAGACCACACTAACTCAAATCTTAATTCTCACTGCTCGACAAACCGGAATTATCTTCTCCTCACTCTTTCATCTACATCCCACAGTACATCTTGGATCCCAGCTTTCCCGAGAAGTTTTCTGAACAGAGAGCATGATGTGGTGAAGACACAGGCTTTGGAATCAGACAGCTCTGGTATGATTCCATCCTGGTCACTTATTAACTGTGTGGTTTTTGTATTAACTTTTTATTATGGAAAATTTAAACACAGAAAAGTAGAGAACAGTACATAAACTGAACTTCCATGAACCACTTACCCAGTGATCTACTCCTGGCTAATCTTGTTTCACCTCTATTCCCACACACTCTCTGCTCCCGCTACCCGGATTATTTTGAAGTAAATTCAGACATCGTATTATTTGATCAATAAATAGTTCACAAACTGTGTAACTTAGGCCCAATCCAGGTTTGCTTGATTCTCAAACCCTTCTTCTTATGCATTTTGTTGTACTGTCTTGTTTCTACTTGCTAATTTCAATGTTACTTTCCTTCCACATATTGAGCTGAAACTGCCAACATCCCTCAGTCCCAAGTGGGGTGGCTGTGCCCTGGGTTGGAAGAGGAGGACAGCCATCAATGAATCCACTGACTTAGGTCAAAAGCCCTAACAATGTCATATTCTGAAGCACTCTGATTGAGTCAAACATTGTTCTGGGATTTGGAGGAAGTTACAGCCTAGTAGTTGCCTCAGACAGAGCCTGATAATTTGATGACAGGTCTGGAGCTCACCTTAAAAAACAAGATTCACAAGAGAAGGACTTTGTTTCCAAAGTTATCAACTTTAACAGTTCCAGTTACAGAGTTAATAATTTCAGCTTTCATTCCCATACAAATACAAATTCCTGTATAAATACTACCAGAGAGCATATGTGTGAACTTCCTTTTCTAATGTTTGTTTTGAATAAGCATAGAGTACAGGAAGGAAAATAATAACAGGTAAGGTTAGAAAGACAAACTCAGATTAAGGATGGTTGTGGAACCTTAATACAAGTCTAATGGAGAAAACTGGTTTGGAGACTTTTACAATAGTTTAGGCAAGAGACAGAGAAACGCTAAACTAGGGTAATGGTTATGGTAACTAAAGAGGGGGGCAGATGGAAGTTCTACAACAGCTGAAAAAACATATCATCTGCCTGGATGTAAACAATGAGACAGAAGGCATCAAAAAAAATCTCTATCTTTTAAGTCTGGATGACCTGTGGGAGACACAGGGAAGAGCCATAGTGTGGGAAGGAAGATGCTGATTTTAATTTTGAAAATTTTAAGCCTGGACTGCTGGTGAGGTGCCTGTGAGGGCATCCAGCGGTCAGCGGGAAACCCGCAGGTGGAGCTCAGTACCAGAATAAAGTCTTTTTGTCTCTGCCTATCCTTTTTCTCATGCACATCACACATAACTGAGACATTTCTGTTTTGAGCTTACTGACACACCTCCCTGATCTGAGTTTTTCTCACGTATAATTCCAAGTTCTTCTTCCCCACAATATTTCTAGGAGATATTAAACATTATCTGCCCCATACACTCAAAAACCGAGGCTGAGATCCCAAAAACCAAATCATGAGAGTCCAAGTTCCTCCCTTGAACAGAAGCACCATAAGAACAGGGCCTCTGTTTTATTCATCGATACCTCCCCCTTTTCCTCAAATGCCACAGGACACACGAATATCTGCTTAATGAACAGACATTCATGAGCGATGTGCCAGCTCTTCTGATCTGTCAGTAAATCCCACTTCCTCCTTCTTTAGACCACAGCCCCTCATGATTCTTACCACTCGGGCTTTGCAGTAAACCTGGAGGTCCCTGGAATTCTGGCTCCTGTACAATTTCCTCCTCGCTCAGTCTCTCACTGCTGGAATCTTCAACTATTGCCTCCTGTGAGTCCTCCTCAGGTTCCCAGCCCGTAGGTTCCTGGGGTTCAATCTCAATGTCCTCTCTTTCTTGACTTGAGGGTGACGGGGCTTCCTCTGGGGTGCTGGTGGGAGAGGCAGATGCCCGAGAGTTAATCAGGGCATCCATCTCCTTGTAGAATGCACAGGACTCTAGCACGTGACCATTTTTCACTTTGCGGTAACTCTTCTGAAGGCTTTTGAACTTGGTCCGGCACTGTTCCGGTGTCCGGAGGAAGCCGCACTCTCGCAGCTGTTCAGCCACGGCCCCGTACAACTTGCTCTTCCGATGACAGGCTTGCAGTGCTTCATAAAACCGAGTCTCACGGAGGATGTCAAGGAAAGTCTTGGTTTCCTCGTAGCCCCAGTGCACACCTGCCATTCAAGGATAAAGTTCAAAGATACAAGATGTCTGAAGCCTCTATACATTACAAAATATAAGAAGTACAAGAAAACAAATCTCATTCCCTGGAACTATTATATGCCTGGGAATAACCTTTGCAAGAAATGAGAAGGTCTATATAAAATAACTATAATATTATATTGAAAGACATACAAGAACTAGAAAGAATGGAGAGACACTATGTTTCTGGATAGGAAGATTCAAGTTGTACAGATATCAATTGTCAAATGAATCTATAAAGTCAAAATCCCAATAGGATTTTAAAATTAAAATTGATGAACTGATCTCAAAGTTTACTTGGTAGAATAAAAATGCAGCCCCCCAAATCTGCCATTGCTATGGTTATTAAGGATTTAGCTGTCTTTTAAAAATTGTTAGGAATAATGGGCTAGGACACCCAGCAGGAACTTTTCCCCCAAATTCCCTATCATTTCTTTAGCCCATCTTCTTCAAACAGCAGAACTATGTCCAGAGTAGTTTTTGATGTTACTGAGTCCTCTACTTTGAGAGATGAAACCATCCGTAAGACAGGCAGATGTCCTGCTTTTATAGCAGAATTAAGCTTTTCAGGATATGTCTGAAGACAGTTTGTTAAACATGCTTTTTGGGTGTTTTATAATCTGTAGTAGGAAAGTCTTTTCTGTCCTCTACCTTACTGGGTGGTCTCTTTCAGTCATATCATTGGATTCCATATTTGAAACCACCCTACCCTCATGTCTATGGATTTCCAGAATGATGAATACCTGTATAATGCATTTTCCCATCTTTTTCCTGAGATCTGTTTGTTTTGAATAGGTACAGTCATGAGTCCAGTCTCAGATCTCCCAGCCTGGTTTATTTTTCCATTCTACCTAAGAAATTATCATCTTTTCATAAAGTGGAGTACAGAAACATTACTAATAACTGTGACACCAGGCAATGTTTTATTGCATTTTAGCATCTGCAGAATGCCTTCATCTACACTATCTCATTTAACACTAACAACTACCCTCATATTCTTAGCCATATTTTAGACAGAAAATTGAAGCTCAAAGTCGTTATATGATATGTCAGCCGTCACATAGCTACTAACTGGTGGTTTAGTTCTGCATGTCCCAGGCCCCAAATTTCAACACCATCTTTCTTTTGCATAGTATCTTTTTTTTATCCTTTTAACTTCAATATCTCTGTGTTACGTTTAAGATGTATCTCTTGTGGTTCTGGGTTTCTGAGCATGAGCCACCCATTCTCCTTGCTTTGGCACTGCAATAAGCCTTTCTCTGCTCCAAAAAAAAAAAAGATGTATCTCTTATAAGCAGTATAGTTTTAAAAACTATATCTGATAATCTTAGACTTTTAAATTTGTAATTAATGATATATTTGGATTTACATCTATCATCTTACTGATTTTTTTCCATTTAATGCATCTACTTTGTGATTCTTCTTTTCCTTTCTTGTCTTCTCTTTGAATTTTTTTTTTAATTCTTTTTTTTGTTGTTGTTAGTTACACATTCCTTTATGGACTATCCTTGAGAGTATAATAATGTATCCTTGACTGTTACAATCTAATACAATTGACTGCATTATAACAATTCTCAGATAATGTTAGATCCTTAGAACCCTGGACTCCGTTTGTCTTCCTTCCACGGACCCCAAATACTCAAAATTCATGCTGTGCTCTAACCCAAAAAAGAACCCTTCATGGCTGTTACTCAGACTGCACTGGGGGTAACAAAACACCTGGGAGTACTTTCAGTTACATGGCCAATTACAGTGATGAGTGGCAAGGTGTGCGTGACAGAATTCCCTGGGTTTGGTCACTTCTGGTCTACTCCTTTTTCCACAAGACCACATCATCCATTTTCAAACCAGAAAAAAAAAAAAGCACCATTCTTACCACTCAGGTTTTGAAATAATACAGGAGCACCACGAAGCTCAGACTTCTGGATAAACTCAACACCCATTTCATCACCATCAGATTCTTCTGCGGCTTCTTCCTCCTCCACCAAATTGATCTGTTCTTTAGCACTGATACCAATTCTCTTTAGTCTGGGGAGAGACAGAATCTCCTTCGGCTTATCCGTGGATGAAGTATGAGCTGCAGGGTTCAACAAAGCATCCATGTCCTCAAAGAAGGCACAGGGTTCTAGCACATGGCCATTTCTCACTTTTCGATAACTCTTCTGTAGACTTTTGAACTTGGTCCGACACTGCTCTGGTGTTCGGAGGAAGCCACATTCTCGCAACCATTCAGCTACAGCACCATATACTTGGCTGTTTCGGGGACAGGCCTGAAGTGTTTCATAAAAGCGAGACTCTTTGAGAATTGCAAGAAAAGTCTTAGTTTCCTCGTAACTCCAATGTACGCCTGCTATTTTTTCATCTTCCAAACCCCACTGCTGCTGCTCTCTCCGTGTTTTCCCTGCATTCCTTGCAGGGGTCTGAATAGCATGAACTGACTTTTCCTTGATATAGTTGCTTCGTAGGATATTCCTCTTATTAGGGGATTGTAGACCTATTGTCCATGGCTCCTTTCTTTGCTCCAACTGTGCCATCTTGTTAGCTGTAGACACTGTGTTTCCTAGAGGAAGAGAAACATATTTCATGCTAGAAAGATCATCACTGCATGCCCCCATCTCCTGCTGTAGTATGCTCTCCTGGAACACTTGTTCACACCTATCCTTTAAAGGTCTTGTTCAGTTCCTTCTCTAAAGTCTTCCTCAACCATGATCATGCACACTAGTTTCTTACACGAGTTATCTGGCACAATCATCTACTTAGACTACCGTTTCCCTTCTCATATATGTACCACTTCCTTCCCCAGCTAGTTCTTAAAGGAAAACTTTTAAGGGTAAGAAACACGTATTTCATTACCTTCAATTCCCTCTCAGTATCTAACATTGTGTTAGGTTCAGAGCGTGCTCCTATGAGCCAGTATTCGTTACTTATAAAGTGTGCTTACACCTGCTCCCCACATCCCCTCACTCCCCCACTCAACACACACATACACACACTGGGGCTATGGGAGATGAGAAGTCAAGAACTTTTGGAGACATTCTGGTGAAGTTAATGGGAAAGAGACGTAAGAATAGGAAAGTAACTTGAATTTTTTACTTTACAATACGGTGGAGATCAACATGTCTTAAATTGGAATCCTAGCTCCACCACTTACTTTACTTTCTGACCAGGGGAAGTTTCTTAATCTCTCTGAGCCTCAGTTTCCTAGGAAATAATATAATCTATTCAACAAGGTGCTGGGAATATTAAATAAAGGATCATCTGTAAAGTGTCCAATGCCTAATAAGTATGTAATAACATTTAGTTTCCTTCTGTAGAAAACACACATAGGAGCTTCACGGAATTCCCCTAGGGAGGCAGCATCAAATCAAATCCTTGCTGAAAGAACCCTGGGGATGGAGATTTGCTCTTCACTTTCACATGAGAGAAGTAAGTGTAGGGACAGTGAAAGTTCAAACATCTACAAGGACCAGGCAGGCAAAGTAAAGGAGTGAGGTGGCTGGAGTGAGAGCCCTGGCATTTTAGCACGAGCTCCTCCACTCAGCTGTGGTCAATGGCTGCTGTGAGAGAAGGTGGGCCCATTGTGCCTGACGTTTGATTTTTTTAAGAGATACTGGAAATCCAGATTTATAAACTAATTTTAAATTAAAACTCTGTGCAAGGCCCAAATATGTTTGTAGGCTAGACTCATAAGCCTTTAGTTTACAATCTATGATAAAAGACTGAGCCAGGTGTCTCTGGGCCTGGGCCTTTCCATATGTAATTATTATACATGGAGGCACTGGGCTAAATCTGAATGTCCATAGTATGGTCTCTAACCCACTCATGGCAGAGTTTACTAAAACCTCTAATTCATCATTTTACTAGGTCTGGATGCTGTGTGATCCAAGGCAACACTAGGAAACAGCTATTGTGTAGGCAACTTGCCATGTGGCCATCTTTCACTGGCTCCTGTAACAACACTAACAGCAATGACTACCAAGATAACCACACGGGTCTTTGAAGGATGAATGATCAGTGATGAAGTGCAGAGACCCTAAGTAAAAGTTAAAATCAAGGGTCCTGGGACTTCCCTGGCGGTCCAGTGGTTAAGACTCTGCATTTCCACCGCAGGGGGTGCAAGTTTGATCCCTGTTCGGGGAACTAAGATCCCACATGCTGCATGGTGTGACCAAAAAATTTAAAAAAAAAAAAATAATAATAAAAATAAAATAAAATCAAGGGTCCTGCTGTTTTGGGAAGAGTGCTTTGTTACTGGTGTGTCATCAGTGTCATCTTAGGTTGATCATTTTTTTAAACTGCTTTAATTACTTTCTGATTATAAACAATTGTCAGTTTATCTTTATTCATTCAGTTTGACACGGCCTATTTTGTAATCTCTGTACTTCAGGGTCTGTATGTATTGTTGCCCAACAGAACTTTCTTTGATGATGATGTTCTGTAACTGTGCTGTCCAATACAGCTATTGAATACCTTAAATGTAGCTACTGCCACTGAGGAACTGAATTTTAAACTTTATTTAATTTTAATTAATTTTATAAATTTAAATTTAAATAGCCACGTGAAGCTAGTGGCTACTCTATTAGACAACAAAGGTTTATAGTATCTATAGTGTGTATTGGTGCACATTTTAGGCCTATAATTTTATTCATAAGTAATCTCTGACTTGTAGCTTACATATGAATGAACCATATTTAGCCCTATTGTTAAAGCAGATGATATAGCTCTTCAAAAGTTTGCTTGTAAAATTACACTTCAGTGGTTATGTGTGCCTGTAAAAATTTGTGCTATTTAAAAAATTCACAACACGCTATCAAGGTTGTTGTATTGAAATTACTTTTTTTCTTCTGTTTATACGATTTCCATCCAAAAAAAAAAAAAAAAAAGATTTCCATCCACTCACTGAATATTTGCTGGGCACCACCCATATGTCAGGCTCTGTGCACAGTGTTGGGGTTACTATGGTTTAAACAAAAACAAATCCTAAAAAGACCTTATAACTTTACAGAATTTTTAGTCTAGTGGATGTAGATAAGTTTATATTTCAATAATATGACAATCATATATAAATCTCTCCAATGTTTTAATCACTAAATTATAAGAATATATAAAAATCTATAACATAAATTGGAAGAAAGGAATGAGTGAGGTATGAGAACATGGTATGCTAGAGCACAGAAATGACTAGACAACCCATGGAGGTCCTTAAAGTGATAACATTTATAACTATTTTATCATCGGTAGAAGTGAATATATTAGAAATCCCCAAATCTTTTATTTGAAAAGGGATAGAATCCTTACCCAGGGAGACCATGTTCCCAATACTCTCCTTTCTAATATCCCGGTAGAGGTCTCTGTGAGCAGGAATCTGACGCACACTCTTTTTGTAGGAAAAAGCTCTTGCCATGTGGACATCTTTCACTGGTCCCTGTAACACACTAACAGTAATGACTACCAAGATAACCACATGGGTTTTTGAAGGATGAATGATCATGGATGAAGCACAGAAAGTCCCTAAATAAAAATTAGAATCAAAGAACCAAGTGTATATTATGTGCCAAATGAAGCAGAAGGTACTATAAAGAATCATAAGAGAGATGATCCAGCAAGGAGTCCCATTACTCAGATGGCTGGGTGCAGTCTCTTCTGGAAAAGGAGCAAGGGGGAAAAAGTCTCTTGGAGGGAGTATAAAAGTTTGAGGAAATCATTGTGACTGAATATCCTAGGAAGTTAGGCTAGAGAGAACAATTACAATTTACCTGGGACCCAGCAGGAACTCGTGTGGCTGTTACTTCCTGATCTATGGTGTTCCATTCATCAGCAGGAGGAGGAACCCAGGGAGAAGGCCGAGCTGTAAGAAGAGAAAGAAACAATTAGTGTTGTAGGCTCTGCCATTTTATTCATGCTGCTTCTCCTTTTATGAAATGAGCATGTATAAAAAACCGACAAATATAAATTGGTTATTTTCTCAATGAGTTCAGAACAATGCCCCAAACCACGGTACCCTAAAGCAGGGCTCACAAACACAAATGCTTTTAGGGAGTAGGCAGGTAAAGGACATCATGAAAGGGGAGAGGTAAGGACTGTGGGGAATTGGAGAGCACATGTCCCACTGAAAGGGTACACCCAGTGTTCAGCTCCAGCTGATGCTTCATTGTGAGACTATTGCCCTGGCACAGAGCTTCTAACTTTTTTTTTTTTAATTTTTAATTTTATTTATTTTATCTTTGGCTGCATTGGGTCTTCGTTGCTGTGAGTGGGCTTTCGCCAGGTGCAGCGAGAGGGGGCTACTCTTCTTTGCAGTGCGTGGGCTTCTTCACTGTGGTGGCTTCTCTTGTGGAGCACGGGCTCTAGGCATGCAGACTTCAGTAGTTGTGGCGCACGGGCTCAGTAGTTGTGGCTCTCAGGCTCTAGAATGCAGGCTCAGTAGTTGTGGCGCACGGGCTTAGTTGCTCCGCGGCATGTGGGATCTTCCCGGGCCAGGGCTGGAACCCGTGTCCCCTGCACTGGCAGGCAGATTCTTAACCACTGCGCCACCAGGGAAGCCCCAGAGCTTCTAACTTTTTCAAGAGAAGCCAGAAAGCAGGACTTTTATGTACAATCTCAAGTCTTAAATCTTGAGAACTAAAAACAAACAAACAAAACCCCCAAACCAAAAACTCCTTGTAGGTGAAACAAAACAATCCGATTTGGCACGTGAGTTACCAGTTCGCCATCTCTGGCACAAATTAATCCCCTATGAGTGAATACTGTCCTAAAAAATGTTAGCATATACAGATACATAGTACTGAACACTACAGGCAAATATACCCCCAGAAAGGTGGAAGGAAGATATATAAGCTTATATAGTATAAGGCAGTCTGTGGTCTAACTTCTACTCTAGAATTCACTATCTAGGAAAACTTTAAGAATAAATATTACTGTGACCAAGAACTCAAAAGCTTGATCTACTACTTTCTATGGAATCAAACTGAATCACTTCCTTGGAAATACATTATTTCCTTAGGCACACATGGCTGAAATCCTATCTCTTCTTTTAAAAGGAATTCACCTTTCTGAGATATCTATCCCTCAAATTTTCTGTCCTCCATACCCCCAGTAAGGACCTCAACAGAACAAACCATCTTACTTTAGGAACTCCTTATCACCTGAGATGGCAAAATCCAGAAACACCATGAATTTATCAGGTAAAGTAACTGACAGCATCTAATCCATGTGAACAAGGGAACTCTGATGCTGATGAACAAACACTGAAAAATCCAGAAACCATTAATATTTGCAATGCATTCTATCATAATATGAATTTCAGGAGGGATAAGGAGGTGGGGTCCAAAGTGGTGAATCTTGCCTCTTGATGAGGGGTTCTGTAAGTCAGACAGATTTGAAGTTTAAAAATAATCATGCCATTATGGGAGTAAGGAAACTAACATTTATTGAGCACTATTATGCACTGACCCTTTTACAATGCCTCCTTTAACCTACGCTAACAACCTTAGTATTTTCCTTTTACAGATGACAGAATGGAAAGTTTGAGAAGTTTAGTAACTTGACCAAGACGACACAGATAAAGAATGGCAGAGCTAGGTTTTGAATGCATACTGTCTACCTCTAAAGCCTAATCTCTTAATCTCTATGCATTAATACACAGAGATTAATTAATTAATATTACTTGCCCGAGATAACACAGGGAGGGGGCAGAGAAAGGATATAAACCCATGTCTTTTTATTGTAGGTTCAGTGATCTTTCCACTCCTCTCTTTAAGCCTGACATCATGCTGCAGAGGATGGAGAGATCACTGTGGACTGGGAAGGACAGGGTCTTCATTTCCTTGTATTTGACTTGATTCATTAACGTCTAGGGCAGATATGAACACCAGTTGTCTCTTCTCTATGAAGTCTTATTGTTTATCCCTCTCATATGCCACTTCTGTGATGCCTTACTGTCAGTCACTTTTTGAAAAAAAATCTCATTTCTTCTTCCAAACAGTTTTTCCAAGTTGCTTATAGTCAGCCAAGAACACACACACTTATACATGCAGCAGGACTAAAAACCACAAGCTGATTGTAGAGTGGAGATTCTTAAATGACCCTATGAGACCTTAAGGCCAGTCTGGGCAATCTGTGTTTTCTCAGATTCCATCTTTAAGATCCCTTTTACTTATGTCACACATATTCCCAATTCTTGAAGCCAATGAAGTCTTTCTCCCCAGTATTCAATTTACTCTCAAATATGTATTGAGGGGACCCTACGCTGAACAAGTCACAGTGTTAGGGCTACAAAACAAATCTGCCATGGTCTCTGCACTGGGCATGCTCTGAGTTCTTACCATTCTTGGGTAAGGGCCGAAGCTCTCTCTTTTGGTTCAGCTGCTCCTGGTGTCCTGAGTGGAGGCTTTCAGCTCCCTCCAGAGACATCACTCTGGGTTGGGTCTCCACCTGCTCTGGCTGAAAGTCTGCCACCTCCCATGCTGCTCCAAGTGGGGCTTGCTTCTCTGAGTGCACAGGACTGCTAACCTGGGAAATAAAGTCAGTGCCATAATGGAAAAAGGGAGTTAAAGAGGGCTAGATCAGGGCCAAATTCCCCCAAGAAAGATATCAAAGAAGGACAGAAGATGTGAGAAGGAATGAAAATTTCACTCCATTCCCAATGGGACCTCTGAGGGCATCAGGTTAATAGTATTGTCCAGAAGTCTGGGCATAAGGGAATAGGAGAGTGCTCTTTATTAGTATACAGAGGGGGAAAATCTGTTAGGAGTGAAATACAGAGCCTCCCTGTTATCAGACTAGACATTATTTGAGTCCTCATATCTATTAGGTTCACAGAGAAGTGAAAGTTCTCAGAACACTAATTAATTCACTAGTGAACTGAAAACTTAGAAAATTAATCTCGACATCTAGTGTCTATTTCTGACCAACACAGCAACTTGCTAATAGTCAGATCTTTACACAAATCCTGTGCAAGGTGAAAGTGCAAATCTTGCAGGATTTCATGAGGTTACTGAAAGGGCTGATGAAAAACAATTAGAAGAGCATGCAAAGCCACTGACAAATAAGGATCAGCAATTAAAATGGAGAAGAGTGACAAGGATGAAGACATTGAGGGCACTTCAGAAGGCACGGATTGGAATATTAAAGGATGACAAGAGGCCCTGGAGTAACTGATGAAGTCCTTTCTTTCCTTTTCTTTTTGGGTGGGGGGCAGGGCAAAATAGCCCTCTTTAGGATCAAGCTACAAAAGTAAAATCCTGTGAAGCATAATGTACTGTTCTCTCATATAATTTTTTGGGGAAACGTTACGCAAAGATTTAAAACAAATACTTAGATGCATAATGTTTAGTGTCATTTGCAAGATAATAGTTCAACCAAAGCTTTTTTTCTATTTAATATGAAATTCTGATCCCTTTTAAGTAGATTCCCTTTAAAGGTCTTTCATTATTACCATTTATCCTTCCATAATTTGCATGTCCTGCAATGCATCCCTCGCCCATCTTCCTTTCCACCCCCTTCTTGTTAAATACAAAAATTTGGAAAATCCTCTCTCACCTGCTGTCTTAGTCTTCCAGTCTCTTTCTCCAAATGTATTACCAGGGCCACCGCCTCCTCTCCACTTTCCGGACACTGCTTCTGTGCCCACGCCTGAATCTTCTCGGGTAAAATGGTGAGAAACTGCTCAATCACCAGCAGCTCCAGGATCTGCTCCTTGGAACGCATTTCTGGCTTCAGCCACCGGCAGCAAAGTTCCCAGAGTTTACTGAAAGCTTCATGGGGTCCGGTCACATCCTCATAACAGAATTGCCTGAAGCACTTGCGAAAAGTCTCGGACTCAGAGCTGTCCGATCCTTCCAGAATGGGCTGCGATGCCCACTCGGGCTCCTTTTCCACCTTCATTATTAGGCATCCCTCAACCTCCAGGGGTGCGTCGATCTGAGGGTCCAGGGATGCAGCCATGCTCTAACCCGGGGGTCAACCTCACGTCTAGCTCAAAGGAGACTCGAAGAAACCAAACCTTCGAGAGCTCCCTGCTAATGGTTTTGGAAGTGTGGGAAGGCAGGGAAGTGAAAACGGCAGTGTCAGCAGGAACAGGGTACCCCAGGCTGATTAATCAAATCTATACTAGGCCCTTGAAAAGGTGAACATGTACCCTAAGGTCCAAGAACTCAGCCTCTTTTCCCAACAAGATGTGTCCCCGCGTTGTGGTTTTCCAGGGTGCATCTTTTAGTGCAGTGTCGGTAAGAGCAACGCTAGAGGACTGGGAAAAAATCAAGGGGACCGCGGACAGGAGGGCGGGGGCGGACAGCCGGGCCGGGAGGGGGTGTGTCAGACACCCAGGGAAGGGCCCGGGGGAGGGGAGGCCCCCGAGTGGGTGGGGCCGGATGCGCAGGCCCCGCCCGGCCCCGGGTTCGAGGCTCGGGCACTGCAGTGCGCCCAGGCCGCTGCGGGTGGCTGGGGCGGGGGCCGACGTTATCCGAAGCCAGCGCCCGGCTCTTCTGGCCCAAGGTGGCCCGGGCCGTCCTCAGGAAACCTCCACACGCTGAGGAAAGCCGCGAAGCGGTCCTGTGCCTAAGGGGAGAGAAACCGCGGGGACCAAACAACGCTTCGTAGGGTGGCGTCTGCAGGATCCTCGCCCGCGGCCTCGTCCGCTCTGTTCCCGGACTGCGCGGGGGGCGCTGGGAGCAGCGGCCACGCATGCGCCACTCGCGCCCGCGCGCCGCAGGGTTCAGCGGAGGCTTCCTCGTCAGCGAGGGTCTGGGGGGAGGGGGCGGCGCGGTGGACTCTCGCGAGAGCGCGCAGCGCAGCGACGCGCTGCTGAGACACTTTAGGAATGAGAAGTGGTGCGACGACTCTTCCCCGGGGCGGACGGACACACCGCAGGCACTTTGCAAGAGACAGTGGAACAGTGTGAGAAAGGGGCGTGGGCGTTCTCCGTCAGCCGGGGAATCTGGGGGGCAGGGAGAGTCTGTGAGGTTGAGGAGCGCTACTGAGGAGGCTGCGCGAAGTCCTTTCTGACGCGGGGTGTGAGGACTCGTTTGCCTGGCGGAGGGTTCCGTCACGCGCTGCGAACGGTCGCGTGTTGGAAGGGCTGCTGTAGGCGGCGACCCTCGGCGGGACAGCGGCCCTCGTGGAGGGACACGGTGCCGCCCCAGTCCTCCTCTGGGGGAGCTTATGTGAATGTTCGCATCTGTGAATGTCCCCATCCGTTGCCTGCGGAGCAGCGGGGGCTGCGCTTCGCCTCGGGGGCTCTTACTGCCCCGGGCACCGGGGAAGTCGGTGTAGCTAAAACTGTTGGGAGAGGATGTCATCTCTGGCTCAGAGTTCTTCCGACCAGGCCCCAGCTTCCTCCTGGTGGTGGCAGGAGGAGCTGTCCAGTCTCTCAACTTCTGTGAAACCCCAGAACTGTGCCCGCCCATCCCTCCGTCCCTTCCTCCATCCCTTTACTGATTAGGTGCCAGGCACTTTTAGGCATTTGGCTTATATCAATGGGCAAAGCAAAAATCCCTGTTCTGGGGTTGGCGAGTAGATAGACTATTAAAAAATAAAACTTAGTAACTTTTTTTCTTAGAGAAAATGTTAGTTAAAACTTGACATGCAAATTCTAGCAGCCAAGAGGCATTAGGTGAGAATCTATTGGGCAGCTAGTACATGCCAGAGGTTGTCTTTACACAGCTGTCTACAAGCTTACTTTCCTTTATTCCATTTATTTGGTCTCTTTAAAATAATATTTATTGAGCACCTTTTTTTTTTTTTTTTTGCCAGACATGGTGATAGGTGGTGAGAAAAACAAAACAAAAAACACAGGATCCTTTGCCACGTTTGAGCTTTCAGTCTGGTGGGAGAGGCACGTGTTAATCAAATAATCTACAAACTACTGTACAGTTGTAACTGCGGCAGGTACTGCCGACGAGTACATGATGCTTAGGATCTGTGTATATTAGAGGGAGTTGACTTAGGAGGTCTGGGAAAGCTTCTTTGAAGAGGTAAAGCTAGGGGTGAGATCCAAAGGAGGAGGAAGAGCTGACTAGGCAAAGTCTAATCCTCACAGAAATCCTATAAAACAGGTAAGATTACGTCCGTTTTAGAGTTAAGGACATCGACAGCTCGGTGAGGTGATGTATCCGCCCAAGGTTACTTTAGACTAAGTGGCAACCCACGATTCTGAGTCGGCTAAGAACAGGGTCTTTTATATGCTCCTTGAGCCATTTGGTGTTTTTAGGAGAGGCAAGTGTCACAAGCACCTCAGGGACATTAGGGAGCAGGGGTCACAAACTCGAAAGGCTGCAGGGCTCAGGCAGATAACATAATTGAGTGAAGTAGAGTATAAGACAGTAGGGAGGACTTCCCTGGTGGCGCAGGGGTTAAGAATCCGCCTGCCAATGCAGGGGACACGGGTTTGAGCCCTGGTCCGGGAAGATCCCACGTGCCACGGAGCAACTAAGCCCGTACGCCACTATTACTGAGCCTGAGCTCTAGAGGCAATGAGAAGCCCGCGCACCGCAACGAAGAGTAGCCCCCCACTCGCCACAACTAGAGAAAGCCCTCACGCAGCAACGAAGACCCAATGCAGACAAAAATAAATAAATAAATTTATTTAAACAAAAAAAGACAGTAGGGAATGGGGAATAGTGGGGATTGCAGTGAGCTGGAGGCCATCTTTTCTGTCTAAAGGAAAAAGCCAGGTGAAATTATCACACTTTTAAATAATTGGCAAATACATTTATCTAGACTGTTAGCTCAATGAAGCAGGACTTTATTTATTTATTTAACTGTTGTGTGCCAGGTGCTTAGAGCAATGCCTTGCACATAGTAGGCACTCAACCTCATCTGCTGTCCATAGGCTCTGAGTAATTCTTGCCATGTGTGCACAGTTCCACAGATTTTGAAGCACATTTACATTCACTTTCTTATTTTATCCACCAGCATCTGTGTTGGCTCCTTATTTGCTTCTGATGTGGGTACTGCATGAAAAGCCCCCCAACCCCTCCCCCAATCCAGGAAATATTTAGGTATGTCTTCCTTTTGTACCTGACCACCCTCTTCATGTTTTAGCTCCTCTCCCTATGTACTTGGCATCATATCTCGACTCCCTCTACTTATCTAGCCCATTTTACGTTTAAAGCATGCTTTGTTGTTGTTTTAGTTCTGACCCCAAACTTTAGGTGTTGACCTTGGGCCCATCATCACAACCAGGGACCCCTTCCCTACACTCAGCCATAGCCCCTGCAACTGCAAGCTGCCCCCAGCTGCCTCTTGCCAGGGGAGGTGCATGAAAGGTTTCATTTCTTAGAAACTACTCTCCTGAGACATCTTGCTCCAGAAGAAAGTGAACATCCCTAGACATCTGAACTCCCTAGTCCATCATATGATCTTGAGCGAGACAGAAATCTCAAGTCTGCAGGGGCCAGTTATAGCTTAGTCTCCTTAAAGCTCCTCTTGGAGTAGAGGGTATTAAAGCTTGCTCTGCATTATCTCTTAGGTGCAGGATTATACATTCTTCAGGAATCATTGTTATTTTTATTTTTTGTGGCCTCTCAGTGTTACATGCACACACACGTATATGTATATGTTTAATGGAAAATTTCAAACATATAAAAGAGTAGAGAGAATTAACTCTTGTGTTCTCATGCTCCAGCTTTAACAATTAGCAATTCATGGCCAAACTTGACTTCCCTTTATCTCTATGTACTCCCCTGATCCTGGATTATTTTGAAACAAATCCCAGACATCATATTTCATTTGTAGCTGTCAGAATATACTGCTAAAAGACAGGGACTCCCATCTTAAACATAACTTCAATATAATCGCAAACGCTTCCCCATAGCATCAGCAATTCCTTAGTGTCATCTTTTAAGAACAGCTTATTTGTTTGAAAGGTGGTTTGCAAAGGAAAAAAGGGTCATAGATGCTGGACAGGTAAAAAGAACAAATGTCCTTCATATTTTCTAGTTAGGTATTGATGTTTATTTCAGCTTGGAAATGTTGGCACCTTGGGAACAAGAGCAAATTGCTGAAAAATTGTTGAAATTGATATGGGTCAATAAATAAGCAGATCATGCTACTCAGAGACATCTTGGAGGAGTGGTTGTTTTCTTAAGACCCCATCCTCTGAGTTGAGCCCAACCCCGATGTCACGCTCTTCCCATGATCCCCAGGGGAACATTCACACCAGTCTCTCCTTGGTAGTACATCTGCTGTCACAGCTGTTATTTTACAAGTAGCCTTAGAGTGACCTTTTGCACCATTTCCCTCTGTCCATGGTGCTGATCCACCAGCCTTTGGCCAGCAACCAGAAGAGCTATAACTTGCTTTTGGCCAATGGGATTTAATGTAGGGCTACCATAAAAGTGGACATTAAATATACATTAAACAGTTCCAAGAAGTGCTGTCAATGCTTATGCTCAGTTAAAAAAAAAATCCAAGCTGAAAGTGAAAAGTGAAAAGGTTGAGTATGTGTGTATTAGTGTGTCTATTTCAGACATAGTATAAATATTTTCAAATGTGATTTCTTAACCACATTATAACTAATTGAAATAAATTTCCATTTCATAAATTAAAAATTGCCTCTCCCACTGGTTCACTAATGGTGGTCAGATAGTTGACAGAATAACAACTATTAATATGTTCCAGTTCTTTTCACCCCATTGAGCAATACAATAATAAAAAATTCTCTTAAAAAAAATTATTTCTTAATATGCATATATAATAGTCAACATTTTTTTTTCTGTATCTCTCTCTAAGGTGCCATGCTAGGCACTAGTGGGATAGACAGAGACATAAGACATAACCCTTTTACTCAAAGTATTAACAGTAAAATGGGGAAAATTAGTCATAGAATTATCGTATATTAGAATAAATGTGGTGGTGGAGGGATGCATGAAGGCCTGTGACAGTACAGAGTATAACCTCTTTGGCTACCAGACAAAGCTTCATAGAGGGAAGCTGAGTGATGTTTAGCAGGAGTGGGGTAGAAAGGCATTCCAGAGAGAGGCAAGGTCATGAGCATGACTGGTATTTTCACGTAATGGTATGAAGTTGAGTGTGCCGTGAACTTAGCACGGTGGAAGGAAGTGGTGGAAGATGAAGTTGTGCACACAGGCTGGAGAGAATTTGGACTTTATGATGAAGGCAATAGAAAATGTGCCCATTTCTGTAGGAAGGTGAGGGCATCTCTGTATCTTTGGGAGAGTTCTCTCTCTTAGAGACTCCTGGGCTAGATCCACTGTGGAAAGAGGATGCTGAGAGAGTACTCAGCATACAGCAACTTGAGTAAGATGATTTCTAGGGTCTATTAATTTTTCTATTCATCCACCCATCCATTAAGCACATACAGAAGCTAGTTATGTTTCAGGTAAAGTGTTGAATACTGGACACAGTGGTGAAAGACATACATGAGTCTTGCCCTTAAGGAGCTTACATTCTAGATGGAGATTGGAGAAGGAGAAAAATATACAAGGAAACATAAGTAAACAAGATAATATCAGGTTGTTATAAATACTAAGAAGAAAATAAATAGGATGATGGGACAGACTGTAACTAGGCAGAAGTTACTTTAGAAAGGCTGATCAATGAAAGGTTTCTCTGAGGTTTGATTTTTGAGCTGGAGTCTGAAGGGTGAGATGGAACCATAGATGTGCAGCTTGTGGAAGAGCATTTCTGGAAGGGGAAATGGCAAGAGAATGAAGACCTTGCCATTGAAGGCGGGAAAGTGTGGAGTGTTCTGAAAACTGAAAGGAGACCAGTGTGGCTGGAGCGTAGTGAGCAAGGGGAGGGACAGGACCAGAGTGAAATGCAGTGCCAGGCAGGGGCCAGACCATGTCGCGAGAGCCTTGCAGGCCATGGTAATTGATTCTAGAAGTGGACATTTAAGGATTTTAAACGAGTGAGTGACAAGATCTGATGTACACTTTAACAAAATCACCCTGGATGTTGTTGAGAGTGAATTGGAGCGAGGCAAGAATGAAGGAAGTGTGGCCAGATATGGGTCTCTGGATTTAGTTCTGGCAAAAGGTGATGGTGACTTGGACTTGGGAGAGACAACAAAGGTGGAGAGAAATGGATGTGTTCCATATGTTTTGAATGTAGAACTGTCAGGACTTGGAATAGCTTGGTTATGGAGCATAAGAGAAAGAGAGGAACTGAGGATGGCTCCTAGATTTTTTATTTCAGGGTATTTGGGTTGATGGCACTACAGTTTTTGATGTGGGGAGAACTGGAAGCGACCTGTTTTTTGGAGTGGAGTGGTGGTGGGAAAGTGATTAATTCTGATTTGGATGCGATAATTTTGAGATCTGTATTAGATATGTGTCAAGTAGACAGGTGGGTATACCTCAAGGGGGAGGCCATGGGTGGAGATATAAACCTGGAGGTCATTGTCATATATTAAAAGCCATCAGACTTGTTGAGAACATATAGGAAAAGAGTACAGGTACAGAAGGGAAGAGAAGGTAGGCCCATGCCCTAGAGCATGCCATCATTTAGCAGACCGTGGAGGAGGAGAATTTTCATGGCTTGGATTATGTCCCCCCAAAATTCATATGTTGAAGTCATAACCCCCAGTACCTCAGAATGTGACCTTATTTGGAAATGGGGTCATTGAAGATGTAATTAGTTAGGTTAAGATGACATCATACTGGACTAGGATGGGCCCCTAGTCCATTATGACTGGTGTCCTCATAAAAAGGGGAACTTTGAAAACAGACACACACACTGCGAGAAGTCCACATGAAGATTGGAGTTATGCTACCACAGTCAAAGAACTGTCGGAAGCTAGGAGAGAGGCCTGGAACAGAGCCTTCAGAGGGAATGTGGCTCTGCTGACACCTTGTTGTGCCACTCAGTTTGTGGTATTTTGTTACAGCAGCTAGTTAACTAATAGAAGAATCTAGCATAGAAGACTAAGTAGAAGTCACCAGAGAAGTAGAAGGAAAACCACTTGAGTGTGATGTCATGGCAGCCAAGGAAAATAAGTGTTGCAGGAAGGGAGTGGCCGTTTTTATTAAAGGCTGATGAGAGATTAAATAAGAGGAGGATAGTTAACTAGATTGGACTAGATTTTGCAATATTTTGGGGGGTTCTTGTCCCCCCTCCATGTCTGAGATTGACATTTGATATTCACCTATTGATGATGACTTTGATTTATCAGCCTATCTGCAGTGTTAGAAGGGACTTGGTGTGCTGCCAGGTAGAGTGAGCTGGTAGTTTTTCTTCTGGTTTGAATGTTTCTTGTCTCTCCTGGGAGTTGCAAGATACTTTTGGCAATGTCCTGTGTCTTCCTTCTTTGTGTTCAGAGTCACTGCTTTATTGTGTAGGAAAAGGTTGTTGCTACCTACTCCCCAGTGGCATAAGAATCTCAGTGAATGAGTTAACCACTCAGCTGCTCTGAACTCAGGTCTCCAATTACTCCATTCACCATTCGCTACCCACTGCTTCCTGTTTTGAATGTGGACCATCCCTGAAACCACTCCCATCTTCACAGCTAATCCCTTTCTGCCCATTTTTTAGCTCTTTTCCTTCTGTTCAGAATTTATGGTCCTTTGCTGTACTTTTTCTTGATTTTTATTAATGTTATGTATTTATTATTTACCAATATCTTTTCTTGGGTCATTTCTAGGAATTTGGACTGAGAGCAGAGGTAGGCACATGCATGTGTTCTGACATCTTGAATCAATCCTCTGATATATTATTTTTCTGTGGATCAGTGTTGATTCCATCATCATGCCATGTTTGTGCTCAGGGAGCACCGACACCTCCTGATCACCAGGGTCTAATCAGAACTCACTGGCAAGATTCCTTGGACATTTCTCCTGAGCTATGCTATTTGAGTAAACAACACCAGTGGTAATGCCCAATAAATATAGCCTTTTATTGATTTAACAAATAATTTGTTAATTATGTACTATGTACATATCACAGTTGGTGATACAGAGAAATATAATATAGGGTTTCTATTCTTAATGAATTCATGATCTACCTGGGAAAAAGAGGCATCCACATGAAGGATGTTAAATGACAGTGCAAGAATTAAGCAACATGAAGTCCTTTTTGACAAGAGCTATTTCAGTTACAAGTGAAGAAATCTAGGTTTATACCATATTAAGTTAAAAAAATGTTAACTGATGTGTTTTAGTGCCCAGAACAGTAGGCCTTCAATAAGTATTTGTTGAGTGAAGGGAATTTGTTTTCTCATATAACTGAAATGTCCAAGGAAAGTTTAAGTTCAGGCATAGCTGTATCCACAGATCCAGATCATGCCCTCAGGCATCTGATTCTTCCCTTTATTCAGCTCTCCTTTCTTCTGAATTGGCTTTATTTTCATGAAGGTTCTCGTCACCATATGGGTAGCTGCTGGTCTTTTGAAAGAGAGTACCCCCTCCTTTTTTTTTTTTCAATAGTTCCAGCAAAAACTTTGGGGCTGACCTTCATGGGGTTGGTTGATTTGGGTCATATGCCAATTCCTGAACCAATCATTGTGACTGGGGGGATGGAGTACCTGATTGGTCAGGCCTGGGCCACGTGTCCATTCCTGGAGCTGAGCTCTCTGAGCCACTTCTAGTTCATAAACTGGTCCCTGTACAAGGAGACTGAAAAGAGGCAGTCACTCCAGATTCGTAGATGGCAGAGATAACAAGCAAGGGAACTTATATATGAGGCATATCTTGGGTGGCCACAAGATGAGTAGATCTCTGAAGTCACCCCCCAGAATCTTAAAAGTTTATATAGAGGCTTTAACAGGGTTCAGTCAAGAATACTGTCAAGATGGTCTCAATAACACATTACTGGGCTTCCCTGGTGGCGTAGTGGTTAAGAATCTGCCTGCCAATGCAAGGGACACGGGTTCGAGCCCTGGCCCGGGAAGATCCCACATGCCACGGAGCAACTAAGCCCATGTGCCGCAACTACTGAGCCTGTGCTCTAGAGCCCGCAAGCCACAACTACTGAGCCCACGTGCCACAACTACTGAAGCCCGCGTGCCACAACTACTGAAGCTTGCACACCTAGAGCCCATGCTCCACAACAAGAGAAGCCACGACAATGAGAAGCCCGTGCACCGCAATGAAGAGTAGCCCCCACTCGCCGCAACTAGAGAAAGCCCACACACAGCAACAAAGACTCAACACAGCCAAAAAAAATTTTTTTTAATAAATAAATTTATTTAAAAAACCCCAACACATTACCCTCTCAAGGCTGTGTCCTTGAAATGGCTCCCACTGTGGGCAGAATGTACATTCCAAGGATCCAAGGACAGGGGAGTGGGTGAGGGGCCTGTGCTTACCTGGGACCAGCTTGTGGGTCAACTGGCGGTCACATTCTCTTGGTGACCTTCTCCAACACTCCTCCCGGCCCCCATTTCCACAGTGGGCCCTGAGTGGTCAGCAAAGGGTGTCACTAGCATGGAGGTGGCTCGTGGGGCGGCGGTCTGGCTGCACCGGAGGCAGATGCCACAGCAGCCATAGAGGCACATGCAGGAGAAAACAGATCAGGAAAATGATTCCCCAAATAGGTAATAACTTTTTTCCACTGAGAGTCCCATGACCTGAACCTTTGATTTGTTAACCTCCCTAGGCTGGGGGTCTGATCACTCAGGGCAATCACGTGTGTCCTCACGTGGTTTAATAAAGATGATACATTAGCCGACTCATCAGGTATGAACACACAACCTCCTGTTTGGATAACAGCACAGGTGCCTCCTTGAGAGGCAGCAATAATGTCCAAGGCCATCCTCTTTTGTAGGATGGCTTTTCTCACTAGACACATTTCAGTGTTCAGTAAGGACAGGCTTTGCCGGCTGTCATTGAAAGCTTACTGGGTGAACTTAGTAAGGGCTTCGATGTGTGCTATGATGTCCTTCAGGCCAATGGAGGGGACAGAGTGGAGGCCAAATGATCGTACCAGTGGAAAACAGAACGTGACCATCTGGCCTTGAGGAGAGAGAGGTTGGCAGTTTTTGTTACTGTGGTTGGATTCTCCCCTGGGCTCAGGAAAACCCAGGGTGCAGCAGCCCAACCACAGGTAGAAGCCACGGCCAAAGATCTGAGCCACACAACCATTGGGTCCCCTTTGGGGCCACCCAATAAGTATCTGGGTGGTGTGACCACACAGTTCCAGTGATATCCATCCCCTGTTCCTGGTGCAATTGGGTTAGTTCTTTTTAGAGTGATTTTTCTGTTACCAACATAGAGTTGCCCAGGTGCTTAAATGTCCACAACCTGAGGTGACCCACATGAACCTATCCCAAATCTGCTTGCAGCCACCCATGGCTCTGATGGTGGTATTTTTAGGACCCTTCCTGTCACCAGTTTGATGGGCTGCTTGTGTAGTTTGAGTGACCGGAAAAGAGTACCCATACCCAGTGTTATTGATCGTGGGTGCCACAGGCCAGGGTTCTGTATTGATGACATCAGATGAATTAAGAGTACTTGTCCTGGCTTGCCCTTTCTTAATGTCCTGCTTTAGGGCCTCCCAGTCCCCTCCCTGGAGTGATGGTACCCACCATGCTCGTCCTGATGAGTTGAGAGGGGCAGCTGCCCACATACCTCATAGGTGGACTGATTCCTTTGCCGGGCATACAAGTGGGCCCACTGTAGAAAGGTATCTCCATCAGGTGCCCATCCCGTGACCGGACACCACAGGAGCAGCAGAAGTCTAAGGTCAAAAAGACAGACACGTAGTAGGAACTTGTATGGGGAGGTCTTCCCCTTCTATATGAACTACACCTGTGGCCTGACCCTTGGATGTTAATGTGGCTGCAGCTTTAGGAACTTGACCTGGTCGTGCTTCTGGGGAGGCAGACTGTCAGGCGTGAGGAGATGGACTGGGGGTGGGATATGCCAGACCAGGACCCCACCTTCTCCCCTGTTTCAGTGGTGCGTGTTCCATTCCAGGTAGAGTGTGTTTCAGCAGGTTGGGCTTGCAGCAACACAACAGGATCCTGGTGGAGACTGAGTAGTTCCCCCTCACCCAGGGGTGTGAAGTAATTTACCATCCCGGTGGGACGTCCCATTGCAGATTCCAGTAGATAACACCTTCCCCAGGTGTGATGGGGCTTGGTGTTCTCAGCAGCACACCATGTTGATCCTCAGTGGGAGTCAGGGCAATGTCTGTCTCCTGCCACTGCCTACCTTTAGGGTACTGAGTGTCTTGGCAGGGGTCCCCAGTCTGGCAAATGGGGTGACAGGCCCTACTGGTTGATCATTCAAATGTATTAAAGGCTGGGACAGTACTTTAGTCCACCTGGCCAAGGTGGTTTTACCTGTGAGTGATTTAATCTGCTGCTTTAGTATTTCAGTCTTTCTTTTTACCACTGCTGCTGCCTGTGGCTTATAGGGGAGATGGAACCTCCATTCGATGTCATGTTCTTTTCCCAGTCTTGCATGTCATGACCTTTGAAGTGTAACCATTGATCACGGTTTATTTGACGAAGGTATCTGCACAGGGTAGTCAGTTTCTCTAATCCCCTAGTGGTGGCTTCCTGGTTTGCATGGTGACAGAGGGAAGTTTGGGTTAGGCCAGACCCAGTATCCACACAAACCGAGGCATACTGAGAGCCCTCACTCAGGGGGAGGGGGCCAGTATAATCAATTTTCCAGTCCCTCACCAGTTGGGAACTCCAGTGGATGACCCTAGACTTTGGCAGTTGTCTTGGGTATTATTTAGAACACACAGGTCATGCTTTTACTGTGTCAACCAAGTCACTGTATTTCAAGGGCATTCAGGCATCCTTGGCAGTGTACCACCACACTCAGGCACTACAGTAGCCACTTTTTGTGTACACCCAATCTGCTGTATCTACTGAAGGATCAGCTGCTAGGGCTTGTACCTGGGTTACAGCATCAGCTTGCTGGTTGCCTGGGGTGTCAGCACCTCTGAGCTGGAATGTGGAAGACATTGAGGACTGAGTCAGGCTCTTGCAGGCAAACCCAGATGTCTTTCTATGTATCCTGACCCCACAAGGTTTTATTCATGATCATCCGCCCCTCAGCTTCCCATTTTCTAAGCCGTAGGGTCAATCCCTTTAGAACAGCCCAACTGAAAGTGCAAAGGGTTAACGGCCAGGCCTCAAGGGTGATCAACAAACTGCTGAGTTCAGCCCTCTGGCAGCTGCAGTTCATTCCTGTTTCCCTCCAGTGTCGGGCTGAATAGCGACTGCAGTCCATGTGGATGGGTTGCCCCAACTAGACCCATCTGTATACCAGGCATCAATGGGAATTTCCCCCACTTCCCTGTCTACAGGCCACAGGCCCCTCCCCAGGATTAGGGGCAGGAGCATTTGGAGGATCTCCACACTCTACAGGGCCTAGTAGCACACGAGGGAACTTACATACAAGGCTTGTCTTGGGCAGCCACAAGATGAGTAGATCTCTGCACCCGCCAGAATCCTAAAAAAGTCTATATAGAGACCTTAACTGGATTCAGTCATGTATTCAGTCTAGATGGTCTCAACAACACATTACTATCTCAAGGCCGCATCCTTGAAACGGCTCCCACTGTGGGACTGTGGGCAGAATGTACATTTCGAGGGAAGGAGAGGGGGGTGAGGAGCCTCTGATTGCCCTGGTCCAGCTCAAGGGTCAACTGGTGATCACATCCTTTTGATGACCTCCTTCAACAGCCATATGGACCAAGAGTTTGGAAGGGCTTCTTTCCCCAGAGAAAAATCGGGTGGGTATTGCTCCCAGAAGAAGGGATAAAGGATGCTGTACAGGTAAAACTAGTGATGTTTGCTCTCCTACAAGGCTGTAGCATAATAGGTGTCATAAGACAGTATATAATTCCACCTGATTGTATCAGGTAATGAGAGCTATCAGTTCAGAGGGTTTGGAAGTGGTCAAAGTAAACTTTCTGGAGGGGATTGAAATTTAGTTTAGCTTGAGGAATGAGCAGGAATTGACTTGATAAAAGAGGTTCTAGAGGTAAGTGGGAATAGAGTACAGGCAATGGACCAGAGTGATCTGAGTGGATAAATTTCTTAAAAGAGGGAGGTTGGAAATACCAGAATGGAAAGATGACCTTGACAAGATACCTTGAGCTACAACAGCTGCAAACAAGCCTTCAGGCAAAATTTGCTTGAGCTAGCATATTGAATAATCTCTACCCTCATCTTGATGCCTGGATAATAACCCTTCTGGGTTCTGTAGCCTTTGCCTCTGGAGTTCTGGTAACACCTGTTAACTGCATTGTGATGCTGCTTCCTAGGTGTTAGCAAAGTCTGATGTCCATTTATGCCCTCCTGTGACCAAGTCACCTCACTTCTTGTAGTTGACTGTGCCAAGTCTTTTCAGCCTAAGGGCAAGAAAAGTTTGCTACCGACCTTCTCCCGTTTTCAGACTAAACCAACAGATGAGCTTGCTCCAGCACCGCCAAACAGAAGAAAAATCCCTCCTACTCAGAACATCAAGTGCACGAAAGCAAGTAGCAGTTTGTAAGGAAATCAGAGCTCCATGGGTGCAAGCCACATCCCTATAGGTACCCCCACTTTGCCTCTGTGAATCCATAGAGAGACCCAACACTTGTCCTGGGGTATCACCCAATCAACCATGTACATGTAGACAAGGAGGTTACTTCCCTGAAGGAAGGGAGTCCAGGTTGCTGCTTGTAGAATAGCTAAATATATTGTTTTATTATGAGCCAGATTCAGTTTTAATTTGTTACTATATAGATGTTAATTAATTTCTTTCTTATGCCAACACTGGGAGGCAGACGCTATTATTATCCTCATTTACCAACAGGGAAACTGAGGCACAGAGAATTTAAGTAACATTCCCAAGGTGTTCTAGCTATGGAGTGGAGGATCCTGGGTTCAAATCTAGGTAGTGTGACTCAGAGGCTGTGCTCTTTACCATCACTTTATGCTATACCTGTTACTTTAACCCACAGTGACCAGAAAGGCGAATAAACTCAGCTCATTATAGAAAGGACTTTAATGTTCATCACAGCTGGTCAGGAAGGGCATCAGAGTCCAGAGGCTGCTACCAACATTTCCTTTCTGTTTTATGTGCATTACTTTTCAGTCAGGCTAAGTTTGCCTTTCATAGACACCAGGAAGTCCCCTTTTCTAACAAGAGCTCTGGACTTCTTGTGCACCTGCTCTTTTTATCTGTCCTGAAAAGACCCATTTGCCCTTAATTCTCACATTTTTTTAGAGCAGGATACTTAAAGACCATGAAATCTTATGGCTGGTATTGATCAACTCTCACAGGATAACTTTGATACATTATCACACTCTAAAGACCCTCTTCACATCAGGGGAGGGAGGAGGAGGGACAATGGAAATGAAGGGACAGAGGACCCCATCTTGCCCCACTTGTGGGGATAGGGCAGGATAAAGGGGCTAAGTGATTAGGTAGAAAATGTGTTCTATACCTTCAAGACCAGGACTGCTGGCTGGAATACTATGAGAATTTCTTGTAGGAAATGCAGTAAGCTTTCAGAGAGGCTTGGAAACAGAAAATGGCAAATGATTACATTGGCCAAACGTGTCTGGGTTTGAGTCTGCAAACTACCCACTTTCCACTGTTGGCCTAGGACTGAAGTCAACGCATCCCATGTGAGCATGTGCAGGAAGGGCTTACCAGCTCCTCTGAGTTGAGCAAACTTCTCTCTCTCTCATCACTCACCACATCTGCTCATACAGAAAGTTGAGTATCAATCCTGGGATTCAGATCCTGATGATGGAATCCCAATTTTCCCTCTCATGAACAATGTCAGGTGGGGCTGGCTGCCATTCAAACTTCTCATTTGGTTTTGGGGTCAGAAGTCTTCATGTATGAGGCTGGTTATGTGCATATCTCTGGGACTTGAGTAGGTCTAAGTGAGTAGACACTTCCCTATCCAACTATGTGATCTGAGAATGGGCTAGTGGGTCATTTCCCAGGTGGGGTGCAATCTACACCAGTTCTCTGTGGTTGCCGAGAGGATAAGACACGCGCGTGGGGCTGTTGGTTAGTCTACTAGCTTGCCATAAGTAAAGTCTACCTGAGAATGAGGTCCAGAAAGAGGAAAGCAGAGCCCAAAAGTGGAGAGGGTGTCATAGAGTTCTAAAGTCATCATTTGAGCTCATAGACCTGAACAGAGGCCCTAGTCTTTTTAATATTTTGAGCCAATAAATTTCTTGTTTTGCTGAAGCCACTTTGAATTAAATTTCTGTCACTTACAACCAATGCAATTCTGACTAATATATGCAATAAGCATTTTACATGTTACCTCAGGTGACTTAGAAATTATCATCTCCATTTTACAGATGAGGAAATGGAGGTTTGAAGGTCCAGGTAATTTGCATGAAGGTTACAGATAGTCACTGAGAGAGCTAGGGTTTGGCACAAGGTTGATCTAGATTCTAAAGAGAATATACTTTCCCCCAAACCTTTGAAAATGTTTTCAGGTTTGTTTTCTCCCAGAAACATAAGCACCTATGATTCAAAGACTCCTTTAGAGAGGCTACCTTCCTTATTCTCAGTTCTAGAATTTAGTCAGTGAATTGTCAGCTGACTCGAGTTGTTGTTTACACAGTCTGTGAACTTGCAGTTTATGGTATTTTGTAATCTTGTTTTCCCTGCCGTTTTGCTTATGCAGCTTTGTGAGCAAACATTGCCTGTGATTTAAATCCACCACAGTAATGAAACACACACACACACACGCATACACACACGCTCCCTCAGAACAGTCCACAGCTCTCTGATTAATCACATGTGTAAAGTACAGTGTTTACAGGAAATCAGCAGGTGGCAATTAGCATCTTGGAAATTATCTGGGAAACACAACTGGAGCTGCCACTTCAGGATGGAAACATAGCAATAACCAGCAAAGTGACAAACCCCCTAGGAGCTGGGAATGAGTCGGGCTGGGAGCAGGGGCTGCTAGGCACACAACAGCTGGTGGGGCAGCCCAGTGTGGATCACAGATTGTGTGCCAGCCTCTTCCTTTTCTTCCTGACACTTCACAAGCAGTCTGTGGGTAGAGACATAAAATAGTTGCCTGATAGGCAGACCATCTTAGAACAACCTTTAAAAAATACTCAAAAAATATTTTTTAAAAAACCCTCAGACCTCAGTCTAGGTGCAGACAGACACTGGTGCTACTGTGCTAGTTGTCAAAATATTGAACTATTTCCATACCAGTTAGTAAACAGCAACTGTCTTGAGCTCACCAAGTGGCATCCCACTGCTGTTTTCCCTGGGGAATGCTTCACCTCTTCAGGATCCAGTGATCAAAATGTGAAAGCCTGAGTCCTGCTCCAGTGCTAAGTCCAGGGTCCATTCTGATTGGTCAGTGCCTGTGCTATCTGCTTGTTAACTATTTGAAGTATCACCCCTCAGGAGTTTTAGGGACCTCTGCAGAAGACAGATACAGAGGATGGGTTGCTGGAAAAAGGGAGAAGAGGAAGTAATGCATGGTCCATTTCATGCTTGAGATGCTCTTCCTCAATAGTTGAAAAAAAATTTGGTATGTATATCTTCGCCTGCATCTATGCCATCTCTTTCTCTATCTCTGTCTCTATCTCTATCTCTATCCCTATCTCTATCTCTATCATCTCTATCTCTCTATCTCTATCTATATCTCTATCTATATCTGTCTATCATCTTTTGCATATGAGGTGGCAGTGTAGCCCTGAATCCCAGCCTCTGCCTTTTCCATTTGCAAGCAATATGACCTCACAATAAGAATCAGTGTCAATCACTGGTTCTCAACCCTGACTGCACGTTAGAATCACCTTTGGGAGCTTTAACTACAAAATACAGATGCTTGGACCCCCTCACCCACAGATGTTCTAATTCTGTAGATCTGAGATGAGGTCCAGTCATCAGAATTTCTTTTTTAGAACCACTCCTCAGATGATTTTTAAGGTGCCATTGCACCACTAACAAACTTTCTCAGCTTTAACTTCCTCATGTAACAAAAAATGAGTACCAGTGCCCATTTTGTGAGGTTAAATGAGATAATGTATGTAAGGCTTTTTATCGCAGAGTGTGGGACATAACCTTGTGTTAGTTTCATTAATAATTAATATTCAGTACTTTTATAAGCAGCTTTTATTATATTATTTTAATTACATAGGTAACAAGTAAATTCATCCTACTTATAAACAATTCAAATAACATAGAAAGAGTAAAAAGTGATGAAAGGTAGCCTCACTCCCTGTGTGCAGAGGTGGACGCTGTTACATTCCCATGTGTATCCTTCCAGAAATTTATCTTTGCCTTTATTTATGAAATGTGCATCTTAAAGACATAAGTCTTTAATAATGTAAATAGAACCATTTACATTGTTCAGTGACTTCTTTCTTTTTACTTAGCAATAGGTCTATATACTTCGGAGATCACTCCATGTCAGTAAATAGACGTCTACCCTGTGATTTTAGCAACTGCACCTCTCATATGAGTAATGAATGCACCATAACTTACTTAACCTTTCCCCATACTAATGGGCATTTTAGAGAGTTTCCAGATTTTCACTCCAGACAAATCTGCAGTGAACTATTTTGTCTATGCACCTGTGTGCACAGGGGTGAGTTTTCTTTAGATTATCCCTGCAATTGATATCGCTGGGTCAAAGATGATTGCCTAAAATGATGTTAAATTCTGCCGAATTGCTCTCTAAAAAGCTGTGCCAGTTACATTCTTAACGAAGAATGAGAGTTGATTTCCTATCCCTTTCATATCCCACATTTTTTAAGGGAGTTTTCTTTTTTTTTTTTGGAATGTACAGTCCATAGCTGGGTAGCAGGACAAAGAAACAAAGAGTCTCTGTCTTTTGCATTTCCCTGATGAATAATGACTTTGAGCACCTTTTCCCGTGCTTACTGGTACATGAAGTTTCTGTTCAAGTGTTTTGCCCTTTAAAAAATGGGGCTTTGAGCCTTTTGCAGTTCAGTCTGTGGTTCATTTCAAATTCATGTTTGTGTATGGAGTGAGACAGAGGTGGAAGTTCTTTTATTTATTTTTTTAATTGTGCCAGCATCATTCATTTGTTAAAAATTCTTCTCTTTCTTCACTGCATTGACTTGGCACCTTTGTTGAAAATAAATGGATTGAGTAGGTGTGAGTCTTCCTGGACTCTGTCTGTTCCATTGATCTATTTGCCTATCCTTACTTTGAGTCTTTGTCTTTTAATTGGAGATTATTGATGTACTTTGTTGACTCCCTTCTGTGTATCCTAATTTCTTTAATTAGGCCCAGTCTTTCTTGGCCACAGCAAGGGATAAGAAAAGCAAACAAGGCAGATGACTGTCCGACTGCTAGTAAGCTGGTTCACAAAGCCATCAGGAGAATGAGCCTGCTTTTACTCGTGTGGGTTTTTCCTTCCACTGATCAATGGTCATCAGATGAAAGAATTAGGCAACATGGATGTACCAACATTTTCTACCTAAGTTATGAGCATGTCAGTGAAAGAGTACGGCTGCAGTAGCCAAGAATTTCCCGAGCTCCCAGCTTCATCCCAGTTCCTTGAGTTTACATCCCAAGCCCATCTCTCCCTCTTATCCTTTGCTAACTGCTCGTAAACCTCCCAAACTACACCCCAGACCTTCTGCCAAAGTGGAACTGGCTAGACCACATGCTGTTCTACCTATAATTACTGTTTATTCTGTGTTTCTTGGCATGTGAGTTTTCTAATTATAATATCATTATCAAGAAAAGGAGACCGTCTGTATTAGTTTGCCAGGGCTGCCATAACAAACTACCACACACTGGGTGGCTTGAACAAAAGAAATTTATTTTCTCACAGTTCTGGAGGCCAGAAGTCTTGAGATCAAGGTGTCAGCAGGACTGGTTTCTTCTGAGACCTCTCTCCTTGACTGTAGATGCCTGTTTTCTCCCTCTGTCTTCACATGGTCTTCCCTCTGTGTGTGTGTGTCTGTGTCTTAATCCCACTTCTTAGAAGGATACCAGTCATATTGGATTAGGGCCCACCATTATGACATCATTTTAACTTAATCACCTCTTAAAGGACCCTATCTCCAAGTATAGTCACATTCTGAGGTACTAGGGGTAGGACTTGAACGTATGAATTTGGGGGGAGGGGTACACACAATTCAGCCCATAACACTCTCTGAGTGGTCAGACATGGCCTTGGCCCCCATTCACTCACAGCTGGACCCCCCCGGCTGAACCTGGCTGCACTCAGCTGTGGTTTTCGCTCACCTCACTCCTGGGACCTAAGAATATACAACCCTCTGTTCTCTCTTCTTCTTCTCAAGTTTTTTCCCCCTAAGGTCCTCCCTGCATTCACAATTTGAATTTTATTGCTGTTAACAAGACATACATAATATATCCAAACCCTTTGCCGACTTATTTCTTAAATTAATATGTTCTCTCCTTTAATACAATAGATTTACCATCGGACCCATTTGCCTTTTGAGATTTTTGTATCTTTTTTCCCCCGTCATATTTTATGTTTTCTGTTTATAATACTTCCTTGTTCTTTGTGCCCCCGGCCGCCCATTCCCCTGCATATTATTGCATTGACTGACTTTCTTTGGTTCATTTTTTTCCATATTGGGTTTCAGAAGTTATAGATCTTATTCTATTCTTCAGTGGTTGCCCTAATATTTTAACACATTAAAAAATCATTACTAAATTAGAGCACAAATATGAAAAAAAAGCTAAGCAATGCAGAAAGGCATAACATGAAAAGCAAGACTTTTCTAGACTTCCCACCCCTGATTCCACTCCTCAGCATAATCTACTTTTTAACCACTTCCCTTTTGAATTATTATACTTACATAACAAATTTTTTTTATACTTTTACTTTTCAAATGTATCATATACAGACAGTATTTATTGAAGCTCTATTTTGAAAGTTAAGGAATAGTCTTAACCTTGCATATATACAATGGACTACTACTCAGTCATTAAAAAGAATGAAATAATGCCATTTGCAACAACATGAATGGACCTGGAGATGATCGTAATTAAGTGAAGTAAGTCAGACAGAGAAAGACAAATATCATATGCTATTGCTTATAGGTGGAATCTAAAAAAAATGATACAAATGAACTTATTTACAAAACAGAAACAGACTCACAGACCTAGAAAACAAACTTACAGTTACCAGAGGGGAAAGGTGGCGGGGGGGAGGGATAAACTGGGAGATTGGGATTGACACGTACACACACTACTATATTTAAAAAAGATAACCAACAAGGACCTGCTGTGTAGCACAGGGAACTCTGCTCAGTATTCTGTAATAACCTAAATGAGAAAAGAATTTGAAAAAGAATAGATATATGTATATGTATAACTGAATCACTTTGCTGTATACCTGAAACTAACACAACATCGTAAATCAACTATAGTCCAATATAAAATAAAAATTAAAAAAAAGAAGTAAAATAGCTCCAGATTAAAAAAAAAGAAGTGCCATAATATCTTTGTGAAACTGATGATAATACTGTCAAGCCTATGGAAAATTTCTTTAGACAAAGGAATAAAGAGAATAAATCTTTGCAAAAACAAACAAAACAAAAAAGGAATAGTCTTAATTAAAAGTCCCACCTCCAAATTTAACTAGCTACTTTATTATTTGTAGTTCTCACAATTATTCCTATAAAGTAAATATGATCTATGAACTTTAATTTATTGTTCCATTAACTTTAGACAATATCTTTTGATACTATCAAAGATGTAGAAATTAGTACTCCTACATTTTTCACTTTCCTCTGCCTCCCAACTTCTGTGCATTGCAAGTTCATAATATTTACACTTTGCTAATTGATTTAGTACAGAAATCGAAAATGAATAAATGCTACCTACTATTATGATATTATAAATATTATGATAATGTAAATATCTTTCAATTCAGAGCCAAGTAGTATGATTGGTCTTGTAGAAAGGAAAATATGATCTTATGTTGCTAAACCTCTGTGCTTGAAGGTAAGTGTTCCAGGGCCTCAAAATGAAGTGGATTATCTTAGAATCCATCAATTGCTCAAAAATCACTTCACACTTAGGTTGGCTTTATATTTAGACCCTAACTTTCTTTTCTTTTCTAAAAACATTTATTTATTTATTCTTAATTAATTAATTAATTAATTTTTAGCTGCGTTGGATCTTCGTTGCTGCGGGCAGGCTTTCTCTAGTTGCAGCGAGCGGGGGCTACTCTTCCTTGCGGTGGTGGGCTTCTCATTGTGGTGGCTTCTCTTGTTGGCGGAGCACGGGCTCTAGGTGCACGGGCTTCAGTAGTTGTGGCATGCGGGCTCAGTAGTTGTGGCTCTAGGGCTCTAGAGCACAGGCTCAGTAGTTGTGGCATATGGGCTTAGTTGCTCCGCGGCATGTGGGATCCTCCCAGACCAGGGCTCGAACCCGTGTCCCCTGCATTGGCAGGCGGATTCTCAACCACTGCGCCACCAGGAAGCCCTAGACCCTAACTTCTTATATAGCTTTTTTGGGCGGGGAGGTGAGTTCTGGAACTTCTAAGTGCCTTTCCTTTTTTTTTTCTCTCCGTAACCCAAGAAGAATGTCTTCATGATTTCCCTAAGCATAACCATATTTCTAACAGATGTCTAACTCCACTCTCTGCTGAGTGTAGTCTTTTTTACAAAGACATCTCACCCAGAGCCCTCTAACTTCCAGACTGGATATAAACTAGTTGCTTTCTGGACGTGCTACACAAATGTCCAGGTGTCTCCCTTTCATGTATTACTAGGTTAGCTCCATTGTATCTTAGATTCTATGTTTTCCTCTGTTTTGATTTTTTTAAAGAATGAAGCCTTTTTTTTTTTTTTTTAAAGAATGAGAGGCCAATTTTCTGAATCCTTGAATGTTTTAAAAATAACTTTATTTTATTACATTTTATACAGTTTGGCTATTTATAGATTTCTATTTCCTTACCATGGGGAAAGTTTTCCCTTATTATTTCTTTTATTATTTTATCACCTCCATTTTCTGTGTTCCCTTTTTCTGGAGCTATTGATAGACAAATGGTAGAAATTCTGTATTTATTCTCTAATTCTCTGAACTTTATTTACCTAAGACTTTTAATCTTTCTGTCCTTTTATGATTCATTCTGGGAGTCTCTCAGCTTGATCGTTCAGATCATAAATTCAGACTTTTAACTCCATGAGTCTATGCTGTCCATATATTGTCAAATTATAGTGAACATGTTTTTTAAATTTCCAATTTTTAATTATTTAAATAATTTTAACAATTAAATTATTTATTTTTCTTAACAGGAGTTTTTTTTTTTTAAATTAATTTATTTATTTAGTTTCGGCTGTGTTGGGTCTTCGTTTCTGTGCGAGGGCTTTCTCTAGTTGTGGCAAGCAGGGGCCACTCTTCATCGCTGTGCACAGGTCTGTCACTATCGCGGCCTCTCGTTGCGGAGCACAGGCTTCAGACGCGCAGGCTCAGTGGTTGTGGCTCACGGGCCTAGTTTCTCCACGGCATGTGGGATCTTCCCAGACCAGGGCTCGAACCCGTGTCCCCTGCATTGGCAGGCAGATTCTCAACCACTGCGCCACCAGGGAAGCCCCAACAGGAGTTTTTAATGTACGTGATTTCGTACTGAATATTTCTGAAACTATTAATTATGCAATTTAACATTGTCTTTTGCCTCCTCAACTAACTGTAATTTTTTAGTGGTTAATTATCTTTTTCATGGGCTTGGGGCTCTTCTTTTATGGCACTGGTTTTCTTCATAGGTTGGACTAGAGCTAGAAGTCAAGACATAATTTTCCCTCAAAACTTCATGGACATTGCTTCTCTGTCTTCTGATATTCAGTGTTGTTAAGAAGTCTGATGATATCATGATTTTTTTCTTATATGGGTAACTGGTTTTACATTTTTTTAACTTCTTGGAGCTCCTAGGTTATTCTTTTTGTCAATTGAAAGGTAAGCATAACTTCAGGAATCACAAAAATGTTTGGGAAATAACATTATTAAAAAGTAGGTAACAAGTTGAGTAAACTGAAAAACTAACACACAAAGAAATAGGAAAATAGGAAATATGGAAAAGAAAGACTTTAAAATAAATATAACTCATGTTTCTTAAAAATGTTTATTTATTTATTTATTTATTTTTGGCTGCATCAGGTCTTAGTTGCGGCACGCAGGATCTTCATTGTGGCATGCCAAATCATTTTAGTTGCGGCATGCAGACTTCTTAGTTGTGGCACGTGGACTTAGTTGAGGCATGCAGGCTTCTTAGTTGCGGCAGGCAGACTCTCAGTCGCGGCATGCAAATTCTTAGTTGCGGCATGCGTGCAGGATCTAGTTCTCCAACCAGAGATTGAACCCTGGTCCCCTGTGTTCGGAGCGTGGAGTCTTACCCACTGGACCACCAGGGAGGTCCCTATAACTCATGTTTTAAGAGTCATTAGATAAGAAATAGCATTCACAAAACATTTTACAGGCTGGTATGAGAAAGAACCATTAAAGATTTTGAAATGAGCACACTGATATTAAAAAAAAAAAACTCAAGATAGACTAAATCATTGAAAAGTCACAATTGAAAATAAAATCTATGATGGTTTGTCCCAGCATGTTGCATAAAAGGGTGACAAAAAGGAAAGAAAAGAAATTATGAGAGAAAAGTTAAGAAATATGGAGGATAAATCTAAAAGCCCCTGCAAGGCAATTTAATCAATGATTTCAAATTTGTGAGGCAAAGCAATTTTGAACTCAGACTTTTACATTCAGCTAAACTAGCATTACATATGAGGTTCTCATCCTGCTGGAAAAGGAATGAGAGATTCGCATCTGTGAACTTGGGGTTTCTTGCTGATTTGTTGAAAAGATCTGTTTTTGTATCTGTGGTATCCTTTTTAGTGTATATTTTGGACTCTACTTTTCTCTCCTCTTTCTCTCTTTTTTAAATGAAGAAAGACCAACCCATAGTCTTTTAATGTTTCAGAAACTGAACTCCTCAAAATGCTTGTTTTTAAAAAAGTAACAATTCTGAAACTGTTTTATGTGTATCCCAATAAGGAAATATATTGTGAAAAATGAGAGATAAGCTTCTCACTGCCAGAAAAAGTGGAAAATGTGGGAAAAGGAAAGGCTTGAATAAACCCAATGGTGTAGGATTGGAACTGAACATATCAGTGTGAATTCAAGGTTTTAAATATAGGTAGAAAAATACAGAAATAGATGTATGTACGTATGTCTATCTATCTATGTCTGAGATGGCCTAGAAGCAATGACACCCCAATTATAATGAGCCTACCTAGTACCGATATCTTGGTGTCTAAATCCCATTCTCCAGTAAAAAGAGTCAGGATGTCTTGGAGAAATGTCTGATTCCAAGGCAAGGGCAGGAAAAGTACAATATGTACTTGGACTATCTTATACCAGCAAGCAAGGGAAGGACTCAAATGATAGGGACATGCGAAAAGGACTCAGGAGCCAGTTTTAAGGGTCTCCCACTGACCAAATCTGGGACAGTTTGAACAACAAAATAAATAATGATAGTAATGGATGATGATCTGTGGAATAAAATAAGAATCCATGAGTCCATATAGACTTAAGTAACTATATGGATAAATAAATAAATGGGGAGGAGGGAAACCTTTTGCTTACAGTAGAATTGCAACTAGTAAATATAGAAGCAATGAGGGAACTAGAAAATCACCACTTGGCAGTGACCACAGCAATAATTTTTTCAAGTAAGAGTCATCAGTGGATGTTAAAACTGGTAAGTAAATGCATGATAAGAAACAGGATATTTACATAATCTTGGAGTATCTCCCAAAAGGAAATTTATTGTTTACAAATGGAAAAATAGTAACTTCACAGTGGAGAAACCTGGCTGACATCACCTTAGCCCAATGATCATATGTTTTTCTTTCTGCACTATAATGTAAGTTCCCGAGTACAGGGATTTATTTCTGTTTTATTCACTCCTGTACCTTGAACACCTAGACTAGTGTTGGGCACATAGTAGGTGCTCAACAAATAGTTTTTGACTGAATGTCATATTCATGTTTATGCCTGTACTTACAAGCTCAGCTTCATTAACTGTATTTTTTGTAAGCTCTATATCCTTATATTTTATCTACCTCATCTGTCATGGACTGAGAGAATTGAATGAACATTTACTGCCATTGTGTTTTTGTCTAATTCTCCTTATAGTTTCGTTATTTTTGCTGTAAGCACTTTGAGGGCATGTTATTTGGTATATAAACATTTATGATAGTTAGATCTTCATGTGGGTTGTACCTTTGTCATCATTAACGTAAACCTCTTTTCTTTGCTTATTTAATACTTTCTTCTTTAAATCACATCTCACAGTTAGAATGTAGTTCATGCTTTCTTTTTTCATCTGTATTTTATTTTTTAGTGCTCTAATTCATTGCCTATTCGTTTATTTCATCCAGTCAGTTTTCCTAAGATTCTGCCCTCTTTTACTTTGTTATCCACAGCAGTCAAGAGAAACGTGACTATTTTAAGACAGTTTCTGTTAGTTCTAACAGAATGATTTCCTCTTTACTTCTCCATCTGTCAAATTATCATTTCACCTTGAAATGTGAAATGTTCTTCAATTTCCCAGGTAGAGCTAGCTACTCCCACCAATGTGTACATACAATACTTTGTATTTCTAGAATAGCCTTTAACATATTTATCAGATTATATTTTAATGATTGCTTTGATAAAGAGGTTTCATTCTCTGAGATTTGAACTTCCCGAGGCCAGGGATGTTATGGCAGTTGGTATATTGGCTTCTCTTTATGCATCACTTCGGTTTTCACCTGGAGGTACAGTTAATGCAGCACTTGGTATTTCTTCACATCACCTGAAAAAGAAGTCATACTTCCCTAAGCATTAACAGGCAGTGCAGATCCTACTGAAGATTTTGTAGGGAAGCGATGGAGAGTTTTACATGACACTTCCTATAGCACACGACTTCAAAAAAACCTTTCTGCAAAGTGTCTCCTAGCCTGTTTCTCCTTGGCTGAAGCTTCCAGAGTGCAAGGCTTCAGCCACACCCCCTCTCCCTCAGTGTTCCTGAGAATTGTCCTCTTTCCCTATCTCAGATTGGACAAGTTAGAGCTCTCTCGGCTTTTATATCCAAACGTGCAAGCCACTACCATTTATCAATACTGCCTTCATGTTGGCTAGAGACCAGTGTAGAAGGATTGAGATAGTTTGCTCTTAGCAAACAAAAAAGTCCTTCACTTACACCTTCTTCTGAGTGGGAGTCACATGATTTTCTTTTGAGGGGGTTCACATTTGTCCCTTTGGTGGCTTGTCACAATGTATGGTGTTTCCAAGTGAGGTCACATTCCCTGGTTCATGGACCCTCAGCAAACCCTCCTGAGGTATAATGAACCTCAAAGAGACTGAAACTGCAAGATTAAGGGATTTGCCTTAAACCATCTCCATGTCAGAGGGAAAGGCAGGGCTAGCACACAGGTCTTTGAGGTTCAACTTCAGGGCTGTTTCTCCTCTTTTTAGTGGGCACACATTTCTCAGGCTACAACACTCCAGTGTGCAAACACATCACCTTTGATTTTTAAAAAATTTTTATTGAAATATAGTTGATTTACAATGTTGTGTTAGTTTCAGGTGTACAGCAAAGTGATTCAGTTATATACATATATGTGTGTGTATGTGTGTGTGTGTATATATATATATATATATATATATATATATATACTTTTTTAGATTTTTTTCCATTATAGGTTATTACAAGATATTGAGTATAGTTCCCTGTGCTATACAGTAGATCCTTGTTGTTTATCTATTTTATATATAGTAGTGTGTATATTATCCCTCCCCCACTTTCCTCTTTTGTAACCATAAGTTTGTTTTCTATGTCTGTGAGTCTATTTCTGTTTTGTAAATCAGTTCATTTGTATTGTTCTTTTAGATTCCACGTATAAGTGATATCATATGATATTTGTCTTTCTCTGTCTGACTTACTTCACTTAGTATGATAATCTCTAGTTGCATCCATGTTGCTGCAAATGGCATTATTTCATTCCTTTTAATGGCTGAGTAATGTTCCATTGTATATATATACCATGTCTTCTTTATCCATTCATCTGTCAGTGGACACTTAGGTTGCTTCCATGTCCTGGCTATTGTAAATATTGTTGCTATGAACATTGAGGTGCATGTATCTTTTCGAATTATAGTTTTCTCCAGGTATATGCTCAGGAGTGGGGTTGCTGGATCATATGTTGGCTCTATTTTTAGTTTTTTTAAAGAACCTCCATACTATTCACCATAGTAGCTGCACCAATTTACATTCCCACCAGCAGTGTAGAAGGGTTCCCTTTTCTCCACACCCTCTCCAGCATTTATTATTTGTAGACTTTTTGATGATGGCCATTCTGACCGGTGTGAGGTGATACGTCATTGTAGTTATGATGTGCATTTCTCTAATAATTAGCAATGTTGAGCATCTTTTCATGTGCCTGTTATTACCTTTGATTTTTATACCCCAGTTTAATTTCTATTTTGAGTCCCACTGTGCTGAAGGTGGGAATATAATCTTAGTCAATTTGAGCTAACCTCATTAAATTCAAGCTTTTCTTGGTCAGTTCAGATTAGTCTCTATCAATTTCTTGTTTTCTCTCTCCCCTCTTCTGTCTGTGTTCAGGGCGGGCTCACCTAGTTCCACAGCATTGGTAATCCAGACTCACTCTAGTCTGTCCCCTCTGGCATCCACCAGGATGGCCCTGCTTATCAGTTCCCAGGTTTAATTTGTATCAGCCTTGGCTGAACTGTGTGGGCTCGTTGGGTCCAGCAGCCTTCCCTCAGCTACCCGTGGAGCCTTCCTAGGTGGCGTAGAGGCAGGGGAGAGTGGGAAACTTCAGATGGTTTCCTGAACCCATTGGGGGTTGAAAGTCTCTGGCCTTCTTGGTCCAGGTTGACCAGCTGCCATTTCATTCTACTGCTGCTGCATGAGGCTGGTGCTGGTGGTGATGGGACTGGGGGTGTGGCCACCGTTGGACATGCCTCCCTCCTGGACTTCACCCATGAAGCAGGGACATAGGTCTCTTCTACTTACTTTTGGTTTCCCAGCTTGATCTGGGAGTTCTGTCTTCCATCTCCCTTCCCCTCAAAACTTAGCCAGGGCCGGTGTGGCAAGAGCAGATCCCTTCCTCCAGACAAGGATTAGCAACTAACTCTTGCTTTCTCTCAGATTGTACACCCTCCTCTCTCAGTCCAGATGAGCTTTATCTCCTCGGAGGGCAGGAAAACATGATCCCTCACCCTCCAACTTTGTGGTCTGTGACCTAAACTTGATGCTTGGTGACTTCAGGGCCTTGGTGACTGATACACCAAGCCTAGGTTTTGGAGAAACAGAAACCCTTTCTCTCAAATGATTTCCTCTGCTGTGAGTTTCAAAAGCCTATTTTTAAGACTGAAAAAGTGAGCATCCATGCTTTTGTTTCTCTTTGCATCTCTGCAACTCTACCCTGAGGGTGTGGGTCTAGGAAACTTTTGCTACACCCTAGATGGGGAAGATGGATAGGGAAGCAGGAGATGCTGAGGAAAGAAGCACAGATTAAAATTAGAAAAAACGCTAACCAAAAGGGACAGAGTGACGTGGTCCACAGCAAATGGTCCTGGCCTTCCCCCCCACCTCTCCACCCTCCTGCCAAAAGCTGCAAAACCTTCATATCAGAAACCAGAGAATCACTATGGGCCAGTGATGGAGACTCGGAGCAAGGCAGGAAGGGACCATGAGAAGGAGTCCTGGTTGGAGTGATGACAAGTCATGGCTTTTTATCCTGAATTTTCTGCTTCACATTTGAGACTTTGAACAAGTCATCTCCCCTTTGTTGCCCTTCAGCCGTGCTGGAGTGAGCGAGGGAGATCTTGACTCTTACCCTGGTTTACCATGCACTGGCTAATGAGACTGAGCACAAGTTTCGCAGCCTCCTAAAGCCTCAGTCCTCTCACCTGCAAAATAGGCTACCAAGGCCCCCATGGCTTACCCTACAGGGGTTTGTGGAGGATCAAATGAGCAAGTGGGCAAATAACTGAGTCCTTTCAAACGTAATATATGATGGAAGATGAATGTGTGAAGCTTTGGGAGATGCCTTCTCCTTGTATCCTGTCCTTCAAGGGCTTCCTGAGATGTCAAGCTTGCTGGCAAGGAAGACGAGGTATTCTGATAACTGCTTATCTGCTTTCTCCTGGGACAGTGACTGCTTCTTCAGGGGATACTTGTAGGTGTTCATCACCAAAAGTGAACAGCAGAGGGCAGCCTGTGCTCAATAATGATGCTATTCTGCTGGCTCCAGAAAGCTCTAAGGATGCAGTGGCCAGGGATTAGGATAAAATGCACGTAGAGTCCACTAATATTGTAATCTGGGAGAACAGCTCAGGATTGCTATTTGGTTTTGCTCTATATATTTCCTTAAAATTATTGTTTTGAAAGGAACACACACATTTGGTTAAAAAAAAATTAGAATGGTACAAGAGTTTACAAAAAACTACTTATAGTGACCCTACACAGCCTGGCCCCCCTTTCATCTCTCTGCCTTCAAATCCTACACTCTCCCTTGGCTCTAGCCCACCCTTGGAAGCCCTTCTTTGCCTTTGCTGTTTCCTCTTCCAGGAGGACTCTTCCCCTAGATTTCAGTGAGGCTCATTTGCTCACTTTTTTCAGATCTTTACTCACTTCACCTCCTTCTCATGGAGGTCTTGTCTGGCTTTCCCATACAATATGACATCCCCTCTCAACACTCCCTATCTTCATTTAGATGGTGCCTGGAACATAGTGTTATACATTATTATTATTTTTCTCCAGAGCACTTGTCACTATTGTTCAATGTATTATACATAGTAATTAAAAAATTTTTCTGCCTCTTACCCCTTACGAAAGCTTTATGAGGCAGGGACGTTTTTCATCTTTTTTCCCCCATTGTTATATCATCAGTGCCTAGAACAACCCTAGCATGTAATAGTAGGGGCTTAATAGATATTTGTTGAGTGAAGCTACATGGTAGCTCTACTTCTGAAAGACACTGCCCCTCATGAGAATATGATGAAATGAATTGGCATCTTTTATGAGCTCATCCTGGGATTGTGGGATTTGGTAGTTTGGCCTGGGCTTAGCTGGAAAGCTTTTCTGGTGTAGGCCAGGCATGGCTGATCTTGGCTGGGTTTGCTCATGCATCTGTCCACTCTGTCTACTCAAGTCCACTGAGGCACCTTAATTTCCTCCACGTGGCCTCTCATCCTATAGCAGGCTTGCTTGGGATCATTTGCATAGCAATCTCAGGCTTCCAAGTACAGCAAAGAGAGGCAATTCCCAATGTACAAGTGCTATTAAAACCTCTGCCTGTGTCACATTTGCTATCACCCCTTTGGCCTAAACAGTCACATGACTAATTCATATTCATGGGGGGAGGAACTGCAAGGTTACATTGAAAAGGGGAAATGCACACAGGGTTGGGAAGAATTTTGGGCCATTTTGCAATCCTCCACAATAAATATGATTCAGTTGCCCCATAAAATATAATAAAATCCCACCCATAGCATGTTAAGGTGCCTATTTCTCCACCTCTGTTCTGGACTGTGTATTACCAGAGTAAAAAAAATTTTCTTCACTAATCAGATAGGTGAAAAGTAGTGTCTTATTTGCTCAGAGAATTTAAGAGACATCTCTGGTAAGAGGCAGAGCCTGACCACAAAATGCAACCTCTTACCTGGCTTGCAGTGTCTGCTCACTGTGGGCAGGGTGACAAGCCCTGTCCTTGACTCTGGGCATGGCCCTGTGACTTGCTTTGGCCACTGTGTATTAGTGGATGTGATGCAAGCAGAGGCTTAACATAGGCTCAGTGCTTGCTGTCTCTTACACCTTTCCGTTTACCACGAGAGCATGCCCAGGCTAGGAGAATGAGAGACACTTGAAGCAAAGCAGAACCCAGGCACCTGGCAGAGGCCAGTCCAGATCAGCTGACAGCCAGCTGACACCTAAACATGTGAGCAAGCAACCAAGATCAGCAGAGCCACCTGGCTGACCCTCAGCTGACCCCAGGTGTATGTAATAATTGTCCCCATCTCACTGGTCTCCCCAGATAACCTGTGAGTTTAGAGCAGAGAACTATGGGGCCCATAACCCGAGGTTACAGAGGAGCCCACTTAGATCCCAGGCCCTGGGGAGCCCCTGTAGCTGTGCCTGGACCTGTGGGTTTGGGCCCTCTGCTGGGGTGTCCTCTACAAAACAAGATCTGCTTTCGCAGTCTCTTGTAGTTTCCCCAGCTCTGGAGAGCTCTGATGGCGCAGAGGCTGTTTGGCTGGGTTGGAAAAAATCTTCATAATTGTCAACAAGCTGGCCAGAGCTAGACCCTGACATCTGATGGAAAGGGTCATGAGTGGCAGCGAAGGGGGCCGGCTGCTGCTCAGAGCCTGCCTGAAATGATGGATGGGAGGCCTGGCGGGCTGGGGAGGATGGAGATGTTTCTGTTTCCAGAAGCAGGGCCTTTTCTCCCGGGGCACGGGGCTAGTGGAAACAGGGTCAGAACAAATCACTTTACATTTTGTCTCTCTTTTAGTTTTTTCTTCTGATGAGAAATAACTCTTACTCTCAGGGTATGATAGACTAAGGAAACTGTATCAGAGCTACATGTTTCTTTGAAAAATTTTTTCCCTTGAATTTTAATCTTACGGGACACTGACCTTTCTGATAATCTGCAGAAGCTATGGACCCATTCTCCAGGAATAATACTCAGAGATACACAATTTTTTACTTATAATGTCAGAGGATTTACCATTTCTCTGAAACCACTCATGGAACTTAGATTAGGGGATTCTAGGAGAGAGAGGGGGAATTGGAAGGGAGAAAAGGAAGACAGAGGTAAAGATGGTGTCAGAAAGAAATGGGGAGACTTTGGAAATAGATTTGTTGAAGAGTTTTTTTTTTGTTTTTTGTTTTGGTTTGTTGAAGAGTTTTAACCAAAGATTGCTCTGGTCCCAAATATATTTCCTCTTCACTCTGCACTAATCCTAGAACCTATACTTCTAAAAGTCGTTCTTTCAGTCAATTATATTGTACTTTATGTATCATTCTGCTAATATGCCATTTTCAGTCAAGTCTGTATACTTGAGATCCATTCATTATGACATACATTGATTTAGTTTATTCATTTTAACTGCTAGACAGTATTCTATAGAATGAATACACCGTCTTTTATTTATCCATTCCCTGATAAATAGACATTTAAGTAGTTTACTTTTTCTCATGTTACCAATAGGAAATATCCTTGAACGTGTCTCCTTGTACAGAAATGAGGGAAGTTTGTCTATGGACTATACCTGGAAGTAGAATTGTGGGGTTATGGGCTTTTCAGTTTTCTAGATACCATCGCCTTGTTTTCTGGATTCAATGCACTAATTTACAGCTCCCACCAGCAATGTCTGAGGGTTGTACCCCCATATCCTTTCCAGTGCTTGTTATTTTCTGATTTCTACATTTTTAAAATGAATCTGATGCGTGTAAAATAATAATATGTATTTTAAAATTTGTATTTTATTTGCATCTTTTTACTTGTTTTTGGCATTTGTGTGCCTCTTCTGCAAATTATCTATTCATATTTTTTGCCCATTTTTTCCCTTACTGTATTGAATATGAAGTCTTTCTGGGTCTTGTCATGGGTTTCTTTTATGTTTGGCCATAGCTCTAACTCCTCAAAGTTTGGTAAAAAAAAAAAAAAAAAAAAGACTATCATGGTAGAAGAGGAAGTCTGAACTTGGATTTAGGGTATGCAATTTGCGTCCTGGCTCTGATGCTAACAGGCTGTGTGAATTTGGGCAGGTTTTTAACCTCTCTAAGTCTCTGCCTCCTTTCTTGTAGAATGGGGATAACCATCTCTACTTCACAAAGCCAAGGTGAGGCTTAAATACCTGATATCTATGAGTGATCAGTAGTTGAGTTGAAGAACCCAGATGAAGTTGTCTCTATGCCCAGAAACCTTCAAATGTAGCTGTGAACCTGCCTATGACACAGCCCCTATGAAGGAATTCAAATATCACTGTGGGACATGGTCCTCCCATAGGACAGTCCTGCTGTCCTTCAGGTAGTCCTAGGAACTGACTCATGGCTCTGGAGGCCCATAGACTGCTCTTGGGACAGATCCCATCTTCTCTGCCATTTCCAGAGAAGTCTCATGAGGCCATTATTAACCTGCACATCAGAACAATGGTTCCAGAATGCTGAACCCATCTCTATACCTTCCCCTAGTGCCCACTCAGGAAACCAAATCATTTGAAATTAACAACAACAACAAATCAATAGCTAACTTTTTGAATGCTAACTGAATAAATATATGTAAAGCATTTAGAACTTTGCCTAGCAAATGGAAAGCACTATGTGTTAGCTTCACTGATAATAATAATGATAATAATAATTATTATTATTACTATGACAATGATGATGTACTAAGCATTGAGCTAAGGATAATGGGCATTAATTTATTTAATCTTCATAATTGTAGGATTTTTGCTTACTTCTCACAAATGTAAGAAGTGCTAGGGGTGGACCTCCCTCCCCAGCATTTCTCCAAGGGTCAGGTTTGTTGCAAATATACTTCCTCTGTGGCACAGGTGGGACTGTTTTACCAGGAGGAGAATAATTTTTCCCCTTAGATGATGCTAATACCTCATTTAGTATTTGTTCATAAGTTAACAATTTATAAAGTGCTTTTGCATGTATTTCTCATTGAATTCTCATAACATCCCTGTGTAGCAGTATATTATCTCCTTTTTGAAACAAACCCCACTCAGCTTCCATGAGCCACATATCCTGGGTGACTTCGTATGTCACTGGCCACTTCTCAGTCTTCTTTTGCCGGTTCCCTCTCCTTCCCCCAATCTCTAAACATAAGTGTTCCTTAGAAGGTCTGATGCTTGGGTTCCACCTCCACGGCTTCTGATTTAATTGATTTAGTGGTAGGGTGTGGGCAGCAACACATGTAAGAAGTCCTTTAGGTGATTTATTGAGCAGCCACAGTCAAGAACCACCCATCTATATGCTGAAGAGGTCCCCTTTCAACCTCTGTCCTAGGCCTCTCTTTTGTCTCCAGAGAGTCTACTTGGCATGTTCACTTGGTTGTCCCTTAGGAATTTCAGTCTTATTATGTCCAGCACTGAAACCTTGATTTCTCAACTCCACTCCTCTGCTTACTCATTTCTCCCATGATCATCATCATCTTAGCAAATAGCATCATTGTTCTTCCAGATGCTCAAGCCAAAGACCTGGGAGTTGTCTTTGATCCCCTCCCTTTTCCTTGTCCTCTTTTTTTCAATCCAATAGTAGATGCTGCTGACTCTACCCCCCAAAATTCCTCCATATCTCCCTGTTTTCTTGCCACTGACTTAGCTGAAGTCACCACCATTATCTCTTTCCTGGATTATTTACTGCAGTGATCTCCCACCCACTTCTCTTGCTTTCATCCTTACTCCTCTCCAAAGCATTTTCTACAGAGTGGCCAGAGTGATCATTCAATCTGAAATGAAATCAGATCATTTCATTTCCCCTCAATTGTTTTCCAAAGATAAAATGCCTCATTATGCCTTTTCAGGGTGCCGTGGAATTTGGCTCCTGCTTCTCTCTCCAAACTCCCTTCCATCCATTCTCCCATCTTGCTCATTTTGCTCCAGCTGCACTGGAGTTTTTCTAGTTATTGGAACAATTTCCAACTCATTCCCCTACATCAGAGCTCTTGCTACTTCTTTACTTTGATCATTCTTGCTTCAGTCTTTATGGAGTTCTTACTCTTCATGTCTCAGCACGTCAAATATCACCTTGCCAAAGAGGCATTCTCTGACTACTCTTATCTAAAATCACTCTCCCATATTCTCTTTTTTTAAAATTAATTAATTAATTAATTAATTTTTGGCTGTGTTGGGTCTTCGTTGCTGCGTGCGGGCTTTCTCTAGTTGCGGCAAGCGGGGGCTACTCTTAGTTGCGATGTGTGGGCTTCTCATTGCAGTGGCTTCACTTTTGCAGAGCACAGGCTCTAGGCGTGCGGACTTCAGTAGTTGTGGCACGTGGGCTCAGTAGTTGTGGCTTGCGGGCTCTAGAGCACAGGCTCAGTAGTTGTGGCGCACGGGTTTAGTTGCTCCACGGCATGTGGGATCTTCCCGGACCAGGGCTCAAACCCTTGTCCCCTGCATTGGCAGGCAGATTCTTAACCACTGTGCCACCAGGGAAGCCTCCCCATATTCTTTATTATAGAACCATTGTTCCTTTGTTTTATTTATTATTTTGTTCCTTGATGCCTTTTTGTTTTCTCCTTCAACTGATTAGATTATAAACTCCATGAGGGCAGGGGCCATGGTTGTGTTGCCAAATTTAGCAAAACAGACAACACAAAAGACGAAACAGGAATTATGTTCTATTTGGAGAGAATTGACATCTTTACTATGTTGAGTCTTCTAAATCATGAACATGGTACATCTCTCTGTTCATTTAGATCTTTGATCTCATAACTTTTGGCATATAATTCTTGTATGTATTTTGTTAAACTTATACCTATTTCATTTTTTTGAGCAATTGTAATAGTATTGTATTTCTAATTTTGGTTTCCACATGTTTATTGCTAGTATATAGAAATACAATTGATTTTTGTATGTTTATCTTATATCCTGTCACCTTGCTGAGCTCATTTATTCTAGTTGTGTTTTGTAGATTCCTTGGAATTTTCTATGTAGAACATCATGTCATCTGCAAATATGGACCACTTTATTTCTTCCTTTTTTGATCAGTTTGCTTTTTCTTTTCTTCCCTTTTCTTTTCTTTTTTTTTCTTTTCTTACCTTATTGCACTGGCTAGAACTTTCAGCACTATGTTAAACAGCAGTGACAAGAATGGATGTTGTTGCCTTGCTCAGAACTAGCTCACTTTTTTAAACACAGATTTGCATGATGCCATGGAGAGACAGAGCGTGAGTGTTAAAGTTAATTTAACCCATAGTCAAACAAATCCCACACACTATGTAATCTTAGAAAATGGCGTTGTCTTTCCCCAAGCTTCCTCATCTCCAAAGTTGAGATAATAATATCTATGCCTTGGCTTTGTTAGAGAGCAGGCAAAGTGCAGAGGCTATGAGCTGAGTTTCCTGGGCTCAGATTCCAGCATCACCACTCTCAACTGTGTGACCTCAGGCAAGGTTTTCATCCTCTGTGCCTCAATTTCCTCTTCTGTTAAATGGGCAAAATAAGATTAACCACTTCATCAAGTTGTTGCAGAGACTGAATGAGTTGATAAATGTAAAGTGCTTAGCATCTGGCAGTAAGCACTAGAGAAGTATTTGTTTTTGTGAGGTTTAAGTGAAATAATGTGTGTGTAATACTTAGCACAGTGCAGGTGCTCAGTAAAACTTTTCCTGACACTAAGTCCCATGCTAACTAAAAATAGTTAGATAGCACAAAGAGCTTGTGATGAGAAGCAACAATCTCTCTTCTACCCTCCTTTCCTGTTCTCTGGAGACAACCATTTTTAACTCTTTGAGCTGTCTTCCAAATGATAAGCTCCTTTACCTATTTCTTGATGTATCAACTTCAGGTATTATCTATTTACCTCCTGAAATAATGGTTGAGGATTTAGCTCTCTTATACTCCCTATCTCCCATCCTTCTAATATAGTGATATCACTGTTTATATAGTTGAACCTTGAACAAGGAGGGGGTTAGGGGTGCCGACCCGTGCACAGTCAAGAATCCTTGTATCACTTTACAGTTGGCCTTGTGTATCCCTGGTTCTGCATCCGTGAATTCAATCAACCGTGGGTCGTGTAGTACTGTAGTACATATTTATTGAAAAAAATCGGTGTATAAGTGGACCCAGGCAGTTCAGACTGTGTTGTTCAAGGGTAAACTGTAATCATATCAATATTGGTGAACAATAACAGATATCGTTCACCAAAGAGCCAAAAGGTATAAAATGATTATATTTCTTTTCTTGAAAAATTTCCTAGTGCCCTTCCTTTTTGTTTGTTTTTATTTGTACTACTTGCTTTTCTCACATACATAGTTTTTTTTTTAAAGTGCTTCAGTCCTATCAATTACTCTATCAAATTTACTTATTTTTCCTGGAGACTTCCAAGTTATATTGTTTTCTGTTACACAGCTGTCATGACAGTAACAAAAAAATTTGTCTTTTTCCCTTTCACTTCCAGCCTAATACCATCCCCATTCCCCCACTGGCAATCACTGCTTGCCTATGTTTCTCTTTCTTCCTTTTCTTTTCTGTCCATGCTTTTGGTCAGCTTACCTCTTTTTCCCAGCCATGTTCTTTCTCGGTCCATTCCTTTGGCCTCTCAATAGTCCACTCATAGTATTATTATTATTACTCTGTCAGTCAACTTTTGGCTCATTATAAATTAGCATTTTGAAGTGTTCTCACTTACATAGGGCACCCTAAATAAAACTTGATCCACAGCTAAAAGGGCAGTTGTTGTAATGCTTATGTGATTGAGGCAAAGCCCTTGCAGGCAATAGCAAGCTAAGGGCAGCTGATTATAATGGAAGGTTTAAGTAAGGCAGAAATGCTTCAGGCATGACGAGAACACAGACTGAAAGAATTGATGATCTGTTTCAGCAGAAAAATATCCATCAAAAGAGGAAGCTTTCCTAAAGGAGGGCCCAGCCAAGGTGTGGGCCTTAGAAAAGCTGGATCCATATTTTAGGAGACAGCAACGTGCTTTGTTGACAGGTCATAAGTCAAGAGACAAGTTTAATAAAGAATTCATGGAAAAACACTATTTTAACACCAGGCTATAAAGTTGGCCCCAGTAGAGTAGGACTTAGGAAGGTTTTCGGACATATTATAGGTTGATATCAGATGTTGAACTTAAAAGGCTACATCTTAAGATTTATGGAGCAGTGTCCAAGCATCATGACCTTGGACCTACTCCAGAGTCCCATGTATTATCTAAATGAATCCATTCAGACAACTATGTACTAACTTGGCTTTCGTTGTGCATTCTCTCCTTGTTAATTCCTGTTGTCTTTGAGCTTGAATTTCCTCTGGGGACTGACTCTCACACTCTCCCCACCTGGCTGTAGCACTACTGTTAAAACAACTGGATTGTGGACCCTGGAGCCCATGTTATTTCACGCCATGTCTTCAGGCTCCCTATTTACCTTTTCTTGGTATCCTGATCATTAGTTAGGACTCTACCTCTCTCATCTTAGACCCATCCTGTGACCTGTGCAGCCTGCTTTACTAAACCAGTTACTGACACTGGTCCATTGGCTGGTGCCTGAGCTGAGTCCACCCCAGTCCTTCTTTGCTCCAACCCATCCCCTCTTCCCCTGCCACTTAAAATAGGGGATCTGGCAGGTCCTATGATTCAATCTCCCTACAAGTAGTATAATAATTTTTCTTTTTTTAGAAGTATGGCCTAAGGGTGGGCCACACCCATTATGAAACTCTAGAGTGAGGGGAAGTGGGGGGACACCCTATGTAGAAGCGCACCTACAAGCTTCAGAAGTGTTCTTTGTTTCCATACTCACCTCAATCTCAAGAATTGCTGAACTTAATTTCCTTTTTTTCTTCTCAATCATTCTGCCAAATAACAGCAGAGATCAAAGTGACACTGGACACTGGGGAAGGCTGGGTATTAAAATCAACTTGTTGGGTGTTGTAGCAGAAGAAGGGTGGTGGAACAGAGAGGTTTGAGCTAAATGCATTCATCGGAGGGAGTTATATCCTCATTCAATATCCATCCTCTCCACACTTTATGTGAAATCTTTTTTTGACTCCTTGAGCTCACTAAGGCCATCAATGCCTTTGGGTCAGCCCTCAAAGAGGCCTTCTGGGGAAGAGAAGCCCGTAAGGAAGGTTTTCTCCAGCCTCGTTCCCCTGAGACATCTGGTATTCTTGCTGCCTGGCATCTAATCCTCCTTCTGGTAATAGAATCCATAGTTTCCTTGGGGAATCACTTATTTCTCTTACTTCAAGCCTGATTGCATTTTAGGTTGCATGTGACCCAGGTGTGGCTAATAGGGGTTCTATTCCCTCTGGGTATAGTGTTAGTTTAGGGATGGCACATGACCCAAGCTCGTCCAATCACTTGTGTTCACTCTTTTTGTTGGACCGATTGGAAAAGAGGCATCCTCTTTCTGTTAAGGTGTTGGGAAAATAAAAACAAACCTGAAACTGATGGCAGCCATCTTGCTTCTATGAAGGGTCAACTTGATTGTTAAGCAGCCAACATATAAGAAACCAGAGTCAAGAGATGGTAGAAAACCAAACTGACCAGAAAGCATCATTTGGGTCCCTGGATCCAGTAGCGCCTGAAGCTGTAGTAGTTACCCCTTGACTTTACAGATATGGGAGCCAATAGCACTCCCTCCTTTTCCTTCCTCCCTCCGTCCTTCCCTCTCTCTCTCTTTCTTTTACTCTTAAGTTTCTTTTAATTGCAACCCAAAGAATCCCAGCTAGTATAGCTACTTATTTTATCCAAATCCTGCACTCCGAATTCCATGGACTCTGTGTGTAACATATTTACCAAGTTTTATAATGTATTCTCAGATATTTGTGTCCCCAAAGTTCAGTTATCATGTCTTGGGATCTTACCTCTCTTTTCTCTATACTCTTGCCTTTAAGGATTTCTTCCATCTCAGAGCTTCAGCTACTATACTGTGTAGATGATCTACGTTCCTCAGCATCAACAACCCACTTGGGAGTCAGAAACATACTTTACTCACATTGTATGAAACAGTTGTCCTTTAGATGGAAGAATTCACAAGGTACAGCTGGAATTCTGCAAAATGTGGGCTGCTTTGGAGATTTCTCGTTTTATAATATCAGCAGTCCTCAGCTTGTGAATGGGCTACACATTTTACCAGGGAAACAACATTATGCAGGAGGTGGTTAGGTTCCTAGGCTAGCCCACAAGACCAAATTCACCCCTAATGTAGGTGAACAATAGTGCTATACCTAATTATTCTCCAGGGTCAGTTACCATAGGGGATTATATTGGAATAACACATTCCAAATTCCGCCTGGAGAGAGAGTAAAATCTGTTTCCCATCTGATTCCTATCAATGGGAATACTCCCTACCATCTCTCACCCTCAACTGCAGGATGCCACAGTAAGGCTTCCATTAAAATTCCCGAACCTACAACTTCACCTGGGTCCCCTGCAACTACCATTTATGCAATGAGGTTCCTTGGTCTAACTCAGATCTTCACTGAACATCAAATCTCTATATTTAGTTATGGGCATCTTCACTGGCACATAAAATTCAATATATGCAAAATCGAACTCACTCCTTCTTCAAACTGCCACTCATATTCTGTAATAGAAACCCAGGAGTCATTTAAGACATCACATCCCCTCTTAGGTATTTGGTACTGTCAACCGGTCACCATGTCCTACAGATTCTCCCTTTAGCTGTCTGGCACTCTGTCCCTTCTCCTCCATCCCTGTGGTCATTCACAGTCTCCATTAAGGCCTTCTTGACTTCTCATCAGGATCACAGCCTTCGTCTCTGAAAAGTGGTCTTGCTGACTGCCCTGTACTCCCTCCCCAAGTCTCAACTCCACGCTTCAGCTAGAGAGATTGTTCTACAACGTGACTCTGAGCAGACCACACCCTGTTGTCACCCTTCATGGCTCCTCACAGGATTTAGGCTTAGGTTCTGTCTCCTTGTCTTAGCATACAGGCCTCCATGTGCTCTGGCTCTTGATAACTTCTCTTTTTGTTTTAGCCATTTTGTGACCGACCACATTCATTCATTCAATAAACATTTACCAAGCACCAGGCACTGTCCTTTCTTGGCACTGGTAATATAGCAGTGAACAGAAACAAAAGCCCAGACCTCGTGGAGTTTCATTCTAACTGGGGAGACAGATGGAGCCTATCAGAAGGCAGTAAGTTCAGTGGAGAGACATAAAGCAAGAAAGGAGGAGAGAGTGAGAGGAAGGTGGTACAATTTAAAAAAGGGTGTTCATGGAATAGCTCATCAAAGGGGTGATTGTTGAATCCAGACTTGAAGGCGCTGAGAGAGCAAGCCAAGCGGATATCTGGAGGAGGAGATTGTAAGTGCAAGGGCCCCGGGGTGATTTCAAGGGTCTGTGAGAAAGCTAGTAGGTTGGAGGAGAGCAGGGGAGAGAGGGAGAGAGTGAGCTGAGGCACATCACCAAGAGTCTTGTAGACTGTTCATTGTGACTACTTTGGCTTTTATCAAAACTGAGTGAGATAGAAAACCATTGATTGCTCCGATCCTAAGAACGATATGCTCTGACTTTATGTTTGAAAATGAGCTACTTGTTCCCTAGAATGTGTCATAACTACTCCTGCATCCTGGCCTTAATTTATATCTACTAGAAGGGAAGCTGGGATTTTTCACATAAGAACAATTAGAACTTGGGGAGGTTGGAAGCAGAATCTGTCAAGCCATTGGGAACACAGGAAGCTGTTTCTTGTTCTCAGGTCTCATATTTCTGCCTCTTATTTTTTGGTCAGCATACGTGCTTTGTACTTCTTTACTAAACTGGCTCTGTCTGCTTTTACAGCCCTTAATTGACCCCAAACTCCCAAGTTACATGTCCAGCATTCAAATATCCTCCCACACTCCCTAGAATCTATTCCTTGCATCCCAAGTCCAAATTCTCCACAGAGAGAGAGAGAGAGAATTTGTCTCAGCCTGAGCCTGTGTCCACGCTGACCCAGTCAGCTATGCTGGGAAGCAGGGCCACATAGGAAAGTCACTGTGGCTGAGGTCCAGAAGGGCAAAGGCAGTTCTTAGAGAAGGGGGTAGGTCAGGGGCTCACAGACGTCCCCTTAGGTCTCTGCTGCAAACCTTAGCCAGTCAATTACACTGAAAAAAAAAAAAACTCTAATAAGATAAATCATAATTAACTGACTATAAACACTTAAAAATATCAAAAAAATACTGCATGTTTTCACTTATATGTAAAATCTAAAGAATAATACAAACAAATATAACAAAACAGAAACAGACTCACAGGTACAGAGAACAGATGGGTGGTTGCAAGAAGGAAGGGGGTGCGAGGAGGGGCAAAATGGGTGAGGGGGATTAAGAGGTACAAACTATTAGGTATAACACAGATAAGTTACAAGGATGTAATGTACAGCACAGGGAATATAGCCAATAGATAATCTATAAAAATATCAAGTTACTATATTGTACACCTGAAACTAATAGAGTATTGTAAGTCAACTACAAAAAAAAAAAAAATCAAAGGGTTAGAGCAAAATTTTAAGAAAAATGAATGCCTAAATGTGATTTAGCATTTTTCATGAACAGTTCAACTGTTCATGATCCAATTTAATTTAATTCTAATTGTATTACTAGGACTCAGGAGAAGGATAAGTTTCAAAACCTGAATTCATAACCAAATGGGACTCAACTTCTGCAGTTTGAGCCTTAGAGCATCTCTAAAGTCAGTAGTCCTTACAGGAGACTGTCCTCGAATTTCACAAGAAGCCTCTAGTGACCTGCTTTCATTTATTGGTGAGAAGAGATTATCTTGCTTCCTAATTTCCTAATCAGTATTACTGTCTACAGCATCCTGCTCATTTTGCCTCCTCTGAGCCTTCTTCCCAGGAGGGAGAATGTCTGATTCCCTACTAATCAAGTTTTCCTTTTGAGCAGCTTGGTCTAAGTTGGAAAAGGATGAGAGACACCTTCTTATAAGCTTTCTTCTTCTCTAACTCTACTGCATTTGTTCAACACCAAGTATTTATTGAGCACCTATAGGTGAAGGCATCACAACTTAATCAGGCTCTGCTGCAGCTGTTTTATTATCTTGTTGCTCTGATAATAGATATACTTAAAGGAAACATTCACAGTTTCCGGGTTTCTAAAGCATACACTAAAAATATTTAGCAGGTTATACAACGATTTCTCCAAATAAAGATCTGGAAAGTTCAAAATTAGGTGAGGAATCTATGCAGGTCCCTTGGCTTCTTTTTGTTTTCATTTAAAAAAAATTTTATCGAAGTATAGTTGATTTACAATGTTGTGTTAATTTCTTCTGTACAGCAAAGTGACTCAGTTAAACATACATGTATATATATATTCTTTTTCATGTTCTTTTCCATTATGGTTTGTCACAGGATATTGAATATAGTTCCTTGTGCTATACAGTAGGACCTTGTTGTTTATCCATCCTATGTATAATAGTTTGCCTCTGCTAATCCCAAACTCCCATTCCTTCCCTCCCCTCCCCACCCCCCTTGGCAATCACAAGTCTGTTCTCTATGTCCGTGAGTCTGTTTCTGTTTCATAGATAGGTTCATTTGTGTCATATTTTAGATTCCACATATAAGTGATATCATAAGGTATTTGTCTTTCTCTTTTTGACTACTTCGGTTAGTATGATAATCTCTAGGTCCATCCTTGGCTTTTTTTTTTAAAGCATATACCAAAACTTGTTCAGTTTACCTTTTTTTCAACACTTCTGACTGACTACATGGTTATACATCAGGTAAAGAGGCAGAAAGTATGTTATAGCTCTCACAGCTAATTTGTAATCCAACCTTGGCTTAAGTTAACTGTATGCCAACTATCACTTCCTGTCCAGATGTTAAAAATCAGTAACACATTCCTTGATCTAGCCAGCCGAGATGGTTTTGGTGGAGGGAGCTGGTGCGGAGAGACTGCTGAGGTCTGAAATGTGTCAGCTTCCTATCTGTATATTTGATCCTGGAGCAATCAGAGAGTCTTCACCTGTTGGGGGAGTCCAATCCATGTTTGTTCATGAGTTTCATTCAGCTGAGAAACTCCCATCATGAACTTTCCCACTCTCCTTGCTGAAAGGGGAAGGAGGTTGCAAAAACTGGCTTTGCCAAATTCCCTGGAAATGTCTATTTACTGGGCTTCATGAAGTGATGTCTGTGATTGAATAATGATGCTTGAGTTCTTGACTGCAGTCTGTAGAGGATGCCTCTCTCATTTGCCAGCTGAAAAGCTGTAATTACTAAAATTGCTTATAATGCCTTTCCTTTAGGAGTTCATGTTAGGAGCCCCTTCAGGAAAATTCATTCATATATTCATGCATGCATTCATTCGTTCGTTCATTCCTTTCTTTCCCCTCATGGCCATTTGGGTGAGCCTGTTCTGCCCACGCACCGTGAACCTGCCTGCCAAAAAAAAGACGACTCACAAATTTTGATGTTTAAGATCAACTGATCTCCTCAGATAGACTCAGTGGTGTTCTGGGAAAGTTTGGACAATCAACCTGCTAAAAAAATAAAACTGATTTGCAGGGTCTGCCGATTTCCCTGGTATAAATACTGTAGTGGCTGATTACAAGCACAATGTGATGTCACTGAAGGTGGATCAGGGGAGAAGTGTGTACAATGGCCCTCAAGAGTCATAAGAGTCATGTGAGCCAGCTGCAAATGTTCGACACCCAAATCTCTACCCCCCTGCTGATTTCTCTTCTTTTTGTTTTGCTGATTTCTTTACCTATTTCTTCTCTCTTTCTTGTCCCTGGTTTGAACTCTTAAACTGTTCTGCAGCTCCAACCTCATTTCTTACCTCTGGTCCTTTGGATTTGTTGTATGTGATATTCTCTTTCCAGCTCTTGGGCCTTTACTCTCCCCTTCCCGACTGCTGATTTGACATGTGACATTTAAACGATTTGGTCAAGGTCACACAGCTGATAAGTGGCAAAGCTGAGACCTGAACCCCGGTCTGTTTTAATCCAAAGCCTATGCCTTTAACCAGAGTGCTAACATTTGGGGAAGGTTACAGATGCCCCAAGTAAGGGAAGAAAATGGGAACCCAGAAGGGGATCCAGGAGAGCTTTGCTAAAGAAATGGTATTTCAGGCTGTTGAAATAGAGGTAGGGATTTTTAAGGGAAATGAAAAGCTTGCATTGAGGCACAGAGGAAAGCAATTGTAGGGTGGGCTGTGAGTTTGAAGAGTATAATTTAAGGTGTGGTGAGCAGGTTAACTTGATCAAAATTATTTGGTGGGGCTTGTTTAAAATACTGATTGCTGGACCCCCTCCAGACTTCCTGACTATGACTCTCTGGAGCTTGGGGCCTGTGGATCTTTTTTTTTTTTTTCCCCTCTATTTCTTTTATTTATTTATTTATTTGTTTGTTTATTTATTTATTTATTTTGGCTACGTTGGGTCTTCGTTGCTGCGCGCGGGCTTTCTTTAGTTGCGGTGTGTGGGGGCTACTCTTTGTTGTGGTGCATGGGCTTCTCATTGCGGTGGCTTCTCGTGTGGAGCACGGGCTCTCAGTGCATGGGCTTCAGTAGTTGCAGCATGTGGGCTCAGTAGTTGTGGCTTGCGGGCTCTAGAGCGCAGGCTCAGTAGTTGCGGCGCACGGGCTCAGTTGCTCCGTGGCATGTGGGATCTTCCCAGACCAGGGCTTGAACCCGTGTCCCCTGCATTGGCAGGGGGACTCCCAACGACTGCGCCACCAGGGAAGCCCCCGGATCTAATTTTAACAAGCTCTCTTGGAGTTTCTGATGTACTCTATAGTTTGAAAACCAAATGGAGTCCTTAGGTGGAACCAGCAGGACTGTAGGGATAATCATTCAACAGGTTTATTTTTGTTTTCCATTGTCTGTTCAAACCCATTCTGGAGCCATGAGAGAGATCCCAGGGAAGCTCCAGGATTTTCCTGGTCACTAGTTAGTCACTCAATTCACCTCAAGCCATGGAAAAGTCTTATTTTAGCAAATGTGTCCCATGTAATATTTCAAATTCCATTGAAATATTTTTTTTAATTTTAATTTTTAATCTTAATTTTAATTTTATTAAAATTTAAATTTTTAATTTTAAGATTTTATTTAAAGATTTTTGAAAGTAAAGTGACAGCTTCTGTCTTCCTGCTCCTAGCGTGTGCTCAACAAGGTGCCTCTAAATTTTCCAGAGCTATGTTGGAAGGATGGAGAGAGTGTCAGGGTAGAAAAATTCTTATTTTTACTTTAGCACTGTGTTCTAGAGAAAAAACTACTTTGATTTTCCAGGTCCCCAAATTGGTCTTCATGTGTTTATCCTGCTACTCAGCTTTTATGCTGGGTTTTTAATTTAGCATCCATGATTTAAATTTCAAGAATTCTGCTTGTTTTTATTGTTGGCAGTCTAATTTTGATTTAAGAATGTGATATGTACTCAACTGTCTCTTAGTGTATTAACTATACTTATTTTAGAGTTCTCTTCTGATTCTTGTATTAACTCTGCTTCATTTGGGGTTAGTTCCTCTGCTTATTCAGCCTCATACCCCTCTTTCATGGTGTTTGCTTGAACTATTTGGTTGTCTAGATTGATTAGTGTGGTTCCTTTAGCACAACTGAAAATCACTGTGGCTTGGACAGTGAATGTGGATTGTGATTAAAGGGCATATGGTGTGGGGTGAGTTTTTCTTTAAGGAATTCAGAAAGTGCTTACATTCTGGACATGTGGACTCCTTGTCTATTGGGCCAATTTGAAGAGAGTTGGGGACACTTACTTGCTTCTCTCTCAAGCCCCAATCCTTCCTCATGAAATTCTCCTGTGGCAGATCCCCTACTGTATTAAGAAGATTTTTCTTTCACCAGGAAAATCAGTAATGCATGGATGATTTAATATTAGGTTATATAAATGACCATATTAACAGATAAAAGAAGAAAAATTATTTAATTTAGATAAATGCAAAAATGGATATTCAATATATTTCAAAATCCAATGCTGATTTTTAAACATTTGGTTACATAACAAAAAGGGGACATGTGCTTAACATGACAAAATATGTAAAATTGACACACATTTACACCTATTGTAAAAAAAAAACCAGTGTTCACTTAATAGTGAAATGTTAAAAAATTTCCACTAAAGTGAGGAATAAAATGAGGCAAGTAATGCATATTGTGATATAAAATTTAAACATTACAGAAAAATATAATGAAAATTGAAAGCCTCTCCCTCCATAATTCCACACTCTTGAAATAACCAGTATGAGTAGTTTGATGCCTTTTTTCTTCAATTTCACTTTCCTAAGCAAGTACTATGATTTATTATGGGTTTTTTGATGAATCACAAAATGGGATCAAAGACTAGCTAATACATTTAGATAGGCTTGTAAAGTAGCACAGCAATTTTAACTGAGGACACAGAGTGGTTATTTATGGATGTTTCAATGATTTATTGATGTGTAACATACTACTCCAAGACTCAGTGGCCGAAGACCACAACCATTTCATTTGCTCATGATTCTGCCAATTGGGTAGCTCCTCCCTTTCTCTCTCTCTCTCTCTATGTGGCCTTTCAATGTGACCTCTCCAGTGGGGGAACCAGACTTCTTACAAGGTAGGTGTGGGCTCCCGAAAGCACAGAAGTAGAATCTTCTAGGCCTCCTTAAAGCTTAGACACAGTGTCACTTCCACCATAGTCTATTGATGAAAAAAAGCAGGTCACAGGCGCTGCCCAGAATCAATGGCAATGGACTACACAAGGGTGTGAATGCTGGGAGGTGTGGTTTATTGGGACCACAATTCAACAGACTACAGACTACTCTAGTCTAGAGAAGTACATACATTAAGCAGAGACTCTGAGATAGGAAGGAACTTAGTGCATTAGTGAGTTATTGCTGTGATGAATGCTGTGTAACAAACAATCCCCAAATCTTAGTGGATTAAAACAAATTGTTCTGCTCAAGAGTGTTCAGGTTGCTTAGGGCAAAACAATTTTAGTGTAAGGGGTGGGCTCAGGTCTGCTGCACTTGTCTCTCAATCTGGGACCAGCAGCTAATCATAGTGTACTTTTCTCCTGCCAAGTGGCAGGAGGACAAGCCAAACCATGTCAGCACATTTAAAGCCTCTGTTTGCATCATTTACTTACATTCCATTGGCCAAAGTAAATCACATGGCAAGTCCAATATCAATGAGACAAAGATATATAATTCTATTACATGGATGAAGTGAAGAATTAGAAGCAAGAATGAAATCAACCACAGTCAATACTTTGAAGAACTGGAATTAGTCCACTGAATAAGAAGCACAGTGGTGGGATATCTGGCTGAAGAGCTAGTTAGGGGCCAGATCATTTAGGGCCTTGTTGCCCTTGCTAAAGATGTTGAATTGCATGTAACTGCAATGCAAAGCCATTGGAGATTTTTAAGCATGAGAGTGATATGATCCGTTTACCTTAAAAAAATGCTACCATGTAAAGAAGGGATTGGAAGAAGAAAGGAGAGGACATAAAGATAGCAGTTGTGAAGCTATTGAAACAAGTTAAGATGGTGGCTTGGCTTGGACAAGGAGAGTGATAGTGTAAAGAGAAGTGAGTGGGTTTGAAATATATTTTAGAAATAGAATAGTTAGACTTGGTTGTGAGTTGGGTGTGAGGTTGAGGGGGGACTCAGGTAAGACTCAGATGCCTGACAATTGCACCAGGTGAATGCACATGCCCAAATTGCACTGGAGAGGACCTGGTGAAGGAATAGATTTCAGGAGGTAGATTAAAAGTTTAGTTTTGGATATACTGGATTCCATATACTTGTGAGACGATACTCATAAAATATCTACAGATAAACTTAACAAGCAATGTGAAGGATCCATATGAATAAATAAAACTATAAACCTCTATTGAGGGCCATAAAAGAAGATTTGAATCAATGGACTGTCAAACCTTGCACTTAGATAGGAAGACTCAAAATTGTAAAGATGTCAATTTTCACTAAAGAAATCTATAAATTCAATGCAACTTCAATCAAAATATGAATAGTGTTTTTTCTTGGAAGATGAAGCAATTCCCAGGAACATTCTCTAAAAGAAGTGTAATGAGAAATAACCTGTTCCATCGTGTATTAAAATACATTATAGGGACTTCCCTGGTGGCACAGTGGTTAAGAATCCACCTGCCAATGCAGGGAACACGGGTTCGAGCCCTGGTCTGGGAAGATCCCACATGCCGCAGAGCAACTCAGCCCGTGTGCCACAACTACTGAGCTTGCTCTCTAGAGCCTGCATGCCACAACTACTGAAGCCCATGCTCTTAGAGCCCATGCTTCACAACAAGAGAAGCTACCGCAATGAGAAGCCCATGCACCACAACAAAGAGTAGCCCCTGCTCGCCGCAACTGGAGAAAGCCCATGTGCAGCAACAAAGACCCAACGCAGTCAAAAATAAAAATAAATAAATAAATTTATTTTAAAAGTACATTATAAAGCAACAAAAGTTATAACAGCAGAATATAGACAGAAATAGACTAACAGCTCCATGGCATTGAATAAAGTATAGAAATATAGATCCAAGAACAGATGAGATTTTAGTATATTACAAGGATAGAATATCCAAGTGGTGGAGAAAAGTCATATTATTTAGTGAAAGGTTTAAAGACAACTGGATAGCTATTTAGAGAAAAAAAATAAAGCAGCATTTAGAAAGCTCTACTTCTCTTTTTATCTGCTATATACTATTCCATAGTTTCAGTATAGCATAGTTTAGTAAGTTATATTCGTACTGATGTACTTTTAGGTTTTTTTTTTCTTTTTTTGTTATAAACAATAGCATGAAAAGAAAATTTTTATATTTCCTCTTTGGACAAATGTGTGAATCCTTCTCTAGGATAGATTCCAAGATGTGAAACTGCTGGGTCAGAAAGTATGTACTGTTTTTGTTTTTGTTTTAAAGTACTGCTAAATTTCCCTTTGAAATCTCAAACTGCACTCTAACAGCAGTGGGCAAGAAAACAAAACTAAAATAAACCCAAATAAAACAGATGGATCAAGTTAATAAAAATAAAAGCAGAAATAAGTGAAACAGGAAAAAAAAAAAACAGTTGAGATGATCCATAAAACCCAAAGCTAGATTTTTTTAAAGGCTGATGAAAACACACAAACTTTCTGCAAGTATGATCAAGGCAAAGAGAGAGGACACACATGGTGTTGGGAAAGATGAAGGAGTTATAGGATGGATACAGAGGAGATTTTTCAAATTAAGAGACTACTTTGTATAGCAGCTTTGCCGAAGTCAGAAGGTGAGGCAAAAACTGCATATAACGAAAATTGCCATTGACATTCCTTTGTAAGTTGTGCTCATGTTGGAGACAGATATGCTTCTGTAAAAATCTAATGTTTTTCTTCAGTTTTGAATCCCATCACTACTTCTTCCATTAGTGGCCAACTTATATGAAAAATATCTTTAAACTGTAGAATCACGCTGGGATTGGGGAGGTGCTCAAATGTAGAAACAGACTGGCTGCATGAACAGCATATTCACATCTTGCTCAGGTGAGGCATAGCCTCTATAATCGGAATAACTGGAGGAATTGTCCGCATAATTTAAACTGTCAGGCTCCCTCTTTTCTTTTAAAAAATTAAAAAAATTTGAATGGAGCATGTATAGTTGAATTCACATATACTAAATGTATGGATGATCTGATTCAGCTATATAACTTTATATCAATCCACTTGAAAACCTAGATGAATGGACTAAAAATCTCAGAGAAAAATATAAATTCTCAAAAATTGGCCCGAGAAAACCAACAGAAACACCCACAAAAATAGAAATGGTAGTTAGAGGTCCACCTACCAACCTGCTCTCCTTCCCTGTCACCCTGGGCACAAGTCCTTTGTAGTTATATAGGCAAGTTCTACTGAGTGTTAGGGAAGAGCTCACTGCCATCTTATATTTCAGAACATAGGAAAAATATGGGACCCACTAATCTTATTTTATAAGGCTAGATTTTTCCTGATATCAAGACAAGAAAATACAATTACAGGCTAATATCACTTACGAATGTAGAGGCAAAAACTGTAAAAAAAAAAAAAAAAAAAAAACTAGGTAATTGAATCTAGTGGTGTATTTAAAAAGTACATCTTGATCAAGTAAGATTTATCTGAGAAATTCAAGTTTGGGGATCAATGTAACCATCAATGTAACTTACTGTATTTACTGATTAAAGGAGAAAATCATTCATTGGATACTGGGAAGACATTTGCTAAATGCAAATGTTTTTTTCATGATCAAAAAACACTAGCAATAGAGGTAAGGAGCATCTATACTCTTTAATGTTATACTTAATGGTGAATCTTTAGAAACATTGTCATTAAGTAAGAAGCAACACATGGATGCCTGCTTTAGCTACTTATAATTACAATTCTAGTGAGAACCTGGCCAATGCAATATGAAAAGGATAAATATTAGACAGGAATATAGAATTTACAGAATGGTATTAATGGAAACATGAAAACACTGTTCTCTCCACTTTCCTTGCTGTTAGTAACACTTAAAAAAGCACATAAGACTTAAAAAAGCACTTAAAAAAGCACATAAGGAAATACTAGATTTGCTCTTCTATAACTCAGTTATATATATGGACTCTCTCTATAAAGGCACATATACATTACATGAACTAATGCAGTTTGTTTAACCAGGTCCTCGCTGATGAACTTCGCGTTTCTTCCATTTCTTTTCTACTGTGCACACTTCGCCTTTGAGGGATACATTTCCAGATCTTGAATTGCTAGATAAAAAACAGCCTAGATGTCCTTCAGCAGGTGAATGGTTAAGCAAACTATGGTTTGCTTTGCATTCCAAACCACGGAACACAGCTCAGCAGTAAAAAAAGAATAGACTATTGGTACACACTACATCTTGGATGAAACTAGGGAATTATGTTGCATGAAAAGAGCCAATCCTAAAAGGTTAAAATACGGTATCATTCCCTTTACAGACAGATTAGTGATTAGCATGGGTTAGGGATAGGATGGGGGTAGGGTGGTAGAGGGTGGGAGGGAGGTGAGGGTGGTTATAAAAAGACAAAGGGAAAAAAAAGCTGGCAAATACTACAAATATCATCAAACCTAAAAAAATTAAATATTATTTTTATTTGTAAGAAAGGCAAAGAGAATAATCCTTGTGGTGATGGAACTGCTCAGTGTCTTGACTGTGGTGGTGGGTATATGAACCCAAACGTGATAAAATTTTATAGGACTAAATACACACACACACAGACATGCAAACACACACACACAAATGAGTACAAGTAAAATGGGAAATCTGAATAAGTTGAATGGATTGTGTCATTGTCAACATCTCAGTTGTGATATTGTACCATAGTTTTATAAAATGTTATCATTAGGGAAAACGAATAAAGATTTCATGGGATTTCTGTGTATTATTTCTTACAATTAATATTTACAATATTATTACAAATATTATTCCTTACAACTACTCAAAATATAAAAAAAAATTTAAAAATCACTTCAAGTTAAAAGGGTATATATAATTTTAAATTTTTTTATTTCTGTAAAATTGCCCTCCTAAGATGTTACTTCAGTGTGTACTCCTAATGATGATAAAGCATAAGAGTTTATCTTCCTCCAATTTAAAACAACAAAGAGATACTACTTTTGTCCTATCAAATCGGAAAGAATTAAAGTCATACGTATCCCACTGTTGGCCAGGGTATGGGGAAGAGGCACTCTCAAATGTTTTGGGTGCTGCAAGTTGGGTTCCCCAAGAAGTGGACTCTGAGACAAAGAGTTGTGGGTAAGAGGTTTATCAGAGCGTCCTATTGGGATCAACAATTATAGAAGGGAAGGGAGGAAGCACTGGGCAGAGGGAGAAGTTGAGCTAAGATGCAGTCTCAACAGAGACCTTAGCTGACCCTATAGATAGTTTTGAAGCTTGGATGAACTTTCAGAGTTGTCTTCAGCTGGGGGTTCAGGGGTGAAGCTTTTTGCCCTCCTGTAGACCGGTTACTGGATGTACCAATTGTGCCATCACTGGGGTGGCTTATGATAGATATTGACTGTTGTCAACTGGCTGAGCATTTTGTCTTCCAAGTTTTATAGTGCTTTGTCCCTGATGGATGCTCTTTAGTGGACAGGAATATATTCACCCTTCATGCCCACTTCCACCATGTCCATCCCCTTGTCCCTGATATATCAATCACTCTCCATCCAGGCCAAGTCATTCTCCACTGCCCAGGGATCTAGGTATATTTTAATCTCAGATCCCTTTTCTTTCCTCACAAAACAGATAACCAGCTATACTGGTTTGTATTTTTTGCTGTGCTGACATTTAAAAAAAATTTTTTTTTTTTTTTTTGGCCACGTGGTATGCAGGATATTAATTCCCTGACCAGGATTTGAACCTGTGCTCTCTGCAGTGGAAGCTTGGAGTCCTAACCACTGGACCACCAGAGAAGTCCCTAAAAATTTTTATAAGGTCAGTTTATTTATCTCTATTTAATTTTTTCTTCTGTGGCTTCTGGATTTTATGCCACAATTGGGAAGACTTCCCATTCCAAATTTATTTTAAAATACATCTTTTTAAAAGTAATTTTTCAGCTTCAGTTTTTTTTGTCCTTTTGATATTTGTTATGATGTAAACAATTAGTTAAGGATATAGCACTATTCATTCAAAAGGCTAGCCAGCAGGCTCAATACTATTTATTTAATATTTTACAATTTTACCATCCAGTTGAAATGTTGGCAGGGAGGATAGACCTGTAAGTCACAACAGTAATTGGACCGATGTTCCAAAAAAGATAATAGAGGATAAGAGGGAGAGAATCATTACATAAACAATAGAAGAAAATTTCCTAGAGCTGAAGACAGATGCACACAGTGCTGAGAAGTGTTACAAACAAACAAACAAACAAACAAACAAACTGACTATGATACATTAGGTAAACTCTAGTTCCCCAAGGATAAGGAGAACATTCTTGAAACTTCCAGAGGGAAGAAACAGACTTCCACGAAAGAAAAGAGAATTAGATTGGTATCAGACTTCTCAGTAGCAGCACTGGTTCCTAGGGAAAGATAGAGTTGAAAATTCTGAGAGAAAATTATGTTGCACCTAAAATTCTCCATTCAGTAAAACAACCAGTCAAGTATGGGAAAAATAAAGACATTTTCATTTATACAAGTATTTAGAAATTTTATCATTCGGAGCCCTTCTCTGTATAACAATAAAAAACATGAAATGTGGCAAAGATAAACTCAAGTATTAGTATTCAGATTAAATGTGAATGAGTTAAACTTCTCTATAAAAAGGTAGAAACTATAGCTACCATTTAGTGAGTATTAACCATGTTTTAGGCATTGTTCTAGGCACTTTAAATAGATAATTTTATTAAATGCTAATGATAAATTCTGCAAGGTGGCTTCTATTTTTACTCTCCTGTTACAGATGAGAAAACTGAAGCCTAAGAGAGACTTTGCCATTTGCTTAAAGTGTAGAATCCAGGCTTAAACCTAAGCTCTTTGATGCTTAAGGCTGTGCTCTTATCATTCTATTAAACTGCCACTCAGCTTTGTTAAAATAGCATTATTCACGTGTTATTTATAAGAGATAAACCAAGGCAAAAATATATATATATATATAAAATCTGAAAATAAAGGGTTGGAAAGAGTTATACTAGGCAAATAATAACAAAAATGAGAGGAGACAGGAACCATAATATTAATATGTGTCATATGATGTAAATAAAGCAACTTTGAGAACAGTGCATGTGGTATAATTCTGTTTATGTTAATAAAAATTTGTGTGTGTGTGTGTATGCGTGTGTATGCTGTGGAATTAGGGAATTAGTGGCGGCATGTAGGGGGTATGCACATAGATTGTTTAAGTTATCGTATAGTGCTATTGTATTTGTGTAATTAAAAATGATTTTTTAAAAAAATAAGGAACAAACACCATTCCTGATGTTTAGGAGTTTATTGGTTTAGCTGGGGAATAGGCAGGTGCCCAACTGTCTGTAATGCAAACCAAGAGAGAAACTAGGGAGAGAGGCTACATACTATGTTGGATGAATACAAAACTAAACTTTAAAAGTGGTGATAAAATAAGGTGTCATCAAGCACTTTCTCCCATCCTGCTTTGATAATTCTCCCTTTCCATTGAGGGTTGAGGAGGGCGGAGATCAGGAGGCAATATACAAGAATGACAGTGTCAGCCACGTGTCTCCTTTTCAAAGCAATGGAATGTTTTCGATCAGAAAGAAAAATGAAAAGAAAAAACAACAAAAACAACTCAACTTTTCGTATTTCATTTGAACTTGGTTGTCCATCACTTTACAGTTGCTATGACAACAGCAGCTCTCCTCCTTCTTCTTTTGGATCTATTTCCAAACTGAGAACAATGAATGTAAAAGATCAGAAAGTGGGAAAAGCAAGTAGGCATTGAAGGCATTATAATTATTTACCCTGGAGAAGAGAATGCTAAGAGATGGCAAATATATTATTCTGGGCTATTAAAATTTACTAGACATAAGTAGTTCTCTGCTGGGGCCCAAGATAAAGTCAGATTTATTTTAACTGGAGGGAAATAGCTTCAGGGAAAAAGTCCCTGATAGAAAGTTCTGTGGGACTCCTTTTCTTCTTTCAAAGTAGATTGATGGCGAGGCACTGGAATTTTGTATCCTGCAGTGGTTGTCATCATCCCCTGAAAAATTCTTGAAACACCATACCACAATAACAACAAACAACAAACACACAGTACTTACTCTGTGAGTTTTTATATTTAAGTATAAAATACCACTAAGAGTTTTATGTTTATAAAATACCATTCAGAGTTTTATATTTATTATCTCACTTAATACCTGCAACAGTCCTATGAGGAAGAGACCATTATTATTCCCATTTTATGGACCAGAAAACTGAGGGTTGGAGAGCTTAGCAACTTGCCTGAGGTCACACAGGTGGTGAATGGCAGAGCTGGGATTTGAACTCAGGAAATCTGTATTCTTAACGAGTGATAGTTTCTTGTGGTAGATAATTTCTTATCCAACTGTGTTGGGCTCTTGGAAGGAATCCTGTATAAAGCCCTTACAGACATGAGTTCTAATCTTATTTATCCATTCACTGAGCCATTTGTTAATAACTATTTATTGAATACATACTATATGCAATCTCTAGCTAGGCACTGGTGATTCGGAGGAAAGCAGGATGGACCAAGGTGTCTTATGGCTTATAGTCTAGGAAAGGACCACAGACAAAACAAATAAATGAATATGATGATTTCAGGTACTAGTAAGTGCTATGAAGGAAATAAACTGGGCAATGAGAAGGGGAATATGAGGTGGAGGGTGAAGGGTAGGCTGCTTTGGGTTGCTTTATGTTAGGGAAGACCTTTCTAAGGAGGTAATGATTTGAACTGAGACCTGGGTGATGGCAAGGAGCCATGTGCAGATCTGGGAGAAGAACCTTCTAGGCAGAGGAGCAGCAAATGTAAATTTGGTAACAAGCCTGAAAGTGGGACAGTGAGGTTAGAGCATAGTGAACCAGGGCAGGGAGCTGGCTTTAGATGAGTTTGGAGAGTTTGGATTGACAGGCAGGGTCACCATTTAGGGTTGTGGATATGCTACTGGCATCCAGTGGGTGGAGGCCATAGGTGCTGCTAAACCTCTTACAATGTGCAGGACGGCCCCCACCAAAAGAATTATCCATCCCTAAATGTCCGAAGCCCCAAGGTTGAGAAGCCCTGATCTCTGTATAAAAACCCTGATCTCTGTATACAAGGTTATAGCCTTATAGGCCAAGGAAGAGATTGGATTTCATTGTAAGTGAAGGAGAATCCATCAGAGGACTTGAAGCAGTGGAATGTCTTTATGTTATTCATATTTCAGAAGATAACTATGGCTGCTGATAGAAACTACTTTGTAGCAGATCAAGGGTAGAAACAGAAAGAGTAATGAGGGTTTTTTTTAAATTAATTAATTAATTAATTTTATTTTTAGCTGTGTTGGGTCTTCATTGCTGTGCGAGGGCTTTCTCTAGTTGCGGCAAGCGGGGGCCACTCTTCATCGCGGTGCGCGGGCCTCTCACTATTGCGGCCTCTCTTGTTGGGACCACAGGCTCCAGATGCGCAGGCTCAGTAGTTGTGACTCATGGGCCTAGTTGCTCCGCGGCATGTGGGATCTTCCCAGACCAGGGCTCGAACCCATGTCCCCTGCATTGGCAGGCAGATTCTCAACCACTGCACCACCAGGGAAGCCCAAGCAATGAGTTAAAAAAAAATTATTTTGTAGTAGCAGTAAGTATTCCAGGTGAATGGAGATGGGGGCTTGGTTTAGGGGAACAGCAGTGGAGACGGAGAGAAATGGAAGGATTTGGGAGGCAGAGGTGATCAGGTTGCTGATGGATTGGGTGTGGGGCTTCCATGAAAGAAAGGAACCAAGGACGACCCCCAGCTTGTGGCCTGAGCAATGAGGCAGGTGGACAGTGTAGCTGTATATTGACATTGGGAGGAGGGAGTCTGGGGACAATCAGAAGAAACCAAGAATTCTCGACATGCTAGACTTGGCAAACCTATTAGCTGTACAAGGGGAGGTGTCATCTAGGCTGTTGGAAATGCAGTCACATAAAAGACTTCCCCTCACTGTGCTCTTTTAGAAAATGAGCAATGGCCTTAAAATTCTTTGATCCTTGAGCAATACAGCCTGGAGATAAGGGACTAGATCCGATGGACTGCAGCAGTATCACCTAATTCTCCATCTCACCGAATTTTCCTCTCAGAGCACCACTATGAAACAGACAAGAGATGAGAAAATTAGTCCTGTTTTGCAGAAATCGAATTATGCTGCACAAGAACTGACATTCCTAAGGGGCCAGAGTGAATCCGTTGTTGGATAATCACCTGGGAGCATCCCAAGAACTAGGTCTGGGATCTCCCCAGCAGCTGAAGGAGACTAACAGAAATAAAATCACACCATGCCATGAAAGGGGCTGTTTGAACCTCCAAGGAGAGGACCTTGGAAGATTATAACTCGTGATTCTCACCAGTTTCTTTCCCAGTGGCCCAGAGGCTCTGCTCTGTGTCTCCTCCCAAATTAAAGAATGCTGGTCTTGCATTCCTGACAAACTTGGGAAAGAGCTGAAGTAGGTAAAATACCTTATTTTAAAATTGTAGCAGTTTTCTCCGTATCTATCCACAGGCTGGGAAGGACATATTTTTTTGAGGTTATCTGGAGCCAAATGAACTGAAACATTTTTTGGGGGGGTGCAGAATGAGATGATGTGAGAGGAAAAGAAGACTGAGAGTAAAGTTCCTTTTATTTTATTTGATGGTGGAGGTGGGCAGCCTTGGTAGCAGGGCACACACCCCGTCCTCCTCTTGCGTGGGTGACTTTCCTGGCTGAGATAGGGTAACGCCCAGGGGAAATAATCTGACTCTGTTTCTGGTAATTAAATGGAGAATGTCAAGTCTCCCAGAGGACGATTTCTTATTGGGGAGGCAGCAATCTTTGTTTGCAGCTACTTACTGGTGGAAAAGTAAAATGAGCCCTGTTTTGATGAAGTGTCCTGGAACTAGTGAAACATTTCGTTAAGGGCATTGTCTCCAAGACTTGCTGAATCCATTCTATTGAACCAAAAAGGCAAGTCAAAAAAGAATCTTGGCAGTTAGTTTATAAGAGAGAGAGAATGAGAGAGAGAGAGAGAGAGAAAGAATGAGCGAGAGAGAGAGAGAAAGAATGAGCGAGAGAGAGAGAGAGAGAGAGAAAGAATGAGCGAGAGAGAGAGAGAGAGAGAGAGAGAGAATGAGCGAGAGAGAGAGACAGAATGAGAGAGAGAGACTAACATGGACAAATAATTTTTCAAAAGCTTACATGCCAAGCTTGGTGATATGGATGCAATGGTGAAACAACAGGTCTTGGGCAAGTATTTTAGATTTTTGAGCCATACAGTTTCTGTCACAAATATTCAATTCTGCCGTCGTAGTGGAGACTTAAAGAAAAACACACAACATGAGAGTTGTGAAATTAAGTTTTATTCACGGTCTTACTGAGGACTATAGCCTGGGAGACAGCTCTGAGGAACTGCTCTGAAGACGGAGAGGAGAGGCTCGTTTATACATGATTTTTTTTTTTTTTTTTTTTGGCTAGGAAATACATGCAGTCAGGCATACATCTTGGTAAAAGATTAGTGCTAATCAGAAAGAACAAATATCTCAATTCGATGATTTTAGTACTTTTTATGGGCAGATGCAAGAATCTGGGGGTCATTGAAATTCTTCTTGAGATACACATCTAACTATCTAAGGGCCTGTTTATCCAAAGCACAGAGTACCTCATCCTGAATTCCTCTCAGGGTGCACTGTTGGTGGGTGACTGCAGTGGGTTGTGACTTAATCCTTGTAGAACTGGGTGGTGAGCAATGCTCTTTTGTTCTTTTTTTTTTTTTTAACATCTTTATTGGAGTATAATTGCTTTACAGTGGTGTGTTAGTTTCTGCTTTATAACAAAGTGAATCAGTTATACATATACATATGTTCCCATATCTCGTCCCTCTTGAGTCTCCCTCCCTCCCACCCTCCCTATCCCACCCCTCTAGGTGGTCACAAAGCACCGAGCTGACCTCCCTGTGCTATGCGGCTGCTTCCCATTAGCTATCTATTTTACGTTTGGTAGTGTATATATGTCCATGCCACTCTCTCACTTTGTCCCAGCTTACCCTTCCCCCTCCCCATATCCGCAAGTCCATTCTCTAGTAGGTCTGTGTCTTTATTCCCGTCTTGCCCCTAGGTTCTTCATGACCATTTTTTTTAGATTCCATATATATGTATTAGCATATGGTATTTGTTTTTCTCTTTCTGACTTACTTCACTCTGTATGACAGACTCTAGGTCCATCCACCTCACTACAAATAACTCAATTTCATTTCTTTTTATGGCTGAGTAATATTCCATTGTATACAGCCACATCTTCTTTATCCATTCATCTGTTGATGGACACTTAGGTTGCTTCCATGTCCTGGCTATTGTAAATAGAGCTGCAATGAACATTTTGGTACATGACTCTTTTTGAATTATGGTTTTCTCAGGGTATATGCCCAGTAGTGGGATTGCTGGGTCTTATGGTAGTTCTATTTTTAGTTTTTTAAGGAACTTCCATACTGTTCTCCATAGTGGCTGTATCAATTTACATTCCCACCAACAGGGCAAGAGGGTTCCCTTTTCTCCACACCCTCTCCAGCATTTATTGTTTGTAGATTTTTTGATGATGGCCATTCTGACCGGTGTGAGGTCATACCTCATTGTAGTTTCGATTTGCATTTCTCTAATGATTAATGATGTTGAGCATTCTTTCATGTGTTTGTTGGCAATCTGTATATCTTCTTTGGAGAAATGTCTATTTAGGTCTTCGGCCCATTTTTGGATTGGGTTGTTTGTTTTTTTTATATTGAGCTGCATGAGCAGCTTGTAAATTTTGGAGATTAATCCTCTGTCAGTTGCTTCATTTGCAAATATCTTCTCCCATTCTGAGGGTTGTCTTTTCATCTTGTTTATGGTTTCCTTTGCTGTGCAAAAGCTTTTAAGTTTCATTAGGCCCCATTTGTTTATTTTTGTTTTTATTTCCATTTCTCTAGGAGGTGGGTCAAAAAGGATCTTGCTGTGACTTATGTCATAGAGTGTTCTGCCTATGTTTTCCTCTAAGAGTTTGGTAGTGTCTAACCTTACATTTAGGTCTTTAATCCCTTTTGAGTTTATTTTTCTGTATGGTGTTAGGGAGTGTTCTATTTCATTCTTTTACATGTAGCTGTCCAGTTTTCTCAGCACCACTTATTGAAGAGGCTGTCTTTTCTCCACTGTATATTCTTGCCTCCTTTATCAAAGATAAGGTGACCATATGTGCATGGGTTTATCTCTGGGCTTTCTATCCTGTTCCATTGATCTATATTTCTCTTTTTGTGCCAGTACCATATTGTCTTGATGACTGTAGCTTTGTAGTATAGTCTAAAGTCAGGGAGCCTGATTCCTCCAGCTCCGTTTTTCTTTCTCAAGATTGCTTTGGCTATTCGGGGTCTTTTGTGTTTCCATACAAATTGTGAAATTTTTTGTTCTAGTTCTCTGAAAAATGCCAGTAGTAGTTTGATAGGGATTGCATTGAATCTGTAGATTGCTTTGGGTAGTAGAGTCATTTTCACAATGTTGATTCTTCCAATCCAAGAACATGGTATATCTCTCCATCTATTTGTATCATCTTTAATTTCTTTCATCAGTGTCTTATAATTTTCTGCATACAGGTCTTTTGTCTCCTTAGGTAGGTTTATTCCTAGATATTTTATTCTTTTTGTTGCAATGGTAGATGGAAGTGTTTTCTTAATTTCACTTTCAGATTTTTCATCATTAGTATATAGGAATGCAAGGGATTTCTCTGCATTAACTTTGTATCCTGCTGCTTTACCAAATTCATTGATTAGCTCTAGTAGTTTTCTGGTAGCATCTTTAGGATTCTCTATGTATAGTATCATGTCATCTGCAAACAGTGACAACTTTACTTCTTCTTTCCTGATTTGGATTCCTTTTATTTCTTTTTCTTCTCTGATTGCTGTGGCTAAAACTTCCAAAACTATGTTGAATAAGAGTGGTGAGAGTGGGCAACCTTGTCTTGTTCCTGACCTTCGTGGAAATGGTTTCAGTTTTTCACCATTGAGGACGATGTTGGCTGTGGGTTTGTCATATATGGCCTTTATTATGTTGAGGAAAGTTCCCTCTATGCCTACTTTCTGGAGGGTTTTTATCATAAATGGGTGTTGAATTTTGTCAAAAGCTTTCTTTGCATCTATTGAGATAATCATATGGTTTTTCTCCTTCAATTTGTTAATATGGTATATCACATTGATTGATTTGTATGTATTGAAGAATCCTTGCATTCCTGGGATAAACCCCACTTGATCATGGTGTATGATCCTTTTAATGTGCTGTTGGATTCTGTTTGCTAGTATTTTGTTGAGGATTTTTGCATCTATGTTCATCAGTGATATTGGCCTGTAGTTTTCTTTCTTTGTGACATCTTTGTCTGGTTTTGGTATCAGGGTGATGGTGGCCTCGTAGAATGAGTTTGGGAGTATTCCTCCCTCTGCTATATTTTGGAAGAGTTTGAGAAGGATAGGTGTTAGCTCTTCTCTAAGTGTTTGATAGAATTCGCCTGTGAAGCCATCTTGTCCTGGGCTTTTGTTTGTTGGAAGATTTTAAATCACAGTTTCAAATTCAGTGCTTGTGATTGGTCTGTTCATATTTTCTATTTCTTCCTGGTTCAGTCTCGGAAGGTTGTGCATTTCTAAGAATTTGTCCATTTCTTCCAGGTTGTCCATTTTATTGGCTTATAGTTGCTTGTAGTAATCTCTCATGATCCTTTGTATTTCGTCAGTGTCAGTTGTTACTTCTCCTTTTTCATTTCTAATTCTGTTGATTTGAGTCTTTTCCCTCTTTTTCTTGATGAGTCTGGCTAATGGTTTATCAATTTTATTTATCTTCTCAAAGAACAAGCTTTTAGTTTTATTGATCTTTGCAATTGTTTCTTTCATTTATTTTTCATTTATTTCCAATCTGATCTTTATGATTTCTTTCCTTCTGCTAACTTTGGGGGTTTTTTTGTTCTTCTTTTTCTATTTGCTTTAGGTGTAAGGTTATGTTGTTTATTTGAGATGTTTCTTGTTTCTTAAGGTAGGATTGTATTGCTATAAACTTCCCTCTTAGAACTGCTTTTGTTGCATCCCATAGGTTTTGGGTCTTCGTGTCTTCACTGTGACTTGTTTCTAGATATTTTTTGATTTCCACTTTGATTTCTTCAGTGACCTCTTGGTTATTAAGTAGTGTATTGTTTAGCCTCCATGTGTTTGCATTTTTTACAGATTTTTTGCTGTAATTGATATCTAGTCTCATAGCATTGTGGTCGGAAAAGATACTTGATATGATTTCAATTTTCTTAAATTTACCAAGGCTTGATTTGTGACCCAAGATATTATCTATCCTGGAGAATGTTCCATGAGCACTTGAGAAGAAAGTGTATTCTGTTGTTTTTAGATGGAATGTCCTATAAATATCAATTAAGTCCATCTTGTTTAATGTATCATTTAAAGCTTGTGTTTCCTTATTTATTTTCATTTTGGATGATCTGTCCATTGGTGAAAGTGGGGTGTTAAAGTCCCCTACTATTATTGTGTTACCGTCGATTTCCCCTTTTATGGCTGTTAGTATTTGCCTTATGTATTGAGGTGCTCCTATGTTGGGTGCATAAATATTTACAATTGTTATATCTTCTTCTTGGATTGATCCCTTGATCATTATGTAGTGTCCTTCTTTATCTCTTGTAATAGTCTTTGTTTTAAAGTCTGTTTTGTCTGATATGAGAATTGCTACTCCAGCTTTCTTTTGATTTCCATTTGCATGGACTATCTTTTTCCATCCCCTCACTTTCAGTCTGTATGTGTCCCTAGGTCTGAAGTGGGTTTCTTGTAGGCAGCATATATACGGGTCTTGTTTTTGTATCCATTCAGCCAGTCTATGTCTTTTGATTGGAGCATTTAATCCATTTACATTTAAGGTAATTATCGATATGTATGTTCCTATTACCATTTTCTTAATTGTTTTGGGTTTGTTATTGTAGGTCTTTTCCTTCTCTTGTGTTTCCTGCCTAGAGAAGTTCCTTTAGCATTTGTTGTAAAGCTGGTTTGGTGGTCCTGAATTCTCTTAGCTTTTGCTTCTCTCTAAAGGTTTTAATTTCTCCGTCAAATCTGAATGAGATCCTTGCTGAGTAGAGTAATCTTGGTTGTAGGTTTTTCTCCTTCATCACTTTAAATATGTCCTGCCACTCCCTTCTGGCTTACAGAGTTTCTGCTGAACGATCAGCTGTTAACCTTATGGGGATTCCCTTGTGTGTTATTTGTTGTTTTTCCCTTGCTGCTTTTAATATTTTTTCTTTGTATTTAATTTTTGATAGTTTGATTAATATGTGTCTGGGCATGTTTCTCCTTGGATTTATCCTGTATGGGACTCTCTGTGCTTCCAGGACTTGATTAACTATTTCCTTTCCCATATTAGGGAAGTTTTCAACTATAATCTCTTCAAATATTTTCTCAGTCCCTTTCTTTTTCTCTTCTTCTTCTGGAACCCCTATAATTTGAATGTTGGTGCGTTTAGTGTTGTCCCAGAAGTCTCTGATACTGTCCTCAATTCTTTTCATTCTTTTTTCTGTATTCTGCTCTGCCGTAGTTATTTCCACTATTTTATCTTCCAGGTCACTTATCCGTTCTTCTGCCTCAGTTATTCTGCTATTGATCCCTTCTAGAGAATTTTTAATTTCATTTATTGTGTTGTTCATCACTGTTTGTTTGCTCTTTAGTTCTTCTAGGTCCTCGTTAAATGTTTCTTGTATTTTCTCCATTCTATTTCCAGGATTTTGGATCATATTTACTATCATAATTCTGAATTGTTTTTCAGGTAGACTGCCTTTTTCCTCTTCATTTGTTAGGTGTGGTGGGTTTTTGCCTTGCTCCTTCATCTGCTGTGTGTTTTTCTGTCTTCTCATTTTGCTTATCTTACTGTGTTTGGGGGTCTCCTTTCGCAGGCTGCATGTTTGTAGTTCCTGTTGTTTTTGGTGTCTGTCCCCAGTGGCTAAGGTTGGTTCAGTGGGTTGTGTAGGCTTCCTGGTCGAGGGGACTAGTGCCTGTGTTCTGGTGGATGAGGCTGGATCTTGTCTTTCTGGTGGGCAGGTCCACGTCTGGTGGTGTGTTTTGGGGTGTCTGTGGCCTTATTATGATTTTAGGCAGCCTCTCTGCTAATGGGTGTGGTTGTGTTCCTGTCTTGCTAGTTGTTTGGCATAGGGTGTCCAGCACTGTAGCTTGCTGGTCGTTGAGTGGAGCTGGGTCTTGGCATTGAGATGAAGATCTCTGGGAGATTTTTGCCGTTTGATATTACATGGAGCTGGGAAGTCTCTTGTGGCCCAGTGTCCTGAACTTGGCTCTCCCACCTCAGAGGCACAGCCCTGACGCCTGGCTGGAGCACCAAGAGCCTGTCATCCACACGGCTCAGAATAAAAGGGAGAAAAAAAGAAAGAAAGAAAGAAAAAAAGAAGAAAATAAAATAAAGGATTAAAATAAAAAATAAAAAATAATTTTAAAAAAAATTTTTTAAGCAATAAAAAGCAAAGAAGGAAAGAAAGAAAGAAGAGAGCGACCAAACCAAAAAACAAATCCACCAATGACAACAAGTGCTTTAAACTATACTAAAAAAAATAAAAAACAAAAAAATAACAGATAGAACCCTAGGACAAATGGTAAAAGCAAAGCTATACAGACAAAATCACACACAGAAGCATACACATACACACTCACAAAAAGAGAAAAAGGAGAAAAAATATATATATCGTTGCTCCCAAAGTCCACCTCCTTGATTTGGGATGATTCCTTGTCTATTCAGGTATTCTACAGATGCAGGGTACATCAAGTTGATTGTGGAGATTTAATCCACTGCTCCTGAGGCTGCTGGGAGGAATTTCCGTTTCTCTTCTTTGTTCGCACAGCTGCTGGGGTTCAGCTTTGGATTTGGACCCGCCTCTGCATGTAGTCGCCTGAGGGCGTCTGTTCCCGCTCAGACAGGACGGGGTTAAGGGAGCAGCTGCTTCCGGGGCCCTGGCTCACTCAGGCCAGGGGGAGGGAGGGGTACGGATGCGGGGCGAGCCTGTGGCAGCAGAGGCCGGCGTGATGTTGCACCAGCCTGAGGTGTGCCATGTGTTCTCCCGGGGAAGTTGTCCCTGGATCACGGGACCCTGGCAGTGGCGGGCTGCACAGGCTCCCGGGAGGGGAGGTGTGGATAGTGACCTGTGCTCGCACCCAGGCTTCTTGGTGGTGGCAGCAGCAGCCTTAGCGTCTCATGCCCGTCTCTGGGGTCCACGCTGGTAGCCGCGGCTCGCGCCCGTCTCTGGAGCTCCTTTAAGCGGTGCTCTGAATCCCCTCTCCTTGCGCACCAGGCAACAAAGAGGCAAGAAAACGTCTCTTGTCTCTTCGGCAGCTCCAGACTTTTTCCCGGACTCCCTCCCGGCTAGCTGTGGCGCACTAGCCCCTTCAGGCTGTGTTCACGCCGCCAACCCCAGTCCTCTCCCTGCTATCCGACCAAAGCCCGAGCCTCAGCTCCCAGCCCCTGCCCACCCCGGCGGGTGAGCAGACAAGCCTCTCAGGCTGGTGAGTGCTGGTCGGCACCGATCCTCTGTGTGGGAATCTCTCCGCTTTGCCCTCCGCACCCCTGTGGCTGCGCTGTCCTCCGTGGCTCCGAAGCTTCCCCCCTCCGCCACCTGCAGTCTCTGCCCACGAAGGGGCTTCCTAGTGTGTGGAGACCTTTCCTCCTCCACAGCTCCTTCCCACTGGTGCAGGTCCCGTCCCTATTCTTTTGTCTCTGTTTTTTCTTTTTTCTTTTGCCCTACCCAGGTACTTGGGGAGTTTCTTGCCTTTTGGGAGGTCTGAGGTGTTCTGCCAGCGTTCAGTAGGTGTTCTGTAGGAGTTGTTCCACATGTAGATGTATTTCTGTTGTATTTGTGGGGAGGAAGGTGATCTCCACGTCTTACTCTTCTGGCATCTTGAAGCTCCTCCATTTCTTGTTTTTTTGCTCTTTCGTTCTTATTTGTTCACAATAGTATGGAAGCAGCCACAGACATATGGAGTGGAAGGAGTGTGGCTGTATCCCTATAAAACTTTATTTTTTTTAATTAATTTTTATTGGACTATAGTTGATTTACAATGTTGTGTTAGTTTCTGCTGTACAGCAAATTGAATCAGTTATACATATACATATATCCACTCTTTTTAAAATTCTTTTTCCATATAGGTCATTGCAAAGTATTGAGAAGAGTTAGTTCCCTGTGCTATACAGTAGGTCCTTATTAGTTATCTATTTTATATATAGTAGTGTGTATACGTCAATCCCAATCTGCCAATTTATCCCTTCCCCCCACCCATAAAACTTTCTTTACATAAATAGATGGCAGACTGGATTTGGCCCATGAGCCATAATTTGCCAACCCTTGGTTTAGAGCATGATTCTTATATCTCACTGTGTACAAGGGTCATGTGGGAGCTTTGCAATAATGCTGATGGACCCATCTCCAGAAATCCTGAGTGTGGTCTGGGGTGGGGCTTGGGCATCACTACTTTTTAAAAACTCTTCAGATAATATACTCTACAGCTAGGGATTAGACTCTGTGGGTTTAGAGTTGTGCTTTTCACTTGGTTATACAATCGAATCCCCTGTGTGTATTAAGAGTACTTACGTCTGGCACCATTCTTGGAGATACTGACTTGATTGGTCTGGATATGGTTTAAGGATCAGAACGTTTTTAAGCTTCCCAAGTGATTCTATTGTCAAGCCAGAGTTGAGAGCCACTAGTCCAGAGGGTAGGACAAACAGGCAATTTCAATACAGTGTAATAATTGTCTGACAGGAGTGATTTCAACAAGTGAGTATTCACTCTTTGAATAAACACTTATATAGTGCTTGCTGTGTGCTAGCTAGGTTTCTAAGTGTTTATAGATATTAACTCATTTAATTTTCATGACATTTTCTAAGGTAAGTACTACTAATAGTACTACTAATAGCTCTCATTCTATAGCTGAGAAAACTGAGGCACAGAGAACTTAATTGGGAACAAAGGGGGTGAAAGTGTTTTAGGAAAAACTTCTAGGAAAAGGTGATGTCTGACGTGAGACCTGAAGGATAGGTGTAAGATAGCCAGGTAAGTGCGGGGTAGAGGTGGGGAGCAGAGTGAGGAGTGCATCCCAGTTATAGCCTGGGCCGTGGCCTGAAGATGAGAACAGCATGGCTGTAACAGCAAGTAAGTTAGGTGACTGGCGGGAAAAGTGTGTTCTGTTTTTGGAGTCCTCAACAACAGGTTTGTTTTTTTTTTTAAATGCAAGATGTATTAATTCTAGAGATCTGCTGTACAAATAGTGCCTATAGTCAGCAATACTGTATTGTGCACTTAAAACTTTAAGACGGAAATCTTATGTTCAGCGTTCTTAACACACACACACACACCCCCAAAGCAAAATAAAGAAACAAAAGGACACAAGGAAAACTTGGAAGGGATCAATATGTCTGTTACCTTGATTGTGGTGATGGTCTCACGGGTATGTATGCATATGTCTCAAACCATCAAGTTGTATATATTCAATATGTGCAGTTTTTTGTATACCAATTGTACTTCAATAAAGCCGTTTTTTAAAAAGTTTTTTTTTTTCATTGAAGTGTTGGGGATGAAATTGTCTTTAATGTGTGAATGCAAGGGGTTGAAATGGGAGTTGAGAGTGAAGATAATTCCTGATAGAACCTTGACGAAAACAGGAAATTCATGGTGGTAACAAGAAGAAGAGATGGGATTAAAGGCAGAGTTTATTTTATGTTTTTATTATTAAACTATGTAGTTTATTTATTTAAACTGAAGTATAGTTGATTTACAATGTTGTGTTAGTTTCAGGTCTACAGCAAAGTGATTCAGATAGATACAGAGACATATATATCTATAAACAAAATATATATTCTTTTCAGATTCTTTTCCATTATAGGTTATTAGAAGATATTGAATATAGTTCCCTGTGCTATACAGTAGGTACTTGTTTTTTTTTATTTTATATATAGTAGTGTATATCTGTTAATCCCAAATTCCTAATTTATCCCTCCCCGCCTTTCCCCTTTGGTAACCATAAGTCTGTTTTCTATGTCTGAGAGTCTGTTTCTCTTTTGTAAATAAGTTCATTTGTGTTATATTTTAGATTCCACATATAAGTGATATCATACTATATTTGTCTGTCTCTGTTTGACTTACTTCACTTAGTATAGTAATCTCTAGGTCCACCCATTTTGCTACAAATGGCATGATTTCATTTTTTGCTGTTGTGACTTTTGTGGTTGTAAGGAACAGAGCTTGCTCAGGAGGGTTTATCAGTTAGCACTGCATGCAAAAATCCAAGAATATGTGCTTAGTCTAACACGGATCTTATATTTCTGAAGTATGGAGAATCTAGAGGTAGGCAGTTCAGGGATGATATAGGTACTTTATGAAATGATGAAGAATATAAGCTCTTTCTAGGGATCTGATTCACCACACTCCGTGTGTAGCTTTTGCCCTCAGGGCCATGTGATGTTTACTCAAGCATCATGTCTGATCTCCAGGCAGGAAAAAAGGGCAAAAGATACATGTCAGTTAGGCTTTCCCGTTTTTTTGTTTTTTGTTTTTTTTTTAAATAAAATCTTTTTTCCTTGAGGCCCCAGCAGTCATCTACCACTTACATCTCATTCACCAGACCAGGACACATGGCCATTCTATCTGCAAGAGGGTTTGGGGAGAGGAGTATATTCATTTGGGCATATCGTCCCCCAAACAAAATCAGGGTTGTGTTATTTAGGGCAAAATGAAGGACATGTGGACAGGCAAATAACAATGTCACCACGGAAGAATACACGAAAAATCTCGGGTATCTCAGGTATCCGAGGAACCAAAGGAGAGCCAGATCTTACAGAATTTGGAACTGAGGATCAGAGTTCTCCCTTTCTAATGGATGGCAGGGGCTTGCCATCTTCTCCCTGTACTTCCAACCTGTTTTCCTTTCTCTGCTGACCAGCTTCTTCTGTTTATATTTTGTTTTTAGTTGATAATAACTTTTGCTTACCCATGGATCATACCAGTTGCCCAACTTATGAATGTTCAGCTGCTTCAGTTTCTCAGTTCCAAATTCAGGAAAATATCAGATTGGATACTTTTTTGAGTCAGGCTTACAAACTGTTGGTTATTGGCTAGCCAATGGATGAGCCATCCTGGCTGGACAGTGGATGGACTCACGTGATTTGCTTCTTGGCCATACCCTTACAGCAGGAACTGAGGAGTAGTTTCCCTTTGAGGGGGCTCTGGGAAGAGAGATGGTGTAGAATTTCTACTTTCTCTGGGAAGTAGAAGGTGAGGTCTCAACCCAAGGGTATGCAGAGTAGAGGTGGGTAGGAAAGTTTAGGAGACTATCTGAAACAACTACAGAAAAAGGAAACTTAGAAGATATTCAGAGCAGCATTAAGGGTCCAGTTGAGTGTTCAGATCAACATTTTGCAAAGATTCCATTCCTTGTGGTTCTGTGATTTCTTCCAGCGAAGTTCACAGCCTAGTGAAGATGCATGGGAGGCAAATGTTGGATTGATCCAGGGTTAGAATTTTCCCAGGTAGGTGAAAAAATCAGGCATTGATACAGAGGATTAAAAGAAAGAAAGAGAGAGAAAAGTAGGGGGAGAAAGAAAGAAAGAGAGAGAAAGGTGGGGGGAGAAAGAAAGAAAGAAAGGGAGAAAGAAAGAAAGGAAGGAAAAAAGAAAGGAGAGCTGAGATGATTATCAGGTGTTACCAAAGAGAAATCTTAGAATTTAGTATTTCGGAAGCATGGCATTTCTTGTTGGATGGCTACATGGTCTAGGGTGTGGTCATGGGAGAGGATGGACAAAGAGAAGTAGAGGAGAAGGCCATGGATCTGAGAAAGTAAAGGATTTGAAAGGCAGAGGTAGTGGATGTGTTGCTCAAGTGGATACTGAAGTCACTTGGGACAGTGACAGGATTCGGAATGGAGAGGAAAATGGTACACCAGGATATGGAGTATTTAGTGAGAGAAGAGGGTGGCTAGGAATGAGTGGGTAACTATGATGTGAAAGCAGGGACAGTCAAATCTGGGCATCATTTTTGATTCGTCTCTCTTCTTCACTATCCAACTGAACATGTTAATTACCAGGCCTTGTAAATTCCATTTCATAAAAATTTAATCTAATTCATATCTACTTTGTATTTACACTGCCTTCACCCTAGTCCAAGCCACCATTTTCTCCCACCTTTACCACTAAAATAACCAACCAGCATCCACTTTTGACCCTCTTCAAGTCATTCTTTGCACTGTAGCTGAGTGATTTTTTTAAAAAATTATGAGTCTTAATCGCAGCTAAAGACCTTTCAATGGCTTTCCATTGCTCTTGGGATAAAATCTATGTAGGAAATTGTATTTGTGTTCAAAATAGTTGATGTCCCTCCCTAGCAAAGGATTCTACTTCCCTGCCTCTCTGATGTTAGGCTTGGTCATGTGACTTGAAGGGACTCCTCACCCCCAACCCATGCAAGAGAATTATATATTCCCACCTTACTGAACACAAAAGTAGCCATGTGACTTGCTTTGCTAATGGAATGGTGGTCATTGTGATGTGTGTTACTTCTAAGCTGAAGGTTTAAGAGCTATATATATTGCTCTCTCTTCCCTTTTTTATAAGGCTGGCATTGGCCCAGATAAAGGCTGATCCATCAGGCATGAAGACAACATGAAGACAAGACCCACAATGGACATATAACATGAGTTGGAAATAGATTGCTGTTATAAGCCATTGATATTTATTACTACAGCAAAACTTAATATAGTCTGTAAGGCTCTGAATGATTTAATGATTTGGTTCTCCAGCCTATCTCTCAAACATTTCCCTCTTTACCTGACTAACTGCTAGTTTTCTTCCAGATCCCAGCTTAAATGTCTCTTCCCCCAGAAAAGTCTTTTATAACTCCCCATTTGTGCCATCCCCCCCAACAAAGGACTAATTTAGATCTCCTGTTATTCTACCTCATAACATCTTGTCTGTTTCCTTCATATCACTCAAACGCAGTCTGTAATATTTTTTAAGCATGATTATCTGCTTACCCCAGGAGAATGTAATTTCAGAGAGGACAGAAATTATGTCCTTGTGCCTGGTATACAATAAGAACTCAGTATTATTTGATCAGATGGGCAAATCTGAGTCCAGATCACAGGTGAGCACAGAAGCCAGAGACAGTCTGAGGTATCAAATGTGAAGAGATGGGTGGAAATAAAGAAAAGTATCCAGTGCAAACAGGAACAGGTTGTGGGGAGAGAAGGATGGTGCATGGAGAAACGACCAAAGGCAGAAGGTCACAGGGGAGGGTGTAACTGAGCAGGACCCTAGGAGGCCTTCCCAGAATAGACCCCCACCCATGTCCCCCACCTGCCTTTTGTCTGTAGAAAAACTTTAGTCAAAGAATAAATTTAATCAGAGAAGTGAGAAAATACAGAAAGAAAAAACAAAGAGTCAAACAAGACAAATTAAGAATACTTTAGCCATAAACAAAGTCAAGGACTTTTAGTTCCTCCTCAAGGACTATAGACAATATTCAGAGCCATGTCCTTGGAGCTGTTTTGCAGATACTGAAACCCCAAACCAGGTGGAAGAAGTTAATTGTACGCTGCCCACACCAGTTGGTGTGGACCCCAGACCAGTTGGAACCAGAAGGTTGATAGTGCTGACTCCCGATTACCTCACCACCAACCAATCAGAAAAATGTCCATGAGCTGACCACGCCCTGCTCCTTGAGCACTATAAGACTCCTCACTACCCCCTCCAGGGCGGGACACACAGTTTTGAGGGCACTAGCCTGCTCTGGCCCCCTTTGCCTGGCAAAGCAATGAAGCTATTCTTTTCTACTTCACCCAAAACTCTGTCTCCATGCTTCTATTCAGCACCAGTAAACAGAGGTCGCGTTTCGGCAACAAGGGGGCCTCTTATAAGATGCCAGTTGCCGTTTCTACAGGAAAGGAGGTAGCTATTTAGGGCAAAGGATAGGCTTGTGCACTAAGCTACTATCCTGTTTCTCCTCTTCCCTCTCTCATTTTGTGATTTCTTATTTCATCAACTTGTTGAACATCTTATAGATGTTGGGTATTACTAGGGATACAGTTACTAAATAAATTAATTTTTAGTTTCACGGGCTTACCCAACTGAAGAAGATAGACATGAACCCAATAATTTTAAGGGTGATAGATGAATCCTTCAAAAGAAATTCAGAGGCCATGGGAAATTCCATAGAGGAACAAAGCTGTGTTTACCTTTCCTGTCTCTGCTTCTTCTACTCTTTTCTGTTTGCAGTGCTCTTTGCTTGCCCAAATTTTACCCATTCTTTAAGGCCTCAACCCAGGAGGTACTTTATTTAAAAGGACCATAATCCTGTGGTCAGGGAATTTCTCTACTAACCTACCAATGGTCATGAGATGCTGTGGTCCAGGGTCACTCAAGATAATGGTATTTCTGTCTAGATACTCTTCACCCTTATGTGAAGAATTACAGATGTTTTCACTGGGATGCTGTCAGTGCACACTGGGGTGGAGAGAGTTAAGAGGGTATGGGTGGGGTGCTAACAGCACCGGCTACACTTCCATATTGCCTCGTATTAAATCCCATAACCAGCCCTTTCTTCTCTCCTCCCTACCCGCCACTGTGTTGTGATGGAACTATATGCCTTTAGTATATTCTACCTTAGCTTGTGTGTTCATGTTTTTCTTTTACTTTCCTGTAAGCTCCTGGAGGCAGGAACCATGTCTGATTCATCTTTTTATCCTCCCCATGGCTTAACAGAAGTCCTGTCACCGAGAATCTATTTACTCAATAAATGTTTACAGAATTGAAATTGTGAGGGATACCAATGCTCCCCAGGCACTAAATCAGGGCCATTCTTTTTTAACACCATCAAAAGATACTGTCATAACATTGTCATTGATTCAGAGAATCCACTTCCAGAATTTTATCTATTAAATTTTTTTAAAACTTAATCAAAGGAATAGACATACATGGTAATGAGTCATATAATACAGAAGCACTTACTGATAAAAAGAAAAAGTTTCACCCCACCTGCAGTCTTCTCTGCAGCGGCAACTTCTTTCTAACTATTTCTGTTTGTTGCCACCAGAACTCTAAATAATACATTTACATCTCTATTTTTTGGTTTATCTACTGCAGGCAGTTTTTATTTCTTCTTTTCTATGAAAGATGAGGATTTAGTTCAGGTCACATACACTCTCCCTTCTGTCTTTCTCTTCCCAATAGTTGGTCCATTTGTTTTTAGTTCCTTAAAAATTACCTTTGTAACTTTCTATAATATAGTTTAAATGCTGTTCTCTATCCTCCCATTTCTTATTTCATCAGTGTTATTTTCCTTCATTCTTTGTAAGATGAGGACATTAGTGTTTCCTTTCCTTTTTCCTTCTGGCTCAACTTACCCTTCTATCTCCCCTCCCCTGACTGCTACCCTGTTATTTTCATATTACCAAGATGGTTAACAGCTACATTCTGTCCTTCACAGTCAAGTTCTTTGCCAGTAGGTTGACACTAAAAGCTAAACACAAACCAGCATTCTCATTATTACAATGATGTAATTATCATTCATGCCTGGACCAAGGATTGAGCTAGGACTACATTTTCCCTGCCAGTCTAAAGTCACAGCCCTTGGGTCATTCAAATAAGAATGACAAAAGCATCAAGGTTAAAAAGTTTTTATATTGTTACACCAGTTGTTTAAAATCATGCCACATTTAATTACTTTGATATTTATACCATGACTTTCTTATAATTTTTAAAGCCTGGAGTTTCTAATTGTCCCTTTACTTGTTGCCAAAAACATGATGTTCCTTTATCGAGTCTTCAACTTTTCCATTCTTTCAATTAAATCAATTAAATCAGTGCATGTCTTTGGTACACCCCTTCTTCCAGCACCTTTTGGAAGGAGTGGGACGTAGGAGGGCTGCAGATACTCTGCCTGCCATGTTGAGCCATAAGCTCCTCTACATTTTTGAAGTTTACTTAAAAAATATAATATTATTAAGTGTGATTGTGACCAAGAATGATTCCAGGTTCTGAATGATTCCCATGCCAGGCCAGGTAACCATTCTCTCATGTTGGACTTCCTCATATTTTCAATTTTGGTATTCTTTGCACCTTCATTTTCTTATCACTAAAACGGGGATAAGAAATTTAAATGAGGTCACTGGAAAAATGACCAGAAAGTATCATTCTTCACTTTTTTGTGGGGAAAAATCTATATACAAAAGCTATATACAAATTATATACAAGAGCTATATATAAGGTTATTAAGCTTATAGGAAAATAAAAATAAATTGGTAGAACACTCCCTGGGAATAGCATAGGAACATTGTAAAGTACACATCATTTTTATTATTTCCGCTATTGTGGTAGTGGCCATTAATTCATGGTCCTCTGTGATGTTCCTTGAATTGGTCTTTTTTTTTCTAACTATTTAAAACAATTTTTTATTGGAATATAGTTGATTTATAATGTTGTGTTTGTTTCAGGTGTACAGCAACATGAATCAGTTATACATATACATACATCCACTCTCTTTTTTATTTTAAGGTTCTTTTCCCATATAAGCCATTACAGAGTATTGGGTAGAGTTCCCTGTGCTATGCAGCAGGTTCTTACTAGTTATCTATTTTATATATAGTAGTGTGTATATGTCAATCCCAATCTCCCAATTTATCCCCCCTCCCCTTATCCCTGGTATTGGTCCTTGATATCAGCTTCAGGACCAAGACTTCCTGGTGACTGAGGATGGAGGCTGGAACCTCAGGTAAGCTTAGAAGCCTGCTGAACCATACACCTGACCTTTGGAGGGTACGGATATTCTCTCCTACTTCTCAGGTCTAGTGAAACGTCCCTGTGCAAAGCGTCACGTATGGAGGAGAAGAGCTCCTGGACTGTTACAGGCTTTCTTCATCTCAAAGGGAGCAGAGATCTCATTAAATCTATAGGATCTTGTCCTCTCCTTTGAAGCCAAGCAGGCTGCTTTGAGTTACTCAAAAATTAAAATGATTTGGAGGTTACTGCCCACTATCCCTTCCAGTTTCAGCTTAAAGGTCACTTTCTTAGGGAGCGCCCTCCTGACTCCATGCACTAGGTTAACTCCCCCTGCCACACACTCTCTGAGCTGGTCAGGACCTTTTCCCTTGCGAGGAGCAGGTACTCAAATCAAACTTGTTTAAGCAGAAAGGGAATTTCTTGAGTCATGTAATTAAGAAGACCATGTAGCACTCATGGATAGAACCATGGTGGATGCAGGAGCTGAAGATCTGTCATGCAGTTTGTCTGCCTTTCATCTCTCCTTACCACTGCTGCTACTGCTGCCTCTGTCCCCTCCTCCTCCTCCTTCCCCCTCCTCCTCTTTTTCTTTTTTCTTTCCTTCCTTCCTCCCTCTTTCCCTCCTTTCTCCCTTTCTTCCTTTTTAAAAAAACATGTTTTTAGCACTTTGTACCGCTGAAGTTCTAGTTCTAGTTTACAGTAACCTTACAGCCCACAGTCATGGAGGCAGCAAGTACATCTTTCTCCCAGATCCATGTGTCAAACTTCAGAGAAGATGCAAATTGATCTTTCTCATATCAAGTGCCCATCCCTGTACCAATCTTTGTAGCCAGGGGAATGGGGTACTGGCAATCCATACTTGGATAGCCTGTCTAGCTCATATGTTCACTCCAAATCACACAGAAGAATGTTTTGTTGTCTGGAAAGAGGGGTTCTGTTGTCCAAAGAGGGAAGTAAGGGTGCTGAACATACAAAACAACAGTAACCATTTTCATCAGACCCAGTACTTGCTAGCTTCAGGCCCCCTTACTTGCATGGGCATTTTTTAAATTTGCAAAAGTAAACTACTGTAAGTGCAATCCATTAAGACTCATGTCTCTCTCCACTGTGACTTGCTCTCTCCATTGCATTTCCTTCACACTGAGTAGCACTGAACAAACTGCAGGCAGTTTTCTGTAACTAAGTAGAAGCTAAGTCAGGGATGCATTTTAGTTTATGGTTAATGAAATATATTTATGTAGCTTGCAGTTACTTATGCACATGGTTAAATTGTTGCTAGCAATCCCATGATAAAAATGACTTTCAGGTATACTTCTACTGCCTACTGTGCCAACTCATGGGGTGGTGTGGCATGACAGTGCAGAGCCAAGACTGAATCCATATTTGAAATGTGCCCTTCAGTACATGGCACCAGAATTATATGGGCAATGGATGAGAAGCCAAGTTTGAAATGTGCACAGCCAAAAGCTCTTCTATAGAAGAGTCTTCCAAATCTTATAGCTCACATATGCAAGCAACTGAATAGAGGTCTTCCAACTTAGGACAAAAAATTTTCAAATTTTACTTAACATACCAGTAAAAAATGGTGAAGCTTAAAGAAACAATTAATTAAAAAATTAATTTTAATCAACCATCCTAGAAGAAATACTAAATTATCCTTCTAGTCTCTCCAAAGAAAATTATGTTACAAAATTGTCTTCATACAAAGAAGCAATCGAAAAGTTTGAGGTCAAATACCTGGGGAAATAAATATAAATATTATAATATTTTTTCCTGGATTTTGTGGCTTGTGGTATATGTCAGTATTTTTTTCTAACTTGTAATTTGTTGTGATTTCTTTACTCATTCTTAATACATACTTACTTTATGCTTTGGAGACAGTAATGCAATATAACATTTATTGACTGCTTGTTTCCCTGCCAGACACTGATTTTTGCTTTTGTTTAGAATTTATTTTTTAAAATTAATTCTTATTGGAGTATAGTTGCTTTACAATGTTGTGTTAGTTTCTACTGTACAGCAAAACGAATCAGCTATACGTACACATATATCTCCGTTTTTTGGATTTCCTTCCCATTTAGGTCACCACAGAGCACTGAGTAGAGTTCCCTGAGCTATACAGTAACTTCTCATTAGTTACCTATTTTATACATAACGTCAATAGTGTATATATGTCAATCCCAATCTCCCTAGAATTTATTTTTTAATTTACATATATAATTTTGGTGTATAGTTCTGTGAGTTTGACAAGTATATAGATATTTACTTTTGCATCTAATTTTGTACTTGTAATTTTGTATTTTTTTTAGAGGACACTCCCTCCTCCCCAAATTATATAGGCTTCCAGCCCCACAAAAGTTGAGCTTGCTTTGCTCAACTTCCTCATTTATTATCTAGCTTTCTTGTTAGACTCTAAGCTTGGTCATTGTCTATTTTCCTCATTCCACTTAAGTCAGCATCTACTACAGTGCCTGGCATATAGAAGGTGTTCAATGTGTATATAAGGGAAATTGTGGGAATACAGTTCTTAGCAAACTCCTCAATCCTGGGACATATGCAATGCCTGTTGTGAGGAGTTTGGCATCGCTTGGGCCACTGTGACGTGTTCCTAGGAATACCTACCAATGTTTCTGTGGTTCCCTAGGTTGCTGTGCTTTCTTATTCTCTTCTGCTATTTTTCTACCGATAAGGTTCAACATTCACCTATCAGGTCTTATTTTCTCCAGCCTTAGTTTGCAAGATTGGAATTTTATCTTGGTCCTTCTTCCTGAATTTCTGCTCAGGCCATTTAGGGTCCCAGTTTTCTCTCTTAAGTCTGGAGGCCTGATTCTGAATTCTAGCCCCATGGGAGGGTTTCATAATCTTGGCCCGAACTCCTTGGTGTTCATTGCACTCCTGTCTCTATTTCTAAAATGTGTTCTCTGTGGAGGTCCAGACTTAGGGAACTTGTTTGGACTTCTTATCATTTCTTGGATCCATGATTAATTAATTCCTTCAACAAATTTTTATTGTATACTCTGTGCCAGGTAGTGTGCTTAGGTGGACAAAACAAAAATTATCCTTGACTCCACAGATCTTTCGATCTAGACTGGACTGGGTGAGGAGAGAGAGACAGAGAGAGGAAACAAGTATCTAAACCGACAGATGAAACTATTACAAGTTATGATAAGTGCTCTAAAGACAATAACCATGGCACTGAGATAAAGAATAATTGAGCAAAAAGGGGGGGGGAGGTGTGTGGCCAAAGATAGAGACTCTGAATAGGAGACCAGACCTGAGACCCAAGGGATGAGAAGATGTCAGCCATGTGACCAGTGGAGAAAGTACATTCTGGACAGAGGGAGCAAACTGCATGAAGATATCTAGGTAGGGAAGGGCTTTGTGGGCCTGAGGAACTGATTAAGGCCAGTCTGGGGAGAGGATGGTGTTGGAGGGAAGATGAGGTTGCAGATAGGGGCCAACTGGTACAGGGCATTTAGACCTTGATAAAGACTTTGGATTTTCTTTTCTGGTTTCATGGTAAAACCTTTAAGGGTTTAAGCAGGGAAGAGACCTGATGGGATTTATGTTTTGAGAAGATCCTCCTGTTTAGTGGAGAATAGGTGCTAGGGCAGGGCTGCCCCTAGCATCACCCCAGTGGGTACCCTTTATGTAGACTGCACTGTGAATGGTACCCCCTGGGGTTGGACCCTGGCAGCAGCCCTTCTAAAAAGGCAGGAGTGGAAGGGGAAGACCATTTCAGGCAGTGGTTCTCCACTCGGGCTGCATGTTACACTCCCCTGGGGCGGGGGTAGTTTCTAAAGAACACTGATGCCCAGCTGCATCTCCACTCTCAGGCTATTTAAGATCAGAACCTGTGGGAGTGGGGCCCAGGAGTCAGTGTGCAGCCAGTGTTGAGAACCGCTGCTTTGGAAGACTGTCACAGCAGCCCAGGCAGGAGATGATGACCATCTGGACCAGAACTGTGGCAATAAAGAGTGGAATTTGAGATATATTTTTGAACAGAATAGAGAGGCTCGGCTGAATGTGGAGAGGGGGTGAATGGGAAGAAACGAGGATTACTCCCAGGTTTCTGGCTTGGGCAATTATTAGCAATACAGTAAGTCCCCTACATACGAACGAGGTCCGTTCTGAGAGCGCGTTCATAAGTCCAGTTTGTTCGTAAGGCCAACAAAGTTAGCCTAGGTACCCAACTAACACTATCGGCTATATAGTATTGTACTGTAATAGGTTTATAATGCTTCTCACACAAATAATACATAAAAAACAGACACAAAAAATAAAAACATTTTTAATCTTACAGTACAGTACCTTGAAAAGTACAGTAGTACAGTACAACAGCTGGCATACAGGGGCTGGCATCGAGTGAACAGGCAAGAAGAGTTACTGACTGGAGGAGGGAGAGGAGGTGGGAGATGGTAGAGCTGAAGGATCATCAGCAATAGGAGACGGAGGGCAAGCTGCAATTTCACTCACGCATGACGCTGATGGAACGCACGTTCACATCTTTGAAATTTCGCAAATTGAAGGTTCATATGTAGGGGACTTACTGTAGTTCTCAAACTCTAGCATGCTTCCGAAACACCCAGAAGACTTGTTAGAACACAGATTGCTGTACCCCACCTCCAGAGTTTCTGATTCTGGGTGGGGTTTGAGAATTTGCATTTTGAATAAGTTCCCAGATGATATTGTCAATCCAGGGACTATTTTTACCCCAAGAGGAGAGCTTTTAAAATGCCCAATCAGGCCACATACCAGTGAATTAAATCAGAATCCCTGGGTGTGGGATCCAGACACTAGTACTTTGGAATCACTTGAGAGCTTGTTTAATACGCTTAAGTCTGGCCAATCCCCAGATTTTAAGTTAATTGGTCTGGGGTAGGGCTTGGAAACCGATATTTTAAAAGCTCCCTCAGAATTCTTCTAATCTCATGTCACAGCTTTGAAAGCCAGAGCACCAGTTGGGTGGTGATGTCATGTGCTGATATAGGTACAGGTGTTCTCTCCAACTCTCCACCATGGTTTCAGAAGTCACCCACCTCAGAGGAGCTTGCTGTCACTGCCCTAGACATATGAGGTTCTTAAAACATCTGGACCAAAAGACAGAGCTCCCTCCTTTTCCTTTCTTGCTGTAAACACATGATGTACAATCCCCAGGGAACCAGTTGTTAACTCAGTCCCCAGAGAATACAATAGAATGTGTTACTGGGAATAGCTGTGCCCCATTGTATCCTCTGTGCCTAGCACAGTGCCTGAGCCACAAAAGCATTAAATATGTATTTATTGACCAAATATTATAAAAATGAAAACTTTCTGAAAAATGAAAAACGCTCAGGAGCTTTGGAACTTTAAATATTAGCACTCACCAACGAGTTCCATAAATGCCTATGCTGGTTGTGAAACTGAGATTTTGATGTGGGTCCCACCGCAACATGCTCAGGTGAAGTCAACTTCGACTCAACAGCTTCCAGGCCACGAGGAAACAGACAAGCTTGCAGAACCCTTGAGGAGTTTCAGGGGGGTTGTCTTGTCAGGGAGAACACATCCTCATGGTATATCTAATGTAAGAGGCCAGGTGCCACATGCTCTGATATGTTCTCCATCAAGGCATTCATATGACGCCCCTAATGAATTCACAACCACCATCCAGGTTATGCAAGAAATGTCACTCCTCTTTATTTGATTAAATTCCACGCTGAACCAGCAACCTGCTTAGCTGGTGGGAAACTCTATGTTCTCTTTATTGAGCGTCACTTTACTCTTCTGACTTGCCCTGTGGGCGTGGGGTTTTAGGTTCAGTAAAGTATTTGGGGAGGTTCTTTCTAGTCTTAGTCGAGACTCTTTACCTGTAATAATAAGCCCATACGGCACCTTGAAATTGGGACGTTCCGCCTCCATTCTGTGCCTGGGCATGAAAAACTTCACTGGGGCTGAAAGTCTGTGTGTGTCCAAGGCCCAGCCTGGCTGAGTGTACCACACACAGTCCTACCAAGTCTTTCAGGCTCTGTGGGGCTGTGGATTAATAATCCCACTACTAAGGATCCCATCTCTTTCTTTTTGTGGTGGAATCTCTCTCCTCTCAGCTTTTCCTCTTACTCACCATCCTTGGGCACGCACCATTCTCCTATCCTTCTCCAGGATGCCCACCATCATCTTCCTGGTGATCTTAGGTTTTCACAAAGGCCAGAGAGAGAGGTTGTCTTTCAGGAACTTTGACTTTCTGCTCTAAAAACACTTTGAAGAAAGACAAAACAAAGGCCTGGCTACCTTCTTAGACTAAGAGAGGGAGAAGTTCAGATTCCAAAGCACAAATGCACTCTTGTTCTTGTAATTCTTCAACACATTAACATCTCAATAAATTATCTTGCCACAATGGTAATTTGGAATAGTCTGTATCTCCGGGCATCAAACCATTCTAGATGTCAATGTGATGTAATTTCCCAGGGTTTCTGTGGCTGTGGGTGTGGGGATAGCCTCTGAATCCCCTTGACTCTGTCAGTAACGAGATCTCTGCTGACTTGGAAAACTTCTTGCAAACAGAACAGTCACAAATCTTCACAGGTAAACATCTGCACAGCTCTGTGGATTGTTCTGGAAGCTTTCTCTTAACATTAAATTGGCATTTCATCAGAACATCACTTACTAGTCAGAAGTGTTCCTATTCAAAGGCAATACAATCTAATTCTCTCTGCAAAATAGGCCAGATTACACTAATGAATCTCTCTAGAGGGAAGATTTATCCGAATTTGAGTGTCATTAGTAAATGCGGCCCAAATAAACATTTCCTGGGTGCCAAGGGCCGAGGACTCAAGGAGAGAAATATCCTCAAGGAACTCAGCTTAAGGGGGAAATAGCCTCACAATTTTTAAAATATGAGGTGATAAAATATGAATAAAAGGCTCTGGTGCATAGTGGAAGAGCCAATAGAAAATTCATAGAAGAAATGACCTTTGATCTGGGTTGTGAAGGACACTTGAATATTTTTCAGGTGGGGATGAGAGAGAGGGCATTCCAGGAAGGAGAGCAGCCAGAGCAAGGGGACCAGGACAGAGCTCTGCACACTCCGTGTGGCGGGGTGTCCGAGCGTTTGTGTGTGCCAGGGCGAGCATTGGGAAACGAGGAGCAGGGGATGGTCGGAGGTGGTTTTCAGGAGGAGAGCAGGGAGTATAAGAAGTTTCTCTAAATCTCTTGCCGAAAGTGGGGTCTGGCTGCTCACCACTCTAAAGCCAGCACTTGAGAGGCGAGGTTGGTGGAAAGGCAAGTTTGCTGTCTTCTGGAGGCCAGCAGCTGGGGGTGGGGTGGGGTGGGAAGGCTGAACTCCTGTCCAAAGGCCGAATCCCCACTGACAATCCGTGGGCAAGAGCTTTTAAACGGGAGTTTCAGGGGTGTAGAGGTGGAGGGAAGAGGCTTCATGCAGAAACAGCACAGTCAGCTCTGACAGTCGTCTTGAAATTGGTCCTGCGGTGGTCTGACCAGCATCATCTTGATTGTTTCAAGTACAGTTAACCTTCAGTCCTAGGGTCGGTTTGTTCCCATTTCCTTGAGGCCAATTCTCGGAATTGTGGCAGCTTATGTCATGGCTACAGACTGATCATCATGTAGTTAACTTCTTCCACCTGGTAGGGGTTTCAGTATCTACAAGACAGCTCACGGGATATGGCTCAGAATATTATCTATAGCCCTTGAGAAGGAACTAAAGGTCCTTGACTTTGTTAATGACTAAATTATTATTATTATGTCCTGTTTGACTGCTTTCCTTTGCTTCTGTATTTTCTCACTTCTCTTATTAAAATTATTCTTTGGCTAAAGTTTTTTTACAGACAAAAGGCAAGTGGAGGACATGGCAGGGAAGGACCACAGGGTCCTGCTCTGTTTCAGATTGAACCTAGTTTTATGACTGACATGTAAATCTTTTATGTAGTTTCTCAAATAATGCTATCAGTAAGGCAATGACTACTATGACTGCTACTGTTACTACTGGTATAGAGTTAGTGTTTGTTGCTCTCTTACTAGGTCTGGATTTGACTGTATTTTAGAGATTGTCTTACTTGATCCTACCGTCTCAATGAGTAGTTCTCCTATAATCCTCGTTTTATAAATGTTGCTCTCCATATTCTCACATGTTACTTTCTGTTCTGGCTAATATTCCAGATGCCTAAGAAGCTCATGTGTTTCTGTGTGACTGGCTTATGCCTTCAGTCATATAGGTTTTGTCCTTGTTTTTAATTTTCTTTTTAGAAGATCAAAAGCCCTGTTTTGAGGCAAAATGAAGTCGCCTGGCATGGTGTCCCCTTACATCTGTTGCTATACCACTGGATGTTTTGACCTCACCATTTTGACCCCTTTGTTTTGACTTTGGGAACACTTGTTCCTGCTCTTTTGACCCTGAGAACATTTTGAATCCAAGACTTGTAATTAGAATCATATCAACTCAGATGGACTTTCCATTCAGAAAGTGTTTTCCGGAGTAAATTCCGTTGAGCCAATTTAATCCCTTGATCAATTTTCTCCATAGCAGTTAAACCATTTCCAAAAATGTTAACTCATACTAAAATTATTTTCATTTGGATCAATTCTTTTCCATTTAAAATTTGAAACAAAATTTGATGTATTGATTAGGTGTTATCCAAGCAAATTTTATTGATTCTGGCTTCTACTTTGTGTAATAGTCCTTATTTCTATTAAGTCTATTTTTTTCCCTGGGTCAAAATATACAAATCTAATTTTTTTAAAAAACAAAATTTGATTCTTCTGTCAATTTGTAGTCAGTAACAAGTTGTGTTTTGTGGTTTTCACTGTTATCAGTTTCATTTAGCATTGATTATTTATACCAGTAATTTAAAAATCCACCCATCACAAACTGAATTAAAATAATGATGCTTTCTATTTCTTATTCACAGGAAATTGTGAAAATTGTTCCGTGCACATGTGTATGAAAGAAAAAAAGATTAAAGAGAGAGAGAGAGGAGGGAGAGGAACAGAGTAGGAGAAGGAGGAACAGAGTAGGAGGAGGAGGAAAGAGACAGAGATAGAAATAGAGATGTAGAGAGAAAGACACAGATGAAAGTGAGACCTAGCAAATGAGAGAGAGAGGAAAAGAGAGATTGAGAGGGAGATTGGTTGAGACAGAGGAATGCTGTTTGCCAAGCTTTCAAAACTTTGTCAGAATTTAAATGTCCATGGGGGTCAAAATGTCAGGGTATGAGAGCAGTGTTTGCTACTGATCAGTGATGGAGAGTAAGGTCGTCCTGAGCAGAGGAGCTGAGGTTCTCACTAGCCTTAGGGAGGAGCGCGGAGGAAAGGTCTGAAGCCAGCAAGAGTATCCAGAGAGCAGCATGCAAGGCACTGCTTGACAGTACGGCTCTCCAGATTCACTACAAAAATACAGACTGCTAGGCAATGCCAACCTGATATCCAAAATCACTTGAAATAACCTGCAGCTGAGAGTCGTGGACTCCTGTTGTCTTTAGCATTTTCAAGATGAGAGGCCATTGGTGTGGATTTACATTGTATCTTACAAATCCAGTAGAAAAGAGGGCTGGTGCCTTCCAGAACCTCATTTTCAATGACTCTCCATTTCCTATCGGATGAAGTTCAACTTCTGTTAACGCAGAATACTAGATCCTTCACAGTCTGGTAGGTGTCCACCTCGCAAGCATCCATGCCAGTGGACACTTCACTTAGGCTGCTCCGAATGTTTACTGTTCACAGAGCACTGTGATGCCTCCTTGCTCTCTCCATGTTAGTTTTGCCTGGAATTCCGTTTCCTGCTCTTCTGCCTGGAAAACTCATACATATCCTTCTGAGCCCTTCTTGAAGGGCTCAGAATTAGGTAGAGGGTGGAAGAGACGTGGTGGTGGGGGTACTGTTTTGAATGTGAAGCACAGGGGAGTGACTGGGACACACTGTGTGCTGGGGGCAGACAGAGAGGGGCTTGGAGGTAATCCAGGACTAGGAGGGGAACTAAGAGAAACAGGCAATTAGGAGGGATTGGGGACACAGTAAGGTCTGAAGGAGATTGGGGAGATGCAGACTTAGACTTGGAGGACGTTACAGAGAATGTGAGGGGAGGGAGGCTGTGAAGAATTGGATATGACTAGAGGTAGCTGGAAAGCAGTAGAGGTCAGGGCTGGGGAGAGTCTGTTGTACACACCTCTGTCCTCTATAGCACCCCATGAAGACCCTAATACAGCACTGAACACATTGGGTGCTGGATGCTGTGTCACTTGCCTTCCGTAATCTGTGAGCTCCTCTCTCAGCGCTGGGCCATGGTTGGGAGAAGTGTGCAATGACTGAGCCTCCATCCCCATGGGAGAAACTCTCTGTAAAGAAGGAATGAGCTGGGAGGCAGTACCCCCACCCCCCGCCCAGTCTTTAGGAGGTACCTGCTCATCTTTCCGCAAGACAATCTCTACCACATCACTAAGCTATGCTGTTAAAGCACCAGAAGACCACTAGTTCTGATTCAAATTCCCCCCAGCATTCTTCTCCATGGCACCTGTTCATCTCCCTCACTGGGTAGAACCCAGGTTGTGAAACTGGAGGTCTTTACCTGAATTTTCTCTTGAACTTAAGGTCTCATTAGGTTCTTTGCCTGGGCTCTGTCCTGGGCTGAAGGTGAAGTTCATTTGCTAAAAGTTAGGAGCTAGGTTGAAAGAGAAGTGTAAAGTGAATTCACCTAATAGGGACATTTGGAGGAAAAAGTGTCTGTGATTCTCTTATGAACTGCTGCATGTGACTTGTGTGACCTTGTGTAAGCCATTTGATCTGTCTGAGCCTGAGTTTCTACATCTTCAAAATGGGGATCAAATAGCTATCTTGTAGAGCTGTCGTAATAAGTAAATGTGTTATGGTACATTTAATGTTTATTTTTTCTATTTAGATTCTAATACTGTTTCAATTGATTTTTCTGTCTGGTTTAAGGTTGGAATTTAACTTAATTTTTCCCTGAATGAATAGAAAATTGTACAAAACACCTTTTATTGAATAACCCCCTCTTGCCTTCATCAATGAGAAATTCCATTTTTACCATACACTGAATTCTGATCTGTCCATTTCTGGGCACTCAAATTGTGTTCTATTAATCCATTGGCCTACTTCTGGGCTAGTGTCTTACTGTTTTAGTATGGCGGTTTCACAATCTGTTGTGATGTGTGATCCTCTATCATTGTTCTCCTATTACGAGATTTTCTTGGGCTGTTCTTAGGCGTATGTTTTTCCCCCCTAGATGAAGGTTCTTATTGAGTTACTAAATTTTTTATTTGGAAAATACAGTTTTTAAAAAAAATGATCTCGCTGCTTTTTAAATGTAACACCATTTTTACTTGAAAGAACAATGACAGATAAATGATGGTTATTCAGATATGGGTATTTCCTGAGAATGAATGAAGTTAGTCTATAACTTTAAGGAAGGCAACTGACAGTATTGCAGATGCTCAGGTTCATCCTCCAGGAGAAAATTAGAGTTTCAAAAAATGTGTATGTGCCACCCACCATGAGCTCAACAGCTTCCCAATTCTTAAAGACATTTCTGATGAAAAGGGTGATATTAACTGATGCAATTTAAAAAATGTTGCATAATGAAATGCATCACCTTTTGGAAGTTCTGCATAGCTCAGTGAACCAATAATTTCCAAATGACCAATGCATGATGTTGCAAAATCTTGCAAGTAAAAGACCCATCAAACTATATGATTTACCAATGTATTTTAATGTAGCAGAATATGAAAAGTTCGTTGATAGGATTTCATAGTCTGTATTGCAAATAACCCTTAAGAAAATAAGCGCTTGTCAAGTTTGGGGATTGTTTCAAAGAAGAATATCCATAATTATCTGAAAACATTGTTACAATACTATTCTCTTTTCAGTTACACATCTGTGTGAGGCCGGATTTTCCTTATTGCTTCAACCAAAACAACATATCACAGAAGACTGAATGCAAAAGCAGGTAAGAGAATCCAGCTCTTTTCTATTAAGTCATATGTTAAAAAGATTTGCAAAAAGTATGCAAAACAACACCACTCTTCTTGCTAAATGTTTTGTTTTGGAACAAACTATTCTATATATTTATTTGTTTTATTATTTTATTCTTCATAAAGATATTTTATTATATTACCATGTAATGAATTAGTTATTTTTAAGTGAACAAATAGATTAAAATTTTAAAAAATTCTACTTTAATTTCTAATGTAGTAAAATTTGCTACTTGTAATACACACAAACAGATTTCTCTAAGACTGTAAAGGGATCCTGAGATCAAAGTTTGAGAACTACTGGTCTAGGCTATGCTGCTGTCCGCCAGGCCATGAGCTGCAGGTGGCATCGCTAAAAATATGGAAACAGCCTGGGTCCCTGAGAAGATCCCTACAACTCACATTGGATTGTTATGTAAATGAGAAATAAACCTTCACTGTGTTAAGCCCCTTAGGTTTGGTAGGATAGCCTAGCCTAACCTGCCTAATGCACACACTCAGATCTGCGCTTTAGGGAGATGATTTCGGAGGTGGTGTGAAGGACTGGTTTGGGATGGGGATGAGGATTCAGGATGAAACTGAAAACAGGGAGATGAATTGTGAAGTCATTTCAGTGGTCCAGTCCAAGGTCTGAACTGAGGCTATGGTAGAAGGCTACAGAGAGGGAGGAACAGCTATAAGATGCCTCAAAGACAAAATTAGCTGTACTTGGTTAGCAGTTGTGGGGAGGTAGGAGGAGAAGGCAGAGAAGTCTTTTTTTTTTTTTTTTTTTAATTTTTATTTATTATTTATTTATTATGTTTATTTTTGGCTGTGTTGGGTCTTCGTTTCTGTGTGAGGGCTTTCTCCAGTTGCGGCGAGTGGGAGCCACTCTTCATCGCGGTGCGCGGGCCTCTCACTATCGCGGCCTCTCTTGTTGCGGAGCACAGGCTCCAGACGCTCAGGCTCAGTAGTTGTGGCTCACGGGCCCAGTTGCTCCGCGGCATGTGGGATCTTCCCAGACCAGGGCTCGAACCCGTGTCCCCTGCATTGGCAGGCAGATTCTCAACCACTGCGCCACCAGGGAAGCCCGAGAAGTCTTAAGAGGTTGAATTTTGGTCCCTGGGGAAATAGTGAAATTATTTATAAGATCAGTAACTCAGTATGCCTAGAAGAAATTTTATGTGTTTTGAAGGGAAAGGAAATGATGATTTCCATTTTGAACACTTGAGTTTGTGTTGCCTGTGGGCCATGCAGAGATAAGCATAACAAATACTTATGGTTCTTACTATGTGCTATGCATTATTTTAGGCACCAAACGTACTAACTCATTTAACATACACCACAATCTTAAGGAGGTACTCATATTCTCCCCACTTTATAGTCATGGGAGACTGAGGCATGGCAGTGAAGTGATTCATCCAAGTGAAGTGATCACCCAGCTAGTAAGTGACAGACTGGTGATTGACACCCAAGCACTCGGGTCTTAGACATTACTGTGTTATTTAGACATTATGTCATTCTGTCTCTTTATGTTATTCTATCCTTACGTTATTCTATCTCTTGATGCTCAGTAGCTAGTTAATAATCTGAGTCCTGGGTTCAAAGAGAGTTCTGGGTTGTTCCAAACATTAGATTGTGTATTTGTAAATTCCATCAGAAAGTCACTTACGTCAGCAAGGATAATACTTTCCACTCTTTCCGTCTGTCTGGCCACATCAGGAGCAGCAGGATTGAGTTAACCCCGCTAAACAGCCCTAGCCTGATGGCCCATCTGAAGGTATGGCAACTCCTGTTAGATTGCCCCACTTCACAGAAGGAGAACCCAGGCTGTCACAAGCCGGCTCAGAGGACCATGCCTTTAAAACAAACAGGGGAATGTCTGTGAAAGAATGGGGGTAGCCACCAGGGTTTTCCAAGAACTGCAAGGATTCATCTTTGCTGAGTTGTCTTCGAGACTCTGGATGAATGAGTGCCCTGCACTGCCCACCTCCAGGGGGCGTCATTCACGTCTTATTCTGTTTGAATGGTGAGCTCTGGAGTTGCTTCGTGCACCGACATACCTCACTCTTGCCATTAGCATCAGTTTCCCGTTTTCCTGTGGACCGATTTTTGAGTAACTATGTTAATATTTGGCATCCGTTCTTGTATTAACCTGACAATGGTTAGGTCCTCAAGTCTGCTCTTACCTTATCAAGCAAGATTTGGAATCTAATTTATGCTTATATCAAATCACAGTGTTTTGGCTTTTCCACTCCTATTCGATGTTTCCCGCTCATAATGTAGGTGCCTCAGTGTCTGAGTGAGGAAAGAAAAGAAAGCTCTCAGTACAGCCCAGGAAACTCTACCTAATACTCTGTGATATTCTGTGATAATATTCTTTTCTCTGTATGAGAAAAGAATCTGAAAAAGAATGAATATGTGTGTATATATATAACTGAATCACTTTACTGTACACCTGAAACTAACACAACATTGTAAATCAACTATAGTCCAATAAAATTAAGAAAAGAGATATCTAGGAAAATAATAAGTTATCAAAAAAAAAAAAAAAAAGCTCTCAGATTTTCACATTCTCTGTGGGGCAGTGTGAGGCTTGTGCAGGGGGCAGGGAGGGAGGGGTCCTGATGGACATCTGCCCTCTCCATTTAGGAGACCTTATAGGGGAAGTAAAAAGAACATCCCCAGGACTTTAGTCATCTCAAGTCCCCTGCAACCCCATCCTAAGGAGCCTCTGTTAGAGCTAGGATAAAATCCACAAGAGATTTGTTTCAAGATGTACCGACAGTTTCCTCAATTTATAGCCTAAGTCAACTGAGGACCGTCGGCTCTTTCAAGGTAAGTGTACAATGGGCAGATGTGAAGTGCCAGGATGCCTCATTGAAACGAAAACTTTATTTCTTTGATTCAGATCCATATGTGTAGCATGCTTCCTATGTTCTAGTCGCTTTCATACAATTTTTTGAAGTCATTATTTGTATGCCAGATGTCAGCTGCCTGGGTGTTGCTACAGCCTTCAGCACACTGGGTTTACCCCGTCCTCTGAAATGTACATAAAATTGGTGTTGGCCTTGTAAACGTTGGAGTTCCCTGGGGAGAGGAACGGCAGCCTCTCTTTATAGAGGTGTGGGCAGGATGAAGGAGCCAGCAAGAGCTGGTGAAACACACAGGAATAGCAACAGTGGGGAGCCATTACCACTGTGGGGGAGGGATGAAGGGAGAAGCAGTGTTACTGGAACCTGAAGGCCCTACATGTGGGATGGGGCCAGCCAGCCAGGAGTGGTGGTGGTAGGTGGGCTGAACCAGAGCCTAGCAGGGGGCCAGGTGTAAATACCACACCCTGCTCTGTCTCCTCTCACTCTCTGAGCTCTTGCTGTCACCTCCCACTGGCTGCTTCTATCCAACAGGTAAGGGATACCTGGGGATTCAATCTGCAGAAGTCATTACTCCCTAAACACAGAGTAGAACAGTGAAGAGTGTAGAATGGGACTGGCACCACTTTCAACCCCATATATGGTAGAAAACCCATTTTTTTCTAGAAGTTCTTAGGGGGACTTATGCTAGAAGCAGGAAAGGAGACCCAGAAGAAACTAGGTTACACTGTCGTAAACAACCAACCTCTGCATCTTACCGTGGCTTGCCGTTGTATCGTTGCCACGCAGGGCTCAGCTCCATGTGGTCTCTCGGGCCCAAGCTAATGGTGCTCTGCCTTCTGGTAGGTTCTAAAGGGAATAGGAAGTCTTCTCAGTGCTGAGGGTGAAAGAGAATTGTGCATGTGCTTTTCACTGCTTCATTGTGAAAATGACAAACATCCCCTCCACTCACATTTTATTGGTCGTCTCTTATTTTCTAACTTCCGTTCCCTACCCTACTTGAAATCCCTTCCTCTCTCCTTTGAATTTCTCCCTTCTTCCCATTAGCTTACTTGATGCTAAATTCCTGTTCATTCCTTATTAAAAAATTTAGTTATCTCTTTTTTACTTACCCCAGATGAACCTGGTTTTGTTTAGAATGTCTCGTTTTATAAACCAAACTACCTACTGAAATATGTTCTTATGAAAAGATAGATCAGTTCCCTTCTCAGAGGAATTTGGAGGTCACCTTTTAAGGAGACTCATTTTTGTTCCTTCATTTCTCCATAATAATTTCTCCATTAAAAAATGACAACTGAGAGTCAGAGAAGAGGAGTGAATTACTTATGGTCATACAGGATTTGACTGATTTCCTAACTCTGCGCCCATAGCTCTTTTCTTGATCCTGTACCATCTCCCTCTCTGTATTTTCTTCTTGGAAAAACCACCCTTAGCTTAATACCATCTGCCTGGTTTTTCTTTAATCTTGTGCAGTTGAGCTCTGCATATAAAGAAGCCAACACCTTGGTGAGAATCGTTAATTTTCAGAAGCTTTTATTTCAGTGACTCCAAAGATAATTGCTAAAAATAGGTGCACTCCCTGCAAGACACAGTTAAAATCAACTCATTTTGTGGTCAGGGTTCCCAAAGGAGTGAAGATGTGCAGAGAATGCAAGTGTTTCAGCAGCCGTGACAAATCTCCCCCACGGATGGGCGTGCAATAAATAATGATCTCTCAGAGGCAGCCTTTGGTGCTCGGAGTTGGGGTGGGTGGGTAGAGATGCCTGGAGATGTCCAGATAGGCTTAGGTTTTTCCAAAAGGGAACATGCATCATTTCCCATGAATGCAGGAGTGCAGTGGGAGAGAGGTTACTGGGGACCTCACACTTGGGATTATGGGTATTTCAGAACTCCACGAATATCTTCTCTGTGTGTGAAACCTTCAGTTTATGTTGGTAATACTCTTTAGCATCTGAAGCAGACCTCCCTACTGGTATAAGTTCAAGGTCTAAAAGAAATTAGCAGCCAGTCCTATTTTCTCTACTCCCCACTTTGGCCCAGCGAGGAAGGTAGTTCTGTTAACTCTTCTGCTTTTTAATAAGTGTGGGGAGGAAGCTTATGCACTCGGGCAAGACTTGGCTTACCTCCTTGTTCGGTGTACCAGTGGGCATGCTTCCATCCTTCCTTCTCTCTGTCCGTGGTTTTCCTCCTTCCATCTCTCCCCGCCTCTCTTTCTCCTTCTCTATGTCTCTCCCTGCTTCTCTCTATCTCTCCTCCTTCCTCTTTTGGACCTTCCTTCTCCCAGGTACAACAAGGGTTGGCATGTCTTTCTCTTTCTTTTATTTTTTTTGTTTAATAACATTGGAATTTTATTATTAAACATATTTAAACATTTGACATTTCAGAGGAGTGATATTTAGTCTTCACTGTAGCTGCTGGATTGTTCTAGCAGTCACTAAAACACATGTTTCTCAGTTTTTCAAGTGAGAAACGTAGAGAAGCAAAGTATCTTGAGGGTAATATCTCATTTTTTTCTAACACTTTCTTTTCTTCATATTCTTTTTCAAAATTTATTTACTTATTTTTATTGAATGTCTTTCTCCTTTTGAAGATCAGGCAGCCTCGCCTGTGTTTGTTCCCACTTCTCAGCCTGTAACTAGGTGGGTAAATCTGGATTATACTGGCCTCAAAGCACAGATTTGTAAGGAGAGCCATGTAATGCTCTCCAGCTCAGCTAAGTTAAGAACTCATTCCTCTCTTGATCCTCTTCTGGGTCTTTGCATCTTTTCCTGAAATTGGTTAGGATCCATATAGGGAGGAAAGGGCATGACTGATGTCCCTGAATTTTCAACATATAGAGAGTTGGCTGGGAAGTCTTAAAAATTCCACACAAGGGGGAAAAAAATAAGAAAGCATAAAAAGAAATGAAAAAAGTTTCCACACAGGGGGAAAAAAAAAAGAAAGCATAAAAAGAAATGAAAAGAAATTCCACACAAGGACTAGCACTTGAGGAAAAAAAGCAATGTGGTAATAGATGCTGTTGATGGGGCCCCAAAGGCCAAGGTCAGCTCTTGGAGGCAGAAGGTTTTAGCAACTGGAAGACTTTAGTATGGATGAACATCAGGGGCCTTTAACCTGAGTTCCAGCACCTTATTTTGTAGACACAGGTGGTTTTGACAGATTTGGGTCATATATTTGTAGTTTCAGCAGAACTTCAGCTGGGGCCCTCAGACTCAGGGCCTGGGGTTAGGGAGAGAAGAGGCTCATCCTACGGGGTCAAGAAGACTTTTCTAGGTACTGAAACAAGCAAAGGTTCTTGTCTTGGTTGGAGATACTTGTATTTTTCTTGAGCCAAGTTTTTCTCAGCTACCTTAGGAATAGCTGTGTTGGAAAAGGCAAGGTCTTATTAAGAGCTAGAGGAACTTTCCTCAACATGGGCTTCTCCTTAATCATAGCCACAAGACAAGAGAGCCAGTGTGAAGACTGGGTGGATGTATTTTGTGCATCTGCTCCATGCGCTTGGCTCACCTCTAATTTCAGTGTTGGTGCTGGAGGACCATTCCCGTGGATGCTGGCAATATTCTGCTAGTATCTTATCTCCTCCTTTACACCTCAGTGTATTTTTCTGAAGCCACATGACAGCCTGGAAGAGCAGGGAAGTTAACAAACCCTGAGGTAACCCTCAAAGGATAGGGGATGGGAGAGAGTGAACAAAGACCCCTGCCACCTGTCCTTCATAGGGACAATCCTGAGGTGCAGTACTGTTCCTCAAAAGGTCACCAGTGGGGTTGAGTCCCAGCTGCCCACAGCATTAACCAGCTCAGAACTGCGCCATTGTGACGGTTACCCTTTTCCTGCCTCATTCTCACCACCCCCTTACTGTTGCTTCCAGGGGTTACATTCCAAATCAGTACTCAAGTCCTCAGCTATTACTGCTTTCAAGGGGACCAAATTAAGACACTAGATGATCCCTTGTGTGTCAAATGCTTGGAGGACTAAACTTTGGCTAGTGGAATTCTAGTTGATTTCTTTCTCCCTTTATCTTGTTTCTCATCCAGCGTTAAGGGACTATGAGTGTCGAGTTCAGAGAAAGTAAGAAAATAGGTGGTAGAAAGGGGTTTTTAATGCTACCTTTTCAGTAGCTTGGGGAATTAAAAAGTAGGAAAGGCAAGATTTGGGGCAAAAGCATATGACAGAGATCATCACTTTTATTTGAATTAGTGCTAGCAGAAGCAGTACTGGGACTTTGCCAACCATGGGAATTATTAAATTTTTAGATCTTTCCCAGTGGTATGAGGTTAAAAAATAATGGTGTCATATTTATTGTTTTAATTCATATTTCTTTAATTATAGTTAGAGTATTTTTCCTTATATTTATTCATCATTGTTATTTTTTTTTCTGTAAGCTGAATATTCCACAAATTATTTAACAAATCACTTAGATGATATTTAGGTCAAGCCCTCTTTCTAACTGTTATAAGAAATGCTACAATATACATATGGAAAAACACCCGGTCTTCCTCATTACTAAAGTATAGCACATTGAAAGAACAATGTCATTTTTTCTATACATTTTTGTTGCAAATATTGAAATGTTTGGTAACACCGATGTATACAGTTTTGCAGGGGAACTGGCACTGAGATTGTGCAAATTGGTACACTGTTTTGAAGGCACTTGGACAATTTCTATCAAAATTTAAGATAAGCCTATTCATTGTTGCAGTGTTTCAAGAAAATTTGTCCTGCAAATATGCTTACGTGAGGTCCTAACTATTATGCTTTATTGAGTGTGAGGTATGTGTGTGTGTGTGTGTGTGTGTGTGTTAGTCTATGAGTGAAGAATACATTAGCCAAGATGGAGAATTGATAAAGACTTCTGGCTCCTTCCTGAATTTATCCTGGAGATGTTGCAGAAGTAAGAGAGAGATTTATGGATCCTAGAAAGGAACTAAAACTATGGGATCATTTGGAGAGCATGAAAATGATAGAGTGTCGGTATGAAAAGGTACAGAGAGGTCCAGATGCCACAGATGGCAGGTAGGCAGGGTGAGAATGTCAGAGTTGGCCCCCTCTTTGCTATTGCAGGCAGGGAAACAGTGCTTCAGCCCAGTGCTAACCTGAGGCAGATGGAATAATAACAAGACAGGGCTGGAGTTCTGTGGGGGTGGTAAGCTGATGGCAAGGATGGCTGGTGAGCTGTCTGACCTCTAGATAATCCCAACAGAGAGTGGCAGCCCATGGAGAGCAGTGTTGTCTGCAGCCTAGAATCTGGTCCATTCCCAGAAGAGGAGAAGGATAGGGCCAATAAAGGAAGTGACTGTGAACGAATTGTTACATCAGGCTCTCTGACCTGAAAGATCCCTCCCACAACCCAGTTTACCAGGGGAAGTACAGAATAGGATCAAGGATTTTGCCACCAACCCCATCTACTCCCTCCCTTTATTCATCACAGCCAATGTATCTGATAGTTCCAAAAGAATAGGAGTTCATAGGAAAATGTAGCAAGGCACCAAATTCCATAATCTAGGCCATAAGAAGCAGAAATAATGAATTAGAATTTTTAAAAATAAGGGAAACCAATATCCTGAAAGGAATAAGCAAAGATCTTAGGAACATAAACTGGGAATAAGAAGTTTTGAAGAACAATTTGGAGATCTGGGGCATGAAAAATATATTGTAAAAAATGGAAAATATGTTGTCAATGGGTAAATTAGTCAGCAGAATGAATACAGCTAGAGAACAAATTAATGAACTGAAGGATTCAGCCAATGAACTGTCCCAGAAAGCATTTGGGAGGGATACATCTTTGGAAAACAAGAGGAAAGTTAAGAATTAGAATTCTAGTAGGAATCTCAGAAGGAGAAGAAGAATAAATGGAGAGGAGGCAGTAATTTGCCAGAATTAAAGTGGGAGATGGTATTTAGGCAAACAGTTAGGACCTTCTGGGCCTCAAGCTCCTGGGCTGTCACCAAGAGACTAATCCAGAGTGGCACTGCAGCACAGTGGAGTTCCTGAGTGTATTCAAACATGGTGATTTATTATTATTTATTTACAAGAAACAGATTGACTTTTGACCTTTCTATTCCTGTAGTGCTGGTTCTGAGCTATTGTAATAGTTCTCAGCACAGAGGAAGAATGCAAAATGTGTAGCAATTTCCAACTCGATGCTTCCTGGTCAGATTTTTTTTTAAATTATTTATTTATTTATTTATTTTTGGCTGTGTTGGGTCTTCGTTGCTGCACGCAGGCTTTCTCTAATTGGGGCAAGCGGGGGCTTCTCCTTGCAGTGGCTTCTCTTGTTGCGGAGCACAGTCTCTAGGCACATGGGCTTCAGTAGTTGCAGCACGCGGGCTCAGGAATTGTGGCTTGCGGGCTCTAGAGTGCAGGCTCAGTAGTTGTGGTGCATGGGCTTCGTTGCTCCACGGTATGTGGGATCTTCCCAGACCAAGGCTCAAACCTGTGTCCCCTGCTTTGGCAGGCGGATTCTTAACCATGGCGCCACCAGGGAAGCCCCCTGGTCAGATTTTGATGGATAAAGGGATGCAGATGAGATGCAAGACCCTTGTTCAGCACTATTCCCCTTGATCATCCTGTTCAGACACCAAGTATCTGGGCAGCAGCTGCAGATTTTAACTCTTTTGTTCCCTCTGCAATTTCCTTCTGAAGTTCTTTTCCTCTTTCCTTACCTGCTTTCTTTGCTCTTCTCAATTTTGCCACATTCTTTTTTTTTTCTATTACTTCTCATTTTTTTTCTATGTTATTCTCTTTTATCATTGCCACTTTCTCCTCTTCTTCACTATTTCCAAAGTTATTCATTGATTCATCCATCAGTTTATCTATTCAACAACTATTTTGAACACCTACCAAGTCCCAGGCACCATTGAAGGCAGTGGGGGCGCAGTGAACAAGACAGAACAAAGGTACTTAAACCCACTCTAGCGGGGAGGACAGATAATAAGCAAGTCAACAAACAAAAATAAAAACACAAATACAGATACAAATAAATGCAATGAAGAAAATAGTCTGTGCCAGAGAGTGATGTGGGGTGGGACAGGGATGTTTTAGATGGGGAGAGAGATGTCAGGGTAAGTCTTCCTGAGGAGGTTACAGTTGAATTGAGATCTGAATGATAAGGAGGAGTCAGCTCTGGGAGATCTGGTGGAAAAACATTCCAGGTAGAAGGAAAAGCATGTACAAATGCCCTGAGGTTGGAATGGTACATTCTTCTACCCTCTCTTCTTTCTTTCTCATTTTTCATCTCTAGTAAATTTCAGAGTAAATATCTACACATTTTTTAGGTAGGAACCATGTTCTTACAATCTTGATTCCCTGTGGCCTGGTTTCTGCTCCAGCCACTTGCTTGAAACAGTTTTCTTCCTTGCTTGAAGTTGTTCTTTGATGGCCACCCATGTCATCCGAGGTATGGCAGTGGACTAAGAATAAAGAAAAAGAAACAGAGAGAATATTAGCCCTTGGATTCCTTTGTCCAGCAGTTGGACATCTATAGCTCAGTCTCATTCTCTTTGAGGGTAGGTCTTTATTAGGGTAGGGAGTGTAGGAGAAACCTTTATGAGATATGAAAGCCCACATAGACCTCTGTAAACTGGATTAGGTGCCCATCTTGTGTGTTTCTCTAGCCCTTATCCTAGCTGTTCCCTCTTTCTGTTATCTGTGCGTGGTTCCATACAGAGCTCCTTTCCTTTGATCTTCACAAGGCTGCCTGTTTCTTGTCATTCAGGCTGCAATGAATTGAATTATTGGCCCTCTATTTTTCTTTCTTTCTTTCTTTCTTTTTATTTATTATTTTTGGCTGCATTGGGTCTTCATTGCTGCATGTGGGCTTTCTCTAGTTGCAGCGAGTGGGGGCTACTCTTCGTTGCAGTGCACAGGCTTCTCATTGTGGTGGCTTCTCTTGTTGTGGAACACGGGCTCTAGGTGCACAGGCTTCAGTAGTTGTGGCACAGGGGCTTCAGTAGTTGTGGCTATCGGGCTCTAGAGTACAGGCTCAGTAGTTGTGGTGCACGGGCTTAGTTGCTCTGTGGCATGTGGGGTCTTCCTGGACGAGGGATCAAACTCATGTCCCCTGCCTTGGCAGGCGAATTCTTAACCACTTCACCACCAGGGAAGTCCTGCCCTCTATTTTTCATCTCCCTTGTAATAGTATTCATCCGTTTGTCATGGCCTCATGGTGGGTGGGGTGCACTTTCCTGTCTCTTGACCTTGTTACTCTGACCGTTGGGATGTTAGTGGACATGATACAGGCACAGGGTTGGAAGGTACTTGTGTATTTGGACCAGCCTTCTTGCATTCTTGCCATTACTACAGGATAAAAATGCCCTAAGAGTCCAGCTCATCCCAGAAAAAAGGAGAGACAAGTTCAGCACACCTGAATCCAACTCAGCTTAGATCAGCCAAAGCCCACTCCCCATAGATGTGTGAGCAAGAAGTTAGTGTAAATATAACATAAATATAACTCAATAAATAATCATTGAATAAATGCATATTGCAGGTGCCATAATTGTTTGTTTATAGGTCTGTATGGAGCTCTTTGGGGCAAGGGGCATTACCATTTCTCCACACTAAGGGCCATACATGATCCAGGTAAGTAGTGGGCACTCTGAATACTTTCTGGAATAGGTCTGAGGCTTCTTCAGGAGTCTCATTAGCAGCCTCAGCTTCTATGTGTTGAATAATCAGTCAGGAGCCAAGACAGATTCCTGCTGAATTCCTAAGGATTTCAGAGTTTGCTCCCTTGGGTCCTGATTTTATGGCCTTTTTCGTATTGTCATGAATTCTTAAGTGTATTCTGTGCTTCGAATGGCCATCAGTGAGGGCTATCAGGCTGAAAAATCACCAGCCTACTAAGTACCCAGGACATGCTGCAGAATGATCTAAGGGTCTGCATGGTGACAAGGAGCAATTTTATATGTACTCATCACGGAGGATGAGATGGACAGATACATTCCCACTTATTGTCCATGACAACAGTAATGCTACCTGATTTACAGGTCTCCAGGGCCTTCTCGTTGTGCATTAAAGTGTCTGAGTAGGACTTTCCTTTGTCTGAGTATCTCGGCTCTGGCCTTGAGGATTTTGAAGAGGAATTGATTCACATTGACTTTGGGCAGACAAAGCTTTGGGTGATGATTCTAAAGTGGGATTCTGTATAGAGAAAGCTAAGATCTACCTGCTTGAGCTGGGAATCTTTTGTTTTTCTGTCCAACATGTTTTCTTTTGGTGATAGCACCCTGCTCTTTTGGGGGAAAACTACTCTCCCTGCACTGTAAACCGTATCGTGGGACTGTCAAATGAGGTATTTGTTTTAATTTGGGTTTCTGCCAAAACAGACCCTGGGTAAAGGATTCATGTGCAGGTAGTTTATTTGGAAGGTGATTTTATTTATTTTATTTTAAAATTTATTTTATTTTTGTCTGCATTGGGTCTTTGTTGCTGTGCGCGGGCTTTCTCTAGTTGCAGCGAGCAGGGGCTGCTCTTCGTTGCGGTGCACGGGCTTCTCATTGCGGTGGCTTCTCTTGTGGTGGAGCACGGGCTCTAGGCATGTGGGCTTCAGTAGTTGTGGCACACGGGCGCAGTAGTTGTGGCTCATAGGCTCTAGAGCGCAGGCTCAGTAGTTGTAGTGCACAGGCTTAGTTGCTCCGTGGCATGTGGGATCTTCCCGGACCAGGGATCAAACCCGTGTCCCCTGTATTGGCAGGCGGATTCTTAACCACTGTGCCACCGGGTAAGTCCCTGGAAGGTGACTTTAGAAGCACTTTTTAAGAAAGAGGGGAAAATGAGAATAGGAAAGGGACCAAAACCAGTACAGGATATGCTAATGAGTGGATTACCACTTTGGGTGATGAGGACCAGTCCTGCTTGAGACCTGCCTCAGAGCCACCCCCTGGAGGCTAGGGATGGAGTGAGGGGGTGGAATCTTCCAACTTCTATCTCTGTTGTTTGAGAGTAGAAGAGAGATTCAGGATCTTGAGATGAGATGCTGTTACGGGGCTGGCAACTGTCTACCAAAATTACAGGCAAACTCAGGTGAGCCAGATGATGTGGGCTCTCAGCAGCAGCTTCTTAGTACACTTCCTCCTCTGGCCACAGGTGGGCACAAGCCCCAGGCTGGTCCAATCAGATGCCCTCTTTCTGGAATCTTGAGAAGAGTAACAGGGGATGGGAAATGTCTGGGCTCTATTCGTCTTCATGATGGGGTCCAGAAGAGGTTAGTCACTAGTTCTTGATACCTTGACGTGCAGAGTGGTTCCAATTCACATTTTCTCTGGTTATTCAGTTTTTCCTTCAATTCTCTGAGCTTCTCCATAAATCCTTCTACTAAATTCCCTCTTTATTAAATTAGCTAGAGCTGATTTCTGCAGCTTGCTTACAAAACACCCTGACAGATGCTGGGTCTGCTCCACAGGAAGCTGTCAGAAGGAGTGGTCTTTCACATGGCTTGAAATGAAATGGCACACTTTAGACACTCAGCAGGACAGCAGGCCACAGAATAATCTTTGCTCGAGTTTACTGAAGACCTCAACACCCAGTTTTCATTCTCAGCTCATACGTCAGCTAGCCCATTTTCCCCAGTTCCCTCAATTTATCATCCTTAGCTAATCACGAGTCTCTGGTATTGCTTTTGGATAGACATATGGTATAGTATGGTATGGTGTGGTATGATGTGGTATATAGTATGATGTCATATAGAATACTGTACATAGCATGGCACATTGGCTAGAGTATGGATGCTGGAACTAGACTCCCTGTGTTCAAATCCCAGCTCTTCCATTTACTGACGATATGATCTTGAGCAAGTTAACTAACCTCTCTGTGACTCAGTTTCTTTAACTGTAAGTGTGAATAATAATAGTACCTAGGTTATAGGGTTGTCACAAAGATTAGGTGAGTTGACAAAGTACCGGGCACATGACAAGCACTATGTAAATATTAGGTACTATTATGCCTAAAAGCTGTATGCCTATTTGGTCTACTGGTCCCTGTGCTTTTTGGATTCACAACTCTGCTTCCTTATCCTTGTGAAAATTGTAGTTGGCAAGATTGGCTGCCCTCTCTTGGGCTTGGCTCAATGTTTGCATTAGAGGGCAGGGAAAAGTATATTTTATAATCACCTACTATATGCCAGGCATCATGACAGATGTCTCTTTGAAGATCATAACATCTCTGAGAGACAGATACTATTATTGCCATTTTATAGGTGAGAGAGCTAGAGCTCAGAAAGATTAAGTAATCTGACCTGGCTCACTCAGGCTAGTAAGAGGCATTCTCCCAGGTCTGTCTGATTATGAACTTTGTGCTGTTTCCACTGTGTACATGGTTTCCCCCAAACTCCAAAGCAAATAACTGCCCTTTCTCTCCCCACTGGCCTTGCACAGTTCCTATACTCACTGTTACCTTCCAAAGCTGTGGTTTTGACATCAGAGATGTTGGGTGCATCCCTGAGCAGCAGTGGGCTCTTATTCCCACCACGTTTGCTTTGTCACTTATTTCTAAAGATTTTTTTTCTCAGTCTGTGTAGAAGATCAAGGACAACACTCCCTAAGGACAGTTTGGCCTCTGACTTGGAGATGATAAAGCAGGGGGTAAGCTTGGAGGTTAAGCCCCTGGCCTCTGTGTGGGACCACTGGGGTCCAAATCACTGCTTTGCACCTTCCTTTATGGGCATCTTTGGGCAGGTGATGTCATCCCTCCAAGCCCCAGTCCCCTCATCTGTAAGAGAGGAATGGAAATGATAATAGGTAACTCTTAAGGTGTTTGTACATGTTAAGGAGTATAAATATTTGGAGAAAAATGTTTAAAACGTTAAAAAAAACTTGGGTAGAGGATGACTTTCCAATCAAACAAGACTGTAAACCCAGAACCCACAAAGAAAAAGATAGACCCATTGACTACATTAAAAACAAAACCAAACATATGGCAAAAGAACAAAACAAAATCAAAGGCCAAACTATAGGCTGGGGAATATTTTTTTTTATAACACATGTGACAGAAAAAGTATTAATATTCCTAATTTGCAAAGACCTCCCATAAACTGTAATGTTGGCAACAGAGTAGTGGTTGCCAGGGATTAGGGGTGGGAGGAGGATGTGACTACTAAGGAGTATGAGGGAACTTTTCGAGGTGATGGAAATGTTATATATCCTTACTGTGGCAGTGGTTATATGAATGCATAGATGTGCTAAAATTCGCAGAACTGTATACTCCCAAAAAGGTCAATTTTACTGTGTAGTATTTTATAAAAAAAACAAGTTTAACAACAACAACAAGAATAAGTTATATCTAGGTCTACTGACCTGGAGGGGTCTTTGTGATATATTTAGGGAGAATAGAGTTGTAAAGCAAGGTGTATAATATGATTCTATTTTTGGAACTTGAATACCTCAGTGACCTTTTCTACATGTGATTATATGTTTGTGTATGTTTTTATGAGTGTGAGTAGAGGTGGAAAAATGTGCAACAGGCTGTTGATGTTGGTTATCTCAGAAAGGCAGGAATAGAAAGGGAGCGTTAAGAGACACTCATTTATACATCTTTTGCATTATTTCACTGGTTATATTGAGTAAATACTACACTTTAAATTAAAACAAGAAAATTGCACAAAAGTAATAAAGGAAGATTGAAGAAATAGAAGAAAACCAGAAAGAAGTTTAGCGGGAAAGAAGAGAAAGATCGAACAGGGAACTGGCTGGAAGAAAAATGACTTTGAGACTCAGTGGTCAGGAAGCCTGTGTGGGACCAAAACCAAATTCCCAAATCAGAAATACATGAGGGTTGCTGGAACAGAATTCTGGGCGTGGGCCAGGGACAAGCAGTCTTTCAAGGGTTAAGACTCAGGCTCATTTCTAGGACCCAAGCCAGCTTCTTCAGCTGCTCTTTGTTTCTTTCATGTGTCCATTTTTTCATTCCTGCATCCATCCAAACAACCATCCATCCATCCATCATCCACCCACCATCTGCTAAATGCCCACTGTGTTTTCTATCTTAGAAATTTCTTATACTCCATTTCTTCTCCAAATCATAATAAAATCCAAAGTAACATCCAATTTTTTTGTGTGTGCTTGTCTTTAAAGACTACAATAAATGGAGGCACTAGGATCTTTTCTCAGCTTTAATTTCTGAGACTCAGTCTCATGGACCTTTCCTGTTGCAATGTGTGTCACGACAACTCTACTGAGAGGAAACTGGTGTCCATTCAGGCTTCCAGTTCTATGAAATGGGCATCTAGGAATCTCAGGCTTCGGTGATAGCTTTGCAGTGAGTAGCTCCCCTGCCTTAGGAGCACACAGGGCATCTTCTCACACTTCCCTGATGTGATTGATTATAGAGATGTCCCTGACTCAATGATAAGAACAGTGTTCTGGAGGCAAACTGCCTGGATTCAAATCCCAACTCTTTCACTCACTGACTATGTGCCCTTAGGCAAGTTTAATAACATCTCTAGGGTCCCCAGTTTTCTCATCTATAAACCAAACATGAGGGTAAATGTGTTAATAGATGGAAAGTGCTTGAAACAGTGTCTATTCACAGTATACTTCTCACCAGTATTATTATTGTTGTTAATAATTATGTGATATTGGATTACATTAATTACATGAGAAAGTCTACTGCATTGTTTTAAATAACAGAAGACACTGAACAATTTGTATAACATAATCATATTTATGTTACAGCTGTGTGTGTGTGTGTGTGTGTGTGTGTGTGTGTAGGTATATATGTTCACTTTTGTATGTAATATACATATGCACGTTTGAAAAAGCATGGAAAAAAGCCTGGAAGACCATACTTCAAACTGTTACTGGTGGTAATATCTTGGAGGAGTGGCTTTGGAAAAGAATTAAAAGAGAACTTTTACTTATTAGTTTATATTCTTCTGCTTATTATACAATTGACCATTGCCATATTAGTTTTTGTAATTTAAAAATAAAAATAAACCAAAAGAATCAAGAGACTTTAAAATGGAGATAAGACCAGAGAATCTCTTTCCATCTTCTATTACAGAAAACTTAACTATTTTTCTGTCATTGGTTGTATGAGATTCACAAAGGCAGCCATAAAAAGTATATATTTTTCTCTAATATTAAGCAATTCCTGGGATTGTTGATCCTAATGTGAAGGTGAGATTTGTCTGATATAGATCCATGAGGTCAGTCTAATAAATCACTCTGCTGGTCGCCGCGTTAGAAATTCATAGTCTGGAGATGCAACTCTCATTGTGTCTGTGGCTCCCCAGACACCACTAGTCCTGATCCCCATTGCCTACAATCTTGATGGGCTGGGCTGGCAGAATTTGAAGCTGGACATTCCTCTTCACATGTCTCCCTCTTAGGCTTTGGAGCTGCTCCTTCTTAGTTTACCTAAGGTACCCAGAGATAACTTAACTGCAATTGAGAACACAGAGGTTTGCTTTGGTCTTGCTGGAAAACCTACAGAACATATAGTGTACTAAGCAAAATGACATAGAAGGCTGGGGCAGCTACAGTGGTGGGCAAATTCTCAAGCAAGACCTCAAAGTGACAAACTGCTTTATCCATTCCCCTAAAATGGGATTCCGTTAGAGACAGGTTCACATTGTCTAGACACACTAAGACTAACACACAAACCAAATTTGTACTAACTATTGCAATGAGGCAGGCAAACTGTTGAAATGGTAAGAATTTTCAGGTAAAATCCTTAGGATGCCCTTCCAGGCACTAAAGTAGTTGAAAAATGGAAAAAGATATTAAATGTATAATTGGTGGAAATTCCATCTGAGAACAATATGACTTTAGAATAAGACAGTCTCAGGTCAAATCAGAGCTCCAGCATTAGCTCTAAGACCACAGTCATGTCAATAAAACTCTCTGAAGTTCAGCTTTGTCATCTGGATAATGGAGATAACAGTACTGCTTTAGGTTGGATCCTTGGAAGAAAACTCTCAGATGGAAAGTTGCAAGCAAAGGTTTACTGGGGAGATACACTTTTAAGAAAGTGGTCAGAGGGGTAAACTGACCTGCAATATGGTAGCAACTGAGGCCTCTGGAACTCGAACGAGAACTTGAGCTGGGACAGCCTTCAGAGTCCCAAATTGAGAGAGAGGTCCTGAGCCTTTGAACCCTTGATCCAAACAATCATCGGCCAAATGTCATCCCCTGGGATGGTGTATAATGTTGGGTGATGTAGTTCCCTATAACTTAGGGCAGTTTCTAGTAAGAGGTACAGCTGTGAGCCTCCAGTAGCCTATATTCCCAGCTGGGCTGCACTGGCTTTGAAGAGATCTTGGTTGTGCTCCCCAGGATCTACTATGAATACACACTCTTGGTCTGTGGGCAATTATAAAAGTACTTAGCAAAGTGCCAACCACAACAGAGGGTATCTATGAATATTGGTTCCTTTTCTTTCCTTCCATCTTGAGAAATATTTCTCAATCACTTTGAAAGAGTGTGATGTTTTTCCCAATCCATCCTGTACTGGACCTCCCCAGTCACCAAAATCCCGGCACCCACCAGAAACATCTCTCTGTCTTGGGCAGTACAAAACAAGCACTAACAAAGCCTTAATCTCCAATTTACTTCATCTGTCACCACAGGGCCTATAACCCCTTGACAAGTAAGTAATAGGGGAGGGTTTGCTCTTATATCAGTTATGTACTGCTATTTTTTTTTTTTTTTTAAACTTTGGGTTTATTTGTTTATTTATTTATGGCTGTGCTGGGTCTTCGTTTCTGTGTGAGGGCTTTCTCCAGTTGTGGCAAGTGGGGGCCACTCTTCATCGCGGTGCGCGGGCCTCTCACTATCGCGGCCTCTCTTGTTGTGGAGCACAGGCTCCAGATGCGCAGGCTCAGTAGTTGTGGCTCACGGGCCCAGTTGCTCCATGGCATGTGGGATCTTCCCGGACCAGGGCTCGAACCCGTGTCCCCCGCATTGGCAGGCAGATTCTCAACCACTGCGCCACCAGGGAAGCCCTGTACTGCTATTTTTTTAATCATTTTTTTCTGGTTGGAGATTTTGGAGACCCCCTTCTTTTCCTGGGCAATATATTTTATGAAGTATTGCCCAGATAGTTGAGGCTGGGTAAAGAGAGAAACTTTTAGCAAAAGACTAAGGTCATTCATTAGACATTAATTTTTTTGTTGGCTTCAGTAGCAGTTGACTTTGAACTCAAACTTTCAGGCAGATGTCCTTCTCAGAAATCCTGTATACTCAATGGAATATTACTCAGCCATAAAGAAGAATGAAATAATGCCATTTGCAGCAACACGGATGGACCTAGAGATTGTCATACTGAGTGAAGTAAGTCAGACAGAGAAAGACAGATATCATATGTATCACTTATATGTGGAATCCAAAAAAGTGGTACAAATGAACTTATTGACTAAACAGAAATAGAGTCACAGATGTAAAAACCAAACTGTTGGTTACCAGGGGGGAAAGGGGGACAGAGATAAATTGGGAGATTGGGATGGACATATACACACAACTATGTATAAAATAGATAACTAATAAGGGCCTACTGTATAGAACAGGGAACTCTTCTCATTACTCTGTAATGACCTATATGGGAAAAGAATCTAAAAAGGAGTGGATAATTCACTTTGCCGTACACCTGAAACTAATACAACATTGTAAATCAACTATACTCCAATACAAATTTAAAAAAAAGAGAGATCCCATATACTTACTGTCCAGACCAAACATGCTCTGGAGAATCTTCCATTCTGGTTTCTTGTTTTATCTTCTCTCTCTTCTTATAGTACTAGGCAGCATCCAGAACAGGGCAGGGGCAGGACTGGAAGAAGGGCATCCATAGTTATTTCAATTTTTGGTAGGTGGGATCGCCTAGGAGAGTGACAAAAGACTTCGGGGTTACCCATTGTGAAAAATCAGTGCCCAGGTCTCTGGGTGAGTGAGCAAAGAGTAGCTGAAGCAGAATCATCAGAAGAATCAGAGTTTTCAATTGGAGGATCCATGTAATGATTATGATTCTGTTGGTTGAAAAGTAATTAAAACCAACTCAAGATAACTTAAGGAAGAAAATCTGTCTTTAAAAATACAGTGGTGTTTAATAAAACCCAAGTGCAGCCGGTCTCAGAAATGAGCTATAGTCAGGAAACCCGGCGGACTTCTCTCTCATTTACTCACTTCTGTTTCTCTCTGCATATATACTTCTGTGGGGGTTTTGAAGATATGCCCTCCAATTCTTTCACAATTCTTTCCTCAAAAGGTGGACCCTAATCCCCCTCCCCTTGTGTGTGGGCTGGACTTAGTGGCTTGCTTTGAATGAACAGAATGTGGCAGAATGACGGTTTGTAACTGCTGAGGCTCGGACCAAAGAGGTATTGTGGCTTCCTTGCTGCTCTCTCTCCTGGATCACTTGTTCTGAGGAGTCGTGTCATTTCATGTCATGTCAATAGCCCTGTGGAGAGGTCCATGTGGTGAGGAACTGAGGCCTCCCACCAACATGCATGTGAGTGAGTCATCTTGGAAGTGGATTCTTCAGCCCCAATGAAACCTTCAGATGCTGCAGGTCCAGTCGACATCCTGACTGTAACCTCAGGAGACACTCTGAGCCAGAACCATACAGCTAAGCCCCTTCTGAATTCTTGATTCCTAGAAACTAAGTTTTGGGTTAATATTTTACACAACAGCAGACAACACATACAGGATTGGAAATAATCACTGTCAATAGGTCTCCTCCATTTAGAGAGCAGTCGTCAGAGATGGGAGTCTTAATCCTATTTCCAATTTCCAAGAGGAACTATTCTGATTGACACAGTTGGGTCAAGTACTCAGATGTGAACCAATAAATTGTGGTTAAGGTGGTGAGCAGCATCATATTAGATTTACGTAGGGACTTCTAATGTAACCATGTAAATGTTGCGGTATTTTGGTAAGGAATACCTAGGACACCCCAAAGCAAATTCCACAGTGGGACAGAACTTTATTCCTTTGGTCACAAGAGTGTCTCCTGAGGAAGTTGAAGCTTACCTTGGTTATAATACAGTGGTTTGAACTTAGGTGTCAATGCCATATGTGAAACACAAGTGTGTGATTGGCTTCAGCTTTATGTTTGCAAAGATTGGTGAGTTACTTGTGCTTTGGCAGCCTGTACCCTGCATGACTGACTACACTTCAGGTGTTTGTGTAGCCATAGCCCTGCCTTCCTGGCCACTTTAAAGTTGCTGGCCATTCTCCAAAATTTCTTCTGATAATGGCAGTAAATCCTTATGAGAAATCTTCCATACCTCTTATAATATATGGAAACAACTTAAATTTACCTGACTTTTCTAGAAATAAAACTGCTAGAATTCCCTTCCTCCCCTCCGCTAGGTCTATGGAAGGAAGTAAACACATATGTCTTGATGTTTTCTGATTCGTAAGTCACATTAAGCCACTTAAAACAAATGATGTTACAAGTAAAGTCAATGAGGTCATAGAGAGTGAGTCAACTATTATAATGCTGATATTACATTGCAACTTCTGGGTGAATAAACTTTTCACATAATAAACATTACAACAAAAAAAATTCCCAAGGTAGGCCTATGTATAGTCTCAGGATTGGGGGTTACATTTGGAAGAAGACAACAACCTTTGAAATCATGATGTCTTAGGGAACTTCTAATAAACTAGCCAGCATGCAATTCATGATCATAAGGTGTAGAACATGTATAAATGTGCTAAGAATGGGCTTTCACCCCCATCCATTTTAATATTTATATTTTTAGAATCTTCATGGTAAAGATTGTCTAAGTATTTTCCAGATTTAACCCTTTCCTAATAGGATTTAATGAGACAGCTCAGTGCTTTGTCTGCTCAACTGTGTGCCAGCAGTCTTCCCATTCTTTCCAAATGTCCTCATTTAATTGTCAATTACAGCTTGGAGACTCTGTTGTCAGCTTAGGACAGTTGGTCCATCACTGTGATTTTAAATCCAGATTTGTGGGTCTAATACTTATTGGCTAGTTTTCCCTTACGATGATAGTAACTTAATTGTCAGTCCTAGTTTATGGTGTACCGGGAGTTTTCAAAATTTACTGAGAAATTTGGTTAGGGCTGCTAATATTAATCCCAAGCTCCTTGGTATGAACGTTTTTGGACTCTTTTGACCCATATTATCACATATTTCCAGAATATTTCATACTTCCAGAATCAATGTGTCAATTTACACTCCCACTGGTAGTTTATGGGAGGATTTACACCTTCCCATGCTGAGTACCTGCTGGTTTTATAGACCTTGGCCAATTCCTCAGTTAGTAGTTAGACTCTAAAGGTGAAAGATGACTACATGTCCCTAAAATGTCTTTTATTATCAGTGCTATTGAATATTCATATTTATTTATATTTTTCTTATACAAATTGCCTATTCATGATCTTTGCTTTTTTTAAATTATGGAATTAGAATGTTTTCTTGATTTTTAAAAGCTCTTTATATAGTAAGAATAGTAATTCTATGTATTTTGTGGTGATTCGAGCCTTTAAGGATTCATTTTTAAAATCTCTGAAATAGTTTATATAATGTGAGCAAATAAAAAGTAAAAAGTATTCCTTCTCTTCTTCATTGTGGTTAATCAGTCTGCTGTAACTGATTTTATACAGAGACTAGTTAGACATTTTAATTCAATGTAGTGTTGTAGAATAAGCTTGCAGTTCGGGGTAAAAAAAATTCCAGGGTTTAATTTCCAGCTCCATTACTTTCTGTTTTAAGACATTTAACTCTCTCAGCTTTGGTTTTCTTAGATACAAATTGAGGATAATGTTAATGGCTGTGATGCTGGATTATTTTAAGGCTCAAAGTACATAGAGCACATGAAGATACTTTATAAACTATGGTGCTGACATGTGTAACTTGCTCTGAATCGAATCCTGATGGTCAGTCCTTCTGAGATTGCTTCCAGCTGCCAGAATTCATGATACATTTGACTTGGATGAGGATTGAAAAAGTAGACAAATGATTTTGAAGTGACTAGAAATTTCAGCAGCTTTTCTGTGAGCAGTGATGGACAAGATAGTTCTCATTTTTATAAAAATAATATTCTTAAACTAAATGACCAAAGAAAAGGATAGACTGAGGATTTAACCAGTATTGTGGACTTGCTCCAGCAGAGGAACAGCAGACAGAAATATGACTTTTGCTTTTCTCAGACAAACCTAACCTGTCAGTAATGAAGCCTATGCTTTATTATCACTAACATCCCAAGAAAGTCACCTCTGATGGGGTTTATTTTCTCTCCTGGTTCATCCTTACACATCACTTTGGAGGAAAGCTGATTCCTGATCAATGAAACATAAAATCACAATCCTCCATATTGAGTCCTGACTCAGCATCACTAGTGGGAGTGAGCACTAAATTATATATCCAAAAGTTAAAAACACAAGATGTATCCTTTTAAGTGAGATTTTAGCTCATCATTTAATCTTCTGAGTCTTACCTTCCTGATAAATTTACAGGTATGCTGTGCTAATTGCATAAGATAATGTGTACAGAAGCTCTTTGTAAGCTGTAATCGTGTCATACATATAACAACAATAAACATAACTTTAAACAAAACGAATATTGTTATCTGGATAGGCAATAGCTGAACTTGGTTGCCATGTTGAACACAGCACATTAACTGAGAGCAGTTAAAGAAATGTACTGTGTAAATTAAACCTCTCCACCAGTTTTGTTCCTGTAATTTAGGTATATTTCCACTAGGTGATGATAGTGAGCTATGTTCATTTGATCTGAGTAATAGGGCAATCCTGACGGAGAAGCTAGCATTATAATTCACTGTGAATCCTTACTCGGTGTCCAGGCCTCCCAGGACTAACTCAGATTTCCATCAAACAATCAATATAGTTACCAAAGGCTCCCAATAGCCTTCATCGGCTCCCTTCCCAGGTGTTTGGTTTTTTCTTTTTTCATCTTCTTCTTCTCAGGTCTTCACAGCTTTGAGCACAGTAGTGAGATTTCCCTCTCTAACTGCCTGAAACTTCCTTGCTCAGTCAGCAGATCCTTGACACTTTCACTATCTGTATTTCCTTCTCTAATCTCTTTTCAGAGACCTTAAGATCAAAGCTTCCAGGAGAAAGAAAAATACAGGAGCCCCTGCTTATGCAGAACACAGCATTTCTTCCTCCCTACAATGTCAAAAGCTTATTTCCTCTCTTTTACACATTGGAAGAGAATTTTCCCCTTGCTTTACTTGCCTCAGTTTTTTTCCCCTACTTCAATCACCTTTTCCAATGAATTTAGTGTTCACAGAAGAGATTGTTGATACATTGTATATTTCTATGATAGTTTTCCTTAGCAGCCAACTTGCCTTCACATATTAGGAGTCTCCCAGAAAGATTTATTTAGAAATACAATTGTTAAAGGAATACAGTCCCTTTGGAGACATTTATAGTAGAATTAAACATACACTTTATATAATTTCTGTATCAGTTAGGATTAGGTTTGGCTGCATGTATCAGGAAACTAAAATTAAAACTGATTTAAAAAGAGAAGTTAATTTCTCTCCCATGTAAAAGAAGTCTGGAGGCCAACACTCAAGTCTGGAGAGGCATCTTCATTATTGATCCAGCTCCTTTTATCTTTCTGGTACATATAAGCCATTCCAGTGTGTGGCTTTTATTATCAAGGGCACCTCATGGTCAAAGATGCCTGCTGGAGCTCTAATCATCACTAGCCAGGAAGAAGGAGAAAAAGGAAGACAAATGGGTGGATGGCCCATCTGAGGTAGCTTCCTTTAAGCAGCCTTCCTGGAAATCCAACCCACACTTCCATTTACATTTCACTGACTAGAATGCAATCATATGGTCACATCTAGCCTCAAGGGAGGTGGGGCAAAGTAGTCTTTTAAGAATGCATTGCCAGGACTTCCCTGGTGGTCCAGTGGTAAAGAATCCACCTTACAATGCAGGGGACGCACGTTAGATCCCTGGTCGGGGAACTAAGCCCACGGCCACAACTACTGAGCTCACGCGCCTCAACGAGAGAGCCCACGTGCCACAAACTACAGAGCCCACGCACTCTGGAACTCGCGCACCGCAATTACAGAGCTCATGCGCCCTGGAGCCTGCACGCCACAACTAGAGAGAGAGAAAACCCTGCACGCCACAACTAGAGAGAGAGAAAACCCTGCACGCCACAACTAGAGAGGAGCCCGTGCGCCGCAATGAAAGAGCCCATACGCCTCAAAGAAGACCCCGCGTGCTGCAACTAAGACCCGATGCAGCTAAAAAAAAAAAAAAAAAAGAATGCATTGCCACTCCAAATAAAATAGAGTTCTGTGAAATAATGCCATTTATAGGAACATGGTTGCAACTAGAGATTATCATACTGGTGGGCTGTACCCCGCAGGCCTACAAGGCCTGTGCTGCCCAGCTTCATTCAAGACTGAAGAAAGAGCCTGGAGTCAGCAACAGAGACATCAATGGTTTAATGGATGGGGTGTCTTATGCGTATGATGCAAGGTCCTGGAGGGACATCCCACTGCAGGCACCGCAGGCAGGATATGGTGACAGACTTCACTCCTGGGGGGGTGTGGGGAGATTGCCAGTTATAGGAGTCGTTAACGTCAGGTGGGCTCATTAGTTACCAGGGAAACCAGCAGAGGGGCACACCCCTCACTTCCCCTTTGATAAGAACGATCTCTAGCTGCATAAGATATAGGTGAAGCAGGCACTGGTTGGGCACAGGATGTACAGAGAGCAAGAGAGCAACCATGTTGAGTGGCCTGATCATACACATACTAAGTGAAGTAAGTCAGAAAGAGAAAGACATACACCATACGATATAACTTCTATATGGAATCTAAAATATGGCACAAATGAACCTATCTACAAAACAAACAGACTCACAGACATAGAGAACAGACTTGTGCTCACAAAGGGGGAGGAAGGGTGGGGGAGGGATGGATTAGGAGTTTGGGATTAGAAGAAGCAGACTATTACATATAGAATGGATAAACAACAAGGTCCTACTGTATAGCACAGGGAACTATATTCAGTATCCTGGGATAAATCATAATGGAAAAGAATATGAAAAAGAATGTATATATGTGTATAACTGAGTCACTTTGCTGTACAGCAGAAATTAACACAACATTGTAAATCAACTATACTTCAATAAAAAATTAATTAACTTAAAAAAATCAAGTTCTATTGCTTAAAGGAGGGAAGAATGGATACTTTTTGGCAACTAGCAATCTCTGCCACAGTTTTATACCACATCCCTTGGCTTGGCTGTTTTTAAGTTAAATCAGCATTCTTGTCATCTTGCCTAGCTGGTTCTATTTTGCACTTCTCTTCCAACATCCCTCCCTTAATTCCTTCCCAGATGAAGGAGGGATAGTTTTAGAAGGAAGCTGTTTATTATGAGCATGTCAGTGATAGAAAAATATATATGACAGAAAGGCAAGAAGGTCAGTAATAGACCTAGGGCTTCAGGGGTCTTGACAAGTGTTGGAATAAACTGTGGGATATTTGCTACCAGTAGAGATGGTTTTAGGTAATAATTGAAAATCATAATGTAAGAAAGACTATATTCCTTTTTCAAATATCTTTTTAAACTTAATTAAAAATTTTTTAGCAATGCAATACACATGCATAATTTAAAAAGTCACGTATTTTAACAAAGAACTGCAGTTACTGCTCAGTTTTACCTCACCTTTGAGACTAGTTTATGAGAGGCAATTACTTTAAACTCTCAGGTCTTCTAATTTGTACTTTCATATTTGTAAATTATACACTTAAGCTGCCATTTCTTGATTTTTAAAGAATCTTAATTAAAAAAAATAATCTTTGGCTTTCCAGTATGGAACATGAGAAGTTAGCTTTCTTGCACTACTCCAATCCCTGCCTTATTGCCTTCTTCTTCCCCTTCCCTCACTCTCTCAATATGGTTATATCAAAATTTTATGTTAAATAGTTTTTACATTATTATGATTATGAAAATACTGTTCTCTGATGGACCATAAGGTGGTCCTATGATTATAGTTCCTTACTTTTTATTTTTCCAGGAGTTAATAATTGCCTCTTTTTTGATTTATTTGCTTAGTTTTTCTTTCCAAATTATTCAACAAATTCTCAAAACTCACTTAGTGTCATCAACTGTGTTAGATAAGCTTCCAGACTCTTGTGTGTTTGTGACCCCTGGAACTTTCCATCCTCCTACTCCAGTTTTGATTGTCACTCCTTAGGCCATCTGTACAGATGTTATCCTGAATCTTCACCACCATTCTGGAAACTTCCTTGATGTCTTCTGTTGCATCAGCTTTTTCCTGGGTTTTATGTCTTCTTTTTCCTTGGTGTATTTTCTTTAGTAGCTTCTGAGAATATGTGAAATGAAGGTAAATTTTTTTGAGATCCTGAATATTTAAAACTGACTTTACTTTCACAAATAAATGTCTAGTTTAGCTAGAAATTGTAGGTTAGAAATTATTTCTCCTCAGGCTTTAAAAGTATTTCTCTAGGGTGTTCTGGGTTCCAGATGTCATTGTAATTTTCATATCTTAATAGACAGCCCATTTTTCCTCCCTGGAAGGATCTTCTCTTTATCTGTTATTCTGAAATGCCATCAAAATATGCTTTGATGTGAGTCTTCATTCCTTGTGCTGGGCACCAGAAGGGTATTTTAATCTGGAAATTCAAGTCCTTTAGTTTTGGAGAAATTGATGATTTCTTTAATAAGATACTGACTTTTGTTTCCTTTTTTGGAGGAAATGTTATCTGGTGAAATATGTATTTTTTTAGGTCACCCATGCCAACAACATAGAAATATATGCTTTGTACTTCTTAAGCTTCCAAGAAAGGATCAGAAGGTCTCTGAAATAAATTATGGAGCAAGCATTGGGCAATGCACATTTGAAACCTTGGGTTAGGCAGGGGATTTTAAAAGTTGACAAACCCACAGTTCTCAATGAGGACATCCAACCGTCTATCTCTCTAACTTGGATCAGCTTGCACTCTCTGGAGATCCATATTAATAGACAATGATCAATTAGAGCTAGTCCAACAGATTAGCTGTAGTGATATTGTGATATAATAAGAAATATCTATTTGGTTTTTGTCCCCAGTTCCTGGTACAGAGCTCCTAAAACCCTCCAAGTGATAGGGGATAATAGGAGCATGTTTTATTATAAATATTTGGTCTTTCTGACTCAAGAGCTTCTAAGACCCTTGGAGTCTCCAGAGTGATAAGAGTGTCCTTTTGTATGCTAATAAGATGACTAGTGGCTGGGGTTCCTAAATAGCTTCAGGATTGGGGGCTGGTGGCCAGAAAGAGCAAAGCGTGGTTAGTAAACCTCCAGGGAGGGGAGGGGGCTGGAGATTGAGTTAATGACCAATGGCCAATGATCTAATCAATCATGCCTATGTAGTGAAACCCCCATTAAAAACTTCTAAACTATGGGGTTCAGAGAGCTTCAGCGTTAGTTAGAATGCGCCTAAGTGCTGGGAAGGTGGTGCACCTCAACTTCATGGGACAGAAGATCCTGCTCTCAGGACCCTTCCAGACCTTGCTCTATATACTCTCTTCATTTGGCTCTACATCAGTATCCTTTGTAATAAACTAGTAAATGTAAGAAAAGTGCTTTCCTGAGTTCTGGGAGCTGTTTTAGAAAATTATTGAACCTGAAGATGGGGTTGGGGGAACTCTCTGAATTTATACCCAGTTCATCAAAAGTCCTGGTGCAACTAGCATCTGAAGTGGGGGCAGTCTTTGGGGCTGAGCCCTTAACTTGTGGGCCCTTAACTGATGCTAATTCCAGGTGGTTAGTGTCACAGTTGAATTAAATTGTAGGACACCCAGCTGGTGTCTCGAGAGTTGGAAAATTGGTTGTTGGTGTGGGAAAAAAAACCCACACTGTTCGTTGCAGAAATATTCTGTGGGTAGAAACAGATCATAGAAGCTATCTATGGGTCAGACCCTATTAGAAGTGTGATAGCATTCCGATTTCTGCAGTCACTACTGTTGTACCTCTAAGGCCCTCAAAATTGGTTTCCCTAGGCATACATATTCAATCCTTGGGAACTGACCAGATGTCTAGGTACAGGGGGAATAGGTGGGGCTCAGGCTGTGTGGGTGACAGTTTCCACCTTGCAACAACCTGGAGCATGATGGATCATTATTTGGAGCAAATGAAAGCATAATTCCTCCTTTCTCACACTCCTATAAAGGAAAGCTTCTTAGGTGGGGAAAGTTGAAGATAAGCCAATGATATAAAAATCAAGTCCTAACCCCCTTCCAACTTTGTACGTTTTAGTCAGAAATCATGAATTGTGCTCCTTTGACCTAATCAAGTCTGCAAATGTGTTTTGTTTGACTTATATAACATTCAAAACATTAGTTGGCAACATTTAAAAATTGAAGCATTTCACACAGAAATTTGGAGGCCTAGCTTTTATTTAAAAAAAAAAAATGAACAGATCAGGTAGCAGTGGGTCAACATTCCCACACAGTGGCTGCCCCTCTTTGAATGAGGCATGTATTCTCCAGCTGGCCTGCTTCACTCTTTTAGATTACTGCCAGGACTCTAAGGGCATTTGAGTTTGTGTTCTCGTGTCTTTTGTTTCAATCCATCACAACATGTCCACAGCTAATGACTGAAGTTGAGTCTTGGCTCTCGCAAAGACTTTGTAGCTGTGTCCTGGCTTTTCTGCATAATTTCTGACTCTTCCATATCCTTGATTTCATTTCTGGCTTATGGTTTTGCTGTCATTCTGTGGATGGGACATTCACAGCTACTATCTCTAGATTTGACTCTCAGTTTTCTCTAAAGTTACTGGGCTCAGTAAATACCCAAGGCCTTCCCACTCCAGGCCACCTTCAGTAGGTAAAATATTTCTACTAGAGTAGATCCTTTGGACTAAAGCCCTAGTATTGGTCGGCTAGGTTGATGTCTATGTTGGGTCTGCTGTGGTCCACCACAAGGAAAAATTCAGATAAGGAATCTATCGAGGGAGGTCCCATGTAAATATAGAACCCTACATTTGGTGGATGTCCCAGGGGAGGGTCCTGAGCTGGGAATCCAAGTGGTTCTCGATATAGTGATGCTGGAGAATAAGCCCACCTGGAAAGCTCATCTCAGATGGGGTCATGCTATGTGGTTTTGATAAGGGTTGGTGAGAGGGGCCCAGGGAAGACAGCAAATATGGCAAACAATGCGTTGGGTAACAAATTGGGCTCTAGCTTGGGCTAGGAAAGAAAGTCTTTGTGGATGATAAGGTTGAAGGTTAGAGTCTGTGTGCAGGAAGGCCAGCTCTCCAGAAGCTCTGAGAGAAGTTAGTTGCTATCATTATGTGACAGCTT